>NC_142650.1:4252500-5502500 GCF_055504915.1 Nelumbo nucifera
GGTTCAAACCACACCACACTACAACCTAACGGCTGAATGAGGTGTGATATGGTTTGAAACCCAATATATCATGGTTTTAGCACACTTCCGAACACCACCTTAATTGAATGACAAAGTGACAAGGAGATTAATCCCCTTTCTAATTTAAATTCTAGGTATGATTCTATTAGAAGATGAATCCCTTAGATTGCTATGAAAAGTCCAAAGTAAACTTGCTTCCCATATTACCAATTGATTAGAAAAACAAAATTATTATACTCTTTGTGGCCTTCAAATATATATGTCCTGAAATTTTGTCTAAGATTGAGCGAATTAAAAATTCACATAATAATGAGTCCAAGATTAAATTCAAATTCGGCAGCTGCATGTTATCAGCACTCAAGGATCAATATATCGATTCTATTAATACCAACAATCGGTTATTGGTGTGTAGGGGTGTCAATTTTACAGGATTTGGTTCAATTCGATCTAGTTCAATGTAAGTTCATTACAAATGAACTTGGTCCAATTCAATTCAATGAATATTTTGGATTGGTCCAATTTAATGTGTAGATCATTCAATCTGTTCAAATTTATTTTAATTTAGATTGGTTTCAACCCAAATTTGGTCCATTGACACCTATGTTCTTAACTTATATCAATGAATTAGATATTGGCTTATTCCAACCCAATCCAATATAAATTTATTATAGATGGACCAGGTCCAATCCAATCTAATAAATATTTTGGACCGGATTGATCCAATCCAATATGTCTTGTTGATCCATCCAAATTCATTTTGGACTGGACCCCGGTCTATTCACACCTTTATTGGTGTGTAATAAGACCGATACTCCAAACTTTTATATTTTTTATTTTTATTTTGTTATCAGTATGAGAGGGATGGTTTCTATCACGCAAAGCTTTCAAAAAACCCCAACTCAGTGTGTATCAATGCATACATGCATCTCCATGACCACTGACATGAAATCATGTATATGACATGCCCGAGGGGCGCAGGAATTAGTTATTATCAATCTGGCCCAGTTCACCAGAAAAACAAAGCATGCATTCTATTAAATTTAAATCTATCATTATATAAAGTATTTAAAAAAAGGGAAAATTCCCGATTAGTATTCTCTACTTTGGTTTAAGTGACAATTTGGTCATCGAACTTTAAAATACAACAATCCAGTACTTGAACTTTCAAAATGTGACAATTCAGTACCTGAACTTTCAAAATGTGACAATCCAGTACCTGCCGTTAAGCAACCCATTAATCAGCTGTTAAGTGACATTTGAAAAATAAAAAAATGTCCTAAGAATGTCATCTAATTCTTTTTATCAACCATCCAAACATTGACAATAAAATAAACAGTCCCAAATTCTAGATTCTTGTAAACAGTCACCAACTTTTTTGAATAGAAGAGGCTAGGATTTGGGACTGTTCAGTTTTTTGTCACATTTAGATGGTTGATAAAGAGAATTAGATAGCATTTTTTACTTTCCAAATGTCACTTAACGGCTGATTAACTGACTGGTTAACAGTAGGTACTGAATTATCACATTTTGAAAGTTTGAGTATTGGGTTGTCGCATTTTAAAGTTCAGGGACCAAATTGTCACTCGAGCCAAAGTAGAGGGTACTGATTGGGAATTTTTCCTTAAAAAAATCACTATATAAAATAGATACTTGTCTTTATTTTAATATGGATCGTAAATGTTAAATTTGATTGATTCCCTTAATATTGTTAAGGCTTTATCTTCTTATGTTTCCCCTAGTCCTTTGGCCTTTGCTGGAGGATATTTACAACATTCTTGGGGCTGAAGTTATGTTCTTCCATGTCAGCTGAAGTATCTTACAGCTGCCCATGCTCTTGCTGTCGAAGGCGAGTTCAATCTGTGCCCCACAATGTCCCACAACACATCCCTGCCGTGTATTGGGAACATCTTCCGATGATAGTACCAGAAATGATGATGTCATCATCGGGAGATATTCCCAGTACACTATGGGGATGTGCTGTGGGACATTGTGGGGCACGCAGATCAGAACTCGCCGAAGGCAAAGAAGTCCTTTCCGCTTGGAGTTCTTCTCCTAGTTGTTATCTATTTACATTCCTAGATAGCTCGTTAGGTGTTGCCTTATTGGTTATTTTGTTTCTTTTGGTTAGTTTATGTGTGTTCCCATGTTTCTACTTCTCTTTGTTTTCTCTCAAAAAGAATGTTAAATTTAATATATAATATTAATTTATATTTTTATCCTTCACTTGTGTAGGTGCTTTTGCACTACACCGTATAAAAAATGGATATTTGTCTTATTTTTTTTGGTGTAGATAATAAAAATTAAATTATTTATAGAAAAAATCTATGATACCAGAAAGACGGATGGAGCTAGGAGAGCCATGGCCCCCCTTATGGTCCAGAAATCCCCCACTAATAATACAATTTTCTATGTAAATTTCTCCCATCCCCAACTCCCTAACCCAATGGTTGCTTCCCTATGGGCTCATTTATATTTATTCCCCCTCCCCTTCCCTAATCCATTTTAGGTTTTGGCCCCCTCATAAAAATTTCTTAGCTCTACCCCCTGTAGGAAGACATGATATTGGAAAAGCTTCAAGTCTTTAACCAATCAAAGCACCCCCCGTAAGTTTTTATTAATACCACCTCATTGATCACCGTTTTTGTGATACCAGCTGATTGACCATAAACTTTTCCTATATTTCCGGTATTATAGTTGAACCCTTATTTGTATTATTAATTTACATTTTCACACGACCTTTAATTGTACATGTATATAAATCGTACCTTTACACTAAGGCTCAGTTTAGAAAGAATACAAATACGTATGGCTCAAAACCTTGCATTTTACATTATTTTGTATGCATTTACACAGTATATATTTATATTTATACTCCTTCCAAATTAAACCTAAAATTCTCTTAAAAAATTGCGTATTTAATTAAAGTTTTGAATTTGAAGCGATCAGGAAAGCCAAAAAAAAAATAATTAATTAAGGAAATATGGGCCATATCAATTTGATTAAGTTAATTTATTGCCAATAAGCCCACCAACGTAGAAAAGAAAATGTAACTTGGTCAATACATGAGCTGCATGCTGGCCTAAGGGCAAGAGGTATAGGTCCGCCATTAGACATTACGTCTTCACGCGGTTTATATTTCCATGTTCTTTCTTAGAGGAGAAATTATTCTTCATCTTAATCGTTCTTTTTTTTTATTATTATTATTATTTTTTTCTCATGCATAAGCAAAGCACAGTGAATCCCAGTCCACTCCTCGCTAGTTATGTACTGTGCACGCACATAGCAAACGACGACCTGGGCTGGGTCTAGGCGTCTAGCTAGGGCCGTGGAATTGGAATACCAAGACGGTTTTTGGGTTTCCGGCGAGTTGCACATGTTACCTTTATCACATTGAAAGGCAGCAATGTGGGTTCCACACCCCCGTCCCCTGCTCCCACAACTCCAATCCAACAAACAGTTTTTTGTTCTGTCAATATCATATGTAACTTCTTATTAATGTTTATTTTTCAAGTCTCTAATTATCAAATTGAAGAGAAAGTATTGATAATGGTGAAGGATTAGGATGTCGTACTGTAGGATAGAATTGGGAGTTCAAATCTCCGGTTGCCGTATAGGAATTCCAACCCTAGTAGAGACGACAAAAGAGTTCAAATGGTACCACATCGCTCTCTGCCGCATGTCTTAAGATTAAAGACCTCTCTTCTTTAGTTTTCCTCTCACAAGTCACAAAAGAATGAAGATTGGTCTCTGCGGTTGCCGTAGTAGTACCGGTGAAGAACTGGAGATAATCTCCCTTCTCACACTCTCACAAGTCACAAGTCACAAGTTTGGGCATGAAGATTGAAGAGGAGCCAAACGGAGAGGCGAATGTAAATGACTAAAGTATAAAATTTGCTTCTGGTAAAGAAAGGGTGGCGGCATTGGATTGGATGGGGGACGAGTGCATGTGCCTGAGAATGCGGGGGTGGCGCCGCGTGGTGTATCGCACGTGCCCAACTGTTGGAATTGCTACAAGAACACGTATTACCAAAAACCAAGAGAACTTAGAGACTCACATGACAGCTACCTAATCGCCCATCGGCCCATGTGCGATGCGGTAAAGGACAAGCGCCTGGGCTGCTACAATATATGGACCTCAACAAGCCCATGACAACGACACCTTAATTTATTAATTAATCAATTCAATTGTTTTGAGAACTTTTGATGGAAACCAAAAAGGAATTTTTGTTGAAAAAGAGAGAGAGATTATTCGACCTGGCTACATGTGGCACCGCCCAATAATGAGTGAGAATTGAATTCTGCTTTTCTCTTCTTTTTTTTTTTTTTTTTTCTTCTTTTGATTAAGATTTTGTTTTCAATTCCAAGTTTCCAACACATACATAATATTTGATTAAAACATAATAAAAAATATATATATGTTGGGTTCACGACTTCACATGATTAGGTCGACCGGTAAAGCCGTTAATATCCCAAAATCTTGTTGGATTTTGGGGTCTCCCTTTTCCGGACCGTTTCTCCTCAAAATAAGTTTCGAGAAAAGCGTAGTAAATAAGACAGTGTATGTGTTACTCAAATTGAGAAGACAGAACTCAGAAGAGAGTGCTTTTTCAAGCTGAAGAGTGAAGAGTAAACTAGTAAAGGCTAAAACACTTTTCCTTGTTTCTTCACTCTTGAGTAACAAATATAATTAACCTTATCCTTACCTTAATCCAAGTAATCATAGACATGACTGCTTTTTCATTCATTTATTCAGACTTCAGAGAGACGGGTTCGTATATTACTAAGTTTTGTGGGTCCATTTGCAAGAAACCGGTGAGATACCTGACCTGCCCATCTAGAAGGAAAGATGTTTCTCTCTTAACCGAAAAAGAAAAATATAAAATAAAATCAAAGGGAAGAAAGTTTCTATTTCTTTGTAATTTTATACCTAGCATCATGCAATAGTTTAGTGACTAGTGAGTAATCAAATCCGGGATCCCGCCGAGATGGACAAAGTTTGCATTTCCACCAACCTCTTTTACGCGTTTCGCCCACTTTTTATTTTCTTCTCTGTTCCCTTTTTTCTTTCTGTGTATGTAATTGTGTGTAATTCACCCCGGACTGTGGACCACATAATGCACCACATGCATCCTGGTCCAATTACCCATTTGGGAGGTAAGTAAAAACCCGGAAAGATGGAAATATGCTTACAGAAGTCGCAAATTTGATTTTCCGGCACTTTTTCAAAGTGCTTCAATCAACACAGAATCCCTCCCAAACAGGCTCTAAACATATGGGCCCAGAACCGCTGGATGGACCGAAACGTTTAACACTGATCAAACCTCTAACAAACTATCTCAACGGGTCTTACTACCTACCGAAACTCCAGATTGGATTTGGGTTGTCAAATGTCAACTACGTATTGTAACATGTCGATTCCTTAATTATTATATGTATGAAAATACACTAATACAAACACAACAGTCAGTTTCCGGTTAGGTCGGGTTGCCTAACTATCAACCCGAATGCAGTTGAACTGACTTGACATGGGGTTAAATGCTTTTAACCTAACTTATCTGATGAAATCTAGAATCTGGCTGGGCCATACCAGTTTGTTTTCAGCACACCTCAATTTGAAACCCATATAGCTTTTGCTATCAACATAAATTACACCTCTATCAAATCCGACTCAACACATCCAACCCAACCCAACAGAGAGAAAGAGAGATCATTTTCAGGGATACTGTTTGGGAGGGCCAAATGCATTGTACTAGAGACAGTAAGACATTGAAAAAGTGTTTAAAATATCCGGCAACCTTGTCTGTTTCTTATACAAAAGAGAACCTCGTCATTTTTAATACAAACATCAACAAATAAGAAAGGATCCCAAATTAACAATTTAAAAAAAGAAGTAACCAATGACTAATTTAGTAGATAAACTAAGGAAAAAAAAAATAAAAGGAGGAACATAAAAGTCTGAGGAGTGAGTAGTGCCGCAGCCGCTTGTCGGGGATAAACAAAGAAATATTCAGATTTCCCTCCTTGAGAATTTACGATCCATACTCATGGAGTTCCCTTTTCTCCCTCTCTGCGAGCTTTTTTATCCGGCCTAGCTTGTTCCTTGTAATAAAATTATAAAAACCATTAAATAATACATAGTTTGTGAACCAATTAACCCATAAATAATACAACTACATTTAAATAATTAAAACTAATAGGAACAGAGAAAAAAATTAAGAAGAAAAGATGGATACACATATGGGTCAACCCTAACACTACAATGGTGCTTTAGTTTTTAGTTTTCTCGGGCAGTTCATACTGACTTCACAGGCAACATAGACCCTAGGCAGATGATCTAGCAGAAATCAGAAAAGGAATAAAGAAAAGAGATAAGTTTCTCACACTTTAAATTCTTTATGTTATTTTTAATGAATTATATTCTAACCCGACTCTTGGGATTAGAGATACACAGACTAAAGCTCGACGTGTGTGCATCAGACATCAGTGCATGTTATGGATATCTATCTATGGTTTCTAACGCAGGGCACATAGAATAATTATTAACTAGCAGTCTTCATTTCCGGAATTGATTCATGTAATTGTTGTCGCTGTTACACGTGGCAAAAGATGTCCACGTATGCTACGGCCACCTCCCCTCCCCCCCCCCCTTTTTTTTGTTGTGGCCAATGAAGCTTAATAGAGAAAGGAAAACGCCGTTGTTACCTACTTACTGATTACTATAGCCTCCAATAATTGGGACGTGGTTGTAAATAAAATTT
The DNA here is from genome assembly GCF_055504915.1 of Nelumbo nucifera. Classification (NCBI taxonomy): domain Eukaryota; kingdom Viridiplantae; phylum Streptophyta; class Magnoliopsida; order Proteales; family Nelumbonaceae; genus Nelumbo; species Nelumbo nucifera. The sequence goes on from NC_142650.1 coordinate 4,259,280, forward strand.
AAAATGGGAAACGGAGAAATAAAACAACATAACTTGTACGTCCAGAAGTGGACTATGGTCACTCACTCCAACTTGCTAGCCAGCTAGGATGAGGACATGGTGGTTGAAGAAGATAGAACAATTTAGGCCTTTTTTTTACTCAAAATACCCCTAGCCTTTAAGAGGTAAATGAAATGTTTAGGAAGTAGAAACTTTTTGAAAAGGGCAGATTTGGAAACATACTTTTGGGCAAAGCGCTTCTTTTACCTTTTTATGATAAAAATGAAAAGGGAGGAAAAGGGGAAGGAAACCAACGGCTTTTCTCGCATAAGGAAAATCTTAACTCCATTGACGAATGACGAATGACGAGTGACGACGACGATGATAGAAAAAAAGAGTGACCAACTGACTGACTGTGCTTCTGAGAGAGTGAAAAGGATTGGGGTAAACTAGGAAAGGAATATTTCTTTTTCATTTTCGCAGAGATAGAGGTGGACGCCCTGAAAGGGCGGAGGATTTTTTACCGAGAAGAAAAAATGGCATCTTTTTTGTTTTTTAAATTTCTCCGATTGAAATTCGGGAGGTTTTAATACATTCCTTATTTTCGCTAAATTTAGATTGGGTTTCTGGAAATTGGTCAAGTCATCCCATCCTCTCCTTTTATGCACGACCCATCCTATAAATATAAAATAGCTTAGACTCTTCTACTGCTCATTACCAGCAACAGAGAGAGAAAGAGGAAATATAGGGACAGCAATCCAGAAAAGGAGAGAAAAGAGGCAGAGGGAAAGCCACACAAACGCAGACTCGCACGCGCACAGAAACAGAGAAAGAGAGATGGAAGGAATCGCTTCTGTTTGGAATTATCAAGAGGTGGACCTCTACCACTCCCATTTGCCATCTCAGAGTTTCCTTGAGATTATTTATTTTTCTGGGTTTTGTGTTTTGTTGGGTTACTATATCTGGCACTCGATCAGAGTTCCTTGCATCAAACATATCTGTTGCCATTTTGTCATTTTGCATCTCTTTCTCTGGTGGGTCAGTTTGGCGTTAGATTAAAGGTGGTAGATTCATCACTCACAGTTCTAAATAGGCGCATCTCTTGCATTCTTTCATTAGTTTTGTAACGCATGCTCCTGCTCCAGCAGAATTTTGAAGTTCAACTAATCTCTATTGACGCCAAACAATGATCTTTTAACAAGTATCCGGATTCTTTACCTTCGTTTGCAGTTAGGAAAGTAACCATGAATTGATGATTTCTTTGTACAAACGAAAGAAATTCTTTTAGGTATTCCATAAAATATTAATTTGTGGATCATTTGACTGCATTCTGCTTTCATCTTTGAGTTCTAGTTATCGGTAGTTGTTTGGAAAGAAATCTTTAAAGTTTAAACCATCATTCTAACTTTTAGCTATTTTGGTTCTAACATGGTTTCTACACTTATGATGTCTAGGGCTCTTAGCTATTTTGCTTCTAGTAAATAATAATAATGTCTAGGGCTCTCGGTTTAAACCATCTTTGAGTTCTTAGCTTGCATCTCCATGTACTTAAGTCTCCAGTTCCGTATAGCCGGGCTAAGAACTATTCTGGTCTACTGATGAGTTGTAATTTGTTGTTTCTAGTGGGATTTTCTATTCTCATTTGTAAATTGCAACCGGTCATTAAGTTTCGTAACGTCCATTTCATTTGAAAACAAGAAGGGCCCATGTAGTTGCGTTTCGTTTACCTTCTTGCGTTGGAAAAACATGTTCTAATTGAATTTTGGAGTTAGAACTTGTCGGTATTGATGGAAATTTATGCAAATTTTGGGATTTGCTGAAATTTCTACATCTCTAGTTTATATATATATATATATATATATATATTATGGTTTGACCAAAGATGCTTGGATCTTTATGGGCCCATCCCATTTTGGTGCATTTCTTCTAGTCTTATGAACTCTAGAAAGTCTTACACAAGTGGAAACTTTGGACTTCCTTTCAATGGTAAATTTCTTTGTTTGGAGCCGACTGTATCAGATTCCCTTTAGAATACTGACGTTGATTTTCATATTTCCAAGAAAAAAAAATAAACATGGCCTTGATTTATGAATATCTTCCGTTGTCATTTCTCAGGAAAGTTATTCTTTTTATACCCTGTTTTGTAGTTGCAGATCAATAAATAACAACTTCTGCCGCCCATTTTTATGATTCTTGTTCCCAGTTTTCGTTAATTAAATGTACTCAAACGTCTTATCTTATCTAACAGAGCATTGATGACCTGAAGCACAAGCTTCTCTACACCACCATTGAATTAGAATCAACGAGGATGAATGCACAGGAGGTGCTGAGGAAGAACGAGGAGAGTGTACAGCAATTACTTCAGCTCTTGAAGGTGGCTTGCCAAGAAAGAGATGAAGCAAAAGATCAGCTGCGGAGACTTCTAAACAAGGTCATGATGCCATCAAGCCCAACTGGAATCTGCCCCGTTCTCCCAATGCTTCAGCCTGAAAGCCCTCATGTACAACCGAATAAGGCGAATTCAAGCATCACAGAGTCTGACAGCCTCTCTGAATCGTACAATCACCATTCCTATGGTTCCTCCCCTGCAGAATCCTTCTTTGATGCGGTTTCATCCTCAGACCTGTCAAATATGAACATGGCCGATTCCAGTAACATGGGTTTGCAAAATCATCCCTTTGCCCAAGAAAGCAATGTCTCCAACCCAATGGGTATTGTCACGTCGGGAAATGGAGTCAACTCACTGGCCACCATGTCTTCAGGCTCTCCCAAAATTGATCAGGCTTCAATAGTAATTGAGAATCTGGTCAAAGGAAAGCAGCTTCCCCAAAAGGGGAAGCTGTTGCAGGCTGTAATGGAAGCAGGACCCCTGCTTCAGACACTTCTCGTTGCAGGACCTCTACCTAGGTGGCGAAATCCTCCCCCTCTACATCCCCTCCAGATTCCACCCGTTTCCATTAAAGGTTGTGACCCTGAAACAATCAATCAGAAGCCAGTTTCCATCCCAGATTACCCTATTCAAAGTTCAGTAAGTTCTTCATACATCGATATATCTTCTCAGATTTGTCCTACTACTATGCCTATGTCGAGTGCTGCCAGCGTTTCTGGTTCATGTCTAAACAACAAGGCACAACAGCTATCTGGTAGCATTGGTTGGGATCCCTTGCACAATCAAATCTTTCCTGGAAAGCGCCAAAGACTCCAATAAGACACCACAGAACTTTTCACTACTTGTATAAATACAAATTTAACGTGTTATATGGTGTAAATGGAATACTTTGTTTCAGGCTTTGAATGGAATGGTTTTGATGACTTTAAGTTGGGCGATTCTCATTCCCTCACTAGCATTTTCATTTTCGCAAGAAAATACGGAATGAAATTCTTAATTAAAAAAAAATGGAGACCTATGGGATGGGAGGAGATTATCAATTTATCATAAACCATTCGTGGCAGTGAGCAGACGTGTCAGGCCATTGGAAATTCCCTCCCACCAACGCACTATGCTACAGTACAGCCCAACAGCTAAACACTTCATCGACAAAGATGGTCTTCAACCATGTCTTTGTGGGTACTTCAGTCCTTGACCACTAATACGGTAATACCCTACCAAATTGGGTACCAATGAATGGTCTCAAAGAGCTTCAAACGGTATCTATCAAAGGAAGCGTTCAAACTTAGGTGAGTCCCATCAATAGATTTTTATTCTCTAACACACCCCTCACTCATGTATAGATCAATTAATATGTTGTGTTAAAATTTAGGGGCCGTTTTATAAGTTTTTTGGGAAAATCTTTTGATAGCTCTCACAGTTAAAAGATGCATTAAAATCTGAGTGGTCTGAAACCCGTTCGGTTAAAGCATGTTTTTCTGTGTAAAGATGAATAGAAAAAAAAACACAAAAGTCTCATTTAGAATTTCTCCAAAATCGCCCGTTTTAGGTTTTTTGTGTTTAGCGGTTAGATCTATCATGAACCAAACGAAAAAAGACCAAATCACAATCTATCAAACTTGCAGATAACCAATAGACCGTATAAAAAACACACTAAACGAGACATTAATTAATTATTACGGATAATAAAGATTAAATACTAGAACACTTGATCAAATAGGCTTTAATGCCATTTCAAAATAACCATTCGACCCAATCTCTCATTATTAAGTTCTTATTCTCTACTAACAATATCCCTAAATGTGGAATTAGTTTCATTTTATAATTTTCTCCATTTGTGCACACCTCAGGCCAGCTTTTCCAAGACTCGCCCGAGATAGTAGATGCGGTTTCTTGGAATGCAATGATCTGTGGGTGTAAACAGATAAAGCAAGGCTTGGATGCTTAGGTTAGGGAAGGCTTGAGGCCTCACGAATCAATTTTTCTCTGAGCAACCAACTTCACAGTTCTTGGGATGACCAAAGAGTTTATGGCATGCACTTCCCGTGAGCATCCAATTTAGCTTAATTATACGTTTAATGTGGGAAAATGGAGGATAATCTTGTAGTTTTCGAGTGTCATCAACACTCAACAGGCCACATCCAACAAAAGAGCAATTCACCTAGCGTTTTCAATCAGAAATACTACACCTATTCCTATACCCCTTTATCCCCTTTTAGTGAATTATTTAGGAGCAAGGATGAATATTTATTTCATTTCGCCATTAAGGTTCAGTTTGGAAGGAGTGCAAAATCTTGCATTTTATATGTATTTGTATTTATACTCTTTGGAAAATGGGACTAATAATAGAACAATTATGCTAGTAATAAAGAAAAGCAAATCTGTCAAGTATCAATACATAATGGAGTCCTAGTTCCATTTTTTATGGGTGAATGCATAGATATATAGTTCATCAATTGAAGGATCCGTTCATTAGAATTTTCCTTTATTCATTCGGTCTCCCTTATGAACGTTCCAATCTATAAATAATGTGTTTTTGGAGATCCAAGGGGTGAAGGAGGGAGATGATAGGTGTTTGAGAAAGAAGGATGTTATCCCTGTTAGATGGAAGAGCCCTGATTTCTAGGTTATTAAAATTAATTTTGATGCAACGTGTATTAATGGGGATTGCTCAGTTGCTTGTATTGCCAGGGATCACCAATGTCATATTCTGGATCTCAAAGCCTATAAGCTAGGTAAAACTACAGTTAATGTTGCTGAAGCGTGAGCGGCGTGGGAGGCCCACAATCTTAGTCTCAACCTTTCAAACAATTACATCATCATCGAAGGAGATTCAAGGCTTGTTGTCGAGTGTCTGAAAAAGTACTACAATCCCTCATGCAAAGTACGCCCAATTATTGAAAATTGCTACACTTTAAGAAAAAGATTAGAGGGAACGATTGAGTATCATCACATCTACGGAGAAGGAAACATGGCTGCAGACTGGCTAGCTAACTATGCACACACAAACGATGTTTCTCTCAACTCCGTCCCTATTCCTCTAAATGTATTGCTTGTTTTGATTTCTCACGGCTCCATCCCTATAGATAAAATACCATAATTGTAGGGTTTCTAGACAGTAGTAGTAGCTAATGTGAAAGATTCTCTAGCCGTCTCTTTCTCAGGCAGGCGGGGATCCTTTAGGGGCGGACATTCCACACGGGCACTGTGGTTTGAAAGGTTCTGCTTGGTGACTGACCGACTATCAGGGCGCACTCCGCAACTCCAAGCATCCTCGTTGTGGATCCCAAAGATGTATCATGTTGTCAACTCTTGGATTTCCTACTAATTAATGTCTACTCTCCTCTCTACTAACTTAATGAAATTATACCACTTTCTTCCCACCACCAAAATACCTTAGGACTGTAAAACAATTTAGCCACTGATTGTGGTTGGACAGTTTAGAATATCTCCCCATGAATGACAAGATATTCATAATGCATGACTTGAATGTTTTGCTGTTAAAGATGTAAGAAGAGTTTGTGGGTAGGAGATCCAAATTCATATAACCGGGGGTAATTCATTCCCTATGATAAAAAAACGTTGGTGAGAATGGAATTCGATCCCAAAGCCTCCACTATTACTGGCCAAAGTATTTACTAAGGCTGCATTTGGCATTCTTATTTCAAGGATTTACCTACTTTTTACAGTTAAAATGGCTCTGTTAACACTGAATTTTTAATGGTAAAATGGAGATAATAATTACTTAAAATAAGGAGGAATGCCAACCATCAGTTGATAAATTTCTCTCTCAAATGACTGTTTTTTCTCGCATAACGTTCAGGTTTCGTTAACGATAGAAGGTGTATATTCCTCGAAATAGGCCGCAGCTTTGGGTAAACTCATTTTCATAAATTTATGCCCAATCGCTTCGCGCTCACCTTCATCGTCAAATTCTTCATATATATTTTACTATTTAGAATCCAGTGAAGGATCATCAATTACAGCCTTCAAATGTCATCATCGTTCAAACGTTCGATAAAAGTTTTCGATTAGTATCATGTAATTTGGGCTTAGTGTCACTTTAGTATTCGTAACTTTAAAACATGACAATTTAGTACTTGAATTTTTAAAATATGTCAATTCAGTACCTGTCGTTAATCTGTCGTTAAGTGAAATTTGAAAAGACACAAATGTCTTTCGAGTGCCATCTAATTTTTTTTATTAACCATCCAAATGTTGACAAAAAATGAGCAGTCTCAAATCTTGGTGACCATGATTTTCAAAACTGGACTGGATCAGACCAGACTGTCAACCGGAAAAACCGGGAACCGATCACTTTTTGGCCAAAAACCATTCATTTGGTCAATGAATTGCTGACCTGGGCAGTCGAACTGTCAACCCAAACAACGGTTTTTGGCCTTTTTTTTATTTTTTCTGTCAAAGCAGGCTGTCCATTCAGATCAGACAATCGGACCATTCGACCCGGGAACCAGACCCCAATAGAGTTCCCTATCTAGTTCAGTTTTAAAAACCTTAATGGTGACCCCAATTTTCTTAAATAGAAAAGACTAAGGGTTTGAGACTATTCATCTTTATTAACTTTTTTGATGATTAATAAAAAAAAAATTAGATGACACTTAAAAGGCATTTAAATCTTTTCAAATACTACTTAACTGCTAATTAATGATAATTACTAAAGTAACAGCTTCGTCTTAATAATTTCAACTGTTAATATCCCTAACTTTCAGTATTTCAAGTATCGGTCACTTTCAATACCGCTAAATACACACGATATCATGCAACATATATCATTGTTATCAGTATTTTTTTTTTTTTTTGGTAGAAGGTATCAGTAATTAAAACCTTGCTTATTACCGGAAGCCATTAAACTGAATAAATAACTAAATAGTAATGACCGGTACAACGCTAACCCCTTAACGTTATATGTTTCCGGTATAACGTCACAATACCCGCCAATGGGCAAAAATAAAGCAAGACAGAAGACATTATTATTCTCATCTCATAAATAAATAAACTCAAGGGGAAATAGATTTATAACGGCCGTAGCTTGTTACTTCCATGGATAATTTGTTTTCCCAGCCTATAAAAATCCTCTAATTGATTTTCAAATGTCATGTTTCCATTGATTGGATATAATCTTTGCACTGTTATGTTGCGGGGAAAACCAAATTTCATAGGTTGGTTTTCATAACCACTCGAAGAAGCGTCCTTTTTGCATAACGGTCGGCAACGGTAGATATTAGAATGAAGACTAGGGGTGTTCACGGCTCGGTAACCGTTGGCTTATTTTTGAAATCGAACTGGGGCTACGGGCAACCGAAATCAAACCGTGACCAGTTAATCAGTTGATCAGTTCGGTTTGTCGGTTTTTCAGTTTTTAATTATTTATAATATATAAATATATAATAAATAAAAAATTAGAAATATATATATAATATTATATTTTAAATTATATATTATATATTATATATTATAAATATATATTTATATATAATGCATATTTGTTAATTTATGATGTATAAAAAATATAAAATATACATAAATATATCGATTCGGTTAACCACTGATTTTCTATTTTGGTTAACTGAAACCGAACTGGTACCTTCGATTTTTTTAAAATGCCAAACCGACCGGTATAGTTAATGAAATTTTTTATTCAGTTTCGGTCAGTTTTTCGGTTCGATTCGATTTTTCTTATTCACCCCTAATGAAGAGAAAATGTCACGTGTGGAAAGAATCATCTCACCACTGGATGAATTGGGATCTACTCGTAAAATGCGCCTCAGCCCCATCCCACCATGTATTTGGAACATCTTCCATACTCTCTGTTCTTCATAAGGAGATGTTTCCAATACACAGTGAGATGGGGTCCGTGTGAAGTACGCTCTATGAGGAGCAGATCTTGACTCCCACCGAATAGGCCAACTGGCTAAGTCCAGATTTAGTCCTCACCAAATCCATTATCCATCCTCACACTGTCCTCACTCCTCACAGCCCTTGCAACTCAGTCTGGATCACCCACCAACAAAACACGTTCCAACTTCCAACCCTCTATCAACATAATCTCAAAACGCACATCTCATACATGACAAATCCCACTTTAATGGCGGGTCCCAGTCTCATAGTGAGTCATGCGATGTTAGATGAAATTGGCAAAGAGTTGGAACGTGCTTTGTTGGTAGAAAACCTCAACTCCATGCAACTGTGCATAGGGGTTATTACTTTTTCACTCGTGAAGGCATTCCCAATACACAGTTTTAAAGGTTGTGAAGACTTTGAAAGGGCAGATTTTGTGAGGATAAAATCCCAATTGACCAATTCTCGGCCAAGTAAAGGCTGTACAGCAACACCGGATGAGATTAAAATGCAAGCACCGGATGTTAGATGTAAGCCTGTAACCTTCAGCTGGATCTTTGGCACATGACTGGGTCCGGCTGATTTATTTAATCAATGTATGAACAATTAAATCGTCACAATAATTGAGGGAATGAAGAAACGGGATGGCTCCCACATCCCGATTCCATCAAATTTTACGCAAAAACGGAACAATAAAATGTATATGATACATTAAGAGAAAAAGCGGAGGGTGGGGGTTAGTGTATTCATACATAAGGTGTGTGGGGAATCCAAGTTTGGCATCCATCAATCCACAATCCTCTCTGCGTGCAGACCTTCAACTCTATTCTTCAAAAATCCCACGCTAAAGGCTGCACGGCACGGCCAGTGGTATAGCAACGACTAGCAATTAATACTGAATACCAAAGAGCTTCAAAAAACGAGGGCCAGGAGGAAAAAAAGAATGAATCGCGGCAATTCCATTGCCACCTGGATGAGAATCATGAGATTATAACAGGCTACAACCCTCTTTTTGATTAATTAACAAATTAATAATACCATGGAAGCACAGATGCACACGTGCCTCCAAAAGAATATGCACCGCAACTCTACTGTTCTCCGAGCGTTGCCCCTTCAACCCCCCCCCCCAACCCAAAACCCCAAAAATAAACAAACAAAAAACGATCTCGAAACCCCCAATCTTCAATCCTTACTTTGAACATTGTTAACCACGCACCAACCCAACCCAAATATAATGTTGTTACAAACCCATCAGTTCTCTTCACCCATATTGCAGAGTTTCGCCAACAGATACCATCCAAAGAACCCAGCGGGGCTTTGATGCCTCCCGTATTTAGGAAATGGGCTGAAAGAGAGAACTTCACCAATGAAACACCCACAAATTACATCAACAGAACCCTGCCTACATAAGCCGATGCTGCCGTAAACCCTTCCCGAAATGAGGTTGCATCAACCGGACATATAACCCATTCAAAGTTACCAGTTGATCGTGGGTTCCTTGCTCCACAATTCTCCCACCATTAAGAACTACAATATTATCTACATGCTTCATCATTGCCGCCCTGTGAGCAATAAGAATGGTCGTCTTGTTCCCCATTATAAGTGTATCGAGAGCCTCCTGCACAACCCGGCTTGACTCAGACTCAATTGAGGAGCTGGCCTCATCCAAAAGCAAGATTGGTGCATTCTTCAGCACTACCCGGGCAATGGCTATCCTCTGCTTCTGTCCTGGTGTTAGATCTACACCTCTCATGCCCACATGTGTGTCATAACCATGAGGCAAGCTGCTAATGAAATGGTGAGCATTAGCTATTCTGGCTGCCTCTTTCATCTCAGCCTCGGTTGCATTGTGCCTTGCATATATGATGTTCTCCCGTATGGTGGTTGAGAAGATAATGGGTTCCTGTTGAACAAGACCCAGGTGATTCCTCAACCATTTGAGATTAAACAACTTCAAATCACGACCATCCAGTAAAATTTGACCAGCAACTGGATCATAGAATCTCTCTATTAGAGATATTAAAGTGCTCTTTCCAGAACCTGAAACCCCCACCACAGCCACAGTTTGTCCTCCACCGACTTTGAGACTAAAATTGCTCAATACCATCAATTCTGGACGAGTTGGGTAACAGAAATCAACATTTTTCAGCTCAATGCTTCCAAACACATTAGGAGGTTTAAGTCCAGAGCTATCATCTGGGTCAATCTTAGGAACACGATCTATGATTTCAAATACTGAAGTAAGAGAGTTACGTCGCTTGAGAATGTAAGGAGCCAGGCCAAATGGTTCTACCAGTGCAAAGGTTGCAAAGGAGAAGACAATGTACTCTTTGAGAGCTGTTGACAGATTCAGATAGCCTTTTTTAACAGAGACAGCAGTATACCAGAGAAGGAGGGCATTACAAGCAAAAAGCAGGAATTGTGAAAAACCAAAGGCAAAACCAATGGCCATTCCGTGGAGGAAGCTCTGCTTGAATATTTTCCCTAACTGTAACCTGTAGAGTTCCATCACCTTGTTGCCTGCACAGAATGCAACAACAGTATAGATATTTCTTACTGCATCTTCAAGCACCAAAGAAGCCTTCCTGTGCATCTCCTGTATGCCTCTTGAAAACCCCGCAAGCCACAACTTCTGCAAAGCACAGACTCACAGCCACTCAAGATTTGAAACAAGGGACAAGTTGCATATTCATGATTTTTGATAAAGGATAGATGAAATAAAATGCATCACAATAAATAAATCCTTCCTACTAAAGTACACACCGACAAGTAAAGAATCGTGGGTTCATATCATATTGTAATCCAACCAGCCAAATGCAAAACAATTTATGCTAAGTTAATTAGACATTGGTTAGACTCCAGTTGGACCCAATAACAACCTAACTTCCTGAAACAAATCCTGATAGATAGTTGGTTTAGTGAAAAGCAATGAATCCCCACATCCACCCCCCACCAGGGAGAGGGGTCACCAACATGGCTTAGCATATGCAAGATGGAAGGTTTAACTTTGTGCATATATGGAGTTTGATATACATCATTATCAAAAAACAATTGACTATTGATCCCGTCATCTGTTCTTCTATTACATACAGAAAACTATCTCCAGGGTTAATATTTTTAACTACACATATGGGCATGTATATGCAGAAAACCTATTCCAGGTAACCAAACATGTTAAGGTATTCACAACTGATGTAAACAAAGAAGCAAGGAAAGAATCCATGGAGAATTGAATCATTTTTCCAATTCCTACACCAATTTCGGAATTTTTTTGAGTGTCTTAATAATAGGGTTTTAAGTTTTCTAGAACTTTACATTTACTGCTTGTAAGGAAAGAACATGGAGAATTGAATCAGTTTTCCAATTCTTACACCAATTTCAGAATTTTTGGGTGATATTGATATTGTTTTTCTTATTTCTAGTTATAGGTGTCTTAATAATAGGGTTTTAAGTTTTCTAGAAATTTACATGTATTCCAAAATTTACCATCTATGGTAACATTTAACTTACTATTTATAGTAAACTCACATTAGAAGCTGTTTGATAACAGATGAAGATGGCATACCTCCTTAAAAACTTATTCACTAAAACATAAAGCAATAAGCTTTTCAGTTCAGCATCTTCAGCTGTTACCAAACGGCCCCTTAGTAAGGTTTTATAGAGTTGTTTAGGAGTTCAAGTCCTTGTTTAAGTGTCCCTATAACCTATGGATTTGTCTTAGTCTTAAAGCAATTAAAAGTTGATTTGGATCAGTTTCCAAGTCCAAATTGGAGTTACAGGGATATCAGAATTTATAAGTTGAGTCTATAAGTAGAATGTTGAGTTCCTACTCAACACAGGAATCACCTTGAAGGTGACTCAACCTCCTTGCAAGAAAAGAGATAAGAGTGAGAGAAGAAAGTGGTAAGAGATCTCAGTTGTCCAATTCTTATTACTCAACCGAGCGACGGTGAACGATGGCGGCAACGATGGTAACGGTGAGCGAAGGTGGTGTGTTCTGGAGGCGATGAGCAAAGAAACTGAAGATGAGGAGAGTTATGAGACTCTTGAAAGATTTCAGGCCAATAAGCCTACTGAATAGTTTCTACAAGCTTCTTGCAAAAGTGCTGGCCGAAAGATTAAAGAAGAATCTAGGAAGTGAAATTTCCAAAAACCAGTGTGTTTTTATTGGTGGAAGACAAATCTTGGACAGAGCTTTAATTGCCAATGAAGTGATTGATTCAAGAACGAGGGCAGGAAAACCAGGAATTCTATGTAAAGTGGATCTTGAAAAAGCCTATGACCATGTCAATTGGAGATGCCTAAATTTCATTCTTGAGAAAATGAACTTCAGCCAGAAATGGAGAAACTAGATGAAGGTATGTTTTTCTTCACCAAAATTTTCTGTTATAATTAATGGAAATTCATCTGGCTTCTTCAAAAGTTCAAGAGGCATTCGCCAAGGAGAGGCAATTAAAATTATAAAATCATTATTTTTGTATGAAAATTAAGAATTTAAGACCCTAACATGGACTTGAAAATGTTTTATATGTTTCATTTTATTTTTAAATTTTTATTTGAATATGCTTTACATGTTATGTTTATGTATTTTAACTTTAAAGTAGGTTTTTTAAAAACAATTATTTTAAAATTTTAAGTTTATATTTTTTATTAATATTATGTTCAATATTTTTTACTTTCTGCATTTTTTACTTTTTTAATTTTCTAACATTTATTGACTTTTTAGCATTTTTGTGTATTTCTGTGCCTTGCATCAAAAAGGCGCACACCTCGCCTTGAGGCTTGCTCTTTTAAAACACTGGTCACCTCTTCTTTTCCTTTTGTGTGATGGAAGTCCTGACCCAATTCATCAATCGAGCAAGAAAGTCTGGTCCTTGGGAGGGCTTTGAAATTAAGCCAGGGGTGAAAGGGCCAATGTGCTCCACTTTGTTGATGACACATTGTGTTTTGTTGATGCTTCTTTTGCTCAATTAGAAACACTAGTGGGAATTTTTTCTTGGTTTGAAGTGGTAACAAGGCTAAAGCTGAACTTGGGAAAATGTTCTCTGATTTCGGTGGGTAGAATTGAGGACATAGCTGTGTGGGCAGATGCCCTGGATTAGTGAACAAGCTCCCAACTACCTATCTTGGGCTCCCAGCAATATGGGAGCCGGTGTTGGAAAGACTTGAGAGGAAACTCACTTCCTGGAAGGCAAAATACCTTTCAAAAGGGGGAAGAGTTACCCTGATTAAAAGCACTCTTGCGAACCTGCCAACTTATTTTCTCTCTCTTCCCCATCCCTAGCACAATAGCAAAGAGAATAGAAAAATTACAAAGAGACTTTTTATGGAAAGGGTGGGAAGATGAAAAAAAGATCCACATGATAGCATGGGATCAGATCTAAACTCCAGGTCCTTTGGGACTGAGAAGAATCAAAACTTTCAACACAGCCTTATAGGGAAAGTGGATCTGGAGATTTGGAGTGGAAGCAAACAGCTGGTGGAGGAAACCCATTGCATCCAAATATGGTCTTCAACCGAGGGGATGGACAACTGCTATCAACTTGCCTTCATATGGATACTCGCTATGGAAAGCTATATTGAAAACTCTTCCTAGTGTCCTAAAAGGGGTGGGTTTCAAGTTAGGAGATGGGGGAAGAATCCACTTCTGGAAGGACAAATGGCTTGATGATGTACCTTTGGAAGAGAAATTTCCTATGCTATCCTCAGCGGCTGAGGATAAAGAGGCAATAGTTGCTAACTCTTTCGAGTTAGTCCGAGGTAAAGTAGTGTGGAAGCCTAAATTCTGAAGAGATTTTCAAGACTGGGAGGTGGATGAAGTTGTGAACTAGTCAAATAGCTTAAATACATTTTCTTTTCAGACCCATTCAGAAGACCAATGGATCTGGAATTGGACTGCTGATGGAAAGTTATCGGTTAGATCTTTTGCTGATAGTCTGACTATTAGAAGGGCAACTGATTTCCCCTGTAAACAGATGTGGAGCCCTCATTCTCCATCCAAAAGCAATTTCTTGACGTGGGCCTCAGCACTAGGGAAGTGCCTAACAAGAATCAACCTGGCAAAAAGAGGTTTTCAGCATAGATGACCTTAGCTTTGGAATCTGTGGTCTTGAAGAGGAATCCATTGAACATCTCTGAGTTCATTGCAAGTCCGCCTGGACTATCTGGTCTCATTTCTTTGATGCTGTTGGTGTTTATTGGGTAATGTCAGGTACAGCGAATGCATTTGGAGAGCCATACCAGCAGCAGTAATCAGCACTATATGGTCTGAGAGGAATGGCAGAGTTTTCATGAAAGAGAAGAAAGAACGTGAGGTGTTAATCCAGAGTATTGTGGCCAGACTTGCTTCTTGGCTTTCTATCATCCCTGAGTTTTGTAATCAGAACTTGTTTGTGATGCTTAGCTCAGTTAGTTTGTGGGAGCTGTGATCATATCCTTTGGGGGTGAACTGGCCTGTGGTTTCCCCCATTCTTGTATGATTATCTTTTCTTCATTAATAAAATTTACCTTACCTCTTTTCAAAAAAAAAAAATCTTCTTATTACAACTGAATGATGCCCTCAGATCCAGCCATTTTTACTAGCAGACACGGCTTTCTTTTGTAGACAAATCGAATGGGTAGAGCTGGGAGCAACTGGCATCCCTCATGAGACAAAGGTGGGCTTGCATGGCTGACTGATGAACCTTGGGCTGGATTTTATCAATTCCCCCATCCCCACTCTCTGAGATCAACCTTGTCCTCAAGGTTGAGAAGTGGGAACTAGTACTATAGTTGCTAATATGGTTCCCATGTGGCATCCTTGGTGGATAAGTTGGTCCAAAGTATTAGAGCTTCTGGGAACACCTTATTGCCTTCTTTGACCCATCAAAGAACATCTGAGGTAAATTTCCAAGCACCAATTTACCCCTTCCATTAACCATCAATTTGAGTGTGGTAGCAGTAGTGTAACTTGATTCCCTGAACATGGAAGTATTTGGCCCAAAATTTGCTCATAGAAGTCTGGTCTTGATCCGTGACAATAGCCATAGGAGTGTCATATAGCTTTTCAATTTTTTGCACAAAAATTTTTGCCAGAAAGGAAGTTGTATTGAGGTGAGGCAAGGCAACGAAGTAGGCATATTTAGTGAGTCTATCCACTACTACCAAAACTAGTAATGGTTTACTACCAAAAAAAAACTAGCAATGGTAACTTTCATTTAGTAGTTCATAAAATAATTACATCGAGACTCCAAATGAGTGCTGGTCCCACAAGATAGTGGATGTTTTGATTAGTAACTGTACCAAAATTATGGATTTGCCCATTGAAGAGGGAATCCCAGTGATGAAGCCCTTAGAGATTTCATCACAAACCTGCCAAGGAAGGAGTGGCTACTCAAGGACAGTTAGAGCTTGTGTGTCATACTTGTGTTATTCACATATATGCAAGCTGCCACATATTCTTTCACCTGTCTTTTGATGTCTTGCCAATAGTAGTGGCCGGAGATTAAATGGTAAGTGTGCAGGACTTTGGAGTGGCCACCTACTGTGGAGTGCGGACTCATGAAACAGGTGTAGAAGGAATGTGGGTGGATTTGGGGACCACCACAAGATGGCCATGACAATACAGGACTGAGTCAACCACCGTGTACCCATAAACAGTTGTAGAAGTTAAGGAATGTGGGTGGATTTGGGGACCACCACAACATGGCCACGACAATACAGGACTGAGTCAACCACTGTGTACCCATAAACAGCTATCGGGTTTTGGTTCCATTGGGCCCTAATGCATCAATAGTGGATCAAGTTGGGCCTCTTCCACTGTAATCCAACAAGGGAAAGATGGGCCAAGAGACTCATTTAACCCAGCTCAAGGTTACCCAGAGGGCATCCACTGCTAAGTTTGTAGGTCTCGGTGTATATTCAATTTGATAATCATACCCCATGAGCTTACAAGTCCACTTTTGTTGAACACTGTTCAAACCTCGTTGATTCACTAGATATTTCAGACTCCTCTGGTCCATCCAAATGATAAAATAATGGCCTAAAAGATAAGCTCACCACTTCTAGACTGCGAAAACAACTGCCACTTGCTCATAAGTTGACTTGGCTTGGGCCTAGGTTGAGAGAGCCTTACTGAAGCAGGCTAAGGGCTGCTCTTTTTGCATCAATACAGTACCTACTCCACACCCCGAAGCATCACTTTTTTTTGACAAGTCCCCGAAGCATCACATTCAATCTTGAATGACTTTGAAAAGCCCAATACGGCTAGAAATGGAGAAGTCCCAACCCGTTTGAGATCTTCAAATGTTTGTTGGGCTTGCAACTTTTACACGAAGTTATCCAGAATGAGAAATTGGAATAGTGGGGCTTCCAACAACCCATGCCCCTTTATAAATCTTCACATGCAAAAGATCCATACCTCACACACAAGGCTCCTATGTAGTATGGCCATATAACTTTAGGATGTGATCTCTGATACGACTGAAGCCATGAATCACATCACGGTCAAGATAGATTGACATGATCAACACTCGTTGGTAGCTTAAAGATCCAAGAAACTGGATCCTCACCTGAAAATGTAGAGAAATCTAGCTTAGCAGACATTTCAATGCAGCCACTTCCTTCACGAGAGCTTCCATTGCTCAATCCTTCATTCTCACTCTCCCTTGCACTGGATATCGCCATTCTTTCACATCCTGACATCACGGCAGAGAGCACTTCTTGATTTCTTGCACCCCCACCCCCTAAACTTGTACAGACTGATTTCAATTTGAACCACCCTACATTCCAGCATCACAGATCTGGTGTTGGTCATGGAAACAACCATGTTCTGATGCCAAATCATAGAGTTCCTACTCAAATTCAACTCATGAGTCACTTCAAGGGTACTCAACCTCCTTACAAGAAGAGAGAGAGAAAGAGAGAGAGAGAGAGAGAAGAAAGTGGTAAGAGATGTTATTTGTCTAATTCTTACCCTAGGGGTTATGAGTAGTTTGGTACTAGGGATGGAAATTTCCCCATTCCCCCGACAGGGAGAGCACCCCCATGAGAGCACCCCCCCCCCACCCCCATGAGATCCCTTCTTAATAAAACTACTAAAATATCTTTGATATATATAAAATTCAAACCCTATATATTTGGGTTTTTTTATCTTGGGATTGATGTTGAGTATTTGTGTTTTCCTATGAATTAGTTAATGATTTATGCTAATACTTTTAAAAATATGATTGAATATGTTTGAATAGATTTGGAAATATTTTTGCTAGGACTGTAATTTGCAACTATTTTATTTAAAAAAAAAATTGGGAATGAAGTAGAAATCAAAAACAAAGCAAAATTTGGCATCTTCAAAAAAATGGTGGGGAGTAGGGATCCCCATGTGGACGAGGGCGGGGAAATTCCTATCTTTGTCGGCAGGGACGGGGATGGGGAGTGTCTCCCCATGTTTGCCCCGCCCCATTGCCATTCCTAGCAGGTACCCAGGCCTGAGGTGGGCTTGCATGCCAAGAAATGAGGGAGTCTTGGGCTGGGTTCTATCATAGAGTCATTGTAATTGCAATTAAAAGATTGATTTGATGAAATAAAGTTTAGTTACTAAATTCTGGTTTTTGCCAGAAATTCTGTCTTTCTCTCTTTCACCTATTTCTTCTTATAAGAATTCTGTCTCTCTGTCATTTACCTTAACAGAAAGAGTTCCCTTTCTAAGTTCTTGCTCATTCTTTGGCATTGTAACAAGCTATATACTTGATTTTTTACCCCTCATTCTTAATCGGCCCAAACCCCTCCTTTACCCCACAAAGCCCATTACCTGACCTGGAATTTGTAGGACCCTACCCTGTCATACAACAAACACTAGCGAAACAGGGACCAGTAGAGATCCAATTTTTTGAGTGTCAAGACACTGATGGGAGCTGATGTAACATAAAAAGAATATTATAAAAGCTAAGGCAGGGAACTATGGGCATACGATGATGAACTGGGTAGTTCTTGTGCTCTTTGTAATGTATAGACTCTATTCACCATCATTTAATAAAATTGAAATGGAGCAGAAGATCTTCATAGCTGACCAATCCAGAGAGTCACCTAGTTGGTGGTGGTTCCAGTTGGCCTCATCCTTCCAGGTAGGAGATACATAGAAGGTCATGTATGGGCATTCCCTACTTGACCCAATTAGAGAGCCTCCCTAATAATAACATTGATGTAGGGAGCTTCCTTACATGTGGAGGGATGATGAAGACAAAACCCTCTGGAATAGCCACCTGTACAATCTTCCAGCTTACATCATCCTAATCCCAACCTTTTATTGATGTCTTCTACATGGGAAGCTTCAAATTTTAATATAAAACTTGCCTAAAAAGAAGAGTATTCTGATCACATGGCAAGAATTTTGTTGGGCTCAAAATTGTCTCATTTATAAGTGATGAAGGAAGATTTGGCCCGACCTCATAACCACTCAACACGTGGCAAAGGCAACAGTTCGGCACAACAGCTCGCCAAGGCGCGAGCTCCGAGAGGAGGAACCAGTGGTCTGAACTCCCCACAAGGAGTCCGAGCTCTCCCTTAGGCCCCGAGCCTTACGAACACAAAAGGCAACAACCCGAACTGGCCTGCCCCACGGCAGTTCGGGCCACACTTCTATCCAAACTCAAGACTTAACCTCGCACACCACTCCAGCACTTCGCCCCCGAAACACCGAACTGAACAAACCGTACCTGACACCGAAGGAGTCCGTATCCAAGGGCGGCACACCTGATTGAGTTGGGATCTGACGCTTGACAGCCGCATTCCAACGGCCACCTGCCACCGCCATCTCCAGTTACAGAGACGGCTCCGACAAGGAGCAGTGGCGGTTCTGTCCCAACAGAGGTAATGACACCCGAACTGGCAGAAGCACAGAAGTAATCATGCCCGACCTGACAGAGGCCTCGGAGTGAGTGCGCGAGGTGGTTATAAAAAGGCTCTCTACCCCCCGAGGAAGGTATGAGAACTTTGCGCCATCTAGTTTTGTCTTGCCTTTGAGAGAATACTAACTTGAGCTTCGGAGTGATCTCGCCGGGTTCCTCCCCGGAGATTCCCCACTTTCTTCATTTCAGGCCCCCCTGTTGCTCCAATCAGAGGCAAGGTCGTTGACAGCTAGGATCGACCGGATTGCGCACCATCAATAAGGGTATAAAAAGAATTTTCTGGGGCCATTTTTTAGCCAAACTTATTTGCCACATGGAATATTCCTTGATCGCTCAGCTGCTGTCTGCTAATATTATCTTGTTCAGCGTTTTAAAATGTTTGACATAAAATAAGCTTTTCGAAATAGAGAGTTCATAAATAATAAATGCGCGTGCACATTTGCATCAAGATAATGCTAGCAAGGGGCACAAGCTCAAACCTGTGCAATAGCTGACACTGTAAGTATAGGTAGTGTTGCCAAGGCCACAAGTGCTAATCTCCATTGCAGCAGCATACCAATAAGAACAGCTATCACAACAGCTGCAGTGTCCTGGATAAATATAGAAAGCCGGTTGCTAAAAGCAGCACGTACAAATGTAGCATCATTTGCTAATCGCATGGATAAGTTGTCAGCACTGTTCTCCTCTTCATCAAACCATCCAACTTCATTTCGCAGCATTGCTGCATGGAAACAAAAATGGATTAGCTCAGAATGAAAAGTTTTTTTTTTCAAATAATGTAGAAACACAAAAAAAAATGTTAACACTTCATGCTTGAGGAAAGAGGTAATTAAAGACCAAGAAGATATCATTTACCTGAGAACATCATTCTCCTAACTCTTTCAGTCATTTTCTCCCCCATAATACCAAAATAGAAGTGTTGCAAAAAATTCGCAAACACTGTTACAATACCCATGCATGCAATGATTAAGCACCATTTGTCCACTTCACGACCTAAGTGACGACGATCTTCACCCTCTCTATAATATTCCATCACAATAAGTGCAATAACATAAGCAAGAAGAGGATTAAAAGAACCAAAAATTGCAGCACCAATGCTTCCTAGAACAGCATAAAGCCACTCTGCAAAACTGAGCTCTGCAAGCCTCCAAAATGATGGAGGCTTCTGATGTTGCATATCCCTTGATTCCCTGTTCTTCACAGGCACATTATCAAATTGGCAGAGGGGTCGACTGAAAGTTTTTGAGTGGGAACGTTCATTCTTGGGATCAGATGTCAATAATGGTGAAATAGGGGACTCAGGGTCAGAAGCATTTGATGTTTGTCGATGTGCACTATGAACATCAATTTTGGGCAGCTCTGGTAATCTCATTTCAAAACTGTCCTGCCTTTTAATGGATGGTACTTTATCTGTTGTGTCCAAGGGCACTCCATTTTCCAACATTTGTTCTGATGGTGGGCTCTGGATTTTCGGTGATTCTTGTGAATTAAAGGTGCCATCTGGGGCCCGAAAAGCATAGATTCCATGCACTCTCTGAAGAGATGGTGATTTAGCCATCTTAGGAGATGATGATTCTTGAAGGCTTTGACTTCCTGATGAATCCTTTTCAATTTGGAAAGTGGTTGTCTCCTTGTAATTCCTTATTGGTGTCCTGAAAAAAATATAGAACACATGAAACAGAAATTTATGGAGAATATATCCTTGCTAAAACTATGTTGCAGGAAGATATAAAGTTTGTATTATTGTACCAGTTAGAGATACAGATAAATACACCACAAAGCCAAACAAGATATCTCTATGCCACAAGGTGATACAAAATATTCCACCATGTACAGCAGAACCATGTATAATTACCTCTTAGGAAGCTTTGCTGCTTCTTCACATCTAAGAAGCTCTGCATATAGCCCATCCAGATTTAGCAACTCATCATGTGTACCCATTTCAACAAGTTGGCCTTCCTCCATGACCGCTATATAATCAGCATTCCTTATAAGACCAAGCCTTCGAGCTATTATAATAGTTGACCTTCCCAACATCAGGATATCTAAAGCCTCCTGAACAACCCTTTCGGCTTCAAAATCAAGGCCACCAGTGACCTCATCAAGCAGAAGAATAGACGGATTCGAAAGCACTGCCCTGGCAATGGAAAGTTTTATTTTCTGTTCTTCTGTTAATGGTAAACCAGCCCTACCCACCTGGAATGCACAAAATTATAAGAATGCTATTCATCAGAAACTAAAGGCTAAATTTAATATTCCATGTACTACCTAGAGTTCTACCTGTGTCTCATATCCTTTTTCAAGGGAGCTGATAAATGTATGTGCATGTGCTATTTTAGCAGCTTCTTCAATTTGATCAATGGTTGCAGATCGACCATAAGCAATGTTATCTCTAATGCTCAAACTTAGCAAGGCAGGTTCCTGGGTAACCAATCCTATTTGGCTTCTTAACCATTCCAGTTTCAAACTTTTAATATTCTCTCCATCCAGAAGGACTTCTCCTGCCAAACAAAAGAAACGGCTCTTAGGAAAAAAGCAGTTGGAGTTCCAGAAAGAAAACCCTGAAGAAAAGAAAGAGAATATTCACAGGCAGGAGTCAGAAAATTTTCATTGGCCATAAATACCTAATGTAGGATCATAAAACCGCTCCATGAGAGGGATTATACTGCTTTTCCCCGAGCCATTTCTGCCAACAAGTGCTACAGTTTTCCTAGCAGGTACAGTGAGGTAAAACCCGCTTAAAATAGGTATTTCAGGGCGAGAGAGGTAACTGAAATACACATTGCGGAACTCAATGTTTCCCTGTACAGAAACTAATGTATTCCCATCCTGATTGACAGAAGAGGTTGAACGACTTATCATCTCAAAAAGCCTATAAGCTGCAATACGCCCTTGTTCAAAAGAGTAGAAGTTTGTTGCTGCTTGATTCAATCCACTAGAAAAGACAATATAACCAAGATAAGATAAATAATAAAAAGGAGAAGAAGCATCAAAATGATAAGAAGAAAATGAGATTCGGATGCTCACAGGCCACTTAAAATCACAGCAAAGAGTGATATTATAATTTCACCACCATGGGCTTTTCCATGTTTAACCAAAAACCTTCCTACCCAGAGTTGCAAAGAACAGGAACATATTGCAAGCCCATATGTAAAACCAAGCCCAAGGCCTTGGACAAGACTTATCAATATACCATATCTCAGTGTTGCTTGGAGTGAAGTTGCATAAGAATACTTGGCCAATGTTTCATTTGTGAATGCATATAAGGTCCTAATGTAAGAGACTGCCTGCACAAGTAACAAAGTTGTGTTCCATAACAAATCATTGAATGAACAAATCACTAAATAACAGTCTAAACTCTAATTTGGATTTTCTTGAACAAATAAAATAATTAAAGATCAATTTTACCCACATTAAAATATTGATCCCTAAACTCTTGTGATCTAAAAATAAGTTTCCCACAAAGTCAATAACATAAAAAATAAGTACATAACATAATGCAAGGTGCCAACCGGTTGGTTGGTAAGGTCTACTGCTGGTGGTAGCGGAGACTTGGGATTGAATCCTGCCTGCACCTGGGTGGGGTGGGGGGGATTATGGGTTTGGGAGATGGGCTACTCCCATTGTGTACCCCATTGGAGCAAAAAAAAATCTAACTTTAGATCAGTCTAGCAAAAAAAAGTACATAACATAATATATAAGTAAATTGTTAACCTAAGTTGAAAAATGACAACAAATAATTTGGCAGAATAGAGCATTAACTGTGGCTTTCATAGGCATTTCTTCTCAAAATACACATAGTTTTATCTCAAAGTATTAATTAATAGTATGTAAATTCACCAATAGGTTTTCCACAACTAATAATATATTATCATGCTATTCAGTGAGTGGTGACTTGAGTTCAAAAAAGGTAGCAAATATTTAAAATATAGAAAGCCATTAGCCATATAATTCTCAATCATTTCCTCCCAAAACAGGAATTGTTACTGCATCTAAACCATCAAGCTCATGCCTCATGCAACCCCCTCCCCTTTTTTCTTAAATACATTCTCAATCTCCAACACCAAAGAATGAACATCAGAGACATTGTCAATAATTTAATTCATCTTATTCATTAAATCGAAAAATAACCACTTCTTGCATTGTATCATGCATCAATTCTTCTATAACTTCTATCTTAGAGGCCAAGTTTGACACGTTCATCCAAGAAATATAAGTTAAATTACCAGAAATCTTAACACATTAAAACAAACCAATTAACCAATAAGGAAAAATCTCATTTAACATCAGGCTCAGAAACACCACAAACTGAGAACAAGTAAAATTAAGTATAGAAAGAAAAAATGACCTGTTCAGCAATACTTGCTGCCTCAGCATATGCATCTTGAATATTTTCAGCAAGCCTGTGGAGAAATATGTTAGATATTCCTCCTGCAGCAACAATAAATGGGCCAGTGGCTAAGGTGATGAGTGCAATCTGCCAACAATTTACCAATCCAATGACAAGACCACTGAAAAATGTAGCCATGTTATGAATATAATTCCCAACCTGTCACATAAGATGTTCACCATCAGAACTAACACCCAATAGACTAGTCAGCTGCATGAAGCTAAGAGAATTTTCAAAATAATCATAACCCCTTCAAAGGGAGAAGCAACATTTGAGGCTGAAACATACTTTCTCACTGAGAGCAGACTGAATGAGTAGTACATCACTCAATACTTGGCTTACAATATCCCCATTGTTCCCATATGTGTCAAAAAAACTCATGTCCTGATTAAGTAGTACTTGGACATACTTTGACCTAATGACTGCAGTCTGCCTCTCTCCAGTAAGAATCCAGCATGACACCTCTGTTATATAGAGTTGATTAGTATTGGATGCTACAAGAAGTATACAAGAGTAAACAGAAATGCAAATATTACAACAATGCATATTCATCTTACCAATCCAACCTGCAGCAAAAACACCAGCAGCTATATAAACAACGTATAGAGCATGCTGCAAAATGAACAAAAGCAACATTTAATTTAGGCAAAGCCTACGCTTGAATTTTCAATTATCAAATATATTGGAACAGAAAAGAAAAAGACCTTGACTTGAAAGGAAGGATAACTAAGCCTCAAAAGTTAACATAGCTAGTTGGGTTGATTACTATGCACTTAATATTTATTATATGATTATATTATCCACTAAAAGTAAAGCAATGAAACATTTAGTTAGCTACTTCAGCTGTTATCACATGGACCCAAAGAAAAAAAGTTACAAATCTAGGAACTGTAAAGACTACTGGAACAGACCAACAGAAAGCAGTTAATGAGTTTTACAAGAGGAGGCCACGTCAGCACAACTAATCATCCACTTGCAACAGCTGTAACAGAAAGAAATCAAAGATTGTAAACAGTACAAGTAGTGAAGCACAAAGAGAAATAAGATAGTAATTCTTTCGGCATTAATCTCTCTCTCTCTCTCTCTCTCTCTCTCTCTCCTTCCAACGAATTCAGGAGGTTGGCTCCCTCGAAGAGACCTGAGTTAGGCAGGTTCCTAACAAGTTGGTATCAGAGCCAGTATGACCAACACAAGAAACACGCCAGTAGACACCCGAGTGGATCAGATGGAGGTAGAGATCCATAGAATGTCTTCAGATCTCAAAGAAATGAAGGAAGGTTTCACTGCTCTCCTCAATCGACTGGAGCAGGGGGCAACGAACAACGACAGAGGAAGCCAAGAAGAGCGCAGCAATGAAAACAACCGTAGAACAGGGCCGGCGGCAACGAGAGCAGCCAAAAGCAATTTCCCCGTCTTCTCAGGCGGCGACCCAACTCCCTGGATTCTCAGAGCCGAACGGTATTTCGATTACCATGAGACACCTGGGCAAGACAGGGTAGCTCTGGCTTCTGTGCATCTTGAAGGGGAAGCTATCCTCTGGTTTCAAAGGTACCGACGGGGGCACCCTCGTCAAACTTGGGCAAACTTCACGGATGCCATGACTATCCGTTTTGGATCGTCTAGGTTCGAAGATCATGATGAGAGTTTGGCAAAGCTACAGCAGGTGGGATCAGTTAAAGATTACCAGATGAAGTTCGAAAAGCTGGCCGTGAGAGTCCAAGGGTGGACGGAGAAGGCATTGGTGGGAAGCTTCATCGGCGGCATAAAAGAAGAACTGTGACTGGAAGTAAAGGCGATGCAGCCCACTTCGGTCATAAATGTGACAGCGCTAGCAAGATTGTATGAGGATAAGTTCGCTCGAGCAAGAAAGGTGCAACGACCATGGGGTCCAGGAACAAGGACAACAGCACCAAACAAGGAGGAAGGAATATTGGGCCCAGGCCCATTGGTTCCTTTCAAACGGCTGACCTGGGCAGAGATGCAAGCCCACAGAGACAAAGGACTTTGTTACAACTGCGAAGAGAAATTCGGGCTGGGCCATCGGTGCAAGAAACAACAAGCATTTCTCCTCCAAACAGATGTCGAAGAGGAAGACGACCTCACCGATTGCAGAGAATCTAACCCAGGGTGGGAAATACAATCCAATGGCACACCAGAAATATCTCTACAAGCCCTTACGGGACTTGCGTCCCCTCAAACAATGAGAGTTGTAGGGCTAATCCAGGGACGCCAAGTGGCAATCCTCATAGACAGTGGCAGTTCCCTTAACTTCATAACTCAAGTCTTGGTGGATAAAATGGGACTCCCGATTCAACCAACAACGGCTTTTACGGTTCATGTGGCCAACGGTAATAGCCTATCCTGCAATAGCATTTGCATGGGCCTACCACTAAAGGTTCAAGGTCACCAGTTTGCAATGGACCTATATCCTCTTCATCTCAATGGAGCGGACGTGGTGCTCGGCATTCAATGGTTAAGACAGCTAGGGCCCGTGATCTGTGATTGGGCCCATCTCACCATGGACTTCGCATCATAAAACTCTACAGTCCATCTACAAGGGCAAACATGCAAGGGTCCAAGGAAAGCAAATAGGAGATCCGGATCAGCCCATATTCATGCACATGGACTCAAATTGGACCAGCCCATCTTTAGCTAACAGCAGCCCAGATGGGCCTAGAGACTTCCAAAGCTGCCTACAACAACTCCTTCAGCACTATGGCAGCGTGTTCGAAGAACCCCAAGAACTTCCACCACGCCAGGAGCATGACCACTGCATCCCCCTCATGTCGGGAGCTGCCCCAACCAATGTAAGACCCTACCGATACCCTTACTTTCAAAAATTTGAAATCAAGAAGCAAGTTCAAGATATGCTTAAGCAAGGGATAATACAGCCCAGTCACAACCCATTCTCTTCACCGATATTATTAGTCAAAAAAAAAAGGATGGGACGTGGCGATTTTGTATTGATTACAGAGCCCTTAACAATATCACCATTAAAGACTGATTTCCAATACCAGTCATTGATGAGTTGCCTGATGAACTCAGTCAAGCCACCATATTCTCAAAATTAGATTTACGAGTTGGGTATCATCAAATAAGGGTACATAGGGAGGATGTTCACAAAACGGCTTTCAGGACACATGATGGCCACTATGAGTTCCTGGTCATGCCATTTGGGCTGACCAATGCTCTAGCCACATTTCAAGCGTTAATGAATGACATATTCTGGCCATATTTACGTAAGTTCATCCTTGTTTTCTTTGATGACATATTGGTCTATAGCCCCAATTGGGAGGAACATCTGAATCATCTACAGGTCACCCTTGCAACACTTGAAGCCCACCAGTTGTTCGCTAAAGAGTCCAAGTGCTCCTTTGGACAAAACCAAGTTCACTACTTGGGACATGTTGTAGAGAAGGGAACTGTAGCGGCCGACCCAAATAAAATCTCCAGTATAATGGGCTGGCCGCAACCCAAAAGTGTGAAAGAGTTGAGGGCCTTCTTGGGCCTGACTGGGTACTACCGCTGCTTCATCAAAAACTATGGCCTAATAGCTACCCCGTTGACCCAATTGCTGAAACAAGACGCTTTCACTAGTCAACCCAGGCCCAACTAGCTTTTGAGCAATTGAGACAACCAGTTGCGAGCCCTCCAACATTAGCATTGCCCGATTTCACAAAAGACTTCATCATTGAGTGTGATGCCTCCGGTCAAAGTGTTGGGTTTGTTCTCATGCAAGAGGGGCGACCACGAGCCTTTTTCAGCAAGGCCTTAACATCACAAAAGTGGGCCAAACCAGTTTATGAACGAGAATTAATAGCAGTGGTCTTAGCAATCCAACGTTGGCAATCCTACTTGCTTGGTAGACGGTTCATAATTCGGACCGACCATCAAATTTTGTAGTTCTTATTGGATCAATCAGTCCTATCCTCGGAACAACAACAATGGATATCCAAGCTACTGGGGTACGACTACATAATTGAGTACAAAGCAGGGGCTACTAACCGGGTGGCTGACGCCCTCTCACGGCACCCACAATCATTTCAGTTACTAGTATCTTCCCCAACTTCTCCACTCCGGGATCTACTTCGAAAAGAAGCCCAATCCCATAGGGAGTTACAGCAGTTGAATGCCCAAGTATTGGCAAACCCCACACTGCACCCTGGGTACACCATTAAGAATGATCTACTCTTCTTCAAAGGACGACTGGAAATTCCGGCAGATTCTACTCATCTCAGTAAGCTCTTGGAATTATTCCATGCCTCACCCACAGGTGGCCACTCCGGCATCCTACGAACACAAAAACGCATCGCCACACAATTCCATTGGAAAGGCATGCGTACATCTATCCAGAACTTCATAGTCGGGTGTGCAATATGCCAACAAAACAAGTCGGCCACTACAACACCAACATGCCTTTTGCAACCACTCCCAATACCAACTCAAGTCTGGGATGATATATCAATGGATTTCATCACAGGATTGCTCGTTTCTGCCGGCAAAACAGTTATCCTTGTAATAGTGGATAGATTGATGAAATACAGTCATTTCCTACCTCTATCACACCCATTTACAGCAGTCACAGTTGCTGAATTGTTCCTCCGGGAAATTGTGCACCTACACGGGCTCCCCAGCTCAATTGTATCAGACAGGGACCCTATTTTTATGAGCCGTTTTTGGGCTGAGCTTTTTCGCCTGCACGGGGTTAAACTGTTCAAGTCAACTAGCTACCACCCCCAATCTGATGGACAGATAGAGGCGATTAACAAGAGTCTCGAAACATATTTGAGATGATTTGCAGGAGATCGACCAAGACAATGGGTGAAGTGGATCCACTGGGTTGAATGGTGGTACAACACCACTTTCCATAGCGCCGCGAGGATGACACCCTTCAGAGCTCTATATGGTCGGGACCCTCCCCCTCTACTTCCTTATGAAAAAGGGACCACCACAGTAGCAGTCGTAGAAGAAAAGTTGACGCAACGAGATGAGGTGTTAAAGGAACTGAGACATCATCTCTTACAGGCACAGCAATGGATGAAGCACATCTATGATAAACATCACAAGAATGTCCAATATGAAGTCGGTGATTGGGTGTTTCTCAAATTACAACCTTTCAGACAGATTTCAGTTGCAAGCCGACAGGAACAAACTCAGCCCGCGCTATTTTGGACCATTTAAAATCCTTGAAAGAATAGGGTCAGTGGCCTACAAGCTGGACCTTCCAGCAACATCAAAACTGCACCATGTATTCCATATCTCCTTACTTAAGAAAGGGCCGAAGTCAGGAGTCATTACAAGTGCAACCCTTCCCACATTTTCAGAAGAAGGACAACTGCAGACTGAGCATGCCCGCATCATTGATTTCAGATGGGTGCGCCGGGGTGGAAGAGTCGTACCAAAAGCATTAGTTGTTTGGTCTAAATTCTTAGAAGAGGATGCAACCTGAGAATCCTACTTAGATCTGCAATCAAATTTTCCCACATTAGACCTTGAGGGCAAGGTCGCTCTAAAGGAAGGGGGGATTGTAAAGACTACTGGAACAAACCAACAGAAAGCAGTTAATCAGTTTTACAAGAGGAGGCCATGTTAGCACAACTAATTGTCCACTTGCAACAGCTGTAACAGAAAGAAATCAAAGATTGTAAACAGTATAAGTAGTGAAGCACAAAGAGAAATAAGATAGTAATCTTTTGGCACTAATCTCTCTCTCCTTCCAACGAATTCAGGAGGTTGGCTCCCTCAAAGAGCCCTGAGTTAGGCAGGTTCCTAACAGGAAACATTGTATTAAGGAGATTTCATAATTAACATTTATAAATTGTAATTATTTTGCAACCACAAGGGAATAGCATATATCCATATAAGCTGAAAGTCCACAACAAAGTAAAAATCTAACTTCCACATTAATATGTTTTAAACAGACAATGGAATTTGTAGCAGTACCCTCAGCACAAAAATGTACTTCCCTAACAATTAGAAGAAAACAGATTTTTATGGACCAAAAAAACTAAATTAGTAATAAGAAAAAGGCCAATACCATCTTGAATACATAAAAATATACCCCTGAATAGAAGATATTAACAAACCATATGGTAAAAAGAAACCCCTTCCAAATAATAGACATTCCTCACATTCCCTTTTCCTTTTCTTCTATTTTTGTTTCCAGGTTTGTTTTGGATAAACTACAGGAACCCCCCTACACTTAGGGAGCATGACAGTTAGCCCCCAGTACTATTTTTTGTGACACTCGGTCTCTTATACTTTCATATCATGACAAATAACCCCTTCCATAATGATTCTGACACAGGAGTTAATGTTTTTTTTGGGGGTGGGGGTAAGCAACAAAGATTTCATTTAAAGAAAATAGTGCATACAGAGCTAGAGACAACAGGAGAGAAACAAGACAGAGAAAACAGATCAATCAAACACCACCCCTACAAAAAATGCTATATATCATACATATGTCATACTGAAATGTGCATTGCAAGACAACTCCAAAATCCTAAAATTCTCTGGTCTACTTTAAAAGACTATGGCCCCATTCAGCGCATCTTTTCGTGCGGTCTGTCAACTATTTACAAGCCCAGCAGACCGCAATTCAGTCTTTTCCCATTTGGTTTGCGGCAGATTTTCGGGAAGTGCTCAGATCTAGCCGCCAAAAGCTGGCGTGCCAAAAAGACACGAGAAGCTCAAATCGGGCGATTTTCGGGAAGCTCCAAATGGAGCTTTTGCATTTTTTTTTCTATTTGTCTTCGTGTGGAAAGGCACGCCTTAACCAAACGGGCTTCAGGCTGCTCAAATCTTAATGCAAAACCTCAATGCGTCTTTTGACTGTACCATAATATCTTCCCAAAAGACTTGCCAAATGGCCCCTATTTTGGTCATTTCCCAGTTTTTTTGGATCAGCAGAAGACCATTTTGGCCTTTTCCCAGTTAAATCCCTTGTCCATCCAGAAAATGTACCAAATCAACAGAATAATCTAGGCTACCAAGATGATCTCCCCTAAGAGTTTCAACTAATCTTATCCATCCAAGCAATGTACCAGAGTTTCAACTAATCTCAGCCATTCAAGTAAAGCAACTAATTTTCTAACAAAAAATGTGATCCAAATAAAGTGATGTACCAAATGACCAATGATTTAAAAGGAGCACCAAAGTAGGCAAGGTGCATTTCAAGGTATGTGCCTCACCTAGGTCCAGGCGCAGCTGCTTAGAAGAGGTGGGCACCTGGTGCACCTAGTTCACCTTGCGCCTCAGCCCAGGATGTGCTTCAATTCAATTTTGTGTTTTTTTTAAGCATGGTGACTGGGCCAGAGGTTCCACCCTCAGACCCCCAACCAAGCCCCTTCAGACAAGCCCAAACAAGTCCATGCTAGGGTCTTATTTATAATCACAAAACCAATCTTTTACATACAAGTTATGAATTGAAGACCTTAGCATGGACTTTTTTGAGCTTTTTCAAGGAGCTTGGTACAAAGGCAGCTCATAGAATTAGGAAAGCAAGATGTTTGACATTTCATTAGCTATTTGAAGAAATGTGCTTGGGAAAGTAATGAAGAGATTGAAAGTTTCACATGCTTGAATATGTTTTATATTTTATGCTTATGCGTTTTAATTTGAGCTAGTAGGCTTTTTTTTAAAAAAATAGTTTAAAATTTAAGTTTGCATTTTTATATTAATATTATTTTTAATGTTTTGATTTTTTTGCATTTTTTGAAATTTTTAAAAATTTTGCACCTTCTTCAAAAAGGAGTGCACCTCACCTCGAGCCTTGTGCTTCAAGCCACTAATTCCAACCATCCGAGCCATCAAAATGGCATCCAAAGATCAGTCCACTAATTCCAACCATCCAAATGATGTACCAAGATTTCATCTAATCTAGCCCATCCAAATAATGTTTTTTTTATGAATCCCATCCAAATAATGTATCTAATCAACCAAAAGATCTAGGGCATCAAAGTGGTCTCCTATGATCAGTGACTAATCTTAATGCAAGTGATGTAGCAATATTTCAACGAATCTAGGCTTCCCAGACAATATGCGTGCATAAATCCAAAATCTAGGCTACCGAAGTGGTCTCCCAAGAGCAAAGGATTAATCTCGGCAATCCAAGCAACATAACAAGATTTCAACTAATCTCAAATATTTAAGCACACCAAAATTCCTAAAAAAATCCATGTCAAATAAAGCGATGCACAAAACATAAACCAAAGATCTGGACTATCAGAATGGTGATGATGTAAGAAGATTTTAACCAATTTGTCCCAACTAAATGAGATAATTTATCTAAATCATTAAAGTGTTCTCCTGAGATCAATGGACTAATCCCAATCCTCCAAATGATACCCAGCACTGGATATGGCAATAAACAGAACGAATGGTGATGATGTATCAAATGATGATGATGATGCCATGATTTCAACTAATCTAAGCCATCCAAATAATGTATCAAACAACACAAAAAACAAGGCCATCAAAATGATATCCATAAATAAAGCAATGGATTTGAACTGTCTAAATAATGTGTCAGGGTTTTCAAATGGAAGAATATACAATTTCTGCTGTTAACCAACATCAGACATCACCAGTCTCAATTTTTGCTTTAAAAACTCAAAAATGATATATGTTGTTGACAATTAGATAACTTCCCATCCGCCATTAATGTAATTAGAAGGTTCAACATTGTGTATGCACAGATTCATCAAAAAGAAAAACAACATTGTGTATGCACAGGGGGTTATGTGTCATCAAAAAATAGTACAGGAGGCTAAGTGTCACCCTCCCCCCAAGTACAAGGGGATCCCTATAATTTAACCCTTTTTTGTTGGACTAAATTACTGATTGTAACTATTAATCAGTGTTTTAAAACATGGAGGCGTGAGGCGATCCACTACCTAGAAGCGTAAGCTTCCTTAAGAGGAGAGGGGTCAAGAGGAAGAAGGAAGAGGAAGGGGAGGAGGAAGAAGAGGAAGGGGGGATCTCATTTTTTCTTTATTTTTAATAAAATTCCTTTATATTAAGAAGAATAAAGATGCACAGCACTAGTTGAAAGGGGGATCTCATTCTTTCCCTTCCCTTTCTTTTCTTTCCTTTCCTTTCCGTTTTTTCTTTTTTTTTCAGTCTTTTTATATGAGGTGTGCATGAGGCGCATGAGGCATACACCTCTTGCACCTGAGGCGAATACCTCGGAGGTATCAGCACCTCTGACATAAAACCAATTATTTTTTAAAGGCACAATTTAACACTGAAAATCATCTGGAAGTGAAAACAATACCCAATGTACAAAAGTTCTCCAACATCCCAGCACATGGCACTGAGTCTCGTAATGAGACCAGTAATTACAATTTAATATCAAAACATCCCAAAAAGGAAGTTTTTGCTAGTTACTTGTCAATCTTCACCAATGAACACAAATTTACTTTATGCTTTCATACAAAAATACGTGTAAAACGCATAAATAACCATCATACATTAAAGCGATCATTGTGCACTGACTTATAGATTTTAGACCACGTAAAACCCTATAAAATGTGTAACTGAAAGAACATGCTCCAGATACACTGGAGTTCTAATGGCAGATTTCGTACTGAAAAAAAAAATAATTCTCTAAAAATGTCCTAAAAAGATTCTTTTGCAAATAAATGCAAGCACCAAACAAGCACAACGGACGCCTATAGTCCTAAAAGAAATTCAAACCAATCACGACAATTAGGATTATCAACCAAAAGGAATGCGTATGAGGGGTGGAAACCTACCAAAAGTGGTGAAATGACCCAAACTACGGTGACCAAATAGTTTGACAAATTTTAGCGAAACAAATAAGGAAAAATCAAGGTAAAAAAGGCATACCTGCGTGAACTTATGAAACAGCTCATCCTTTGAACTTCCAGGTTCCAGGCTTAACAACTGAATAACCTTCCCAAAGAAATGCAAGTAAACGACAAGCGCTGTCCCATGAGCCGCAGCAGCTAGTGATCCGACAACCATCAGAACCCAGTCCAATCTATCCGCACAAGCAAATAACCTTGAGAAAGGAACAGCGGCAGGCGGTGGCTCGATCTCCTCGGTCTCCTCAATCCCAACTTCTTCTTCCACAGGCACAACTTCAGGGTTCGAATCCAAGTACGGGGACGGCGACTCCGGCGGCTCCGACACCTCTGAAACCGGAGTTAAAGGCTGTATATGCGGGGGAGACCACCCGAAAAGGCCTCTTGATAGCATCATCTTCGCAACAATTTCGTAAACCCTAAACCCTAGTTCATCAAAACCCTAAAGTACTTGAAGCCGAAAGCACACACATCTACGGATCTAGGGCTAAATTTTGATGCAAACGAAATGTCAAAATAAAAATATTAACACTCAGAGTAAGCAAATTCTTTTATTCCACTCAAGGGTTTTGTATCTTCTTCTCTTCATTGATCAAATCCGAGCGAAGAATCCCGTCACAAATTGCTGAGTTGGTCAAACAAGGCGAATAGAAGAAATAAAGGAAGGCTTGCATACGCAACTTAGTCTCTACCCCCTCTAAACTCTGTCCCCTCCTTTTTCTTTCCACTATCTATCTCTAATTTGGTGGTATTTCCGAGTAAACGGTGGTTTCCGGGCAACGTTGCTTCCCGGTCGCGTCCCTTCCACCCTATCTCTCTAACTTGACACCGCCGGAGTTAAAAAAAGCAAAGAAGCGTTCTTTTCTTTGCGAGACCATTCATCTCCCGCACACATCATTATTCATTACGGGGCGCTTTTTGTGTGTGCCAGTCCAGCTTCTGTGTTTCTCTCTCCTCTCCTCTCTCTCTCTTCTCTCCCCTCACACTCTGTTTTTTCTGTTTGTTTATTATTACTTCATTTGATGGCTTCTTTTCAACTAAAACGAAAGTTAATACATATTTAAATAGTGAGAGAAGAAAAAAGAATAAAGAATCGTTCGTTATCATGGACCTAACGGAAGAAGAAAGTGTGTCTTTAATATGGATGGGCAGTTTATCTCCTTCGTTGACCATAAATAGCAGAAATTCCAACTGTCATTTCAATGAATATGTAGAGAGAGGGTAAGACAGACAATAATCTGAAATGTGCAGGTTATTTTGGTAATCCAAGAGGTTTATCTCCTTCGTTGCGATTATCCAATATCCACAGTAGGACCAACCGGGGGTATTTTGGGAAGAGTGAATATGTGGAGATCATAGTCAGTCAAGGCAATAAGCACCTGGAGGCTGGAATGCTGGATGATTAACCAAAATATCTATGGTATTTTAATCCATTGACGGAAAAGCCCAGGTGGTGGCCCTCGTTCTCAGTCCGAATCTGAAAAACGGTAGCGAGAAGTGATTATGATGCAACGGTTTCCAAATTTTAAACTACATATAAATGTGCAAAAATGTTTAAGCTCGACTGTAGGACCGACCAGGCTCTGACAACCGTGGGATGGGAATAATTGCGTTGGTGTGTCTCACTTCCACCACCCACGTGGAAGTAGTCGGTATCATGCAAGTGTAGGATATAAAATCGAATAATTGGTTCAGCACCTCGCTGAGGGATATATACATATACACCGTTTGATTATAAGCCACAATCCAGAGATTGTCTTTACCAAATCGGATCCCAGAAATCAAATCAGTGAAGGACGTAGTTGTTGGTATCATTTGTGGATGATTTGAGAGTTTTCAGATTTGATTATATGGATTAATTCCCAATTTCCATAATACTGCCCCACCACTTCCCAGTGCCCACTCGTAGTTGCGTCATTGCGTGGGCCGCGGACCAATTTGCCGGAAAACACTGTGGCATATGAATACAACGGAGGGAGACACGATGCAGCCTTTAAACAAACATCGTCTTCTTCCCGGCTCCCGCCAATCTCCTTTGTTATTTTTTGAATTCTGATGCATTTGGCCAAATCTGTAAATTTCGTGGTTTTAGATGGGTTAATGACTAGGAGTCTGTAAATGGGTAGTGTCCATCTAGAATCGAATCGGCCTAAACTAATCCTATCAAATTTGTTATAGGGTAGTTTTGATTCTTGGAACTGACCTTATCCAAGTCAGTTATAGGGTCAGGGTTTATACTAACTGAACCGACATGGTGAATCGCCCTTGGCTTTGATGAAATCGGCTTTGGACTAAATTTGTCTTTAAATAAATCCTAAAATATTTTGAAGGATGTGAAGATTTGAATCCAAACACTCATGGTCAAGATTCAAAGTATCGATACATATCGTGCCGATGGCTTACCGATACATCCCTCCATGGGGTTGTATCAGGTCAGCTACCGGTTCAGAGGGTAGTCAGGCCTTAAACCGACCTCTCTAAACCAATTTCGAAACAAATAAATAAAACTAAAAAAATGTACCAACACAGGGCATATCGGCCCGTGTCGATATTTGGAACCTTGCTCATGGTTATAAAAGCCATGGTCTCATTTTATTGAGTTACTTAATGATTTGATCATTTATTTTCATTTTAATATTTGAATGTGTATAATAACTAATATAAAAAGTAATATTTATAGATTGTAAGTATAATGATACATTTTTAACCATATATTAATATATTATTATAATCTACATATTAAATTATTTAATTTAATCAATAAAGATAATATATGTTAAACTATGTATTATCATTGTTGAAAATCAATTTTTTAAAAGACATGTTTCATTTTTTAAAGGGAATAATAAATAAAGAACAGGTTTCGTGGATAAACCCTAAAACCAACCTTCACAATATAGGTTATGGTCTCAAAAACTTGGTATGCCATAAAACCAAACCGAACCATCCTATGCTCACTCCTACTAATGACTATGAGAAGAGAAATGCAAACAGAGGGATAGGCATAAACCATCATAGTCGTCCCCGAAAAACTACCAAGATCTTGTGCCCCACATATTATTCCCCTCCTGGCTTATGATGACATTGTTCGACTTGGGTGAGGTATGATCACAATAAGTATTGCAAACTTGTTATATACTTCTATGAAGCAGTTGGACAGTTTTTTTTTTTTTTTTGAAAAATTCCTGATTAGTACCATGTACTTTACACCTAGTGACACTTTAGTCCCCAAACTTTAAAATGCGACAATTCAATATTTGAATTTTCAAAACGTGTCAATTCAATACCTACCGTTAACCATCGATTAACCAGCCATTAAGTGGCATTTGAAAAAGACACAATTGCCCTTCAAATGTCATCTAATTTTCTTTATAAACCATTTAAATATTGACAAAAAAATTAATAGCCCCAAATCCTTGCTTATCTCTTCTATTCAAGAAATTTGGGATCATGTATCAGTGGACATTCTGGTGACCCCAACTTTTTTTAAATAGAAGATGTAGTGATTTGGGACCGTTAATTTTCTATCAATATTTGGATGGTTGATAAAAAAATCAAATGACACTAGGGGTATTCACATTAAATGTCAAATCGATTAAACCGGCCCGATCCAACCCAAGTTTTTGGCATCAATTTGATTTTTATATTATGTGAGCATCAAAATTTACAAATAAGATAAAACAAACTTTACTTTTTTTATCACTTGTCGTTCTAATAAATGGTTTATTCATCCGCCCTATGAAGCAGGGGCCCATCTGCCAGTAGTAATCAAAATAAAATATGTTAAAAATCTAGAGTTGAACCAGGATTAACTGAAGTACAAGAAGAGTTTTGGGAACCAAAGTAGAAGAACACGGGTTGTAATAGGATAAAGAAGAAATGAAAGAAGAGGATAGAGAATGGTAAGGCAATAGGAGAAAGAGTAAAGAAAGGAAGAGGATAAAGAAAGAAGGAGGTGGCCAACCTAATAATTGATTTGCCGCCTGTCTAGGTCATAGGTAGAAAGAAAGGAGAAAAGAAGAGGGTAGAAAAAGGACGAATAGAAGAGGAAACATTTAAAAAAAAAAAAAGATGGAACTGCCAATGAGTTTGTTCGTCACCTCATTTGGATAGAAAATGCAAAGCTAGTTGCCACCTTGTGCTTACGACGACAATCATCATGTCGGTTACTTCTAATGAGAATCACTAGTCACCACCGGCTGCTTTTGATGAAAATCAATGGTTAGGAGTAGACTTATTCATGGCCCGGGTAATTCGACAGTTTGGCCCAGTCTCGATTTGGCTTGGACATGTTATTAGGCCCGTGGGTTCAGGTTCGGCCTCATTATCTAAGCCTAATTTAATTTCGGGTTGGGCTTGGGATTTCACAAAAAAAAAAAAAAACAGCCCAGCCCGCCGATATTTTATATATTAAAAATATTAATAATATACATACATTATTAAAAAATATAATAATATACCGTATGTTTTTTCCTAACCTTAATATACTGTCATCCCTCATTCCCAATTACAAGTCCATCAGCTCTCTCTCTCTCTCTCTTTTATCTATCTATCTATCTATCTATCTATCTATCTATATATATATATATATATATATCACCGACTGATGCAATGTATATTCTAGTTCTGGATTGGTGTCAAAAGAAAATTTACATTAGAATTTAGGCTCGAGCTTGAATATATTGTGTTGATAACAAGTGAAAGCCCGGCCCAGCCTAGCCTATAAACAGGTATAATTAGGAGATCAGACATCACTAACCACTTTGGATGGACAATTATGGATTTTTTATTTTCACAAAGGGACACGGACAATGGACAATGGACAATGCAGGACTCTCCATCATAAAAAAATTGGGATATGCTCTTTACGCCGATTCTACAACCATCACTACAGACCTTTGATGGATAGATACTAATGGCATTAGACTCTCAAACCCAATTTACTTCGGAATCCCATGGTCACTAGTTTGTAATCCCCCTTTGGCGCGAGACCAACCACAATACCCCTTGTCCTAGTCTGCGCTACGATAGCCATGTTAAACCCCCATCACAAGGACAAAAGAGGCAAAGGTGGGATTCTAAGTGCAAGCATGGCATCAAAGGTACTAAATGTAGGCAATGTGGGATTCATCACTCTAATGATCTAAAATCGAAGGTTCAAGGAGAATGGCGAGTTGAACCAAGGGGAGGAAAGGAGTTGGACCAAACCCCTGGAGGGACCGTGTACATACCCTTTGGCAAGGGATCATGCCACTGCATTTTGTTGGTTCTAGAATTTGGATGGGAGGGAGATGATATCGTAAAAGGGAGGTTGGAGAGGCTAAGGCTGCATTTGACATTCATTATTTTAAGGACTTAATTATATCCTTTTTGCAGTTAAAATGCCCTTATGAACAATGAATTTTTAACGGCAAAATAAGGAGTTCAGTTCTTAAAATAAGGAATGTTAAATGTAGCCTAAGAGAAGTTGCAAAGAGGAGGGTTCCAAATCTTAAATTTGAGATATGAGAGGTGTGCTTTCATGTGGGAAAAATTCTCAAGCCAAAAGGAGCTCACACAATCGAGGGTTATTCGATTTCACATCTGCTCCCCACAATACATCCCCCACATTGGGAACATCTCCCGATAATAGTATAGGAGATGATGAGACATCATTGAAAGAAATTCCCAATACAAGGTGGGGATGTCCTGTGGGACATTGTGGGGCACAGATGTGAACTCGGGTTATTCATGCGTGCTCCAAATCTCCTTGGGGATCCTCTATTTATAGATTTTTCTTAGGAAGTTTTCTTTTATGGAAAGTTCCTTTTTGAGTTTGTTCTGTAGTTATTCAATTGGTGCCACATATCCATGTAATTACCTAGGTACTTAGGCTCCCACCCTTTCCTAACATGTGCATGTGAGGATGTGAGTAGTTACATCCCTTCATGGGCCTCTAAGAAATTGTGATGAGAGACTGAGTGCGATAGAGCTAAATGCGATGATGATGATGATGCATTATTGCGAGGCTAAGTGTGATGAGTTGCAATTTGATGTTTTTACTTGTGCTCAAGTGTTTATTACGCCCATTGCCAATCACAATAAATGTGATGGCTAATTCCATGTGCTTCCACCTCTAAACACACTCAAAGGTAGCTTGAATGCTGAATGATTCAACCCTTGTTGCTTTGTTGATTAAACCTTCGGCTTTGAGCCTTCAACCCCTTTGTCTCCTACTATCTTCCTCCCCACCCCCTTTCCTACGATCCTTTCACCTAACTCGTTTTCACCTAACTCCATCCCGTCTTCCACTTTACAAACACAAAACCTCACACCTCTTATACTTTAACTCTCCAGCACCTAGACCACCCTCTGCTCGAAGATTCCCTCTAGTTTGTTTGCATCCCCTTGTTGACTACTATTATATATTCTTGGGCCCTGATGAAGGAAGATTTGGCCCGACCTCGTAACCACTCAACACGTGGCAAAGGCAATAGTTCAGCATAACAGCTTGCTAAGGCGCGAGCTCTGAGAGGAGGAACCAGTGGTCCGAACTCCCCGCAAGGAGCCCGAACTCCCAGTAAGGAGTCCGAGCTCTCCCTTAGACCCCGAGCCTTACGAACATAAAGGGCAACAACCCGAATTGGCCTGCCCCATGGTAGTTCGGGCCACACTTCTATCCGAACTCAAGACTTAACCTCGCACACCACTCCAGCACTTCGCCCCCGGGACACCGAACTGAACAAACCGTACCTGACACCGAAGGAGTCCGTATCCAGGGGCGGCGCACCTAACTGACTTGGAATCTGACACTTGACAGCCGCATTCCAACGGCCACCTGCCACCGCCATCTCCAGTTACAGAGACGGCTTCGACAAGGAGAAGTGGCGGTTCTGTCCCAGCAGAGGTGATGACACCCGAACTGGCAGAAGCACAAAAGTAATCATACCCGACCTGACAGAGGCCTCGGAGTGAGTGCGCGAGGTGGTTATAAAAAGGCTCTCTACCCCCTGAGGACGAGGTATGTAAACTTTGCGCCATCTGGTTTTATCTTGCCTTTGAGAGAATACTAACTTGAGCTTCGGAGTGATCTCGCCGGGTTCCTCCCCGGAGATTCCCCACTTTCTTCTCCGTTTCAGGTCCCCCTGTTTCTCCAATCAGAGGCAAGGTCGTTGACAGCTAGGATCAGCCGGATTGCGCACCATCAATTGGCGCCGTCTGTGGGAACGCTTCTAAAAACCTCCCTCTAAAACTCTCATAACCTCTCTTCTCCAAAAACCCCAACACTCATGGCTTCTTCCAGCAATGTCGGATGTGGCACGGAGATGAACACCATCGGGAAACAACTTCAAATCCCCGTGGTGTGCGTCGGACAGTTCACCATCCCCCTTCCGGTGGATGGGATCCCCAACTTGAATGCGCCACAAGCAGTGGCGCCCGTAAACCTTCCTGCCATGAGCATCCCCTTTCCTCTCCCTATCAAAACA
This sequence comes from Nelumbo nucifera, assembly GCF_055504915.1. Lineage (NCBI taxonomy): Eukaryota > Viridiplantae > Streptophyta > Magnoliopsida > Proteales > Nelumbonaceae > Nelumbo > Nelumbo nucifera. Next base: position 4,300,073 of record NC_142650.1, read on the forward strand.
ACCTTTACTGAACCAACTGCTGTCCCCCTGGAAACCAGCCAGAACCAGTTGGATGACCTGATGCAATGCATGCGGGCAATGCAAGCCCAAATGCAACAATTCCAGCAACATCAGCTCCAGCGGCACCAAGTATTGTACAACATCTCCCAGTATCACTATCAGCAGCAGTTCCCCCAACTGCCTCTGAACCAACCACTACTTCCACCTCGGCACCCTGCTCCAAAGCCGGTTAAGCCCTCCCCTCAGGGTGGACGCTGTCACCGAGGAGAGGCCTCCCAACCTCAGAACCCCCACAAGAGCCAGGCCTCGTCCCTGGGCCGAGGGCAAAGAAAGATCACCCCCGCCTCTCAGCTCGCCGGCGGGTCGAGCACCTCGCCCGCCAAGTCAATATCTCGACACTCCAAGTCCGAGCTCCCGCTGACAGAGAATCGGTTCAGCGTCCTAGCGGCAGACTACCAACAGTCCGGGCCCATCGAGCTCGGCAACACAGAGGCCATCAGCGCCAGCACCAGGCCCACTCAGCAACGAAGGCGCCAGCGAAGTTGCCGAACTGCCACTCGTGTCCTGCCCGAGCTCAGAGGTAAAGAAGAGACGAGCTCGGACGAGGTAAAAGCTGCCCCAATTCTCTCAGTTCCTTCCCCCCTCGCATCAAAACTCCTGGCAATCCTCATGCCCAGAGACTTCAAGCTCCCGCCTTTGGACAAGTACGATGGGTCCTTCGACCCCAACGACCACGTTGATGCTTTCCAATCCCAAATGCACCTCGCCAGGGCCAATGAATCGTGCATGTGTGTGGCCTTCACCACCACCTTTAGGGGGGTAGCCCGCACTTGGTACAGGAACCTGGCTCCCGGGTCGATAAGATGCTGGACTCAGTTCATGCAGGTCTTCACCGCACACTTTGTCACCAGCAAGTGGTGCCCCAGAACCGAGGAAAGCATCTTCGGAGTAGTCCACAGAGAAGGAGAATCCATCCGGGGCTACATCAAGCGGTTCAATGAAGCGTGCTTGTAGATACCGCGATTAGACACTGCGGTGCAGCTCGCGGCGGCCAAGAGAGGAGTAACGCACAAGGAGTTTAAATGGCACATGGTAGCTAACCAGCCCGCAACCGTGGCCGAATTCCTCAAGCTCACGGATAAGTTCATGAGAACAGAGGAAGAAATCAACCAACGGACCGAAAGTGAGAACGAGAAAAGAAAGAGGGAAGGCGAGCCCTCCAACCCAGTCGACAGAAAAAACCCGGCCCGGGAGCCGAAGCCAAACCAGTCGTTCCGAGCTCCTTTAGTAGTTCGGACGGATTACACGCCGTTAAACACGAGGCAGACCGAGATCTTGATGACGATCAAAGACGCCCCATACGTAAAGTGGCCACCTCTCGCCTAAAGGGAAATCCGAACGAGAGAAATAAAAATGTGTATTGTAGTTTCCATAGAGACCACGATCATAGTACCGAACAGTGTAATAATCACCGGGATGAGATAGAGGGACTCATCTGTCGCGGATACTTGAGGAATTTTGTACAGCATGATAATAATAATAACAATAAGGCAAGTCGGCAAGGGGAGCACGGAAAGGATGCCCCCGAATCCAACAGCAGGCCAGCCGAACTGTTGCAGTGACAGCCTCCAGAAGAGAGGCCAGTTCAGGGAACCATCCATGTAATAGTGGGAGGTTCGGTGGTAGCAGGGTGTACTTCGGCAGCGGCCCGGACGTCAGTTCGCGAAGCAGCCCGAGAGGAACAGAACCCTCCAAAGAGACCGAAGACTGAAGAACCGATCTTCTTCACGGAAGACGATGCGCGAGGGGTCCACTACCCCCACGATGATGCGCTTGTCATAAAACTGAGGATCAGCGACTTTGAGGTCAGGCGCGTACTCGTGGATTCGGGCAGCTCGGCGGACATCCTCTTCAAGTCAGCATTTGACCAGCTACAGTTGCAGAAGAGCGAGCCGAAGCCCGCGAACACTCCTCTGGTGGCTTCAGCGAAGAGGAAGTCACGCCCCTCGGAAAAATAACAGTACCTGTGGAAGTCGGCACATGGCCTTGTGCGGTCAGACTCAACCACGATTTCCTGGTGGTCGCGACCCCCTCCCCATACAATGCCATAATAGGGCGACCAATTACGCATATCCTGCGAGCAGTGGTCTCCACATACTATTTGGCAATAAAGTTCCCTACAGACTTCGGTGTGGGGGTAGCGCGGGGCGACCAGCTTGAGTCCCGCAAGTGTTATGTTGCCGCCCTGAAGGGAAAAACCAAGGCGGCCGATGACCTTGAACTGGAGTGGCCTACGGAGCAAGGGGAGGAACGAGCTTCGCCCACAGAGGAAATGGTCGCAATCCCGACTTCGGCTACAGACCCAGCTCGCACGCTACAGATCAGTGCTTCCATCGAGGAACCACTACGAACCGAACTGGTGAGTTTTTTACTTCAAAATTTAGATATTTTTGCCTGGTTTGCGGCCGACATGCCCGGTATTGACCGCAGCCTTATAACTCACAAACTTAATACTGACCCTGTAGTCAGACCCGTTAGACAGAAGAAACGCAACTTAGCCCCAGAGCGCTAGAGGGTGATCGACGAGGAGATCGAAAAGCTCCTCGCAGTAGATTTCAAAAGGGAAGTTCATTACCCGAGCTGGGTAGCCAACCCAGTGCTGGTGAAAAAGGCAAACGGCAAGTGGCGCATGTGCGTCGACTACATGAGTTGCTAAGCTTCCTGGACGCCTACTCGGGCTACAACCAAATCAGGATGGACCAGTCCAATGAGGAAAAAACCAGCTTCATAACCGAGTTCGGCCTGTACTTCTACAAGGTCATGCCCTTCGGATTAAAAAATGTCGGGGCGACCTTCCAAAGACTTGTAAATATGCTGTTTCGGCCCTTAATTGGCACGAAAATATAATGTTATGTAGACGACATGGTCGTCAAGACGCAATTTTCACAGCAATTAATACAAGACTTAGATTTTGTCTTCCAAATTCTGCGTCAATTTAGCATGAAACTGAACCCTAACAAGTGTGTCTTCGGTGTCACTTCGGGTAAGTTCCTAGGGTACATTGTCAACCGACGCGGTATTGAGACCAACACGGACAAGATAAAGGTCATCGTAGATATGAGACCACCCCGAAAAGTAAAAGAGGTTCAGAGGCTAAACGGTCGCATAGCCGCTCTAAGCCGCTTCATGTCCAAATCAGTAAACCGCTGCCTGCCTTTCTTCAAAGCAATCAAAGGAAAAGGGTTCGAGTGGACCCGAGACTGCCAGCTCGAGTTCGACGAGCTAAAAAGCTACCTCGCTAGTGTGCCAACCTTAGCCCGGCCCGAGGAGGGCGAGGTCTTGGAACTGTACCTCTCGGCAGGCGACGATGTGGTCAGTTTGGTACTAATAAAAGAAGTAGATCGGGTCCAACGACCCATCTATTATGTTAGTGAAATTTTGCAGGAAGCAGAGACAAGGTACCCACATATAGAAAAGCTAGCATACACACTGGTGATAGCAGCTCGGAAACTTTGCCCATACTTCCAGGCTCACACTGTCATCGTCTTGACTGACAAACACCTGAGGCAAGTCTTACTCAAGCCCGAGGTTTCCGGTCGACTGACAAAATGAGCCATCGAACTCAGCGAGTACGACCTCCAGTACAAGCCACGAACTGCTATTAAGGCCCAAGCCTTAGCGAATTTTATCGCCGAATGCACGTTCAGCCTCGAAGTCCCCAGGCCGATCGAGCCCGAGATCCCCAATTCGGGTGAGCACGGAACTCCCAAGCCAACAGAGTCTGAACCCCGTGAAGTAGCAGCCAGTGTGGAATCTCTCCTGGTTAGGACAAACGTGAACTGGGATGAGGAGCCCTAGATCCTTCACGTAGATGGCACCTCGAACCAACAGGGCAGTGGAGCTGGAATAGTACTATGCAGCCCAGGTGGCACGAAACTGGAAAACGCACTACACTTTGAGTTCGCGGCATCCAACAACGAGGTGGAGTATGAGGCACTGATAGCCGGACTGAACCTAGCGCAAAGAGTAAGGGCAAAACACATAGTTATCTGTAGCGATTCCCAGCTTGTAGTCCACCAAGTTACGGGCGAATACGAAGCACGCGAGCTGACTATGATCGCCTACTTGGCAAAGGTAAAGGAGGCTCTGCTCAACTTCCAGTCACACTTCATCAGGCAAATACCGAGGTCAGAGAACACTGAGGCCAACTCCCTGTCCCGGTTAGCCAGCACGAGTCACAACACCTTGAGAACCGTGTACATAGAGGACTTACCTCGGCCTAGCATTCTCGGTGGGCAGAGGAGGTTGCTCCCGTCCTTGAAGCAGAGCCGAGCTGGATCGACCCACTCGCGAGCTTCTTGCTAGATGGAACCCTCCCTGCGGACCGCAATACAGCCAAGAGGGTGCAGTGCCAGACAGCCAAATACGTCATAATAGACGAGCGGCTGTACCGACGGTCCTACACGCTGCCCTACCTGCGCTGCTTGCGACCTACCGAAGTCGAGCTCGTGCTCCGTGACACTCATGAAGGTCTATGCGGCAGACACTTGGGAGGCAGAGCCCTCGCTCAAAAGGCACTTCGACAAGGATACTACTGGCCAACGATAAAGGCAGAGGCCATCGAGCTCGTCAGAAAATGTGACAAGTGTCAGAAGCATGCCAACATCCACCATCAGCCTGCTGCCGAGCACAAGTACCTCACCAGTCCATGGCCCTTTGCGCAATAGGGCATCGACCTCTTGGGGCCATTCCCGCTAGCAACAGGTGGGAGGAAATTCTTAGTGGTGGCGGTAGATTACTTTACAAAGTGGATAGAAGCTGAACCTCTGGAAACAGTTACAGCCCGAAACATGCAGAACTTCTTTTGGAAGAACATAATATGTCACTTCGGTCTACCTCGGGTATTGCTCTCCAACAACGGCAAGCAGTTCGAGGATATCAAGTTCCAAGAATGGTGCCAAGATATGGGAATTCGTCAGAACTTCACATTGGTCGCACACCCACAGGAAAACGGTTAGACAGAAGTAATTAACAGAGCCATCCTCCGCAGACTGAAAGCACGACTAGACCGAGCTAAAGGGCTATGGGCGGACGAGCTACCAAGTGTTCTATGGGCTCACCGAACTACGGAAAAAACCACCACGGGAGAGACCCCCTTTAACCTCACCTATGGCATTGAAGCGGTAATCCCGACAGAGATCGAAATACCCACACTACGACTATAAGCATATGACGATCAGACAAATGGAGACGAGTTACGTACCAACCTCGACCGACTGGATGAGGTAAGAGACCTCACGCACATCCGGACAGCAGCCTACCAGCAAAAAGTAGCTCGGTACTACAATGCTAGAGTAAAGAATCGGAGCTTCCGCGTCGGCGACCTGGTTCTCCGTAAGATCATGGTACCCGAACCCGGCGTGGGCAAACTTGGATCAAATTGGGAAGGGCCATACAGAGTAAAGAAAGCGCTCGGGGGGCATACGAGCTCGAAACCTTAGAGGGCAAACAAGTACCCCGAGCGTGGAACATCGTCAACTTAAGGTGATACTACCTATAACCACCAAGCGAAGTGAACAAAATCGCTATCAGAGCCCAAGGGGTTAGGATGCCGAGCTAACGAAGTGGTGACAACGAACTAATAAGGACATCGGCATCTTAGAGACTAAGTATTAACACCAAAACAGGCCGCCCATGTGCAATAACCTGGGCAAGAAACAGATCAAGCATATGGTCAGTTCGGCAAATACGGTTAGTTCGGGAGAAAAAACAACTAACACTTAACCAAAAGAGATTCCATTCCAAAATAAGGGAGTGTACATTTCGAACAAAAAAAATATATCGAGCTCACAGGCTCGGAGGTGGTTATTCTTCATCAGAAGGCACTTCGACAACACCCGAAGGTCCTACCTCGCCCTCGGAATCCAGCTCACCATCAGCGACGTCGGCCATCTCCTGAGTAATGCGCGAGGTGGATATCGCACTAATATCAAGCTCGGGGTATGTATTCCGGATCATCCATCGGCTTAGTTTAAAGCCCTTTCTGTACGAGTCCACCATCAGGTCATCAAAGCGCGATGAAGCGATGTACTCATCGACAACCTTCTTCTTGGCGTCCTCAATGCCGTGAGAAAAAATCTGCGTCCTTTCTATGATATCCTCTTGAAGATATTCAGCATGATGCTGCAAGTCCAGCCTCAGGTCTGCCATATGCTTCACTATAACTCCCATGGCCTCAGCATCTCTCTGAGACCTTGCCTGTCTGGCCTGTGCAGCACGAGCAGCCGCCTCAGTAGCTCGGGAAGCCGCCTCGGCCGCACGGAAGGCCTCTTTGGCAGCTCGCGCCTGCCTCGAGCTCCTTTCCATCTGGGCCGCCAAGGCATGGATTGAAGAATTCACCTACCAAAAGGGTAAGAACAAAATGATCAAAGGAACGACAGAAGGATAAAAGCAAAGAGTCGGACAAGAAATCTGACTTACCACCATGGCATGAGTGGCAACACGACAAGCTACCTGGTTCAAAGGAAGCTCGGACCATGCCACGACCTCCTCAGGATAGATGGCCACCCTACTCTTCTGCAGAGCGTAGTTTGGTGACAACACGCTCCTGAGCTCGCCTTAGGCCCCCGAGCCTGAGGGCCCAGCTCGCGTGTAAGCGGATTCAGAGTAAGCAGGAGCCCCCATATAAGTAGCTTCGGCATAAGGTGCCCCTGCCGCCTCATGGACTGGAGGGGCCATCTCGGGTTCCCTAGGCGGATCCACAGACGGGTAGTCTGGTACTTCGGGCTCCGCGTCTCAGGGCACCTCGGTGCGAATTCGTTTTGCAACCTGCTTCCTCCTCTTCATGTCGTAAAACAAGTGCCCCCCGCGAGTCCTCTCTAAGTCCATCACACCTGCAAAATGAGTTTGGCATTAGGAAAAGCGAAAGAACAAAGCAAAACAAAACAAAACAAAAGACAAACCTGAGTAAGGAACCTACCCGAACTCAAACCGGCCTCAATGAGCTTGGCCTCCGACAGATAAAGATGGCATTTTGGCCCAAGCCGTGCCCATTGTCGGAGGCCGTTTGCTATCTCTTTATCAAGCGTAACATCGGAGTCAGGGGCGACCATTCCCCACCCGGTTTGAAACGGCCACCCCAATACACTTCGCACCCCGAAATAGTCCCGCTTCCACGCCGGGACCTTGTTGGGAAGTTCGTGTAAAAGCTTAAAACCCGAGCGGGGAGACAGGTAATACTTCCGCCTACGCCCGGGAAGGGGACTCGCTTGCTTCTTAAGCATTAAGATAGAAGAGAAGATCTCTAAGTCTAAAGGGAAGCCCTGTTCGCAAAATAGGGAGATTGTCCCCACCAAGTTATGAATGAAGTTCGGGTGAAACTGACCGACAGTAACACCAAAGTGGTTCATGATCTCGACAAGGAGGGGATGGAAAGGCAGTAGCAGCCCCGCAGCAAGCTGCTTCCGGAATATCATGATCGCTTCAGGACCGTGTTCCCAAGGAAAGCTACCCGAAGGTATGAAGTAGGCGTACTCCCCAGGCAAGTTGTAATAGGTAATAAGGGATTGGAGCCCCTCAGGCGTCATGGTCGAGGGACCGAACTTATCTAACGTCCGACCTCGACGAGAGGTGGATGCCATGCTACCCGAGGCGGCTCGGACTACGGGTTCGAACTCTTCCTCGAGCTCTACCTCCGGTTCGCTAGGACCATCAGGGGATGCAACTCGGTTTGTAGAATCTGCATCGGACCCCCTTGAAGAACCGTCTGAGCTATCCGAGCTAGACATCGGGGAGAGAAGATGGATCACAGGAAAGTACTCACCCGAAAAAATGCTTGAACGGACTACGGGAACTTGAACACGAGCAGAAGACCTTGAAGGCGAACTAAAGGCTTGGACGCAAGCTCAAGAAGCAAAGCGCAGAAGTGACAAGCAACTGGGGTCCCCCCACTATTTATACCCACAGTAACCAAGGATCAACGGCTCAGATCAAAGCCAATCCGACGACCCGCAGTCGCGCTAACCGCACGTCTCCTGAGACCAAGACGTGATTGGCCACGCGTCTCTCGAAACTGACCGTACGTCTCCTCACATTAAAGGCGGCAGCAGCACGTTTTCAAATTTGAAAAGATGCAGCGGCGCACTTTTTTGAATTTTGAAATAAAGCGCGCGCTGCCACGTCTCCCAGCGGCGCGCTTTTTGAATTTTGAAATAAAGCGCGCGCTGTCATGTCTATCAGCATTTGTAGGCAGATCGATGCGTTTCCCAAAGTACGGGACAAATCCACCCGAGAAACCCAAAAAATCCTGACGACGCACCTCGCGCTATCAGTAAAACCAAAGTACGGGACAAATCCACCTGCCACCTCGCGAACTCCCCGCGCCAGGGCAAGACCCTTAGCACGAGGAGTGGGGGGGCAATTTATGAAGGAAGATTTGGCCTGACCTCGTAACCACTCAACATGTGGCAAAGGCAACAGTTCGGCACAACAGCTCGCCAAGGCGCGAGCTCCGAGAGGAGGAACCAGTGGTCTGAACTCCCCGCAAGGAGCCCGAACTCCCAGTAAGGAGCCCGAGCTCTCCCTTAGGCCTCGAGCCTTACGAACACAAAGGGCAACAACCCGAACTAGCCTGCCCCACGGCAGTTCGGGCCACACTTCTATCCGAACTCAAGACTTAACCTCGCACACCACTCCAGCACTTCGCCCCCGGGACACCGAACTAAACAAACCGTACCTGACACCAAAGGAGTCTGTATCTAGGGGCGGCGCACCTAACTGACTTGGGATCTGACGCTTGACAGCCGCATTCCAACGGCCACTTGCCACCGCCATCTCCAGTTACAGAGACGGCTCCGACAAGGAGCAGTGGCGGTTTTGTCCCAGCATAGGTGATGACACCCGAACTGGCAGAAGCACAAAAGTAATCATACCCGACCTGACAGAGGCCTCGGAGTGAGTGCGTGAGGTGGTTATAAAAAGGCTCTCTACCCCCCGAGGACGAGGTATGTAAACTTTGCTCCATTTGGTTTTATCTTGCCTTTGAGAGAATACTAACTTGAGCTTCGGAGTGATCTCGTCGAGTTCCTCCCTGGAGATTCCCCACTTTCTTCTCCGTTTCAGGCCCCCCTGTTTCTCCAATCAGAGGCAAGGTCATTGACAGATAGGATCGGCCGGATTGCGCACCATCAGGCCCCAACAAGAAGAAGCTAGCTTTTCTGTACTTTGCATGTGAGCCCATTAGATGTCATCAAAGGAAAACAAAGGGAAGGAGATTATGGTAGCGGATAGCACCCAGATGGACAGTGGCGACATAGCACAACTTTTTTTGCACATGTAGTTACTATGATAGCAGATCAAGAATACCCCTCTTTTGACCCAATAGAAGATGCGGTTAATGTCACAAACCTCACTCTAAAGCCACGTATCTTTCGTAGACAATAGGTAAGCCGAGAGAATCTTGTAACTCATGTGAAAAACCTATGGGGAATCACACATGCCTTAACAACAAACTTTATAGAGGGAGGTGGAATTGAATTCGTCTTTGAAGAAGAAAATGACAAAAACATTGCCTTAAATGGTGGACCATGGTTTTATAAACAAAATTGGATATTGCTCCAAGAATGGAAAGATTCGACTACTGGCATGGTAAACCAGATATGGACACAACAAATATGGTTCCAAAAGGCATGGTGGAAGAAACATGCATTAGCTTCCTAGCAGCATATGCGGGTAAAGTAATCACAAACCAAGAGAAGATCCGCACTGGTCATCTCATCAGAGGCTCATATGTTCGAAAAAAACCAAGGTTGACCTCCGTAAGCCACCATACACAAGTCGTTTCATATATTACCAAGGAAAGCCAATTTGGCTTCGCTACTGTATGAACAGCTACCCAAGATCTGAGTAAACTATGGGTTGATAGGTCATGCATGGACCAACTGTAAAAGATTGGATACCCATATTCAAGACTACAAAAGCTATATGGAGGGTCGATCTATAGACAACCCGAGAGAATGGCTTCGTGCAGAATAACATCTAGAAAAACCATTGATAATTCCGACATTCTCTCATGATGCAAAAAATCCAGAGCCATGCTAGATAAGACATGGTGATCATGGTTCTGATTAGGATTCAGAAAACGACACCGGAGGACATAAATGGAGATGCATCGATCAATCCGGCAACGGTTATAGATTCTTGTCCGGCGGTTCCACAAATGAGTCAACTCCACTTAACAACGAGTCAATTCACCAGGAAAGCATTCCCATGTAAGTAACACGTGGTGTCCATGCAAAAACATTTAATGTTGATCATTTCGATAGTCCCATGCAAGTTACACGTGGTATGCATGCACCAGCATTAAAAACCACACAAATAAGCCACATAAACGCCATGCATTCCATGCAAATGAATACTCCTCAAGACTACCAAGTGGAATTCACGCCAACTATGCAATCATTTCCAAATCCTCCCCAAAGCAACCAACTGCATAAAGAGTGGAGTAAACACATGGAAATACCAAACATGACAACTGGACATCAGGTTAAGCCGAACGAAATTAATCTAACAGCACCAGCAGACTGGTTAAGAGTCTATGACAATGGAAGCAAACTATGGGCGCTATACATCACAAAAAAAGGAGGAATAGGTGCCATTGACCTTCGAACAGGGAAGAAAAAAAGAGGATGTCCCTTTACAACCTTACCAGATGCCACCTCCACCTCCAATATTATCTTGATGGTCAAAATTGGAGCTCTGGTAAATTATTCACCTGGCCCAATAACGTAGCATGAATGGCCAAACCATCAACCACATCAGGTTTTAGCACAACAAAACCACAGCAAATGACAATCAAATTGGGTGCAACTCGGGATGCTACATGGTGTCAACAAGGTTGAACCAAACTTGCCCACAGGGAATCTGGAGGTCGGAGGACTCAACAACTCGAACCAACATCACGAACCGGAACCCTTCTACTCCCTCACCTTCAAAAGCTAGGTATTTTTTCTCTTCCTAGATTATATTGGTTTCTATTTCTTTTTTATTCTTCACTATTATCCACAATACCACCCCACTCACTCCTTCACCAAAATGATTATCCTTTCGTGGAATATCAAGGGAGCCAACATACCCTCAAAACATTGACACTTGTGTACCACAATCAAAAAAGAAAAACCGGACATATGTTTCCTAAACGAAATAAAAATGGACACGAACAATGTCGGGGGTTTGATTCAAAAACTAAAATACTCATGCCACTCAATACAGCCATCGAGAGGCCATTTAGGAGGTCTTCTTTGTTGCTGGTCTGGTAACATAAGAGCCAAACCACTTCACATACAATCACACTTCATCATTCTTCAAATTGAAAACCTCCTCCCTAACAAACCTTGAATCTTGATTTGTACATATGGCCATCCTCAAAAACATTAGAGAAAACACATTTGGTCCCAATTAACAAACATATTGCAACAATTCACTCTTCCTTGGCTCTTAATCGATGATGTAAATGACCTTCTCACAACCCAAGATAAAAAAAACTACAAAAATCAAACACCCAAACCATCAAAGCACCCCAAAACTTCATTCGACTTTTTTAATTTGATCAGTATATATTTCATTGGACCACCCTATACATGGACAAATGGGCAACATGGACGTGCCAAGGTTATAGAAAGACTTGACCGAGCCTTTGTCACATACTCTTGGATAGATCTATACCTAGACTCCATATTGCACCATCTGCCCATCATTTCCTCGAATCATGCTCCTGTCAAGCTACTCACAGAACCGACCACAGCAAACAAAAAAATTCACTTCCATTTCTTACCTTTTTGGACAAAGCACCAAGACTGTAGAGACATCATCAGTTCAGCTTGGCAGTCTCACATCCCAGGATCTCAACATTTTCAAATAACTACAAAGCTCAAAGAGTGCAAAAAAAAAAACATTCAAGCTTGGAACCATCATACTTTTGGGAAAATACAAGACCATCTCAATAAACTACAAGGAGAAATATCAAACCTTCAAACGCAAAATAAAAACTCCCCAAAACTCCAAGACCTCCAAACTCAATATATGCATTGGTTAAGAAAAGAAGAGGGAATCTGGATGTTGAAGTCTAGAGAGCTCTGACTCCAAGCAGGAGACAAGAACACAAAATACTTCCACAAAACAGCAAACCAGAGAGCAATTCAAAGCAATTTTCAGTGGTTGAGAAAATCAACTAGGGAATGGACATGCAACAAAGAACAAATTGCTCAACTCTTTATCAACTCCATGCAAGATGTGGGAGCACTAGATGAACACTTGAGCACCAACCTCCTCTCCTTGATTCCAGTCCCAACCCTCACAAACCAACATAAAGAGAACCTTTTGCAGCCCCCGACCTTCGAGGAAGTAACTTGGGTGGTGAAACAGATGCACCCTCATAAAGCACCAGGCCCAGATGGGCAACTTTCTTTTATCAGCATTTTTGGAACATTGTGGGTCATGACATACACCAATTGGTACTACATTTTTTTCACTCTAAATACCTCCCCAAGGAAGCCAATAACACAAATCTTGTGTTTATACCAAATACTCATGACCCTATGGATATCTCACATTTTAGACCCATTAGTCTTTGTTATGTCCTTTACAAAATCATCTCCAAGTGGTTAGTGTCCAAAATGTAGCCAGTTCTAGAAGATATATTTCCCCTTTTCAATCCGGTTTTCTAAAAAGCAAGCAAATAATGGACAACATCATATTAACCAAGGAGATATTACACTTCACGATAAAATATAAAAAGGGAAAAGGTCTCATTGCACTAAAACTAAACATGTCAAAAGCATTTGATAGATTGGGTTGAAACTTCATCAAGGAAACACTCCACAAAATGGGCGTTCCAACAAAATGGATCCAAATGATCTCTCAATGCATATCCACTCCAACCATCTTTGTTAAACTAGGTGGCAAATGCTATGGCCACTTCAATTTGAAACGTGGCCTCAAACAAGGTGACCCCCTCTCCCCATATCTATCTATCATTGGAATGGAGATACTAACACAATTACTAGTGTATGCTGAAAGTGAAGGCCTCATCGAGGGAGCTAAGGTTTGAAGGAATGGCATGAGTATCACTCACCTGCTATTTGCAGATGATTGTATTATTTCTGCAAGGTGAATCTATCACAAGTTAAAGTCCTAAGCCAAATCCTAGCCATATTTGAACAACTCTCCGAGCAAAAGGCCAACTACAAGAAGTCTTCCATCATGTTTAGTAGCAATGCTCCAAGGCATCATAGAAATTTCATTTCTCACATTCTGAAGGTCAAAAAGCCTCTACAAGGCACAAAATATTTGGGCACCCGCATAGGTGTACAAGATAATAGGATATCAACACACCAGCCCCTAGTGGACCGGGTGATCTCCAAAATCACTTATTGGAACTCTAGATTTCTATCTCAAGTAGGTCGTACCACCTTGATCTAGTCAGTCCTCCAAGCCATCCCAATCTACTCCATGCAAACCTCAATTCTCCCTCAAGGAACACTCTCGAAACTGAACAAGTTGATGAAAGATTTATGGTGGCAAGTGGGAAAAAACAAGCCAAAACACACAACTCAATGGAAAAAAGCAAATCAAGCAAAGCAAATAGGAGGTCTAGGCTTTTGGAAAAGTCAAGACATGAATAAGGCAGTTTTTGGAAAATAGATATGGAGACTCATCTCCTCCCCCAACACATTGTGGAGCCAATTCATCAAACAAAGGTACTTCCCAAGTCAAAGTCCATTTCAGGTAAAAAACACTCGTAACTCATCACTATGGTGGCGTTCAACACTCAAATTTTTAAAAGAGCTAAACCAAATATATTATGGCAAGTCAGTTCAAGCAGGGACATCTCAACTTTTTCAAATCCTTGGATAACAACTATCACAGGTGGAATTCCATATCTAAAAGATCCAAACCTTGAGACTCATAGAAATCAACATGTTTCATCCCTCATGAATCCATACCGGAGTTGGAACCACCATACTTTGGCCCAACTTTTTGATGAGCCAACCTGTTCTCATGTTCTCTAAATCATCCCCAACACAGAGTCCAGTCAAGATACCGTCTTGTGAAAACGTAATACCTCAGGGATATACACAGTGAAGTCTGCATGCAGGACCTTCGAAAGCAAACAACCATCACCCTCTCAACCACATTTCCCTTGGAAAGACTTGTGGAAGTTGAACATTCCCTACAGGTGCATAATATTTGTTTGGAAAGTGGTGTGTAATGGTCTTCTTACTCGAAATAAATGCAAGAAATGGCTCCCCCTTCTGAAATATATTGTCTGTTCTGTAAAGATAACAATGAAACAACTCCACATATTCTCTTTACATGCTCTTTCACAAGGGTAGCCTGGTGTAAGCACAGGTGGGACTGAACCCAGATGGCATTAATGTGGAAGAGGAAGTCTTTGTTTCCATAAAAAAGTGGTGGGAAAGACTAAAAAAGACTTTACCATCACATGAGGCTAATCATCTCATTGGAAAAGGCTGCATTATACTATATCTTCTTTGGAGAGCCAGAAATGAACTTGTTTTTGAACACACAAACATCACCCCAAGGGATATCATCCTTTGAATGTGGGAGTATCAGTCAACTCAAGGACAGTGCATGGAAACCGTAAGGCGTACCACCCCAATGAGTATGACAAGGAACACTCTCACCTCACTTCACATTGATGGATCGTATGACTTACTCTCAGGTCTTGTAGGATGAGCTTTCATCATCAAATGCCCCGGCGGAGGCACAAGTCTTGTTGAAGGAGAACCACGTTGGGCCATCGACAATTATAATGCAGAAATGATAAGGATACACAGTGACTCCTTGCAGCTTATCTACTTTTTGCAAGATAAAAGTCAACCAAAGAAGTGGATTGAACATTTACATTGCACGCAATTGACAAGACTTTTATCTACTTTTGAACAACTTGATTTTGTACATATAAATAGAAACTACAACAAGGATGCTCATACATTGGCATATCTGGCATGTAAAGGCCAGGTTAAGATAACATACAACCCAATGTTATCTTCATCTGTACAACTATCTTTACCTTCATGAAAAGTTGGCTACTTTCCTTTTTGACCCCCAAAAAAAAATCGCTGAATGATTCAGAATTTTTTTGACATTCAAACGAATAGTTTAAAGGTATAACCAAATGACTTCCAACTACTTAAAAAACAGGATTCAATGAGTAGCCTGGACCTCTTGTAAGCAAAAAAATATGCTCACATATCATCATCAAGCTGCACATTAGGAATGTCTTCCATACACGTATATTGTATATGTTTGGCATCTGTTGATGTGTGGGTTGGAAGTACTGTTCTTTGAGAAAATAATGTCTTTTTTTTTGTTTGGAAATGTTGCTGCCAAGTAGGATGTTTTTTGGAGCAACAACGACACTTTTTGTTTGGTACTAGTGCTCCACATCTGTTTTCAGCACTGATACCCATTATAGGAAGTCCACGTCACTGCCACATCACGTCCTTGTTGGCAATAACGAGCTCCAATATGAGAAAACATCAAATTCGGCATTGCTCCAAACCACGCCTTCTCAATTTCCAAGGCATGGCTTGGAGCATCGTTTTTTATGGAAAAACGGCTCCAAACAAACAAATGATTAGAGCACCATTTTTTCTGACGTGGCGTTGATGTGTCACCGTTTTTTGGAGCAATGACATTGATGCCAAATAGACATGTTATCAATGTGCGACTCGATTTCTATGCTTTGACAATGTGTAGAATTCTTTTCTCAAAGGAGGTGTCACATTCAACGCCAAGCCGCATCCCTTAGGTGGATTGGACTCTAAATTTCCCTAAAATTAAAAAGGATAAATTGTTGAAACCTCCCCTAAAGTTTCTACTTGTTCTTGAAACCTCCCTTAAAGTTTGATAATTGTAATCACCTCCCCTACATGTTCAAACAAAATTGTAAGTGGACCCCTTCTATTAGAATTCCCTGAAAAGAGGCACAAATTTGTTCATAAAATACCCATACAATTTTACTTTGACAAAAGTGTTTATTTTCCAATTTCTCTCTACATATGAATTGTGCCACAAACCCTTCCAATCTCTTTTTTAAATTGATTTATTTTCGAAATTTGCCCTTCATATCAATTGCTCAAAGGTAAAGTAGCATCTTTAAATTCTCTCTCTCACTCTCTCTCTCTCTATTGTTTTCATAAAGTTTGTATTGCTTTTTCCATAGAAACTAGCCTCAATGTTAACTGTGTGGGTATTTTGGACATTTTCATGCCTCTTTTTAGAGGGTTCTAACAAAGGGTCAAAATGTTCATAGGGAATTATTGCAATTACCAAATTTCAGAGGGGAAATTTAAGCAATAGTCTAAAACTTTAGGGAGGTCTCGGCAATATACCCAATTAAATAATCCGACCCGAATGCCAATGCGGGTCAATGGTTAATCCGACCAGTTTATATCTTGCCCGCTTAAAGTAATGAAAATAAAAAAAATAAAATAAAACAAAACAAAGGCAAACAAAGGGAAAATGTTGCGGATCCTTCCATCCCGTTCTATGGTTCTGGCATTCTGTGATAAAATGGATAAGCCATTTGGAAAGACGGATAAGATGGTGTCCACAAGACAAAGATACCAAGCTGCTTCTGCTGGATGTTTAGAGTTCTCCGTAGAAAAAACATAAAAACCCTTGTTTCCTGCGTAATTTTTCTTTCCTTCTTGCAATTCACGACTCACGAGCAGAAAAATGGCATCTCTACAAAGCTTACCGGCCACCCATCGGACATCGTTTCCGAGTGCTTCTTCTCAGGTTCTCTCTGTCTCAGTCTTACTCTTTAGTAGAGTGCTTGTTGCACTTATTTTCTGTGGTTCCACTCAAGATGGTTAAATTACTCAATCTACAATTACTGGCTACTGTCTCAGTTGGGGCTTAAAAAGCCAGCATTCTTCCTTCGCTCTAGAAGAGGCGCTCCTTTTCTCGTCCGGGCAGAGCAAATGCCTGTTGCCTCAACTTCTCCTCGACAAGGTAAAATTTCCACTTCTTCGTTCCAATTCATCTTTCTTTCAGCAGCGATTGATGTGTTTTCTTTCCCGGTTCCGCCCCATGAACTCTGAAGTAGTACGTTATCAGTTCCATTTATAACAAAGCTGATTTGTACCTTGTCATCTGATGAAATTGATTTTTTAAAACTCCAATGGAGGAAACCCATATGAGGAAATGATGGTTTCAATCACATGAGCTATTAAACTCTTTGATGGGTGGAACTAGTTAAACGGATCGTTGTCTATTTCCACAAGGTTGTTGAAATTTATAAAAGATTTTAGGGAAGTATAAGCATTAGGCCCGAGCAACAGGTGCGCAGGGGTACAGATCATATGTGGGAAATTGGCCTTTGGTGTTGCCATAGAAGGACTGCCATCATGATCTTCAATTTTCTTTTGACGTTAGAGACGAATCCAATTGAGTTGGAACTTTGTGCTAAACAGATGAAGTAATCTCTGATATGAACCATAAAAAAACTCATCCGATAGCCTACTTCGACAATTCATTCCACTGGGGAGATGGGAGAACGATATTCTTCCTCTTCTTCTTCAACATCTTTCAAGCACAATTGATCACTGCTTTGTTAAAGAATTCCAGATTTGTGGGAACCCAGTGAAGTATATAGCAATAAAAAGCAGTGAAAATCCAGGTCTTCATCAATGGTAAAACTGCGGGAGTTAAATAAGAGATGTCTTGCCAAATCTTTCTCTTCTTCTTCAACAACATCCCACAATCGATCACTGCTTTGTTAAATCATTCCAGATTTGTGGGCACCCAGTGAAGTATATAGCAATAAAAAATAGTGAAAATTCAGGTCTTCATCAACAACAAAACTGCGGGAGTCAAATAAAAGATGTCTGGCCAAAAAGCATTGCATGAAGCATGTGGTTGAAACATCAAACATTTCCCAACTATATAAAAGATGTTTTCCCTTATTACATTTCTCATCTGAGATAAACAACGTTGTATTATTGATAAAAAAAAATAATAATAAACAACGTTGTATTGGGTGTAAGAAATGTAAGGAACAAAATTGCATATGTGTGTCCTAGCCCCTTGGCCAACTTATCTGAAACTTGACCAGTAGTACACACCGTGCTACCAAAATGAAAAGCTGATGTAATTTATCCTCCCTTTCTCTTTTAGAAACTTATATACATTTTGTGCACAGTGCTGACCAAGTGCAACGGAATTTATGTATTTCTTTTCAATTTATTTTCTCTGATTCCAGAACTGGTGCGCGCGCATGTACGCCTGATCATTATAAATTTTTAATGCCTAACCTCTAGTGATATTTGCTCAAAATTTCCAATTGTGTTTACCACCCAACAATGCCTTTATCCTATTTGCTTGACCTTCAAATCCATTCATAAGGATCTGAGAACTGGCAAATGCCACTGGGTTAGGTACATTTTATCTGAGAACTTTTTTCCCTTAACAGATAGACATGGGAGACGTGGAGTGCTCACTACTGGAGCAATCATCACGTGGGTTTCTCTGTTCAATCAGACCCCATTGACATGTAAGTATTTGTGTTCCCTCAACCCTCTGTATGCCCTGGTATTAAAGAGCTAAGCAGGTTAATATAAGTTAATTACTATTTCATGCTTTGGTAGCATTGAGAGCACGCCTGCTGATTGTGCAGTGCGTTGGTTCCTTTAATGATGGATCATATCCTAAGAGAACACCCTTGATATGGCTCAGTTGCTGCAGAAACTAAGAAAGGATTTCTGGCAGTCTTAGACAAGAAGGATGGATATTCATTTCTCTACCCTTTTGGGTGGCAGGTTTGCTTTTCTAAATTTTCTGAGATTATAATTTAGAACCATGCTCAAATGTTCCTATTAGTATAACCCATTGGGTTTCTCTGTTAAGTTGTGGTGGCCATTTACATAAATTGTAGTACTTTCCTAATAAAGCCAGATTTATTGTACCAGGAAATATACATTGAAGGTCAAGACAAGGTATTCAAGGATGTAATTGAACCATTAGAGAATGTCAGTGTAAACATGTTCCCTACCAGTAGACAGGATATTCGAGATCTTGGTCCCCCACAAGAGGTTTGTCCTATTTTTCTTATCATAATTATATATTTGACTGGCAGTCTGGCATAACACACGGTTCTATCTTTTTCCGGTGTTCGTTATTTTGGGTTAAATGTCTATGCATAATATGGAACCTTATATTGGAAATCATTATACAATGATCTCAGGTTGCTGAGGCCTTAATAAAGAAAGTTTTGGCCCCGCCTTCACAGAAAACCAAGCTTGTTGAGGCCAAAGAGGTTTGAATTCGTTTGTAATATTGTATTAATCACAACTTTAATCATGTATTTCTCTTAATTGTTTTAGAATTATAAATCATTGATTCCATTTCCTGAACCTGAAGAAAAATTGGATCATTGATGGTTATTTCTTGGTCTTTTTTCAACAATCTATTAGAATCAGATTGGTGTTCCCTTTTCCTCACTAGGAACTAGATACCAATTTTATGACCATGTATACATGGTAGCCATCTGCCTACAGTGGAGTGTGCTCATCACTCATCCCATTTCTAATGTGTTGTTATGCTGCAGCACGATGTTGACGGGAAAGCTTATTATACATTTGAGTTCATTGCTCAGGCTCCAAATTATACTCGGCATGCTCTTGCTGCAGTATGTATTGGGAATGGTATGCATCTGGTCATTACATAAATCTGTTAATACTTTCTTTCAGACTTCTCAGTTGTTATTTAGATGACTAACATGTCTTTAGTGAAGAAGAAAGGAAACATTTCTTCAAGGATCAAAATAGTAAAACCTTTATAACCCCTATATGTACTAGGGCCTGAATTCTCAGTGCCTTCAGAGAGCATTCTGTTGGCCGGTCCAAGAACAATTTCTATCAAATTCATACTTTTGAGTGGTGGGCCTTCAATTTCTTGTCTTCTAGGTTGAACTTAGGTGGCTGCAGTGCTTACAAACTTGCTTTGCCCAACTGAGATGGTTGGTGTTTAATTTTTGTTACACGTGTTGTAGGTTACTAAAGATTCATTTGCTGTGTAACAAAATAACTTCTTTAGCATCAGTTCCCCAGGCTTTACAATTTCTTTTCACTTCACTTAGCAGTCATTTCCTTGTGCTGAATTTCAACATCATTCAAACATGCTCCATTTGTAGTGACAGGGAGATGGCCAGGTCAATGATGCATGGAATGCATCACTTTGAATTTGCAATTGAACCTTGAATCTGTAGTTCCTACTTCCCCTTTTTTCTTTGTTTACTATGATAAAGATAGTTATGGATATGACACTGAACCGAAAGGAATGGCAAAACAGGATTCGTGTAACCGACCCCATAGAGTTGGGACAAGGCATGATGATGATGATAAAGACGGTTACATAAATGTCCCCAGATGGCATGAAAAAGAAATATCCAAATAATGTCATTTCATCCAAATGGATCGAATTTAATCCAATTCAATTAAATCGGATTCAGATAGTTGTTAAACCATAATTGAATCAAATCAGATCTAAAAATATTCTCTATTTACTAATTGGATTGAATTCGGATATTGCTTGATCCGATCTGATCTGATTATGTATATATATAAGTTTTTTTAGTATTAAAATTCCTTAGAATTACATTGGATTTAAGGTTTAGATAAACTTATTTTTCATTTATCGTGTGTGTATTATTTTATAAATTTATGCTAATTTTATACAGATTTACTGATATTTTAACCAAATCAGATTCAAATAGGATATCCAGATAAATAAACTGATCAAATTCAAGTTTATGTTTATGTTTTACATATCCCTCATATATTGATTAACCAGTTATGATGAAATGTATTTGGTACTGTAACCCATTTGCATCATTACAATATGGGACATCCCTAGAGAGGACATGGTTCCTGCTCTTGGTATCATGGTATGTGCATGCCAGCATGTAGGAGGAGGTAATAAAAACATAATACATGAGAAATTGAGAGTGCTGTTGTCATTCTTGTATGGAGCAATCAGAGAAAATGCAAAAAACACATGAAAGAATTCGTGTGATCTCCCAGAGACATTAATAAGGTGAAAGAAACAAATCTAGACCGTGTCGGTCAAATACCAAACAATTAACAAAAAAATAAAATAAAATAAAACTCTGTGCTAACCCTTTCTGCTACAACTTGTCCATTTTCCCCTAATTCCTCTCTGCATATTTTGTTACTCATTGGAGACATGGTACTCTGTAGGTAAGTTTTACACTTTGACAACAGGAGCCAATGAAAGGAGGTGGGAGAAGATGAAAGATAAATTGAACACCGTCGTTGATTCCTTCAAGATTTTTAATGTATGAGGTGATTATTAATTTTCCTAGATCAACTTGGTACAATGCACTTCCTGATTGTGAGCACTATTTTGCTCTGTGATAGTTGATTCTTCGTGAGTTTTATGGTAGCTGATCTGCATCACCAATCATTGTTTCATTTAATACAAAGAAAGCTGTTTTGAATTTTTGCCTTTCTAATATGAATCATCTTATTGTTTTGGACTTTTTTATATATGCTGATGTACATTTATTTTGTAAACAGTCAAATCTTCATATAGGAGAAGGTTCCCACCATTGGGGACTTTGGCTTGACAGTCTTACAGATAGGTTTTCACCAAATGTTTGAAAAAGGGTTATTATGTAAAATTCACCTTCACTTTTTCCCCATTTCTCTTAAACTTCTCCAGAGACTCCTCTGTCAGAGGTCTACCATGACGAGATGAACGGTTTTTATAAAGTTACTATACTACCCATCCCTTTGAGTTTGCCATGAATGAAAATTCTGCACTGAGGAAATTTATTATACTAACTCTACATCTGAGATTTGGGGGTTCATCTCCATCGAAATGGGTATCAGACTAAAAATCTGATACCCCCTCCACCCCCCCCCCCCCAAAAAAAAAAAAAAAGATGTTAGCGACAGAATACAAACCAATTTACTAACAATATAACAAAACGAAATTTGCCCAAGCATATTCATTCAAGTCTAAACCCGAGCTTTAGTTAAAAGTTAAAACTTCAGACATGTATGAGCAAAGGAATGCAGGAGGGAAGCCTACTAAAGTCCACAGGTTGGTGTTTCTTCTGATAAGCCATCGATATGGGGCATATGCAGATGGTTGTGTTATAGAATGCTTCCTGAAGTCTGGAAAAGGTAATATGTATCTATTTCTATGGTCCCAAGGTTTCGTTAGTTTGCACTTCGAATTTCACCGGTGAAAATGCATAGCAGTGCGAATGGGCTTGGTGTAAATTTTGGTTTACTTTTGTCTTACTTCACCGGTGTATAGATGGCCACCCTGCACTTACGGGCTGGTAAAACTTAGCCCCCAAAACTGTTTTGCAACAAGGCCCTCTATCACTTCACCCCCCGATTCATTAACGGGGTTGATGATGAAAGTAAAACTACTAAATCGCCCATTCAAGATTCTATAGATTAATTAAAATGATAACAACCATTTCTAGAGGGCAAATTCTCAAGGTGTTTTTTGTGTCATTGTGTGCATCGAGGGAAGTTGCCAAAATCGTGGAATATGTTCCATACAAGAATTAGACATCACCCTGCTTAAATTAGTAGGTTGTCCAATTCTAGTATACAAGTCCTTCACATCTCTTGTCTCTTTCCTATGTGGGACTCTTCGCTCATACATCATCCATGCATAGATGAACTTTGTTGAAAGAAAGTGGGGAGAAACATGTGAGACTGAGAATTTTAGAAAAATCAAGTCAAAGGGACAAAATGGCCTCATAAAATAACACAATGAGAAATTTGGGGTTTTAGAAATGTTTACCATAATATTTTATGAAGTTATTTTGACAGAATGCTAATGGTGGGGGTGGAGTGCTAGAATCCATAAATTTAAGGGATCTTTTATTACAAAATGAAGTTGGGGGGCTAAGTGTCACTATACCTAAGTACAAAGTTTTTATCTGTAATTTACCCTATTTTCTAGTAATATTAATGTAAAAATGGTAAAATCATCCTATGGATAGATCCCCCAAACTATGAGGGCCTTTTATGTTTTATTTTTTGTATACCACCCTTTCGTTAGTTACAATAAAAGAAATAGCTGTCCTGAATTCTGGATTTGTTTGTAAATTGTAATGCCGTTTAGTAATTTTGCCTTTTGCACTCACAATGTTATCCACGAAAAATGGACGTATTGAACGTTTGAACATCAGAGTGATGACCTGGCAGGCCCGCTCACGTTGAATAAATCTCTATGGATCCTGAATCCTCATGTGTTAACTAATTAGCTACATCCAAATTCAAATCATCAATATTTGCACTCGGACCCGAACTTTGGCAATCACGAGTAAGATCCAGAGCCAGGTTGAATCACTTGGGTGGTGTTTGGCATGGTGGAATTATATTATTGTTACCACGTTTTGGGGTGATTAATACAAATTTATATTGAGAGATTTTTTTACTTGGAAATGTTTTGAAAATATGGAGTTTTTTTCATAGGATTACTCAACGGGTGTAGTCCATCCCGTATTTGCACATTTTTCTAATTGAAATGAAATGCTATATGATGTGTCAAAACATATTTCTTACAAATCTGTATTGATTTCAGTGTATGTGCGTGAGAAACTGAACTCTTTCATTCCAACCAAAGTTCAATGATACATAAAATTTATGTATTGCTCTCGATAATTTGAACTATGCAACCAACATATGGCTGTGTGTAACAGTTGGGAGAGCTTACAGATAATAAAGGTGTTTGAGTTTGTAAAGGAAAATGTCCTTGAACAAAATGTTTTTTCATTCACGAAAAAGTGAATTGACATAGTGAAGCTTAGGGCTGTTAAATGTGAAAACACGGATTACGTCTGACAGTCTGAGAGCACTCACTTTGTGAAACAAATATTAAGATATACTGAACAGGAGGAAATGGCATACCCAATCCCAAACAGGGCAAGGCTTACATGATGAAAAATAAGTGCTTATTTTGTTTAACCGACAAAATTACTTATTTTATTTATTTATTTTTTGCATATTTCTTAGACTTAGCTTAGGAGTACAATACAGTGTAAAACCTTGTATTTTATATATAAAATACAATAAAAATATTTATAGTTATACTATTTCCAAAATCTAAACTGAGCAGAAGTTGCATCAATACAAGGAAAATTGAGGACTTGTTTCTTTATTCTGAAGTGTAACATCTAAAAGTGCAATAATTACATTAAGAAGTATTTTGGTATTAGTGAAATTTTCTTTCTTTCGAATGCAGAGAATGTTATTCTGAATCCTGAAAATTATCAAATACCCATTTTAATTATATATGAGAGTTTTTATTTGTTTTTTTTTTTTGTAGGATATCATTGGAAAACAAAAAAAAAATGTATAATTACATTTTAAGACATAAAAAAAGATAAGAGAAAACAAATAACCGTTTTCTCTTAAAATTAAAAGATTACTCTTAAAAAATAAAAAGTTAATAGGAAATGAAGAGGCCATCTCCAAGGGATATCAAGACTTGCACCAATGCGCTTTGTATAGTTTGCAGGCAGAATCCAATCCCTAGGTGCTGGCAGTGAGATCAAATAATGTACACTTTCGTGACATTAACGTTGAAACGAAACAAGAGACATAAATTAATGTTTTCTGATGACAGCCAGATATCATCGTTGTTTACACAGATTTGACCAGAAGGTCGTGTTTGCCATTAATTTCATTAGGAGCTTTTCAAACCTATTTGCGGCTGGACCAGGTCTGAGTATGTTAACGTCACCCCAGAGCTGACAAGGGTCTCTGCCCCTCTCATGCCTACCGGTACACCACCCACCTGGTGCAATCCTATCCCTGCCCCGGTGCAAGATCACTCTGTCAATGGTGTCCAAAACTGGATCATTTGGGCGGAAGCTTCCTGCAAAAGCGGCTCCACTCCGCAACATTTTGTTTAAATCAGACAGCCTGAGATCCCGAGGCTCCTCCCCAGGAGGGTTATCCCATGCGATGAACCGCAAGTCGGAGTTGACAACTGTATTACGGAACCCTTCGGAATTGCAGACGAGAGTCTGGAAGTAGCCATGATGTGAGGATTTCATGTTTGAGAAGTACAAAAGTAGCGTCCTAGGAAGGTTGTCCCATCCCAAAATGGAGTACTCAACGAGCTTGCGACTCAGGACCACATACGGAGAGCCTGGAAATTATAAAGGAAATCACGGTCAGGTCAGAAGGGCTTTGAGTACCCAAAACAGAATATAAATCAACCAAGAGAAAATAAGGAGTTTGTTAAGGCATTCAAAGCACAAGTTTCGTGACATATTGGACCATAACATGCTGAAGATGGCACGACCAAAGAGTTCCACCTGTCCTACGACCACCTGAAAGATACCAGTTACCTTGCTGGGGTCTTGGCTGGTTGAAGCGAAAACTTGAGATTGAAACACACCCTCTCACCGGGCTTCTGGGCTTGGGGAGGGATACCCCTTCCATTTAGAGAATTAAAATATTGAATTGCTGTCACACATGGAAAGTTCCTACATGCAGCAAGGTACAGAGACAATGTAGATTATTGAATTGCTCACAAGCCTCAAATGGCCAATCCCATCCCCCCCCCCCCGGTTGCCCAATCAGATCAATAGTCTGGAACCTGGATTGACCACAGATTGTTCCTGCACCGCTGCACGTAACTGGTTGACCACGATTCTCATCTCTCTAGTCTAACAAGAAGCCAGATTTGACCAAACAAAGCATCTTTTCCTATAAAGCCATGCATGATACCTTGAATAAATTGTGAGAAAGGATCGAAGTATCAAATATGGACAATATGAAAAAAAATGGTATATTACTCAATTCTGAACATCAATACTCTCTAAAAATGATAATATCTTAGAACAAGCTTTGAAATTTCATTTTCCCTAATAAACATCAAGCTTTGAACATCTTCATTCCCCCAAATTCGCAATATTTTGTACATTGCCCACCCTGAAAACCAATAAATATGTACAATGCGCTATTCTATACATCAATACTTTGTTCCTTGACTGAACAAAAAAAGAGTAAATTCCACATCCCCCAACACACACCAAAAAAAAAAAAAAAAAATTCACATACACACTCTGTTAGCATTCTGTCCAAGTATTTGACAGAATATGCCCATGTGCTTTGTCAAATATCTTAAATACCCTGAAATCCCTTTTTCTTCATTTGTAGGGTGATTTTACGCTTTTCCATATACTATTAAAAATATATCTCCAATTATGATCTTCTCCAATAAATATCTAAACCATCAAAGTAGACCGTCAAAACCAGTCCACTAATCTTGAAAATCCAAGTACCATTCAAAGGTTTCAACTAATCTAGGCCATAGGACTGGAATGGTAGATTAAACTAAATACATGGTCCGTCAATGTGGTGTCATAATATCAGTCAAATGATCTTCGTCCTTTTCTGCATCATCATCCAAGTCTTACCCCAACTATATAGGGTCAGCTACATGAATCTTATTTGACCATTCCATTCTATTTAATGCCATATCCATTGTTAAATTATGAGTACTTAAATCATTTTTTACTATTTCAACCCCATATCCTTTTTGCTCTACAACTGGCCCTTCTAGCCCCTTCAACTTGCAACAAATCACTTCTTACATGTGATGCCAATTATCATCCATACATGTGACCAAACCATCTTAGCATACCTCCTCTCATTTCAACTCATCACAGCATACAGCCATACACATTTCAGGTCAAGTAACTGATGTACCAAAATCAACCCAAAGATCTATGCCATCAAAGTCATCTCTTAAGATTTGTGAATTAACCTCAGTCATCCAGGTGGTGTACCAAGGTTTCAATAAATCTGAGCACATCCAAATGAATCAACCCAATAATCGATGCCATCAAAGTGGTCTCTTGGAAACAACAAATTAATAATGACCATCCAAGTATGTAGTTATATACCAATATTTAAACTGATCTCAACCATCAATATAAATACATTAAGTTGGAATGTGTACTAAAGAAGGCATGAGAAAGCAAGAAATGGAATCTAACAGTAAATTTTGCTTCTTCTCCTTTTAAATTACAAGAATGCCACTCTCTCTCCAACTAAGGGAGACCTCAGCTCGGCATCTTAGCTGCTAGGGGACCTACGATCAAAGGTAGTCAAGCTCAAACTTTTGAGCTTGAGCTCAAGTCTCTAATTTGAATCAAGCTCGAGATAGACGACACCTCAACCACTAAGGAAGACCTCGGCTCAGCACCTCGACAATTGAGGGAGACCTCAATTCGGCACCTCATCAACTAAGGGAGACCTCAGCCTCGACACCTCGCCTGCTAGGGAAACCTCAACTCGACACTTTAGCAGCTGATGAAGACCTTAGCTCGGCACCTTGGCTGCTAGGCAGACCTGCAATCAAAGGTCTCACAAACCTAATCGAGTGTCTACATAGGGTGTCACCTCGGCTCGGCACCTCGGTCACTAAGGGAGATCTCAGCTCAACACCTCGACAACTGAGGGAGACCTCAGCTCGACACCTTGCCTGCTAGGGAAACCTCAGCTCGACACTTCAGCGGTTGAGGGAGACCTCGGTTTGGCACCTCGGCAATTGAGAGAGACCTCGGCTCGGCACCTCAGCTGCTTGAGAAACCTGCAATCAAAGATAGTCGAGCTCGAACTTCCTAACTTTTGACTCAAGCCAAGCTCGAGCTCGAGCTCAAGTCTCTAATTCAAACCGAGCTCGAGCCTGATAGTTTATGAGTGAGCCCCTATAACGCAGGGTCCCTTCTGCTAATAAATATATTAAGCTGAAATGTGTACGTAAGAAGGCCTGAGGATGAGGGAAATGGAATCTAACAGTATTTTTTGTCTTTTTTTCTTAGAAATTACAAGAATGTCGCTCTCTCCTACCAACTCTCTCTTGCTTTTTTTTCTTTCAAATTACAAGAATGCCACTCTCTCTCCTACCAACTCTCTCTCTTTCTTATAAACCACAACAACACCATCTCTCTCTCTCTCTCTCTCTCTCTCTCTCTCTCTCTCTCTCCTTATAAATTACAAGAATGCCACTCTCTCCTACTGAGGGAGACCTCAGCTCGGCATCTTGGCTACTAGGAGACCTGCAATCAAAGGTAGTTGAGTTTGAGTCAAGCCGAGCTCGAACTTCTGAGCTTAAGCTCAAGTCTCTAATTCGAATGGAGCTCGAGCTAGACGACACCTCAACCACTGAGGGAGACCTCAGCTCAGCACCTCCGTCACTGAGGGAGATCTCGGCTCAACACCTCGACAACTGAGGGAGACCTCAGCTTAGCACCTTGTCAACTAATGGAGACCTTAGCTCAACACCTCGCCTACTAGGGAAACCTCAACTCGACACTTCAACAGCTGAGGGAGACCTCGGTTTGGCACCTCAACAATTGAGGGAGACCTCGGCTTGGAACCTTGACTTGACACCTCGGCTGCTTGAGAGACCTGCAATCAAAGGTAGACGAGCTTGAGCTCAAGCTCAAGTCTCTAATTCGAGTCAAGCTCGAGCCTGATAGTTTATGAGCGAGCCCCCGAAACGCAAGGCCCCCTCCGCTAGTTCAATTGATGCATGAACTTTTCTAAGAAAAAAATGGGTTTAAGTAAATGGTATATCAAAAAAACCCATAGATCTATCGTTAAAAAACATCCAAATGATGTATCAACTTAAGTTTGAAATATGTTAGGATATGGCTAAAATATCAATACATTACTTGAATGGATGATATTAATCCACTACTCTAGGAGGCCACTTTAACAATTGAATTTTTTGGTTGGTTTCATACATTATTTTTGGGGACTGGATTTGCTGATATCTTGGTAATATTACTTGGATTGTCAAGATCAATTCATTAATATTAAGAATTCACTTTGATGGCCTAGATCTTTGGGTTGATTTGATACATTATTTGGATGGGCCAGATTAGTTGGCATCTTGGTACCTCATTTAAATGAATAGACTAGATGAAAAATTGATACACCATTTTTTTTGGGATTTTATTTATTTGATAGTTTGGGTCCTTTTATTTCTGTTTTATTTGAGTGTTGGGCTTCATGTATTGGGCCAGCTTAGGACCATCTTTCTTTTGTTAATCCTGTGATGTTACAGTTAAGGTTTCAAGTATTGAGAGAGGACATCTCCAGGAAGGGTATTGACATTAAAAAGTGGCCAGATGTCTTAACTCCTTGTATTTAGCATATTGATGATCCCGAAAGCCAATACATGTCAATTGGTACGCACCGACATGTTACAATATTTTGAACCTCAGGCTGTGTTTGTTTGTAATGCAAATAAATTTGCACTGATGCAAAACTATGATAGTGCAAATGATTTGAGTGTAAATTCTGACCTATTTTTGTTTCAAATTTTAGCTTATTTTATTTGATTGCACTGCAAATGAAGTAAATTAAGACATGAAAATTTTAGCTTATTTTCATGCACTACTTGTATAGCTAAAATTAATTGAAACCTCTGTGCATTACTTGGATGGTTGAGATTAATTCATCCATCTTAAGAGAACATTTTGATGGTCTATTTGGCATGATTGGGTACATTATCTGGATGGGCCACATTAGATGGAATCTTGCCAAGGTACTTGGATCATTGAAATGTTGACTGATCTTAGGGAACTATTTTGATTACCCGGACTTTAGATATTATTTGATACTTCATTTTACATGACAAGGGTGGGGAGAAGGGGGGAAAAAGATTAAGGGGCTTTTTGATAATGGTTGAAGTAGCTGAACTAATTTACTTATTACATTGTCATTTAGTAGATAAAATAACTAATTTACTTATTACATAGTAATCAACCCAACTTTAGCTTCAGCCATTAAGGAGCTTACAACCTCCTTAATAACTTATTATGGAGGTTATGTGAATCAGATGGGTTGTTTATTCTTTGTTGATCCTCATGGTGATGTGTTATCACCACCTAATGTAACTTATTTTTCTTTTTTACATTTCTAAAACACAAGACATAAGTTATTAAGTTCAGTCCCATTTCAGCTGTTATCAAATGGCCCCTAAAACTTAAAATGTCAACTGAAGTGCACAAATAGTTCAATGAGCCACTTCTTTGACAGAAAATATACACACAAAATTGGACAACTGAACAACCTTACCCAAAAGTAACTCAATGTGCAGAACTTTTGTATTTTGAATTTAATGTATTTTTTCCTTTCAGATAGTAGTAATTTTGGGACAACATTTTATATGTTGTTTACAAGCCCAACCTAAGATTTTGATTTTGTCTAAACATATTTTGTATTTAAAATTTCTTAATCAATGGTTCAATACAAAAGAACCTAGGAGTAGCTCCTATAGGTGATAAAATGAGAGAGTGTAAATTGAGATGGTTTGGTCATGTGTATGGTAGACCATCTACAGAACCTGTTAGAAAAAACTTATCTTCTAGAAGTCAAAGGGGCTAGAAGAGCTAGGGGCATACCAAAAAGAACTTCAGTAGAAGTGATAAGAAATGATTTAAGCACCATAATTTAACGATGGATATGGCACTGGACAGAAGTCACAGAACAGAATGGTCAATGGTGAAACAGGATTCATGTAGCCGACCCCATATAGTTGGGAGTTGGGACAAGGCTTAAGTAGATATTGAATTTTCTCATGATAGCGCAATTCTATAATTCTTGTTTTTCCTAACTCTAACAAGATTTATCACCCATATAGCATGTGTATAAAGCACAAAAGCATAGAGTGAATCAAGTTTATTGAGTTCTTATAGCTTATGCTAATACTGATGAGTGATTCTCATGTCCTATTGTGATTCTAGGCAATGTTATCAAACTCATATTGGACTAGATGGTTGGACTGCTAGAATGGGGATCCAGGCACGCCCATATTGTGGTTGTAGGCAATGTGCCAATGTAGTCAAACTCTTAGAATGTTGACTTGGCCAAACTTACCAATTTACACGTTGTAATGTGTTAGGGCAGTTATGGTCTCTTTTTTTTTTGTTTTGAAAGGTGTGTATTTGTATTAGAATAAAAAGAGGGAGAAGATCCCTCAATCAAAAAAAAATTATACCAGGCTCCAAAACAGTTCTGTCCAATCTGAGTCTAAAAGCATGGTTACCATTTGCTTATTTCAAAAATTTTACATTTCACTTGTTATATGTTAGGACCGCCCATTTCAATCTGAGTCTAAAAGTTGTATAGTAAAATGTGCAAAACATACCTGTGAAGAATCTATATGCCCTTGGCCGTGCCCGTTTTCTGCTACCAACAAATATTGTGCCTTTTGATGCAAGATAAAGGCCTGGATCAACAACGATTTGAATTGCCCTCTGATACCTGTGAAGAATCAATTCAATGTTTTAAAGTTTTATCAGTAATGAGAAAATATCATTGTTAACAAAAAAAGTTCAAGAATATGAAAGGTTTGAACTCTTACTCTTTCCAACCAATGTTACTAGTATGCTGAATGAAGTTAAAGTCCTTTGGCACAAAAGACAGGACATGGAGAAAATCTGTAAAAATAGGCTAAGAATGAAAAAATATACTAAACTAAATGTAGTAACTTAAGCACATTGAAAGAGGAAAAGTTTTTAGCAATTCATGTTATTATAAAACTCCACTTACCTTCTCACTGTCCATCCAGTGCCAAATTGGCCATAGCCCAGGAGAATTACACATATCAAACAGCCCTACTATCCCATAAACAGCATTTTCTTCGAGAAATACATAAGAATATGACCAAATCTTTGGGCTCACTTTGCAAAGAGTGCAAATACAAATAAGTATGTGCAATGCAAAGTCTTGTACACTGTATTTCTAATCTTGTATTTGTACTGTACATATTTGTATTTGCACTCTTCCCAACTGAACCTTATTTCCTTAATCCTCGAATCACACTCCAATGGTTGGGATCGTTTGCTCAAAGCGTTACTATGAAAAGTGGCCGACCCTAAATGGGATGATCCTGTAAGTGTATATCATAAAATGAATGGCTAACCAGTTCTGGAAGCATTTAATATGAATGTATTCAGTATATCAAAGTGTACAAATTAACTATTCAATTGACCCGGAAGATGGCCTCAGAATATTAAAACTACCCTACGAAAGGAAATAACAGCAGAAACTATAAATGTTTTTAAAACGAGTAAGATAAGAAAGAATTTTGAAACATACCGTCCTGAGATATCAATGGGTAATCTGACGCAGCAAGATTAACAAACCAATCCCAATCCTTGGCATGCCTCAGCAGAACCGCTGCTCCGTGAAGCAGAGAAGCAATGGGCGTGGACCCGCCAGAATTCACACAGTCCGCCTTACCAACGACATTCACGTTTTCAGCAGATAGAAACGCGTCAACCGAATTGACCGAGTCGGCGAGTTCCTCCCTCTGTCGCTGCGGCGTGCGGCAGTCAAGGTGCAAGAGGTACTGATTCCTCGGGTGGTACACGGCGTGAAGAAGTCTCACCATACGGGGACCGTCACCATCAGATCCCGATATAAAGTAGGCAACCCTCGGCGGAGGTGGGAAAGGGTTTTCCAGATCTGCATTGGGAGGGAAAATGCGAGGACGGTAAGGTGAGGTTCTGAAAGCGAAAAATAGAAGAAGAGAGAAGATTGAGACGGGAATAATGGAAAGGAAGGGCTTTAGAGAGCGGTTCGCCATGGTCGAGTTTTTTTGGGCCTCTCCAAGTTTTTTTCCTTTGTGCAGGGTATTTGGCGTTACGGCACGGGAGAGACTGTCAATGAGCATGGAGAATGGAGACTTGGGAGTTGGGAGACAGGAGGCAGCGGAGTATTATTATTGTCCCCAGCTTCCCCGGTTCCCCCGGCTGATAATGGTGACTTAAAGGCGGGCTTTGTCAATTTCGAATCTCCGTATACGATTCCCGGGCTACGATGCCAATCACGAAATGACACGTAATACGGATAAGGGAACGTGTACGATAATAGCGTGGTGTATCATGTCTGGGAAAGATCATAGATCATTCGGACCAAGAAGTGGTTTATTATGAGACCGGATCTACTCCTTACACCGCCGACCTTACACGTACATCCTACCATGCATCGGGAACATTCACCGTGGATGTGCCTGTGAAGCGCCATGTGTGAGAAGTAGATCATTATATCAAAAAAAGTCATGATAATAACTTAAGTAATAATCAAGAATCCGGATCTGCTCTCTACAAAGCGCGCCTCACACTGATCTCACAGCCTCTGGCCGTACATCAATTACATCTTCCATATTTAGAAATGGGACTTGATCGGCGCCTCACATGCATATCTCATCTTACATTGGGAACATTTCCCATAAATAATAACACATAAGTAATTGAGATGTGCCTGTGAGGTTGGTGTGAGGCATCATGTGAGGAGCAAATCTAGTCTCCCATGTTTGTATTTATTATTCATGGTCGTACATTAAAAACATCTTTCATATTTGTATTTATTATTGATGGAGAGATAAGGATGGCAATTTTCCCTATGGTCAATGGGTACTCGGGCTCCTGACTCAGGTTGGGTATGGGGGGTACATTGGCCGGGTCGGGGTCAGGGTCAAAGATGGGGTTATCGTTGAATTCCCGATTGGGTTCAAGGATGGAGATGGGAAATGCAACCCTCGCCCTACCTCGGCCTCGATTAATATATATATATATATATATATTATTTATATAATATTACATATTATTCATTTATTTTATTAACAAGTAACATTATAACAATTTCAAATAATAATTAATTAAAAGACAACAACTAAAAAACTCTCAAGAGTCGAGAGTCTCTTGACTCTCTTCTCTTCTAGACTTCCACTCAAGTGATTCAATAGAGGATAAAGAAATACTCAAAGAAGAAAAACTATAGAGGTAAACCCTAGTTCTTCCTTCGTCTATCGTTGCCGACCGCTATCGTCGGGCGGACGTTGGACTTCAGTACTCAAAACCCTAGTTCTTCGTCTATCAATGTCGTAGGCCCGCAACTTGCAACGGTTCTCTCTCTCTCTATCTATCTCTATCTCTATCTCTATCTCTAGCTCTATCTATCTATCTATCTATCTATCTATCTATCTATCTATCTATCTATCTATCTATCTCTCTATCTATCTCTATCTCTATCTCAGTCTCGATGCTTTCGATTTATGATTTTTTGTGCTTTTGATTTCTTATTTTTTAAATTTCAAACAGATTATAGGTACATATCAGAATCTACTTTAGATCTGAATCTACTCGCAAGTTTGAAGTCTCTCTCTCATTTAGATCTAAAGAGCAACTTTGGAAGTTCCAATAAAACTCACAAGTCGCAACTTGGTAAGTACAGACTCAAGGGCAGTGGCGATGACGTCAGAGGTGGTGGTCTCGGTATGGAGGCGAACCTTCTTGGAGGCCCTCTTCTTCTTCTTCCCCTTTTGCATGCTCCCAAATAGCTCATCGACGAGGATATCATCCATGACAAGTGATGAACTAAGTTATATACAATGCTAAAGTAACCTACCAACAGTTAGCAACCTACCAAGAGGGCTTAGACCGGCTTGCACGAGCTTATCCTCGGTCACAAAGTTTAAGAACTTCAAGCCAAGCTTTGCCCAATATCGGACCTCCTTCATTGTCTTCGGGTACAGTCTGACACCGGTAAGATTGTTACGGACCACCCATCGGTGTTACGGACCACGAAGTAGCATCTCTTCCAGGCCGGGACTTTGTTAGGGAGCTCGTGCAACAGCTTGTACCCAGGGCAAGGAGACATATAGTAACTTCGCCTATGCTCGGGTAGAACATAGGACAAGTTCTTTTTTATGGAAATGATCGAAGAAAAGATGTTGAGATCGGTTGTAATCGTGGAAAAGGGCAATGGTACCTATGATGTTACGGATGGAGTTCGGATGTAGCTGGTCTATGGCAATGTCAAAAAACTTAATGACTTCGATTATGAAATGATGGAGTGGAAGGCACAGCCCGACAACAAGCTACTCCTCGAAAACCACGATCTCGTCATGACCGTGATCCCAAGGAAAGTTGCTTAAGAGAATACTATATACAAAGTCATTGGGAAGTCTGTATCGAGCTACTAAAGGTATGATCCTGTCTGTTGTCACCGTAGATGGACCGAAGCTGTCCGGCAAGCAACTTCGCTGTGAGGTGGAGGCTGACTTGTCGGAGGCTTATTGCTCTCACCGAGGTGAGTCCGCCTCAGACGGATTGGAATCCACATCCTATGCCGAAGTGCCCACCTCGACAGGATGAGGCTCCGCGGTCTGTGCCAAGGTCCCCACCTCAGCCCCAGCGGACTTGCCGCTCCCATCTAGAAGGCTATCTAAGCTAAGACTAGACATTCTAACGGAATCGAAAGCAAGGGGATATGAACTCACCAAAAGAATACCGAAGAAACAGGACAACCTCGGACCTGGGAATAACTGACACCGAGATGGGATACTTAAATGCAACCTCAAGGACTCTAAATTCGCGGTTTTGTAGCGAAGAAAATGGGCCCTTCGGCCCCTACTTATAACCAGTATATATGGGAATCAACAACCAATATTTGCACGATCCAACGGCTCATAGGAAAATTGGCTACACGATTCCTGAGGTTGAAATCAATTTAGCGCATGTTTTGGCATCCACGGAGACTATAATCGGCTTAATGTTTGTGTGTACCTAATACGCGATCTGGGTCACTTCCTGGTTGAGTCGAACGGTTGAACAGGTCCGACCAACAGTCTGCCCTCCATATCACCTAGACTTCGTGCCAAATCCACATGGTTTCGTTTTGAATTCCTTGCGCCGGGTCAGGACCCCTGGCATGAGGAGTGGGGGGCAATTGATGATGGGTGATTTGGCACGACCTAGTAAGTAAAGGTCACGTAGACGTGATTTGCCCGAAGAGTGACAACTAGGCAAAATGAACCCAGTCAGCAGTTTTCAGAGCTCGGGTGTTTGGTCACCTCGGCATAAAACCATATCGGCATAGAGTCACCTCAGCACCTAATCTAGTTCGGGACCCAAGAACCGAAGTGACACGTAATCGACTTCAGAAGCTTCCCGACGGACTCCAAACCTCACGGGATCACGCTGCATATTAGCAGGCCTTATCCTCTCCCTACCCGGATCGGGCAAAGACGATAGACTTCATTAACTGATATGTTACTCACCGACTAAAGCGGAAACGGATATCATCTACTTAGGCCGAAGATCCTTGGACCGTTTTGTGAGACCCACGTTAACTCTGCTATATAAGGGCAACAACCCCTTTGGGCCCAGGTACGCACGATTACTTACATTCAAGCTCTCTATCACTCAAACTTTAACTCGCAACAACAACAAGAATACTGACTTAAGCATTGGAGCGACATCACCGGGTCATCCACCTTGGTCTCTTTGATCTTTGTTTTGTAATTTTATCTAACTCGCCACGTGAGCATTCCCAAGCAACCTTCCAACTAGGAGCTTCCAAATCGCGTATCATCACATAGAATGATGATTCCTATTGGTACCCGACCGGACTCTGGGGCTACCAACCATCTTACCGCTAATCTTCAAAATATGAAGCTGCACTTTGAGTACAAGGGACCTGGCCAGATCAGTTTGAATATCCTTCATACTAGACTATAAATTCCTTTATTCGTCCTCCTACTCGTTTATTGGTTCTAGGTGACATACTACATGTTCCTGCTATCGTCATAAATAATTGACAGATTTTGGAAATTTAGGTTTTGCGGTGATACAATTTAAAATTTATTTATTAACTTGACACTACCCCTAAAATACAGGGTATTAATATTGAATTTTTCCTTTATTTTACAAATTTAGGATTCAATCAAAGAGGGAAACTCAGAAAATTATGTTAAATTGTCATAAAATCATCTATTCTTTGAGTTTAATTCATTACAATCCACTACTTTTTTCCTTGAGAGTTAAATACAAAATTCATTCTTCGGTATTCTTTGATATATAATATTCACAGTTATATAATTTTTCATGGCCCAATTGGACAGTATAGAGTTATATTTTAAAAATTGAAGTATAACATGGGGTAAAAAAGTTATTTTATGGTTATAAAGTATATTTAAGTCTTTTACCTTTTTAGAATTAATTACAATGACCCGCTTGTACCATATGATAAATACCCCCTTGAACTTTCACCTTACAACAAATGCCCTTCACCTTAGAGTTTGGTCAAGTAATTTCGAGAAAGATTTTCATTCAGATGTTTTAAAAATTTTTAAATACCAAACTATTATTTTTCTTATTTATTTGAGCAATTTATGATAATATAATATTGAAGTCATCTTGAATGCTCTAACAGATCGTTGCAAATTTTTGGTTAGATTCAATATTCAAATGAATCAATAGAGGGTTGTTTATGAAGAGATACATTCATAAAGGAGTGGATAATTTTTATATTTTGGGACGAAGAGAGACGTTCATGTATGTGAAACGAAACAAGAATTTAAAGAAATTTGTTTTTCTTCTATGTGAAATGAATTACTGCTATTTTAGCTGGTTTCATTTAAAGAAAAATAGAGGTATATTTTGGGTCAATTAGAGTTTTAAGAGGAAATGGAGAGGAAAGGAAAATAAGGACAGTTAGATAGGGTATTTTATGTTATCTAATTTAAAGACAAGGAGTATTTATTACAAAGTAAAATTTCAATAGGATCTCTGTTGCAAAGGCTTCGGAAAAAGTACAGATACAAATATTAGAGAGTGCAAAAGCTTGTATTTTGTACCTTGTACATTTGTTTTGTACTCTTGCCAAATTCAACAAAGGACCTGTTTGGAAGGAGTATAAATACAGATGTGTATAGTGCAAATTCACACAAAATACCAGATCTTGCACTCTACATATTTGTATTTGTACTCTTTTCAAATTGAGCCTTAAAAGGCTGCATTTGGTTGCAGTTCAATTTTGTTTTAATTAGCAAAGTGTATAAGAGTGTAGATGAAAAAAAAATACAAATTCTGGTTTAATTTTGTTTTAGGTATTATTTTCTTATGCTTCTTATCTTATTTTACTTCATTTTTTCATGCAACCAAACAAAATAAAATAAAAATTGAAAAAAAAAATCAGAATCTACACTCAAATCATTTGTACTATCATAGTTTGACATCACTACAAATAAATTTGCACCGCAACCGAACGTAGTTGTAGACAATAAAATTTTCATGGGCCCCTGAATGGGCCTTACCCCCATAAACTCAAATTCGCTCGTGGGCCTTAGTATGAGTCATTTTATTTGGACCATGCCCATGCTCTCAAATATGTGCATCAGCTTTAACATTTAAGCTTTGCATTTGTAAGTCCATTAGCATAATGAAATGGTCCACGTGGGACCCACTATGAAGTTATGTTCAAATTCGATTTCAAATGTGAATTACAAGTTTTATTGATTTATGGAAAAATCCAACTATAACCCATCTCAAGTTCCAATGATAGAAACCAAATCAATAATTAAAGATTGAATAATTGATTAAAGATCATTATCTCTATAAATGATAAATTACCAACTCTCTTTTTTTTTTTTTTTTCGAAGGCTCAGTTTAGAAAGAGTACAAATACAAATATGTACGGTGCAAATACATACAAAATACAATATTTTACATTCTACATATTTGTATTTGTACTCCTTCCAAACTGAGCCAAAAAAGGTAAATATAGCCAATCAAGGTATATCTTCTCGTAAATGGAAATTATAACCAATGATTTAAGAGAAAATAATAGATGATAAATTATTCTCTCCAAAAGTGATAGTAATGACACCCTTTTCGCTCTCTGTAAATAGTAAGAAGATCTGATCAAACTATTAATTAAGATATTATAACAAAAAATCTATAAACAGGGGTTCCCATCGAGAGGGGGAATTGGTCAAGAAAAAAAAAAAAAAAAACTAAGTGAAATAAGAAAGTTCTTGGGAAGAATGAATCACATACACCATCTTCTTGAGAGTAAAGCAACAACACTCTTAAAGTCTTGCAAAATCCTTATCTTGATCAAGCTTTCAAAGCTCAATTGAAAATGAAGCGATTTCCATCATTGTCTAAAATACGGGAGCACGCCATACAACCATTGGCTTTAATTCAAATCAAAATCTTTAAGTTATAAGAAGTACACTATCAATAGAGAATAAGATTTTTTTTTTGGGTAATAGAATTCAAATCGAAATAATTTGTATTTCATTTATTTCAAATATATGAAAAATCAATTTATTTAATTTATCTTCATTTTTTATATTTAACTCGACTAAGTACCGATGAAATACTACTATGCGTCTGTGGGTCGTCACATATATACAGGAAAGCTAGTGGCCAAAATTTCGAGATTAAATCAACAGGGCTTAGTTTAGAAAAGTACAAATACAAAGGTT
Source organism: Nelumbo nucifera (assembly GCF_055504915.1). Taxonomy (NCBI): domain Eukaryota; kingdom Viridiplantae; phylum Streptophyta; class Magnoliopsida; order Proteales; family Nelumbonaceae; genus Nelumbo; species Nelumbo nucifera. Next base: position 4,339,460 of record NC_142650.1, read on the forward strand.
TTACACTTACACATTTGTATTAGTACTATGAGCTTAAAGCTCCAATTATTATCTCTTGCTTGACCAAATGACCGTATCGTCGATTTAACTGCACCAAAGAACCGGGGTACACTGAATCCAAAAAATAAAAAGAAACACAAATTTGAGATTAAAAAATGAACTAATAAAGCTCCAATTATGGTATCTTGTTTGACCGTCGTAGTAACTAGTGTGAATTGAAAAAAAAAAACCGGAATTTTAGCACATAAGGGCAATTTTTAGCCCAAAACAAAAGATAAAATTGCAAAGGACAGATTATTACGAATATTATCTGAACGCTATGATGTTTAGTGGGTCCATGAATTTATTACGAATATTATCATTGTTTTCATTAGTCACTTAGGCTTAGTTTGAAAGGAGTACAAATGTAAATATGTAGTGTAAAATATTGTATTTTGTATTATTTTGCATGCATTTACATATTTGTATTTGTATTCTTTTCAAACTGAGCATTAACTTTGATTTTTGTGATAAAATATTCACCTTGAATTTTTTCTTAGGCTCGGTTTGGAAGGGGTATAAATACAAATGTGTAGAGTGCAAAACCTTATATTTTGTATGTATTTGCATTGTACATATTTGTATTTGTACTCTTTCTAAATTGAGCCTTAAGTGACAAATACAAATATGTACAATGCAAATATGAACAAATACAAATATGTACAATGCAAATACATACAAAATATAAGTTTTTGCACTCTACGAATTTGTATTTGTACTCCTTCCAAACAGAGCCTAAGGAAAAATTAGGGTGACTCTTTTATCACAAAAACCAAAGTTAAGGCTCATATTGGAAAGAATACAAATACAACATGTACAGTGCAAATGCATGCAAAATAATACAAAATACAAGGTTTTACACTCTACATATTTGCATTTGTACTCCTTTCAAACTGAGCCTAAGTGATTAATGAAAACAATGATAATTTTCATAATAAATTAATGGATCTGCTAAACATCATAGCGTTAAACCTTGCTCATAATTGTCTTTGTCATTGACCCAAGCCGCCATAGTACAAGGTGGTTTATGTGAAAATTGACGATAAAGTGCCCTTTGTAATTTATCTTTTTTTTGGGCGAAATTTGCCCTCATGGACTGACCATGTTTAGTTCAATTCTCATTATTTTTCATTATTACCCAAGATGAAATTCTAAAATGGAAAAAATGGGTAAAAACAGGCAAAATGAGAAAATATTACTTTGAACGAAACACTTTTTTTCCTAAAAATTATTTTTTTTTTAGACTGACAAGTGTCCTATGTTGCTCATTTTCATTATAAAAAGAAAAATTATGTCGGCATTCACAAACTGCCATCCTAGGTGTCCAATAGTCAATGTTTACCAATTGGCATAGATGTTTTGTAAAAGTACTTTCGTAAATGTGCTTTTATAAAAGTTATTTCATAGAAGTGTTTTTTCTAAAGTGCTATATAAAAGTACTTTCGTAAAAGTGCTTTCATAAAAGTACATTTGTAAAAGTACTTTCATAAAAGTACATTTGTAAAAGTGCTTTCATAAAAGTACTTCCATAAAAGTATGTTCATAAAAGTACTTTTTTTCGTAAAAGTGCTTTTATAGAAGTGTTTTTCTAAAAGTACTTTCATAAATGTGCTTTTATAAAAGTACTTCCATAAAAGTGCTTTTATAAAAGTACTTTCGTAAAATTGCTTTTATAAAAGTACTTTCGTAAAATTGCTTTTATAAAAGTACTTTCGTAAAATTGTTTTTATAAAAGTACATTCTTAAAAGTGCTTTTATATAAGTGTTTTTGTAAAAGTACAAAGTACTTTTATAAAAGTACCTTCGTAAGCATTTTCATAAAAGTACTTTTGTAAAAGTGTTTTTATAAAAGTACTTTCGTAAACGTGCTTTAGTAAAGTACTTTTATAAAAGTGATTCCGAAAAAGTGTTATTATAAAAATGCTTTCGTAAAAGTACATTCATAAAAGTGTTTTTATAAAAATACTTTCGTAAAAGTACTTCCATAAAAATGCTTTCGTAAGCGTACTTCCATAAAAGTGTATTTATAAAAGTACTTCCATAAAAGTGCTTTCATGTACAAGTAGTTTTATAAAAGTGCTTTCGTAAAAGTGTTTTTGCAAAGGTAAACATATATGACAATAGTTTTGTAGGTAGGGATGTAGAGTTTCCTCAAATAATGAAATGAGCAAGATGGGGCATGAGTATTTTTCATGATATAGGCTAGTCAACTTTTGTGTTATGAAGCTGATTTTTCATTTAAAAAAAAATGTAGTAGTTGACAATAATTTTGTAACCAAATACTCTATTATTATTCATTCTTGCCCATTCTTAATTAGAATGATCAAGAATTAAGAGAATGAGGCACAAAACAATAAACTAAACATAAAAAAAATCATTTTTTTATTCAATTCACACCAGTTACTACGACGGTCGAAGAAGAGATCATATTTGGAGCTTTATTAGTTATTTTTTTAATATCGATTTTGTGTTTCTTTTTATTTTTTGAATTCAATGTACCCCAGTCCTGAGATTGGCTTCAGTAAATGGAAATCTGTATTCACAGCAGCCTCTTGCAACCTTACATTGGTAATATATCCCTATAAAATAAAATACAAAAATAAGAAGATAGAAGCTGAATTCCCCGGTTACTTGGTGCAGTTAAATCGACGATACGGTCATTCGGTCAAGCAGAGATAATAATTGGAGCTTTAACTCAGAGACTCAGAGTATATATAAGTGCAAAACCTTATATTTTGGATTATCTTGTATGTATTTGCATTTATATATTTGTACTTGTACTTTTCCAAACTGAGCCCTATTGATTTAACCACTAATTTTTGGCCACTAGCTTTCCCTGTACATCTGTGACGACCCACGGACGCAGAGCAGTATTTCATCGGTACTCAGTCGAGTTCCGGCACCAGGGAGCAACTTCAATCGGATTCCACAAAGTCAGCCAGCCCGTAAAATGTCAACTGGGTTCGCTAGTTTTCTTGCCGTGCTTTGTTTTATGTATGCATTCTCTAATGATCCAGTTGAAGCTCGAATTATAGGGTTCAAGCCCAGCTCAGAAAAGCTCGACGATTCTCTTGTTTATTTATGGCCATTGCCTTCGGAATTAAGTCATGGCAACGCTACGATGTCCGTCGATCCCGATCTTTCCCTCGAATTTGGAGGTGACGGCGGGAATTCCTCCATTGTTCGAGAGGCATTTCAGAGGTATAAAGAAATTATATTTAAGCACAGTTTCAGGTTTGTTGATCGTAGGACCAGGACGAAAGCAGTTTATGACATTACCAAGATTAAGGTCACCGTCGTCTCCGACAATGAAACTGTGAGTCCAGTTCCCAGCTCCACTTACTTGCGAGATCTTTATTCTGTCCGTACTGAGGCTGCTTCTTGTTCAAAAACCTGTGTGAACAGCTTCATTTAGGTGTGGACGAGAGCTATTTTCTTTATGTAGCCAGAGAAGACGGTCATTCAATTGTGAGACAAGCTGCAATCGAGGCAAGTTGAAAACTTCCATCCTCTGTCTTTGTTTTTGTAGAATTGCAGTAGTTCGTGCACAGGGAGGTGAAAATTTAGATGTAATAATTCCTGGAAGTTATACTCTCTTCATGGAACTGAGGCTAAAAAGGCTATTGTGATTACTGGTCAACTTCGTATAAAATGCTCGAAATTGGATTTACTACTTCATTGTGTTTTTCAATGTACAAATTAATAGAAAGATTTTGGACTATGTGACAGTTTGATGATTGGCTAACTTCACTCTATTGATTTTTGACAAGAACCAACTCTGTTTTATTCCTTTACTACTTATTAATGTCTATATGAAGTTTAATAATCAATCAATAACCTTTCACATCTTCATTTGTTTTATTTATTATTCCTTTTTGTTATTTATTATTCATGATTTTTTAAGCTTTGAAGCTTGCATGTCCTAATTTCCCACTCTATCCAGTCAAGGGACTCTTTATATGTAATACATTTCAACTTCTTGTTACTGTCCTAGAACATTCCAACATAGTGTCTTGTTTTGTACCAATCCTCCAAAAAAGAAGTTAGTGTTTGACTTATGAAATTTTAAGTCAATTAATTACAAAGTTGGGTTATTTTATTTCTTTTATCATAAGGGGGGAAGTATAAGAGAAATATAATATAGGCTCTTTGTTATATGTTTAGGGAGAGAGTGGTTCTTGGCCAAATCCATATTGGATTTTGGTATGTTCCTCAGGGGTTTGAGAGAGGAAAAGAAGAGTGCTGTACATGAGTTGAAGGTTAGTTTTGGGATTGAAAATCATAAGGAATCTTAAATTGTTGTCCATTCTTTTTTTCATAGTGAGGAACAAATTTATCTCTTTTGTGGACGTAGACAAAAGATTGAACCATGTAAATTGTTGCCTTTTTTTTTTAATGCTTCTTTATCATTTTTTTGCTGTTGTTCTTTATTGTGGTTCTCTGCAGCGACAACGTTTGAAGCCATCGATCCATTCCCCAACATATATTTTTGGTAAAGGGGAAGAAAACATCTACTCTTTCAGAAGAATAATTACAATCCATGTTTTGGACCCTTTATGCAAGTAATTCTGATACCATTGTGATCCCTCAAGCCCGTGGTGAGCTACTGGATACAACATTGTCAGTCACGGGAATAACTCCAGGATTATTGGTCCAGACAGGCACTACCAGGAAACAAACACAAATGACAAAATTGATCATGTGACTGGCATGACCTAGCAATTTCCCTTCAATAAGTAGCACATATATACTCCAATTAAAAAAAAGTAGCACATATATTCACAAATATCAGAAGAATAAACGTTCTTTCATTCTTTTTTTGAATTTTTTAGGGGGGGGGGGGACTGGGGATTGATAACAAAAGGTAAATCAATTCTCAGTTGTTGTTAGATTGACATGCCACCAGTTCATTGATCTCCTTGATTTGGAAGTTTGGATGCAAAGAACAAAAGTTTTCTCTTTTTGGTAATAAATAAAAATAAAAATTATTAAGAAATAAGAGTGAAGAGTGCAACAAAGGCAATTAGATATCACCTACACACACACACAAAAAAAAAAAAAAGAAAAGAAAAGAAAAGAAAAGAAAAAAACAACCCCCAAAACCAGCCTCTCTCCTCTAAAACCTTTGGACACAACCTTTCAAAGCCATATTAAGGAATAAAACACTCAAACCAGAACACACAAATAAGTGAATAACCCTATAATCACAACAGACTTGAAACTCAACCCTCCATCCCACAAGACATATTACCCACTCAACCTGACAACAAAACCATCAAACTTCCAACAGCTGACAAAAAATCCTATTACATATGACCACCATACTCCAACTTAACACTGCACAACAGATCTACCCTATTTCTGCACTGTTCTGTCTCCACTACAATCTGGAACCATCTTTTGTTCCTCTAGCATCTCCATTGGGCTATGCAAGCCCTTGGTGACTGTTTTAGGCCATATAAGGATTTCTTCAATTTGTAGACTTTCTACTCACTGCCATTAGCACAAAATCCCGGAGGTTGAATCATGTATACTTCCTCCTCCAAATCAACATTCAAGAAGACATGTTTAATGTCTAGTTGATGAAGTCCCTAGTCAAGGCTTGCTGCTAAAGAGAGAAGAACCTAGACATAATTCATTTTTGCCACTAGAGCAAATCAACCCATACACCTGTGTAAAGCCTTTTGCTACCAACCTAGCCTTGTATCTCTCAACTGTGCCATCCGCCCTATGTTTCATAGAGAGTACCCATTTGCACTCCACGGGCTCCTTTCCTTTAGGAAGGTCTACCAACTCCCATGTGCCATTTTTGTGTAGGGCATTGATATCTTCTTTCATAGCCTTTGTCCACTCAGGAACAAGTAAAGCCTCTGCAACACTCTTAGGGAGAGGAACACTGCCAATTTTTTTTTATCAGAAAATGAGTATTTTATTTACAATAGGTTTAAGATGAAGTTTTACAACTTGTAGATGGGAATGTTGTTCCCAATTTAGTACACATTTCTGTCCCACTTTAAAGTGCAACCCAAAACATTTGTTGCCTTAGTGCCCCTTGTCTGGCAAGAAAATCAGCTAGCCCATTTGCACTCCTTCTAACCCATTTGAAATCAGCCTCTATCTCATTTGCAATATTTTCCACTTCCCTAATCACATGTTTGAAGGTCCACGGAGTAAGTCTATTGTTTGTAGCCCAAGAAATGATGACTTTTGAGCCCCTCTCCACCTCAATATGCCTAAGTCCTAGCTTAGCTAGCTTCAGCCCTTGTAGTAGTGCCAATAATTCAGCTTTTAGTGGATTGCCAGTGCCAATCAGTCCTAAGAACAAAGCCAATATCCTCCTTCCAGAATTTGTGATTGCTCCTATACCTGATTGTCCCGGATTTCTAAGGGAGCTTCAATCAAAATTCAGTTTAATCCTGTTGCCTTTTAGAGGTTTCCACTCCATCCTTACTTTCTCTTTCACTCTCGAAGACTGTGCTACTTTTGTCTAGGTTCTTAGAATGTCCATGACTGAGAAAACTTGAAAGCTATGCAAGTATTTTACTTAGTGAGCTACTTTAATCGTTATTGTGCTTATCGCTTCCTCCACTGCTCTACTTTTCTCCAAAAAGATTCTGTTATTCCTTTCTTCCCATACCACCCAACAAATTGCTGCCTTTGTGGATCTCCACATTACCATCCCTCTTTTCTTTGGTTGGTTCAAGAAATCACGATTGAAAAGGCCTGCCACTTCTTGAGGGGGAACCCACCTGTAACCAAAGAAAACACAAAAGAACTCCCAAATGTGATGCACAAAGGAACAAAATATTAATAAATGTAAAAGGGTCTCACCACTTTCCTTACAAAGGGAGCACAAATGTGGAGAAAGAAAAGCAAAAGGCTTTCTTCTCTACAATATATCACAAGTATTTACCTTGCCAAGGAAAAGTTCCCAACAGAAAGCTTGAATTTTGGGGGGGATAGGCTTACTCTAGATTTATTTCACAGGGAAATCCCCAATTAGGATGCTAGGTGAAGCAAGAACATTGAAGAAAGAAGAACAAGTAAATAGACTATCTGATGAGCCTACCCAAATTTTGGAATATTCAAGGACAGGTCCAAGTGAACTTGTCCTAGTAGATCTAGTAAATGAACTAAGGACTCAAATTCATTTTCCCCAAGGCCCCTTCTGAAACCCAAATTCCAATTAACCCCATTTGGATTAGGTGTTACCAAATTAGACACAATTTCCCCCTTAAGGTTTGAGAGAGTATAGAGATCAAGAAATTGATCTTTAAGTGGGATTTCTCCTACCCAAAGATCTTCCCAGAAATGAACTTTATTACCTTGTCCCACATCAAATCAAATGAAGCCGAGGAAAGTAGGGTATTCATGAATTTCTTTCCAAGAAGAAGGTAAAGAAGCTCTCATAGGACAACAAATGGGTCATGGTGTGGTGTTTAGTGCATGATCTGACTCCCTTCCTTTTTACAATAGGGAGGCCCAAACCACAATTTGAGGTGTCAACATCAATGGGTTCAGGAGTTTCAACTGGAATAATAGTACCTGGGTGTGGAGAGGGATCCAACTCATGAGAGTTTGGTGGCATTGGTTGCATAGTTTCTGGCTGCTCCGTGGCTATTGAACTTTGTTGGCCTTGGCTTTTGTAACGTTGTCTCTGGAAAACACAAAATGGAGGAGGGCTAGGAGGATAAGGCAATAAAATTGGTGTCTGTTTTTGTTTCTCCTCACCTAGACTCTCCCCTTGAGGGGAAATAGGAAAATAGGGAACATCTTCAAAGAAAGAGGCATCCATAGAGGCAAAATATTTTTTGGAAATGAGATCAAAGCAATGATAACCTTTCTGAGAAAGAGGGTACCCGAGGAAAACACACACAATAGCCTTGAGATCAAGTTTGCCACAATTAGGAGAGAGATCATGAACAAAGCACTGACACCCAAAAATACACATAGGTATAGGGAACATTGGGGCCTTAGGAAAGAGAAGCTGATGAGGAAACCTATATTTCAACAATCGAGATGGTGCCCTATTGATAACATAGGCAATAGTCATAACAATATCCACCCAAAATCTTTTTAGAACATGCATTTGCAACAACTGTCCCTGAGCAACTTCTAGAAGATGATGATTTTTTCTCTCCGTAAGACTGTAACCCCATTATGTTGAGGGGTTCTAGCATAGGAGCTTTGGTGAAGAGAGCCATAGGAAGCAAAGGAATTGGTGAGGTCACCATGAAAGTACCCCTTGGCATTGCTTGATCAAAAAACTTAAATCTTTGTTTGAAATTGGGTGTAGACCATACGTTGAAAATCTTTCACAAGTTTAGGGACTTATTCTTGTGAGCGCATAGGGTAAACTTAAGTATATCGAGAAAAGTCATTAATAAAGGAGATAAAGTATTTGTAGTCATTCTCAGTTGTGATATTAATAGGTCCCCAAACATTAGCACAATGTGATATTAATAGGACTCAAAAGACATATGACTCAAACGATGGTGCAACAAAATGATTTGACTCTTACTTGACTGACTCAAAGACACTGAGATCGCAAGGCCAACTTTATTCCCAAAACATAGAGACCATCAACCATGTTCCCTTTACCAATCGTCTTCCTAGAGGCCAAGTCCTGAAAAACACAAGAGTGAGGAGGAAATGTTACTGAATAGTTCAAAGCATGTGTAATACTGGTAATGGACAACAAGTTAATGGACAACCTTTTTTTTTGATCAACAAAGAAAAATTTTATTTGATATTAGATTTAAAATTTTACAACTTTGTGTATGGGATTTGAACTCCCACACTATTACATATTCCTGTCCCTCTTTACATTGTAGCCCAAAACAATTGTTGCCTCAAAGCCCCTTGTTTAGCAAGATAATCAGCTAGCCCATTTTCACTCCTTCTAACGCATTTGAATTCAGCCTCTACCTCTCTTGCGATCTTTTTCACTTCCCTTATCACTTGTTTGAAGGTCCAAGGAGTAGTTCTATTGTTTTTAGCCCAAGAGATGATCACCTTGGAGTCCCCTTCAACCTCAATATGCCTCATTCCTAGTTGCTTAGCTATCTTCAGTCCTTGTAGCATTGCCATTAACTCAGCTTTTAGAGAGTTGCCCATACCAATAGGTCCAGAGAATAATGCTAATATTCTCCTATCAGAATTTCTGATTACTCCCCCAATACCTGATAGTCCCGGATTTCCGAAAGAGCTTCCGTCAAAGTTCAGCTTAATTCTGTTACCATTTGGAGGTTTCCATTCCATCCTTACTCTCTCTTTCACTCTTGAAGATTGTGCTACTTCTGTCTAAGATCTTATAATGTCCATGACTGAGAACTCTTGAAAGATATGCAAAGATCTTACCCAATGAGCTACTTTAACTTTAATTGTGTCGATTACCTCCTCAATTGTTCTACTCTTGTCTAGGAATATTCTGTTCTTCCTTTCTTCCCAATTCACCCAACAAATAGTTGCCTTTGTAGCTTTCCATATAACCTTCCCTCTTTTCTTTGGTTGCCTAAAAAAATCTCGGTTGAAAAGTTCCGCCACATCTTGTAGGGAAACCCACTTGCAACCAATGAGAAAGCAAAAGAAATCCCAAATGTGATGCCCAAAGGAACAAGATAATAATAGATGTGTCAAGGTTTCACCACTTTCCTTACAAAGGGAGCACATGTGAGGAGAAAGGCAAGCAAAAGGCCTTCTTCTCTGCAGCATATCACAAGTATTAACCTTGCCAAAGAAAATTTCCCAACAAAAGGCTTGAATTTTTGGGGGGATAGGCTTACTCCAAATTTCTTTTACAGGGAAGTCCCCATCCGGGTAATTAGGTGTGGCAAGAACACTAAAAAAGGAGGAACAAGAGAAGAGACCATCTGAGGAACCTTTCCATATTCTGGAATCTTCCAAGGATGGGTCCAAATGAACTTGTCCTAATAGATCCAACAATTGAACTAAAGAGGCACATTCATTTTCCCTAAGACCCCTTCTAAATCCCATATTCCAATTAACCCCATTTGGTCCAAGATCACCCAAAATGTTTATTGTTTCCCCTTTGAAGTTTGACAGAGTGTATAGGTAAGGGATGAGATCTTTAAGTAGACTATCTCTGACCCAAAGGTCTTCCTAGAAACGAACTTTATTACCCTGGCCCACATCAAATCAAATGGAATTAAGGATTGTTGGGTAAATTTCATAAATTGCTTTCCAAGGAGAATATGAGAGGCAACTTTTGCATCCCAACCATTTCCAAGTTAATGGACAACTTTAGAACATGTAAAACATTTGATAATGAAAGGCCAAAAGGCAAAGATATAGATCCCCGACCAGCAACGGAGGAGAGTGATCCATCAACTAACTTTACTTTATCTTTTCCAGAGAGAAGGATGTATGATTGGAAAAAGGTTGACTTACCAGTCATATGGTTGGAGGCATTAAAATCAGTAGTCCACGGGAATTCCGGGGTATCAGTAGGCACATGGAAAGCAGAGGCTAAGGGCCTGTTTGTTTCCTCTTAACTCTTATCTCTTAAGAGGAATCTTTTAACTTTAAGAGAAAAATGGTTGTTTGTTTCCTCTTATCTCTTATTTCTTAAAGTGCAATCATACAACTTTTTGTTTTCCAATGATACCCTCAAAAAGACAAACAAAAACTCTCATATATGGGGTCAAAATGGATATTTGATAATTTTTAGAATTCATAATTCAGAACAACATTCTCTGCATTCAGAGTTTAGAGGAAAGAAAAGTTCACCAATACCAATATACTTCTTAATGTAATTATTGCACTTTCAGATGTCAAACTTCAGAACAAACGAATAGGCCCTAAGTTACTTGAGAGGAAGAGGCAAACAAGGTAGAAGGTGTGGATCCAGAACCGCCTGTCTGATAGCCCTACCATATTGCTCCAAATGGTCACGGAAGGAGTTGATAATATCCTCCTTGAGATCAAAATTGGGGGGGGGGATCCTAAGGAGAACTCATGGTAGAAGAACCACTATGAGGCTCATGAGATGCAAAGTTGGCCGAGGTGAACTTTTGATTTGGCTTTTTGCTCTGTTCTTGTGTTGATTTCTTGGTTAGTTCATGTGCCCACTTTGGTTTTCCATGCAATTCCCAACATGTCTCACGGATGCGCCTGGATTTTTGACAGTGAGTACACCACAGTTTATCTTTATCATCTATCTTTTTCTGATTTTCCCCTTTTCTTGCTGAACTAGTATTACCTCTTACAGCTAAAGCCATGGTCTCCCCCTCAGAAGGATTTATAGCAGACCTCCTACTTTCCTTAGATTGAACCAATGCATATACCTCTTGGATAGAAAGAAGATCCTTGCTGCTTAAAACCTATGCCCGAATGGGCTCATACATGGGGTTAAGGCCTAGTAGAAAAGCAAACACTTGTTGCTGGGAGACCAACTATTTATAGGCTTTGGCATCTTTCTCACTCTCACATTCAATGCTTTGGTGGTAATCCAACTCTTTCCAGACTGATGTGAGGGCAAATAATAAGCTGATAAACTCCTCTCCCCCTGCTTACATGTTAAGATTCTGCTTGTAATTGGTAAATCCTTGCATAGTGCCTTTGTTCTGAATATGTTGCCTTGGCTTGTTCCCATACTTCTTTTCCTGTCTCAGCCCACATGAAGTTTTGCTTGACAGATGGTAGCATTGAAGTCAAGAGCTGTGACATAATCATGCAGTTCTCTTGGTCCTACTTATCATATTCAGCAGTACCAGCCCAAGGTTCTTTTATTTTTCCATTGATATATCCTGCCTTACCCCTGACTGTAATATACAGATGCATCTCCTTGGACCAAGCCAAATAATTTCTGCCATCCAGGGGGTAATAGTCATTGGAAAATTCAAGGACTCATGACCACTGTTCATCCCACCCTGATTAGAGGTGGTTCCTGAGGTTGCAGAATCTTCAGAATTCATGGAAAATGAGTCTACGTAGACAATGCTGTTTTTCTGCAGCCCACACACACAGAGAGACTCACTCACACAGCCCTCACTTTATTGTGTTAACACAAAGAACTTCTAAAACAGAATACAGCCCCTGCTGTCACACTTATTCACAGATCTGATAGACCTCTTCCAAGGCTAATATAAGCCACAAAAAAAGATGCCATTCATGCAATACTGCTGCAACCTGTCAGCCAAACCAGGTCACTTATGACCTACAGGTTCCTTATACATACAGATTTCTGGGTCTTGAGACCCACAAAGAGGGTTAACTCCCCTTACACCATTCGGTCAAAGCAAAAAACTTAACCTGTTCTTGGTAGCAGTACCAAGAACCAAGAAAAAAAAAGGTTTGGCTTCTGTCCCTGCCCAGTCCGTGAGGTTCTGAAGTTTCCAACTCAAGTAAAAAAAGAAATGAATAACACAATGACCACCAACCTCTTAAGAAGCCTCAGTCAATCCTCATCTACTGATTTCCGGAATCTGTATTACACAGTTGCAGCCAAGAAATAGGAGAAGAAGATGCAGTTGAAGTGTTCTCAGATGCAGGCCGTACTTGTCCCTTCCATTCTCAGTCCAAGGAACAAGTGGAAGGGCTTCGATCAGAAGAGAAAATATTTACAGAGCACTGTCCCGCTTTGATACCATGTTTTCAGTTGATGAAGGGAAGAGAGAAGAGAGGAGGAGGAAGGAGAGAAGAAGGGAAGAAAGAATTGAGAGAGCCCAAAAAGTTGTGCTGGCGGCGCCAGACTTTATATTTATAGATTAGGGCAACCATACAATATAAAAAGGAAGAAAAGACCAAAGTGCCCCTTGCGGCACACAACTAATTATTTTTGTTGTTAGTTGTATTTAAGGTTCAAAGTATTGAGACACCTGATGCACACATGTGTGTATTAAGTGTTTCAAGCATGCACTGGAGCTTTTTCTAGAGTCTTTTTTTTTTTTCAGAATTTTACAGGGGGTCGGCCTTACCTTGACCTACCCCCTGAAAACAACCAAAGCCTTAAGTGTTTAGCATAGTGGGGTGTATCTGACACACCCCAATATGTTGCGATTTTTTGAACCTTGGTTGTATTTATATGTACTTTCCCTAATTATTAGATAATCTGTTGTCACAAATCTGAGCACTGCCAGTGTGTTGTTTGTTTTATACACCCTTCAGTTATTTTTTGGAAATTAAATATATTACTTTGGTTTTGTTGCAGGCAAATACTGTTTACGGGGCATTACGTGGATTAGAGGTATGCAAAATGATGTATTTGTGGCCATCAATTGGAGACTAGAGTAATGCATACAAATAGTTATAAGGTTTTTTAATCAGGTGAAGTTGGGAAAATCCCTATATGACCTCATCTATTTCTGCCACATGAGGAATCATGTGGTCAATCCCGACCATTCATCCAATGCTGGACCTTTTGCATTGGCTATGTATTTAAGTGCTGTGCCCGAATCATATATTTACTTTATTTTGTATAGATGTTTAATGTTTTGGATGATTAATATTTTTAGGTTTAAAATGCCAATAAACTAAGAGTTAACACGTGGAGAGATCTTTTGATCTGAAATTTACTCCATGAACTAAGGAGAGGAGTCTAGGAACTTTGTTAGCCCAAACTAAGTTGCCACATGGAACTTTCCTGGATTTTGTTCAGATTTCATCACTAAATGATCCTATTGGAAAAGTTATATGTAGATCTATGTTACCTGAGTATGGGGTATGGGCCTTGGTTCTGGCTTCTAAGTGTCAAACTTGCTTGACCTTTTAGTCTTAGACTGTTGGATACGTCTATGGGAAAATATATTGTTTGAATTACTGTATGCACCTAGTTTGTTTTTCTAAATGTATACATGCCACTGTGTAGAAAAACGAGGTATATACTTTAATTAGGTGGATGGATACATAGCTAAAGTCGGGTGTTGCAGCCATAAATGAAATATGCATGTTTTTAATACCTCTCTTGTGCCATTATAAAAGGCTGCCATCTCTTAGTAGGTTTGATGGATATTATACATGTTGGCTTCAGTGATTTACCTTTTTTTATCTTTTTCAGACATTCAGCCAATTGTGCAGTTTCAACTATGGCACTAAAACTGTAGAAGTATACAATGCACCATGGTACATCCATGATGAGCCAAGATTTGTATTTCGTGGCCTTCTCCTTGGTATGATACAGTTTTATCTTAGATGATGACCATGTTTTGCATTCATCAACTTTGTTTAAGTGGTTCTCTTTAAATATCTTTGGGATGTTAATTCTCTCATTTGCAGATACTTCACGGCATTACCTACCAATTAATGTAATAAAACAAGTAATTGAGTCCATGTCCTATGCTAAACTTGTAAGCAATGTTATTTGTTGTTGTTTGGTCTTCCTCTATTGCTGTTTAAATTTTCAGGATTAACAAAATCCACTAGTTTAGTTCTGATCCTTTTGTTTTTCTTCTATTGTTCTTCATGTACTTCTGATATTGGGAATCACATTCAGTAGAATGTTCTTCATTGGCACATCATAGATGAACAGTCATTTCCTCTAGAAATACCTTCATATCCAGATTTGTGGAAAGGAGCTTATACAAAATGGGAGCGCTATACAGTTGAGGATGCTTATGAAGTTGTTAAGTAAGACAATACCTTTATGTTCACTTCTACTTTTATTTTATTTTTCTTGAGGAGTAACTGAAAATAAAACTGTACAAGCTCTCAAAAACCTAACTATTAGGCTGGCCACAGCCACCCAACTCTGAGTGAAGCTTCTTGTATCAGCAATCCTTTTTTGGCAGAGTCCGGACTTTGGAGTCTTTAAGGTAAACACAGATGGGGTTTTTTGGGGCCCAAATAAAGCTAGCTTTGGTGCAGTTATTAGAGATTGGATGGTGCTTGTTTGGTTGCTTGGTTTTTTGGTCCATGTTTGGCCTTTTCGTCCATCCAAGCAAAGGCAACTGCAATCAGGCAAGGTGTTTTGCTAGCTATTTGGTGCCCACATTTTCTCATCCAACCTGGAAGGAGAAAGAAACACATTTTTAGGCTGTTGAAAAGGTTAACAATTTTAATATATTCAGAATCTTTAAATCCCCTTCTCACTTTGGAACTCATGACTGACATATCTGTAAGTAGAGGTATAAACATAAAACAGTTTTTTTATTGGTAACTTTGAGTTTATTGATAAATGATTAGAAAGTGAGGTATTTACAAAATAAGTAGTTTCTCAATCACTAGTTTCAGGCTATCTCATCCTGGGGACTCGGATCTTTTTGAATGTATGCTGAAAACTAGTACCACTCCCAAACACTGTACCTTGTTCTACATCATGGGCTAGGATAGATCTCCAAAAAGTTGTTTTAATGTTTACAAGGAAGGACAAGCTTCCACTAGTAGCTCCAATAGGTGATAAAATGAGAGAGTAGATTGCGATGGTTTGGTCACATTCATAGAAGACCATATACCGTACCTGTTATAAAAAGTGATCTGTTACAAGATGAAGGGGCTAGAAGAGCTAGGGGCAGACCAAAAAGGACTTGGGTGGAGGTAATAAGAAATGAATAAAGTGCCCATAATTTAACAATGGATATGCCAATGAATAGAACAGGATGGAAAAACAGGATTTACGTAGCTGATCCCGTATAGATGGGACAAGGCTTTGATTATGATGATGATTTTTTTCATAAAATACATATTTGAATTTTTTAAGTGTTTTATGTGTTTCATGTTCGGAGAGGCGGCATCTCGCGCCTTCCCAAGGGACTGATTATGTAATTTCTTTCTGATTTAATGGAAAAATGATCTTTTATCTATAAAAAAATACATATTTGGATTGTGATCTTAGCTTTTCCCATGTTTTGTGTTTTCTAAGAGATAATAAGGGCTGTAGATGTGATTTTTTTTAATATAGTTTTGTTCTTTTTGTTTTATTGATAGTTTAGGGAGGTTGCTTTTCTTTTGATCATTGAATCTATTATACTAGGCTGTTTAATAGTTGATATAGGATTCAGATTAGTTAATGGGGAGTTCCTTGTTAGGGTGGGTTTGATTGAAGTTTAGCTTTCTGTTCTTCTCCCTTGGTGATTGTTTTGGAATGGTAGAATACTGATATGTTTCATTCTATTGCCAATGGGCATATTTATACAGTAAGCTTCTGCAATAAATAGAAAGAAGTAAAAATAGAAAGAAGAGAAAATAGAAAGTACAAAAATAGAAAGAAAGAAATAGAAAGAAAAAACTTTCTAAATCAATCCTTCCACAATCTTAGGAATATATACAATTCTATTTTCAGATCTGAACCAGTAACCCCACGTTTTCCAACACTTCCCCTCAAGCTGGTGAATAGAGATCCTCCATTCCCAGCTTGGCTATAATTCTCCGAAAGTCTGTACTATTGAACCCTTTAGTAAGTACATCGGTCAGTTGTCCTTTTGTAGACACATAGGGAGTGCAAATCAACTTGCTGTTCAGTTTCTCTTTTATAAAGTGTCGGTCAATTTCGATGTGCTTCGTCCTGTCATGTTGAACAGTTGTGAGCAATATTGATGGCTGACTTGTTGTCACAATATAGTTTCATAGGCTCTTCTCGTGGAATCTTCAGGTCTTCTAAAATTATCTTCAACCAGAGTAATTCACACACTCCTTGTGCCATAGCCCTGAATTCTGCCTCTGCACTTGACCGAGCCACTACATTTTGCTTCTTACTCCTTCAAGTGACTAAGTTTCCTCCTAAGAAGGTACAGTAATCAGAAGTGGACCGTCTATCTACTGGAGATCCTGCATAATCGGCATCTGTATATGCTTCAAGAGTCAGTCCTCCATTTCTTCTGAATAAAATTCCTTTTCCTGGATTGGCTTTCAAATAGTGCAGAATTCGATGAGCAGCCTGCAGATGAACTTCTTTAGGATTATGCATAAACTGACTTATTACACTTACAGCATATGCAATATCCGGTCGTGTATGTGCAAGATAAATGAGTTTTCCAACTAGTCTTTGGAACATCTCCTTGTCTACACTTGCTTTCTCGTGGGCTTCTCCTAGTTTGATTGGGATCTATAGGTGTGGAAGCTGGTTTACATGCCATATTTCCTGTTTCTCTCAAAAGATCAACAACATACTTTTGTTGAGAGATAAAGATGCCTTGTTTAGAATGTGCAACTTCAATTCCGAGAAAATACTTTAGTCTCCCCAAGTCTTTTATCTCAAATTCTCTGGCAAGACAGTTTTTCAATGCTTCCTTCTCCTTTTTATCATTCCCAGTAACAATTATATCATCCACATAGACTAATAGTGCAGTAACTCCCCCTGAGGCTGTGTGTTTGATAAACAATGTGTGGTCACCTTGACTTTGCTTGTAACCTGTACTCAGCATTACCTTCGTAAACCTTCCAAACCATGCTCTCGGAGATTGTTTGAGACCGTATAGTGCTTTCTTCAACCGACAAACTTTGTTCCCTTTAATGCCTTCTCCAAAACCCGGTGGAATGTCCATGTGTATCTCCTCTTCTAGATCACCATGGAGAAACACATTTTTTACATCAAACTGTTGCAAATCCCAATTATAGTTAGCAGCCAACGACAGTAACACCCTTACTGTATTCATTTTAGCTACTGGGGCAAAAGTCTCCTGATAATCTACCCCATAAGTCTGTGTATATCCCTTGGCTACTAGGCGTGCTTTGTATGTTTCTAATGACCCATCAGATTTGTACTTAATTGTGAACACCCATTTACAACCTACCGTCTTCTTGTTTCTTGGTAGATCCACAACTTCCCATGTGTTGTTTTTTTCTAATGCCTCCATTTCCACTCTCATGGCTTTTCTCCACTCCTTATTAGAAAGTGCCTCGGCTAGAGTATTAGGAATTGGAATGGTGTTAAGGCTGGCTAGAAAACTTTTATGGGATTTAGAGAATCTTTGGAATGATACATATTTGGCTAAAGGGTACAATGGTCGTTTGGTACATTCTCTGGTTCCTTTTCTCAGTGCAATAGGTAGGTCATACTCATACTCAGACTGTGAAGGTGTAGGTTCAGGATCTAAGCATCCCTCAGTTCTAGGATTAGGAGTTGAATCTTGGACTTGCACAGGTTGAGGATCTGGATTTTTCCTCCTAGAGTAAACCTGCATATATCTCACATTATCATTCACATCATTCGTGGGGTTAATAGTGTCCGAATTTGGTCAATGGTCGGGTTGTTTGACCTTTGTTGAGACTCGGGAATGTGGGGCTCAGAGGAATGTGACTCAGAGGGATGTGATTCTTGACGATTGAATGTCTATGAGGAGGGTAAAACATCTAGGGAGAGTAGATCCGATGCCTTATCTTCCATTAATGAGGGCTCCCCCTGAAGATAAGGTTGAGTGAAAAAAGATTTTCCTTCCTCAAATGTGACATCGATGGAGGTGTAGAATTTTCTGGTGGCTGGATGATAACATTTATAACCTTTCTGAGTTGGGGAATATCCCAAGAAGACACACCTGATTGCTCGTGGGTCTAATTTTCCCTTATTATGGACATGAACAAAGGCAGTGCAGCCAAAAATTCTTGGTGTGAGATTATTTGAGGCTCGAATATCAGGGTAAAATTGAGAAAGGACTTGTATTGGGCTTCGGTTGTCAAGAACTTTAGATGGTAGTCTATTTATGGTGTAGGCAGCAGTAAGGACAGCTTCCCCCCAATATTGTTTTGGCACCTGATTTTGAAAGAGAAAGGCTCGGGTGGTTTGCAAAAGATGGCCATTTTTTCTCTCAGCTACCCCATTCTGTTGGGGAGTGTTAACACAGGAGGATTCATGCACAATGCCTTCTTTCTGAAAAAATGGGGACAAATTCTGATTAAAATAATCTATAGCATTATCAGATCGAAACCTTTTAATTCTCACACCAAACTGAGTTTGGACCATGTTATGAAAGTTGGGAAGAATCGTACCCACATCAGATTTAGACTTAAGAAGAAAAATCCATGTGACCCTAGTGCAATCATCAATAAAGGTGACGAACCATTTGGAACCAGTAATGTTGGGAATTTGAGAAGGGCCCCATATATCCGAATGAATCAAATAAAAAGGAGTTGAAGATCTTTTATTGTTGATTGGGAAAGAAACCCTTTTGTGCTTAGCAAGTTCACAAACATCACAATGAAAGGTTTCAACATCAATTCCTTTAAACAAGGAAGGAAGCATTGTTTTTAAAATAGGAAATGAAGGATGACCAAAACGGAAATGATGACGCCAAATTAAATCTTTATTGGAGGTAGATAAGAATGACTCGTGTGTGACATGCATAATAGTGTGAGATGATTTGCTGGTTGCTTCAAGGTAGTAGAGTCCATCTCTTTCCTTAGCAAGTCCAATCTTCTTCCCCGAAACCTGGTCCTGAAATACACAGTAAGAAGGGAAGAACACAACATTGCAGTTCACATCCTGGGTGAGTTTATGTATAGAGATAAGGCTAGTGGATAACTTAGGAACATAAAGCACATTTTTAAGTAATAGGGATGGAGTAATTTGAATATTCCCAATCCCTGCCACTGTGGTGAAAGAACCATCAGCAACAGATTTTTTTCTATTACTAGGACAGGGTGTATAGGTGAGAAAATGTAGTGAAGAGGGTGTCATGTGGTCAGTAGCTCCAGAATCAAGAATCCATGGAAAAACACTAGTCGAGGCATGTAATCGTAGAGATAAAGACTCACCTGAGAGAGCAAGAGAGGTAGAACCACTTCTTGGTTTCAAGGATTTCAGGAAGCACCTTAGCCTTTCAATTTCTTCATCATTAAATGGTCCCTGACTTGAGTGCTCTTGCTGCGGGGTTGTGGAGACATTATGGGCCTGTTGAACTCCTTTTGAAACTCCTCGATTTCCCCATTCCTTGCTGGATGTGGGAGGTTTCCCATGAAGTTTCCAGCACCGATCTTTCGTGTGTCTGGGCTTCTTGCAATAGGTGCACCAGAGGTTATCGTTAGAGTCACGAGTGGTTGTGTCACGAGCCAAGTTGTGATTGTTCTCACCCTTTGAACCACTGTAACTTCCTCCCCTTGCCACCATGGCTGAGCCTTCGGGATCTTTAGGCTCAAGCATGATTCCACGACGGCTTTCCTCAGCTCTGACAAGGGCTATGACTTCATTCAATGGAGGCACTTCTTCTTTGCCAAGAATTTGTATTCGGACTTGATCAAATTCAGCATTCAGTCCGACCAAAAAATCATACACCCTATCTCTTTCAATAAAATTCTTCAAGATCAGAGCATCATCTGCGCACTTTGTCTCAAGAACCCGATAATGATCAAGCTCATGCCATTTGCAGCAGATTTGCATACTCTGTAACACTCCTGCTCCCTTGTTTGGCCGCCACAGTCTTCATTTTGACCTCATAGACACGAGCAGCGTCATGGGCTTTGGAATAGGTTTGTCAGACATTGTTAATGGAGGAAAAATAAGGCCAGCAGGAAAGGAGAATAAAAGAACACTTCTGGTTACAGATCAACACTGAAGGTCAGAAGAGAAAAACACAAAAAACTGGCAATGAAGGCCGAAAAAATCTCAAGGTTGACAAACCTAGAGATCTGATACCATGTTTTGGAATGGTAGAATACTGATATGTTTCATTCTATTGCCAATGGGCATATTTATACAGTAAGCTGCTGCAATAAATAGAAAGAGAAATAGAAAGAAAGAAAAATAGAAAGAAAAGAAAATAGAAAGAAGAAAAAATAGAAAGAAGAGAAAATAGAAAGTACAAAAATAGAAAGAAAGAAATAGAAAGAAAAAACTTTCTAAATCAATCCTTCCACAATCCTAGAAATATATACAATTCTATTTTCAGATCTGAACCAGTAACCCCACGTTTTCCAACAGTGATTTCTTATCACCACCTCTTGGAAGAGAAAATTTTCTGAAGTGCAATCATGTACCCCATATTTCACACACTCTCTATCCTCTAACTTCACCTCCACTTCTCTCTCTCTCTCTCATGTGATACCAATCAATATAAATAGCTCTCCTCTTTTACTTACTTTGACATACACTAGTAAATAGCAACATGTATATAATATATTCACAAAATTATGGTATTATGCACAACATATACACACACAACACTCAATGGATGCTCCAAAAGCTAGGAGCTTCTCAAGGGTGGTCGTAGGTTGGATGAACATCAGAAATCAGATACCATGGCAACACCAAAACATGATGGAAGAAATACAAGATTTGGGAAGGGGCAGAATTTTAGTAAGCATATGGGTTCATAGATCAGCCAACTGTATAGCTCATGCTTTGGCTAGCCGGTGTGTAAACAGGGATCAAATTTTCTTGGGGATTTGTAGTGAGATTGGAGGGGGGGGGGATAAAAAGTGAAAACAGGGTGGGGTTTAGGTGGCTATGCCAGACTAAAGTGAAGGTTTTTTCCCTTTGTAAATATTCTATTCATTCTTTATTTCAATATCAATAAAAATCAAGTTATCCATCAAAAAAAGCTAGTGGCTTCTGAAGTTTCAGAACAATACATTCCATGATCTGGCTACTTGGTATATAATGTTCCCTGAGCATAAATTTATCCTCTCCATGCGAAAAAGCAATGGTTGGAAAATTATAAACTGGGTATAATTATTTATTTTTCCCTTTTTGAAAATTATAAACTCATTTAATGAGAGTTTCACCGTTCTGAGTCATAATATCATTTCCCTCTCTAAAATCATACATGTCTATGTCTGTTTAGAGAAGATAGAATTCTTACACATTTCTTTGTTATCTTATATACTAGGATTATTAGATATATTATAGTGAATCTTCTGTAGAATGTGCATTTTTCCAAGCTTTTTCCTCTTTCATGCTTCTTTAATTGGCTATCCCTAACAGTGCTTTTTCTGCTGCATGTCCCTTTGATGCATGTTATCCTGTGAAGCTTTGCCAAAATGAGAGGTGTGTTCATTAACCCCTTTTCCAATTTGATGACATAATCTCTTTGCATACTATGTTTTCCCTTTTTGCATTACTTTTGAATCAAAATGTTTTTAAGGTGCATGGTGCATCCTGTTGTGAGATCCAGGAATTATAATATTCAAATTTTTTATACATAAAATGACAAAATCTAACTTATCTTTTCATATAGCATCCTTATCATCCAGTGTTTTAAAAGCGCAAGGCGCAGGGGTCAATTTGTGTCTGAGGTGCAAGGCACAAGGCGTGCGCCTTTTTGAAGCAAGGCGCAAAAATACAAAAAAAAAAAATGCTAGAAAATAAAAAAGTCAGAAAATTCAAAAAAAAAAATAAATATAATATTACTAAAAAGATAAAGTTAAATTTAAAATAATGCTTTAAAAAACCTATTATCTAAAATTAAAATACATAAGCATAAGATGTAAAGCATATTCAAATGAGAATTTAAAAATAAAATCAAACATATAAAACATTTTCAAGCATATAAAACCTCTAATCTCTTTTTTCACTCAATTGCAGTACTTCACATAGCTATGTAATGTAAAACATATTACATTTCTGATTCTACAAGCCGCCTTTGTGCCACGCCCCTCGAGGCAAGCCCAAACAAGTCCACGTTAGGTCTTAAATTCTTTGTGCCACGCCTAGGTGCACCAGGCGTGCGCCTTTTGAAAGGGCTGCGCCTAGGACCTAGGCGAGGTGCATACCCTGAAATGCGCCTCGCCTGTGTGCCTAGGCGTGCCTTTTAAATCACTGTTATCATCAATTATAGAAATTTGAAGTTAATTATCTTTCTGGTTTGAGAAGATGCCCTTGCATTTTTCTTTGATTATTTTGCTCTTGTATAACAGGCATCAACATTATGGCGGAAATAGACATTCCTGGTCATGCAGAATCATGGTAACAAACAGTTTTCCATTGTTTTTGTTTAATGATTGTTTCACAATGGCATATCAGGAGGGCTTAAGATTAAGCTGCTTAATGATAACAGCTATAAAGAGTCAGGCAACGTTTGGTGAGAGCTTGGATGCTTTTGTTATTAATAAAAGATGATGGCAGTACAAAAGGAAAGAAAAGAAGCTACAAAATTTTAAAAGAAACAACACAAAGATCTAGCCAAAGCTACAAAAAGAAACTTGAAGTAAGAGACATTCAAATGGATGAATGGCATCCACCTCTGGCTCTCCATGTTTTCTACCAAACATTGCTTTTCAGATTTCCATTCCTGGAAGTTTGTGAAGGCTGAAAAGCAGTGGGGTAGCCATCTTATATTAGGGCTGAAAGTCAGATTATGCTCAACCTGAGCCCGCTCAAGTTGCAGCATTATTATATGGGTACTAGCTGGGAAGTAGGTAAATTCCCTGGAAAAGGAGATTTTTAAATGCTCAGCCTTTTCAACTTATCTATCTTATACATTCATGTGAACACCTAGGGGTTATGGCTTTGAAGTTTGTTTGTGCTGTTACAGGGCATACCAGAGATATCTTCTCCTCTTCAACACTTTCTTTGCTTGCTTCAACTTGACTAACCTCTTCTTCCTTTCAATTCTTGTTGTCCTTATTGCTGCTCCAAAATCTTGTGATAAACTGCTCCAGAGCCTCTGTCATAATCTTCTAGTGGTGCCCCTCTCACCCTTCTTGTAAGCATATTGTCTCCCTCCTATTTCTACCAAATCTTTCGCAGAGTATAATGAACCAACCTTCAATATTATTTCATTTCAAAACCGTACACTTCTTGCAATCCCTACTCAATTTGTTCTTCCACCCTAATGTTTTTACCGACTGTACTGCTCCATCCAAGAAGCCTTTTCAGCCATTCAACTGAATCCCAACACAGCAGCACTGCGGATCTCTTATCCTCTGTAATCTTCAATGTTATGTTACCTCTGGCTTTTGTTTCTTCAAGTAGAAATCGTTTCTTCTCCATCATGATCTCCCTCTTCCACCTGGTAGCTGGGACAAAACCCTCTCCTGTTAATCTCAATCTCTATCTCATTCATGCTACCTGTAATCAGTGGATGTCGTGACCCCCCCATCATTGGTTCATAGTCTTTTTTGCAGGCACTATCCTTTTTCTTATAACATTCTTGTGCCTCTATTATGTATAAAATCTGCTTGATCTGTTATTGACAAAAAAAGATATTTACTGTTATAACACAACAATATATGCAGTCAGTTGTTGCCAAGTTGATGGGGTCAAATGCAGTGTTATGCACTCTTTTGACCCCTTAGCAACAGCAAATCAAAATTTTGTTGGAATGAGTGGAAAGTCTCATTCTAGAAGATTGAATTGGCCAGAGGATGAAATACTACTTACAAGAGAAGCTAGAAGGGTGTCACCTTATTAGAAGTCCACCTTGGGTGTGGTCCCCTCATATTCAGTTTCTCCCTAGTCACCCCTCCCTTGAAAGAGCATCTGTTATTTCCCTATCTTGGCATTCACCTGAGTGACAACTCAGGTTTGATAATAGCTGAAAATTACACCTACAGTAAATCAGATAATGCAAGAAAAGAAGAAAAGAGAGAAAGAGAAAGAAGAAGAAAAGAAGTTTCAGCAATAGGTTGTGGAAGAAGAAAAGAAGGGAAGAGGGAAAAGAAGAATTCGAACCTCTCTCTCTATCCCCCTTTCATCACTTTTATTAATAATTCTAAATCTGAGTACAATTACTTGGATGTCCTTAATGGGGCGGCCAGCACTAAAGAAATAATTAAAGAAAATAAAATAAGGCCCATAACTAAGAAACATATCTTTTAAACACTACTTAAAAGAAATAAAGAACACTATGGACCATTCGGCCCATTCTCACTACACTCCCCCTCAAGCTGAGCATAGAGGTCAATCATAGTTGTCAAGGTGTTGCCTAGGCGTCGCTTAGGCGACTAGGCGCCCTTGGCTGGGCACCTCGCCCAAACACCTTGACTTTTAGCAACTAGGCGCACTTCTAGGTGACTAAGCGCCCACCTAGGCAACAAAAATGACAAGGCGGGCACCTTTTATAATATCACTTATATTGTTGTATCTTATTAATGTATGTGTAATACATTTTATTATATGCTATATATATCAATTATACTTTGTTTTGATGTACTATTGAAATTTAAAAGATCAAAGGGTTTTGAGAAGAGAAAAAGAAAGAAAGAGGAAAGAAAGAATATAATAATAAAGTTCTTTTTTTCTATTCTCTCTCTAATTAAATAAAATAGAAACTCTATCCTTGTTTTTTTTTTCTATTTTACTTTCCATCTTGAATATTTATCATATAAAGTTAATAACCTTCTCTAGCTACAAATTAATATGAATTTGCTCTATTAAATACTTATTATAGTAGTATTGTTTTTGAAAATAATGAAATTAATATATGTAAAAGATTTTTATCTTTTAGATGTGATGATTTGTCACATTTTTAGAGGAAATTTAATGTTCTTAATAAAGAGATTTGCTATTTTTTCAATTAACGTACATGTTGAATGGTATATAAAACTAGGAAACTGTTGACAGTTGTTGTGTGTACTGTTTAGTACCAAGGGTACTGTTGTAATTTCTCTCTTGTTTATATTGTATGACTGGGCCAGTATAAATAATAACTCTTACACTCGCCTCCAGTATTCTGGAGGGTTTTCAGTCCACTCGACTCTCCTCTCTTCTCTCTTCTCCTCTCCTCTCTTCTCTTGCTCTTGCTCAACATGGTATCAGAGCAGGTCGTCCAGGCCTGAAGGGTGGTGTCAAACAAACCTGCTGTTCAATGTCGTGCAGATGGTCTCTCCATCTCCCAGAGCTGCATCTCTCGAAATGCTAAGCTGTTGCATCCAGTTCGACCCAGAAGTTGTAGTGACTTTTCATCTCCCAGAGCTGTCACCATCGAACTCCTAATCTGGTGTACTTAGTTCGACCCAGAAGTTGCAGTGCCTTTTCATCCTCCAACCCAGAAGTTGTACCTCTTGTCTACTCGACTATAGAGAGGCTATTGTTTGAGGTTCGTAGAGGGAGTTCTGGCTTACAGAGAGGCTATCATCTGAAACTAAAAGAGGTACTGGTCATTTTTTTTCTGTTTGGTTGCCTTACTGATTGTCTGTTCAGCCGATTGAGGACTGCTGATTGACTGTATTTCTTGACAAGAAGAGTAAATGCATTCAGCTGTTTGTTTTTGGTATTGTGGACTGTTGATGCCCTGAAGATGATATTGTATTAATCTCATTGAATGACTGTTCAGCTACCCTATTGATCTCATTGACTGGTTGGCTATCAGGCCTACTGGTTAGGTCATTCAGACCTAGTTATGCACTGCAACTGCAGTGTTTCTTTTTGATTCCTACAAAATCGTAGGTCATTCATACCTGTTCTTGTGCTGCAACAGTAGTGTTCAAACTTCGTTCTCAGTGAAACAGTAGGTCAGAAGGACCTGTTTCAGTACTGCAACAACAGTGTTCAGATTTTTTTTGTTCTTAGTGAAACCGTAGGTCAGAAGGACCTGTTCTAGTACTGCAACAACAGTGTTCTGTTTTTGCTCCCAGTGAAATCCGAGGTCAGAAGGACCTGTTTCTGCAATAGCTTTGTACGACAATACTTATTTGGTTGCTGTTTAGTTTTATTCTGATATCATGGGCAGTGAGGATTCAGCCACATCTGGAGTTTCCTCAATGCTGAATGGAATGGGTGGGGGTGACCTATCCTTTCCTATGGCTGTTGTCCCTCTTGATGGTTTAAATTACTTAGAGTGCTCAAGAGGGATCAAATTATACATCACTGCAAGGGGGAAGATAGGCTATATTAATGGGAGGATAAAATAACCATCCTCTGGGAGTGCTGAATATGATAGATGGAATCAGGAGAACAATATTGTTATGTCTTGGCTCTCGGTTTCCATGCAACCTCAAATAAGGAAGAATTTCATGTGGGCTGAAACTGCAAATGAAATCTGTGAACAAGCAAAGTCTACATATTCAGAATTGCGACACTATGCCAAAATTTATCAATTGCAGGCAGCATCATCTACTTGTAGATAGGGGGAGAGATGTTTATCAGTTTATTACTCTGACTTGACCTCTGTTTGAAAGGAGTTGGATCACTACCAGAGTGTGGATTGGAAGTGTGATGAGGATGCCAAAAAGTACAAGCAACTTGTCTCCCAGCAAAGGGTGTTTGCATTCTTACATGGTCCAAATCCTATGTATGAATCTATCAGGGTTCAGATTCTCAGCTCTAAGGATCTCCCATCTATTCAGGAAGTCTATGTTCTTGTACAGTCTGAAGAAAGCAGAAGAAATTTGATGAACAACTCTGGTGGGAATGCTGTTGTGTTGGTTGCAAAAGGGGGTGTCTCTACTGGTGTGGGATCTTCCTCCAAGAAAGGAGATCTCTAGAAAAAAACAGAAGATAAAGAAAAGTTGTGGTGCACTCATTGCCAGAAACCTCGACACACCAAAGATACCTGTTGGGATCTTCATGGGAAACCAAAATGGGCTCAAGATCTGACTAAGAAGCAACGTTCAGAGGTAAATAAGAGGTCCGGACAACAAGGTATAAAGAAACATCACATGGCCAACATGGCTACTCGGGAGAATCAGCCCCCCATTTCTACCGACTCAGACACATCTCACTGGACCTGACTCGAGGGAGGATATTATGAATTTCTTCCGTGACCATTTAGAGCTCTATGGTAGAGCAATTTGTCAGATGGATGCTCCTCCCTCAACCTCTTTTGCATCTACGTCAGGTAACCCTGCCACTGCTTTCCATGTTGCTTCTCACACCCCCGACTCTCCATGGATCATTGATTCTAGAGCGTCTAAACACATGACTGGTACGTCCTCTTACTTTCAAACCTATCACCCTCTTTCTGGAAGAGATAAGGTGAGATTAGCCGATGGATCATACACTTTCATAGCTGGTCAAGGAACTCTCTCTCTTCCTCTATTAGTAGTGTTACTAATTCCTTAAATTGCTCAGTGACTTTTTTCCCTTCTCATTGTGTGATTCAGGATCTGGCCTCGGGGAGGACGATTGGTAGGGGACGTATGGCTGATGGACTTTATATGCTGGAGAATAAGGCTGGTCTACATGTTACAGAGTCTATGAGTCAGTCCTGTAAGAAAAAAGTCTATTTATGGCATTGTCGTCTTGGTCATTTGTCTTTTGAGTCTTTGAAAGTTGTATTCCCAGAACTGTTTAAGTCAATATCTGTTTCTGATTTTTCTTGTCAAATGTGTCAGTTAAGTAAGCATTGTAGAACTCATTTTCTTCAAAGAAATAGTAAATCTAAATCTCCGTTTCACATTGTTCATTCTGATGTATGGGGCCCTGTTACTTTACCATCTGAGAGTGGCTGCAAGTATTTCATTACCCTCATTGATGATTATTCTAGATATACTTGGGTATACCCGATGCGAACCAGGGAAGAAGTACCAAAAATCATTCAAGATTTCCAGCGGATGGTCTTTACTCAATTTCAAACTGAAATCCAAATTTTTCAATCTGACAATGCAAAAGAATTTTTTCATAGTGACCTCACGGAGTTTTTTGCTTCGCGTGGTTCCCTTCACCGTAGCTCTTGTGCCCGCACACCACAACAAAATGGTGTGGCCGAACGGAAGAACCGACATCTCCTTGAAGTGGCTCGGGGTTTACTACTTCATATGAATGTTCCCAAACGGTTTTGGCTTGAAGTTGTTCTTTGTTCCACTTACCTTATAAACCGTATGCCCTCACGTTGGTTAGAGTACAAAGCCCCACATCAACTTCTCATTCCTGAGGCTTCTCTTCTTTTTATTCCTCCTCGTGTCTTTGGTTGCCGGTGTTTTGTCCAAAATCTGTCTCCCACCCGTTGGAAATTGGATTCTCGTGCTATCCCTTGCATATTTCTTGGTTACTCCTTCACTCAAAAGGGATACCGTTGTTTTGATCCTGTTTCTCGTAAATTCTATGTCTCCATGGATGTTTCTTTCTTTGAAGATGAGCCTTTCTATCTGTAGAGAACACTGATGTGGGCCCTACTGGCCCCACTACAGTGGTCCCCACTGTGTTCGTAGGACAGCATGTGTAGTTATTTGTTCCAGTTATAGTAGTGTCAGTTTGTTAATTC
This sequence comes from Nelumbo nucifera, assembly GCF_055504915.1. Lineage (NCBI taxonomy): Eukaryota > Viridiplantae > Streptophyta > Magnoliopsida > Proteales > Nelumbonaceae > Nelumbo > Nelumbo nucifera. The sequence continues at coordinate 4,368,466 of NC_142650.1, forward strand.
AGTTGTTATTTATTTCAGCTTTTATTTACTTTATTTATTATGTAAGTACTAAGGGCAGATGTGTCCTTTCCATTATGTACTAAACATAACCTATAAATAATAAGAAAGTGGCGGCAGCAGAAGAGTAAGAATCGCTCCTTCCTTTCAACCACTTGTGTTCTCCTGTTTCTCTTCTATTCTCTCTCCTTTTCTCTCCTTTTCTTCTGTTTTGTAAACCTAAAACCTATTAGGATTCAAGACTGATTACAATCTTGATCTTCTACTTGGTATCAGAGCCTATCTAGGGCTTCTCATGTGTGTCTAGTCCAGCCGACCACATGAGGACTAGCTAGGGTTGGAAGCTTTGAAGAAGTATTCGGTGGCTTAATCTTAGAGATTACCAGGAGAGGTTCGCAGTAGTTAAAGACTTGCCGCAGCTTGCAGAGAGTTGGTAATCAGGAAGAAGCAGCGAAGGTTAGGGTTCAGGTAACCCTAGAAGACAGTAAACCGGGGTACATAAGTAAGTTTTTTTTATTGAGTTTCAGAGACTGCAATCAGTCGAGATAGTCGAGATAGGTTGGACCTATCTAGAAGTAGGGGCCGAACTGTGTTCAAGTTTGTTTCTAGGGTTTGACTTGCCAAACTGTGTTTAAGTCTGTTTCTAGGGTTTGACTGTTGGGCCGAACCCCTTCCCTCTCAGAGGTGATGCCCTACGACAAGTCCCACTTGTGCGGACTGCTTGGAGAGTGCAGCTGAGCACTTATTTCAGACCCACAGTTGAAACCCTAATTTTGCTCTTGCAGCAGTGGACCCCACAGTAGTGTTTCTCAGAAAATAGCATCTCAGATTGACAGGCTGCCTGGTACTGTGCATGCCGATTGATTTCAGATCAGATTTGAGTTGATTCCTTGCCTATACTGTGATAGGCGATTGATTTCAGATCAGATTTGGGTTGGTTTCAGATCAGATCAGATTTCAGATCAGATCAGATTTGTGTTGGTTTCGGATCAGTTTTCAGACCTGCTTGTTTGACTCTGTTTTCTGGTATAGTGACTCTAATAGTTTGTAGACACTGAATCTTGATCAAAGATGGAGTTTAAGGGTCAGGGAGAAAGTAGTTTTGGAAACCACAGTTATGGTAGTGTATCTGAAACCGGGTTTCAGATTACAACTATGAGATTTGATGGGTCAAATTATTTGGAGTGGGCTCAATCAGCCATGATGGCTATTGGAGGAAGGGGAAAACTGAGTTACCTCTTGGGAGATGTGAAAGAACCTTCCAAGGAGGACCCGACATACACCAAGTGGGTTCAAGAGAACTATTTGGTTATGGCGTGGCTGTGTAATTCTATGCAGCCACATATCAGTCGGAATTACTTGTGGGCAAAGACAGCCAAAGAGATATGGGATGTTGTGAAAGAAACCTATTCCCAACCCCTTAATGTTGCCAGAGCCTATGAACTGAAGTGTGAGGTGAACAACCTTAAACAAGGAGAGAAGCCAGTTTCTGTCTACTTCTCTACCTTGAAATCCTTGTGGCATGAGATTGACCATCTAGAGACCCTTGAGTGGGAGAGTCCCAAAGATGCACAGACTCACAGAAAGCAAGTCGAGACGAATAGGGTATTTGAGTTTCTGGCTGGTTTGAATTCAGAATATGACATTGTGCGACAACAGATATTGACAAGAGATAGTGTGACCCTTTCTCAAGCATACTCCCTGGTGCATAGTGAAGAGACTAGGAGGAAAGTCATGATGCAGCCTCAGCCCTCTTTCCTAGCCTTGACAGCTATTAAACCTAAGCCAGGGGGTGACTCAGAAAGGGACCGGAAGAAGGAAGATAAATGGGATCTGGTATGTGAACATTGCAAGAAACCCAAGCACACAAAAGATACTTGTTGGAAGCTACATCCTCACTTGGTCCCAGCAAAACTAAGAAATAAGAAGGGTAATGCTCATGCGGCCGTGAACACTGATTCAACATCCTCATCAGGCACATCCCTAGAGACTTTAGCTGCTGTTCGGGCTGCCCTCATACAGTTGGAAAAGGAAGTTGGGAGTTCAGCTCAGCCATCTCAGTTACCATCAGCTCCTGCCACATTTGCATTTGCACATTCAGGTACTCGAGCCTCAGCTTACCATGCTTCAGCTCCAGGTAATACTGACCACTGCTGGGTAATAGATTCAGGTGCATCTGACCATATGACTAGCTTGCCATCTTTGTTCACTTCTTATCACTTGTCCTCTGGCCGAGATAGAGTATCCATTGCTGATGGCTCTCTTATTCCCATTTCGGGCAAGGGGGACATCAAGCTATCGGATACTATCTCTTTATCTTCTGTCTTGCATGTTCCTAAGCTTGATACTAACCTGCTTTCAGTTAGTAGTATTACCAAACACATGAACTTTTTCAGTAACCTTTTTCCCTGACCGATGTGTTTTTCAGGATTTGGAGACGAGGAAGGTGATTGGGACTGGCCGTGAGATGAACGGGATCTATCTGCTTGGAGAGAGTTCTCGTCGGGAGGAGTCAGTGGATAAGAAGTCTTTTGTTTCCCAGTCTGTGAGTTCGGTTATGCTTTGGCATAACCGATTAGGTCATTTGTCTTTTAAGTCTTTGAAGAGTCTGTTTCCTGCTTTATTTGAGTCTGTTGAGTTATCAAAGTTGAGGTGTGAGAGTTGTGAGTTTGCCAAACATTGTAGAACCTCTTATTCTTTAAGTAATAAAAGGAGTAATTCCTCTTTTGATATTGTGCATACTGATGTTTGGGGGCCATATCATATCTCTTCTATGGGTGGGTACAGATATTTTCTACTGTTTGTTGATGATCATACCCGTTTTTCTTGGGTCTATCATATGCGTTCTCGGGATGAGGTTCCTGCTCTGACCCAAAACTTCCATCAGATGGTTCTCACTCACTTTGGGACCAAAATCAAAGTCCTTAGATCTGATAATGCAAATGAATACTTTGCTCAGCCATTGACCTCCTACCTTCTTAGCCATGGAGTTGTTCACCAGAGCACTTGCCCTTATACACCACAGCAGAACGGTGTTGCCGAAAGGAAGAATAGGCATATCTTGGAGGTGGCTAGAAGCATTATGTTTACCTCCAATGTACCTATTCGCTTCTGGGGTGATGTTATCCTCACGGCAGTTTATCTCATTAATCTAGTTCCTTCCCGGGTTCTTGATATGAGAACTCCCTTTTCCCTTCTATACCCAGATGATGAGTTGTTCATTGTTCCCCTTAAAACCTTTGGTTGTACCTGTTTCGTTCAGCTTCTCGGGCCTCATCATTCCAAGTTTGAACCTAAGGCCTCCAAATGCATTTTCCTTGGTTATGCACAAACTCAAAAGGTTTATTACTGCTATGATCCGGTTTTAGGGAAACGGTTTGTCTCCATGGATGTCACCTTCTTTGAGGAGACACCCTATTATCCTAGGGTTTCTCCTCAGGGGGAGAGCAGTGAGAGTGGGGCTGTTTTGAGTTTCTTTCCTCGGGGGGAGAGCAGTGAGAGTGGAAGTGGGGCTGGTAGAAGTGGGGTTGTTCCTTTACCTATTCCACTGGATAATGAAGGCTGTAGTGGTGAGGATGGTCAGAGGGAGCTGGAGTTGAGAGTCTATCACAGGCGATGCAGGCAGGTTGATCCTAGTCATCGGCAGTCCCGGCCAGCTCCAGTTCCTTCCGCGGCTCCAGATCCAGAGCCTACTGAGATACCTCTCACTGTTGCCACTTCCCCTCTTGTGGATGACCTTGATCTCCCTATTGCCATTCGCAAAGGGAAACGACATTGCACCACCTCTACAGCTCACAACATTTCACAGTTCTTATCCTATGATCGTTTGTCTCCATCTTACCGGTCCTATCTCACTTCCATTGCCGATGTCCCTATTCCAAGAACAGTGCAAGAAGCCTTATCAGTTCCAAAATGGAAAGATGCAATGCAAGTCAAAATGGATGCCCTGTTGAAGAATAATACTTGGGCACTGGTTGACCCACCAAAAGGAAAGAAACCGGTGGGATGTAGATGGGTGTTCACTATGAAGCATAATGCTGATGGCTCTATTGAAAGGTACAAAGCCCGACTGGTTGCAAAGGGGTTCACTCAGACTTATGGTATAGACTATTTGGAGACCTTTGCCCCAGTAGCCAAGATGACCACCATCCGAGTTCTGTTATCCCTTGCAGCAAATCATTCTTGGCCCCTGTTTCAGATGGATGTTAAAAATGCCTTTTTGAATGGAGACTTACAGGAAGAGGTTTACATGCAGTTGCCTCCTGGATTCTATGATACAGAGACAGGTAAGAAGGTTTGCCGACTGAACAAGGCATTGTATGGTTTGAAGCAGTCAACTAGAGCCTGGTTTGATAGGTTCAGATTAGCCCTTGGAAAGTTTGGTTATGTACAGGCCCAGTCAGATCATACACTATTCATCAAAAGGGTGGAGTCCTCTCTGACACTACTTGCAGTATATGTTGATGATATTGCGGTGACAGGAAATAACAGTCATGAGATTGAGTCCCTCAAACAACTCCTTCATCAAGAGTTTGAGGTGAAAGATCTTGGTGCACTACGGTACTTTTTGGGTATTGAGGTTGCTAGATCCAAGCAAGGGATTTTTATCTCTCAGAGAAAATATGTTCTAGATCTGTTGGCGGAAACTTGAAAGTTGGGTGTTAAGCCGGCTGATACACCCATCGAACAAAATCACAAGATTAGTGCAGAGGGCGGGGAGCCTCTTGAAGACAAAGTTATGTTCCAACGGTTGGTTGGAAAGCTCCTTTATCTCTGCCTCACTCGGCTGGATATCAGCTATGTAGTTAGTGTTGTTAGGTAGTACATGCACTCCCCTAGAACTTCTCATCTTCTTGCGACAGAGAGAATATTAGCATACTTGAAGAGATGCCCGGGTAGAGGTATACTGCTCAAGAACAATAATCACATGAGGGTGGAAGTCTATACAGATGCCGATTGGGCTGGGAGTGTTGATGACAGAAGGTCTACCTCTGGATATTGTGCCATTGTGGGAGGTAACCTTGCCTCTTGGAGGAGTAAGAAGTAGAGTGTTGTTTCCCGCTCCAGTGTTGAAGCGGAATACAAGTCAATGGCTAATGGAGTGGCTGAAATCTTGTGGCTGAGGTCACTACTTGAAGAGTTGGGTGTTGACTATGAAAAGCCCTTAATGCTGTATTGTGATAATCAGGCAACTATAAATATAGCCCACAACCCAGTGCAACATGACAAAACTAAACATATCGAAGTTGATCGACATTTTGTGCGAGAAAGGGTCACATCACAAGAAGTGTGTCTTCCGTACATCACATCTAATATGCAGCTCGCGGATATCCTCACCAAGGCTGTACCAAGGAAGAAGTTAGAGACAGACCTATCCAAGTTGGGAATGATAGATATCTACTCCCAACTTGAGGGGGAGTGTAGAGAACACTGATGTGGGCCCCATTGGCCCCACTACAGTGGTCTCCACTGTGTTCGTAGGACAGCATGTGTAGTTATTTGTTCCAGTTATAGTAGTGTCAGTTTGTTAATTCAGTTGTTATTTATTTCATCTTTTATTTACTATATTTATTATGTAAGTACTAAGGGCAGATGTGTCATTTCCATTATGTACTAAACATAACCTATAAATAATAAGAAAGTGGCGGCGGCAGATGAGTAAGAATCGGTCCTTCCTTTCAACCACTTGTGTTCTCCTGTTTCTCTTCTATTCTCTCTCCTTTTCTCTCCTTTTCTTCTGTTTTGTAAACCTAAAACCTATTAGGATTCAAGACTGATTATAGTCTTGACCTTCTACTTATCCCGTTTCTCCTCAGGGGGAGTGTAGGCATGAGGAGAAACTGGTTCAGCTTCCCTCTCTCCCTGACCCTCCGCCTTTTCGTGTTTTTTCTCGTCGTCGCAAAGGCCAACCAAATTCAAGAGTTGTAGAGAATCCGGAAGCTGTACCTCCAGTGCCACCAGGCTCCTCGGGGGAGGATCATACTCACTCAGGTATTTTGGCTCCCAATGATGTCCTTGAATCTATTGAAAATGATTCCTCTACTGCTAATGATCTTGACCGCCCTATTGCTCACAGGAAGGGTGTTAGATTGTGTACCACTAAACATCCCATTTCCAACTTTGTCTCTTATGAGAACATTTCACCCTCATTCCGTGCTTTCCTTACCTCTATTGACAGTGTCTCTATCCCTAAGAATGTGGCAGAAGCTCTTTCAGTTCCTGAATGGACAAATGCCATGAAGGAAGAAATTAATGCCCTTCACAAAAATGGCACATGGGAACTTGTTGATCTTCCTAAGGGAAAGGTTCCAGTTGGATGTAAATGGGTGTTTACTGTCAAGCATAAGGCTGATGGAACAGTGGAAAGGTATAAAGCTCGCTTAGTGGCAAAGGGATTTACTCAAGTGTATGGTGTTGATTATGCATAAACTTTTGCTCCTGTTGCCAAGATGAACTCCATTAGAGTCCTTTTCTCTCTTGCGGCTAATCTGGATTGGGATTTACACCAGCTTGACATCAAGAATGCATTCTTGAATGGTGACCTTGAAGAGGAAGTTTACATGATTCAACCTCCTGGTTTTCTGGCTCAAGGCAATGAACAGAAAGTGTGCAAGTTGAAGAAGTCCTTATACGGGCTGAAACAATCACCAAGAGCTTGGTTCAGCAGATTCCATGTGGCAGTTCAGCAGAAAAGATACAGGCAATGTCAATCAGATCACACACTGTTTGTGAAAAGAGGAGAAGGTAAAATTGCTGCTCTAATTGTATATGTGGATGACATAATTGTTACTGGTGACTGGGAGGATGAGATTCAGAAGTTGAAGTTTTTTCTTGCCACTCAGTTTGAAGTGAAGGATCTAGGACCTGCCAGGTACTTCCTTGGAATTGAAGTCGCCCGATCAAAGAAGGGTATCTTCATTTCTCAAAGGAAATATGTCATTGATTTACTTCAGGACACTGGGAAGATGGGGGTGAAGCCAGTTGACTCTCCTATTGACCCCAACCATAAATTAGGTGACAGCCGTGGTGAACCTCTCAAGGATGTGAAACAGTTTCAGAGGCTTGTGGGGAGATTGTTATACCTTTCTATGACTCGCTCAGACATTGCATATGCTGTTGGTGTCCTCAGTCAGTTCATGCATGCTCTTAGGTCCTCTCATCTTGAAGCAACAGAGAGAATCCTCCGATATCTAAAGAAGTATCCGGGTACTGGCTTGTTATTTCAAAAGCACGGACATTTGAAAGTTGAAGTTTATACAGATGCAGATTGGGCTGGATCCTAAAGTGACAGAAAGTCTACCAGTGGCTACTGCACCTTTATAGGAGGGAACCTTGTTACATGGAGGAGTAAAAAGCAAAATGTGGTGGCTAGATCCAGTGCTGAAGCTGAATATCGTGCTATGGCCCACGGGGTTGCTGAAGGTATGTGGATAAAGAATTTGTTGGGTGAGTTGGGTTTCCTAGTGGCCAAACCTATAACTCTATTCTGTAATAACAAAGCAGCTATAAGCATTGCTGCCAATCCGGTGCTTCATGATAGAACAAAACACATCGAAGTTGACAAGTATTTTATTAGAGAGAAAGTTATCACAGGCGAAGTGTGTACTCCCTATGTCACTTCTGAGAACCAGCTTGTAGACATCTTTACAAAGGGTTTAAACCTTTCCAGACATCATGATATTTGTGACAAGTTGGGCATGATTGATATCTATGCTCCAACTTGAGGGGGAGTGTTGACAGTTGTTGTGTGTACTGTTTAGTACCAAGGGTACTGTTGTAATTTCTCTCTTGTTTATATTGTATGACTGGGCCAGTATAAATAATAACTCTTACACTCGCCTCCAGTATTCTGGAGGGTTTTCAGTCCACTCTCCTCTCCTCTCTTCTCTCTTCTCCTCTCCTCTCTTCTCTTGCTCAACAGAAGCTAACCAAAAGTCAGTTTTTTATATTATAAAATTTTTATCGCCTAGGCGACTATGCACCCCAGTGTCGCTCAGAATCGCCTAGATGCCTTGAAAACTATGATGTCAATCATGCCTAGCTTGCTTACATAATGTTGAAGCTTTCCCTTTAGGACTCCCTTAGTTAGAAAATTTGCTAGCTACTCTTCTAATGCAATGAAAGGTAGGCACACCTCTCCTGAAGCCACTCTCCCATATAAAGTGTTTGTCTACCTCAATGTGCTTAGTTCTACCATGTTGAACTAGGTTGTGAGCAATGTTAATAGCAACTTGGTTATCACAATACAATATCAGTGGCCCATCACATGAAACACCCATCTCATTAAGGAGAGATCTAAGTCATAACAACTCAGAAACACCATGGGCCATAGTTCTATACTTTGCCTCGTTTGAAGATCTAGCAACCACTGACTGTTTTTTGCTTCTCTAGGAAACAATATTTCTGGATACCACAACACAATATCCTGATGTGGATCTCCTGGCATCCACATTTCCTGCCTAATCAACATCTATATATGCTTCTACCTTCATGTGTCCATGTTTAGCAAATAATATACCTTTCCCGAGGGTTCTCTTAAGGAAGCATAACACCCTTTTTGCAGCAGCCATATGTGTCTCTGTGAGCATGCATGAATTGTTTGATGACACTCACAGTATATAAAATGTCTGGACAAGTCATACATAGATAAAGAAGTTTCCCCAGTAATCTCTGAAACACTCCCTTGTTAGCTAAAAGTTCTTCATCATTAGCTGAGAGTTTATGATTCACATCAATAGGGGTAGAGGCAGGTTTAGCACCAAGTTTTCCAGTCTCAGTAAGAAGGTCTAGCACATTGTTATGGACGCCTTCCTCGGGAAGACGTACCATCGCCACCGGCAGCAATAGGCACCTGACCCACCGCCAGCAGCAGCAATGATTTAGTGATACTCATCCTACCCAGTTCGGCAACAGCAACCTTATTTAGATTAGATTAGCTCATTTGCTTGTTCTTATCTTATTGTTCTTATCTCTTATCTTATCTTGTTAGTAGCTTATCAGATTAGGATTAGCTTATCTTATCCTTAGCAAGATACACTGGAAGTCTCCCTATTCAGCAAGGAGACTCCCTTTGATTAGGACTCTTGTAATCTCCTATTTAAGGAGACCCCATTATTGAATGAGATATCGAATATTCAGTTTAAGGAGTGAGTTAGGAGAGTTGGTGATCTCTTGAACAAATCACCAGAGGCGCCAAGATAGGTTCATCAAGAGCAGGAAGGAACAAGGCATCATGGGTGATCTGGAGCAGCTACCATCCAGGGTCCACGACCTCGAGCACCAACTCGTGGAGATCAGCTCTGAAGTTCGTGAGATCAAATAAGAAGTGAGGGAGCTGCGACGCCTGATGGAGCTATTCCTTTCTAGGGAAGGGAACTCTGAAGGAGGGACGGCCGCCGACCAGATCTGCCAGATTCTTCCGGCGAGCAGCAGTCCGTTAGCCAAAGAACCACAGTCGTCCCCAAGTACAACAGGCTGGAATTCCCGTCGTACAACGGCAACGGAGACCCCTTAGGCTGGCTGTATCACTGCGAGCAATTTTTTCGGAACCAACGGACAGATGACCGGGATAAGGTAAGTCTAGCCGCCTTTCACTTAACAGAGGAAGCGCAACTTTGGTTTTATCGGTTAGAGCAAGAAGAACCCGGGCTTAGTTGGCCCCAGTTTAAGTCCTATTGCCTTCTTAGGTTCGGACCCCCACTGACTAGCAACCCACTGGGTGAGCTGATTAACCTTAAACAAACCAGCACAGTGGCTGAATATCAGCGACAGTTCCAAACCCTCCTCGCGAGGGCATCCTCCGTGCGACCCGACCAACAAGTGGATATGTTCACGGCAGGGCTATCAGAACCCCTGCGGGTGGATGTCGAGATGTAGAATCCCCCAAATTTGGTCACAGCCATGAACTTAGCCCGCGCGTTTGAGCGCAAACTGCAGCTCAGCCGCGAAATTTTTAATGTGGGTCGGCCACCGAACTCATGGGTACCCCCAAGATCAGCAGCAACGACCCCCCCCTTCTGCTACCAGCCGAGAACTGAAATCTCCCACCACCACCGCCTCTAGACCAATGACAAGTACAGGTAGCAACATGGTCGCTCCACCCATTAAGCGTCTGACCAGGGTAGTAATGGCAGAATATCGAGCAAGAGGCCAATGTTTCAACTGTGATGACCTCTACTCGGCAGGACATAGATGCAAGAGGCTTTTTTGCCTCCTCATTGATGAACAAGAGGAGGAGGAAGAACCAGTCACATTCGAGCTAGAGATCTCTCTCCATGCGATCACCGGCATTAAAACTTCTCAGACTATGCAGTTACATGCACAGATAGCAGGCCAACTGGTGCGCATTCTCGTCGATACAGGGAGTACACACAACTTCATAAGTGAACATGCCGCCCTTCAGTTAAAGCTGCCAATGGAGCTCCGACCGCAAATGGTAGCCGTCGCAAATGGTGAGAGAGTTCATAGTCCAGGAATTTGTAAGGACGTGCCGATACAGGTCAATTCTGAACTGTTTCTTGCTGATTTATTTGTACTTTCATTGGATGGGTTCGATATTGTTCTAGGGGTCAAGTGGTTAATTACCTTAGGGTCGATTTTGTGGGACTTCAGCGCACTCACCATGACCTTCCACCTAAATGGAAAGCAAGTTTCATGGCACGGTTGTAGGGTTAAAGAAAGGACACCATAGGTCCATGCACTTCAGACAGAACCGGCAGCCATGGAAAAACTTCTCGTCGAGTTTTCAAATCTGTTCCAGGAACCCAAGGGCCTCCCCCCTTCCCGAGCTTGTGACCATCGTATTCCTTTGGTGGCGGGTTCAGCACCAGTCGTTGTCCGGCCTTATCGCTACCCCCACTTACAGAAGGACGAGATAGAGAAACAATGTACAGAGATGCTGAACCAAGGAATCATATGCAAAAGTCACTCCCCCTTCTCTTCGCCGGTTCTGTTGGTGGCGAAGCAGGATGGAATGTGGAGGTTCTGTGTTGACTATAGAGAACTCAATGACCGGATGATCAAAGATAAGTTCCCTATTCCCGTTGTGGACAAACTACTGGACGAGTTGCATGGTGCCCAGTATTTCTCTAAGTTGGACCTCAGGTCCGGATACTTCCAAGTTCGCATGGCTCCCGGTGACGTGAAGAAGACTGCTTTTCGCACCCACCATGGCCACTTCGAATTTTTAGTCATGCCATTCGGACTCTCCAACGCCCCATCTACATTTCAGTCACTAATGAACGAGGTATTCCAGCCCCATTTGCGCAAATTTGTTTTAGTTTTCTTTAATGATATCCTCGTTTACAGCAATTCATGGGTAGAGCATGTCCACCATTTGAGGACCGTTTTCGAGCTCCTACGCCAATAGAAATTATTCCTGAAACGGTCCAAGTGCTCCTTCGGGGAGCGACAGGTTCTTTATCTCGGCCACATCATCCATGGGCAGGGTGTGACAGTTGATAGTTCCAAGATTCAGGCTATAAAAGAATGGCCCAAACCTCAATCAGCCAAGGCCTTATGCGGGTTCCTCGGTTTAACGAGTTACTACCGCAAATTTGTACAGAACTATGGAGTGTTGGCAGCCCCGTTAACCAACCTGTTGAAGAAAAACTCCTTCCGGTGGGACGACGCAGCAGATGAAGCTTTCCTAACACTGAGAAATGCCCTGTCTTCCACCCCTGTCTTGCAATTACCTAATTTCGCCCTTGAATTTACAGTCGAGTGCGATGCTTTCGGAGTGGGTATCGGGGTCGTACTACAGCAGCAAGGGCACCCGATTGCTTTCTTCAGCCACAAACTGGCCGACTGGCACCTGAAGCTTCCAGCCTATGAGCGCGAACTAATTGGCCTAGCCCGAGCCGTCCAGTACTGGAGGCCATATTTGTGGGGGCGGTCGTTCGTCGTCAAAACTGATCATTACAGCCTCAAATACCTGTTAGAGCAGCGTCTCACCACTTCCCCTCAGCAGCATTGGGTTAGCAAACTGCTCGGGTTTGACTTCCGGGTGGAATATAAGGCGGGATCCTCAAATTGCGCAGCTGATGCCTTGTCTAGGCGAGATGAAGACGCGATGGTTCTGTGTAGCATTTCCCAACCTCGGATCTCTCTGTTTGACGACATTAAAAAGGTAGCACCACAGTCCCCGGAATGGTCGCTCTTGCTACAGAAGATCCAGTCCGGCACCGCCGACCCCAATTGGTCACTTCAAGACGGGTTGGTACTGTATAAGGGACGAGTCCATCTTCCACGCCTATTGATCCCCACCATCATCACCAGCATCCATAACTCCACCCATGAGGGCATTCAAAAAGCACTACACCGCGTCCGGACTGATTTCCATTGGCGAGGTATGAAGACTTCTATTCGAGATTTTGTCCAGAATTGCTCCACATGCCAACAACACAAATGGGAAAACCTACACCCGGCAAGCCTCCTTCAGCCCCTCTCCATCCCGACACAGATCTGGGCCGACGTCTCCATGGACTTCATTGAGGGACTACCCAAGGTAGGTGGCAAATCAGTTCTCTTCGTGGTAGTCGACCGCTTCTCTAAATACGCCCACTTCATTCCTCTATCACACCCGTACAGTGCCACTTCGGTTGCTCTCGCCTTCTTTACACATGTCTTTCGCTTACATGGGATACCAGAATCCATAGTCAGCGATAGAGACCTGGTTTTCACTAGTGCCTTCTGGAAAGAGTTATTCCGGCTACAAGGCACCACCCTGGCCTACTCATCAGCTTACTGGCCACAAACCGACGGGCAGACGGAAGTGGTTAACCGCACAATCGAGATGTATCTCCACTGTTTCGTAGGCGATCAACCACGACGGTGGGTGGATTGGCTCCCTTGGGCCGAGTACTGCTACAACACAGCTTACCATTCTTCTCTCAGCATGACTCCCTTTCGCGTTGTTTATGGCAGGAATCTTCCCCGCTTGCTGTCCTACGAGCCGTGTTCTACTCGTTTGGAAGCAATTGATCACTCCTTACAAGAACGCGATGCCCTCCTAGCCGACGTCAACTTTCGCTTACAGCAGGCCCAGCTCTGCATGAAGCTCCACTATGACAAGCACCACTGGGAACTGTCATTCGACCCAAGACAATTTGTTTGGTTGAAGCTCCAGCCCTACCGACAACGTTCCTTGCCCCACAAGGCTGCCCCGAAGCTGGCCCCTAAGTTCTATGGGCCCTACAAGGTTCTAAGACGGATTGGCAGTGTGGCCTACCAGCTGGAATTGCCTGAGACCAGCCGGATTCATGATGTCTTCCACATCTCCTTGCTGAAGCCATTTACGGGTGTTCCCCCGGACCAAGTTCCCTCCCTGCCACCCTTGAAAGATGGGAAGCTGGTCCTCCAACCTAAAGCTGTCACCCGCTCCCGTTTCAATCGTGGAACCCTTGAAGTCTTGATGGAATGGTGTAATTTACCATCAACAGAAGCCACATGGATCCCCTTGGCGGATTTCCAAGCCACATATCCAGAGTTTGAGCTTGAGGACAAGCTCGTAGTCCAGGAGGGGAGTAATGTTATGGATGCCTTCCTCGGGAAGACGTACCATCGCCGCCGGCAGCAACAGGCACCTGACCCACCGCCAGCAACAACAATGATTCAGTGATACTCATCCTACCCAGTTCGGCAACAACAGCCTTATCTAGATTAGATTAGCTCATTTGCTTGTTCTTATCTTATTGTTCTTATCTCTTATCTTATCTTGTTAGTAGCTTATTAGATTAGGATTAGCTTATCTTATCCGTAGCAAGATAGCACTGGAAGTCTCCCTATTCAGCAAGGAGACTCCCTTTGATTAGGACTCTTGTAATCTCCTATTTAAGGAGACCCCATTATTGAATGAGATATCAAATATTCAGTTTAAAGAGTGAGTTAGGAGAGTTGGTGATCTCTTGAACAAATCACCAGAGGCGCCAAGATAGGTTCATCAAGAGCAGGAAGGAACAAGGGAAAACAGGAGGTTTTCCCCGTGGACCGACCCGTGACGAGATCCTATTCCCGGGCCCTCAACACACATACTCCCGTTGAGAAATAAAGATACCTTCCTTGGACTTAGCAACTTCAATGCCTAGAAAATACCACAATTCCCCTAAATCTTTAATTTCAAATTCAAAACTGAGAAACTTCTTGAGAGCACTAACTTCTTCTGTATCACTGCCAGCAACCACAATATCATCTACATAAACTATAAGGAATGCCACCAGAGTGCCTTTTCCCTTAACAAAGAGGGTATGATTTGATTGAGTCTGAGTGTAGCCGAATTGAACAAGAGCAACCCTAAACCTGTCAAACCAAGCACGTGGATATTGTTTCAGGCCATAAAGTGATTTCTTCAATTTACACACCTTACCTTGCATTTCCTTGCCATATATACCAGGAGGAAGGGACATATATACCGATTTAGTGAGATCACCATTCATGAATGCATTCTTAACATCAAATTGATACAGAGGCCAATCATAGCTTACATCTAAGGATAAAAGAACTCTCATTGAAGTCATCTTAGCAATTGGAGAAAAGGTCTCAGTGTAATCTATCCCATATACCTGGGTATATCTCTTGGCAACAAGCCGAGCCTTATACCTCTCGATTGACCCATCTGCATGATACTTGATAATGAAAACCCACTTGCACCCAACAGGTTCCTTCCCAACTGGCAAGTCAACAACATTCCAGGTATTATTTTTATGAAGGGCTTTTATTTCAATACTCATAGTATCCCTCCAATCTGGTGTGGCTAAGGCTTCTGAAACAAACTTTGGGATGGATTGAGAAGAAATAGAGGCTAGAAAGGCATAGTAGGATGGGGACAACAAGTTGTAGGAAAGGTGTTTGGAAATACAATGAGTTGTACATTTCCTCTTACCTTTTCTCAAAGCAATGGGTAGGTTAAGGTCTGAAAACGAGGGTGCTGGTGGGGGAGGTGATGGACATGTCCTCTCTTCAGTAATCGGGAGCACCTAAGTCTCAACTGGAAGTGTGGGATCAATCTGTGTTTGCCTTAGCCTTTGTCGCTGGTACCACCTCTGGAGAATAGGATGAGTGGAAACAATTGGAGGACTAGCAGGAGGAGGGGGGGGAACAGGAGTGGGAGACCTCAAAGGAAAAGACCCCTCCACAGAAATGAGGGTAACTGTGGAGGGCTCGACACAAGACTCAACTGGAGTTGGCAAAAGGAAGGGATGAAGAAAACAACTCGAGAGATCTCTCCCCCTCAGAAGGATGGCTATAAAAAGGAACTGACTTTGCAAAGGTGACATCCATGGAAATGAACCGGGTGCCACTAATGGGATCAAAACAACAATACCCTTTCTATGTGGAGGCATAATCAAGGAAGATACACTTCTGAGCCTTGGGGTCAAACTTGTGTCTTTTGGAACTGGAATGTGGACATAACAAGTGCAACCAAAGACCCTCAAAGGAATAGAGAAAATCTCAACATCAGGAAAGAGGACTTCAAAAGGAGATTTTAACCCCAAGACTCGAGAAGGCATGTGGTTAATAAGGTATGTAGCTGTTAAAACTGCATCACCCCAAAACTTCACTTCACTGGAACATGGGTAGCAAAAAGAATGCTCCTTGCAACTTCCACAATGTATTTGTTTTTCCTCTCCTCTACTCCATTTTGTTGTGCAGTGCGGGCACAAGAACTTTGATGAATAACACCAAACTTTTCAAGATAGGAGGTAAGGTCATTCTCAAAATATTCCTTAGCATTGTCTAACTGAAATATTTTGATGCGGGTATTAAACTAAGTATGTGTTCATGGAACTTCTGCACAAGTTTAGGCACTTCAGCCCGAGAGCGCACAAGGTAAATCCAAGTATATCGTGAAAAATCATCAATAAACGGGATGAAATATTTATACCCACCCATACATGGTAAATGGTAAGGCCCCCACACATCAGAGTGAACAATATTAAAAGGAATAGTTGATCATTTTATTACTTGGAGGGTAAGTGCTTTGAGAACTCACAAGACTCGCAATGAAGACTTGATAGACTAATTCCTTTAAATAACTTTGGAAACAACTGACTCAATAAAGAAATGGACAAATGACCCAAACGAGTATGACATAACATAATATGACTAGTGGACTCTGAAACAAATACAGTTCTCCTATGTTGTATTTGGCTCTGCTCAGGCATGTCTAACAGATAGATCCCATTCGCCTCATAGCCACTCCCAATCACCTTATGAGATTCCATGCCCTGAAAAACACAATATGAAGGAAAAAAGGTCACACTGCAATTCATGGATTTAGTCAAATTACTAATTGAAAGCAAATTGGTATTAAGTTTAGGTTCATGAAAAACAGATGATAAGGTCGGGGCATTAAAGGTCTTAATGTCTCCCTTTCGTGATAGGGGCTGGGAGCCATCAATAAGGGTGTTAGACAGTGTATGCCCTTAGCTCCAATCAGCATGATGTACATTATGATATTTATTGTAAATGAATAAAGTACATATTTGATTCATGTTATTGTGGTGTGTTTCT
This sequence comes from Nelumbo nucifera, assembly GCF_055504915.1. NCBI lineage: Eukaryota > Viridiplantae > Streptophyta > Magnoliopsida > Proteales > Nelumbonaceae > Nelumbo > Nelumbo nucifera. The sequence goes on from NC_142650.1 coordinate 4,384,972, forward strand.
GTGTAATACCCTTAAACTGGATACATATGAGACTCGTGTTAGTTTAGAATCTTCACAGCCATTGGATAGATCTGGGGAGATTTATCCTACCAAGGCTGACACTGGTGTACTGCCAAGTTGGTTGGGGTGGCTTGTCTTAGCTGCTAGGGTGAGACTTGAGGTACATGCAGTGTGGGTTTTCTTGAAACCCTGAACTGGACTAAAATTCCAGTATTGCCCTGAACCTTGGAGATAGATGGGCAAAACTGGAATGTTACACCTGACCCTTAGACTCGATTATGATATTGCACTAGGTGTCGGATTGGGCTGTCTTTGATGTGCCAATCAGTGAGAGATCCTTACACCTCGGCAGTTGATTTCAACCGTTGCAAAATATATTTATATAGAGATATACTTATATATATTATGGTTTCAAAATGTTTGCAAAAGGTTTTAATTCCCGGGATCCATGTGAGTAGAGAGTGCAACACTGTACCTTGTAGCCGAGGAAGAGGTCCTCTCTTGTTGGGCAGTGTTTGATCATTAAGGGCTGAGAGGTTAAGTGTAAGACCATTGAGGGTTATACTTGATGGGCTAATCTTGCATCTGCCCACATTCCTTGGGCCTTCATAAGATGGCTGGACCCAATGACCATTTAGTGTAAATGTTGGGCCCATTAAGAGCCCATGGTGACGGACTCAGGGGTTCACTGTTTTTAGCAGTGAATTCGGCCAGGCCTTGTAACAGACGCTAGGCTGAACCCATGTGGCTGATGTGTAGATCAATGATAGGGTCCCACGCCATACAAAGAGAGCCAAGCTAGCCAACATTGAAAGGAAGTAAGCCTGAAAGCTTAATGGGCGTAAAAACCCATTTTGAACTAGGTTAATTGGATTAATTAAATAGGGGCAGATCTGGGTTTGGATCAACAGATCTGGCGTAAAAACCCACTTAAAGAGTCTAGATCCAAATAAAGATTTGGATCAGGAAACTCCTAATTTGATTAGGAATAAGTTGATCTTGAACTGCAGATAAGATAAGGGATTATCCTTATTACTTAAAGAGTCCAGATCCAAATAAAGATTTGGATCAGAAAACTCCTAATCAGATTAGGAGGCTGTCTCTTTAAGGTTATAAATAGAGAGCAGGGCGGACCTGAAAAAGACACCAGACACAACACAGAGAGAAGACAACCCAGTTAGACTGATCATGCCTTCAATTCTTTTTCTTCCTGCTCTTGCCGTCCTACCCTGTTTGATCTCCAGTTCTTGGATCTGATCAAGATTTGATCTTGATATTGTTTCTTGCTAGAAGAAACAATTTTGAAGCTGTGCTCACTACCCCATTCAATTCTTGCCGAAGAATCACAAGTTCTTGGTGAAGAACTATCTGCTGATCCTACCTCATCCTAAGCTTTGTCATCTTCAATGGAGGGAGGACTTGGTACACTCTTTGGGCGTGAATACCTACGTTGGGAGGAGCTTCTTGCATGGATTCCGTATCAGGTATATCCCTCCCTAAACTTGGTTTCAGATTTGGTCCGGTTTGGTTACAAGAACGAACTTTGAAAATGCTGTTTTCTAAATTGGGAATAGGATTCCCGGATGGGAGTAAGGAAATTTTTGAAATTTCGCCCAACCTTCCTGCAGGGTTCGGCTATCCATATGGTGGATCTCCTATCCCTTCAAAGGGATATCTTATCTCGGCCAGAAAGAAGCGAATAAGTGTAAAACACTAGTCATATGGTCAAAAGCACTAGAATCAATTAACCAAGGGGTTTTATGAGTACCTGAGACAGAAGCATGATGTGCAGCGGCACGAATACCTGAGTGAGCATATGTAGAGGAAGGAAGTCTCTGAAGGAGCTATAGCAGTGGATAAGTGATTGATGATTCGGCCATACTTCTCATATTCAGCCCTGGCGACTGCAAGCTGTTCTCCCACTGACTTCTCTCCACCCTGTCCTTGTTCACCTCGTGAAAAGGTGGCTACATTTGCATTTCCACCTTTTCCAGTTTCAACCTTTTTCCCACCATTTTCTTTCTTGAATCTGGTAGGAACGAGCTCTGAATGTAGCTTCCAACATGTGTCTTTAGTGTGTTTAGGCTTCTTGTAGTATTCACAGATAACATCTTTCTTCCCAGTGCTAGCCTTTGGCTTCGTCCCCGCATTAGCATAGTGATCAACCTGCGACTCAACAGATTGAACCTATCTTTTGCTCTCCTCACTGCTCACCATAGCATATGCCTGAGACAAAGTCACCTCATCATTTGCTAAAACATTCTGCCTCACAATATCATACTTCGAGTTGAGTCCGGTGAGTCCTTTGTGCAACCCCAAACAACAATCTCCATCAGATCAATCTCTTGCCAAAGAGATTTCAGCATAGAGAAGTAGACTACTAAGGGCTTCTCCCCTTGTCTAAGATTATTCACATAGTGTTTCAATTTGTAGGCCCAAGCAACATTAAGCTTTTTTTTTATTTTTTATTTTTTATTTTTTTTATCGATAACAATGAACTTTTATTAATAAGGATTTAGATAATCAGAGTTACAGAGGAGGGAGCTAAATAGTCTTAACTCCCAACTAAAGGTACATTATGACCATGAAGCAATTACAATTACAATTACAATTACAAAACAACCCAGAACATGGTATTCCTGTTTACCCCTTGTTTAGCTAAACCATCTGCCAATGCATTTGCAATTCTTTTTATCCATGTACAATGTATTTCCATGTCCTTGGTGAGCCACTTAAATTTCCTCTTTTCATTGCTGTATTTCCAGAGCATAGAACTGTCCTCTATTAGCCAATGCACCACAATTTCAGAATCACCTTCTATAATAAGCTTTTTAATATTCAGTTCTTTGGCCCTTTGAATCCCTTCAATAGCTCCTAGAATCTCAGCCCTCAAAGAGTCTCCTACCCCAATCGGACCATAGTACATAGCCAACAAATTTCCTGCTTCATCCCTTTTTACTCCCCCTATTCCAGAAGGCCTTGGATTGCCTATGCTGCTACCATCGAAATTCAGTTTGGTGAACCCATGAGGTGGAGGTGTCCAACAAAAGTTTATGTTCTTCCTGCTTGAGCGGTTGAGCCTGTTTCTGTAATCTCCTTCCAGCTCCTTATCATCTCATCAACTGAGAACACTTTAAACAATTCCAATGTTTTCAGCCAATGCATCATCCTGATGTGGATTGTCTCAAGGATTTCATCCATACTTCTCTCCTTATCTGAGAATATCCTTGAGTTTCTCTCCTCCCAAATAGTCCAACATATCGCAGTCCTACCACATCTCCACATGATCTTGGCCCTTTTGGTTGGTCAGTTGGGCATGGAAGTAAATAAGCTTTGCACATTCAAAGGAGGAGTCCACCTACACCCAAACAAAGAAGTAAACCATTCCCAAGTAACCTTAACAAACTAACAAGAAATTAGTAAATGGTATCCAGATTCACCATCAGATTTACAGAGAACACACCAGTGAGGAGACAAACAACTGTTGGGTCTTTTTCTTTGGAGTAAATCCCCTGTATTATCTCTTTCCAGAAAGGCTTCCCAACAGAAGCTCCCAACCTTTGGAGGTATAGGTCGACACCATACATCTTTGACAGGAAAAGACAAACCAACCGGAGGAGAGGGTAACAGTGCTCTAAAGAAGGAGGCACAAGTGTAAGAACCCGAGGGAGTGAGTGTCCATATTCTACTATCTGACTTTACTGGCTCAATGAAGACCCCTTCAAGAATGGAAAGTAAGGCTAAAGTACAGGCTAACTCTGTGTCCTTGACATATCTTCTCAGACTCAAATTCCATCCAAGCTCAGAAGGTGAATTAGAAGGAACAAGAAAAGAGGAAACTGGTTCATTTTTAAAGGTAGAGATAGCATAAAGGCTTGGAAATTGATCTTTCAATGAGGAGTCCCCAACCTAGACATGTTCCCAAAACTTAATGAGGTTACCTGAGTGCAAATCATACCTGATCCATGGAGAGAACAAGGGCAAAATGGCTTAAATAGCTTTTTAAGGAGAAGCTACTGTGGCCCTAGCTAGAATCCCATAATCCCATCCATTGTCTGCCAGCCCATGTATACTTCCCACTATCTTAACCCACAATCTTTCTTTCTCCACCAAGAACCTCCACAGCCATTTCCCTAGTAATGCTAAGTTCCTAGTTCTAATGTTCCCAATCCCCAAACCTCCCTCCTTTTTGCCCCTACATACTATCTCCCACCTAACCCTATGATCCTTCTTCTCCTCCCCCGACTCCCAAAGAAAGTCTCTCATTAGTTTTTCCAGTCTACTAGCCACCCTAGCCGGAATCTTAAAAACTGACAAAAAATAAGCATGGAGGTTAGCCAGAGTAGGCCTTATTAACGTGATTCTCCCTCCAAGAGAAATAGTTTTTCTTCCAGTTAGCAAGTCTCTTTTCAAATCTCTCCACAACAGGGGCCCAAAAATCACCTTTCTGAGGATTATCCCCTAAAGGTAGACCAAGGTAATTTAATGGCCAATTAGAGACTACATATCCCAGTATGTCTGCATAGTCACCAATCTCCCCTTCCCCCAGATTGGCTCCAACTATACAAATTTTCTCAAAGTTCACCCTCAGGTTTGACATCTGCTCAAAAAGTTGTATAGTGAGCTTCAGGTTCCTAATCCAATTGATATCCCCTCCTTCACAAAACAAAATTGTCTCATTTGCAAATTGTAGGTGTGTAAGCGGTATACTATCTCTTCCAACTCTCCACCCTCTTATTAACCCAATCTGCTTTAGAAATTAGTCCCCCTAACACTTCTGCTACCAATGTAAACAAGAAAGGGGATAAGGGGTCACCTTGTCTAATCCCCCTCAAAGCTAAGAAATAGTCCACCACTGTCCCATTCACCAAAATGGAATAATGGCAATCCTTAATGCAACCCATCACCCATTTACACCAGATATCTCCAAACCCAAAGTTAATCATCACCTCCAGTAAAAAGGACCAATCAACCAAGTCATACGCCTTTTCCAGATCTAATTTACAGACCACGCCTCTTCTTTTCAATCTCTTATAGTCCTCTAAACTCTCATTTGCTACTAGTATCTGATTTGTTATTTGCCTTCCCTTCACAAACGCTCCTTGATTTCTAGCTATGATAGTTGGAAGCACCTTTCTGATTCTAAGGGACAGCACCTTAGTGATGATCTTGTAAAGGCTATTTACTAGACTGATCGGCCTGTAATCCTTTGGAGTATTTGCATCACTTTTCTTGGGGACCAAAGCAAGGAAGGTGGAGTTTATCCCAGGGTTGATTACTCCTTTGGTATGGAATTCGTCAAATACCAACATTAAGTCCTCCTTTAGTATCTCCCAGCAGTCCTGGTAAAACGCCATCATAAAACCATCTGGGCTCGGAGCCTTTGATCTATCCATTAAGAAAACCGCCTCTTTTATTTCTTCCAACTCAAACTTCTTTTCCAGCCACTCCCTATCTTCTCTCTTCAGTGTTGGCCAATCCAATCCTTCCAGCCACACCCTTTTATTTAGGGGCCTTCTAAATATATGCCTAAAATGATTTGCAAATGCTTCTGCAATTTCTCTTTGACTTGTGACAGATTCCCCTTCAATCTCCAAACTTGTAATGGAATTTCTTCTCCTTCTGCCACTTGCCAAGGCATGAAAGAACCTAGTGTTCCTGCCCCCCTCTTTTAGCCACTTGCATCTCAACTTTTGTCTCCAGCTTATTTCCTCCTGAAGACTATAATCCTCTAACTGTTTATGCAATCTCCATCTTTGTTCCTTATCCTCTACAATTAGGCTGCCACCCCCTTCTTTGCTGTCTAGATCTTCGATTTCTGAGATCACACTCTGCTTTCTTTCCTCCAATCTCCCGAACTCTAATAGATTCCATTCCTTGATTCTTCCTTTCAGGTATTGGAGCTTTTTATGAAATCGCATTCCACACCACACCACTGCAGGATTACTTTCAGACCACCACTCTTCTACTTTCTTAATGAACCCTGAGTGCTTTAACTACATGTTTTCAAATCTAAATGGAACAAGACCTGCATTTCTCACCTCCTTGCAAAGTACAATAGGCCAATGATTGGAGGTCACCCTTGGAAGTGCTCTAGAGTTCAGATTCCCCCAATGTTCCTCCAGATCATTTAAAAATAGGAATCTGTCCAACTTAGAGCAAATTGGGTTGGTTTGGAGATTGGACCATGTATAACACCTTTGTGATAATGGGATTTCCTTCAGTTCAAAGGCCTCAATGAATTGGTTAAATCTCCTCATACTTGTGGTAGTTCTTTGTCTAGGGCTGTTTGTTTCTTTCACAAATATGATTACATTGAAATCACCTCCTAAGCACCACGGCCCATCCCACAGACCCCTTATGTCAGCCAGCTCTTCCCATAGTAACCTCCTTTCTCTGTAATCATTTGACCCATACACATTAGTTATCACCCATTCAAATCCATCTTTCACTTGCCTAAATTTGATAGAAACTGAAAATTGTCCTATCAGTTCCTCTAGCCCTTCAACTGCCTTCTTCTTCCACATTGTCACAACACCCCCTGCTGAGCTCCATGAAGGTAAAACCGCCCAACTTATCCCCCTACCTCGCCACACACTCCTAACCCATTTAATGTCAAACTCTACTCTTTTAGTTTCCTGGAGGAGAACTACATCTGGGTCTATTTTCTGGATTGCCTCCTTTATTATTGCTCTCTTCCTTGCACTACCCAGTCCCCTCACATTCCACCTAATAATCCTCATTATTCTTTATTATCCATCCCTTACACCTATTACCCTTATTTTCTTCCTTTCCTCCTTTCCCCCTAGCTCCAATGCTCCTGTCTCCCACCCCATCCTTCACCAGCCTTTCCACCTCACTCATTTTTCTCCTTTTAGTCTTTGCTTCTTCTCTCTTTTTTTGTAGGAATCTTTCAGATCATTTGGATCTTTCAGTTTACACCCCAGCTTCTGTACAAAAGCTGCCACGGATTCCTCACTTCCCAGCTCTCTGTTGTCAATCTTTCTATTTCTCTCCTCCTGGCCTACATCCCTACCTCTACCCTCTTCCTCCTGACTTCTTTCTATCTGAAATTTAGCTAGCCCTTCCTCTAGGGAATTATTCTCCTCCATTTCATTTGTCAGATTCTCAATATTTCCCAGAATTCTGCTTATATTATTTGCTTCCACCTCTTCTTCTACCTCCCTCCCCCAGTCTTCTCTAATGCTGCTCCCACTATTTGCCCCTCCCCCTGCTACATAGGCTACAGCTTCTGAACTGGGATTGGAATCTGGCACTCAAGACACAGAGCACTCATTAGTAACGAAAATTGAATGGACACATTTACCTGGGTTTACCTGGGAGTGAAAAGGGGAGCTGGATTTTGGAGCAGTCGGATCCTGATTAAGTGTATGAGTGTCGCCTAACCCCTTGGTTCGGGTCTGAGATGGTATCCTTCCTGTCTCCCTTGTTATACATTGGTCCCTCTCTGTACCCACCTGTTTGTTCCTAACTGCTTCGTTCCTGCTTTGCTTCAGGCGAGTCTCGGACACTTCCTTACACACCTCCTGTCCATTAGCAAGGTTTGGTAATGGAACTTCTAAGTTCCAAGTCATAATTTTCGCCCCCAACAATGATGATGTGCTCTGCTAATCTGTTAGTCACCTGATGTAGTGGTTGCTCTGAATCAGATCCATCTGCTGCAACTTTTGAGAACAAGACGCCAAGATTTAATGTTGTCGCAATCTCAGCCTCTAACTCTTTGTCTGTCTCAACACTACCTATGCTGGACTATTCATCGGAATCCTCTTCCATCTCTGTGTCGTCCATCTGACATTTTACTCAGCCCACATCGATTTCCTCCTTCACCTCAACGCCGTTCCATACATACATGGGGTTTGGATGGTCCTGTACGGAGCGACTTCCGCCAGAAGGTCCAAGCACTGGTCTGGGAACCCAGTGTAGAGATTCGCCGATTTTCTCTTAAAGCCTGTTCGCAGCTGATACACCATCAACAGTTCTTTTCGAGGAAGAAGAAGATAGACGCTTTTTAGCGTCTATAATCCTCTTAGTTACGTCCTGGGCCACGTGCTCACTTAAACAAGCACGTGGCCCCAGGTTCGAACTCATGGTTGACCCACCGACTCCTCTTACCGGTTCGGACAACCCGGCCCGCAACAAACCCTTAGTTGGTCCAATCCCCTTCTTGACCACCTCAGCAAAAGAAGCGCGGGCCCCTATCCTTCGAGTGACTTAAAAATTTTTTAAAATATTTTCCTTAATTAGCTTGCGTGTCTCTTGGTTTCCCACCTGCGCCTTTCCAGTTTCCTCCTTAGACCGCGGCTGGTCAACCTCCATTTCCTCCAACCCATGGTTGCCACCTGTGAACCATCCCGCCACGTCACCTTCATCTTCTTCCTTCGTGCTTCGCCCCCAGAGCTCCACCTCCTTCTCTGAAACCAGCCAGATCTTATACCAGACTTCATCAGCCAACATTTCGACTACCCTTGGGACCGATTCTGGTTCCACCCCCTTAACCCTGACCTCCACAGCTCGAAAATTTTCCATATTAATTTCCTCCACCACCTCACCCAACATCTTTACTATATTGTCCAGGTTTGATTCGTTCCAGAGGTGAAATGGGAGTCCAACCATTTTTAGTGTGAAGCTCCCTCTGGGAGGCACCAACTCATTACACAGAGGTTTCCAGTTTTGTATGTATACCAACCCATCTTCCCATTCAAAAGCTGTGAAACCTCTGTTTTTTCGGTCTTCGATTTCTAAGACTGCCTTCCGGTTTGAAAATGGCTTCAAGGCTACCTTCGCATCCCGCTTCAGATTGTTCACCACAGCTTTCAACACCTTCCTCCAATCCTGTACGTCCTTGCTGTTTGTAATCACCATCCTCTTCTCCCACTCACCCTTCTCAGCCTCAAACCAGACTTTCAGACCCTTGCTTGAGAGTGCTATTGCCTTTCCGCAGCTGAAGGAGTCCTGTTTCAGTGCCTGGCTCGAGGTCTTACGGATACTCTCATCTTTGCTCTGTTCTTGTTCGTGTTTCATTTGCAGATGGTTATCAACCCTAGCCAGGAACTTCTGTAACTCAGCCGCAAAATTTATCCAACCTCGTATATTCTTCCCTTCCGGTAAGCAGACCATTTGTTTCCGGTCCCCAAAATACTCGGTGATGGTAATGAACCATCCTTTCCTGTTGCATCTTAGTTCCACTACAAATTTCTTCCTTTCCAATTCCAATATATTTCTCCACCTTACATTTTTGACAGATTGGAGTACTCCATCGATGGAACCTTTCAGCCAGAGGACTGCTTCCTCCAGTAGAATTATCGTCGTCCTCCTACCTTTTCTTACCTTTAAGAGATTTCTAACTCTTGCCTTTCCGCTTTCTAGGAGAAGTTTCTTCGCTTCAATGTCTAGTACTGACTCCCGCCTATTCGCCACCTGAAACTCTGTGTCGCTTCCTCTTCCCATCCTAAAAGTTCCCTTTTTTAGAAGTTTTTGGCCAAATGGAATTCTTCAGATAAGCAGCTCAAATGCCTCAACTAGGCTAAGAAAAGCAGTACCTTGCATTTTTCCTCACTTTCCAATCAAAGAGTACTGAAGAAGACCAATCAAATGCAAATGGAGTTCTAGCCTTCCAGGTTTAGTCTACATCCATAACATTAAGCTTTTGGAAATAGGTCTCTGTGACACTATCCCACACTTCTTTTGCAGTTTCCATCCACAGGTAATGCTGACTAATGTGTGGTTGCATAGAATTCACTAACCAACCCACTACTATGTAGTTTTCCTGCATCCACCTTTCATAGGTAGGATCATCATCCTCTAGTTTCTTCTTGCTCTCGGTAATATAACCCCATTTTCCTCTACTACACACATGTACCTTAATAGATTGAGACCAATCTAAATAATTGGTCCCATCTAGCTTCATAGTAGTCACAGCCCCAAAAAGATTCTCCACCGACTCCCATGTCCAAACTTGAAATTTGTGGAATATTTGGTCTCTCCTCTAGTTTGCTCCATTGAGTAAACGGATGCAAACGAAAATCACATTAAGGCTTTACTAGGCTAGATTTACTGTTCTAAGCAAAAAACAACCTCTCAACCCCCCAAAATTAGGGTTTCACAGGGTCTTGCAGGATGGGGAGAAAGAGAGAAACTTCAACTGCCCCTTCCAGAGGTTCTAGAATTCAATCCAACCAAAACCACCCCTAATAGAAATCAAAAGCCTTACCTCTGATCCCCAAGCGCCTGGTTCAAACTATCTCTACGACCTGTAACATGGTTTCTCCAGTTATCTAGGGTTTTTGGGAAAAATCTTCAAGAACCTGCCTTGGGCTTCAACTAAAGATGAAAAACCTCCACAAAACTCTCCAAAAACCTTCATAATTGAGCTTCATAAGTAGTTGATTGATCAACCGATCAGTTCTCTATACACACTATGTATGGGCAAAGAATGGAGAAAAAAGTCGAAAGTGAGAACCTGCTCTGGTATCAAGTTGAAAATTACACATACAGTAATTCAGATAATGCAAGAAAAGAAGAAAGGAGAGAGAGAAGGAAGAAGAAAAGAAGTTTCAGCAATAGGTTGTGAAAAAAGAAAAAGAAGGGAAGAGAGAAAAGAAGAATTCGGACCACTCTCTCTAGCCCCCTTTCATCACTTTTATTAATGTGATAGAACAAGAATTAGAAGAAATTGATGTCTTTCTATTAAGAAAGTAGTACATATATATACAACCTTGTAGATACTAAAAAGGAAGAAAATCATACAGCCTTGCAGATACAAAAAAGGAAGAAAATCATACAACCTTGCAGATACAAAAAAGATAGATACTAAATAGGAAGAAAATCAAAGAAAGAATAATTCCTATAATCAAGCTATTCCTAATTAGGCTAATACTACATATTTACAGCCTATAATTTCGTAACACTCCCCCTCAAGATGGAGCATAGATGTCAATCATGCCCAGCTTGTTACAAATATAAGAAATCCGAGCTCCATTAAGAGCTTTTGTAAAGATATCTCCTAACTGCTCTCCAGTCTTCACATATGCTGTAGAGATCAAGTTTTGTTGAATTTTCTCACGAACAAAATGACAGTCTATCTCGATATGTTTAGTTCGTTCATGAAAAACTGGATTCGAAGCAATATGAATCGCAACTTGATTATCGCACCATAGCTTCGCTGGAACTAAGACTTTAAGACCGACCTCAGTTAAGAGTTGAGAAACCCACATAACCTCACACGAAGCTTGTGCCATTGCTCTATACTCAGATTCTGCACTAGATCGCGACACCACATTTTGCTTCTTATTCTTCCACGAAACCAGATTACCACCAACGAAAACACAATAGCCAGTAGTGGACCTTCGATCAATCTTGGAACTTGCCCAGTCCGCATCAGAAAAACACTCAATGTTACTGTGACCATGATTCCGATACAGTATCCCCCGTCCAGGAGCTCCTTTCAAGTAACACAAGATTTGTTCTAAGGTTGCCCAATGGTGCACTGTAGGAGAGGACATAAATTGACTTACAATACTAACTGAGTAAGCAATGTCTGGACGAGTCACTGTGAGATAGTTCAACTTTCCAACTAATCTTCTATATCGTTCAGGATCATCAAAAGCATCTCCATCCTTTGTGAGTTGCTGGTTAGAAAGCATTGGAGTACTGCATGGTTTGACTCCCAGTTTCCCAGTTTCTGTTAACAGGTCCAAAACATACTTCCTCTGAGACAAGAAAATGCCTCTTTTACTCCTTGCCACCTCAATCCCCAAGAAGTATTTTAGGTGCCCCAAATCTTTAGTATTGAACCGGCTCTGCAAGAAGGATTTCAAGGATGAGATTCCCTTCGTGTCACTCCCAGTGATAACAATATCGTCTACATATACAACAAGTAGAATGATGCCAAATATGGACTACTTATAGAAAGTAGTATGGTCAGATTTGCACTTCCTCATCCCAAACCTCTCTATTGCCTGACTGAATTTTCCAAACCAAGCTCGAGGACTCTGTTTTAGTCCATACAACGATTTTTGAAGACGACAAACTTTCCCAGACTCCCCCTGAGCAACAAACCCAAGTGGTTGCTCCATATAAACCTCCTCCTGAAGAACTCCATGCAGGAAAGCATTTTTAATATCAAGCTGGTAAAGTGGCCAATCATATGTAGCTGCCAGAGAAATAAATAATTGAACTGAAGTCAATTTTGCCACAGGGGAGAAAGTATCAGAATAGTCCACTCCATATGTCTGTGCATAGCCTTTGGCCACCAGGCGAGCCTTTAGGCGAGCCACTGATCCATCAGAATTAAATTTGACTGCAAAGACCCACTTGCATCCAACCGCTTTCTTACCAGCAGGTAAATCGACCAGATCCCAAGTACCATTCTCAGTCAAGGCATTCATTTCCTCAAGCATGGCATCACGCCACCCAGGATGGGATAAAGCCTGGTGAACAGTTTTGGGAATCCCTACAGAATCAAGAGAGGCAACAAACGAACAAGAAGTAGAGGACAAACGATCATAGGTAACATAAGAGGAAATTGGATAAGTACATTGGCGTTTACCTTTCCGAAGAGCAATAGGTAGATCAATATCACTGGGCATTGGATCTGATGACGAAGAAGAGACCGGTGCCGGACTTGTCACAGGAGGATTAGGTCGTCGAGAATAGACTTGAGTAATAGGTAAATTTGGTTGAGAAGGTGGTGGTGGGGGTATTGGAACAACACTAGCGTCTGGACTGGTGACATGATACACTAGTAGATCATCATCCTCTTGTGGACACACAGGTGTAGATGGAGCAGTAAAGAAAGGAAGATGTTCATGGAATGTAACATCAGCTGACACAAGGTATCTGTTCAAGAGAGTAGAAAAACACCTGTACCCTTTTTGGAGACGAGAGTATCCCAGGAAGACACATTTTAATGACTTGGGGTTCAATTTGGAAACCTGCGGACGAACATCACGAACAAAACAAGAACATCCAAAGATACGAGGTTCAACAGGAAACACAGATTTATTAGGAAACATAATCTTATAAGGGATCTGATCATTTAGAACAGTGGAAGGCATGCGATTAATCAAAAAACACGCTATAGAAACAGCATCAGCTCAAAACTGTTTAGGAACATGTGTTTGAAATAAAAGAACCCTGGCAGTTTCAAGAAGATGTCTATTTTTTCTCTCAACCACTCCATTTTGAGATGGAGTATCAACACAAGATGATTGATGGAGAATTCTATTCTGAGTCATGTAAGTCTGGAAGGAATCAGAGAAATATTCTTTGGCATTATCACTTTGCAATGTTTGTACAGACACGTCAAACTGGGTTTTTATTTCAGCACAAAAGGTTTTAAAATGTGAAAGCAACTCAGAACGAGATTTCATTAAATAAAGCCAAGTCATACGAGAAAAATCATCCACAAAGGTAACAAAATATCGAAATCCAGTTTTAGACATAATAGGACATGGTCCCCAAACATCTGAATGTACTAACTCAAAAGCATGACTAGCCCTTTTATTAACTCGAGAAACAGACGATAGACGATGATGTTTTGCAAACTGACAAGACTCACAATCTAAAGAAGATACATCATGAAACTGAGGAGATAACTTCTTTAACAAAGGTAAAGATGGATGCCCCAACCGACAATGAACTTCAAAAGGAGATAAAGTACTGGAACAGGCAATGGTCTGAGGTTCCTGGGTATCCAAAATGTACAGACCTCCTGATTCTCGTCCTTTACCAATAATCCTCTTCGTCATAAGATCCTGAAACAAACAATGATCAGGAAAGAATGAGATACAACAGTTAAGAATACGAGTGAGTTTGCTAACAGATACCAAACTAAAAGAAAATTTTGGTAAACTCAATACAGATGACAAAGAAAGTGTTGGTGTGGGATTGATAGTGCCAGAACCAAGGACAGAAGAAGTAGAACCATCTGCTAAGGTGACTGAAGAAGGAAAAGTGTGTGATTGGAAAGTGGAAAAGAGACTAGGATTACTTGTCATATGATCTGTTGCACCAGAATCAATGACCCACTGAGAGGAAGAAGAAAGAAGACATGTATTGGTTTTACCTGACTCAGCAAGGGCAGTGATGGACTGAGAGGAGTTCTTTAATGCCTCTTGATACTGGATAAATTTCGCATACTCATCTGCAGAAATTGTAATGGTCTGATTTCACGATGGATGAGGAGCATCACTCGTAGTTACAACATGAGCTGATTGAGACCCAGAAGACTTCTGGTTTTTCTTTAGCAATTTCTGGCAAGTCCTTTTAGTGTGTCTTGGTTCATGACAATAGTAGCAAACTACTCCCCCTGTGGCTTGAGTTCCAGCATTCCGACCACTATTACTGCCACCTCTGCTACTATTCTGAGAACGAGACCGGCCAGTTGATCCATTATTCTGACTGACAAGTGCACTAGGTTGTTGTACAGGTGAGGTATGGGAACCAGTATCTGTACGAAGGACCCTAGTAAAGACCTCTTTTAAAGAGGTAATCTTAGGATTAGACAAAATCTGTGGCTTAGCACCATCAAATTGAGGATTAAGGCCAACCAGAAAACTCATAATAGCCATCTGTTCACGTTGAGTCTGCTGAACTTTGATATCAGTACTGAAAGGTAACAAGGCGTTCAATTCTTCATAAGTGCGCTTGAAATTCATGAAATAGGTCTGAAGAGACTGATCCTGTTGTTCAGCCCGATAAAATGTCTTGCAAACATCAAAAATACGGGAAATATTTTCTTTACCAGAGAACAGAAAAGCCAAATATTCCATTAGTTCTTTTGCAAACTCACAGTGAGAGACATGACTGACGTACTCGTTCTCAATAGAATTGCGGATTTGCAAAAACAATTGAGCGTCAATCCTTAGCCATTCAGTGCGGGTCTCATCAGTAGGAGGGTCCTTAGTCAGATGGTTGTCCTTAGAGATACTTCGTAAATACAAGCGAACAGTCTTACTCCAGTCTAAATAATTAGTTCCGTTTTGTTTTTGTTCAGTGATCTTAGACAGAATGGGGATAACACTAGGCATAGCCAAGTTATTTTGTTCAACCACCATCATAAACACAGGAAAATAAACTTTTAACAACCAGCAAAGCCAATAAAACAGAATCGGCAGCAGATGCAACACCCAAACAGCAAGAAACCACAACTGGCAGCACCGAAATATCAACTATATAAAAAAGAACAGAGAAGAAAGACTTTCCTGATGGGCAAACAAACACCACAGGAGTAACACCGAGGCTGCTGTGCTACTCTCCGACCTGTTGCAGACTTGAAAGCCCTCTCCCGATTGAAGTGAAGAAGAGATGGGTGAAGGTGGGTAGGCCGATCTGGGATTCCGCTTCCACTGGTAGGGGCAGTGAGATGCAGATGTCACTCGGAATGGGTGACCTAGAGATCGCAGCTGCTGCTCACTTGGGCAACCTAAAGAATTCAAAGCTGCTCACTTGGGCAGCAGAGGGAAGAAAACCAGAAATTAGTTTCAGACTGGAATTGATGTCTCCAGCTCTGATACCATGTGATAGAACAAGAATTAGAAGAAATTGATGTCTTTCTATTGAGAAAGTAGTACATATATATACAACCTTGTAGATACTAAAAAGGAAGAAAATCATACAGTCTTGCAGATACAAAAAAGGAAGAAAATCATACAGCCTTGCAGATACAAAAAAGGTAGATACTAAATAGGAAGAAAATCAAAGAAAGAATAATTCCTATAATCAAGCTATTCCTAATTGGGCTAATACTACATATTTACGGCCTATAATTTCGTAACAATTAATAATTCTAAATCTGAGTACAACTACTTGGATGCCCTTAATGGGGCGGCCAGCACTAAAGAAATAATTAAAGAAAATAAAAGAAGGCCCATAAGGCCCATAACTAAGAAATGTAACTTTTAAATACTGCTTAAAAGAAATAAAGAACACTAGGGCTCATTCGGCCTATTCTCACTACAATAATAATTGTTTTACTTTCTCTAAGCATAAATGTAAGGGACCATGGAGCTTCCATTCTGGTTTGAAAGCTAATTATCACATTGCAGTTATTTACTATTTAGGTTGAATTCTCTCTTGTTATTTCTGTTTGACTGTTTTATGCTCTTTCTTTTGGTGAAGCGTGGTTTTAGTGGCTCTATTTTGGGGGGCTATGGATTGTTATAGATGCCTAAATGTTGGCCTATCATTCTCTGAAAAATCAAAGGACGGAAACCTGCCAAATGTTTTATTTTTTTCATCCTTTTTTACTTCTTTTTGCCAATGCTATTTGGCAAATAATGTCAATTTTTACCATTGCGTGCTGTGCTTTTCTGTCTCTTCCTAACCTGAAGGTTTCTTAGTTTCTACCAAGGGGAGAGTTATTTATTTATTTATTTTTTTTGGGGGGGGGGGGAAGTATTACCATAGAACCAGGTTTCAATTACTATATGACATTTTCCTCCTATTTTTTCTCCCTCCCCCAATGACTGCTGATGGTTAGAAAAACACTGCAGATTTCTTGTTGGTTGCTGTTGTTTCTAGTAATTTTTCTTTTGGGTTAATTCATCTCAAATACTATCAGTTATGGACCTTACTAGAACAGGGGAAACATGGAAAGTGTTGTTTTAGACTTGATCTTCTAGATTGTTGTCCTTGAATCCATGCAGTTATAGTTCCTAAATTTTTATTTAAGTTTTCCCGTCCTTCTAGATATGATTTACAGATGCCTAGTTTCCTTTTTACCAATGCAGGGGTATTGGATATCCCGATCTTTGGCCTTCATCCACCTGTAGGGAGCCACTCGATGTCGCAAACAATTTTACCTTTGATGTGATTTCTGGCATCTTGACAGGTTGAGATTCTTAATGACTTTACTGGTTTTGGTTCCTGTTTTTTCTGCATTTGTGTAATTCTTTTGATTGAAGTAGAAAGGTTTGGACAACCTGTTTTGATATAAAAACTGCAAAAGAAAGAAGAAAAGAACGAGGAGAAAAGGTTTCAGCTAAGAAAGAGAGAGATGAGAGATATAAGAGAATGGGAGAAGCTCAGAATTAGGTCTGCCCGCCCCTTTCATTAGATTATATACTCGTAAACAAAAGAGAATACAAAGACAAGTATGCCCTTAGTAAGTTGGCTACTTGTGAGAACTTAAAAACACTCCTAAAACATAAACTAATGGGCCTAAGGCCCAATAACTCTCTAACTATGCTATGTAAATAAAAAACATGTTATATCAGCCAAAACTCAACAATTGACAACAAAATTTTATCCCAACTACTTATATAGTAGTTTTGTTGAGTCAAATTAATTGTTTTAAAATTTCTTAACTTGGTTCAGATAGGTTAGCTGATCAGATAACAATCTTGCTGGCTGGCCTGTAGGCAAAGAGGGGAGTTAAAGAGGGTGGGATTGTATATGAGTTTTGGGATATCAGAATTTGGTTTGAATCCAACAGATTTTGAAACTCCTATATTTGAATTCAATTTGATTAAATAGTTGGATTTCCAATTAGAGTTAGATTCAATTTGATTTTCTCATTATTCTTGTTCTTCCCCACACAAGAAATTGCAGAATAATGGATAAAGCATAAAAGGAAAAAAGAAGAAATAAAAGAAAGTTTCTTTTATTATCTTGCTGTTTATAATCAAGATTGTAGGTGACATAACAAAGATTAGAGGCTGGAATCTTAGAATCAATGACTGTAAGTAACATTTCTATCAAAAAAAAAAAAAAAAGACTGTAAGTAACATAACAAAGATTTGACTGAGTAGCAGCTGGCCAGCCATTCCAAGCTCTCAATAATACCAAAGTTTCTCTCTTATAGGCTTGCAATCCTGCCAATAATCCAGATAATCAAGTCCCAATGGGTAAAACCTTTAAAGATTTTGCTAAAAAACTAGACCACTAAAAAACCAAAAGTTAATAATTGAAAAACCAACAAAACTCTTCAGATTTCAACTAGCAGTGGTGCCAGATGCATTAGCAATGGATTATGAAAAAAAATCATTCAGTTTTCTAATCCTCTCAATATTAGTGAAGGCCAAAAAGAAAGTGGAAAGAAGGTTGCTTGTATTGAAAGAAGAAAAGACTAGGATTTGGAAGAAAAAAGCATTTAGTTTTATCTTGGTAGAGAACACCAGTAGAAGGTTTAGAAGAAAAACCCCTTTTTCAATTCTTCTTATTAAGACTAGGGTTTGGAAGAAGACACCCTTTTTGTCTTCCAGTCATTGAATAGACTATTTTCTTTCTTTTTAGTGCCAGTTTGGGAGGGCTTTCGGGATGTGGCTTCTGGTGTTTCAAGCTGGGCCCCACACAGGAATGCCAGAAGCTGTGTTTGGTAAAAATCCAAAAATCCAATATGGGCTTTCCTATCACCCAAACCATTGCTCAAATATGAAGCTACTCTGAGTAACTTCTCCAGAACACTGGTGCTCAACCATTGCAGCTCAATTAACACAATACACCCCAAACACAGAAGCCCTCCCAAACAGGCTCTTAATTTTTGATGGTGTATCATCAAATAAACTAGGTATTTTTCTTCTTGGTCATATGAATAAATTACTCTTTTATACCCAGTCATTGAATATGGCAAGGTCATTGTTTTTTTTTTTTTTTTTTTTTGTCTTCTGTGTCAACTATTAAGATCTTAATACCCTTGTGTTCAATAAAAATCCTTTCAAAAAGTTTCTACTATTTAAATTTTATGAAGGGTATACTTGCCCACGTGTGTGTGTGTGTGTGTGTGTATATATATATTATTTTATATTTAATCCAATAGAATTAGATGATATTGGATCCAACCATGATCTATCCAAATTTGATTCGTTTCTTATAATCAGATATTTGTATCCTTCATAAATAGATCGGATCACAGATTGAGTCAGATCAATATTTGACTTATTTGCATCTCTAGGTCCACTCTACTTGGTTAGACTGTTGGGTACTGTTTTGGTTCTTTCTTAATAGAAGTATTTTGACCTGCTAATGATAAAAACTTCTTGATTGCTTGCTAAGATGAGGCTCAACCATTATGTCAAATTTTGTGTTAGTTTAGCTATACATGCACAAATTACCTCCAAAACAGTTATTTTCTAAGTTATATGTCCTTATAGATTGCATGCCAAATCTTCCTCCCCATCTCTTAAAAAAATGAAACAAAAGGGGGCCAATGTTTGTAGTATGTTGATCTAAAATTTGTGTCTACAGATATGAGGCAAATATTTCCTTTTGAGCTCTTTCACTTGGGGGGTGATGAAGTCAATACAGGTTAGTTAGTTTGATTTTTCCTTGTGGTAGATCAAAATGCTTTTACTACTGTTTAAAGTTAAAGTAAAAAGTGACAAGAAAACTGCATGCATTTTTATTTTCAACTTGTAGCCATCAAACTACAATGAGCTCGAATATCATACTATTCTATATTTTTTCTTTGGGGGGGGGGGCAGTTATCCATTATAGAGAAAATACTTATTTTTGAAGCTAAAGACATAATGTGGAAGCATAACAAAAATAAAGGGCTCTTTAAAAGCAATGGGTGAGGGCAGTTATTTTGGTGGTGGCCTCCTCAGCTACCATACTAGGGTATGCTAGTAAATACTCCTTTGTTCTCCTAATATAATAAATTGATGTTATCTATCAAAATAAATAAATAAGTGGCTCTTCTGGATTATCACATCCACCCACTCAGCATGAGGTCCCATTTCTAGATTGCATTATATAGGATGTATTTGCCAACATAAGCACATGGTCCTATTTAGAACCTTTTTGTCTTATTTGTAGAATCCTCTTTGTGCCTAAAACACAGATACCTATACATGCTTAGTGCACCCATGATTCATATAGTGCCCAATATGGCCACCAGGTACTGCATGGGCACTTTTACATCATACTTTATGGCATGAACACTCATAAAGAATGATATATTTTAGCAAATCATACAATACAAAATTTGTTGATGATAAGTGTAATTCCAAACCATTTGGGAGCATATTATAGAAAAAGTAGACAGGAAATTGGCTTCTTGGAAGACAAAATATCTCTCTAAAGGTGGGAAGGTCACAGTGTCACACTAATTAAAAGTGTTTTGACATCCTTACCAGTCTATTATATATCCCTATTCCCTCTTCCAGCAAAGACAGCAGCTGTGTTGGAGAAAAAGATGCGAGATTTTTTGTGGAGAGGGTGGAAGGAGGGAGCTAAATGTTGTTTGGTTAACTGGAAAACACTATGCCAGATCCAAAGAAAAAGGGGGCTTAGGGATTAGAAAGTTGAAGGAGGTCAATACCACATTTTTAGGGAAGTGGTTGTGGAGTAATGAGCAACCGAATAGTCTCTGGAAAAGATTAATTCTATCGAAGTATGGTTCTAGTAGCAGAGATTGGGAGACAGAAGCTGTAAGATCCCAATATGGTTGTTCAGTGTGGAAGGCGATTCAGAAAAGTCGGCCCCAGTTTATGAAGGGCATAAAATATGCAGTTCGCAATGCTCGAAGGGTTCTGTTCTGGAAGGATCATTGGTGTGTTGACAGTCCCCTTAAGGACTTGTATCCTTAGCTGTATGAGATCGCAGTCAACAAGAATGCAACAGTGGCTGAGTGTATGGAAGATCAGTACGGGGGTTGTGTATGGAACCCTCAATTTTGGAGGAAACTGAAGGATAGGGAGGTGAATTCTCTAATTCGCTTGTTACAGTGTTTATATAGCATGAGAACAAATGGCCTAAGGAAAGAAGAAAGGTTGTGGAGTTTTGAAAAATCAGGGGAATTTTCTGTAAAATCCTTTTATGACAGCTTATCAAGGGAGAACTTTGAATTTCCAAGTGGAAGGATATGAATTATAAGAGGTATAGAAGTGGCTAATGTGGGTTTTAATTTGTGTAGCAGAAGTCTGGAAACTACTAATCACCTGTTGATTCATTGTAATTCCGTGTTCTGGATTTGGGGAAGAATTTTGGATCTGTTTGGAGTCAGGATGTGCTTCCAGGCTGATGTGAAGGAATTCATGGGTGCATGGTGTCTCTTGACAGTAAATCCGATTGAAGATTACAGCAGAAGAGAAGAGAAGAGAAGGAAGAAAGGAGAAGGATTAGAGGCAATGGAACAGTTCTGGCGGCGCCAGCTTCATTATAATATATAGGGCGGAAAAAATAAGAAGGGAAATGACCCTTGTGCCCCTACTAAATAAAGTTATAATAACAGATTAAAATAAAAAAAAGCTTTAATCAGCCAAACAGACCCTAACAAAATAAAAAACAATTTATTTCAACACTCCCCCTCAAGTTGGAGCATAGATGTCAATCATGCTCAACTTGTTACACAAATCATTATGCTGCACATGATGAAGACCTTTGGTGAAGATATCTGCAAGTTGTTCTTCTGAGCTGACATATGGGGTGTACACTTCTCCATTTACAAGTTTCGCTCTAATAAAATGCTTGTCCATTTCAATGTGTTTCGTCCTATCATGGAAGATTGGATTAGTTGCAATGTTGATAGTAGCCTTATTGTCGCAATAGAGTGACATAGGGTTGCTAACTATAAAACCCAGTTCTCCTAACAGATTTCTTATCCACATGATTTCAACAACTCCATGAGACATAACTTTGTATTCTGCTTCAGCACTAGATCTAGCCACCAAACTTTGCTTGTTACTTCTCCATGTGACTAGGTTTCCCCCCACAAAGGCACAATATCCACTGGTAGACTTTCGGTCATCAACTGCCCCTGCCCAATCAGCATCAGTATATACTTCCACCTTTAAATGTCCATGTTTCTGGAACAACAAACCAGCTCCAAGAAACTTCTTGAGGTATCTGAGGATCCTCTCTGCAGCCTCAAGGTGAGTTGTCCTAGGGTTGTGCATGAACTGACTAAGGACACCCACTGCATAAGCAATATCAGGCCTGGTCATAGACAAATACAAGAGTCTCCCTACAAGTTTCTGAAACTTCTTCACATCTTTCAAGAACTCTCCCTGACTGTCTCCTAGTTGATGGTTAGGTTCAATTGGTGAGTCAATTGGTCTCGCCCCTAGTTTGCCTATATCTTCTAGTAGATCTAGTACATATTTCCGTTGGGAAATAAAGATGCCCTTGTGAGAGCGGGCAGCTTCAATGTCATCCACATTGAGTGGCTAAGAACTTTTTTAGTCTCTGTATTTCAGCCTCCCAATCTTCTGTGATCACAATGTCATCCACATACGCAATTAGAGCTGCAATTTTTCCTTCACCCTTCTTCACAAATAGTGTGTGATCTGACTGGCATTGTTTGAACCCCATCTGTTGAACTGCTAAGTGGAATTTACTAAATCAGGTCCGAGGAGATTGTTTCAGCCCGTATAAAGATTTTTTTAACTTGCACACTTTCTGTTCATTGCCTTTGGCACAAAAACCTGGAGGTTGGGTCATGTACACTTCCTCTTCTAAGTCGCCATTCAGGAAAGCATTTTTGATGTCCAATTGGTGAAGTTCCCAGTCAAGATTTGCCACTAGTGAAAGGAGAATTCCGATAGAGTTCATCTTGGCTACTGGGGCAAAAGTCTCTGCATAGTCCACTCCATATACTTGTGTAAAACCTTTTGCCACCAGTCTGGCCTTGTACCTTTCAACAGTTCCATCAGCCTTGTGTTTCACTGTGAACACCCACTTGCACCCCACTGGTTCCTTCCCTTGAGGAAGATCCACCAACTCCCAAGTGCCATTTTTGTGTAAGCATCAATCTCTTCCTTCATTGCATCTTTCCATTCAGGTTTAGATAAAGCTTATGCAACATTCTTAGGAACGGGGATACTGTCAACAGAGGAGAGAAATGCACGATATGAAGATGAAATATGATCATAGGACACAAAGTGAGAGATAGGATGATTAGTGGTACAAGATCTAACACCCTTTCTCTTAGCTATAGGAACATCAAGATCATTAATGATAGGGGAATCAACATTGAGAGGAGCAGGTATATCAATAGGAGCAAGTGTACCTAGTTGATGGAAAGGATCAACCTTCGGTGAAGCCGATGATGTTGGTTGCATAGTGTCAGGTTCCATGGCTCTTGATCTCTGCAGGCTTTTGTGGCGGTGAAGAAAGACACGGAATGGAGGAGGGTCAGGTAGAGGAGGTAATTGAGTTTGAGCTTGTTTCTCCTCAACCCTACTCTCCCCCTGAGGAGAAACCGAGAAGAAATGTTGATTCTCAAAGGACACGTCGATTGAGACATAGTACTTACGAGAGGTGGGATCATAGCAACGATACCCCTTTTGAGATAGAGGGTAACAAAGGAAGACACAAGGAATAGCACGAGGATCAAGTTTACCCCGAGTAGGTGACAAGTTATGAACAAAGCAATGACACCCAAAAACACGCATTGGAATGGGGAACAGTGGAGCTATAGGAAACAAAAGCTGATGTGGGGCCTTATACTCTAGTAACCGAGATGGCATACGGTTGATGATGTACGAAGCACACAGAACAAAATCCATCCAAAAACATTTTGGAACAGACATATGGATTAACAAGTCACGAGCTACTTCAAGAAGATGACGGTTTTTTCTTTCAGCAACACCGTTTTGTTGGGGTGTCCTAGCACAAGAGCTTTGTTGAAGTGATCCACTCGAAGCAAAGAATTCCGTGAGATCACTATGGAAGTATTCCTTTGCATTGTCCAATTGGAAAATATGGATTTCAGTTTGGAATTGAGTGAACACCATGCGTTGAAAGTCTTTCACAATTTTAGGCACTTCATCTCTAGATCGCATAGGGTAAACCTAGGTGTATCTAGAGTAATCATCGATCAAGGTAATGAAGTACTTATATCCAGCCTCAATAGGTAGAGTAACAGGGTCCCAAACATTAGAATAAATAATATGAAACGGAAATTCAGATATTTTATTTCTCAAAGGAAAAGAGCTTCTACAATGTTTACTCAATTGACATGTCTGACACTACAACTGACTGTGCCATAAATAGGCTTGACTCTCATAGGACGAACTCAAGGACTCTATAGCCACAAGACCAGCTTTATTCTCCAACACATAGAGACCATCCACCATGCTTCCTCTACCAATCGTCTTCCCCGAGGCCAAATCCTGAAACACACATGAAGATGAATAGAAAGTAACTGAACAGTTCAAGGAGTGAGTAATATTACTAATGGAAAGCAAATTTATAGGTAATTTAGGAACATGTAGTACATTAGAAAGGGTAAGGCCGAGTGGGAGAGATATGGTTCCTTGGCCGGCTATGGTGGAGAAAGAACCATCAGCTAGTTTCACCTTATCTCTTCCATAGAGAATATTGTATACCTGAAATAAATTTAACTTACCAGTCATGTGGTTTGAGGCTCCGGAGTCAATTACCTAAGGGGAATCAGAGGTATGAGATGACACATGGAAGGCAGTGGCAGTGTTACCTGATGCAGATGCAAAGGAGGTAGAAGGAGTAGGACCAGAATCCATTTGGCGAAGAGTCCTACCATATAACTCCAAATGGTCACGGAAGGAGTTGATGATCTCTTCCTTAGGGTCAGAACTGGGATGCCTTTCCTGAGTTACCATGGGACTAGTCTCTTGAGATGCCATATTACCTGAGTTATGCT
The DNA here is from genome assembly GCF_055504915.1 of Nelumbo nucifera. Lineage (NCBI taxonomy): Eukaryota > Viridiplantae > Streptophyta > Magnoliopsida > Proteales > Nelumbonaceae > Nelumbo > Nelumbo nucifera. Next base: position 4,409,555 of record NC_142650.1, read on the forward strand.
TTTTGTGATTCTACTGACTTGGTTTCTTGCCCTGATCAGTTGTTGACTTCTTACCCAAATCCTGTGCCCATTTAGGTTTTCCATTGGAAATCCCAACATGTATCTTTGGTGTGTCTTGTCTTTTGGCAGTGAGTGCACCAAAGTTTACTCTTTATCATCTGTTCTCTTCTGAGAGTCACCATTCTTAAAACCACCTTCGACATTAGTATCTGAACTTCCCCGGACAGCTAGGGCAACTGGCTCCCCCTCTGTACAATTCATCACATTTCTTCTGCTCTCTTCTGACTGAACCAAGGCATAAACCTCCTGAACTGATGGCAAGTCTTTACTTCCCAAGATCTGCACCCTGATGGACTCATATGAAGGATTCGGCCCCAAGAGGAAGGCAAATACTCGTTGCTGAGATACAAGTGATTTGTATGCCTTTGCATCTTCATCACACTTCCAGATAACATTTTGATAGTGATCAAGTTCTTTCCATATCGATGTCAGATCTGAGTAGTACATCGAGAGACTCCTTTCCCCCTGCTTGCAAGTGGACGATTCAGCTTGCAGTTGGTATATGTTGGCATAGTGTCTCTGCTCTGAATAGGTGGACTTTGCTTGTTCCCATATTTCACAAGCAATTTCAGCCCACATAAAAGTTTTTCTCACCTGTGGCAGCATGGAAACCAAGAGCCATGACATCACCATACTATTTTCTTGGTTCCATCTATCATATTCAGCACTTCCGCTCTTCGGTTCCTTCACTTTCCCATTAATGTATCCTATTTTTCCCCTAGCAGTGATGTAGAGTTTTATTCCCCTAGACCATTCAAGGTAATTCAGACTATCAGAGAGAATAACAGCCATGGGGAAACTCATATCCATTCCCCCACTCACTCCATTTTGACTTCCAGAAATCCCTGAAGTAGCAGAATTCTCAGACGACATGGTCAACACAGATTTTTTTTCTTTTTAATCTAAAACCTCAACTTAGGATCCCTCCTTATATCAGACCAAAAAGCTTCACACACAACAAGTGATCAGTCCACACACTTCAGTTTTTTGGACTTAATCTATGCACAAGACCAGTACCAATTTCCAGAAAAAAACAATATGACAAATCTGATTTTCAGACCTGTACGGAATAACAGCCCCATCCTACTAGTTTTCCAGAAGGTCCACAAACATTAATCACAAGGGGAGATCCTTACACACAAGACATCAAGCCAACAAGTAGAGAAAAAAAGTCATACGTGACCTACAGCCACCTTTCACAAGTACAGGATCACACGATCCAAAACAAACAGAGGTAAAAACCTCACAAGGGTCTGCCGACATTCAGTGGTTCAGATCCATTCGTTTTCCTCTTGGTACACGACCAAGGGAAGAAAAAAACAGGAAAAAATAGGGCGATACCAGTTGCAGATCTGATTCGATCAATCCAGATTTACTCCTCCGTTCCGCCCAGATTCAGCAGTTTGGAGAAGACACTTGATCGCCCAGATTCAATGGCCACGCTCTGATACCATCTTGACAGTAAATCCGATTGAAGATTACAGCAGAAGAGAAGAGAAGAGAAGAGAAGAGAAGAGAAGAGAAGAAGAAAGGAGAAGGGTTAGAGGCAATGGAACAGTGCTGGCGGCACCAGCTCCATTATAATATATAGGGTGAAAAAAATAAGAAGGGAAATGACCCTTCTTGTGCCCCTACTAAGTAAAGTTACAATAACAGATTAAAATAAAAAAGCTTTAATAAGCCAAACAGACCCTAACAAAATAAAAAACAATTTTACTTCAACAATATCAAAGGGATTTAAGCAAGGTGGGTAGGGTAGTGTTAGAGAATAAAACCTATTCAAGGACTTCACTTAACAGCTTAAGCTTTTAGGTCGAATGGTTCTTTAAGATGGTATCAGAGCCACTTTGACCAAGTGGTCTAGTGTTCGATTCTCGTCACCCCATTATAATATAATTAATTAAGTTTCAGCACAAGGTATGGGCAAGCCTGTGCTGTCACGCTTCAAGCCTAATGGGCTTTCGTGTGAGGAGGCATGTTAGAGAATAAAACCTATTCAAGGACTTCATTTAACAGCTTAAGCTTTTAGGTCGAATGGTTCTTTAAGAGGTAGCATGGAACATCATCCCATTTGTTGTGTTCTGGGCAGTCTGGAGCAAAAGAAATGGCAGAACATTTCAGGAGAGGCAGAGTTCAAAAGAAGAGGTTTTCAAGAAAGTGATGGGCATGGTATTTTCTTGGTTGGCAAACCACTCTTTGTTCAAGAACAGACACAGAAATACTTTTTTTGATCGGGGATTTCTTTTTGTAAGGAAATAGTAGGATTTTTTGGTTGTATTTGGGCTTACCAAAAATGGTTAATATGGTTGTATCCTTGTACAGAATCTCATTGTACATGGTTTGTCTTTTGTGTTTTTTGGTTTTATGAATGAAATACTTTTGCCTTACAGTTTCAAAAAAAATGTTGATGATGGAAATTTAATTAAATTTGGCAAGATATAGGTATTGAGGATTTTTTCAGTTTCTAAATAGTTGGGTTAGTTGGTCAGATGTTAGTAGGGACTTGGGTGGGGACTGTGAAGGATTGCATGTGAGGTCCACTGGCCATACCCTGAGAGCCTGCAGTTCCATGGGGTTCATCCCGTGTGTTTTGGCAGTGATGCCAAGTGGCCATCTCAACTACTGGGTAATTGACAGTATTACTTTTTGTTAATTTCATTGCTCAAGAGGAAATTACAAAAAGATGTAATTTCAACCCCCACCAGCTGCGAAGGACTGTACATTGTGTAAGTTACTACATCTGTTCACGCATATACACTATCTTCAAAAACAATTTCCTCCCAATGATTTGTAAAACATGTCATTCTCAAATCAGCAAAATCCTTCTCTATGCTTGCCCATCTTACCATGCACCTTTCAACCTTCCCAGTCATCCTTTCTTCCACCCACCAAACTGATCAAAGATTCTCTTATTCCTTTCTAACAACACTGACCAGCACAAGGCACCTAGAACCATCCCTCAGAACAAGTTAAAGTAGACTATATATGGAAGCATGATATCAGAAAATTAAAGTAGACGCCTGCATCCATGTCCTGGTTCTAAAGAAATTAAGTCATATCTCTGTTTCTCACACCTATATATGGGCATTTAGTTCTGTATGTGTGATTTGTATATCTAAAATTATATATGAGCTTTCTCTCTAACACAATATACCAGGCATAACCTAACCAGCCAGGCTAGGTTGACTGGCTAAGGATCTATCTGAAACATCTTCTAGCCCTTTAATTAGAAAAGTATATGTAGACATTCTAGAATTTCCATAGTTTTGAGTAAGCCTTTATGAGGAATATCCAATGATATTGATTTTGCACAATTTTGAGACACATTTCTTCTTTGAAAGTAATGTAGAAGTTTCTTTAAATACAGTGGTTGTTGTAGGACTTTTCATCCTTGATTAGATGGAATTGAAAGTCACACAAACTGTTTCACAATCCTGATTACTACAAACTGGAATATCTGTTTAAAACTCTTGGTTGCTGAATGGAAGTCTATATCACACTCAAACAAGGTGCTGCTAAACCTAGTCCACAGTAATGACAATCAGTTGGGCTCTGTGCTTTTATGCAAAAGAACCAAGCATTGCACTAGTAAAAGCTTTTACTTTTAGGGCTTGAACTATCAAGTGGGACATTTTAGTACCCTGAACTTTTAGAAATATAAAGTCCAATTCTGTTAAAACTGCATTACAATGAGGAAAAATTACAAAAATGATCATGTTTAGATTCTCTTTTGCTGACTGAACTTTTATTTTACTCTTTTTTCATATGAAACCATCTCTATACTTCTTTTAAACAAAGAATAAAGGCACTTGAATGGAACAATGAAGAATAGTGAAAAAAATAAATAAATCTGAAGATGGGCATTTTTGTGAGCTGGACTCAAGTGTATATTTCTAAAAGTTCATGGTACTAAAATGTCATAATTGAAAGTTCAGGCTCTTTAGTGTCAGTACCCCCAAAGTACAGGGTACCTATCTGTAATTTATCTTACTTTTATTTTCTTTAAATATTTATTATTCTAAATGGCCCAATATTTGACAGATTGTTGGAGCTCAACTCTGCATGTCAAGGAATGGTATGCCTCTCCTCTGCTTAATTAATCTTCCATTATTTTGTGAAGCCGACATGCAACTCTTTAGCATTTTGGGTATAAGATTTACCAGAAAATGCTATAATGCATTTGTCAAACTTATGCATCTTGATGAGTTATGAAAATGGCAGGAAAAGAGTTGAAGGTTGACTTTTATCATTGTTATCTTATCTGTAATTTATATCACTTTTTGCCCCTTCTGGTCAAAGACAATGCAACTTCTCTTGCTCATATTGGATGGATTAGTTCTCTGAAGAGGTCTGTCTGAATTCAGGCTTCAAGAGCATAACATGACTGGGAAAGATGCTTACCAATATTTTGTATTGAAAGCTCAAGAGATGGCCATTGTAAGAAATTGGATCCCAGTGAACTGGTATGTTTTAAATTGTCAATAAATAGCTATCTGTATATTTCATTTTTCATCCTTAGATAATGTGATCTTATGTTGTATCTTATTTACCTTTATGCATACCCTTGTCACAAACTTTACTGGATGTTTTCTGCAAGAAAATTCTTTGGAGTTTTGAACATTCTTTTCATATTTGGGTTTTATCAGGAACAAACCAAGTCAGTTGGTAGATATGGAGGATGGGATTTTATATTTGAAACCATTGACATTTAAAATTTTACTCGTGCTTATAGGAACTGGATCATACAGCATCTTCCTAGGGTATTGTGATTAAATTAAATTTGAAGGATCAAATCTTTCAAAATAATCTAATTTCTCAACTCTTGAGAGATTTAAGTCCTTATAAGCTTTTGAAAATATTGAAATTCTGTAATGATATTTCAACAATATAAGGATATACTTAAGGCAGTTATCTGGAAATCTCATTTCAGGGAAGAAACCTTCAACACATTCAAGGATAGACTTAATCCACAGACAGTGGTGCATAACTGGTAAGTTAAGTACACATACTTTGTACTTGGTTTATTTCCAGTAGAAATTTCTTATTGTCTTTTGCATGTAAACAATTATACTTATCCTCTTCTGGAAGGTTGGGTCCGGGAGTCTGTCCAAAAGTTGTTGCAAACGGTCTCAGATGCATTTACAGCAATCAAGGTGTATGGTATCTTGATCATCTGGATATTACTTGGGAGAGTTTCTACAATAGTGAGCCACTGGAAGGAATAAATGATACTTTGGAGCAGGATCTTGTTCTTGGAGGTGAAGTTTGCATGTGGGGTGAGACTGCTGATACCTCGGATGTCCAACAGACAATATGGCCCCGTGCTGCAGCGGCTGCAGGTATACATGTGATGGAAATAAATCATTGATACTGAAGATGTTCTTATAATAATTATTGGGTTCTCTCTACCTCATGAATTAATAACTGATATCTAAAAGAAAATTTGATTTTATCAGTACTTCTTAGGGTTAGTTATCCTTCTCCTGGATTCATTACTTCCTGGGACCTGGGATATTTTAGGCCTCAAATAATTCTTGAGGGTTGGAGTAATAATGTTGATATGAGTGAAAACCTCTTATTTTCAGTAGAGATGCATAGGAGAAAAGGCTGAGAAAGCCTACCATCCTTTTAAGGGTTCTACTACAGTGTGAAAATTTAATGGTAAGGGAAAACCTCAGCCACTCAATACATTACACACTACCGTTTGCATCTTTTTAATATTGCTTTGGTGAGTGAAAACTTAACTTGGGTTCTAATAGGAACTTGTATGTTATTTTCTCAATTTCATTTTCTTTGGGCCTTTGAATGGGTTTTGTAGAGAACACTGATGTGGACCCCACTGCTGTGGTCCCCACTGTGTTCGTATGGCAGCATAGCATATGTTTTTTTGTTAGTTGTGTTAGTGTTAGTTGGTAGTTATTTCAGTTTGTTGTTACAGCTTGTTATTTCAGCTTTTTTATTAGTTTATTTGCCATGTAAGCAATAAGGGCAATTCAGCCCTTTTACAATTAATCAACATATATAAATATTAAGAGTGGGTCGGCAGATCATTATGATTGACCCTCTCTCTCTTTTCTAAAAACCATTCGTGTGCTTCTTCTTTTCTCCCTCTCTTCTTTTCTTCTGAAATCTTTCTTTTGCTTTCGAATTCAAGACTGATTGTAGTCTTGATTGACTACATGGTATCAGAGCAAGGATTAGGGTTTCTCATGTGAGTCTGATCCAGCCAACCACATGAGAATTACCTAGGGCTGGAAGATTAAGAGGATCCCTTTTTTGGCTGATTCTTGGAGGTTATCAGAGACTGTAGCAGTTGTCCAAAGAGTGGATTGTGTTCTTGATAATCAGGAAGAATCAGAGGAAGATAAAGAGTCCAAGATCAGTTTCTTTATCAAGACTGAAGGTGACGATCAGAATTTCTGTTCAAAACCTAAAACTGGTTGCAGAGAAGGAGGTCTTATGTTAGTCTAATTAGATTGACTACATGAGAATTTCCTAGGTTTAGAAGTTTTTCAACAAAGAAGGAGGATCGGCTGATTCTTGGAGGCTACTGGTAGTGTGCAACTACTACTAAGAAGATTGTAGAAGGCTGGGAGAGTTCCAGTAGTCAGGAAGAATTAGAAAAGGCTTCGGATCCCCAAGATTAGGGTTCTGCATCAGACAGAAGGTGGCGGCCAGAGATTTTCTTTCATAAAGTAAGTTTTTTTTTTTTTTGCTTGAGAATAACCTTGAAAGAATCATCTTGGTCTATTCTGAGAGGTGCGGCTGGAAAACCTTTTTTCTTTCTAGGGTTTTGAGAGAAAACCCTAAAGTTCAGAACTATCGTTGGTTTCAGATCAAATTTGAACTGGTTTCATACAAAATTCTGTTTTTCCTTGTTTTTGGAAGACCTAGGCCGGCTGTTATCAGTTGTTTAGGTGTTGTTTTTCTATTACAGTAGCTTCAAAAGTTTTTTATTGCTAATTCTTGACCAAGAATGGAGTTCAAGAATCAGGGGGAAGGTGTTTTTGGGACTAGCAATTCTGGTAACATGTCTGAGAATGCCTTTCAGATTACAACTGTGAAGTTTGATGGATGCAACTACTTAGAATGGGCCCAATCGGCCATGATGGCCATTGGGGGTAGAGGAAAACTTAGCTACCTGTTGGGAGATGTGAAAGAACCATCTAAGGAGGACCAAATGTATACCAAATGGGTTCAGGAGAACTATTTGGTTATGACATGGCTGTGCAACTCTATGCAGCCACATATCAGCCAGAACTATTTGTGGGCAAAAACAGCCAAAGAAATCTGGGATGTCATGAAAGAGACTTACTCCCAACCCCTTAATGTTGCTAGGGCCTATGAATTGAAGTGTGAGGTTAATAACCTTAAGCAAGGAGAGAAACCAATCTCCGTTTACTTCTCTACTTTGAATCTTTGTGGCATGAAATTGACCACCTAGAAACACTTGAGTGGGAAAGTCAGAAGGATGCACAGACTCATAGAAAGCAAGTTGAAACTAATAGGGTTTTTGAATTCCTAGCTGGTATTAATCCTGACTATGATATGGTGAGACAACAAATACTAACAAGGGACAGTGTGACCTTATCTCAAGCCTACTCCTTGGTGCATAGTGAAGAGACTAGGAGAAAGGTTTTGATGCAGCATCAGCCCTTCCCACCAGCTTTGGCAGCAATTAAACCTAAGTTTGGGGGTGATACAGAAAGGGATATAAAGAAGGAAGATAAGCGGGATCTAGTGTGTGAACATTGTAAGAAACCTAAGCATACTAAAGACACATGTTGGAAGCTACACCCTCATCTAGTCCCAACAAAATTGAGGAACAAAAGGGGTAATGCCCATATGGCTGTCAATACCGATTCTGCATCCTCATCGGGCACAAAATGCACGCCCCTAGACACCTTAGCTGTTGTTCGGGCTGCCTTAACTCAATTGGAAAAGGAAGTTGTGAATTCGGCTCAATCATCTCAGTCATCATCAGCTCCTTCCACATCAGTGTTCTCTACACCACAGCAGAATGGGATTATCCACATCAAAATCTTCAGATCCGATAATGCAAAAAAATACTTTACCAAGCCACTGGCCTCTTATCTACTTGATCATGGGATTATTCACCAGAGTACTTGTCCTTGTACACCACAACATAATGGGGTTGCTGAGAGGAAGAATAAGCATATATTGGAGGTGGCTAGAAGCATTATGTTTAACTCCAATGTGCCTATCCGTTTCTGGGGCGATGCTATTCTTACAACAGTGTATCTCATTAATCAAGTTCCTTCACGGGTTATTGACATGAGGCCTCCCTTTACCCTTCTATACTCTGATAAAGAATTATCTATTGTTCCCCTTAAAAACTTTGGTTGCACTTGCTTTGTTCAGATTCTTGAACCTCATCGTTCCAAATTTGATCCTAAGGCCTCCAAATGCATTTTTCTCGGTTATGCACAAACTCAAAAGGGTTATTGCTGCTATGAACCTACTTCTGGGAGGAGATTTGTCTCGATGGATGTTACTTTCTTTGAGGAGGTACCCTATTACCCTAGGGTTTCTCCTTAGGGGGAGAGTAGTGAGAGTGGGGTTAACTCATCAGAAGTTCCTTTACCTGTTCCATTGAGTGATGAGGGATGTAATGGGGAGGGTTGTCAGAGGTCTCAGGATTTGAGAGTCTATCACAGGCGGTGGAGGCAGGTTGATTTCGGTCATCAGTAGTCCAGGCCAGCCCCAGTTCCTTCTGCGGATCCAGGTCCAGGTACCACAGTCTCTTTATCAGATCCAGGTCCCCCTGAGATACCTTCCATGGTTGCTACTTTACCTTCTTTGGATGACCTTGACCTCCCCATTGCAGTCCGTAAAGGCAAACGGCGTTGTACCACATCCACAGCTCACTGCATTTCCCAGTCTCTGTCCTATGATCGCCTGTCCCCCTCTTACAGGTCCTTTCTCACATCCATTGTTGATATTCCTATTCCCAGAATAGTGCAGGAAGCCTTGTCAGTTCCTGAGCGGAAAGATGCAATGAAGGTTGAAATGGATGCCCTTCTGAGGAATAATACTTGGGAGCTAGTTGACCAACCTAAAGGAAAGAAGCCGGTTGGATGTAGATGGGTATTTACTGTGAAACATAATGCTGATGGTTCCATTGAAAGGTATAAGGCCTGGTTAGTTGCAAAGGGATTTACTCAGACTTATGGTATAGACTACTTGGAGACTTTTGCTCCAGTAGCAAAGATGACCACTATTTGAGTTCTGCTATCCCTTGCAGCCAGTTATTCTTGGCCCTTGTTCCAGATGGATGTTAAAAATGCCTTCCTCAATGGAGACTTACAGGAAGAAGTCTACATGTAGTTACCTCCTGGATTTTATGATGCAGAGACAGGTAAGAAGGTTTGCCGGTTGAATAAAGCCTTGTATGGACTAAAGCAGTCCCCTAGAGCTTGGTTTGATAGATTCAGACATGCCCTTGAAAAATTTGGCTATGTACAGTCCCAGTCAGACCATACATTGTTCATTAAAAGAGTGGACTCTTCCTTGACTTTGCTTGCTGTATATGTGGATGATATTGTAGTGACAGGGAATGATAACAGTGAGATTGAGTCTCTTAAACAACTCCTTCATCAAGAGTTTGAGGTGAAAGATCTGGGAGAGCTACGATACTTCTTGGGTATTGAGGTTGCTAGATCTAAACATGGGATTTTTATTTCTCAGAGGAAGTAAGTTCTAGATCTATTAGCAGAAACTGGAAAGTTGGGTGTTAAGCCTGCAGATACACCTATTGAACAGAATCACAAGATCAGTGCAGAGGGTGGAGAGCCTCTTGAAGACAAAGCTATGTTCCAACGGTTGGTTGGAAAACTCCTCTATCTTTGTCTCACACGACCGGACATCAGTTATGCAGTCAGCGTTGTCAGTCAATATATGCACTCTCCTAGAACTACTCACCTCTTTGCAGTTGAGAGAATATTAGCATACTTGAAGAGATGTCCAGGTAGAGGTATATTATTCAAGAATAATGATCACATGAAGATAGAGGTCTATACAGATGTTGATTGGGCTATGAGTGTTGATGACAGAAGGTCTACCTCTGGATATTGTGCATTTGTAGGAGGTAACCTTGTCTCCTGGAGGAGTAAGAAACAAAGTGTTGTTTCTCGTTCTAGTGCTGAAGCTGAATATAGATCTGTGGCTAATGGTGTGGCTGAAATCCTATGGCTGAAGTCATTATTTGAGGAGTTGGGTATTGCTTATGAGAAGCCATTAATGTTGTATTGTGATAATCAGGCTGCTATTAATGAAAGAATGGTAGGATCCATCTAATGGACGCCATGAAGGTTGCGGAATGGGTGGACGAATTTCAAAAATTTTCCTACCTTCTTCCAACTGGGAATCATATTCCCTAAATTTAGAATACAATATTCAAGGATCCTACTTGAACCATAATTGAACCAGATCTGGACCAAAAAGAAAAGGGAGGAATTATACCTGATCCAGAGAAACAGTATCTCCCAAAGTTGGTGTTCACGCCCAAAGAAGACACCAAGATCCGCTCCTGCTGAAGATGACACAGCTGCATGTGGAACAGAACCAACAGAGTGTGTCCCACACACTGGATCCTTCGCAAGAATCCTCTGGAAACTCTAAGCACCGAATCTTTTTCAGTCTTTTCTGCAAGACTGATGTCAAGAATTAATTTCTTGATTTCTTTCTACTGCAAAATCAAATCTTGCCAAAAGGAATGGCGGCGACTGGAGAAGAACTCCTGGGACGAAGATGGCTGAATTGCTTCTCTTCTCTCTGGAGTGTGAATGAGATCTAATCTCAATTCGCAGGATGCTTTCTTGCTTACTCAAAAACCCTGTTCGAAATCTAATGTTTTTTCTCTTAGGGTTTTTCCTCCTTTCTTCTTGATTAAGAAACCCCTAATTAGGAGTTATCCCAATCCAAATCAGTATTTGGATAGGGGATGATCTTGATCCTATCTGCAGATTAAGTTAGCTTACTCCTGATCTTATCAGGAGGTTACCAGATTCAAATCTGATTTGAATTTGGTCTCCCAGAGTGGATAAGGTTAAAAGGCCCTATCCTTTTTGCTAACATTAATCTCAGATCCGCCCCATAGATGGGTGATCATATCAGCCCAGCTCGAAATGGGCTTTTTGGCCCATTAAATGTTCAGTGCTTAACTAGTTTCCAATCTGCTGCCCAGTTGGGTTTCTTTGTATGGCGTGGGACCCAAGCATTGATCTACACACCAGCCACATGGGTTCGGCCCAGCCTTTATTACAAGGCCCAGCCAAATTCACTGAAAAGCTCAGTAAACCCCTGAGCCCATCACATGGACCTTATGGGCCCAACACTTACATTAAGTGGTCCCTGGGCCAAGCCATCTTATAAAAACCCAGGGACTGTGGGTAGGTGCAAGATTAGCCCATCAGGTACTATCCTAAATGGTCTTACACTTAACCTCTCAGCCCTTAATGATCAAGCACTGCCCGACAAGAGAGGACCTCTCCCTCGGCTGCAAGGAACAGTGCCGCACTCTCTACTCACATGGATCCCGGGAATTAAAACCATTTGCAAACATTTTGAAACCGTACATATACATATATATTAATTTTGCAAAACAAAATTCCAACGATTGAAATCAACTGTCGGCAGTTTGGTTTCCATCAGAGAGAGTGCCTTCCCGATCATTACCTTTGTCTGACAAAGGGGCTGATCCTGTCACTATGATCACCCACTCAGATGAATTCTCAGACTGTCCCAACATACCCAGGTTTTGATCCCCGCTAAGGATCTCACTGATTGGCATATCAAAGACAGCCCGATCCGACACCTAGTGAAGTGTCATAATCGAGTCTAGGGGTCAGGTGTAACTTTCCAGTTTTGCCCATCTATCTCCAAGGTCCAGGGCAACACTGGAAATCTGGTCCGGTTCAAGGATTCGAGTAATCCCATACTGCATGTGCCTTGGGTCTTACCCTGGTGGCCGAGATGGGCCATCCCAACACTTGGTGGCACACCAGTATCAGCCTTGGCAGGATAAATCTCCCAGACTTATCCAATGGTTGTGAACATTTAAAACTAACACGAGTCTCTATAAGTGTCCAGTTTTAGGGTCTTACACAGAATTATACCAAACAACATGAATCAAACATGCACTTTATTTATTTACACTAAATGTCAAAAGTACATCAAATCGGATTGAAGCTAAGGGCATACAAAACTGTCTAACAATTAATATAGCTCATAATCCGGTACAGCATGACAGAACTAAGCATATCGAAGTCGATCAAAATTTTGTCAGAGAAAGGGTTTCGTCTCAAGAAGTGTGTCTCCCGTATATCACCTCCAGCATGCAGCTCGCAGATCTTCTCACCAAGGCTGTTCCAAGGAAGAAATTAGAGGCAGACCTATGCAAGTTGGGAATGACAAATATCTATTCCCAACTTGAGGGGGAGTGTAGAGAACACTAATGTGGACCCCACTGCTGTGGTCCCCACTGTGTTCATATGGCAGCATAGCATATGCTTTTTTGTTAGTTGTGTCCGTGTTAGTTGGTAGTTATTTCAGTTTGTTGTTACAGCTTGTTATTTCAGCTTTTTTATTAGTTTATTTGCCATGTAAGCAATAAGGGCAATTAAGCCCTTTTACAATTAGTCAAAATATATAAATATTAAGAGTGGGTTGGCGGATCATTATGATTGACCCTCTCTCTCTTTTCTAAAAACCCTTCGTGTGCTTCTTCTTTTCTCCCTCTCTTCTTCTTTTCTTCTGAAATCTTTCTTTCGCTTTCGAATTCAAGACTGATTGTAGTCTTGATCGACTACTGGTTTCATAATGGGCCAGCTATCATGTTTCAACATGTTTGTGTAAAACAAGGTCACATAGTTTTCAAGGTGCCATGGTGAGGCTAGGTGATAGGGGGTGCCTTTCGTCTAGTTGCCTAGCCAATGGGTTTTTTTTTTTGAATAAAAGCCATGAAGCCTAGGGTACTTCCCTAGGTTCCATGGCAAGCAACAATCGTATCTCACTATTAAATGTCTATAGTCTTCATAAAGAAAATGTATAAACTTCATTTAAAGCATAGAGAATCAACGTATTCATGAAAAAATGGAAGAAACAAAAAGAAATCTTAGAAAACAGAGGGGCTGAGCCTCGATTTTTGTCCTAGGAAAAAAATAGAGATTGTGACAAAATTTTGAATTCTTCCATGCTTATTAGTTCAGGTTTTGAAGCCTTTGAGGATTCAAAACGATATACATCTTAATTGAACCCTACCAAATAAAAAGAAACTAGTATTTTAACTCAAACTGAATAATTTAGTTTAATAGTGCCTGTTTTATTTATATAATCTCAGAATGTTATGAATATAAAAGTATTCAAGAGCATCATGTAAAAATATTTTGGCAATTAAGTTAGCATTTGTGTTTTATTGAATGGTCACAAGCAATTCTTATGACCATGAACTTATGAAAAACAAATCACCCAAGCATGCATTCACTAGGTGATTTGGTTTATCCTTTGACTTATAGGATATCTAGCTTTTTATAGAGGCCACAAGAAAGTGTTATGATTATGTGAACGAACTCATTGCTCCACATGTTAGCCTACCTTTGTATTTTTTATATTCCTAGTAAGGTAATGGATCCTAGAGGGAGCCTCCATTTCATCATATGATAGTGGATAGTTCGTGCATCACTTGGGGTAGCAACAATAAGCATGCACTCACTGGACAAGTCCATCTTTAATTTGATTGACAAAATGTTTATGTTTTATTGAAGGGCTCAAAAAAGTGTTGTGACCATGTGGACTAATCGAAACCAAATCACCTAGGCATGCACTCACAAGGTGATTTGGTTTTAATTTGATTATTAACATGTTTGTCATTTATTGGAGGGTCACAAGCAAGAGCCAATTTTGTCTAGCCTTTCTAAAATTGGGTTCCATAGACTTTTAGAAGTGCACTTTTCCCCCAGTGGTAAGCAAGCCCAAATACATTTGAAACTTCCCTCACTGCCAATTCTACCACATTTGAAACTCTCCCCCAGTGGTAAGTACTTTTAACCTTGGAGCCCAAGATCTCAGCCAATTCTACCACATTTGAAACTTCCTCCACTTCCATCATCTCATTCTTGACCAGATTTACTTTCAAACTTGATACTACTTTGAAGTTTGAACCAGCATAATAAGCATCTTAGACTGAGAACCTGATTCGAATGTGTCGCATAAGATAGAAGTGTCATCTGCAAACTGAAGGATTTCCACCTTTGAGCCATTGCTACTTGCGTCAAAGCCTTCCAAGAAACCCATCTCTGAAGCTCTAGCTGTCATCTTACTTAAACCTTCCATCACCATTCAGAAAAGAAGAGGAAACAGTGGGTCCCCTTGTTTCAATCCTCTTGAACTTTTAAAATTCCCTTGAGCCATGTAAAGAGACTGGGCCGAATGGGTCATAGTATCTTCTCTTGTAATATCTTTTCTTTTATTGTTGGCTAATGGGCCTCTCTTAATGGGCCTGTTATTTCTTTTGTTTAATCTCTCTATGTTACTGCCTAGTTGGCCGCCCACTTAAGGGCATACTTGTCATTACTCTAACTTTAATTCTTAATAAAAAGAAAGGATTAGAGGAGAAAGGGAAGATAATTCGATTCTTCTTCTTCTTCCTTCTCTTTTCGCCATCTTCTTCTCTTGTGTTGCTGCTCTTACTTCTCTTCTTCCTTTTTCTTCTAATCTTCAAATTTACACCTAATATTTGAGGACTGATTTACATCTTGGTATCAGAGCAGGTCTATTTCTTCCTTTTTTTTCTTTCTTCTTCTTTTCCATACACCCTTAGATTAAGAGAGTGTATGGAGAGATAGGTTCTCTATAGTTCAGAGGATCTCTGGCCTAGTTGGTAGAGGGTTTGGAGAGTTTAAATCTGGCTGGATATTGCCAAGAAGCGGTGTTGTTCTGTTGCTGCACAAAACCCTTAGCCAATTAGAGATTTTCGAAGGTACAGGTAAAGGTGAAGCTTTGGGTGTGGCGCTCTATGCTTGGGAGGTGTCTTGTGACTCCTAAAGGAGGGCGGTTCAGGTTTGGAAGAGATTAGGAAGTTTTGGTAGGAGCGGCTGCATCTTCTCTCTTCCTCCCCAACAGCTAGATGGAGTAAAACCCTATTTTTCAAGCATATGGGTTCTGGTTTGACTTCAAGTAAGTTTATATAGACAAAATTTCTGGTTCTTTGATTTTCGTTTGATTAATGGAGCCATACGGAAGTGAGTTCAAGCAAGTATCGGTTTCAGGCCTTGGTTCGGTAGATTCCGTTTTGACTGGTGTAACCACAATCAAGCTAGATGGGACAAATTATCTTGCTTGGGCACAATCTATAAGAATTTATGTATGTAGTAGAGGAAAACTCGGGTATCTCACAGGTAGTAAAGTGAAACCCAAAGAGACAAACCCTAAATTTGAGAAATAGATGCAAGAAAACTATATTGTCATAGGATGGTTGGTCAATTCTATGCAACCTCATATAAGTCAGCATTATCTCTGGATGTCTTTGGCTAAGGAGATATGGGACAGTGTTACTGAGACCTATTCACAGAAGTTGAATGTAGTCAGAGTCTATAAGTTGAAAAGTGATGTGAAGAACCTAAGACAGGGGGAGAAGAGTGTAGCAATCTACTACTCTATACTGAAATCCCTATGGCAAGAAATTGATGTTATGGAGACAGTTGTATGGGAGAGTAAGAATGATGCTGAAATGTATAGGAAGTTGGTGGAGAGAAATAGGGTGTTTGAATTTCTCACTGGACTCAACCCTGAGTTTGACATCATTAGACAAAATATCCTGGCCAGAGATGAGGCTACTCTTTCCCAGGCATATGCTATGATAAGCAGTGAGGAGAGTAGGCGGCAGGTTCAGTTGCAGGGTCCACCTACAGAACACTTTGCACATGCTGGAATAAAACCAAAGGGTCCTATTGAGAAAAAGGAACAGATATGTGAATATTGCAAGAAACCGAGGCATACAAAGGACACTTGCTGGAAGCTTCATCCTGAGCTTCTTCCTGATAGGTTTAAGAATAACAACAGCTCTAAGAAGGGCAGTCAGGTAGGAAAGCCTAAGGTAGCTAATGTTGCTACAATACCTGAAGGAGGAAATAAGGAGAGTGAAGAGAAATCAACCATTGAGTAGTTGGCAGCAATGAAGGCGGATTTTGAAAAGTATGGGAGGCTACTAAATCACTTGGAAGCTATTGTTTCTTCATCTCACTCTTCCAGCAACAACACATAATCTTCATCAGCATTTGCTCACTCAGGTATTCGTGCTTCTGCAAATCATGCTTCAGTTTCAGGTAATCATAAAATCCCTTGGATTATTGATTCCGGTGCATCAAACCATATGACTAGCCTGTCTAATCTCTTCTGCTCATACCACCTTCTCTCTGGAAAAGATAAAATATCCCTTGCTGATGGGTCTCTTGCTCCCATCTCTGGTAAAGGAGATATAAAGACATTTGACACCCTTTATTTATCCTCTGTCCTTCATGTCCCTAAACTTAACACAAACCTTTTATCTGTTAGCAGCTTAACTAAATCCATGAATTGCAGCATAACTTGTTTTCCCACTCATTGTGTTTTTCAGGACCTGCAATCTCAGAGGATGATTGGGAGTGGCCATGAGGCGAATGGAATATACTTGTTGGACACATCGGATCGAGCTTTGGGACCACCTCATGGAGTTGCCTTAGAGTCAGTTTTGTCAGAGTCTGTTAACAAAGTCCTGTTATGTCACATTCGGTTTGGTCATTTGTCATTCTTTGAGTCGTTTGTTTCCAGATATGTTTAAGGGAGTGTCTTTATTGAGTCTTCATTGCGAGTCGTGTGAATTGGCAAAGTATTGTAGACATTGTTATGGGCCCGCGCGTAGGATCTCGTCACGGGTCGGTCCACGGGGAGAAAGCCCTGCTTTCCCTTGCGCCTTCCCTTGCGTGCAGACCCTATTGTGGGAAACCGAATGGGTGATTTGTCCAAGAGACCACCCGAACTCTCCTAATGGGTGATTTGTCCAAGAGACCACCCGAACTCTCCTCACTCTTTTCTTGACTAGAAAACTGGATGCCTTTATTTCAATTCGTGGCTCCTTAAATAGGAGATTACAGAAGGAAATTCCTAATTAAACTCAAACTCCAACTTGAACTCAAACTCCTAATTACCTACTCCTAATGGTAACACAACTCTTACTTAAGATAAGGATCAGGGATGAGGAATGGTGTAGCTGGCGGCGAGTTGGTGGGCAGAGCTGATGTGGTAAGATAAGTGTGGGCCCTGCCCTACTGCTGCTGCCGGCGGTACGCGCGTCTCGCAGTGCTGCTGCCGTGAGGTGCGTGCTGCTGTCGTGCGGTGTGTGCTGCTGCCTAGTGTTGCGCGCTGCCCGACGGTGCGTGCGGTGCGCTGTCGGGCTGTTGTGCGGCACTGTCGGGCGGTGCGCGCTGTTGGGCGGCCCGCTGTGCGTGCTGCTGCCTATGACTGCGCCGCAGTGCGCTGCCGGGCGGTGTGTCCATAACAGACATTCTTATTCAGTAAGCAATAAAAGATCTCTTTCTCCTTTTCATATTGTTCACTCTGATGTGTGGGGGCCATATCATTTGCCAACTATGGGGGGTTATAGGTACTTTATCCTTTTTATTGATGACTACTCTCATTACACTTGGATTTATCTCATGAAATCCAGGGATGAAGTACCAACTATTGTGCAAAAATTTCATGAACTCATCCTCACCCAGTTTAACACTCGTATCAAAATATTCCGTTCTGATAATGCTAAGGAGTATTTTGAGAGAACACTCTCCACCTATCTTGAAACTTTTGGGGTTATTCATCAAAGTTCTTGTTCCTACACTCCACAACAAAACGGGGTGGCAGAAAGGAAGAACAGACATGTGGTTGAAGTTTCCAGATCCCTCTTGTTTGCATCCCATGTTCCTATAAATTTTTGGGGAGATGTTGTTCTTACTGCTACTTTTTTTATCAACCATATGCCCTCCCGGGTCCTTGACTTCAAAACCCCCTTTAGCCTTCTCTTCTCGGATGAGGATATTTTTCTCTTCCTCTCCGTGTTTTTGGGTGCACTTGCTATGTGCATATTCACAGTCATCAAAGGCACAAGTTTAAACCTAAGGCTCATAAATGTGTTTTTCTAGGATATGCTTCCACACAGAAGGGATATTGTTGTTTTGATCTAGTTCGTGGCACCCGCTTTGTATCTCGGGATGTCACCTTTGCTGAGTTGACTCCTTTCTTTAGCATTTCTCCTAAGGGGGAGAAATCTGAAGAGCCCTTTGCTATGTCTCCAGCTATTCCTCTTCCCATTCCTCTTGAGTCCTATCATGAGGTGTCTACTTTTCCCACTGGACCTACCTCCGATATTCCTATTCCTCCTCCTCCTCCTCCTCCTCCACCTCATTCTCCTATAATTCCTCATCCTCCTGTTCTCCAAAGAAAGGCAGAGATTCAGACATGGGCAGGTTGTTTCCACTCCTACAGAAGAGCCTCTTGCTCCTCCCATCATTACTGAGGTAACAGGTCAGCCTTCTTCTGACCCATCTACAGCTTTCCCAGACCTTGACCTTCCTATTGCTCTCCGCAAGGGCAAGCGGAAGTGTACAACCCATTGTATCTCCAAACACCTGTCTTACAGCCTTCTCTCTCCTTCCTACTACTCTTTTCTTGCATCTGTTTCTTCCCATGTGATACCCAGGTTCGTACCGGAAGCCTTATCTCAACCTGAATGGAGGGGTGCTATGATGGCTGAACTGGATGCTTTGCATAAGAACCATACCTGGGATATTGTTGACTTGCCTGAAGGGAAGGAACCAGTGGGTTGTAAATGGGTGTTTACCATTAAATATCACTTTGATGTCTCTATTGAGAGGTTTAAGGCTAGGCTGGTTGCTAAGGGCTACACTCAAATGTATGGCATTGACTATCTTGAGACATTTGCTCTTGCCGCTAAGATGACCTCAGTCAGAGTTTTGTTATCTCTAGCCACTACTTTTGACTGGCCCCTACACCAGTTTGATGTTAAAAATGCCTTCTTGAATGGAGACCTGCATGAAGAGGTCTATATGTCTTTGTCTCCAAGGGTGTATGGGAAGGAAATGCAAGGCAAGGTGTGTAAACTGCAGAAATCTATTTATGGTCTCAAATAGTCTCCTCGGGCTTGGTTTGAGAGGTTTAGGGCTGCTCTTGTCTCCTTTGCCTACACACAAACTCAATTTGATCATACCCTGATTTTGAAGAGAAATGGCTCTCTGGTGACCTTGATAGTTTATGTTGATGATATTGTGGTCACGGGTAATGACACTTAAGAGGTCAGTAAACTAAAAAGGTTTCTCAACTCTAAATTTGAGATCAAGGATTTGGGAGATCTTCGGTATTTTTTGGGCATTGAAGTTGCTAGATCTAAGGATGGTATCTTCATTTCTCAGCGTAAATACGTCCTTGACCTCCTTGCTGAGACTGGTAAACTTGGAGCTAAACCAATCTCCACTCCTATTGATCCTAATCATAAGCTTTCTGCTACAGATGGTGAGCTTTTATCTGATAAGGGGGTGTTTCAGAGACTGCTTGGGAAGTTGTTATATCTTTGCATGACTCGGCCAGATATTTCCTATGCAGTAAGTGTTATTAGTCAATTTATGCATTCTCACAGAGATACTCATTTAGCTGCTGCAGAAAGGGTTCTGTGTTACTTGAAAGGTACTCCAGGGAAAGGTTATGTTTGCTAAACATGGACACATGAAGTCGGAAGCTTTCACTGATGCTGATTGGACAGGATGTATTGATGATAGGAGATCCACCTCAGGTTATTGTGCTCTGGTCGCTGGGAACATTGTGTCATGGAGGAGTAAGAAACAGTCTGTAGTTGCTAGATCCTCAGCTGAAGCAGAATACAGGGCAATGGCACATGGTGTGTCAGAATTATTGTGGCTACGATCCCTTCTAGAAGAATTGGGGGTTGACTATGAGAAGCCAATGATGCTCTACTGTGACAACCAAGCAGCTATCTACATTGCACATAATCCTGTTCAACATGACAGAACTAAGCACATTGAGGTTGATAGACATTTTATAAGGGAAAGAGTTTCCTCGGGAGAAATTTGTTTGTCATTCATCACATCAAACGAGGAATTGGATGATATCTTGACCAAGGGAGTTCCAAGAGGGAAAATGACACACTATATAAGCAAGCTGGGCATGATTGACATCTATGCTCAGCTTGACGGGGAGTGTAAAGAGACTGGGCCGAATGGGTCCTAGTATCTTCTCTTGTAATATCTTTTCTTTTATTGTTGGCAAATGGGCCTGTTATTTCTTTTCGTTTAATCTTTTTATGTTACTGCCTAGCTGGCCGCCCACTTAAGGGCATACTTGTCATTACTCTAACTTTAATTCTTAATAAAAAAAATGATTAAAGGAGAAAGGGAAGATAATTCGATTCTTCTTCTTCTTCCTTCTCTTTTCGCCATCTTCTTCTCTTGTGTTACTGCTCTTACTTCTCTTCTTCCTTTTTCTTCTAATCTTCAAATTTACACCTAATATTTGAGGACTGATTTACATCTAGTCAGACTGCTAATAAGAATTGAAAAGCTTGGAGTAGTAAAACATACTTTTATCCAATCCTCCATCTTTGCCCAAAATTCATTCTTGCCATCATGTAATCCCCCCATCACCACACTTCTTGAGTCAATGAGATGAACTCATTCGCTATGAGGACTCCATCCTGTATGTGTTTGTTGTGGACAAAAGCACCTTGGAAAACTGATATAATGCCATAATGTTATTTATCACTTTCCTTAGCCTTGTAGCAAGCACCTTGGCCAAAATCTTGTAAATGCTTCTGATCAAGCTGATGGGTCTAAAATGTTTCATTTCAACTGCTCCATAAATCATGAAATTCCTTCTTTACGTTAAGCAAGTCCTGTTTAACAATATCCTAGTATTTCTTATAGAACTTGATGGTAAATCCATCAGGTCCCAGTGCTTTCTCCCCTTCCAGCTCCTCTACTGTCTTTTTAACCTCCTCTTCTGATAAAAGGTTTCTCTAGATCAGCCACTTGATGCTCTGGCAGCATCTGAACATGTAAACCATCTAGCTTTGTCCTGTTTGTGGGGATCCATATAAAATTTTCGTTGAAATTTCTATGGTGTCCTTTATCTTGTCTTCCTCCTCAATCAGCTGCCCCTCATTCACTAGTTTTTTTTGGGTGTTGGATCTCCTTCTGGCATTTGCTAATAAATCCTCTAAAAGTTATTATTACATATTTTTTTATTTATTGTTATTGTCATGTGTAGAGAATGTCTGCTGTTAAGATAAGGAAATCTTAGAAAATAGGGCTCTACGACAGTGGTCACTTTATGTTTAAGGAAAATCTCAGCCTCTAAATTCATGGGAGCTAAGGTCACAAGTGGGCAAGCTTACCAATTCATGGGTTGTGTGGCTCATAGTTTTTCCCATCACCGTAGAATTTGCCTAGGAAATATCGTGCTTCTAATTTGAAAGCTAACAATTCTCTTTTAACGAGCAAATATTACATCCTATGAGTCTATAAATAGGACAGAGTCTTTTGTTCAGGAATTAGTGAATGCAAATAGTAGCTTTGATTGTTTTGTTTGGTTACGGACTCCAGACATTTTTAAAGGTGCAGATTCCTTCAAGCCATTAGGTACTGACTAAATGCCCGTTTGGGAGGGTTTTCATGAAGCCGCTTATAGTGTTGCAAAGTAGGCCTGACACAGAATGTCATGAAGCTATGTTTGGTGAAAACCCCGGAAAGCCACGAAATGCTGTAATTGAGCCAAGAAATCTACGTTCTGGTGAAGCTTGTTTTGGTAGCTTCTCTGAAGCGTCCCAGGCAAAGCATCTCAATAAACACTGAAACCCTCCCTAATGGGCCCTAATTATAGTAGATGATTTAAATTTAAGTGCCGACTTCTAGGGTATGCTATCCTTTTTTCTTCTTTTTTTTAAGTGGAAACCACTAGCTTGTGAGAACACACTGTATAGGAAAACCTTGGCCCCTCATTTCATGGGAGCTGAGGTCATGACGTGGGACCTGGGATCATGAAGTGACATGCATGCCGATACAGGGGGTTGTGTGGCTCATGTGAACAGTGTTCACACATACTAGCATTTTCATTTTTTTATTTATTCTACAAATCTATTGAACATCTGATGTACAATCTAACTTTATGGGGTCAGCAAATATCACCATCATTACCAAGCCTTATCCCAACCTTATGGGGTCAGCAACATCTGATGTAAATCATTCTTGTTTCTAGAGTGGGTTCAATGTTGACACTTATCCTCAAAGAGGAACCTTTTATATAATATATTGTCTCACTTTTTGTCTTACATGACATTCACCCCTGCATCTTTTTCCCTGTAGAGCGCCTGTGGAGCAGGAGGGAGGCCATATCTGCGGGAAATATAAGTTTGACTGTATTACCAAGGCTGCACTACTTCAGATGTTTGCTGAATAGACGTGGAGTTCCAGCAGCGCCAGTCACGAATGAGTATGCTCGAAGCCCTCCTATTGGTCCAGCCTCATGTTATGACCAATAACTTCCAGTTTCCAAGTTTTTCATTTTACCAACTTTCTAAGCTTCGGCAGGTCAGGTTTCCTTTGATAACAGATTTGCTATATTTAGTGTACATATGTTAAGTGTCAAGGTCAGATGATTTGAATTCACGAGTTTGTAAAAGTGCTGGATTGGGATTTTTTAGCTAAGGTATGGTATGGTATGAATATGATGCTTCACAAGTCAGTGTGTATTGCAATTTGCAACTAGCAAGCACCATTTCACTGGATTCTTTTGTTCCAGCATCAGAGCCTTGAGAAATCCTAGAAATTCTAGAGATTGACGGTCCAAGATAGAGATGCAACTTGGGCAGGTTTGAGGCCAATCGGAGTCTAATTGAAAGCACTAGTTCTTGGTCCATCAGAATTTTCAAGATACATATAATATGTAATTCAGAATTTTCAATTAGTAGTCACTAAATACTAATGCAATTATTTTATTACATACTTATTGCGAAAAAAATAATAAAAATATCATTTTGACATAATTTATTGATGAATCAACAAGTTTAATAAAATACTAACAGAAACATTTTTATGAAAGATACTAATAGAAATCATTAACATTCAAAATAAATTATTCTTGTAATTTTTGGATCTTTTTTTCTTTTGTGAAAATCCCTAGATCTACTAATAGTAATAGAAGCCTAAAATATCACAAACCCAACCATAAATCACCAAATTTTTGCAGTAGAAACACCAAAATACATGGATCTATTGAATATGAATGATTAGATGAAAACACACACACAGACAATCAAAAATACCTTGTCTACTTTTCTTCCTCTTGGTTTCAACAGTTCTTCTATCTTTATGCAATGTTTGAGCTGGTTTTTTTTTTGGCTTTTTGCAAGTTGGGGACTCTCCAATAAACTTAGAAGATGAACATAGGAGGCAATGAAGTAACAAAAAGTTTGTAGGACAAGATATGTAAAACGGTGAAAAAGTAGAAATCTCACCAAACCAAAACATGGTGTCACATCATATCAAACTGTATCGATTTGTATGGACCCGTACAAATGTGATACAATACAATATGATCCAACCTTAGGGGCAGGAGGAGAATGCTTGGCAATACAATGTGATCTGTTCTATGAGCACCACTTGTTAGCGATCTTGGATACCAGTATGATACGATATGTATCAATCATATTGTGTTGATATTTTTAGCCTTGTCTCCACCTCTAGAGAAGCTTCATAATAACAAGTCATGTAATCAGTCGTCTAACATATTATTTTTATTTTATTTTAATGCAAGTACTATGGGGCAGCTAACAACTCATATGAATGAAATAGTGTGTCTTGTATATATACTCAAAGGCGTTATAGTCCTGAAATCCATGAGCAACAAAAAGTCCTGAATTCGATTATAATTTATAATCATTACTGTGGATTTATGATGGGAGAATGACTGATCAGTCCAGGTCAGGATTTTGTAGCTCCACCGTGAATTAATGTCAAATTCAAGGGCAGGATGCTGTTTATAGGGAGGTTATAAACAACATTTAATTCATTTATGATTTTTTTTGGAGAATGACGGTTCAGCCCTCCATTGGTTGATTACGGGATTTGATTCCACGTCAATGCTGGAACAATCCGGCTAACACCCCAACGAGCCAGCCCTCCATTGGTTGATCGTACTATATTGGATCAGATATATACAGAGTTTGTCAGGATGTCACTAGCTTTGAGGTTGCATTCATTAATTAGTATTGAATTGATGTGTGAACTCTGAAAATTTTACTTCAAAGAGGTTAGGCGGTCAATATGTTAAACATTTTAATAGATTTTTGGATTCTGAAAATTACTCTCAAGTTCTAAGAAGGTGAAGCCTTCTTCACTGAACTGAGAAAGTAACAGCTTTGCAATAGATTTTTGGTTTATTTTAGGATACCAAACATGCAACAGCTTTACAATATTTGGAGCCAATAGGCGTTATTGATAGTTGGGAGTTCAAATCAGAATTATTGCGGGAACTTTTTGCTTCATACTGGAATGTCATTTGCGTAATGAAATAATGATGAGTTTAAAAAGAATCCATCACTGTCGTAAAGACATTTGTCTTCCCTCTCTCTCTCGTGTCTAATCAAGAATAAAGAACGGTTGGCAATAATTAGAAAAATAGATTAACACTTCTTATGCTATCTGTGTAAATCAAAGGCGCCTTCACGATCAATATAAGAAGTGTCGTATCGTACGAGCTCTAGATAGTTCTATATTATATTAGAGTATCTACGTGGATGCCTTCTCTTTTCAGGGAATGGTATCTGCACGGTACACTTCGTCGCACGTGGATCTAAGGTTATTTTGCCCTTTTGAACGAACACCTTCACTCTCTCTCAAAAAGTCAAAACAGTCAAACGCGTTGTCTGATTGTCTCCTCCTCTTACGAATTGGGATCTGCTCCACACTGAGCGCGCCTCACACCGACCTCATGTAAGACACTTTGTGTGAAGAGCAGATTCGGATTCCCCTGACCAAGTTCGGATTTCCTCTAACTTTAATCTACTCTCCTCCCTGTTAACCCAATTAAAATACATCACCTGTCACTACTCATGCTGCAAGAGGTTTAACCTTCCAACAACCCATCAGACCTTAACCTCCGTTAAAATAAATTCCTCTTTTTTAGTTATCCACAAAACATTCCTTTCCCCTTTCTCTCTTGCATGCTAAGGACAAGTTTCTAGAAATGCAAATTTCAAATCAAGTCATATAGATTCACACCAAATATTGAACATTCGGTAGCTTCAAACTTCATACTATCAAATAATTGTTGCTTTTATTTATTTGGTGATTTTGTGACCCTTCTTCTTTCCTAGCATTGTGGCTTGACAGAATAAAATTGTCATTTGCCAATTTAGGAAAGATTGCTTGATTAAAGAGGAATTTATTATTGATTTTCCTAAAAGGCTTTCAATTGAACTAAAAGGTGTATATTAGCACAAGAAGCAACCTGTTCATCTCTGTTTGAATTAAGAACATTGAACATCGTCACTGTTATAGGTTTGAGGAGCCTCAAACTGGAACCTCATAGGGCTTATTTTGAATATTGCACTTAGCATCATCCACAAAAATGAATCATTTTGATCGTTTATTATGTTATCAAATTTATCAATTTCTGGGTTGAGAAATGGAAGTGGGGAGTAAATTCCTCAACTGGGCCAAATAGATTTATATATTGTGGAGAATTCAATTAGAGATCTGTAATAGTTTCTTATAGAACATTACCAAAAACTTGAGAAGAATATCAGATTCAATCAACTGGAGTTGGTATCTTCAATAGATAGTTTTAACCTTGAGAATCCAAAACTGAAGAAAAACATAAAAGTTGATAACAGATCATGTTATGTTTAACGGCTAGAAGTTTTAAAAAATTTGTCATTTCTAGAATTCCTACATAAAGCACAAGAGAGAGGAAAGGAAAGGAGAGTACATATTTATGCATAAAAAATATATATTTTGTTTTTAAAAAGTAGTAAGTAACGGAGGTTAAGGTTTAATTAGTGGGTTGTTGGAAGACTAAATCTCTTGTGACATGGATAGGGACAGGTGATGTATTTTAATTGGGTTAGTGGAGAGGAGAATAATGCTAATTGATGAAACAAAAACAAGCCACCAATTTCATAGTTCAAGGGTCTTTTATTTAAACTCGTGGTTGAAACTAGAAGCATCAATCTCGACGTGGAGTCGAAATTTCATAACTTTGCACAGTTTCGAGTTTGGACTTTAATTATTGGAGTATTAAATCTTCTGCATTTGGTTGCAGTACAAACACAAATATGTATCACCGTTCAAACTTATGGCATGCTCGGTTTATGAATACAAAGTGGGCCTACTATTGGAAACCCACCTTGTATTGTTGTCATTCGTTTCTTATCAATACAAACTTTAATGCATTTTTGTTGGTATTTGGTAGTTTGTATCGATGTAAATGTTTTTGTTGGTATTTGGTAGTTTGTATCGATGTAAATGTTTTTGTTGGTGGAGGTGGAGCCGCAGTTGGACTTGCAGCAGTGGCAGCATTGGTGGAACAGAGCAGGAGAGTGGATGGTGGGGGAGATTTTTCTCTGTGTTTGATCGCGGAGATGGGGAAGATGGAGTTAATGGAAAGAGTTACAGCAGCGGAGTTGGAGAGGTGGACTTACCGTTGGAGTTACAGCGGCAATGAGTAGGTTTATCGTTGAATGGAGAGAGTTACGGCATGGGGAAGAGGCCTGGTATCAATACATTTGATTGGCCTATTTACACCTCTTGGTCAAAGAGAACGTTTGTGTATCTTGAAAATTGATACAGTTTTTGTATTAATTCAGGATGCAAAGATGTCAGAAAATTCATATTTGTATCGGTTGATGATACAAATATGTGTCTCAAACAAGAGCGTGACCAGGGCACATATATGCATCGGTCAAGCATTTGTACCACAAACAAACAAGGCCTAGGATTTATTTGGTTAAAGGAATACATGTATAGGATCGAAATCATTAATTGGTATAATGACGTTTCCCCATTGGAGGCCATTTGAATCTCTTTACTCGACAACATTCATTCCCTCCCTCCATCTCTATCCGCACCCCTCCTCTAGACGCTAAAGCTTCAAACTCCAATAAGGTAAGTCATCGTTGGTCAACCCTAGCTCGTGGATCACCTTTTTTAACATTGTTCTTTTTTTTGTAAAAGACTTAGGCTGTCTTTGGTTTCTTAAGTGTTTATTGAAAAAGCGCCATCACATCAGTGTCACATAGGCGTTGGTGTTTATTGCATATGAAGCAAAATAAAACAACTGTTTGGTTTCACCGTTTATCAAATAAATGATAGAAAATTGAAACGTTTTGACTTTTGTGTATGTAGAATTTGGGGAAATGTCAAGCTCTTGTTTCTTCCAATGCCCAAACATTTCTTAAACCAATTGCTGATATGACACATTTTAATGGGTATTAACCTAAGGTGGAAGAGAGTAAAAAACGTTTAAAGTGAAAGCCAACCAAACAATAAAAACAGAAAATGTTTAAAGTAAAAAAATACAAATAAATGACCTATCTATAAACGCCCACAAAACAAACACATACTTAAACATACCCTAGGTTCCAATTCCTGCCAAATAGAAACAAAAAAAAAGGTTATTTAGGTTGATGTCTTACATTATGGCATTATCAGTGACAACCATGAGTGATAAACCCAATCTCATCTTACCAACAACGATGCTAGAAACAAATGAATTCACCCAGAAAGAAAACCACATTTTGAGCACCTAAAACCAAGTGACTAGTTGCATAGCTTCTAGTTTTTTAATGCTTTGAAGAAATCTCGTTGATTCAAGTACATGGTGCTTATGGTATAATTTTTTTACTACATAATTAAAATTTCCATTCGTTGAAAAAAAAATACAACTATCACCAAAATGGAACTTCCTCTGTACCATAATTATTACAAAAAAAAGATGCAATAATAAGAGATTGAGATTAACAATGTTACAAACTCTTGATACTACAAGCTAATAAATTCAATAGGATTTAGTTTGTTTGTTTTTAAATTGATTCCTGTTTCGCCATTTTCCGAATTTCCTTTATCATCTGCAGTGACGGTTTGAGTGCTAAAGCAGAAAGTGCCTCTTCTCACCCCTTTTGGAGCATGAATAGTTTCATCATATCAATATTTTCTATTATGTCTCATGAGATTGTGTGTGCCCACCACTTACATGAGCTTGATAAAATATGATATATTTTGAAAAATTGGAAGAAAATGATGAGCACCACCTACATGAGCTTGAAAAGTTCATGATATATTTTAAAAAATTGAAAGAAAATGATGGGCAAAAGAATCATAATGTATCTTTTAAGGCCTCATTCATTTTTCAATAGGCCACTTACCCAAATAGGTATGCTTACTCAGGTAAATATTTCTTAAGAAACACTTATTTGGATAACTTCGCTTATCCATGTTCTTTTGATTATTAGGCAAATTATACAATTATTTTTTTTAAACATTATTATAAAATAACTTTACTTTAGGGCCCATAGCTTATGGAATGTTATTTATCCACTTTGGAGATGATAAGAAAAAATAACTTTGCTATAAGATCCATGGCTTATCGAAAAAATAACCTTACTTTTTATTACTCTTCTCGTTTTTAGTCAGCATATCATTTTGCTCCTTGTTAGCCCCTTCCCCCAACGATTGAACCTTACAAGTTACAACTTCGACGGGGAACCAATTGGCCTTTCATCCCAATGTATAAAACCACTTTTTTTTTATCTATCAAATTTATTTGTGTTTTTTTTATTATTATTATTTGACCTCTTTTTGGTCGATGCAAGTGACTTGTGATCTTGTAGCTCTGTGGCAATCAAGTTGAGACCATTTAGGGTGAGGTAAGGGCCTTCTCTTCTACTATTGGTGAGGTAAGCCATCGGCATTTATTCTTTGATCCGTTATTTTCCTATTTTTTGAATTATTTTATTTGCACTTTCAAGAAATTTGAAGGCTGCGTTTGGAAATGATGCAAATAGAGTGTAAATCACAATCAAGGTAAATTTGCACTATTGTTCACTTTTGTCTGTGCTTGACAACATTACATTTATACATTGACAAATGACAAACCAATGCATATTTACATTGATAATAAGATTTAAAAGTACATCAATAAAAAAGAAGTAAATTTGCATTCAAGTGGACTTTTGATAAAAAAGGCATATGTTTATTGGAATTCGTATTTGCATCCATTACAGTTAAAAATCCGTTTGATAAGAAGATAATTTTGTCGGTGCAAAACTAACCCGACTTTGCAATATATATGGACCATTTTACACTCTACATATTTGCATTCACACTTAATTGCATAGCTTTCAAACACAGCCTAATTGATAAAGATTTTTAACTTCCTAATAAACCAAACAAAATCAAATTTAGATTCCCATCTAAACCAAATGAGCGAAGGGAATAGATGATTACAGAACCAATCCAAAAACAAACTATGGGATTGCAATGCCATGATCACTAGATTCACTACCAATTAATGTAAGTCGTCTGAGCAGACA
Organism: Nelumbo nucifera; assembly: GCF_055504915.1. NCBI lineage: Eukaryota > Viridiplantae > Streptophyta > Magnoliopsida > Proteales > Nelumbonaceae > Nelumbo > Nelumbo nucifera. Next base: position 4,439,280 of record NC_142650.1, read on the forward strand.
CACCTTAAATAACATAAGAACAATGGCACCTACCAAGAACCAACCATGTTTGTCCACTAACTAATGTCCTCAATGTCCATTGTCAAGGACATTTTGTGTTGTGATTGGTGCTTTGGTGGCTTGGCATGTCTCCAATTCATTCCATTGCGACTGTTCAAAGAAAACTAAAGTCTTGATTTAAAAGGATGTTAAATTGAAAATTGAAACGAATGATGCCGATTTTTCTCGCAAGGCCAAGTAGGAATACCATTTTAAGAATGGCGGGTATCATCTAGGGCTGTAAGTCGGGTTGAGGCCAACCGTAGTCTAACCCTAAGTTCTAAATCCCAACCCTAACCCTAACCCAAAGTCAATTTCAGGGCCCAACCCAACTTTCTTCCCATCCCTTAAAACTTTATAGGATTTTTTCGATTTTAGATCTTAACTTAACTTTCACTACATATATTAATTCTATATTTCATTAGTATTTGTTGACATTTGTTTTTGTTCTTTTGATACAAAATTCAAAAAAATAAGTGTTAGAAATGACTATAGTTTATTATGAGTTATAACTACATAAAATTTTCAAAAAACATAAAATAATGTTATTAAGGTTTTAGTCTTTCTAATTAGTATTAAGTGGAGTTATTATCTTAAAAGAAATACATGATACTATATGATGGGGCTATAAAAATATCATGCATCTAAACAAATCAATGTATGTTATATATAACACATATTTATATATGACATATATTATATAGTTGGATTCGGATTAGATCGAATTGATTAAAGGATCAACCCTAACCCAACCCAAAATAAAATCGAATTTATAAATTTTAATCCTAATCCTAATCCAAACATGAAACCAATGCAATCCAACTCAACCTAACTTTTTTTCGCGTTGAATTCGGTCCACCCCGACCCAAATTGCTGCCTTAGCATCATCATGTCTGTCTGGGTGACATTAAAATTGAAAACTTTGGTCGTAGGGGCGTAGTAGGTAGGCTTTTCTTGCTTCGCTCCTTCCTTCACGTGCACGTGCAGCAGCTCCTTCCACCCACTTCTACAGTTCTACTTCCAATTTTATATTCACAATCACGCTTCACTCGAGACAGTTGGACACCTCCTCTGGGGGCTCGTCTTTTCACGTCGGATCGGAATCCCGTAGATGCACCAATCTGACGATTAAGCCGCGTTTAAAACTCGCCAGTCGCCAGTCATTATTCCTCTACCGTCTACTGTTCTAAACTCGTAAACTCCAAACTGTGGTTAATTAAACTCAAGCAGCATTTTCCCACTATATATATAAATATATTTGTTAATTTTTAAATAAAAATACAAAACGAGAAGGAACGACAATAGACCTGGTGTTGCTGGTAGCGGTGGTGGCTGGTGTGTTCTCCATTTTCTCCTCTTGTCTCTCTCCTCTTCTGCTACTGCCAGTAGTCCCACCTTCTCTCTCCCCACCTGTTCTTCATTTTCTGTAAGTTATGAAATCTTAAGACCATTTTTTTTAATCTTTTTATATTTCTTTTCATTTTCGAATCGAGCGGCATGGACTTATTGTTTGCTTTTTGCCTTTCTACGTTTCTGTGTTTTACAATCTTTCATTCTTTTTCTTTATTTATTTTTTTCTTTTTCCCTTTTCTTTTTCTGACTTGGTTCTGCGGTTTACCCTCTTTCGGTTAGGGTTTTGTTTTAAGATTTATCTCTTTTTGAACGTTTTCATCTGAAGCTTTTTCTTTATGAATGAAATGTTTAGTGATGCCAAAATTGGCTGCTCTGGATCTCTCTCCCCACTCTTCTGTATGGTCCATATGCAAATTTTAATCAAGAGTTGTAGAACTTCTGCCGGTTCTGGTTTCCGTTTTTTAAGCTTCCTTTCTTCATCTCATGTGATTTCTTGTTCTGGGTTGTAGGTTAAGGGTATGGATGGAGCGAGCGGGTATTGGTCGTGCTTCTGATTGTTTCATTCTTTCTATTTCTGGTCCGCAATGTCTTAGTTATTATGATCGCAAATGATTCATGACGGTGGAAATTAGGTTTACCGGTTCGAATTCGGTTGGGGCTCTATACTGAGGATTTTGTACTGGGCATGGTAGGGGAGGAGGATGCCGCCGGTTCTCGGGGGCAGTGCCAGATTTCCGGTAGCCGCAAAACGTTCTGGAGGTCTGCATCCTGGTCTTCTAGGTCTATGCCGCAGGCCACTACACATTTTGACAATGCCAAAGATTGTGCAGATCCACATGGCACCGACAAGAACTCTGGGCAGTGCCGGCGGTTTCCTGTTCCTCTTACTCCGAGGTCTCAAAACAATAGCAAGGCTCGGGCTTGCTTGCCCCCCTTACAGCCTTTGTCGATTTCCCGCCGGAGCTTGGACGAGTGGCCAAAAGCTGGTTCGGATGATGTCGGAGAGTGGCCCCAACCTCCAACCCCAAGTGGTAGAGGAGATTTAAATAAGTCAGGGGACGGATTGAGGCTCGACTTGCCCTCCTCGTTCCAGAAGAACCAGGATCCAACCGGCACTCTTGTTAAGAAAGATAGGATTGCATTCTTCGATAAGGAATGCTCCAAGGTTGCAGATCATATCTATCTTGGAGGAGATGCAGTTGCTAGGAACAGGGATATTCTAAGGCAGAATGGTATCACCCATGTTCTCAACTGCGTTGGTTTTGTTTGCCCTGAATACTTCAAGTCAGACCTTGTGTACAAGACGTTGTGGTTGCAGGATAGCCCGTCGGAGGACATCACCAGTATACTCTATGACGTCTTTGATTATTTTGAGGATGTGAGGGAACAAGGAGGGAGGGTTTTGGTCCACTGTTGCCAGGGAGTTTCTCGTTCCACATCTTTGGTGATTGCATATCTCATGTGGAGGGAAGGGCAGAGCTTTGATGATGCCTTTCAGTATGTGAAGGCAGCGAGGGGAATTGCAAACCCTAATATGGGCTTCGCCTGTCAGCTGTTACAGTGTCAAAAGAGGGTCCACGCCATTCCACTTAGCCCCAGCTCAGTACTGAGGATGTACAGGATGGCGCCACATTCTTCATACGATCCTCTCCATCTGGTCCCCAAAATGTTGAATGATCCTTCTCCATCTGCCTTGGATTCTAGAGGGGCATTTATCATACATGTGCCGTCTGCTATCTACGTCTGGATTGGCAAAAAATGTGAAACCATCATGGAAAGGGATGCCAAGGGGGCGGCTTTTCAAGTTGTTCGCTATGAGAGAGTGCAAGGTCCAATAATAACTGTTGTGGAAGGGGAAGAACCATCAGACTTTTGGGATGCCTTTTCCAATCTACAGCCTTCAGTGAGCAAGTCGGAAAATGTTGTCGAGGTTGAATCAGCTGAGAAGATTGTCTCAGGTGAGAGAAGAGTGGATTCCTACAATATTGATTTTGAGCTTTTCCATAAGGCAATAACTGGGGGTGTTGTTCCTCCATTTTCATCTTCTGGCTCTGGACAAGAAACCCACCTTCCTGCAAGGGAGAGCAACTGGAGTGTTTTAAGGCGCAAGTTTGCCTTTGCCAATGTGAAAGAGTTTGTCTCGGCTTCCAAGGTACCTCTCTGTAGAGTCTATTCTGATTCCATGTTGATAGTAGACTGCAATAGTTGTGTAAACAATGTTCCGAACTTGTCTACTAACTCATCATCATCATCATCATCATCATCTTTTTCGCCTCCTTATTTTTCCCCAAGTTCTATCTCTTCTGATTCAAGCGCTAGTTCTAAATCTAGTTCAGAATCACCTTCGCTATCTCCTTCAACATCTTCATGTTCTCTTACACCAACACCTCCTTCCTCTGCCTTGTCTGACTTGTCACTCCTTCCATTGCAGAAGTCTCCCTCACCTAACAGTCCCGAAGCCCCTGGATTAGGTCATGCTTCAAAACCTTGTTCTCAAACAGTTCCATCATCTAAGAAATTTATTATGTCTCTTGCTGAACGGAGAGGTGGCTTGTCACCATCTTTAAAATTGCCAACCTCAACTGATGGTACCTCACTTTCATATAGGAGAATGAAAAATGATTCTTTAGCTTCTCTTGTAACTCAAAGAGACAACAATGAGAAGGACAGCTCTTGTTTATTAGGAAAATTGAAAGAACAAGTTTTAGAATCTGGTGAGGTGATTGCAATTAAAGAGGAAGATGGGGTTCAAGGAGTCCAATTTGAATTGTGTTCAAGGGGATTATACAGTGATGATCCACACAGCATGCAAGAAGCTTTGGTGAAAATTTGTCATGCGCAAGAAGTCTCAAAACACTCAACTGGATTGATGGATGATGGTTCAGAGTCTTGTGGTCAAGTGCAGCCCACAGTATGCCGATGGCCTGATTTAGAAAGGGTAGCAGCATTTGGTGCATGCGATCTGGATTCAGAGGCTGTTTTTCTTTTCTTAGTTCCAACTCCAAGTACAGGTGTAGAAAAGCATAAATATCTTCAAGATAAGGTTAGGGTTCTATATTTGTGGATAGGAAAATCTTTTGAACATGGTAAAAGACAGCTCCAGCTAGATAACAGCAGAGATGTAGGCGATGTAGAAGAGATTGACTGGCATCAAGTTGGTTCATACTTTCTTACTAAAATGGGACTGCGGAAGGATATCCTGATTAAGGTATGAAAAACCATTGATCCTTTTATCAGGTCATATGTATTGGATTTTTATTTCTACGTATAATGTATCTTCATTATGGTTAAAGTTATACCTTGTTTCTTTCTGAAGATCTGTTTACTGCTGGCCAAAAACTGAATGATACCTTGTTATCATCTTAAGCCTGGATGTATCTCTCTCCTTGTTGTTATTGATATTGTAGTAGATACACTTTTGCCTCTGTTTTCTGTGGAAACATGAAAGCTCAGTTTGGAAGGAGTACAAATGCAAATATGTACAATGCAAAACCTTGTATTTTGTATTATTTTATATGTATTTGTACTGTACATATTTGTATTTGTACTCCTTCCAAACTGAGCCTAAGTGTATAAATTCTGTTGCTTATCTTTGCTAACTTGTAGCATCTGTTCAAGTGTTGCCAAATATGTTCACCTAGCTAGCTGTCTCTCAAATCAATGTCTTGGTGATAAACTGCTTTGTCTGTCAATGGACAGTCATCTGCCATTTCAGGTGATTGCCTATGTGAGTTGATAGTCTGCTAAGTTTGAATTTCTTTTTGTCTTTATATTCTAAATACTTTGTAAAAAGGTAGGAGGGGGTAGTTGTTGCATTTTGTTTCTTGAGGATGAGTTTTTCCTACTCCATTTTATGGTACCGTAACCAGTGATCAAAATTTTGCAATGTATTAGCCCGTATCGGCTGATATGTAGACAGTCCTTATACCAATCCCCCTGAATAGGTTTAAAAAGACCAAAAATAAAATAAAATGCATGGTGTTACAATGTCTGATACGCCCCATCTGGCATATTGGACTTTATCTATACTTGGAACCTTGATCATAATTAGTAGAGGGAAAGGTCCATTTTCGTCATCGCCATTATCCGATTTGAAGTGGATCCAGCCTCATTTGAATCCAATTGGGTCTAGGGCTCTCAGATTGGATTCAGATCCAATATAAATTGTATAGGAACTTGAATAAAATTGTGTTCATAAATAATAAGATTATTTATTTTTATTGATAAAAAAATAAGATTATTTATTTTTTACAAGCTTTGTCATAAAATTAAAAGCAATATGAGTAATTTTGCCAAAATTTTAATCCATATCTACCATATATGTAATTGAAACATTAAAGTATACCTTGTATACACTGAAAGCCTAAGATTATTAATCAAGTTTGATTTGAAAGTCAACTAATCCACATACAATAAGGTTTCCAAAAGGTGCTAATAAAAAAAAAGGTTTCCAAAAGGTTTTAAATGACCTAAATAGATAATTTTCTAAAAGGTTGTTTGAGGTTGTTGAGGTGAAATTTTGGAGGGTTAGGAGGTCTGTCAAGTGTATTTTTGGTGGTTGTTAATTGTGGGAGTTCTTGAATTGTTGGCTGTTTTGATTCTGGTTGATGTGTTGATTCTTCTTTTGGTCTGGTGATTATTTGTATGGTGGTGTTTTGTTTTGAACAAATGTGGAGGGGGTTGTCGCTGTTTTAATTAGGATCTAGGGTTGCATTTTTTTCTCTTGTGTGACTTCTTGTCACCTTTCTTGTAATCTACAATTTTCTTTTAATATTTTTTTATTTACTATAAAAAATAAAAGATAATTTTCTAGTGAGTGCTTTAAAGAAGTCTCCCTTGAAAAATTAAAAGAAGCAACGATAAGATGAAGTAGAAATTTAAGTCTTGAGTGAATTGATTTCAAGCACATGAATTGTATAAATTGTAATATTCATGAATCAAACCATAGGATTCAAAAAATAAAGAGAAAACTGAACATTTTAAAAATCAAACTTTCTAACTTATGCAAATAGGATAAATTTATAAATTGATATTAATACATGTCATATATATTTTAATTGGAGTTGTTCGGTTTGGAAAGGAATTGAAAAGAGCTAATGTTTTTTCAGCAAGGAAATCAATTTTGAAGTGGTGAGGGGAACCGGGGTCAGATTCTGGATGGATTTCTAGTGTGGAAACAATATGTTAGAGGATGGATTTCCCGAACTCTTTGCAGTTGCTGTTGATAAAGGGGCAAAAGTGGCTGAAGGGGTGTGGCTTCAAAATGGGGAGTATGTTTGGATCCCATGGTTCAGAAGAGCTTTGAATGATTGGGAGATTGAACCATTTGGTAAACCACTCCAGAAGCTGTACAACATGCAAACTGATTTTAACTCAGAAAACAAGAAGGGTGTTGTCAATGGATAGCAAGGGCTAGAAGGGAAGGTGCTACATTGGCAATCGGGCTATAGCTGGGATGGGAGGGGTCTTTCGAGACTCAGAAGGGAAGGTGCTTGCTTTATATTCAGGACCTATAACCAATGGTGATGCAGTGACAGCAGACTTGTATAGTTTTCTTCAGGGTCTAAAATTTGCTAAGCAGTTTGGGTTTCTTAACTTGGAAGTAGAAGGGGATTCTCAAGTGGTTATCTCATGTACAAGGTATAATACCCAAAATCCATGGACAGGCATACAGTCCGTGAAATAGAATCCCTAGCAAGGGGGGTGAATGCCACTTTTAGACGGGTAAGAAGAACAGCAAATGAGATGGCAGATACATTGGTTAAAAAAGGGGCTACAAAACAACAGATTTTTTGGGCAAAAATCTAAAGTTTCTTCTGGTGGAGAACTTTCCATCTTGATGTAATTCCTTCTATATGATGCTTAATAAAATTTATCTTTATTGATAAAAAAATGGATAGCAAGGGCCAGTTCACAGTAAAATCCTTTTATAATCAGTTTGCTCAGGAGGATGAGCAGAATTTTCCTTTGTATGTAATCTGGAGCAAGCATATCCCTTCAAAGGTGGCTTTTTTTTTGTTTGGTCTGCCTACCTGAACAATATTCTTACAAAAGACAGCCTGATTAGGAGGGGAGTGGTGATTGATTCACCTGAATGTGTGTTATGTAACAGTGTAGAAGAATCAGGTGACAACTTGTTACTGCATTGCAGTTTCACCTACAAAATTTGGGTGAAAAATTTCAGGAACTTTGCTATCAAAAGTTGGTACCCAGCCTCAGTTGAAGTTTTTGTGAAAGGTTGGTGGATCCAAGGCTTGATTCAGAAAAAAATTTTATGACATTTGTTTTTGTTTTTTTGATAAATAATTTTATGACAACTGGTTCTATGGGCATTTTTCTGGTTGATATGGCAGGAAAGAAACCTAAGGCTATTCCAAAGCAAAGGCTGTCAAGAGGAGGAAGTGTGGAAGAAAATAGTGGGGAAGCTGTTATCCTATTCATCAGCACAGTTAGCTGTAGAGAATCTTTTTGTAACCACAAATGGGATAGTGGTCTAATTTGTATGTACTCTCCCATTGTACAAGCCAACAGTTTTTGACTGTCTGATGGGACTGAAGCGGACCCGGAATCCTGGCTGGTGATGGTTCAACTGTCCGGGTCAACAGCGGGTTGAAAACATTGATTCAGACCACTGGAACCATTACCTCTGTTCATCAAATGAAACCTACCATTAGGGTCCATGGTCTCTGACACTGCTGAAGCCCCCTAACCTTACGCAAAACAATCTCTCATCATCCAATGCTCACTTCCACCTTCATCCTATCAAAGTTCAACCTGAACACCATCGGATACCTAATGCACTTTTTCTAATCAAGCCTATACTGCTTGATTTTCTTGACATGATGATTGAATACCATCTTTCACTGCTTACCTTTTTGCCAGATTCAACTGAACTTATACATGATTTTATAGTAAGATCTGTTAAAAGTTTAAAAGTTTACAATTTTATATATTCTTAAAGTGTTAACACTCTATACTCTGGCAGTATACTTTGACAAGTCATAGAAATGATTAAAGTTTGAACACCCAGTGCATGAAATAGCTTGGACATTTATTGGGAGCTTGCACCTGAACCCAGAGTTTTTAGTGATAAATTCTTTGAAGTTCAAAGTTTCAAACCATGTTTATACTGTACAAACAGAGTTAAGTATGTTTAGCCACCTTAGTAGACCAGCTCTGACCTCTTAGACTTTGGGCTTGATATAATTCTTAATAAATCATTATCAATAAGATATTTTAAGGTTGTTGAATAGATGAGAGCTTTGGCACTTAAGGAGACTCTAATATATAAATTACAGCTGTGGATAAAATAGGCATGTTTTTATGTATTTCATTTCCTGTACAAATTCTATGTATCTTCTTCTTGCCTTGAATTGTTATATAAATGATCACTCTGGCTGAATGGGCATGTTTCATGTATTGGCATTTTTTGCCCATTCTGTGCTTCTTATCTATCCTCGATGTATAAATTTTTTCTACCTGGTTTAGATTGGTTATTGTTTTGGATTCATGGGCATTGTTGTATGCTTAGTACCTTCCATTTGCTGTTAGGTTAGCTGAGCCATTAACTATTATTCTTTTTGCAGTTTCTGATGGTGATTCTAACTCTGCGTGTTGGATGGTGAGTGAGGACAGGTTGTTAAAGAAGGAAAGGAGCCAGAGGATTTTATTGAATTGTTGAAATCCTTGTAGCAGCTTGAAAACGAACAAAAGCTTCTGTGTGCTGATGAAATTCTCTACCTGCCTTCTCGGTTCGAGTATCATACATTTTCGTACGAGATTTCCCAAACAAGATGAAATAGGTAAAGTTATTTGGCCTATTATTCAACTGATTATGGAAAATCATCCAGTTTATGGAAAATTCAGAAGGGATCTAGTCTTTCATGAAAGCTTTCTTTCCCTTCCCCATGACAAAAAAGTTGAAGGCCTCTATACCCCAGACCTAGCAGCTGTTTCTGCCAACCCTATGCCTGGAGACTGCTTTCAAAGTCCTTATCAACTTTCACATTTTGAAATAAATTCAATATGGTTCAACTTTTGTCATGGTTCAATCCATGAAGTGAAGTTTGTCATGCTGACCATTGAATTTTGGTGGAAGCGTGGTTGACCTAAGTCACTTAAAATTTCCTTGAAGCTTCTGTATAAAAGGGGCAGAAGCAAGTTTTGCCATGAAGGGGACAAAATATATTCAGTTTGATTGTTTCCCGCCCCTTTTACATTGAAGGTTTGAGGCAAGGAGATGTAAAAGTAGTGGTCTTTTGTTTACTTCTTACGGTTTTATTCTTGCCTTTTTCTTTGACAGGGGGCTGCAATCAAGTCGTTTGTGGCAATTCGTTTGGATGTACAGTACTCAGATGCCTCGCAAGCGTGGCTAAGCAAACTTGTAATTTCCTACTGACATAGATAGAGTATCTCCTTGTATGTACACTCTTAAAGGTGATTGACTGGGCCTTCTTCGGCTGAGTAATATTGAAATTCCCCTCGTATAGGTTTTTGACGTTGTTCAGAGTTTTAATGTGTTGAAATCCCATTAGCACAGATGCATAGGAGTGCAAAGTCACTTGCACCAGTACAGATGCATAGGAGTGTATGAGAAGAATGCTAATTGTGGTTCGTTTCAGGTTGTACTTTGCTTCAGATTTCATCACTGCATTTGCATTGCAAACAAATAAAAACATAATCATTAAATCCTCAAACAGTAAGTCAGAAATTGCAATGCTAAATGGGTCGAGAGGTTTCTCACTAACAAGGGATAATGTGGCTAATCGTAGCATTAGCATAGATTTCATAGCATTAGATCGAGAATATTCCGGAGCCCGGATCTGCTCCTCACGGAACGCACCTCACACCGACTTCACAGCTCCATCCAACTGCGTTGAGAGCATATTCTGAACTCTGTATTGTTATTCTGGCCCAGTTTGGAAGGAGTACAGATACAAATATGTACAGCATAAATATATATTAAATAATATAAAATATAAGGGTTTGTACTCTACAAATTTATATTTGTACTCTTTCGAAACTGTGAGGGGAGATGTAAGGTGCATTCTGTGAGTCCCAATACACGTTGGGATGGGGCATTGTGAGGAGTGCTCTGGGAAGAGCAAATCCCGATTTTTTAGATTTTATGCAAGTCGGTCTATCCCTTTTCCCTTTTCCCTTTTCCCTTTTCATTCTTTCATCCTTGTGCGGCAGTCATACTGATCGGGTTCAGCTATGATATCAAAGATATAATATCTATGAAACATGTCACCAATTAACTGATATCATAAACGTAATCAATAAGGTGGTATTTATCAAATTTACAGGTGTGTTTTTATTGGTCAAATCTCATTTTGTACCACCTCTTTCTAGCGTTATAAATGTCACATTCATTTAGTTGCACAATGGGAACATTTATTATACCGAAAAAAGTCCTCAATCCAGGATATAATTATAATTGGACCCGTAAGCCTTAGTCATCACGAATCATCATTATCATCATTTAAACCTTTGTGATTTGACTGATATGAATCAGTTTTTGGGGTCTTCCAAGCTTTGTCTAAAGGGTATTGTTAAGGCTAGCTTTTTAATAAATATATCAATTGTTTCTATGAATTTTAAAGTTTTATGAGATTCTTAACAAGACCCCTTGGAGGTCTTTCTGAAGATGGTTTTTTGTTGGCTCTTCCCCCTGTGGGTTACGAGTCTGATCAACATAGATGTGGCAAATTTGGCTGTATAATCTTTTTGTGTTATTGAAATCTATTTATTACCAAAAAAGACAAGACGCTTTGATTATAATCATACTAAAATTTTAAAATACTTAATATTGAGCAGGATCCATAAGATACACCTAATATTTCTGTAATATGCGATGAAATTTTTAACTTTACTAAGTATGTATTTGGTTTTATTTACGTTTTTTCATTCAATATTTATGTTTTATTTATTTGTAAAATTAAAGAAATTACAATCGTTTTTGACAATTAAGCGTCATTGGGCTCTACACCTGGAATACCAATGAAAAAATGCCTAACTGTTTATAAAAACTTTAAAAAATAATTTTCTCAAATAGTAAATGTGTACAAAAATCAAAATTCACGTTTACCATTCTACAGAAAAGAGAGAAAAACTGCTGAAATAAAACATATATAGCAGCGTTTATATGCCCATGGAACCAAACACCTTGTAAATCAATGGGTCTCGTGCGCAAGGAAAATGAGTTCAGCTTCAGTACAGGCACGCTATATACGTGCACCGTTTGCACAGCGCGAAGACGCTTCACGCGTCTTTTAATTCGTGAATTGGCTTAATACGTGCGAAAGGAATTAATGGAGTCTATCCTTTATGCTGTTTATGCCGTTAGCTTCTCATTCATTCCATCCCACTTCCCGCTCAACTCTTGGACTCTGCCCTCACTAGTCACTCTCATTCTTTCCCTCTCCAACCTGCGGCGATCAACAGTCATCACCGGCGATCCCCTCAGGTATTTTGGAGTCTGATAGAAGCCGGACTGTTATCACTGGCGGAAAGAGTACAAACAGTCATCACCGGTGCGCGTATTAGCTGTCACCAAAACCTGATAAAATAAAATAATAGAAGAACAACCAGAAGTGAAGGGAGGAAGAGAAAAAGAAATACCGATATCACAGACTTGAGTGGTTATTACAAGTATCCATCCGGCTAAGAAGGATATGTTTTTTCGGTAGAAAGCCTTTATAATGTTGACGATGCCGACGGCATAGGCGTATCCACTCTCAAAAGCGCTCCCGGCATTAGCGAATATGGAGATGAGAACATGTTTCTTCATGTTAAATGGTCTCGGATTCAGAGAGAATTCCGTCGGCCCAAACCTGGTAAGCGAAATTTGGTGCGCGGTAGGACAGAAGCCATGAAGCGGCCAATTGGGAGGGTAGCCACCTGAACGGTGATCTGGGTTATGATGAGGGACTCCGTTCGGTAGGCGAAAAATTGGTTGAGGAATGACAGTAGTGCGCATGATATCAAACCCAGGAACCACATCCGGAAGGTCCAGACGGGGAGGGTTGGATCGTCGGTGTTGGTCACCGTTAACCGCACTTGTTCGATCGGGGAAAGCTCATCTTCATCAACTATTTGAAGTTATCGAGACCAAGAACTCCATCGCCTCGCTTCTTCAAAGCCAGTGAGCAGTGGGTACCCACGAAGCCAGCGGCCCCAGTGACCAGCACAGAGAAGCCATTGGATCTGCGGGGAGTAGACGAGTGGCGGACTTGCTTCTCCCTCTCTCTCCCCATCCACCCGGCGACGACTTAACATCCATTACCGCCAATGATGGTTGTTTATCGCCGGCGGTAATGGATGTTAAGTCACCGCCAGGTGGATGGGGGGAGAGAGAGGGAGAAGAGAACGAGTCACTCGAGGGAGAGAACAGGTCAATAACGGCGAAAAGCATTCCTCGCATACTTCAACCATTTAGAGGATGCGTGTTACGTCCTCCAATTGCGCGAACGGTGCCCTCACTGAGGGTGTCTGGACTGAACCCGAACTCAAGGATAATAACATGCATGTGTAATTGGAGTGCTTTTCGTACTTCGGATTCTTCTATGTAACCAAACAAGCGTCTCCCTTTTACAAAAGTTGGAGCAAAGTCATGCATTTCATGATTTTAATCACGCCGAGTCTCAGTCTCAGGCTCTCAGCTTTTGAAGCAAAATTTTGAAATGGTGGGTGACCCGCTCCCGAACAAGCCGCCCGGGGCGGTACTCGGTAAAGCCGTGCAGGGCTAGGCAGTATTATGAATACCCAATGCGATTATTTAACAGGGGGATTGGAACAGAGAAGGTAACATTTTAGTGAATTTTCCTAGACGACCCAACAATCCTCTACGCAACATTTTAATCGAAAGGTCCCACATACTTATCTTCTCGGCAAATTCCAACACTAACACTTGCGGTTTTGCATTAATAGAATTGCCAGGTGTCAATACAAGCCTTCTTTAGGCACACTTGAAAGCATTGCGATTCAAGTGGATGGATCGTATGATCAGAATCCATCTTACGTGAGTGTGCCAGCATTGCAATCCAAATGGACACGTATTGACCAGCAAGGCTGGCTGTCGGCATCAATCCATCCATGAAATTACACATGTGAAAGTGTAGGAGATCCACTGTCTGGATAAGTTTTAAGGTCCAATATTAACTACGGTTAGTTGCGGGTCTGGTTAGGTATAGCTCTCGTCTCGCTTAAAACTTAAAACTAGGGTTACGAAAAGCCAACTTTGTTGCTGGTTTTATTCTTCAATTTTATTTGGTATATTTTTTAATATATAAAATTGTAAAAAAGAAAATAAATTTTTGTTTTGGTTTTTCTTCATCAGATCTTCGTCTCTGTTATTTGTCACTCTTCTTTCTCTCTGCAACTTCTTAATTCCTCTATCTGCGAAGGGGCAAATTTTAATGGGGACAGAATGGATTAACGGATTTCCTCAGTCGAACATGGATAAGCGCCCAAGAAAACGGCCTAGATTAACATGGGACATGCCTCCGGTTCCTCCTTCCAAGGTGCGATTCTCTTCTGTTTCCTTATAAATTACTTTATTTTTCCTGAGTTATCATCGGCTTCTCGTAGAATTTTGTTGCTTGTAACCCTAAGTGTCGTTCTTCGTTTTTAATGTTTCATGTCAGCGATTCATAAAAAAAAAATGAAATTGTCGGTAATTGTTTCCTTTTCCCCATTTTAATCCTCTAAGGCGTCAAAACCTCATGATCTAAATGATACTTCAAATTTTAGAATTCTGTTTTCAACATTTTGATCTCTATTTATTCCTATTATTTATTTCTTTTGTTTTATTCCCTAAGAAGTCAAAACCTTCATGATCCAAATAATGCTTGAATTTAATTTTAGAATTCTTTTCTGAACATATAAATGATATCTTTTCAATTTGGTTATTTATTTTCTTTTGTTTTGTTTGTTTATTTTGCTGTGGATCTGTCTTTGTATATTTTAAATATTATTACTGGAATGCCTTTTCTTGCTAAATCTGAATTTTTGCTGGCGTTATTTTATCCTCGCCTTCCTAGTTCTTTTCAAAGTTGCCATTCTCCCGATGCATTCTATCAACTTTTTGTACGAAACTATGAATGGTGTTTTTGAGCTGAATTTCTTGTTAGAAAAAGGAAATTGTGGGGGGTTTGATGCATTTGCTAGATTGAGTGGTTGGATTTGTGCAGGTTCTTCCAGCTATATATTGTGGCCAAGAATATGTGACGGGGGCCGTTTCCAGCTATGCCTATTCTTCTTTGTATTACAAGGGAATGCCTCGCAATGGATCACCTCCATGGCGAAATGACGACAAAGATGGCCATTATGTCTTTGCCATTGGGGAGACTTTGAACCGACGCTGTAATTATACACAAATTTGTATACTTTTCTTGTATTGTTAATTAATAATTTGTACCTTATGATTGGCTTTTGGTACATGCAGATAGGATCCTTAACAAAATGGGTGAAGGTTGGTTTTTTAGTTTTTCAATCATTGAACTCATTCTTTTCCAATTCTCTCTCTCTCTTTTTTGCCTGTTGACTCTCTTCCAGTGCCAAGTACTTCATTTTTTCTCCCGTGCGCATGTTTTTATTGCAATTAAACTTAAAAACTGGGGAACTCTGTTCTCACGCCATTTTCTGGGATCATCTTTCCTTTATCTCATTCTCTAATGGTGCAATTGTTGCAGGAACTTTTGGGCAAGTCCTGGAATGTTTGGATTATGAAACCAAAGAACTGGTTGCAATTAAAATAGTGCGCTCTATTCACAAGTATCGTGAAGCTGCTATGATTGAAATTGATGTCCTACAGAGGCTTGCAAAACATGATGTTGGTGGCAGACGGTAGGACATTTGTAATCTATCATTTTCCATCCCTTTTTAGCTGTAGCCATTTAAGGTGAATTTGGTATAAATGGTTTTATTCTTTGCAGTTGTGTGCAAATACGGAATTGGTTTGACTATCGTAATCATATTTGTATTGTAAGTATTTATTGGTATTTTTGGTTCATTTTGGAGGGCGGTGCATTTCCTCCACGACTGAATATTATGCGAGTTAAAACTTGCGGATGAATTTAAATGGTTTTAACAGGTATTTGAGAAGCTTGGACCAAGCTTATACGATTTTCTCCGCAAAAACAGCTACCGTTCATTTCCCATTGATCTTGTTCGGGAGTTTGGCAGACAACTTTTGGAGTCTGTAGCATGTGTGTGGACAATACTTGCACCATTCTTTCCCATATTGCATCTCATTTGGTGCTTGAGTGCTTTCTTATGGAAATTTGAGACTTAAATATCACTTCTATCCATTTTTTTCAGTAACGGGAACTTTTGTTAATTTCTGAAAAAATGTATGTCATGTACAAGAAAATGCTTGGCATCCCTGAGCCCAGATCTCCTGCTAGCAAAAACTCTGCTCACATGGCAACACATTGATAGTATCTCCCATACGTGTATGTTAAATTCATTGGGAGATGTTCCCAATGTTCGGCAGGATTCCCATTCTTTCAGAGTGTGTGCAGAGTTTTTGCTTGCATGGAATCCCATCATGGCATCCCTCAGGTTTGGATAATAAGACTACCTAACCCATCTTCTTTTTAATTTTCTGATTTACGTTTTTTATTCATCCTTCCTAGGAATGATCCCCCAAATACATTTGTGTCTTGGTGACCACCCCTTATTTGGTAAGGCATCTGCCAAAAAAATGGTAGATCTTTGAATCTAGTTGATTGTTGCTCCTACCTTTCTAGCAAGGTAACAGATTTCTCTCATTACGTGAGGGCACTGCCACAGTTCCTCAGTTTTGTTTTCAAGCCATCCCACAATAAACTTTGAATCCCCTTCTAGCACTGGCTGGTTCTAATTTTTATCTCTTCGTATTCTTAATCCTTAGAGTATGGCCAATTACTGTGATGAGATTGTGCCATCATGGTGTCTAAATACACCTTCAATGCCTGATTTCCCTCAGTTTCCAAAGCTGCACTCATCAAAGTTCAACTTAACATTGCTCTCTGAAGGAGGGATCCAAATTGAGGCTATTGACTTAATGGCCAAGGTTGATGAAGCATGAAACTCCTATACTTTAATCAAATCATCCACCAAATAGAGGTTAAAAACTGGTAAGGTTTTAACCCAATGTACCGCCTCTGTTGTGATGTTCTCAGTCAATGTCTCTTTAGAATGGTTCTCGTCCTTGAATAATCTAGCAATTCTTTCTTCCCATACCGGCCAAAGAATCGCAGCCCTTGTCGATCAGTGCTACCCCATTTCATCATTCAAGCATTTCCATTATGAGTAGCATTTTCATTTCCTCCCTTCATTGCAATTTTTGTTAATATTTGTTGGACAAGTGTGGCAGTTGAGAATCTTGAGTAAACTCATTATTTTAACGTTGACTCATTCATTCCATTTGTTATCCTTGCAGTTATGCATGATTTAAGACTCATTCACACCGATCTCAAGCCAGAAAACATTCTTCTTGTTTCCTCCGACTATGTTAAGGTGCCTGATTATAAGGTAGGTATTGGTTTTTGAATAATTGGACTTTCTATTGAAAATTAAGGTGGCATTTGGTTGGACTATCTAAAAAGATCATTCAAAGCTCAAAAGGATCCTTAGGATTCAAAAGATGAAGAAAAAGCTTGGAAAGTTTGTTTGGTAACGTTGTTCTCCAAATGCTTTCTTTTCACCTCGTAACAGTGGTAAATGACCAACAGGTTTTCTGGTTGCCATATTAATAACAATCTTCATAATTGTCGTCAAACAATGTTACCATATTTTAATCTCTCTGTTATTAATGAAAGATTTTTACTGATAAAAAAAATCTTCATAATTGTCGTCAAACATGGATACATGTGTACCTACCTTAGATACATGTGCAAGTCTGTTATAATCTATAATATTTATTGTTTTATTGTTATTTTTGTATTTTCTTCTTTTGTTGAATTTTTAATTTAGTTAGTTGAACAATTTAACTATATGGTTGGACTGCTCAGTCCATGACTCAACAACAAAAAAAATGGTTTATGTCCAGTTTAAATCTAACAAAATTATGTGTAACTAATTCACACAAGTAATGGTAAGATGTATCTCTTATACATCCTATATATCCTTCCCTCTTTTTGTTGATGAAAGTTATCTTTTATAAAAAAAAGGTTTCAAAGTTCTAGCAATGTTTTCAACTTGCAGTTTAACTGAGTAGTTGGAATGATTGACCCGTGATATGGCTAGGTTTCCAGGTCTGTTTATTCACCAAAACATTTAGATGCAAAAAAAAAAAATGTTGATTCAATCAATGACCTGGTGATTGATCAATTGAGCTTAATCAGCTGATCAACCATTTGTCCAATCAATGGCCACTAGTTAGACATTAATTCTCTGTTTTTTGTATTTTTAGTCGTTTCCGTTAATAAAAATAATTCTCATTTATCACACTTATTTTTGTATAAGATGATATGCATATAATGTTAGATTCATGTCCTTTTTTTTGCAAAATGTCTATAATTTTTTGCAATTTATATATATTTTTATATTTTATTATATACTGCTTAATTATTATATCATGGATTAACCTGTTTGACCCAGATTAGTTGAACCACTGGTCGTACAAAGGAAGAAGCGGTTCCATTTTTATTTATTTATTTTTTTAAAATTCATTGTAGAATGGAACAAAGCTTCAATTGAAGCTTCCTGATTTTGGTTTTTTGAGATTTAACTTCCACATGGCCGTGGCTTTCAAAGAACACCTTACCAAACCATAAAAGATCTTTCTTGAGCTTTTATGGCTTTCAAGACCCCATTCATAGCCCAGCCAAACAAGGCCTAAGAATCACTAATGTACCTAATGTTTTTTGAAGCAACATATTATATTTTCCCAAATTGTGGAGTCACTGGAGTGATTTGTGCTCATCAAGTTGTACAATTACTTAAAGTTCTTATAACTTGTGTTTGTTGTGTTTTCTTTTGGCTGTGACCTAGTTTCTGGCACGACCCACAAAGGATGGCACCTATTTCAAGAATTTGCCCAAGTGCAGTGCTATTAAGCTCATTGATTTTGGGAGTACTACATTTGAGCATCAAGATCATAGCTATGTGGTGTCAACACGACATTACCGTGCACCAGAAGTTATCTTGGGTAATGTTTTTTTATACAGTTTGTTCATTGTTTTTGGCTACATTTGAGATTTACATTTCACCATTTATTTGTAGTTGTGGTCTGACAGTCAATTTATATTCTCTTCTGCAGGGCTTGGATGGAACTATCCTTGTGACTTGTGGAGTGTGGGTTGCATACTTGTTGAACTGTGTTCGGTAAATTAAGTTGAACTGATTACATTTTCTTTATCGAGTTTATATATTTGCAATCAATTTAAAAAGTTTAATTAGTTGTCATTTATTTGTCAAGAAGGAAAAACTGTTGCCTCTCTTTAGTTTGTATTTAACTGTTTGTATTTAGATGTCTATACTGGGTAACACTTCCTAAACGGTAAATTGGAGAAAACAATTAAAAAAACTGTTGATTGGAAAATGTTTGAAATTCACATACTTCATTCATTATGGTGTAGCTTGCATAATACATTCAGCACTTCACGTTACATGTTATGTACAAAAAAATATGCCTAATTTTGATATACTGATGCAATGTTGAAGTTAATAAAGACTGATATGCAACCTGAGCACAGCCCAGGTTGGGTTGGGCTCAACCTGAGCACAGCCCAACCCGAAGTTGACTTCGGGTTGGGGATTAGAACTTAGGGTTGGGCTAGGGTTGGCCTCAACCTGATCTAACCCGGCCCAACTTGCAGCCCTAGTTGGGCTTGGGCAGTCAAGAACCAACATGAATGAGTGGCAGAAATGTGTATGCTGAGATGGCCATCAGTATGGCCATCAGCTAAGTGGTTGATGATTCAATCAGTATGGCCATCATCTAACTAGTCATTGGCTAGTTGAAACCTTGGTAACAGTGTATTTATCAATAAGTAATTGTTTTTTCTGTGGTAATTTGACAATTCCAATTGAGTCTATGAATCTAAGGTATGAATATCTTGTTCTTATGTTCTTTGTTGAATGTATAGGGAGAGGCTCTATTCCAAACCCATGAAAATCTAGAACATCTTGCTATGATGGAGAGAGTGTTGGGCCCACTGCCTCACCATATGGTGGCCAGAGCCAAGTAAGTGTGATTTTTTGTATGTTTTACCTTCTCAATTTTGTGTCTTACTTCTTTGACATTCATTTTGGCAGCCACCATGCTGAGAAATATTTCAGGAGGGGTGCACGATTGGATTGGCCTGAAGGTGCAACTTCAAGGGACAGCATGAGGGCAGTTTGGAAATTGCCCCGCCTCCAGGTAATTGTTTTACCACTTTTTTCTGCTTCTGTATTGTAAGAAACTCCAATATGCTCTGGTGATGGTTTATAACCTTTTATTCTGTAACGAATCTCTAAATTCTTTGGCTTCATAGTTCCAGTTAGGAAAACTGAGAGGAGATTGAGGAATGTAACTAGGAGTTGCTGTGATTTTTCTCTAGATTTTGTCAGAAATGTTGTTATTGTTATTACCTTGAGAAGCACATGATGCTTGAGAGTTTACTAGGTGGTCTGAGAAGTTGCTGCTTTACTCATCAATATTTCTTTGAATAAATACATCTAGCACTTATTTGTAGAGACAGGGATAGTGAGGGCTAAAGCTGTAATTTTACTTCTTACCCTGACTGTAGAAAAATATCTCAGTTTTAATCTGATATTGTCGTGAGATGTTAGACTGTTGATAAACCTTTTCCAGGTATTCATGCATCTCCTTGGAGACCCCTCATAGAGAAAGCAACATCTGTAGTGACTGAGCTAAGGATCCAGGATGCAATCTGAGCATTATTAATCTTCCAAGTCTGCAGCCCTTTTGCATCAGTTGCTTCAGGTATGGTAGTGGTTCCACCGATGTAGCCCCACAACCCCTTTCCCTCAACATAGAACTGAAAATGGAACTGCCATAATGCATAGGTTGTTCCATCAAACTTGATAGGAAGCACACCACCCTGTTTGGATGCCGTTGTAAGAAATAAGAATGGGAAAACAACCTCTAACAGGCTGAACACCAGTAGAAATTCTGTTCACAGTAAAAAAAAGGAAGGTTCACAGATGAATCAAACAAGATAGGGGATCAAAACCCTAGCAAATCAGATCCAATCTTCACCAAATTTTTGGGGCTGAAGGAACAGCCTAGGGCGACACCAGATCTAGAATTTTAGAGCAAACTGATTAGCTACTTGAGAGAAAATCCCAATATACTAACATGACTGCGTCCCAGTCCAGGAAAAATAGGATTTCTTATCTTGATCAGAACAGTCCAGAAAGAAACATATACCAGTCCAAAAAAATGCCAAAAGAGAGGCCCAATCTGATGCTGAAAATTGGAGAATAAAAACTGAAATCAAAACCAAGAGAATCGAACCTGCTGTGAACCTGTGATACTATGACAGTTAGACCTGGCAATTGGGTTGGGTGGGTCGGGTTTGGGTTGGGTCAAGACACTTTGGGTTGATTTCGGGTTGGGTTATCAAAATGCTCGACCCTAACCCTAAATGTCCGGGTTAGGGTTGACCCATGTGTCAATTCGGGTCATCCCAAAAAATAACTGAATTAAAAAAAATAAAGAAAAACTATATGAAAAATGTCAAAACTAAAGGAATTAACCTTAAAATTCCAAATATAAAATAAAAAAAACTTGAACATTTAACAATTTAAAGAGTAAACAATAAAGAGTAAAGACTAAATAGAAAAAATTGAAGAGTGGAAACTTCTAACAATGCATAAATAGTCCCAATTAGACTTGACAATCGGATCAGCGGGTTGACCCATGACCCAGCCCAGCCCAACCCAGTTTTTACTGGGTCAGGTTGGGTCATTCTCACATTCAGTTTGCCAAATATTAGACCCTAACACTGTTTTTTCGGGTTGGGTTGGGTCAACTTTTTGCCAGGTCTAATGACAGTGCAGTAAGGTAAAAGGACACACCAAGAAAGTAATATTTATATTAATGAAAGGTAAAAGGGCACTTCTGTCCTTGTAGTGCAATTAGTAATGTACAAACCAAAAGAATAAAGAATTAATGGTACAATAAGAGGTAAAATTACAGCTTTAGCTCTCACTATCCCTGTCTCTACATTATCCGCTGTGAATGAAGGCAAGTTTTTATTCGAATAAAATGTAGTACATATATATTTCTGCTTTATGTGAAATCAATTGTAGGATAATTAATGTTTTTTAGTTCATCTTCTTCCTAGTGGGTGTTTTGTAATTTTGGTCATGGCTGTTGGGTGAGTTTTGAGTTTTACAAATGAAGTTTAGGACTTTTAGTTAAAGAAAATTGATTATTGTATTTGGTCATTTTCAACCAAACTTTTGAGCATGCAGAAGAGGACTTAGAGAATGTAGACAAATATTCCTCTTTCGTTCTGAACTACACCTCACACCTCCAGGTAGTGGAATGCCTCACATCATGCCTCCATGTGTTAATACATTGGTATGTAGCTATTAGTTTGAGAATATTGGAAGATGGATTTCCTGTATAGTGTGTTTACATCAAGTTTAAGCAATTAACCTATTCATAATTTATTGGATAAGTTGACTCATTTGCATGAGGTAGTGTGTCTGCTGACAACCTGGCAACATAGTATCTGTATCGATTGATGAGTAAAGTGGACTCAGTGCACAATTAATATAGAATCAGAGGTTTTTTAGATAAAGGGAAGAAGGAAAAAATTATAAACTGCAAATTCAACAAGGATAATAGTAGAATTGAGGATCCAATTAAGATTGGCGACCAGGAGTTGCCTTGAGTGACCATTTCTATTATGGTTTGATTATCCATAGGGACGTGAGGAGGCAGATTGCAGAGAATGTTGGTCACACAATTGGAATGGGGTGAATGAAGTGTCAAGGCGCATTTGTAGTGTTGTATGATTGGTTCTACCGTTCAGATTACACTAAAAAAGCATCACATCCATAATGTGTATTGGAGATAAAAATGTTAAAGATAGATCAATGACAAAGACTGAAAGGCTACAAAGCATAGATTTAAAAATGGATTCATTTATGGGAATCTAGGAGAGCTTTAATATGTGTGACAAAATGAGGGAAAATAGACTAGGATGGTTTTGAGCATTTGCGTTGAACTTGTACTGGTAAAAGCAAGATCTGATGCAAGTTGAGGGTTCAGAATGAGTTGGGGGAATGCTAAAAAGGACATTGGCTTGGGCCTCAGGGTAGTGAAGAAAGATATCAAGGATTCATAATTTAATGGTGAAATATGGCCCCTTGATAGAGTTGAAATGGTGAACAAGATTTTTGTAGCTGATCTAATATGTTTTCATTTCTGCTTCTTTATTTTGAGTTCCATCTAAACTTTAGTATATATTAGTTGAAGTGTTCTTCACCAAGTGCAAACACAATTCAGTTCAAGGCTTTTTCATACGCCTGCTGAAAGGACAACTATTATACCCTAAACTGGTAAGATTGGATATACTTGTTGCTTCCAAAATTCTGCCTCAATATCTTCTATCAAGGGGCAGTTTCGATGGTATTCTAAAATCTTGCTCTATAAATCTCATATAATTTGGATTATTTGGTATGGTTACTGAGATTTTGATCATTAGGTAGAAACATTGAATATCTTAGCCGCCTCCATATATGATATTTGTCGAAATTGGAGATCAGTGGCTGATTCTTCCACTGCAAAGAAGTCTTTACTTGCTGTTTGGAGACCTCCTCCGGAACCTTTTGTCAAAGCTCAATTTTGATGGCTGAAGCCTTGGTAACCCAGGGATATCAGGAATTGGTTTGGGTGGGTTGAGCTTCAACCCAATTGGGGATGGCCACGAGCTGAGAGCTACTCGAGCTCGACTTGGCTCGGTTTCAACTGAGTTTCGAGCCAAGCTCGAATAGCTACATATATAATAATAATAATAATAATAATAATAATAATAATAATAAATATTATTATTATTATTATTATTATTATAAAAAATAATATATATAATAAAAATATTATAGATATAATATTTTTTATTTTTATATATAATAATAGCTAATTATTATAATTCTTATTTTTTTAAATATCAAATAAAAAATATTTATATGTATATTTTTATTTTTGTAAAACATTTTTTTTCTCAAGTCGAGCTTGAACCTTGTACTACCTTTGCGAGCCAAGCTCGAGCCTCGTACTATTCGGCTTGGTTTGGCTCGAATCGACCCCTAAACCCAATCCATCTAACCTACCAACCCATTAACAACCTAGTTATATAAAATTAAATGGGTTGGGTTCAACCCAAACCCGCCTTGACCCAACCCAACCTGTCCAAACCCATTAATCTTATATTTTTGTACTTGAAAGTAAAAACTCACTCACTTCCACAAATAAGTTAGTTGTAGCTTGGTGGTCATAGAGCTATTGTTTACTTAAGTGGTGAAGGTTTAAATCACATTACATCCATATTATTTTTACAAGGAGAATAAAAAGCAATTAACCACTTGAAGTTATTTCATTATGCTTGGGTTTTGAGTTTTGACCAAACCACTTGGGTCGAGTTGATTTGGGTGAACTAAGTTGATTCGAGTCAAAACTACTTTTAGTTAATAATAAATAGAAAATTAATGCATTACTTTTAAATTGTTTCACTCAAATGAAGAAAATTAAAGAAAAAATGATTAAGTAAATCATGTGTATCATTAGTGGTTAACACAATGGTTATTCATCACCCAACCCAACCTGACCAAACCCATTTAGATTCACCCAATGGGTGATCAATCCATTCCCAACCTGCCAAGTAAATGGGCGGATTGGGTGGGCTCAACGGGTTGGGTGAGAGATTGCCACCCCTAGAATTGGAGGTGTGATTGGAAGCAATGAAGGCAACTTAATCGTACTCCTGGTAGGGGTGAGCAAACGGTTTATTTGGTTAAAAAAATCGAATCGAATAAATTAAAATTTTAAATGAAAAACTGAATCAAAACCGAAATAAATGAAACCAAAATTTTTGGTTCGGTTTTTAGTTATTTCAGTTAAAACTGAATTTCAACACTATATATATTTTAATATATATAATATACTAAAAATATATATTATACAATGTATATAAAAATTATATATTCTAATACATAGTATAATATAATATCATATATTTTATTATATTATAGACAATAAAGTTCAGTTAATTCGGTTTTTTCAGTTAACTGAATTTCTAAACCGAAACGAAACTGCAATTTTTGATTTTAACCGAATAATGCGCACCCCTACTTGGGCCGGTGGGTGACTCATCAAAAGCAGAAATCTCGACAGCTTTTGGTGGGACATAGAAAAGAAGAGCAAAGTTAGTGAACATCACAAGATGCTTGGGGAGCATTCAGGAATTCACTTGGCAATACAGGAATATAATGAGAAATCTGAAACTTAATGGGACAGAATCGGTAGATAAGGACAAGGGTGGAATGGATCCCTCAGGTTGCCAACAGTTTGGCAGATTGGTTGGCAACACAAGGTGCTACAAGGTACGGGTGGCAATATCTCACGTAACTCGTTGAACCACCCAATCCATTCATTTACTTGCAGGTTGGAAATGGGTTGATCATTCATTGGGCCAATTTAGATGGGTTGGGTTATGCATAACCATTGGGTAACCACTAATGGTATAAATGTGAGTGTCTTAGTCAATTTTTTTTAATTTTTTTCATTTGAGTGAAATAATGTATAATTAATGTATTAATTTTATATTAATTATTAACTAAAATTAGTTTTGACTTGAATTAATGTAGTTCACCCAAATTGAAATAAATCCTAATCAACCTTGACCCGAGTCCAGACTGAAGCTGCTGCTCAGTTCAGCCTGGTTCAAATATGAACAAACCTGATCACCTTGGTTCGACTCTTTGGTTTGCTGGTCCTGTCCAAACAGTCTAATCCGGGTCAGTTTGAATACACGACCCAGTTCCGGTAAGCATGGAATGATTATGTTGACTCGATTCGGACCAGTCGGCTCCGTCCAAAACCCTGTACAATCCAATATAGATTGGTTCGGTTTGGACTGCCCAACTTGACCCAGTTCAGATTGGCCAACTCATTCCCGAATCATTGCACAACCCGATATGGACCAATTCAGTTAGTCCAACCGGACCAATCCAAATTTAAATGGTTTGACCACTCTTGATGTGATTAGCTCAAAGATAAATCCTTAGATATTTCAACTTTCAAGTTGGTTTGACTGATTTCATCAACATAAGTGGTTCAGTGACTTCAGTCAAACTTGAAACCCGAACATAGTCAAACTTGTAAATAGCTTCCATGACCACCAATTTTTACTTTTAGGGGGGGGGGGGAGATGTAAATCTAACATCCGAGGCAACTAGCCAAGGCTACACCTTTCTAAGCATATAAATAATGTACCAGTATTTTAAAACTGTCGCGGTGAAACCGTTCGACCTGGGAATCAGTCAAATATCCCTTTTATTCACCTGGTCCCAGATTTTCCCAAAAACCGTTGAGTTGAGAGGATCCAGACTAGAATGCTATGCAAAAGCTACTAAGATGTGGTCAGGCTTTTATATCGATACTTGTGACAACTTGAAAAAAAATGGGGTTTTCTGATCTCTTCTAGCAAGTACCATTCATTTTCAACTTTTTTATTTAGTAAAATTTTGTTTATTAGCCATGTAAATTTTGTTGAGCTTATAAATCTTCTGACTTCAGTTCGAATTGAGACAGCAACCAACTAACCTTGTTTTCTGCTTGTGAATTTCATTTTATTGTTCACTTTAATAACCACCTCAAAATCTAGTTTCCTGTGGCATCTTCATTTTTTGTCATCTTGTACATTCAATTTTTATTTTTTTTCTTTGGTGTCGTAGAACCTGGTAATGCAGCACGTGGATCACTCTGCAGGAGATCTAATTGACCTCTTGCAAGGTCTTCTCCGTTATGACCCGGCAGAGAGAATGAAAGCAAGGGAAGCGTTAAGACATCCCTTTTTCACAAGAGACCTGAGAAGGTGTGGTAATTCTTCATAAGCTAAAGAGCTTGAGATGGTCTTTATGAAGAAATACGAGGGACTCTGTTTACTTAACATTCTACATGCTGACAGCTGCTGGGTTAATTGTAAGACCATAACTTCTGTATAGTGAGTTTCTGCCCTTATGAAGTGCCTTTTTGTCCTTTTGTGCAATCATTTAATATTTGCTGAACGGAATGCAACGGGATTTTGTTTTTTTTGGATCAAGATGATAAATATAATCGATTCTGTAATATTTTTTTTTCTTTAGTTGGCATTTGTTCCGGAAAGGGTCTTATGCACTTTTTGATTGGAAATTGGTGCAGAAATGTAACAAGATACATAATCCTAGATTTGAAAGGGTTTAGGTCTTTTGCCTCCAGCCAAGTAAATCTGATTATCTCTACTAAATTGTTCATGATGTGTAAAGCAAACTAAACTTGATACAAGATCGTATAGTGGATCAACAAAGTAGGGAAGAGGTAAGTAAATTGGAAGTAAATAAGAGCGCGCTCGCAAGAGAGAGAGAGCTTTTGGTAACTGGAACTCTGGATTTCGAATTCTTCAATGTGATTCTTTTCTTTTTTTTGGCCAATTCTCCATGTAGTCGAGAGCTTTTTCTCCACCATGGATAAAGTCGTCTTCGGTTAGAATTTATTTTGTCTACCAATAGGTGATCATTCTTGGTCCGGTCCAGAAGTCCTCCAGCCCAAGCCCAGGTTTTTGTGTACAAAACCTGGCCTGGGCCCATAGTAAGGTGGAAATTTTTGGACGAGTCTTGGACCCAACATTTGAAGCCTGATAATTTATATAAAATATAAAAAAGCTTAATATATAAATATTTATGAGTTTTCACGTGTCAATGCATGTGCTAATACATGAGTTTAACTCAAGTACTACTAGATTTGTCTTTCTAAGCAAAGCCTTGTAGGAATGATCTTCATTTTCATCGAGCAATGAGGCCCAGGTTGGGCTTGTGCAGTGCATTTTTTCACTAATATATATTATTTAATTTAAAATTTTTATGCAATTAAAAATTTTCATTAGGCTTGGAAAGTGTGGGCTGAGCTCGTGTGGGCAGGTCTCAGGCTTGTAATATGAGCTGGGGTGTGGGTTGGTCTTGGGCCTAGGCTGAAGCCTTTGTTATGGTAAATATAATTGTTTTCGGAGAAATGGTAAATCTAATCACATTTAACTTTTATGACCTGTACTAAAATCAAGGTGAGTATTCACTATATATATATATATATGTACTTTGCACATGATAAATTTTGTGATATAATATATTTTGCAATTTTTTTTCATATTTCTACATCTATAAAAATTATTCTTATTTATCACATTGATTTTAATATAAAGGTATGTCCAAATAAAATTCTTGTAATAGTAACAAGAATTAATAAAATCCTTGTTATTCTTATTTATCATTAATAAATTTTTATTTTTCTTATTATGGTTCATTAATAAAATTAATAAATTTTATCAATTAGTTAGATTTTTTTTTTAATTCTCGTTCCTTTGCAAGAATTAACTTCTATATGATAAATCCAACTTCAACTCCTTCAACCACTAGAAACCTTACAATGAACTACTATAAAAAATATTACTTACACATGCAGATATCTTGCCATCCAATGATGTGGGCTTTAAGGTAATGGAAATGAAAAATTAACCCACTATATGGTGGGAATAAAGAAGATAAAATCATCTGTTCTTAATGATCAAGAATTGTACCAATGAAAATAGGTTAAAAATATTTAAAAAAAATCAAGAAAATAGTTTAAAGAATAAATTGCTCATCCATTTGCAAGTTGGAAATCTCTTCGTGCTGGTTAATGTGACTTAACATTGGCTATTGAGAACATAAGATGTACTTTCAGTTTTTTTTTTTAATTTAAATAAATGAAAAGGTAAATTGCTAAAACCTCCATTTAATTTTTTATCATTCCTGACCCCCCCCCAAAGTTTGGTAAATGCAATCACTTGCCATGAACTTTTTGATATAATTGCAAGTAGATCCTTTATTAGAATCTTCTAACACAAAGAATAAAAATGTCCAAAATACCTATGTAGTTACTCCTGACCAAAATGTTTATTTTCCAATTTTTCATAGTAACCACTACCACAATCCCTTTTAATCTTTTTTTTTAATTGATGTATTTTCCAAATTTTCCCTTCATATCAATTGCTCAAAGGTAAATTGCAACTTTGAACTCTCTTTTTTTGTTGTTCATAATATTTACATGGGCATTTTGGACATTTTCATGCATCTTGTTAGAGGATTTTATAAAGGGGGTCTACTTGCAATAGTGTCAAGAAGTTTACGAGTCGTGATTGCAATTACCAAACTTCAAGGGAGGTTTGGGCAACAATGAAAAACTTCAAGAGAGGTTTCAATTATTACCATGGATTGTTTTTCAATTATTAATCAAAAAAAGGGATTTTTGTGCATTTTCCCTAACTAACATTAAATGGGAATGTTAAATAACATTATTGCCATTGACTTTTTTACAATTATGAACAAAAAGAATAAAGTTTTGTGTCTTTTTTGTAATAACCAATCATCAAAATTCACATCATAAGTCATAACGTTGTGGACAACACCTTATAGCTGGGAACATCTCTTTTATTTATTGTTTAGGGCTGTCAATGAGTTGGGTCTAGGTCATGATAGGGTGATCTTAGTCTCAAATTAGTTATCAATCGGGACTAAAATATGTCTATCAGGTCTAGACTTTATTATACTGAAAATTATAATTAATTAATTATTTAAATAATAACTTAAAATTAAAATTTTGATAATATGACCTTAATAAAAATGATACTAAAATATTAAATTATTTATATGTTAATAAACTAAATATTTTTAACTAATATTATCTATCAAATCTCTAATTTCAAACATAAAGCATGACAAAAATTATAAGAAAGTAAGAAAATCTTATATATTTAATAAAATAATCAGTTTTTGGTCAGAATCGTTTCAAGACAGACAAGAACCAAAATCAGCCCAATTATTAATTGTGATAAAATCATTGAACCAGAACCATTGGTTTGGTTCAGTTTGGGTAGTTGGGCAGAACTGACCCATTGACAGTCCTATATTGTTTAAGGCTGCAAAGAGATCGGATCGAATCGGATATAATTTGATTTGTTTAAATTCGTATCCGAATCGAAACATATCTAACAGAGTCGAATCAATTTGGATTATAAATAAGTGATATGGTGTTTTATCAAGTTCCCCATAAAACAACGTGGCAGTAGATTTCGTTTTGAATTGGGGCCGGAATTCAACAAATCGGACTGGGTTAGGATTGATGTAACCCGGCCTAACTTGCACCCTAGGTAAGAGGATTAGAGGACGGCACTATCTGGTCTAAGTATTATAGTGCCTTGGAAATTAGAATGTGAAACTAATAATATCCATCTGTGGTTACACATCATCACGACTGTATAGAGGTGTAAAAAGGTGCTGGCTCGAGGGCAGTTCGTGCAAAGTGCGGGCTATGCCATGCTGGCTCGTGAGTTGTTTTGGTTCGTGTTGCTTTCCCTTGAGATAATTTGGGGGTTGTTCCGGCATGGTTCATAGTCCAAGCCCATGTGGGCCTGTGCCATGCCGTGGACTGGGCTGGCCCATGGGCTAAGCCTTGGTCCAAGCTGGGCCGTAAATCGGGTCAAAGCTATTTTTACCTATTTATTTAAAAAAAATTTTAAAAACTTAAAATTTTAATTTTATATGAATTTTGATATATACAATTGCTTATATATACGAAAATTAAATAAATTAGTATAATAAAATTGAAAATAATTGTTTATTTTATTAATATATTATATAATTATAATTTATATAATATATATGTTTAAATAGTATATATGGGTTGTGTCACAGACCGTGCCAACATGCAAGCCGCAGGTGGCACAGCCCATGGACCTAAAACCTTAGGTCCAGCACAACACAGACCATCGGATCGGGCCGGTTCAAAGTCATGCTGGGCCACGAGCGACACGGCCTGATTTACACCTCTACGAGTGTTTGGCATAATATGGACTCTCTCTCTTGAAAAAACAAAGGTAGAAGCAGAATTTGGCCATTCAGACTCTAGAGTCACACTCAGTTATTGTTTTGTTTTTCAGAAATCAAAAGTCAGCTTTACCTAATGCTACATTATCCTATGGGCAAAAATTTAAAAAAAAAAAAGCATTATTAATATAAATAAGCTTAATAACCTAGTTCCCTTAGGCTTTTCCGTATGTTTTTTCTCCGTGTCTGCTTCCCTACCCCCATCATTTCGTCATCTCCCTTGACTCTTTTCTCCGCCCTTTCTTCTTCTTATTTGATCATGGCGAATCAAATCACCCATTCTTCGGTTGTTGAAAAATTTGTCAAAACTTTAAACCTTGGTTCTGTTTCCTCTATACGATCCAAGGTTTCTGATGTTCTTGAATGAATGGCAGAAAAATATTATTGTCAAAGTCCTTACAGATAGGACAATCAACTTTGCTGGGTTGAAAGAGAATATTATGAAGATTTGGAAACACAAAGTCAAATCAATCGGTGATTTCGGCAAAAATATGTTCTCGGTGAAGTGTTTCTCCACTGCAGATGTTGAATCTATTCTGCAACGCAGCCCTTGGTGTTTCAATAATGATCTTATTGTTTTACAGCGTTGTGAGCCAAATCTGGCACCTGCTAAATATTTATTGGATCGTGCAGACTTTTGGGTACATCTTTCTGGACTACCGGTTGATTATCTGACTGCTCCAATGGCGGGCTCTTTGGCAACCAAGGTTGGTGTACCTTTTCCTATAGCCTTCGATGAAGACACAATGCCTCTTGAACTCCTCGACGAAGACACTATAGACATCGGAGTCACTTATGAGAAGCTTCCGCGTTTCTGCTATTTTTGTGGCCATTTAGATCATGATTGGGATACCTGTTCTTTAAGGGCAGACCTTATTCAATCTATTGATGCTGAAGAAATCTGAGTTGGTGACACTTCACCGTATCCATTTTGAACCTGATTTACGTGTTCAAAGCTCGGGGAAAGGTAACTCTTATTTCACCCCAAATAGAGCAGTCGGCGTCCCCTATTAATTCTGATAGAAGATTAAGATCACAAGGCTTCAACCACTGATAGTGAAGAGAGCTCAGCAGCTAATACCATTGGTAAGATCATAGTTGCAGGAAAAATGACCGGTGTTGTAGAGTCGGTCCCATCCCCGGCCAGCCCACAATCCAAGCAGTTGCGCATCCCGGGTTTCTTGGCCACTATTTGGGAACCTAGCACAATCACGAAATTTTAGAGGATTCCATGATTCTCGTAACTGAATCGGCATCAATTGATAGAAGGGAAGTAAATGAAACGGAAGTTATTGAAAATCAGCCATGTGTTTCCTTGGGCTTAGGCCCACTCAATTCAAAAGCAAACGTACTGGCCAACCCTTCTCTAGCCCAAGACAAAAGCGAATTTTCACTAGTGACTGGCGGGGATCCGTGATGCACGGGGTTTTATTAGGGTCATTTACTAAAATACCTTTTATAATTTTATGGATTTATTAAAATCTATCCTATAGTTAAAATTTTACTAAAACACCATTTTATACAGTGGAAAATGACAATGTTGACCCTAATGTTCATTTAAATAAATTTAATCAAAAGAAAATAAAAATAAAAATACCATTTTTACCCTTTATAAGACACAGGCAACCACTCTATTGCCTATATTTGGTTAATTTTATTTTTTGTACAAAATAAGTGTTAAGAGTATTTTTGGAATAAAAAATCATGGGCCTAATGGCAAAACAAACACTCCTTAATGAAAAGTTGATTAAGTAAACAAGTTGTAAAATATATGGGATGTTTTAATAAAATGAAAACTATAAGGTATGTTTAAGTAAATATGTAAAACTATAAGATGTGTTCTAGTAAATGACCCTAATAGAATCACATAAGAGTATACAATTATGTTATATTTTCAACTTTTTAAATAATTAATAATATTTTATATACTACTTTTAATAATTTTTTTAATTTCAATTAGGTTTATTCATCAAACTGATGAAACCGACTAACCCAATCAACTCGACCCGAGTTGATCATTTTTCTAGTATCTTAGGTCGGCTTTGGTTAAAAAATTTCTCAATTCGACCAACTTGGATCGATTTCACTTTGGCCATTTGTAAACCAACCAAAATCGAATGACCTAACCATGGATATATATTAACATTTTATATTTTAAATATAATTTTTAATATGAAAAAGTGAGAAATTTCCCATATTTCTTAGTCTAAAATGTTTTATATCATAAATCTAATTTTTTAATTTATTTTTTAATAATTACACTATAATTTTTAAAATTTAATTTATTTTTTAAGTTTAAATCTTTTGAACCGATTGACAAAACCAAAAAGCGACCCAAACCAATACAACTTGAGTGGGTCAGTTTTTACAAAAAAATGTGAGTCGATTTCATCTTACCAACTCCCCAACCTGACCAGGTCAATTTGGTTGGCCAAATAACCTACAATCGAATTGAACCAACTCATGAACACTCATAATTTTAGCTAAATTAATAGTCTCATCTCTGATAAATAACAATAGTTTAATCTCCATTAATTATTGAAAATTTATAGCAAAAATACACAATTATTGAAAATATATTGATAATGAAAAAAATACATAAGTACTAAAAATATATTAACTTAGTCAATAAATAGTATAATCTCAAACAATAGTTTGGTCTCTAATAAATATTAACAAATAAGTTATAACAAAAATACAATAAATACAATAATACAAAAAATTAAATTTAAAAATTTCACTAATAGTAGTTTAATCTCCAATGATTATTGAAAGTTTTCTATTAAAAAACAAAACAAAATAAATTTATACATAATCATTGAAAATGCATTTATCACAAAAACAATAAATAATAACTGAAATACAATAAATATTAATTTTAGTATATATAATTATATAATAAATACAGACTAAGAGTTTAAAATTATTATTAATAAATATTAATATATTTGAAAATTATTTTCTCGAATTATTACTTGATATTTGAAAGTTATATAATTTTGTTAGAATATTTAAATAATTCTTAAATTTTTTAATCCAAACTTTATTTAGATGGATATAGATAAAAAGTAGGGGAGAGGATAAATAGGAATTATAGATAATTTAGAAGAGAAACTCTCTACTAAATTAGAGATTATTGTGGAGATAAATAGGATTTAGAGATAATTCTGGAGAAAGTGAGGGAGTTAGTTTAGGATAAATTTTAGGAGAAGAGATTATTTACGTTCTTGGGAAAGTGCATCTCATTGGTTGTTTAAAAAAAATGACATAAAATAAAAAAACAAAAAATGAGAAAAAATGAGAAAATTACTTGACTGCTTTAAATATATATATATATATATATATATATATATATAGATAGATATAGATATAGATATATAAGATAATTGTGGAGATAAATAGGAATTATATATAATTTAGAAGATAAATAGGAATTAGAGATAATTCTAGAGAAAGTGGGGGAGGTAATTTAGGATAAACTTTAGGAGAAGAGATTATTTATGTTCTTGGAAAAGTACATCTCATTGGTTGTTTAAAAAAATGGCATAAAATAAAAAAACAAAAAATTCAAAAAAAAAGAAAAAATATATTGACTGTCTTTTATATATATATATTGAAACAGCTTGGAGAGGCACTTGTTAATCCATATGATAGTTCTATCCCGTTTTCCACATGGGTTGGGGTGGCGGGCCCTCACCACCCCACATTAATCAATTAGACTCATTGCTTGGAATTGTCGGGCTTGGGGAGGGACTTGACAATTCAACATCTTTCAGCACTCCTCCTTAGGAGTACAAAGGCATCTATTGTTTTCCTTTCTGAAACAAAATGTACTTCTTCCAAGTCTTCAAAGTTGCTTAAGAGATTTTCACTTTTTAATTATGTTGTTCATCCCTTCGTGGGATCTAGGGGTGGTCTTTGGATTTAAATATTGTTGTTAGTTATGTGGATGATAACTTTTATAATGGTTGATATCAATTGCTCAGCTTCTAATTACTCTTGGATTCTTGTTTGCATATATGGCATATGGGAGTCCTTACAGAGAGAATCGGAAGGCAGTGTGGGATAGACTTTGTAATCTTGCTTCCAATTTCACGAAACCATGGGTGGTGTTTGGCAATTTCAATGCCTTATTCTCGGCAACTAAGAAATTTGGAGGTAGGCCAATTACCCCTTCAGATACTGAGGATTTCAAACAAATGATTAATGTCACAGGCCTGATGGATCTAGGATTCTCGGGTCCAACGTACACCTGGTCCAACAAGCGGGATTTTCATGAACTTTTAATGGAAAGACATGATCGGGCTATGGATTCCCCAGATTGGTTGATGTTGTATCCTTGGGCACATGTTAATCACCTCCCTCGCATTGGCAGTGACCACATTCCTATTTTGGTCAACTTTACTCAGTCCTGAAGGAAAGCTATAAAAGTTGATAGATTCGAAGCTTTCTGGACAAAATGCAATGGTTATCTAGATGAATTCAAACGCTGTTGGGATAACCTCTCTCAAGACCTTTCCTTCGCTAACAAATGCAGCGAGACTATTAAAAAGCTAAAAAGGCGGAGTCAAGCAGTGATCGATAACTCCAGAAAAAGAATGCAAGAGATCGAATCGGAGTTGCTCAAGGTTCAATCAGACACACCAACCTCTGAATCTATTGTTAAAGAGAGACAATTGACAGCAGAATATTCTCACTTTGCTAAGTTGGATGATGACCTCTCTCAAGACCTTTCCTTCGCTAACAAATGCAGTGAGACTATTAAAAAGCTAAAAAGGTGGAGTCAAGCAACGATCGGTAACTCCAGAAAAAGAATGCAAGAGATCGAATCGGAGTTGCTCAAGGTTCAACCGGACACACCAATCTCTGAACCTATTGTTAAAGAGAGACAATTGACAACAGAATATTCTCACTTTGCTAAGTTGGATGAAATCTACTGGGCTCAGCGGGCGCATTCTGATTGGCTTAAACAAGGTGACAGGAATTCTCAATATTTTCACATTTCTACCACTAGAAAGAAGAATTGCATCGAATTAGTGCAATTAAGAATGTTGATGGATCTTGGTGTGTTAATCAAGATACTATTAGAAGTTCTTTCCTTGCCTTTTCAAGAATCTATTTACATCTGAAGTCTGAACCTTTAGAAGATTTTGATGGTACGAACTTGTTCCCCCCCCCCCCCCCCCCCCCCCTTATTTCTTCTGAAGAAAATAGTTTATTGTGTGTTATTCCTTCCCATCAAGAGATCCATGATACCTTATTTAGCTTGGGCCCTCTGAAAGCTGCAGGACCAGATGGACTCAACACCCTATTGTTTCAGTCTATCTGGGAGGTGTTGGGACTTGAATTTTGTAATAGCATCTAACATTTTTTTTTTGTGAAAAAGCTTTCCCTTCTAATGTTAATAACACTTTGTTAACATTGATCCCAAGGAGGCAACAGAATCTTCGGTTGACTTTAGGTCCATTAGGCTGTGTAACATCCATTACAAGGTGGTTGCTAAAATTGTAGCAAAGCGTTTAAGACCAATTTTGCAAAGGATCATCTATCCTTTTCAGAATGCATTTTTGCCTGGCAGGTACATCTCTGATAATTTCATTATAATGCAAGAGATTATTCACACAATGAAGAGGAAGAAGAGCAAGGTGGGTTCATTTATGCTCAAGCTCGACATGGCCAAGGCGTACGACAAAGTCAATTGGTCTTTTCTGATTCAGATCCTATCTCTATTGGGTTTCTCAAGCTAGTTTTGTGCTCTCATCAATATGTGCGTCTCTTCTTCAACAGTTGCTTTTATGATAAATGGTGACAGAGACCCTCTTTCCCCTTATATCTCATGCGGGACGACTCACTCTAATCAAATCCTCATTGGCAAGTCTACCAATTTATTACTTGTCTAAAACATTGCTTCCCAAGAATTTTTGTGACCAACTTCATGCTCTTATGCGTGATTTTTTGTGGGGTTTTAAGGATGAATGTTCACACACACACACACATATATATATATATATATAAATATCTTAAAGCTTGGTCCAATTGCATGCTCCCCAAGGAGTTTGGTGGGTTGGGTATTCGAAATTTGTCCATGATTAACCAAGCTTTAGTCACTAAGTTGGGCAGACAATTCTTATCTGAACCTAATATACTCTAGGCTCGTGTGCTCCATAATAAATATGTCTAGCAATAGAATTTTTGGCAGATTAAATTAAGCGCAGGTGCTTCTAAGGTTTAGCATGCAATTCTAAGTTGTAGACACATCCTGGCTAGAGGGGCTTGTTGGTTGATTGGAGATGGCTCATTGGTAAATGTGCAATTCAATCCTTGGATCCCCAGTATATCTAGCTACAAACCAATTGTTGCTCGAGACCGACCTCCTACAACCAAAGTCAACTTTTTCATTAGTAGCAACAACCGAACTTGGGATACCAATAAATTGCTTAACCATTTTGGTAACCCAGTGGTAGATCAGATTATCAAAATACCTCTACAAAGCTATGCCCCTCTAGTTCAAGATTCTCTTTGCTGGATTTTAACACCTAAGGGAAGATTTACCACCAAATCAGCTTATAAGGAAATCTCGAATTGCTCGGCTTCAAGCTCTTCTCTCAATGCGCATGCGGTAATGTGGAAGAAATTATGCGCATTCAAATTTCTCCCTCCAAGAATCCTCACATTTATTTGGAGATGTCTTTCAAATGCCTTCCCTGTCCGTGCCATCCTTGCAAGAAGAAGCACCCATATTGATCCTTCTTGCCCTTATTGTTTAGATGGTTGGGAATCTTTGGAACACCTTTTTTCTGCATTGTCCTATTGTCAAAGCTGTATGATGGGGTTCTATCTTATGTATAAGATCTGAATAAGTCAGTGGGTCCTTGTTTAATTGGCTCTGTCAATGGATTATGGCATCTAATGCTCAAGACGATGAGGTTCCGTTCATCATTGTAGCGGCCTTAATGTGGCAGTTGTGGTGTGCTCATAACAAGTTAGTTTTTTATAAAAAATCTAACCATCCACTAGCCATAATTTCGAATGCAATGTCTCTACTTAATCAGTACAAAGAAGCACATCATGATGTCATGAGAATTTCGAAACCATTGATCCAGTCCTCTCGGTCAGCTATGCCATGGATCCCACCTCCCCACCTCCTGTTGGATGCATTGAAGTTAATGTGGATGCTGCTGTCTTAGATTTGGCTTTTGGTATCGGTGTGGTGTGTAGAGATTCCATGGGTCATCATCTTGAGAGCTTAGCTTGTATTGCTCCTTGCTATGCTGGCAGAAGCTCAAGCCTTGTTGATTGGCCTTAAGTTGGCCCTTTCTCTAAATTTTCGTCATATCATCCTTGAGGGAGATACCTTGGAAGTTATCCAATCCCTATTAGAGGAGTCTTCCTCCCTGCTTTGGTCAATTCATACGTATGTTGCAGACTGCAGGAGGTTTCTCTCTTCCTCCTTTGAATCTGTCTCAATTACCCACATCAATAAATCCTTTAACCGGGTGGCTCATTCTCTTGCCAAATTAGGTATTTCTGGTTATTTCTTTTGGAATGGTGTCACTCCCCCTTGTATTTCAGAGTTAATTTATAGGATTTGTCCTGCTTTGAAGGATCTTAATAAAGCTGATTATTATTGCATTTTGGTAATATATATAAAAGCTTCCAACACTGTCCTTAGTCGACATAGGGAATTGAATGAGAATCCTACCTCTCTCAAAAGATAAATCGGTGCGTCATATTTAAAGTAACGAATCATTTGTGTATTTTATCATAATGCATGATGCGGTCACACAGATTCATTTTCTTTCTAGAGCAGGGGCAGATCTACAAGTATTTCTTTGTCACGTTGCGTTGAGTTGTTCATTTGTAAATTGGGAAGGATTCAAGTGTAGAAGATGCTTTCTTTCGGAAAGGTGAAAAGTGACGAACCGGATTGGGTCCATATTCCATCAGGCATTCACACTTCCATATAAAAGAGAGAGGATCTGCTAGTGCAAATTCGAAAATTTTAGAAGAAAGTTAATGTACACAAATACATACATATTCCTCATCTTCTTAGGCTCCTAGCAGATATGTTAAATAGAAAAAGTTATGGGTGGGCAGTTGGCTGGACACAATTGTGTGCAACACTTGCTACTACAACACCAAATCCGTTGTACGGAACTACGGATCGGCTCGTTTAGTCGTTTTACTTGTGATCCGGATTCCGAACTCATGATTTGGTGTATACGCAAACACAATAATTTTCAGCAGATCCGGAATCTGTTACGTGTTTCCCAAATCACCACCATACACGTACCTTCTCCCGCGAATGGGACATCACCCTATTGAGCTGATCAGTTTCTCAAAACGTTTGACATTCCTACAAAAAGAACAGAATCGAGTCAGGTAGGCACACACAATGAGCACTTTGAGTAAGCACTTGAAGTTTTCCTTGTTTTTTTGTTTTTTTTTTTTTTTTTGACTCGATTCTGATATAAACTTGGAATCCTACAACCTATACATTCGCTCGCTCGTTCTCTCGTACAAGATATCTCATATTCCTTCCAGCTTTCTAGGGTTTGGTCAGTTCCTCTCAACCGAAAATAATGAGCCCGACGACTCACTCTGGTGATCCCGATGGATCGGAGGAGCGGCTCTTGCCGGAATCTGGAAGCGAAGAGAAGTCCTGGCGTTTAAACTTCGATGGCTTTCAGCTCTCCGACCACAAAGAAAAGCCGCCGCGTGGCCTTCAAGACTGCCTTGGTGTTCGAGGTCATTTCTTTTTAATTTATATTCATGTATTGTCTATAGACGTCTTCTAATTATTCGTCCATTTCCCTCTGATTTTTAAATGGAAATATTATCAGTTGACTCTTGCCTTTTGTCACCGATTTCCTTCATTTGGCATGTTTTGATGCGCTTGGCCTTTTTCTGCTCTCTCTTTCTTTTCCCTTCACTAATTCATGCCGGTCTTATTTTAGTCGTGGTTCCGACTCAATTCTTTATTCTTGATACTTATCTCCTAGAAGAAAGAAGAGGCTTTGTACGAGTTAAGTTTGTTGTCGTAAGAGTCAACATAAAAACAACATGTAAGTTAGGTGTTGAATTAGTTTAATCTGTCAGTAGCGTCTTGCAACAATTATCTTCTTCTAAGATTCATTTGAGCTGTGCTTTTATTTGGTTAGGTGGAAAAATAGTGTGTGCAGAGATAGGAAAAACATTTCCTCCAAGGACTGCTTTGATGGTCCTGATTCCTGAATCTCCTGCAAAAATCCACTTGTTTAGATTGAGGATGTTCTTGATTCCGAAATATCTTCTCTTGGAGCCTTTAAGTAGCCTTCTGCTGATTTCCAAGTCTATCCAAAAGGTTGAGTTGTAAGTTCAACCACGGAATGATGGATTTATCCTCTAAATTTCACTTGTACCTTGTAGTCTGCATAAAACTGCTTTTATCCTCTTAAACTTCTTTGTTAGTTTTCAAGTGGTTTTCCCTAACTGATTGCTCACTTTGAGATCAGAACTTTGCTAACCTCTTTAGAGGTCGAATCCTTGAGTGCTTGCGGAAGCAAATCAATGAAATAAGAGCCCCCTGTATTTTCGCTTGTTCTTATATTTATTTATGTAAATTCTAGCATATATTTTTGAAAGAATTTGGACAGCTCTAGAACTGGATTAAAATAGATGCAATCAATCTATAATATTACTGTCCTAATAATTGGTGATATGGCGTGGTAAGATATTGCATAAATATGAACTCAATTGATTTGCTTGATGGTTCCAGGTCCAGAAGATGTTGTGGCTGAGTATTACCAACAACAGATAGAGATGTTAGAGGGATTCAATGAAATGGATGCCTTAGCAGAGCGTGGTTTTCTCCCTGGAATGTCAAAGGTGTATCTGCAATTGGTTACTCTATTCTCTAAAATCAGGATCAGAGCATTTCTAAGCTTTATCTAGATGGAAATGTCTTGAACTGAAATAATCCTTGTACTGGTTTCAGGAAGAACGGGACAGGATGGCTAGAAGTGAGACACTTGCCATCAGACTTTCAAATATTGCAAACATGATTCTTTTTGGTGCTAAAGTTTTCGCATCCATTAGGAGTGGTTCATTGGCGATTATAGCATCCACACTAGATTCACTCCTTGACCTTTTATCAGGTTTTATTCTGTGGTTTACAGCATTCTCTATGCAGACACCAAACCCATATCAATACCCCATTGGAAAGAAGCGGATGCAGCCATTGGTCAGTCCCTTCTGCTATCATTTGTTATGGTAGTACAAGGCCAATACGTTCATGTGGATGTGCATTGACTTTTTATTACAGTTGTTGTGCTTGCACATAAAATGCTCATTGCTTCAAATATTTATTTATTTATCTTACATTAAGAAGGATTAAGGATGATGTTTTTTAGGGTTTAACCTTTTCTTTTTTTTGCTTTGTCATCGGAAGGTGTAGATTATGCTTTCTAATTCTTGGCCTTTTTGGTGTTTGTGGTTTACTATGATTACAAAAAGGGTGGAGTGATTTGGACACATTCATCTTAGGTGATGGGGATAATTACTCAAAGAATACATGTCTACAAAAACAAAAAAAACTCCCATATTTTGTGCATGGTTTATCGGGAATAGGAATAGGAAGTGATCATATGATAACGAAAAAAACTCCCATTGCTTGAGAAATCATGGATTTTCATAGAAATTTGTTATATGGTCTTTTTCCATTCTACCTCCAACATACATTTTGTTTCTCTTCAAGCCTCCAAAATTGTATTGTCTAGGTGCAGCTGATGCAGGAGTATGATGTTTTGGTTAATACTGTTTCTTTCTAATTGGCTATTTCAGGAAAAATATTTCAGTCAATTTTCTGTTGGGCCTTGTGAATATGGTTACTACTATGTTTTGAATTACTGCATTTTTCACTGTTTCGCACCTATATTTCTTATCCCTTTACTCCTC
This sequence comes from Nelumbo nucifera, assembly GCF_055504915.1. Lineage (NCBI taxonomy): Eukaryota > Viridiplantae > Streptophyta > Magnoliopsida > Proteales > Nelumbonaceae > Nelumbo > Nelumbo nucifera. The sequence goes on from NC_142650.1 coordinate 4,480,731, forward strand.
TTTCTCTCTCTCTCTCTCTCACACACACACACACACATTTTGAGTCCATTCTATTTGTGTTCTGACTTCCTTTTCTTTTTTTTTCTTTTATAATTTATCTTCTTTAGTTCAATGTTATCACAAGCATCCCTACTTCATTTCCTGCTCCCACCTGGAACACCATATTGTCTGAGTGCTAACTATAGGCCTTGCTAGGGATACAGAATGATGTCCCAAGTCATTTTACCAAGTTGTTGAATCTGATACCTGGACATGCTTGATGCTTGGATTGGCAATTTTAATGGGAATATGAAACATTACAAAGTTTTAACTCTGTTATTTCTATTTTTAGTAATAAAACTGCTTGAGTTGGATACTTAGTTCCTGCTCCACAATATAACGTGCAGGGAATTCTTGTTTTTGCCTCTGTTATGGCTACACTTGGTCTGCAGATAATATTGGAGTCATTGCGCACACTTTTATCTGATGTAAGTGGCAGTGTTCTTTCTCAAGCCCAAGCAAACCAATATTTTTTTTTTTTGAGGAATTATGATTTGATTACTGAGGCCTGAGAGCCATCATGATAGTATGGTTAATTTATAAAACATATATTCTTCTCAACCTTACTTCAGGAGAGTGAGTTCAACTTGACCAAGGAGCAGGAACAATGGGTGGTTGGTATTATGCTCTCTGTAACGTTGGTGAAGCTCTTCCTGGTTTTCTACTGTCGTTCTTTCACCAATGAGATTGTCAAAGCTTATGCTCAGGATCACTTTTTTGATGTCATCACAAATGTCATTGGACTTATTGCTGCTCTTCTGGCCAATTATATTGATGACTGGATGGATCCTATTGGAGCTATTATTGTAAGTGATACAACTTTTTCTCTTTTTGCATGTGTTCTTATTGTATTAGGATGGGATAAGTGGATAACTCATGATTGGATTTCCTTACAACTATTAGCATTGAGATCAATCACCATACCATCATACATACGGTATTACACAACATGAGAGTGCATGATCAACACAGACCTACAGCGCATACATTCACTGATAGCTGGTGGCATTCATATCTCCTTGTACAAGAAATTGACTATATTGGATTATAGTAGCTATTTACAAGATAACCTTTTCTGGGACCATCATTATTACTCTTCCTTTCTGCAACCAGATGTTGGCATTTATATTAGAATGTTGATCAGATGAGAGCAAGTGTATGACCCCCAATGCGTTAATCATTTTTTGGTTCAAGAATCTAGACAGTAAAAATTGTTGAATTTTTAAATACTCTAGTCAATGAGGGGGTGAACACATGGGGACTCACACTATCAACAGCTATTCCCATGAAAACGCCCTTATCTGATCATCACATCGTTATTAGAGTTGTCTCACAAGATAGGTGGGTCCCGTTTGCTGTGATCTAGATCCTTATACATAATGCCATATATTAGAGCAGAGACAGAGAGAGAGATGTCTTTGACTGTTTCATCTTTTTCTATTGTAACTTTATGAATATGAATTTCAATGTACTGCAGCTGGCTCTGTATACCATCCGCACATGGTCCATGACAGTGCTGGAAAATGTGAACTCCCTAGTAGGAAGGTCGGCAGCACCAGACTTTCTACAGAAGTTGACGTATCTTTGTTGGAACCATCACAAGGCTGTAAGGCACATAGACACCGTACGGGCTTACACCTTTGGCTCACATTACTTTGTTGAGGTTGATATTGTCTTGCCATCGGATATGCCTTTGCGGGAGGCACATGATATCGGGGAGTCCTTGCAGGAGAAGCTTGAGCTCCTTCCTGAGATTGAGCGTGCCTTTGTTCATCTTGATTATGAGTTCACACACAAGCCTGAACATGCGCAATCACAGTCTTAATTACATGGTACGCGTGCTTGCTGCTTATATGTTGCAGGTTTGCTTTTCTTTTGTCTATAAGCGTGTTTAAATAGCTATACATAGCCAGGGGAAGCAGCAAATAGCGTGTTTAAATAGCTATACCACTATTATTTGCATGTGGTTGGAAAGTGCCCTTTTTACTCCACTTTTTTTTTTTTTTCGTAATCTCAAAAGAACAACTGGTTTGAGCCTGGGGCAAGGGCTTTTTTGGATGTTGCTGATAACAAGGATGATGATATTCCATGTTATGGATCAGTTAAATTTGTGTGCTCACTTTTTATTGTTAAAATTAAAAAGGATGAATTCTTACCCAAAATAAATAAATAGATTATACATAATACAGTGTTTCGGTTTGAAGGCTGGAAGTAGAAAGTGAAAACCCAAGGGTTCAGGCAGTCCTCATGGGTTCATCCTTCCACTGTAACAATGTAAGGTGCAGTAAGAGGCAGTGTTGTAAAACTCGGACCAGATTCTGGTTGTGTCCGGTCACTCTTACCGTAGTAGTAAGAGGTTAATTGCTTTGTAGATTCTGCAACACGCTATATATATATTTTTGGAGCCAAATCCTGTAATTTTCGAAGTGACAAATTTACCTTTCCTTTTCCGGCTTGCAGTTCTGTTTCTACTCTTGAGTTGTATTGGTTCGTTATTTTTCTTTTTTGTCGTCTATAGGTTAAAATTGACAATCCAAGTGTGGGTGCCGCCACATTGTTAGCTTCATGACCACCAAATCCAGAATCCAAGCACATCGAGTTCATTGCTTCGATTATCTGCCTACGACCGTGCACGTGGTCAGTTGGCACATTTTTGGGAATGCCACATTAATATAGAGTGGCGAATCTGTACAAATAGAGTTCACATTACCTGCGACCTTTAGGTTATGTTTGGTTTGAAGAAAAAGGTAGGGAAACTTATCAAAATTTGTAAAGGAAAAGTACGGACAGGCTCAATGTAGATTTCTGATTTCCACTGCAATGCATTTCCGCCAGGATAACGCCATGTATGCATTTTATATTGTCCCTTAACATTTTTTGTTAGATTGAACATTTTCTAACTGTTTCAAATAACACCGAGTCTCTCGGCTTCTCCGAGTCACTTTTGAAGAAAATGTCATCTTTTTTATGCCTTTTTGAACTGAAATCTTTTCTCTAAAATGTTGCAAGGCTTAAATATTTAGAGTACTCCCGATCATTTGTTTGAAGCAACAGGTTATAATGTGGTGTTGGATTTTATTGTTCAGATTCAACCACTGAAGTAAACGAATTTGGATTAGCTGAATGTTTAACTGTTCAGCGGGCTGTAGAATCATGATGAGTTTACACGCCAATAATAAATTCATGGGCCTCACAAGCTAAACCCTGCTCGAAGCAATCATCCAGACAAACATAAGTTGTTCAAACTTCAAAGTTTCAATCTTTTTGACATTACAGTAGCCAAAAGAAAGGGATATTGTCTTAACAATTTTTTTTTTTACCTGAACTAATCCGGAGAGCTCTTGGAACCTGCTATATTAAACGGTTCCAAAATTGAATACAGTAGGGACCTTCTCTACATGAACCCACCTGTTTCTCGGATGTGAAGGGATCTTGCGGCTCATCTAGACGGCTAGACCACCTAATATTATTATTAATTTTTTTAAGTATTAACTTTAATATAGGCTTTCTTCAAAAAAAGGCTTATTTATACTATGTAGCAAGGTGTGTAAATCTTTTTTTTTTATTTAAAATAAGGTTTAGGGATGGCAATTTTCTCCATTTCCCTGACCCCTGTGGGGAGTTGTCTTGAATGGGGCAGGGATGGGAATGATTTTCCCCCCGCGGGGATAGAGATGGAGAAATTTTTATCCCGGTTGGCAGGGACAAGAAGAGCACTCATTGCCTCACATGGACCCTGATCCCTGTCCCATGGGATCCCCGTTAATATATATATATATATGTACACGTACGTCTATATGTTAATATTTTTAAAAATATAGTTGAATATGTTTGAATATTTTCTAATAAGATTGTAAATTTTAATTATTTTATTTTGATTTTTAAATAAAATGAAAACAAAAACCTAATGGTTGACATTATAAAGAATCACAGGGAGTGGGGATTCCCATGGAGACAGGGATGGGGATAACTTTGTCCCCATTAACGGGATGGGGTTGGGGATGGGGAGAGGCTCCTCGTCCCTGCCCTACCTTATTGCCATTCTAAATCAAACTAATGAAACTAACTAACCCGATTTCTATAAGTTTAAATCTTTTGAATCGACTGATCAAACCGAAAATTGACCCAAACCGATATAACCTGAGTGACCAACCCCCAACCTGACTAGGTAGATTTGGTTGGCCAAACAACCTACAACTAAAATGAACCAACATATGAACAATAGTTTAATCTCCAATAATTATTTAAAATTTATAGCGAAATACACAAAAAACTAAATTATTGGAGATTAAACTACTGTTAAAAAGCTAAATAACAGTAGTTTAAACTCCAATAATTATTGAAAGTTTTCTACTAAATAACAAAACAAAAATAGATCTATACATAATTATTGAAAATATATTTATCACAAAATAAATAAATAATTACTGAAATACAATGAATATTAATTTTAGTATATATAAATATATAATAAATAAAGATTAAACTTTTAAAATTATTATTAATAAACAATATTTTTTTCTGAAAGTTGTTTTCTATAATTATTAATTGGTGTAAATGAAATTATTTATTTGCAATATTATTTATTTACTGAAATAATATCATTATTTAAATTTTAAAATATTAATTACTTGTTGAATTTAATAGTCCATAAAATTATAGTACTAATAATACATAATTTTGTTATTTTAACTATTTAAAATTTAGTTATGTTAAATATTTCATTATTTAAAACATTTAGTTATTTAACTAAATACTTAAAATCTTAATCTATTTATTACAATTGAAAGTTATTTAGTAATTATTTAAAATATGTTATTAATTGATTTAAAATATTAATTTAATGTTTTGTTATTAAGATATTTAGATATTAAAAGATTTAAATAATATTTCATTTCTAACGTTATACATTTATTATTTGAATAACATTTAGATTGAATAATCCATAAAATCATAATTTATATTGTTTGTACATAATTTCATGATGAATTTTGTAAAAATATATAATTATTAATAATATGAATATTATTAAATCAATTATAGTTATTTTTTATCTTTTTAATAAATATTTTAAAGTTACTATATAATTTTGTTAGAATATTTAAATAATTCTTAAAATTTTTAATTCAAACTTTCTTTAGATAGATGTAGATAAAATGTGGGGGAGAAGATAAATAAGGATTAGAGATATTTTAGGAGAGACTCTCTACTAAATTAGAGATAACTTAGGAGAAAGTTGGGGATAGTGGGAGAAGTTGTTTAGGATAAATTTTAGGATGTTAAATTATTTAAATTATTGTAACATGTGGGAGAGAGTCTATATGTTAATATTTTTAAAAATATGGTTTAACATGTTTGAATCTTTTCTACTAGGATTGTAAATTTTAATTATTTTATTTTATTTTTAAATAAAATAAAAACAAAAACATAATGGTTGACATTATAAAGAATCACAAGAAGTGGGGATTCCCATGGAGACAGGGATGGGGATAACTTTGTCCCCGTTAACGGGATGGGGATGAGGATGGGGAGAGGCTCCCCGTCCCCGCCATACCTCGTTGCCATTCTGAATCAAACTAATGAAATTGACCAACCCGATTTCTAGTATTTTTAGTCAACTTTGGTTCAATGATTTCCTAACCCAAATGGGTTGGATCATTTTCGCTTTGGCCATTTGTAAACTGATTAAAATCGAACGACTCGACTATATATATATATATATATACAAGAAAGTGGAAAATTCCAATATTTCTTAGGTTAAAATAGTTTATATCATAAATTTAATTTTTTAAGTTTAAATCTTTTGAACCGACCGATCAAACCGAAAATTGACTCAAACCGATATAACCTGAGTGACCAACCCCCAACCTGACTAGGTAGATTTGGTTGGCTAAACAACCTACAACTAAAATGAACCAACTCGTGAACAATAGTTTAATCTCCAATAATTATTTAAAATTTATAGCGAAATACACAAAAAACTAAATTTAAAAAGCTAAATAACAGCAATTTAAACTCCAATAGTTATTGAAAATTTTCTATTAAATAACAAAACAAAAATAGATCTATACATAATTATTGAAAATATATTTATCACAAAAATAAATAAATAGTTACTGAAATACGATGAATATTAATTTTAGTATAGATAAATATATAATAAATAAAGATTAAATTTTAAAAATTATTATTAATAAACAATAATTTTTTTTGAAAGTTGTTTTCTAGAATTATTAATTGGTCTAAATGAAATTATTTATTTTTAATATTATTTATTTATTGAAATAATATCATTATTTAAATTTTAAAATATTAATTACTTGTTGAATTTAATAGTCCATAAAATTATAATACTAATAATACATAATTTTGTTATTTTAACTATTTAAAATCTAGTTATGTTAAATATTTCATTATTTAAAATATTTAGTTATTTAACTAAATATTTAAAATCTTAATCTATTTATTATAATTGAATGTTATTTAGTAACTATTTAAAATATATTATTAATTGATTTAAAATATTAATTTTAATATTTTATTATTTAAGATATTTGGTTATTAAAATATTTAAATAATATTTCATTTTTAATGTTATATTTTTATTATTTGAATAACATTGAGATTGAATAATCCAGAAAATCATAATTTATATTGTTTGTACATAATTTCATGATGAATTTTGTAAAAATATATAATTATTAATACTATGAATATTATTATATCAATTATAGTTACTTTTTTTTATCTTTTTAATAAATATTTTAAAGTTATTAAATAATTTTGTTAGAATATTTAAATAATTCTTAAAATTTTTAATTCAAACTTTCTTTAGATAGATGTAGATAAAATGTGGGGGAGAAGATAAATAAGAATTAGAGATATTTTAGGAGAGACTCTGTACTAAATTAGAGATAACTTAGGAGAAAGTTGGGGATAGTGGGAGAGGTTGTTTAGGATAAATTTTAGGATGTTAAATTATTTAAGTTATTGTAACGTGTGGGAGAGAGAGAGAGAGATCTTAGGAAGATGTTTTTGGGAAAAATATAATTTCTAATTGATTGTTTTGAAAATGACTTGGATTAAAAAAATTCAAAATTCAAAAAAAAAAGAAAAAGAAAAAATTTCTATATTTCATTATTTTAACATATAGATTAAGATGAAGACGAAATAGTAGGAAGCTGTGTTTTATTTAATGACTCTGGATCTCCTACCCACAACACAATACCCACCGTCAATTGGGAACATCTCCCCCTGCATAATACTATGCAGAGGTTGAGATGTTCTCCATGTGTGACTGTGATAAATGTGGGCAGAGTTTGTGTGGACAGGAGATTTGGAGTCCTTAAATAAAATGCAACTTCCTGCTATTACGTCTACCCACGACACACTACCCCCTGATTTGGAGTCCGGATCTTGTGCCCACGTTTATCGCAGCCACATATGAAAAACATCTCATCCTTTGCATAGTATTATGCAAGGGGAGATGTTCCCAATTCACGGGGATAGTGTGTTGTGGATAGACGTGGGCAGGGTTCTCGTGAGAAGGAGATCCGAACTCCGTGAAACACCTCCCCCTGCATAGGTGAGCATAGTTGTGGAGACAGGAGATTCGGACTTAACACTTGCGTAAAAAAGTCTAATGAAGGACAATTTTGGACTTGTACGCTGGTACTGGTAGGTCCCATGTGCGACTGTTTAGACTAAAAGTGTGGTACTGTGGAGTTTTTTGCGGGCAGGATCCAAAGACGATCATAAGTAGGTCCCGTGCTTGTACAGGTGGATGAATTCAAACCGTGGATTGATGTTAAAATCACGGACAGGATAAGGAGACTACTAGATTTGTTGCCATGCAACGGAGTTAGAATTTTTATTTCCTGATGATGATGTGGCGCATCATTCATCCTGTATAAGAATACAGTTATTTTAATTTATTGAATATTATCTCGGATCCCGTCCCCATACATCCATCCACTGATAACAACTTCGCTACACCAAATAAATTATATTTTAGAAATTGCCTCGTTGGACCCCGTTTTGTGAAATCACCAATCATCACATCTCTTTTTCTTTTTCTCTAGCATTTGCCTATCATGCCGGAAAGACATATGATACCGAAAAATGTATAACCAATCAACCGGCAAAGTGGTAAGCTGGTAATCAATCAGGCGGGTTTTCATCAAAATTAATTAACGTGGGATTTTGATTGGTCAAATCCTTCCGGCATCAGTTATTTCGTGAAGTTCGAACGAACTGCTTACTTGATCATTAACCGATACGTTAGTTTTTTGGCCATTTTGGGTTTACAGACGTTTTCGTCGTCATCTTCTTCGTCCTCCTTTTCCCGAGTAGTCGTCATCTTGCTCTTTCTCACTGATTTTTTATTTTATTTTTCTTTCTAAATATTCTGGTATTTGTTTGCTGGAGGACCATTCGCAGTGGCTGCTGCAGCAGAGCAGTACAATCGCCATTGGTGATTGGGTGGACGGCTGGACGCTATGATGCTTCGCTTGTTGCTCGAGGGAGCTCATGGAGATAACTTATGCCACCTCGAGTTCGAGTGACCTTACTGCCGCTGCTACTGATAATTATTCTGTAGTCGCGATGCCGAATCGACCGGTGAAGGTCATCCCTCTTCAACACCCCACATCTTCGTCATCATTCTCAACGGCCCCTTCCGCTTCTATTCCTCCTCTGCTCTCCAAATGGCGCTCCAAGTTCCTGCGTTTGTCCTGTATCGATTGGCTTGACCTCCTCCTCCCCTGCTCCCGATGGATCCGTACTTACAGATGGAGAGAGTACCTTCAGATCGATCTCATGGCTGGCATCACCGTTGGAGTCATGCTCGTTCCTCAGGTCTCTCTCTCTCTCTCTCTCTCTCTCTCGGTTGTCGGGGTTTCTTGTCTCTGAATTTGTCCGACTTCTTCTTGTTCCATCATTTTTGGCCGATTAGTGTCCTAATTTGGTTAAATTTATGCCAATTCACCCATGAATACATAGCTTGCTTGGTTTCATGCCATTAGCTGCTCGAGTTCCTGAAAATTATATAGCTCCCTTATTCTTGTTCCAGGTTGATTCAAATTTGTTGTTATTTAAGAATTGTATATACCCTCTCGACCGTGTGAACTAGTTTAATTATCATTCTTTCTCTTAGTACAAGGGTGAATTATGTTCTTCTCTTGGATATTAGATTGAAATTGAATTACAAAGTCGTTTCTTTCTGCAACTGCACTTGAACACCTCTGCCGCCTAACCGTTATCTTTTGACTTTTGTCATGATTGAACAGTCAATGTCTTATGCAAGGTTAGCTGGACTTCATCCAATATATGGACTGTGTAAGTTTATCAGAGACCATTACCATGTATTTAGATTACGCTTCTGCAGTGTTTTGTGCAATATGATTGGTACAATCTGTTGGGAGGTACTTGCTTTTCTTCTTTACCACTTTCTGGTTACTATTTAATGCTAATAGTGCCACCACCCTTATGTCACCAATTGGATGAGGATCAGATTCCACTGTGGTTTAACAGTTTGCTTGCCCTTTACCACAGTGAAGTTGCTTTGCAGTTGATCGTCATTTACCTGGATGTCAACCAGCTGATAACATTATTAGATGCCTAATGGTTCTTGTATGCTCTAATAATTATATCTGAATTTTGCAATAAATATCCATCTCTAGATAATACTGATTCACCTTTTGATAAACAGACTCTGGTTTAGTTCCCGTATTTGTGTATGCCATCTTTGGGTCATCTCGTCAGCTTGCAATTGGTCCAGTCGCATTGGTTTCTCTCCTGGTATCTAATGTGTTGGGTAGCATTGTTGATTCTACTGATGAGTTGTACACGGAACTTGCAATATTGCTGGCACTTTTGGTTGGAATATTGGAATGCATTATGGGGCTCTTGAGGTATTACCAATTATTTCTTCCACTTTCTGCCTCATGAGGTGTTCTATTAGATGTGAATGTGAGATCCAAGGGATCCAATTTTTCTAACCAAACTCTGGTCGTACTTCTATTTTAACTGTTGAGGTGTTGCAATATATATCCATCCAAGATAAAAGTTCAGATTTACATTTGATATCATAAAATGATGTGTAGATGTTCAGACAACTTGGAAAGGTTGCACTTTTTGGAACTATGTGGGGATTGTGGGCTAAACAGGCATGCTTAGTGTGCCAGAAATAGATATGAGGTTTTGGAGATGGGATCCTGAAATCGATTATGGTCTGAAACATGGTTTAGGAACAGTTTGGGCAAGATCATGTTGCTTTCTCTGGGTTTTCTGGTTTCAAGGTTTCTTACAGAGACAAGGTTTTTTCTTTTCTTTTGGGCCTTAGATTATTTACCTCTTTTGGCGTTAACAAATTGATGGCTGAGGCTGACTCTGTGGATTTCATTAGCTTTTTTTAGCCAAGTAAAGCTCTAAGGTTGTTTTCTCTATCCAAGTAACACTGTGGTTGGCTAGCTTGTTTCTTTCCTGTAGATGACATCAATGATACCCATATACCTGTACAAGGGTGTGGTATTGTGTTGGATATTTCAATTTTTAGTACAAATGTCATATCCAATACCATAGCCAGATATGTCCTTGCCGTATCCGGGTAACATGGGATGACATCGCAAACGGTTGACTCTTGGGGATGATTATGTAATTTGAACCATCTTTTCTGCTCGCTCTTTCTTTTATTTTTTCCTGTCTTCTTTTTCTTTTTGTGTTTCTTTGGTGAGAATCTTGCACTAGATGCTTTTTCTGCTGTTCTCTTTGTATCTTCTGTTTTTTTTATCTTGTCTTTCTGAGTAAATTTTCCATTAATGGTGGAAAAAGACGATGCTGAAATGGACATTTGTTGAAATGATAATGTAGGAAGAATCTCACTATGAATAACTGTTAATTTTTTACCAGCACTATAAGAAATCAATAAAAATGTGCCTTGATAACAATTGATGCTAAGGCAATATGACTGGGCACATACATGTGTATGCTTTTAGTCTCTTTCTTTACCTTTTCTTGATATCAATTTGTTGAATCATGTCTTCATGCATCTCTATAGGCTTGGATGGCTGATTCGTTTCATCAGTCACTCTGTGATTTCTGGCTTTACAACTGCTTCAGCCATTGTAATTGCCTTATCTCAAGCCAAATACTTCTTGGGATATAGTATTGTACGAAGCAGCAAAATTGTGCCACTCATTAAGAGTGTTATTGCTGGAGCCAGTAAGGTATGCTCTAGCACCTCGGTGATTGTTGATTTCTTTAGTTGCTTGTAATAAATAGGATAGTGCTATTTATCGATAAGTGCCAGTGCAAACATCATAAAATTGCTTTACAATGGAAACTTCTTTTATACATTAGTTTATTTGAATTTGTTATTTGTTGCTATAGCATACTCTGGGATCTTATTGGTTAGTGGGCTTAATATGTAACATTGCAAGCTGACCTTGAATTCAAGAGAATTTTGTGTAGGCTTTTAACTGTCAAAATATAACCGTACTTATTACTTCAGTACTTGTTTGATGGGCCTGGACATATGTAACCTCAATGGATGTTGATCACAAATCTCCTACACTACTGGGCCTCAAGGTTTCATTATTTAACATGCCCTTTAGTTTTTTTTACATTAAACTGCTTATACTACTTCATATTTCCACTATTTGGAATAAGAAGTTTTTGTCATATGATTCAATCTGTGTTGATCCTATTATCATTTGTAATTATCACCTTTGCAGATCTTCTATAGATATAGTTTTCCCCATAGAGCTGTCATCATCCTGTTTCCACTTTTTTTTTTCTTACCTATTTCTAATCAGGCGCTTTGTGGTTAATATATTGATGTTATCCTGACATTCATAGGGTTACATAATAGTTGTATAGTAACATTGTAGGTTTATATGATGGTCCTAAAGTAACATTAGAATGATAAAACTAGTCCAATATGCCAACCAGTTAAGGAGAAATAAAATTCCTATTGGTGGCATATTCTATGCATTGTGACAATAGAAGACATACCTAGAAATTAACTTGAGCTGCTTCCCTATACATGTAGAAAACAAGACGATCTTCAACCAAACAAAAAGAGGGAAAGAGCAATCAAAAGAGATGAGTCCTTCCTGTTGGGGTTCTGAACAACACACTTCCATATGCACTAACTGATGGATTGGGTATCCACATATCAATAATTATGAAGTAGAATAATCAGCTTTAATTATCAGAAGTATGCAAGTAGAAGCCCTTTGAAAATTATGATGATTTCCACTAGGACATGAACTTGACTTAACTGACTATACTCAGTAATCCTTTACTTCCTAATCAGCGGTGAAAAAGATATTTTGACCAACTTAGTTTCTTAATGGTAATGCAATAACTTATGCTACTGTTAGTTGCTTGACTGAAAGCTATAACATGCCAATTTTCCTTTGAATCATTAGTCCTCCTTGAGAAGCAACAGATAAAGATTTTCTTTCTTTCCTTTCTTTTTCCACCTTTATTATGTGCCTCTGTATGCATGGTCTGAGTATATATGTGTCAGGTGCAGGGCTAAAAGGTAACCATATTTGGTACTAGGCTATCTTCTTGTTTATTCAATTAATAGATAATTTTACATAAAAAGAAGAATATTCTTGAGTCTTGACAGGTCTTTTACTCATATGAAGCATAAGATAACCTAGCTTGCTGTATGAGAGGCTTAAGAGGGTGTATCAACATCATCATAGACACAATTAAGTGGTAACTAGTGTGAGAATAAGAGGACAAATCATCACATGATTTATCCTTTGTCTACCAAATGGGATACTATGGTATGCATGCTCATAGTTAGTAAACATGTGCATGTCATAGACATGATACAGGAAATAATCATATATACTGTGTTTAATACTATGGTATGCATGCTCATCCTATGTGTTTAATATGTTCTCATATGAAAAGTTTGAAGTAAAAAACTTGGTATATTTTATGTGTATAATATATTAAATATATGCATATGTGAAATATAAATATATTTTAATATTTTAAAGTATATATAAAATTAAAATTTCCCTAATTTTTGGACCAGTGTCTTTGAAAATATGAATTATTCATGTGTTATACATTTTCCCAAATTATTCACATATTTTTCCATGGGAGCCATTGGTTGGTGTAACGGCAAAATGTTGGACTGACAAGCATAAGAATGCAAGTTTTAGTCTGAGAATGGCTACTAGGTGCAAAAAATAAATAAGTGTGTAAGGTTAGGTCCATATCCAGTCCATCCCTCCCAAGACTTCAGATAGTAGGTACCAACATTGGTCGGAAGCCTTATTTTATTCACATAATTTTCTGTATTTATGAAAAACATGCAATTTAGATTTTTTTTCAAAAAAGATATCAATAAATATATAACAAAGCCTTCTCCTAACTATATGGGTTTTCTACATGAGTCCTATTCTGCCATTATGCTATTTTCAGTGTCATATCCATTGTTAAAACATCAATACACATATTTGCATTCTATAGACAAATTTGCTAACTAGTAACCACTTATTGCATTCCAAAGATATAGTTTTTATTGACAGGAGCAGATACTGGGGAAAGCACAACTTGTATTGTGGAGGCATGCTTCAGAGTTGAGAGTTTGAATTACTCATAGCAACTGCAATTAAGAATATATGTAATGCAACTATACCAAAAAATGGATGAAGTCATTATTTCCATTAGATGGATACCATTATGTAGGAAGAGAATGATGATAATTAGGGCTGTCAATGGTTGGGGCAGACCTTGGTGGAGATATGGGATATTTATTAGGAGAATTCCTTTTTTCCCTTCTGGAGTTTCGAATTGGGGCTAGGGTGGTTGCCTCCTCCACATGGCAACCTGTACTAGATAGAAATCATAGAATTGAACAGAGATTGTTGGACCGGAAAGGGAAATTACTGTCATTTGGGGGGAAATAACACTAATAAAAAGTGTCCTCTCAAATTTTCCAATATACTATCTATCATTGTTAAAGGTCCGACATCAGTGGTGGAAGAGATTGAGAGGTTACAAAGGGATTTCCTATGGAACATTAAGGTGGAAAGAAAGAAATTCCATTTGGTTAAGTGGGACTTGGTGTGTAGAGCTAAAAAAGATGGGAGATCGGGAGTGAAGGGTGGGAGTCTTCAATAAAGCATTATTGGGGAAGTGGGTATGGATGCTTAGGAGGGAGAGGGAAGCTCTATGGAGAAGGGTGGTAGCATGTAAGTATGGGGTGGTAAACTTTGGGTGGGATGTGAGGGAAGTGAGGTCATCTTATGGGGTAAGTGTGTAGAAGGGGATCATTAAGTTTAATTCATTGATGCAGCCTTTCTTTTCTTGGAGAGTGGGGAATGGGTCTAGTTTAAGATTTTGGGAGGATGATTGGATTGGAGTTGGAAGGGTTTGTGACCTTTGCCCAAGATTGTATAGCTTGAGCAAGAAAAGGAGTGTCTATTGCCCAATGTTATGAGATCATCAATGGTGCAGTGGTTTGGTGCCCTAACTTTAGGAGACCTTTATTTGATTGGGAGGTGGAGTAATTTGTGGGGCTGTTGGCAAATCTGCAGGTGGTGGTAGTTGACCCTTAGGCTTCAGATGTCAAATGGTGGAAAGAATGTAAAGATGGAAGTTTCACAGTCAAGTCGATTATAATGTGCTAATGAGGAATCAGGTGGAGGCTGAACCAATAAAAGGTGTTTGGGGAAAACCAGTTCCTCCAAGGGTAAAAACATTTGCTTGGTTGGTTAATGGGTAGTGTTGAGCAAGAACTAGAGAAGAGAGGAGAGGAGAGGAGAATAGAGAGGGAGAGAAGAGAGGAGACTCGAGTGGACTGAGAGCCCTCCTTAACTCAGTGGGCGAGAGTTAGTATTATTATTTATACTGGCCCAGTCGTACAACATAAAGACAAGAGAAAATTACAATAGTACCCTTGCGGTACTAAACCTGAGAACATAAACAACTGTTAACACTCCCCCTCAAGTTGGAGCATAGATATCAATCATGCCCAACTTGTCACACAGATCATGATGTCTGGAATGGTTTAGACCCTTTGTAAAGATGTCTGCAAGTTGGTTCTCAGAATTGACATAGGGAGTACACACATCGCCTGTGATGACTTTCTCTCTGATAAAATGCTTGTCAACTTCAATGTGTTTTGTTCTATCATGTAGCACCGGATTGGCAGCAATGTTTATAGCTGCTTTGTTATCACAGAATAGAGACATAGGTTTGTCCACTAAGAAGCCCAACTCACTCAACAAATTCTTTATCCACATGCCTTCAGCTACCTCGTGGGCCATAGCACGATATTCAGCTTCAGCACTGGATCTAGCCACCACATTTTGCTTTTTACTCCTCCATGTAACAAGGTTCCCTCCTATAAATGTGCAGTAGCCACTGGTAGACTTTCTGTCACTTTGGAATCCAGCCCAATCAGCATCAGTATAAACCTCAACTTTTAAATGTCCGTGCTTTTGAAAT
The DNA here is from genome assembly GCF_055504915.1 of Nelumbo nucifera. NCBI lineage: Eukaryota > Viridiplantae > Streptophyta > Magnoliopsida > Proteales > Nelumbonaceae > Nelumbo > Nelumbo nucifera. The sequence continues at coordinate 4,496,250 of NC_142650.1, forward strand.
AACAAACCAGCACCCGGATACTTCTTTAGATATCGGAGGATTCTCCCTACTGCTTCAAGATTGTACAAGGGCATAGACTTCTTGAACTGATGGGAGATCCTTAGAGCTGAGAATCTGAACTCTGATAGATTCATACATAGGATTCAGACCATGTAAGAAGGCAAACACCCTTTGTTGGGAGACAAGTTGCTTGTACATTTTTGCATCCTCATCACACTTCCAATCCACACTCTGGTAATGGTCCAACTCTTTCCAAACAGAGGTCAAGTCAGAGTAATATGCAGATAAAGACCTCTGCCCCTGTCTACAAGTGGATGATGCTGCCTGCAGTTGATAAATTTTGGCATAGTGTCGCAATTCTGAATAAGTAGATTTTGCTTGTTCCCAGATCTCATTTGCAGTTTCAGCCCACATGAAGTTTTTTCTTATTTGTGGTTGCATGGAGATCAAGAGCCACGACATAACCATATTGTTCTCCTGAGCCCATCTATCATATTCAGCATTCCCAGAGGGTGGTTCTTTGATTCTTCCATTTATATAGCCTATTTTCCCCCTTGCAGTGATGTATAATTTGATCCCTCTTGACCACTCTAGGTAATTTAAACCATCAAGAGGGATAACAGCCATAGGAATGGATAGGTCACCCCCACCCATTCCATTCAGCATTGAGGAAACTCTAGATGTGGCTGAATCTTCACTACTCATGATATCGGGATTAAAAAAAGAGGAACCAAATGAATATTGCCGTACAAGGCTATTGCTGAAAACAGGTCCTTCTGACCTACGGTTTCACTGGGAGTAAAGGCTGAACCCTGTTGATGCAACACTGGAACAGGTCTGTACGACCTACAATCCTTTTAGGAAACTAAAAAAAATACTGCAGTTGCAGTACATCACCAGATCTGAATGACCTACAAATGAACCGAGGTCATATGACCTCCCAACAGAATGAAAAAGATGGTGGAGTTCACCACACAATCAGTAGGCCTGATAGCCAAACAGTCACTGAGATTAACAGGGTAGCCGAACAGTTAATCAATAAGATCAATACAACATCAGCTTTAGGGCATCAACAGTCCATCATAGGGTTGAAGGAATAAAAAAAAAAAAAAACTCAGTTGAATACAGCAGCTTGTTAAGGAATACAGTCAATCAACAGTCCATCAATCGGCTGAACATTCACTCAATAACCAGTCAATCAGTAGGGCAGCCGAATGGTAGATGACCAATACCTCTTTTAACTTCAGAAGATAGCTTCTCTGTAAGCTAGAACTCCCTCTACGAACCTCAAGAGATAGCCTCTCTACTGTCAAACAGACGGTGGATGCAACTTCTGGGTTGGAAGATGAAAGGTCTCTATGACTTCTGGGTCGAACTGAGTACACCAGATTAGCAGTTCGATGGAGCCAGCTCTGGAAGATGAAAGGTCTCTATGACTTCTGGGTCGAACTGAGTACTCCAGATTAGCAGTTCGATGGAGCCAGCTCTGGGAGATGAAGAGTCTCTATAACTTCTGGACTAGAAGATGAAGAAGACCATCTGCTCGACATTGAACACCAGGTTTGCTTGACACCACCCTTCAGGCCTGGACGACTTGCTCTGATACCATGTTGAGCAAGAACTAGAGAAGAGAGGAGAGGAGAGGAGAATAGAGAGGGAGAGAAGAGAGGAGACTCGAGTGGACTGAGAGCCCTCCTTAACTTAGTGGGCGAGAGTTAGTATTATTATTTATATTGGCCCAGTCATACAACATAAAGACAAGAGAAAATTACAACAGTACCCTTGCAGTACTAAACCTGAGAACATAAACAACTGTTAACAGGTAGTATTCTTACTCAAGATATGTTGAAGAAAAGAGGATATCGATTCCCAAATAGATGTGTTATGTGTATGGATGAAGAGGAGAACATTTTACACCTGTTGGTCCAATGTAAGTTTGTGAAAGGCATTTAGGCCTCTCTCTTCAAGGTGGCCAGATGGGTGCCAACTAATACTGCTGAGGATCTTTGGTTGCTGGTAGAGAGTCCATGAAAATCCTAAATCTAAAAGCATTTGGAGCTGCATTCGCTTTTCTGTTTGCTGGGAGGTTTGGAAGGAGAGAAACCAAAGAATGTTTGAGGGTGTTAGTGAAGGGGTATTTCGGTCTTTGTACCTATTGAGAATGCTGATGTGTACTATTATGTTAGTTCGAGTGCCTCTTACTTAAATAAGGGCACTTATGTCTTTTCCAATATATTAATAATATAATAACAGGTCTGGCCGAAACTAGGGTTGACTTTTTCCTAATTCGAACCAGACCTTTTCTCTTCTTCTTCCTCTTTCTTCCTTCTTCTTTCCTCTCTTCCTTCTTGCTGTTTACTTTACTTTTCAGCTAACAAACAAAACAGACTTCTAGGGCAGGCCGAACTTCAACATGGTATCAGAGCCACATTAAACAAATCAGATTTGCTAGAATTCTGTTTTCTGCGCATTCGAACTAGGGTTTCTCTTGGATTTCTCAGCCGTTGGTTGGAGACTGGGAAAATGGCTGAAAAGGAGTGATCACCCTCTTCCCTTGGAGGTTTCTATGCCTCCGGTGGTGTCGTTGGTGATTGGTTGTTGTGGTTTCTAAGCCCTCCCCTAATTAATGTAGGGCTGGTGCGTGTGGTGCAGTGGTGTTTCATTCCTTCGTGTGGTTGGCCCTCAAGCGATGAGGTAAGGAGTTTTTTTTTTATGCATAATCTCTGTTATGGAACACATGAGAGGTGTGGTACAGATTGTATGATGGGTTTTCAGATTGCAGTATGCTAGGGTTTATGCTGGTTTGTGTGTGATTCGAAGGGAAGTAGTGTTTACTCAATGGTGAAACTTCCGGTAGCTGTAGAGTAGGGTTTGTGGTGTTACTAGTACGGCTTTTAGCCTTTATTATTGCTGAAATCAGTGTGCAGATTTCGGTGAAGTGTCTGTGTGTAGTGCTCAGGATTCAGTGATAAGGGAATTCAGCAATGGCAGATAACAGTGATAGTAAACCTAGTGTGATGATATCTACTGACTACCTGAATGTCCAAATGACCTCCATTAAACTGAATGGAGAGAATTATGTCCCTTGGGCCAAGTCTATAGAGGTTTTTCTGATGGCGAAGAAGAAGGTAAAGCACATAAGAGAGGAGAAACCCCCTACTAATTCTCAGGAGTACGAAGACTGGGAACAGGAAGATGCACAGATCATCACATGGTTGTGGAACAGTATGGAACCCAGAATCAGTGTGAACTTCATGTTTCTTGACACAGCCAAAGAGGTGTGGGATCATGCTAAGAAATTGTATTCTGGTCAGGATAATACAACTAGGGTATATCAACTGTATCAGGAATACTTCAATCTGCAACAGGGAAATCAGAGCCTTGAGGAGTACTATGCCAGTATGAGAAATATCCGTAATGAGTTAAATGTCTCTCATCCTCTCACTTCTGATGTCAAGGTTCAACAGCAACAGAGAGAGCAACTTGATGTGACTCGGTTTCTGGTGGGGCTGAAGTCTGAGTATGAACCAGTACGAGCCCAGATACTAGGACGATTTGCCCTTCCATCTTTAGATGAGGTGTCTGCTCGTCTTCGGAGGACTTCCATTGGATCTATGGAAAACTCTAATATCTCAGATAAATCAACATTTGCAGTGTCGAGAGGTCGAGGTGGCAGAAGTGGGGCTCGAGGAGCCCAACCTGGCCGTGGTGGCAGTAGTGGTCCAGTGTATGGCCGGAGTGGTAGTGGTGGATCTACACATATTTGTGGTGGTGGTCGTACTGGAGGCAGAGATTCAGGGGGGGCTCGTGGTAGAGGATGTGGCTCGGGTCCACGGAGGTGTACTCATTGTGGTTTGGATGGACATACTATTAACTACTGCTATGACTTACATGGTCCACCCTTGACGTGGGCCAACCATGCCATGACTAGTGACACCAGTTCCAGCTTTAGACAAGAGAACCGGTCAGCTGACCAGAGGCCTTCTACCTCTTCAGATGGTCCAGGCAAGGAGATGGTGAGTGTTCCTCGTGATGAGTATGAAAGGTTTGTTCAATCCACGTCGCAGCAGAACACAACTACCTTTGCGCACTCAGGTATGGCTTGTTTGGCATCCACACCCAACCCCTGGATTATTGACTCTGGAGCCTCCGATCACATGACGGGAACTCCAGGTGTGTTTTCATCCCTCACTCATTGCTCAACATCACAATCTGTTACCCTTGCTAATGGCTCCACATCATCTATTCGTGGTGTTGGTAATGTTGACCTAGACCCTGTATCCCTATCCTCTGTTTTATATGTACCTAAGCTTCCATTTAATCTTATGTCTGTTAGTAAGCTGACCAAGTCCCTTAATTGCTCCATTACATTTTACCCCTCTATGTGTGCTTTTCAGGATCTCAAGACAGGGATGAAGATTGATGTAGGGCATGAAGCCGGTGGACTGTATTATCTTGATGGTGGTGGAAGAACGTCAACGGCTTCAGTCATCTATTTCTCCTCTCCAGTGGCATTGTAAATTTGGTCATCCTTCGCTGAAAGTGCTGAAGTCCTTGGTCCCTTCATTGAGTCAACTTTCTGTTCTAGATTGTGAGTCGTGTCAATTTGGGAAACACCATTGTGTTCCCTTTAGTTCTAGGGTTGATAACCGTGTGTCGAGTCCTTTTTCTTTAATTCATTCAGATGTTTGGGGTCCTTATAAAGTGATGTCATATAATGGATACAGATATTTTGTTATTTTTGTTGATGACTTTTCAAGAATGACGTGGCTCTATTTAATGAAAGAAAGAAGTGAATTATTTGCCATCTTCCAGAAATTTTATGCTGAGATCCGCAATCAATTTGGCGTTCACATCAAAATTTTTCGTTCTGATAATGGCCGTGAATACTTGTCTTCATCTTTTCAAGAATACTTGGACCAACATGGCATTATACACCAAACTTCATGTACCTACACCCCACAACAAAATGGGGTTGCTGAGAGAAAGAACCGACACTTGTAGAAACGGCACGCTCACTCATGCACCACATGAATGTTCCCAAATCCTTTTGGAGTGATGCAATGCTCACCTCTTGTTTCTTAATTAATCGGATGCCCACGTCTATTGTTGATGGTCGTTCTCCTTTTAGTGTCTTGTTCCCCAACATGTCTCCGTTTCCCCTTCCTCCTCGGGTATTTGGGTGTGTCTGCTTCGTCCATAATCTGGGTCCCAGGACTGACAAGTTAGATGCACGATCCCTTAAGTGTATCTTCCTTGGCTATTCCCGGACTCAAAAAGGGTACAAGTGTTACCATCCCAGTTCTCGTCGTTCCTTGGTATGTGCTGATGTTACTTTCTTCGAGTCTACTTCGTTCTTCGTGGGATCCGGTGATGCTGCTTCCTCCACATCACCTCCTCCTCTTCCCCTTCCTGTGGCTGATCCTCCTCCTCTGGTTCCAATCGTGCCTATGTCCTTGCCTCCGGTGCCACCGTCCGTTGATTGTCCACCTATCCATCACGTATATACACATCGCCCACGTGTACCGGCTGCGACTCCTCCGACTTCATCACCGTCGACAGATCCAGCTCCAGATCCGACACCATCCTTCGACTTTGATCTTCCTATTGCCTTACGGAAAGGTAAACGCACCTGCACCCTTCACCCTATTTCCAATTTTGTTTCCCTTACTCACCTCTCCGCCTCCCATCGCCAGTTCATCTCTTTGTTATCCTCAGTGGTTGTTCCTAAGGATGTCCAGGAAGCCCTTACCTCTCTAGAGTGGTGTCGTGCTATGGAAGAAGAGCTCTTTGCCCTCCATCATAATCACACTTGGGACCTCACTGCTCTTCCTCCTGGGAAGCAGGCTGTCGGTTGTAAGTGGGTGTATACCGTTAAGTACTTGCCAGATGGTCGTGTTGAGCGCCTGAAGGCACGGCTGGTTGCAAAAGGGTGCTCCCAAACCTATGGCATTGACTACACAGAGACATTCTCCCCGGTTGCTAAGATAGGGTCAGTTCGTGTTGTCATCTCCCTTGCAGCTATGTATGATTGGCCTCTATATCAGCTAGATATCAAACATGCCTTTTTGCATGGTGATTTGCTCGAGGAGGTCTACATGGAGCAACCACCAGGGTTTGTTGCTCAGGGGGAGGATGGTAAGGTATGCAGACTTAAGAAGGCTATATATGGACTTAAATAGTCCCCTCGAGCATGGTTTGGTAGGTTCAGTGAGGTGGTCAAGAAGTTTGGTATGAAACAGTGCCAAGTTGATCACTCTGTCTTCAGTCATGACTCTCCGATAGGCAAAATACTATTGGTGGTGTATATAGATGATATCGTTGTGACTAGGAATGATAAAATGGGCATTGACAGATTGAAGGCATTCCTACAGGAACGCTTTCAAACAAAGGACCTTGGCAAATTGAAAATACTTTTTGGGCATAGAGGTAGCAATATCTAAGCATGGCATTAATTTGTGTCAGAGGAAATATGTGCTTGATTTACTGGAAGACACAAATACGAGGCTGAGCAGTGATATAGGTGAAGTATTTGAAGACCCTGGCAGATACCGACGACTTGTAGGCAAACTAAACTACCTAACCATACTCGGCCATATATTTCATTTGCGGTTAGTGTGGTGAGTTGGTTCATGCAGAAACCCTTGGTCCCACATTGGAATGCAGTGCTAAGGATTGTGAGGTACTTGAAAGGAGCTCCTGACCGTGGTTTGCTGTACAAAAGTGGCAAAAAACTGGAAGTAGAAGGATACACCGATGCTGATTGGGCAGGTTCTATGTCTGATAGACGGTCTACCACAGGCTATTGCACCTTTCTAGGGGGTAACCTGGTAACGTGGAAAAGTAAGAAGCAAACAGTTGTGGCAAGAAGCAGTGTAGAAGCAGAATATAGGGCCATGGCACATACTGCTTGTGAATTAGTATGGCTAAGGAACCTTCTACAGGAGATAGGATATGACATCGGTACTCCAATGAAGCTCTATTGTGACAATCAGGCAGCGGTTCATATCTCTTCCAATCCGGTGTTTCATGAAAGAACCAAGCACATCGAAGTTGACTGTCATTTTGTGAGAGAGAAGGTGCTGAATGGAGTGATAGAGACTGCATATGTTAATACGGGAAACCAGTGGGCAGACTTGTTTACAAAAGGTTTGAGTCGGGGGAGAGTGGACTATATATGTAACAAACTGGAAATATATGATATATACTCACCAGCTTGAGGGGGAGTGTTAGTGAAGGGGTATTTTGGTCTTTGTACCTGTTGAGAATGCTGATGTGTACTATTATGTTAGTTCGAGTGCCTCTTACTTAAATAAGGGCACTTATTTCTTTTCCAATATATTAATAATATAATAACAGGTCTGGTCGAAACTAGGGTTGATTTTTTCCTAATTCGAACCAGACCTTTTCTCTTCTTCTTCCTCTTTCTTCCTTCTTCTTTCCTCTCTTCCTTCTTGCTGTTTACTTTACTTTTCAGCTAACAAACAAAACAGACTTCTAGGGCAGGCCGAACTTCAACAGAGGGGAAGATGAAAAGCTTAGAATAAGTTGGGGCGGCAATCAGTTCAAGGGTAGTTGCTTGGGTGCTGGTTCTTCTGGAATTTGATGGCCTCAGTAAAGAATACTTTGGATCAGACTTTTGGCAAACTTTAAATTCTTTATTTGACTTCTTGTACTTTGGATTATGACTTTTGCATGTTGGAGTAGTGAATTTATCATCTTTTCTTGGTTTTATGTTTACTGGGGATGACTCCTTGTCACCTATGTTTTATGTACTTCATCATTTTAGTAATAAAATTTTCTTCTTTATTTATATTAAAAAGAAGGTTTGGGCAGACCCAACTGAACTGAACCAACTCAATTATATAGGGTTTGGGTCTGCATTGTGTGTCCCAATACATACATACATACATACATACATACATACATACATACATACTATGTATGTATGTATTAGCATGTTAAAAAGACACCCCATTCTAATACCTATTTTGTTCTCATGATATATTTGTAATATTATCACATTATGATGTCAGAACTATGTCTGCTTAACAAAATAAGTAGGTTTATTGTCAAATTACAGGTTAAAAGTATATCTGTCAATTATAATTGGGTCAGACCCAGTAGTTCCAAATTAATAATTGGGTCAGTCTTAGGTTCTGGTTGGAACTGGTTCTTCACATTTATTTATTGGGGTGGGATCGAGTCTATCCTAAACTGGACAAGACCAAAACCATTGACAGCATTAACAAGAATGTAGCAATAGACAAATAGGAACCATGAAACATGATTTGTATGGGTGGCAAGTTTTTTGAAGTTCAATGTTGGTATAGATGTTAGATTTTCTCATTGACAGAATATCCAGTTTGGTGAACCTGAAAGAATAAGTTTGTACTTTTGGCAGTATGATTAATAATCTAGAAAAAACAATGTTATTTTCATATCATAATGTGATTTAAATTGTTTATTATGATTCTATATTTCATTATGTTGTATACGTCTTGACTAGGGATGGCAACGGGTTGGGGTAAACCTGCCTTGACCCAACCTATTGGGTTTGGGTTGAGGTTGACCTGTACCAAACCTGACCCATTGACATAGTAGCATTGGAACACTTGTAGATATATCCTTTACCAAGTATGGGGGTACTATTCATGGGATAGGGCAGGTTGGATTTGGTATTCAATTTTATTTAGTTGGATTGGGTTGACCTGTACCAAACCTACTCTTAACAGGGGTATGTATGAAATGATAATGTTCTATATGCCACCAGAAAACCTAGGTGGTGATCTGAGTGCACAACTTTTAATGAACAAGAGAAGAGCCTTGTTAATGATAAAGAGGTACTTTCTTGTTTAAGTCTCTAAAATAAAGACATCCCTCTATACTCTAGTTTTGATCATCATAAGCATCTTCTGTCTTTTCATTGGGGATATGGCTTACACATCAAAATTCAGATGTGCCCAAATCATCCCCTAAAAACTTTTTTAAACCCCAAAATTTACTCCAGGTTGAGGGTGACCATCTAAATTTTTTTAAATCCCTTAAAATTTTCCATAGGTAAAAAAGTACAATTTGCAATTTATTGCTTAAAAGGAATCTATAAGTACTGCCTCAATATTTGGACTGGTTGAATCTGATATTGTGCTGTAACATTAACAATAATTGTTTAATTTTGAGCATAATTTAAGAACCGAATATATTCTTTTCACTGACCTTGGATTTTTTCTATTGTAGTTTTCATGGCCCCCCTTCGTAATGGGGTCAATCATTCTTGCAATTCTTCTGGTCATGAAGCACTTGGTAGGAGTTTACTGGTGTCTTTTTTCTTTACATTTAGCATAAACTACTTTCTTAATCATCTTTTGATGCATTCATGCTATGGATGTTTTAGGGAAAATCAAGGAAGCATTTGCGATTCCTACGAGCTACAGGTCCCCTTACAGCAGTTGTTCTTGGTACAACTTTTGTTAAAATATTCCATCCATCTTCCATTTCTGTGGTAAGAATAACTTCTACTTTATTCACTTACTAATATTATATTATTGCATGATATGGTCATCCTCTGCTCTATTTTATGCCAATACAGAGATGTTGTAATTCATGTTAACTTTTTTTTGTTCATCTCTTTTGAGTATTTAGGTATATAAAGTAGAGATTAGCAATCTATTTCCTGAACTGCAATATTTGTTATCCTAACCCCCGTAAAATTAACAATGCACAAAGTTCCAAAAACTAAGATCTATCCATATATGGTTAGCTGAAGTAACTAATCAGGAAAGTTGCTTTGTTTCCCTGGTGAGACTCTCAAAGCATCTAAATAAACAGTGTTGCTTGGGACTTAGAGCTAAGAAGAGGACTTAGGAGGGGGAAGTTGTTCCTATTGCTAGATCTGCTAGCAGCTTTGTAAATGATCAGTCTTGATCCCTCTTGTCTGGATAGCAGGATTTTCTGGTTAAGGAAGTGTGGTATGAGCCAATCCCCCCTAAAAAAAACTCATACTTTTTTGTTGGGAAGTGGCCCTCAGTAAGATAAACATTAGTGACATGCATCAAAAAAGGGGGACTAACTTCTGTGTTTCCCCTCATATCTGTTATCTATGCAATGCTAGTGGTGAGACTTTGTCCCATTAGTACTAATCTCCTGCTCATTTGTGACTCCCCTTGGATTCAGATGGATTCCTCCTTTGGATGTTGCTAACTTATTCAGCTTAAGTCTCATTTCTATGACAAAAAGAAAGGGGGAAGGTGATGTGGAGAGCAACAAGAGTGGCTATTTTATGGTCAGTATGGGAGGAAAGAAATAACAGACTGTTTAAAGGGAAGTTTAAGAATGTAAGAGCTTTAATAGAAGGAATCAAGCTCAAGGTAATCCATTGGATCAAAACAATGGAGATCTTCAAGGACTTCTCAGTAGATGATTGCCTTAGAGGGTGGAATACAATAGCAGCCTCTTCAACTTTGAAGGTGACAAGTCAAGAAGTTTGGATTCCACCCACTTGCAATAGAGTGAAAATGAACTTTGATGGCAGTTCCTATGGAAATATTTGCCCTTCATGTATGGGGCAGGTTTTCAGAGATGGAAGTGGATATGTTTTGGCTCTATATTCAGGTCCAATATGAATTTGGGAACTTTCTGAAAGAAGAATTTACTTCTCTTCTATAAGGGTTAAAACTAGCTAAGCAGATGAATATGGATCAAATAGAGGTTGATGGAGATTTCATGGCGGTAGTGAGTGAGCGGGATGGTGAATAATAATGAGGGCCCATGGACGTACAGGCAGGAAATGAGGGAGATCAGGAGGCTAGCAAGAGAAGCTAAGGCCACTTTCAAGTGGGTCAATAGATCATCAAATTCTATGGCAGATACCTTAGCTAAGCAAGGGGTGTCAAGGGAACACTTATTTTTGAGCTAGTATGTACACATAAGAAAAAGGGGTAGCTTTTGATCTTTAGGCAACATCTTGTGAATCATTTGCAAGATCAATTATGAAATGTGGTATTTTGAATTGTGGATCCTGTACTTTCAAATCCTTGATTTAAATTTTATGAAAAACACAATTACCAAAATATAACAATAACAACATATATTGAGAGGTAGATATTGCAATTTTCAGAAGGCAAACCTTTAGGTTTTAGCACCCAAATCCTTGCAAATAGGATGGTTTGCCCTTACTGTTTCCTTATTCAGAGCAAAGTTTTCCTGTATCCCCACAGCAAAGAATGTATATTATACTGCAGTCTTCTAAGCCTCTAGCCAAAATCCCTTATCAAAAGTAGAGCCCTTTGTTCTACATATAAGAGATTTTTATGTTTGATGCTTCCATCCTCTGCCTTGGGGTCATATATACTCTCTGAAGACACTCTAGTCTGAAGGGATTTTTTTAGTTTATCAAGTCTATGCCCTGGGCTTCAGTTGTTGAGCCAAAGCCTTCAACAAAGAGACAAAACTTACTTCGAATAAATGTTATTATACATTTGAGGAGTTAAAAATTTGAACTCAAAGGCATTTGGTTAATTAAAACCCTATACCTTACTTCTATTACCTTTCAGGGAAACTAGTCTTTTTTTTTTTTTGTTATGTCAAGCAGATAACGGGTAGTGATAAGTAACACATAAAAAGAGGAAAGGAACTCTTACTACATTTTTATGCTTATTAAGGTGGTGAAGTAGGATAGCCTTGGAATGATCAAATTCACAAACCATGGAAAGCTTAAAGTAACAGAAATAAAGATTAAGAGAAAGAAAAAATGCTAAAAGAAAATAACTACAGGAGTTATTTTCTAGATTGTCTTCATAGTGCTAGCTCCCTGCCTGTGTAGCCTTTATTAGCTATCTTTTTAGCTCTTTTATGTACATCATCTCATGTACTTTTCCCTATTAATGGATTTCAGTTATCTTAAAAAAAACTACAGGAGTTGCATCTCTTTTCCTGAATCAAGTACAGAGTTTTGCCAAACAGAATACGAGGCCTTAAATGGAGTCATACCAAAGAAGAAAAGTTCTTGAGCATCATACTTAAAGAAAAGAAGCCAAGGGCAAACTTTTATTCTCAAGCTCATCATTCTCTTTTAGAGGAATATTATGGACCTTATATAGATGTATATCTCTAATCTAAAGACTTGTAAACACTCTCCAGATGACATACATAGATGCAATGACTTAAACTGAGTAGAAGTCGTAACTCATAAAATAATTAAAATTGAAATTTTAATGCATTAAATGTTTGACATAAATTTGTAATAAATAAGCAACTTAAACCTAATGCTTACCAAAACAAATCCTAAAGCATTAACTCAAAAAATAACCTAAAAATAGAAATCCCGCCATAGACTCACTGACTGTTCATAAATTAGCTCATTAAATTATTGTCTATGTCGTATATAATCTTGGTATTTTCAGGTACATAATTGAATAAACCTTCTAATGACACCAAAATGAAGTTAAACATGTAAATTTTGACCACAAGTTGAGTGGCAGACTTGAGATAGTTTTCTCTCCTGTTTCAGGTCAAGGCCCAAATAACTCACAAATTACTCTGAATTTCCTTTGCGTCTTGCATCAGGTAGCCTAGGTATAAATAATGAATAGGTGAAAAATGATTTTCTAAACCTTGTAAAGTAAACCTTATCTTGATATTTCATACAATGCAAGCACTTAAGGAATGACAATAGAATATTTCAATAAAATGATTTGTATTTCCTTGATCAACATATGCTTTATTCTATTATATTGAAAGGAAAAATGTTATATATTGATTTGCAGTGTATTAATTCTGTATAGTTAGATAAATATGAAAAAAGGCCGTAATTGCAAAATGTTTTTTTTCTTCTTTCAAAGAATGGAATGCATACTCAAAAAATGTGCATTAATGCATATATTGACATAACTGACAAATGAAACTCTTGTGAACATGGTACATTAATGGATGACAGCATAGAGCATTATGGTTGCTGTGTTAAGAGACAAGAGTGTCTACTCATTAGCCCATCTCTTGCAAGTTCCTCCCTTTCATGACCTTTTTTTCAAAAGAAAAAAGAAGAATGGAACTAATGTAATAACTACATCCCTCATCTGTTTTAGATAGGATTTTTTCTTATAGAATCAAAAAATTATAAATTATTTAGAAATGCACATAACATCATAAGAACGATAAGATCTGAATCCTTGATTGTTGGTTTAGGTAGGAGAAATTCCACAAGGACTTCCAAAATTTTCCATTCCTAAAAATTTTGGGTATGCAAAGTCTTTAATTCCAACAACTCTTCTTATCACGGGTGTGGCTATATTGGTAAGACATACTATTTGATCTATTTTCTTATGATGCCTTTTTTATTGAGGCTTAACTTCTACATTTGACTTCCAGGAATCTGTGGGGATTGCTAAAGCATTGGCAGCAAAGAATGGATATGAGTTGGATGCTAATCAAGAGGTATAGAAATATAATAAAGTTTTTATTGTAATTTTAGTACATTATCTTCTTTTTATCAATTGTAAGGTATATAGACAATTTCTGGGTGATGCTGCAATAGTGGAGTATCTAATTACCTTGGTGATGAAACTTAGCAAAGAGAACCTAAATTCTAGGTTAGCTCCCTAGTTTTTATACCAGCCAGAGAGTATATAAATTGAATAATATCATTACTTATTTACAAAATAACAATTAATTTCATATCAGAACATGGTAAATTATCATATCTAAAAATAGTAGATCTATTAGTTTCAATACTTTAACACAATTTTTGTAATATAATAAGTACTTAATAGAGAATTTGAATATCAAAAAACTATGAGAAAACTAGAAAAAGGATTTGTCCTTTTCTAATAAAATATTTAATAAATGAGTGTGTGTATGTGTGTATGCTTAATAACAGAAAATTGGGGAAATATAAGGGGAAAAACAGAAAAAAGCAGATGCCTTGTCATCTAGATGGGTACCTTCTTAATATAATTCAGGGCATTTAAGCTGGGTGCCCCATCAAGGGTGTATTGTCAACCAGGGGACACCTTGACAACTATATTATTAGTGCAGGTAGTCTTCTTATAATCTATTTATTTTGCTTGCCATGTTACTGAGTTGTTCTGGTCCAAAGACTTTAGCATGGAAAGTTTGTCATTTGTTGTGTTTGCGACACAAATGTGATAATGAAAAACAGAACACATCTAATCAGTAAAATATAAGTACACAAATTGATTCAAAGTGTCTATGAGTTCTAATTTTTTCCCCATCTGCAACAATTTTGATTCAGACCACTGCTCTTCACTATGTATGTGTTTGATTTGTGAACTCTGTCCAAATAATGTGTCTACATTTGGCCCTCAGTATTATAATGAAGTCCATATTTATTTATATATTGTGCTAGAAGTTTTTTGTAGAACATATTTTTTCCAAATTCTGTAGTGGTCGCAAAGAAATGTGATTGTATCATTTCAAACAAATGGCCACGAAAAGGAGAAAATTTAATTGCAGTGGAGCTTATAGTGGAATTCCTTTTTCTTATCACTCTTATTTCATCTATTTCTTGTGAGCAAGCAAATGCCTAGGCACCTCTTTTTGGTGTTTTGGAATCCCCTGTGGTAGGTTGATATTCCAACATGTGACATGTAATTTGCAGGCCTTGTTCTGATAGTTTTCATGGACTGATGACAAATAAGGTCATTCAGAGGCATAGATGGTGTTCATTGGCCTCATGTGCATACCCTTATCTTCATAATATATAGTTCAATTCCGAAGATGATGTATAGGCTGCTGTCGAATTGACAATTATCTCTACTTCTGTACTAACACCTTTTCTTGAAGCAAATGTTCCCTGTGGCAGCTTGCCTTATACTGTGCAAGATTTTATCTAGATTGTGGATATTAATAATATAATTTTATGTGTTTAAGAGTTGCATTAATGTGTGCCTATTGGACAGAAATATAACTGCAATTAATAATAGCAGAGGGAGAGGTTGTCATTTGGATCCATTGGACACCCTCTTTTTGCACCAATCCCCTTTTGATGCCCAAATTGACGCCATCTATGGTGTATCTGTTGCAGGTAATAAATGCCTATTACAAACATGTTGACGCAACCCTTATCAAAAAAATCTCTGTTTTTTATGCTTTAGTTACTCCAAGGATATTTTTTATTTCACTTCAGCAAAGAGGACCAAATTTCCCTTGTTCTTTACTGGTCCATGAGCAGATACATATTTATGACGTGTTATAGTAAACTGAAATCTTATAAATGTACCAAACTCACATGACGTGGCATGAGAGATTTTCAAAGCATAGAAGTAGTGTTTTTTTTTTTTGGGGGGGGGGTGGAGAAGTAGTGTATTTCAAGTGTGCCATGTAGCATTAATACTTGATCATTATGTATTCAAAGACTAGCTAGTGGAAGACATGATTTTTATTGGATGAAAATTCTAAAATATTTTACTCTTGTTGCAAACAGTTATTTGGTCTTGGTGTAGCAAATATATGTGGTTCTTTCTTCTCAGCATACCCCACAACAGGTGAGATGTTCATGAGGCCTGTATTTTTGTAAGTTTGGGTCCACAATTTACCATAACAAATCGAGGTTGATACACATATTCTTTGTTATATATAACATATTGAACATTTTAGCCTTAATGTCAATGATTCTGAAGTATAATACTTTGAACAAATTATGCAGGCTCTTTTTCTAGATCTGCTGTAAATCATGAAAGCGGAGCAAAAACTGGCTTGTCTGGAATTGTTATGGGAATCATAATGGGATGTGCTCTTCTGTTCATGACACCATTATTCACAGAAATACCTCAGGTCTGTTTTCTATAATGAAACAGTAAGTTATTGATCTAATTTGGTTATTGATTTTCAACTGGCGCCTGGATTCCAAGCAGTGTTGCACGGACTCAGATATGGGAGTCAGAATCTGACATCTGTCCGGGAGACCAACTTAGTGAACCCAAAAAATTAGGATTTGTGGACACGACTGGCATAACTAATAATAATAATTGTAATTGTAAAGGCATAGACATGGAAAAGGCCATAGACCCAGTTCAGTCCATCTTGAACCAAACCCAAGCCAGTTTGGTCCAATGGCTAATCTGGTTTACAAGACAGTAATTTAGGATGAGTCATGAAAGTGGTGTGTGCACAGACCAATGGTTGACAGATGGCCACCTATGTTGACATGGCATAGTGACCAGAAAAAACTCTCATTTAAGTAATAAGAAAATATAAATAAGATGGATTCTCAAATATGCGGGACCTGAGCTCTACTCCCCCCCCCCCTCTCTCTCTCTCCACCTCTCTCCCCCTTTGACCAACTTTCCTCTCTACATACCCTCCTATCTGACTGCTTTTCTTCCCCAACTTCTCTCCTCCATGGAACCACTTCCACTCCTTAGACTTTCGAGGTTTGACCATCGTCTTCACCTTGTCCATGGCCTTACAGCAACAACAACAACAACAATAATAATAATAATAATCTATTACATAGACTATTAAAAATACGAATGGGAGTGTGGAACTTTTGTTTGACTCAAATGCCCCTATTTTTGAATTTGGTCCCTCTCTAATTGAAAGGGCAAAGAATGTAATTTGAACTACTACTTTTCACCTCATTCAATTCCCTCTCATTAAGTCTTATGTTTAAGATATCAACTTCCATTATCTTTCATTGGATTCTATTCTTAACTAAAATACCCCTATTTTTTAATTTGATCACTCTTTAATTGTGAGGGCAGAAAATGTAATTTGAACTACTGTTTTTTTTTTTATAAATAAAATCATCTTCCATTATTTCAAAGATTGGTTACATGAAAATCCCTTTAGAGAGGTGAGAGGTGCTGCCTCTCCAAACAGGAAATACATAACTACAACAAATATTACATGAATGTTAATGTTAAACAAGAGTTGCAGTTGCGCCCATAACAATGTTTCCCTGTTTGTTCCTTGTTTTGCCAAGACATCGGCAAATGCATTAGCTGATCTCCCAACCCACTGTACTGTTATTGACATATTTCTTGTCAGCCATTTGAATTTCTTTTAACTCATTTTTGTAACCCCAAGTGACATCCTCCGGATTATTTAACCAATCCACCACTGTCTTAGAATCCCCTTCAATTTTGAACTATTGTTTTTCACGTCATTAAATCCCCCCACCCCCAATTAAGTCTTATGTTTGAGGTATTAACTCCCACTCTCTCTCACTGAATCTTATTTTTAAGCTATTTTTTCTCACCATTAAATTCTAACAATTAGATCTATATCCAATAATTTTAACAATATAAAACCCATATTTTTAAAACTGACCCAAAAAAACAAAATTGTTCTCCCATCAAGGTGATGGGTAAGCAATTCAACCATTCGGATCAAATGGGTCAATCCATTATGTCATATTTGAATAACAAAACTTTTAAAATAGAAATAAATACAGAAAACAAAAAATGTAGAAAATTTATATTAATCATGTTAAAGAAAACTAAATATGATAAACAATAATTATTTTTATTGATGTTGAAAATGAAATAAAAAATTTAAAAGTAACCCAAAAATGAAATTGTTTTCCTATTTGGTGACGAGTCAACAGTTCAACCTTTTTGGGTCAAATATCTCAACACTTGATGTCAGAATTAAATTATAAAATAAAAAAGATAAAAACACACAGAATGAAAAATATAGGAATTCACTAATATTTTATATTAATCATGTTAAAGAAAAATAAGTGTGATAAACAATAATTACTTTTATATAGAAAATTTGGATACATATCATCATCATCATCATCTAAAATTGCCACATGCAAAGCACATGCACATTTGCTACTACCAGAAACAATAATAACAATAGTAATTAAAAAAATAAACTTGTATTAGGATTCAACTATCATACCGGAAAAACTTCCAGCCAATCAATTGGTATCATAAACAAGGTGATCAATCAGATGGTATTCATCAAAATTCACGGGGGTGCTTTCTCTTTTGGGAGCAAAATAGCTTAAATAGTTAAATTACTTTTACAATTGATAAGTTAAACCAGAGACTTTTCCTATTTTCCATGTGACCATGCTAGTTGTTTTTCATTTTTTTCCTAATCTCGATGCTAATTGGAAAAGATTCAATAAATAATGAATTATAAGTTATGTACAAATTAGAAAAATGCAAATGCTAGAATGACTTATTAAACAATTTAAATGGTTGTACCGCTATTAATAGAGGTATTCAAAGTGAAGGTTTGTAATTTGGAGTGTCGGAGACTATAGGCATTTTGGTAAATTCGCCTGATTCACAATGTAGCAAAGTCCGACACATATTTTGGAGGGTCAGGCAAGAGTCAACTTGGGGATACAACTCAAGTTGCAAGTCCCCTACAAAAGTGGGGTGTCCATACAACACTGTTACCAACGCTCAAAACTATGATTTACAAAATATGGTTGCCTTTGCCTGCTTTAAGATTTCTAAATCATGTGTTATGGAGTCCATGGTTTTGCCATTTTCTAGATAATACAGGTAAACTAGTAGCTACTGGGTGGTTCTTTTTTGTTGTTTCTATGTCTACTCTGCTGTTTTTGACCTCTAACGGTGCCATTAAAATGGTAATTATTGGTTAACTTGTCTCTATTGCAGTGTGCTCTGGCTGCCATCGTGATCTCTGCTGTAATGGGTCTGGTGAGTAGACCAGTTTGGATGAAAAGGAATTTACCCTTTTAAGCCTTTTGAAAGTCATTTCAATCAAGACCGTGCTCTGTGTTTTATGGTGGAAAGTCATTTCAATCAAGTACATCCACTGTCCTTCAATTACTCCAATTAGTGACATTTTTATAGGTCTTGCAACCTGTAGGACCTGTACCATGTGAAGCAGGATAATTGTATACCAAAAACTAGAAGAATCATATGGCCATTGTTATTTTTTGTAATCAAGCTTAACACTTTTTTATGGAGAAATTTTGGCAAACAAAAATTCTGTAACTTGAGAAATCCAGTTACCAAAAAGAACCCCCAACAGTTTAGGTTTTTAGGTAAGTTCTTGTAATAATGGATAGCAATTTTGCTACAATTTACCAGAATTTCTAATATATTTTCCCATTTAACATATTTCAGATTACCTATTAAAAAGGTCCTCGATGAAAAAGTTTTATAGACTTCAAATGCTTCCTAGTATATTGTTTTTAGTTTTTGGAATGGACCTATTGTGTTGCATTTTGACATTTTACACTTGTGAATGTCAACTCCATTGGTTACTGTTTCACTGTTGCTACAGTAGTCCGAACCAGTAAGGAGAAGAAGAAAGAGAAGGAGAAGAAGAAGATGAAAGAACTGTCGAACCTGATAGCTAAACCCTATCAGTCGACCTCTTAATAGTGATTAGGCTTCTAATTAAATGTACAAGGACTAAACTGCCCCTACTTAAGTATGGGACAGAGAACCTCTAATAAGACTGCCACATAAGCTCATAACTTAACCAAGGTGAGTTGACTAATCTACCCTTATTCGGCTAACTCTAACACTCCCCCTCAAGCTGGAGAATATATGTCATATAATCCCAGCTTGTTACATATATAGTTCACTCTCCCTGAGCTTAAGGCTTTTGTAAACAAATCTGCCCACTGATCACCTGAGCTTACATGTTCTATGCTTATCTCTCCAGTAAGAACCTTCTCCCTCACAAAGTGGCAATCAATCTCTATGTGTTTTGTTCTCTCATGAAAAACAGGGTTGGATGAGATATGGAGTGCAGCTTGATTGTCACAGTACAACTTCATAGGTTTATCCATGTGGAACCCGATTTCTTGTAGGAGATTCCTCAACCACAGTAATTCACATGTAGTGTGTGCCATGGCTCTGTACTCGGCTTCAGCACTGCTTCTAGCCACAACCATCTATTTTTTACTCTTCCACGTCACAAGATTTCCTCCAAGAAATGTGCAGTAACCTGTAGTAGATCTTCTATCAGACACAGAACCTGCCCAATCTGCATCCGTGTACCCAACTACTTCAAGTTTTCCTCCTGGTTTATACAATAGCCACGACCCGGAGCTCCCTTCAAATATCTTACAATTCTAAGAACTGCATCCCAGTGAGATATACGAGGATTCTACATAAATTGGATCACCACACTGACTGCAAAGGAGATGTCTGGTCTCGTGATAGTCAAATAGTTCAGCTTCCCCACTAGTCGTCTATACCTTCCAGGATCATCAAATATTTCCCCTGTATCACTGTTCAACTTAACATTTGGTTCCATAGGAGTCTCAGCCGGTTTTGCACTTAACAGTCATGTTTCGTCCAATAGATCGAGAACATATTTTCTTTGGCATAGGTTTACACCTTGTCTTGATCTAGCAACTTCTATACCCAAGAAACACTTCAATGTCCCAAGGTCTTTTGTTTGAAAATGATTTTGCAGAAAGACCTTGAGTTTGTCGATCCCCAATTTGTCACTACCAGTTATGACAATATCATCCACATAGACCACTAATAAAATCTTTCCAGCTTCTGAGTCATAGTTAAACACTGAGTGATCAACCTGGCATTGTTTCATTCCAAAATTCTTCACCACTTCACTAAACTTCCCGAACCAAGCACGAGGCGATTGTTTCAACCCCTAAATTGCCTTTTTCAGTCTGCACACCTTACCAGCCTCCCCCTGAGCAACAAACCCAGGTGGTTGCTCCATATATACCTCCTCTATAAGGTCACCATGAAGGAAGGCATTTTTTATGTCAAGTTGAAATAAGGGCCAATCATACATAACTGCCAGGGAAATTAACACACGGACAGAGCTAATCTTAGCCATTGGAGAGAAGGTCTCCATATAGTCCACTCCATACAACTGTGAATACCCTTTAGCAACAAGTCTGTCTTTCAGACGCTCCACACTACCATCTGGCAAGTATTTAACAATATACACCCATTTACAACCCACAACATGCTTACCAGGAGGAAGAGTAGTGAGCTCCCACGTGTGAGTATGCTGAAGAGCAGAGAGTTCCTCCTCCATTGCCTGCCTACACTCAGGTGAACTAAGAGCCTCTTGGACATTGTTAGGTATGGAAATAGATGACAATAGTGAAACAAACTGGCGATGTGAGGCGGAAAGGCGAGATACTGAAACAAAATTGGAAATGAGATGGAGAGTAGAACTACGTTTACCTTCCGTAAGGCAATGGGTAGGTCAAGTCCTAAGGGTTCAGCAACAGGAGCAACGACAGGATCCACGAACAAGGTAGAAGCTGGAGGAGGGGCCGGTGTCGTTCGATGTGTATACACTTGCCGAATTGGTGGTCGTTCAGTAGGGATCTGCACTGGATGAGGTGACGAGTCAACTCCAACAGGAACACCCGGAACGGGATCACTGACCGGAAGAGGAAGAGGAAGTAAAGGTGGAGATGAAGATGCTTCAGTTCCTGAGAAGAAGGGAACAGACTCAAAAAATGTGACATCAGGACAAACATAGCACTTCCGAGTAATGGGATTGTAACACTTGTACCCTTTTTGAGTCCGAGAGTAGCCAAGAAAGACACACTTAATGGAGCGTGCATCCAACTTGTCTATTCCAGGACTCAGATTGTGAACAAAGCACACACAGCCAAAGATACGAGGTGTTAATGGAAAGGGAGACAAGGTGGGGAACAAGATAGAGAAGGGAGACCGACCATGAAGAATAAAGGAGGGCATCCGATTAATGAGGAAACACGCAGTAAGTACAGCATCACTCCAAAACCGTTTAGGAACACTCATATGATGAAGAATAGACCGAGCTGTTTCAAGGAGATGACAGTTCTTTCGTTCAGCCACCCCATTTTGTTGAGGAGTGGATGCACAAGAAGTTTGATGAATGATGCCATGCTGTTCTAAATACTATTGAAAGGAAGTTAGAAAATATTCACGACCATTATCTGAACGAAGAACTTTGATTGGAACACCAAATTGTGTACGTATTTGAGCATTGAATTTTTGAAAAATGGAAAATAATTCACTCCTTTCTTTCATTAAATAAATCCATGTCATTCTTGAACAATCATCAATAAAAGTGACAAAATACTTGTAACCATTATAAGACTCTATTTTGATCGGGCCCCAAACATCTGAATGAACCAAAGCAAAAGGACTCAACATACGACTTTCAACTCTAGGACTGAAGGAAACACGACGATGTTTCCCAAACTGACACGACTCACACTGTAACACTGACAAATGACTCAAAGACGGAACTAGTATCTTGAGTGCCTTGAGAGAAGGATGTCCCAGTCGACAATGCCACTGTAGAGGAGTGAGTGAAGTCTGAAGTGCAACTGACGATCCACCACCGTCAAGATAATACAATCCACCAGCTTCATGCCCCCCACCAATCTTCTTCCCCGTCCTGAGATCCTGAAAAACACAAGAGGAAGGGAAAAAAGTAACAGAACAGTTAAGAGTCTTGGTTAATTTACTAACAAACATAAGATTGAATGGAAACTTAGGGACATATAGAACAGATGATAAAGAAAGAGAAGCCATGTCAACATTGCCAACACCACAGATGGGAGAGGAGGAACCATTGGCAAGGATAACAGTTTGAGATGTGGAAGTTTCAGAGAGAGAAGAGAACACACCTGGAGTCCCGGTCATGTGATCAGAGGCTCCAGAGTCAATAATCCAAGGAGAGGTTTTAGATGACAGGCAAGCTATACCTGAGTGGGCAAGAGTAACAGTAGTGTGTTGTGAAATGGATTGAAGGAACCACTCATACTCATCACGCGGTACACTCATCATCTCCCTTCCAGAAACAGATGTAGATGTGGAAGGAGTTAGGTCTGCCTGTTGATTATCACTGGCATCAACCCCACCAGCAACAGCATGATTGGCCCATTTAGAGGGAGGGCGGCCATGAAGATCATAACAAAAATTTACGGAATGTCCTTCCCTGCCACAATGGGTACACTTCCTTGTAGAGCTGCCTTTAATCTGAATTCCCAATCACCAACAAAGTGCTGCTGTCAAGAGTTTGATGTTCCAGAACCTACAGCAGTCCCTAAACACAATGATAGATACACACGCCTTTGTTCTTATCCACACCACTACTGATTTCACAAAAAAAAAAAAAAAACACAGACTACACCGACATTAATTCAGCACTTACTAACCACATGCAAGCTCTCTTACAACTACTCAACAGAGTTTGTGCATCACAAGCACCACCACACAGCCATAGCTGTCACACACAATACAGACCTGCTTTAACGCTTTTAAGAGGGCACCACAAGACCAACAAAAACTCAACTAGTACCATTGCATTACACCTTGCACCATTCGGCCACCTACAGTAGCAGCCCTTACACCATTTGGTCACTGTAAACACAGCCTGTTCTTGGAATTTTTCCAAGAACCAGGGCAACAACCAACCTAGTTCTCTAGGTTCTGATCAGTCCTCTCAAGTTCTTGAAGATTTTCAACCCAGAAATACTAACAGCACACAGAGGAGAGATAACCAACCTTCGTTTGAGAGCTTCAGCCAACCATTCACTGCTGAAGTTGTTTTCTTAGGAAAGGAGGTTCTGTGCACCAGAAAAAAGAAGAGCTGTGATGTTTCAGGCCTGGGACGAACCACTTTTCTCCATTGACAGCCCAGAGAAGAAAAAGGAGAGAACTGAAGCACAAACTGAAGTTGTCACGCTCTGATACCATGTTTCTACTGTTGCTACAGTAGTCCGAACCAGTAAGGAGAAGAAGAAAGAGAAGGAGAAGAAGAAGAAGAGAAGAAGAAGAAGATGAAAGAACTGTCGAACCTGATAGCTAAACCCTATCAGTCGACCTCTTAATAGTGATTAGGCTTCTAATTAAATGTACAAGGACTAAGCCGCCCCTACTTAAGTATGGGACAGAGAACCTCTAATAAGACTGCCACATAAGCTCATAACTTAACCCAGGTGAGTTGACTAATCTACCCTTATTCGGCTAACTCTAACAGTTACATTATATGAATTTCAATTTATATTCCCCACAATCTTTTCCTGAAATCAAACAAGCTTAATCTTTTATTTTTAACCCCTAAGTTTACTTGAGGTGGAGGCAGGCGACCTTAAAATTTTATTAACAAAAGAGGAAGAATTACACCTACACAAAGTAGCTAAAGAAATGGAGAACAAAGAAAAATTATTCAGAAAGTTTACTCCATTTCAAAATTTTCCTCAAAATTCAGTATTTGGAAGGATGAAATTTCCCTTACAATCATAATTGTCTAACTAGATGTTTGAAAGAAAATTCTGTTGCAACAGAGTTTGTTGAGAAAGTTGTGACAACACCTTAAAGACCATAGAATAAATAACAAGAATACAATTTAAAACATTATGACTTGTGACCCAGAGTAGCATGAAGAACAGAAGTGGACCCTGGAAACTTTCCCTGGGGTACCAATCCACAGAAACCATAGGATCTTGATGGGTTCCACCTTATATATCATCGGGGCATGGCCCTTCTTAGTCTCTTCTGCTAGTTCTACCCCTGCTAAAGGAAGATCATAAGAATTGTGCTTGTGGTTGTAAGGCAAAATTTTAGATGCTGGTTCTTGTTTGAAAGTGAGAGAATTTGGGTACAATCTCTCTTTATTGATGCATACTATTGGATTCTCACTTAGAGGGGGAACCATGAAATCTCATAGAATATAAGGGAAACTAACTTTTCATAGAAAACAAAACTTTGTTTCAGTGCAAAGCTTGCACTTTGATCATCTTTTGGCAATTGGAGATTATAGGGCTATTTGTAGAGAAAAATAGGATTACCTTTAAAGGAAAGATGCCATAATTAAAAAAAAAAAAGCAAGATGAAAATACAAGAAATTGTATCTTCGTGGGTTTCGTGCTAGTTGATCTCTCTCTTTCTACAGAAACAGGTTATCAGGAAAGGGCCTTTTGTGCTTAATGTAGAGATGGAACATATTGAGCAAGATGTAGTCCCTTTTTGGTTTCAACTTGAGGAGGACCAACCCTGTTTCATGATTTTATGTTCTAGCCTTGCCATGTGTTTCATTGGAAGTTGGGCTATTCTGAAGAGTTTATGAAGCTCCTTTTAGATTGAATGCTGTGAATGTTGTTTTATATTTTTTATTTAGTGAGAAAAGAAAACCTACATTTGATAAGAAAAACTACTTTTCTGTTCTTTCTTTTTGAAATTTTTAATATCCATAGTTTGCCCATTGCCACTTATGCATGTCTACTGTGCTATGATATATAAAGTAAACCTGCTGGTGTACACCTTTTCAAAGCAATTGTTGTGCTTATTCTTCTTTCTGGTTTATTGTTTCAGGTGGATTATGGTGAAGCTATGTTTTTGTGGCATGTGGATAAGAAAGACTTCCTTCTTTGGACCATTACGTTCATTATGACATTATTCCTTGGAATCGAGATTGGTGTCCTTGTTGGGGTCAGAATTTAGCAAATAGTATCATGCAAATATTGTCCTTGTATTTGTTTCAGCCATTGGATGCGCCTGGGGGAGGGGCTATTATCTATGCATTCTCATTTGAATTCCTATCAATTACTTTGTATACTTAGTTCTATTTTATCATACTATCCATTTGGATTATGACATCTTGGATATTTGAAACAGATCCTTGTGGTACTGGGAGATTTTATTTTTATGGAAGGTGTTTATTCAAATTAGACCATAGAAGTTAAACTTCCTGCTTCTCATGAATAACTGCCTTTGAAATTATCCAAGCAAGGTTTTAAACCGGTCGTTGACCGGACTGGTCAGACTAGTCAACCCATCACCTGGCTAGGAATCTGGGCTGTTTGGCCCTGACCTATTTACTTACTAAAATCCGTTAACTGAGTCAACAACCCAGTGATCCAGGTGGTCAAACAGCTGAACTGTTCGATCATTCAGTGGGTCATTGGGTTGTTGACACTAAACCACTTTTTTAACTATAAAATATCATTTATTTTTGAGGAACTATCATCCAGATACTAAAAGCCTAATATGCATCTAAGTCCTTTATTTCTTTTCTGCACTTTTTCTATATCTTTAGCTATTTCCATCATTAACAACAATAATTCTTATTTTCTATACTTATTTTTTATTTAATATGATGAATATATAATTCTATAAACATGCCCAATTTTTTCTGCACTACTCTGTATTTTTTTACTAAATTTTTATCTATTTTTATATTTTAATATTATTTATTTATAATTTATGACAGTTGATCCATTTGACCCAAATGGTTAAACTGCTGCCCACTACCTGGAGGAAAAGTGGTTCCATTGCCGGATTTGTTTTTAAAATACTAGGTGGGAGCTAATACACGAACTAATTAAAAGCTTTCTTGTTGGACACTTCATCACTCTTCAGGATCAAAGTCATAAATCTAATTGATATTAAATCAGTCGATTGAAACTTAGGATGCACAAGAGTGAAACTATTCAACATCTCAATTAGATTGAGAGCCTCACAAATTATACATTAAACACTGTTGACAGATGTTGTTGTATATATGTTTGGTACTGCAAGGGTACTTTTGTAATTTCTTCATTCTTTAAGTTGTACGGCCATCCTAGTATAAATAATAACATACTGCACGCCTGCAGTATTCTTTTTGGGCTCTCAGTCCTCTCGCCTCTCCTCTCTCTCTTTCTCTTGTTCAACATGGTATCAGAGCAGGTCATCCAGGCCTGAAGGGTGATGTCGAGCAGTCTGATTTTTTCATCTTCCAAAGTCGAGCAGTCTGTCCCTTCATCTTCCAGTTGTGTCCATCTGCTGTTCGGCTTTCAGCAAGTAGAAGTCTGCCTGACTTTTCATCTTCCAGCGTGGAGAAGGTTCTGTTTTATGGAGAAATTTCCATCTGATGTTCGATTGAAACTTTCATGGAGAAGTTTTGTTTTCATCCCCTGATGTTTGACTGAAACTTTCAGAGGCTATCATCTGATGTTCACGAAGGTATTATCTGTTGTTCATCTACTGTTCATCTGTTGTTCGGCTGCCCTGGTATTCGACTGAAGTACCTTTTTTTGTTACTTTGTTCGCATTGACTGTTCGGCTCCCCTGTTGATGGACTGAAGTAACCTTTTTTTACTTTGCTCTCATTGATTGTTCGGCTGCCCTGAAGTTGGACCTGTACCAGGTCTGCCGATTAGGTGTGTGGTGAACTTCACCTTTCTCCTTCCATTCTGTTGTGGGGTCATATGATCCCTGTAAAACCGTAGGTCATAAGGACCTGTTTATGTGCTGCAACAGCAGTGTTTTGTTTTTTGGATCCCTGTAAAACCGTAGGTCATAAGGACCTGTTTATGTGCTGCAACAGCAGTGTTTGTTTTTGGATCCCTGTGAAACCGTAGGTCATAAGGACCTGTTTGTGTGCTGCAACAGTAGTCTTTTTTTTGAGGCAGTGCTCCTCCTTTGGGTGTTGTTTTTAAATCTGAAATCATGAGTGGTGAAGATTCTGCCACATCTGGAGTTTCCTCAATGCTGAATGGAATGAGTGGGGGTGGTGACCTATCTGTTAGGTTGAAGGTTTTCATGTATTGATGGTTCAGCTGATAAGAGTTCTTATTAGCCTGTATTTGAGTTTAAGTTGTTATGTACTGGGCCTGTGTTAATGGGCCTAAGTTTGTTTAGTGTTTTAAATTGTTTGGGTGTCCCATCACTAATCAGGGGCATTCCAGTCATTTCCTGTAACATTGTACTGTACTCTAATATAAATAATAGTACTGTCGACTGGGTCATTCAGTTCGACATTCTCAGCATCTCTTGGTCTTCTCCTCTCTTCTACTGCTTCGGCTACAGCATTTCAGCTTTCATGGTATCAGAGCATTAAGCACCTTCCTGGTTACAGCCGACGCCATCTCCTCTCTCTTGCTGTCTTTCTTTTCTTTTTTTATCTGGGTTGCTGCCGTGAAACCCTAGGGTTGTAGGAGAACAACACAAGGTCCGAACCAAGGGTTTCCCTTGGTTGTAGGGCGCAAGGGAAGTAAGACCCAGAAGCTGATGTCCTACTAGACCGTTGCAGTACTCGAAGCTCAAGTGGAGTCTGCATAGCACAGTGGTGGAGAGCCCTCAGTTTCAGGTCAGTTACCAGCCCAGAACACCTCATTTGCTGTTGTAACTGAACTGCTTCAGAACTGTAACAGTCGCGGCAAGTCTGAAACAGTGTTGCGAGCTGTCAGAACCTTCTTCAATTCTGCAACTAGTCTCTTTTTTGGCACTGTGATCTCTTCGGCTAGTCTTAAACAGTGTCATCTACACTAAGGCTGCAGTCAAGATGTCTTCAATATCCGGAGAGGTTTCTTCTAGAGATAACAGACCTGCCGCAAGGTCTTCAAATCTGGAAAACCCTAATCTGCACAGCTTGTAGATTACAAGTGTGTTGCTGGATGAATACAACTTCAGGGAGTGGTCCGTTTCTGCAATGCTTTTTATTACTTCCCGTGATCTCACAGGCTACTTAGATGGGAACAAGAAGGAACCTGAGGTTGGCAGTGCAGAGTATGCTGTGTGGCGCAAGGAGAATGCCACAGTTATGTCCTAGTTGCTTGCCTCTATGACTCCTCGGGTTGCCAGGACTGTTCATCACTTTCCTACAGCAGCCAAGATTTGGGAAAAGGTGTCTAAGACCTATGGACAGAAGAAAAACAATGCTAGAATCTACATATTGAATCAAGACATTGCTGCCTTAAGGCAAGGGGATATGACAGTTGCAACATACTTTGCAACTCTGGAAGGTCTTTGGGAAGAACTTGACCATCACTTGATATTGGATTGGGAAAATGCCAGGGACAAGGAGAGACATGATAAGCAAATTGAAGAGAGCAGAGCCTTTAAGTTCTTGGCTGGCCTGGACCCAGTGTATGAGGGTATAAAGTCACAAATTCTAGGGAGAGATGAATTGCCCGAGTTACACCATGTTTATTATCTGGTGAGGAATGAAGAAGTCAGGAGAAAGGAGATGCAAGTTGACTCTCAGACTCAACCAACTGAACAATTTGGAGAACATTCAGCCCTGGTCTCTACTAAGGGAAACAGACATCCAGACTAGAAGCACCTTAAGTGCACTCATTGTGGTGGTGAGAGACATGTAAAAGAAAAGTGTTGGATCTTGTATCCTCACCTGAAGCCGGCTGCATTGAGAAAGGACAAGAAGCAACAGAAGGGTCATGCGGCAAGTGGGAATCTTGTCACCAGCAACAATGGTGACAACTTACAGAATATACCAACAGTGTCTTCTTCTCCTATGGGGCAGGTTGCCGATTCCTCTGGAGCTGGTGCTTTGGGCTTCACTGCTAGTGAGGTAGAGGTCCTTAGTCGGGCATTAGCCCGTCTAAGGAATAATTCTTTTACTTCCACCTCTCTTGCCATATCAGGTACAGTCTCTGCCTTTAGTGCAACTAGCTCTATTGACTCTACTTCTTGGGTTATTGATTCCGGTGCAACTGACCACATGACACATATGTCCTCCTTATTCTCTT
Source organism: Nelumbo nucifera (assembly GCF_055504915.1). NCBI lineage: Eukaryota > Viridiplantae > Streptophyta > Magnoliopsida > Proteales > Nelumbonaceae > Nelumbo > Nelumbo nucifera. Next base: position 4,525,666 of record NC_142650.1, read on the forward strand.
CATATCATTTGTTGTCTGGTTAGGATAAGATGAGAGTTGCTGACGGGTCTTTCTCCACCATCTATGGAAAGGGGGTGGTTGACCTAAGCAAGGACCTCTCTCTTAAATCAATTCTACATGTTACTTCAAATCTTTTGTCTGTTTCAAAACTTACCAAAAATTTGAACTGTAGTATAACATTTTTTCCTACTCATTGTGTCTTCCAGGACAGATTGACGAGGAGAACGATTGGGAGCGGTCATGAGTATGGAGGCCTCTACTATTTTGATGCAGACATCGGTTCAGCCTTACAAGCTGTAGAGAAGATGGGCCGAATGGCCCATAGGTTGTTTATTCTTTCTTGTTATTTATGTTTCTTTTCTGTAATGGGCCTTATTCTGGGCCCATCCTGTCTATATTAAGTTCTTTGTAAATTCTTGCCCACCTAAGGGCCTCCTTGTAATTATTCAAATATATCTTAATAAAAGAATGTTAGGGTGCTGAGAGAGAGTAGGTTCGAAACTCTCATTCTCAGACCCTCATTGCTGAACTCTCAAGCTCTCCTCTCTTCAGTTTTCTTCATGGTATCAGAGCATATCTGAACCTGAATATCATAGGGCTGGAAGCTTAGTCACATACAGTCTGATTCTTGGAGGTCAGTGGACGAGCCCAAGACTAGAATCTCTTGGGGAAGGGGTTCGGTGGCCAGGAAGAATCAGAGAAAAAAAAAAGGTGGAAGGAGAAGTGGGAACAGCTCGGTTCTGTTTTTGAAGCTCGACTGTGTTTGGACTGTTGAAGCTTGAACTGTAAGTTGTGCTCAGTTTTATGCTCTGAAGTTCGACTGTGTTTGGACTATTGAAGCTCGATTGTGTTTGGACTGTTGAAGCTCGAATTGTAATTTGTGCTCAGTTTCTGGTTGTTCTGTATTATCTTCGACTGTGTTTGGACTGTTGAAGTGTCCGAAAACCCTAGCTGTTCTGTACTACCTTCGACTGCATTAAATCTGGTTTAACCCAGAAATTTCTGGGCTGTTTTTTCTCTTCTTCTTGGATTGTTAAAACCTGCCAAAACATCCTTGTAACAAGGCTGTGTATTGTTACTCATATTTTGGCTGTTTTAAGGGGTTGTACGAACTGTTTTTTGGGGTCTTTTCTCTTCCTTGACAGTGGGGCTGTCTCTATTGCCCACACTGTGTTTGTGAAACAGCATATGAGATCTGTGAACAAGCAAAATGTACATATTCAGAACTGCGACACTATGCCAAGATCTATCAACTACAGGCAGAATCGTCTACTTGTAAACAAGAGGAGAAGGTAAAATGGCTGCTTTAATAGTATATGTTGATGATATAATTGTTACTGGTGACTGGAAGGATGAAATCCAGAGGTTGAAGAGTTTCCTTGCCACTCAGTTTGAAGTGAAGGATCTAGGCCTCCCAGATACTTCCTTGGAATTGAAGTTGCCCGCTCAAAAAGGGGTATCTTCATTTCCCAAAGGGAATATGTCCTAGATTTACTTCAGGACACTGGAAAGATGGGAGTGAAGCCAGTTGACTCTCCCATTGATCCCAACCATAAATTAGGTGACAGCCAAGGTGAACCTCTCAAGGATGTAAAACAGTTTCAGAGACTTGTAGGGAGATTGTTATATCTTTCTATGACCCGCCCAGACATTGCTTATGCTGTTGGTGTCCTTATCCAGTTCATGCATGCACCTAAGTCCACTCATCTTGAAGCAGCAGAAAGAATCCTCTGATATCTAAAAAGGTTTCCTAGTGCTGGCTTGTTATTTCAAAGACACGGGCATTTGAAATTTGAAGTGTATACAGATGCAGATTGGGCTGGATCTTAAAATGGCAGAAAGTCTACTAGTGGCTACTGCACCTTTATAGGAGGGAACCTTGTAATCTGGAGAAGTAAAAAGAAAAATGTGGTGGCTAGATCCAGTGCTGAAGCTGAATATCGTGCAATGGCTCACGGAGTAGCTGAAAGTATGTGGATAAAGAATCTGTTGGGTGAGTTGGGTTTCCCAGTGGACAAGCCTATGACTCTATTCAGTGATAACAAAGCAGCCATAAACATTGCTGCTAACCCAGTGCTACATGATAGAACAAAACACATCGAAGTTGACAAGCATTTTATCAGAGAGAAAGTCATCACAGGCGAAGTGTGTACTCCCTATGTCAGCTCTGAGAACCAACTTGCAGACATCTTTACAAAAGGACTACACCACTCAAGACATCATGATCTTTGTGACAAGTTGGGCATGATTGATATCTATGCTCCAACTTGAGGGGGAATGTTGACAGATGTTGTTGTATGTATGTTTGGTACCGCAAGGGTACTTTTGTAATTTCTTCATTCTTTAAGTTGTACGGCCATCCTAGTATAAATAATAACATACTGCACGCCTGCAGTATTCTTTTTGGGCTCTCAGTCCTCTCGCCTCTCAGTATTCTTTTTGTCCTTTATTTCTTTTCTGCATTTTTTCTATATCTTTAGCTATTTCCATCATTAACAACAATAATTCTTATTTTCTATACTTATTTTTTATTTAATATGATGAATATATAATACTATAAACATGCCCAATTTTTTCTGTATTTTTTTACTAAATTTTTATCTATTTTAATATTATTTATTTATAATTTATGACAGTTGATCCATTTGACCCAAATGGTTAAACTGCTGCCCACTACCTGGAGGAAAAGTGGTTCCATTGCCGGATTTGTTTTTAAAACACTAGGTGGGAGCTAATACACGAACTAATTAAAAGCTTTCTTGTTGGACACTTCATCACTCTTCAGGATCAAAGTCATAAATCTAATTGATATTAAATCAGTCAATTGAAACTTAGGATGCACAAGAGTGAAACTATTCAACATCTCAATTAGATTGGGAGCCTCACAAATTATACATTAAACACCATATTGAATACTCAACTAGATCAAAGCTTTGTCTCCATATTGAATACTTGTCTTGAGAACATCTCTCTTGATTGTCTCAATTGTTGAAAATGTAGAAAGTTTCAGTCTTACTAACCCAAGACAGGATATTGGCATTGTAGGTGGGTGTCTCCCTTGCATTCGTCATCCATGAATCAGCAAACCCGCATATTGGTGAGTAGAATTCTAGCATTGTAAGATCAATACCAAATAAACAAATCTGCATGTTGGATGGTTCTTGCTGCCACTATTTTACCTTCTAAGGATCATGTGTTTGCTAGCCATAGTCTTTCAACTATATGAACATTGATTCGTTGTGATCAATCTATTACTTTTTATGGTTTGTACTTAATAATTCAAGAAATGTCATGTCCATTATCTGAATACGAGAATCAACAATTTAAGATATGTTTGTGGTTTGATGAGTTCTTACCATTTTCATTTCAGCTATCTTGGGGCGTCTTCCTGGAACCACTATATATAGAAACATCCAACAGTACCCCGAAGCATATACATACAATGGGATTGTGATTGTTCGGATTGATGCACCTATTTACTTTGCAAATATAAGTTACATAAAAGACAGGTAAAGGATGAATGCTTCTTTAAAACTGCACAAAAAAAATAGAAAACAGAAATTCCTAAGACCAAAGACACTCATCTGTAAAAATAAATTTTAATTGATTATTTGATTATCCTGTGACTAAAGAAATAAGATTTACACTTAGTTGTTCTTTATCAGGCTGCGGGAGTATGAAATCAATACACATGGAACTAGGAAACGTGGACCAGAAGTTGAAAGAGTCTATTTTGTGATTATAGAGTTGTCACGTAAGTCTCACTTTGTCAAGCCTTTATGTCCGAATTTAGAAAAACATAGAAATAGCATGTATGTTTTAGAAAATTTATCAACTTGAACATTTCTGATTTTTTTTTTTTGATAAATAACATTTCTGATTCAATTACCATGCACATGAACTTGACCATTCTGATGGGTGCTTGGCATGAACTTGGCCATTCTGATGGGTGCTTGAGTTCATCCTGCTTCAGACTGAGCTTGGCTACATTAAGTGGGGGCAAACAATTGTATATCAGGTTGGCCTTGATTTTTTTTCCAATAACAATAAACTTTATTAAAGATTACAAGAGATAGGAGAGGTAAAATGACTTAACTCCCCACCATTAAAGTACAAAGAAGACACCCTACTCACCCCTTGCTTGGCTTATCCATCAGCAAGTGAGTTGGCATTTCTTTTCACCCAGCTGTACTTCACCTCAATATCCCTAGCAAGCCATTTGAATTTTTTCCTTTCATTGCTATAGCTCCACATGCTACCATTGTCTTCCTTTAGCCATCTAACCACCACCTCTGAATCACCTTCAAGGACCAATCAAGTCATTTGAATTTTGGGCTTGATCTTGAGCACCAAATTGTCTTGTTTTTTCTCTTTTGCTTTTTCTCTTCTTTTAACTACAAAAAGGGGAAGTAAAGGAACAGCTCCAGTATAATGAGTAGCCCACTTATATGGTATTGGTTCCTTCTTCTGTGGCCTGTGATGAGTTCAGCACTGCCCTTTTTTTGTTCCTTAAGGTGAAGGGCTGGCCTTAGCTTTACTGTGGTTCAGGCCTATGTGCACCTGCACTTTGAATGGTTGCTAACAGAATTTCTAAAGTCATGTTCCCTGCTAACAACTTTTATATGTATGTCAGTAAAATGTTTTCCCCTTCAAAAAATATTACCATTTGCAAATGTATAGTTGGTTGAAACTTGAAAAAAAAAATACAGTGCCATAAAAAGGCCCATTCTATGGTTTAAACTTGTTATTTTTAACAGTAACAAGAATAAGAAAGTTAATTAATTTCTAGATAAATATAAATATACTCAATCCCTGTTAGGAACCTGCCTAACTCAGGGCTCTTCGAGGGGCCAACCTCCTGAATTCTTGGAAGAAGAGAGAGAAAGAGAGAGAGAGGGAGAGAAAGAGTTTAATGCTGAAAGAATCAATGTCCTATTCCCTTTTCTGCTCTACTACTTATAGTTTTACAATCTTGATTGTTACAGTTGTTACAAGGCAGTTGTTACAAGTGGATGGTTAGTTGTGCTGACGTGGCCTCCTCTTGTAAAACTGATTAACTGCCTTCTGTTGGTCTGTTCCAGCAGTCTTGACAATCCCCCCTTCCTTTAGAGTGACCTTTCCCTCAAGGTCTAATGTCGGAAAATTTGATTGCAGATCTAAGTAGGATTCCCAGGTTGCATCCTCTTCTGGAAGGTTAGACCAAACAACTAATGCCTCTGGTATGACTCTGCCTCCCCGGCACACCCATCTGAAATCAATGATGCGGGCTGGCTCAGTCTGCACTTGTCCTTCTTCTGAAAATATGGGAAGGGTCACACTTGTAATGACTCCTGACTTCGGCCCCTTCTTCAGTAAGTAGATATGGAATACAGGGTGCAGTTTGGATGTTGCCAGAAGGTCCAGTTTGTAGGCCACTGATCCTATTCTCTCCAAGATTTTAAATGGGCCAAAATAGCGCGGGCTGAGTTTGTTCCACTGTCGGCTTGCAACTGAAATCTGCCTGAAGGGTTGTAATTTGAGAAACACCCAATCACCTACTTCATATTGGACATTCTTGTGGTGTTTATCATAGGTGTGCTTCATCCATTGCTGTGCCTGTAAGAGATGATGTCTCAGTTCCCTTAGCACCTCATCCCGTTGCGTTAGCTGTTCTTCAACGGCCGCTACTGTGGTGGTTCCTTTTTCATAAGGAAGTAGAGGGGGAGGGTCCCGACCATATAAAGCTCTGAAGGGTGTCATCCCCGCAGCGCTATGGAAAGTGGTGTTGTACCACCATTTGGCCCAGTGAATCCACTTCACCCATTGTCTTGGTCGATCTCCCGCGAAGCATCTCAGATATGTTTCGAGACTCTTGTTAACCGCCTCTGTCTGTCCATCAGATTGGGAGTGGTAGCTAGTTGACTTGAATAGTTTAACCCCGTGTAGGCGGAAAAGCTCAGCCTAGAAACGGCTCATAAAGATAGGGTCCCTGTCTGATACAATTGAGCTAGGGAGCCCATGTAGGCGCACAATTCCCGGAGGAATAATTCAGCAACTGTGGCTGTTGTAAATGGGTGTGATAGAGGTAGGAAATGACTGTATTTTGTCAGTCTATCTACTACCACAAGGATAACTATTTTGCCGGCAGAAACGGGCAATCCCATGATGAAATCCATTGATATATCATCCCAGACTTGGGTTGGTATTGGGAGTGGTTGCAAGAGGGCTGCTGGTGTTGTAGTGGCTGACTTGTTTTGTTGGCATACTGCACACCCGGCTATGAAGTTCTGGATAGATGTATGCATGCCTTTCCAATGAAATTGTGTGGCGATGCGCTTTTGTGTTCGTAGGATGCCGGAGTGGCCACCCGTGGGTGAGGCATGGAATAATTCCAGGAGCTTCCTGAGATGAGCAGAGGCTGTCGGGATTTCCAGGCGTCCTTTGAAGAAGAGTAGATCATTCTTAATTGTGTACCCAGGGTGCAGTGAGGGATTTGCCAATACTTGGACCTTCAACTGCTGTAACTCCTTATAGGATTGGGCTTCTTTTCGCAGTAGGTCCAGGAGTGGAGAAGTTGGGGAAGATACTAGTAACTGAAATGACTGTGGGTGCTGTGAGAGGGCGTCCGCCACTCGGTTAGCAGCCCCTACTTTGTATTCAATTCTGTAGTCGTACCCCAGTAGCTTGGATATCCAGCGTTGCTGTTCCGGGGATAGAACTGATTGATCCAATAAGAACTTCAGACTTTGATGGTCGGTCTGAATTGTGAACCGTCTACCGATCAAGTAGGATCGCCAACGTTGGACTGCTAAGACTATTGCTATTAATTCTCGCTCATAAACCGATTTGGCCCACTTTTGTGATGTTAAGGCCTTGCTGAAAAAGGCTAGTGGTCGCCCCTCTTGCATGAAAACAGCCCCAACGCCTTGACCGGAGGCATAACACTCAATGATGAAATCTTTTGTGAAATCGGCAGTGCTAATGTTGGAGGGCTCGCAACTGCCTGTTTCAATTGCTCAAAAGCTTGTTGGGCCTGGTTTGACCAGTTAAAAGCGTCTTGTTTCAGCAATTGGGTCAATGGGATAGCTATTAGGCCGTAGTTTTTGATGAAGCGGCGGTAGTACCCGGACAGTCCCAAGAAGGCCCTCAATTCTTTCACACATCTGGGTTGCAGCCAGCCCAGTATACTGGAGATTTTATCTGGGTCAGCCGCTACAGTCCCCTTTTCTACAACATGTCCCAAGTAGTGAACTTGGTTTTGTCCAAAGGAGCACTTGGACTCTTTAGCGAACAACTGGTGGGCCTCAAGTGTTGCAAGGGTGACCTGTAGATGGTTCAGATGTTCCTCCCAATTGGGGTTGTAGACCAATATGTCATCAAAGAAAACAAGGATGAACTTACGTAAATATGGCTGGAATGTCATTCATCAATGCTTGAAATGTGGCTGGAGCATTGGTCAGCCCAAATGGCATGACCCGGAACTCATAGTGGCCATCATGTTTCCTGAAAGCCATTTTGTGAACATCCTCCCTATGTACCCTTATTTGATGATACCTAGCTCGTAAATCCAGTTTTGAGAATATGGTGGCTTGACTGAGTTCATCAAGCAGCTCATCAATGACTGGTATCGGGAATCGGTCTTTAATGGTGATGCTGTTAAGGACTCTGTAATCAATACAAAATCGCCACGTTCCATCCTTTTTCTTGACTAATAGTACCGGTGACGAGAATGGGTTGTGACCGGGCCGTATTATCCCTTGCTTAAGCATATCTTGAACTTGCTTCTCGATTTCAGATTTCTGAAAGTAAGGGTATCGGTAGGGTCTTACATTGGTCGGGGCTGATCCCGGCATGAGGGGGATGCGGTGGTCATGCTCCCGGCGTGGTGGCAGTCCTTGGGGTTCTTTGAACACATTGCCATAGTGCTGAAGGAGTTGTTGTAGGCGGCTTTGGAAGTCTCTAGGCCCATCTGGGCTGCTGTTATCTAAGGATGGTCGGGTTCAATTTGAGTCCATGTGCATGAATATGGGCTGATATGGATCTCCTCTTTGCTTTGTCAGTGTTGCAAGATTGATGGGCCTTGGGCCTTTGCATGTTTGCCCTTGTAGATGGATTGTAGAGTTTCCCGATGTGAAGTCCATGGTGAGACGGGCCCAGTCACAGACCACGGGTTCTATCTATCTTAACCATTGAATGCCTAGCACCACGTCCGCTCCACTGAGATGGAGAGGATATAGGTCCACCGCAAACTGATGACCTTGAATCTTTAGTGGTAGGCCCATGCAAATGCTATTGCAAGATAGGCTGTTACCGTTGGCCACATGAACTGTAAAGGCCATTGTTGGTTGAACCGGAAGTCCCATTTTATCCACCAAGACTTGAGTTATGAAGTTAAGGGAGCTGCCACTATCTATGAGGATTGACACTTGGCGTCCTAGGATCAGCCCTGCAACTCTCATTGTCTGAGGGGACGCAAGTCCCGTAAGGGCTTGTAAGGATATTTCAGGTGTGCCATTGGATTGTATTTCCCCCCCTGTGTTAGATTCTCCGCAACCGGTGATGTCGTCTTCCTCTTCGGCATCTGTTTGGAGGAGAAACGCTTGTTGTTTCTTGCAGCGATGGCCCGGGTTAGATTCTCTGCGGGCTTGCATCTCTACCCAGGTCAGCCGTTTGAAAGGAACCAGTGGGCCTGGGCCCAGTACTCCTTCCTCCTTGTCTGGTGCTGTCGTCCTTTCTTGCTCCCTTCTTGCTCCGGGACCCCATGGTCGCTGCACCTTTCTTGCTCGACTGAACTTGTCCTCATACAATCTGGCTAGTGCTGCCGCATTGATGACCGAAGTGGGCTGCATCGCTTTCACTTCCAGTTGCAGTTCTTCTTTTAGGCCGCCGACGAAGCTTCCCACCAATGCCTTCTCCGTCCACCCTTGGACTCTCACGGCCAGCCTTTCGAACTCCATCTGGTATTCTTTTACTAATCCCACCTGCCGCAGCTTTGCCAAATTTTCATCAAGATCTTCGAACCCAGATGATCCAAAACGGACAGTCATGGTGTCCATGAAGTCTGCCCAGGTTTGACGAGGGTGCCCCCTTCGGTACCATTGAAACTAGAGGATAGCTTCCCCTTCAAGATGCGCAGAAGCCAGAGCTACCCTATCTTGCCCCGGTGTTTCATGGTAATCGAAATACCTTTCGGCTCTGAGAATCCAGGGAGTTGGGTCGCCGCCTGAGAAGATGGGGAAGTCGATTTTGGCTATTCTTGTTGCCGCCCCTGTTCTGCGGCTGTTTTCATTGTTGCGCTCTTCTTCTCTTCCTCTGTCAATGTTCATTGCCCCCTGCTCCAGCCGAAGGAGGAGAGCAGTGAAGCCTTCCTTCATTTCTTTGAGATCTGAAGACATTCGATGGATCTCTACCTCCATCTGATCCACTCGGGTGTCTACTGACGTGTTTCTTGTGTTGGTCATGCTGGCTCTGATACCAAATTATTAGGAACCTGCCTAACTCAGGGCTCTTCGATGGGCCAACCTCCTGAATTCTTGGAAGAAGAGAGAGAAAGAGAGAGAGAGAGAGAGAGTTTAATGCTGAAAGAATCAATGTCCTATTCCCTTTTCTGCTCTACTAACAATTTTACAATCTTGATTGTTACAGTTGTTACAAGTGGATGGTTAGTTGTGCTGACATGGCCTCCTCTTGTAAAACTGATTTAACTGCCTTCTGTTGGTCTATTCCAGCAGTCTTGACAATCCCACAAGGGATGCACGAATGGATGGATTTTTATTAGAGTTATATTGACATGCCCAACAATCAATTGAATCCATCCATATTCTGCTGAAGGTTGAAAGGCTTGATTATTTTCTGGATGCAATTAAATAACCAAAAGAATTATGGGCAATGTATTTTATTGATCTAAATCTTTGTCACAGATGTGGCAAGAACGTCTGAAACAGATCTTAGACTAAATTTTTAGTGGCCAGCATGAAAACTACACCCATTTTGAAGCATGCATGCAACAAAAGATTAAATATTTTGTCTCTTATTTATCTTTGAGCTTCCATCATCGCATTTCATGATGATTAGTTGTTTGCATTCTTGCACGATTCCCCCCGTCTTTTTTTTTTTTCAATTGCATACTGGCGGTGTTTTTGTAGGAGAAATTTGTGCACACTAAGACAATTGACAGCAACCAATACCTGATAGTTAAAATGTCTTTGCTTGTAGCTGTTACATATATAGATTCTAGTGCTGTTCAAGCTCTAAAGGACTTGCATCAGGAGTACAAATTACGGGACATCCAGGTAAAGAATTGTGGATGATTGTTTTTAGCAATGTTGTCAGACTCGGATATAGATTCTAGTGCTGTTCAAGCTCACTAGGTCGCATTTTACTGGTTAACCTGCCGTCAGCTCATTCTGATAGTGAAAACCATCAATTAACTGGAATCTTGAAAGCTCACTAGGTCAAGTCACCAATTTAACTGTCCAACCTGGTCAGAGTCTGACAGCACTGGTTTTTAGTTTTTGGATCTTGGGGGATTGCAACAGCAGAGTTTCTCATCAAACTTGTGGGTTCTTTTGCAGATAGCAATTGCCAACCCCAATCGTGATGTTCTTCTGACTCTATCAAGATCTGACTTAGTCCAATTAATTGGAAAGGAGTGGTGTTTTGTGAGAGTCCATGATGCTGTTCAGGTCTGCCTTCAACATGTGGAGAACTTAAAAGAAACAACACCAAAGATAGCAGACTTGTCACAACAAAAGAAACCAAGTTTCTTTCAGAGGTTATGGAAACGACAATCAGAAGATGAACCTGGCCCTGAACTAGAGTCTGGTGGCCAGGACCCAAGAATGTTAGAAGCAACAGAGGGGACAGTTGTTCAAACACCTGATATGCAATCAAGCTTTTTCCAGAGGCTCTGGGAACAGCGAGGTGGGGAGACAAACCCTCAATCAGAGCCGCTGTTGTCTCGGAAGTCTTGACTATTGTTCAGTCATCCATGTCATTGCTATGTCGAGTTCCTTACTATACCTGTGTCAATGCCAATGTTGAGTAGGTTTGACACCAGTGCTTGTATTCTGTATTTTTTTTCCTCATTCATTTGAAATTTCAGTTAGATAACATTCTTATAATCAATTTATGTGGTTGTAATGAAATTAATTATTTGTAATTTCCACATCCTTTGTAGTCTCCACCTTCTAGGTATGCTAAAAGCAAGATGTGTAACAGGAGCTAGTGTCACCAATCAGAAATAAACATGTCAGCAACCTTTACTGTTACCAGATGTGTGGCAAAGGCAACTGTTACTTCTGATTGGGTGCTATTAGCCTGTGTTACAATATTGCTTTTAGAAGATCCGGATTTTTAAAAATATTGATAGAGCTAAAAATGGTATATAGGCTGCGAATTTAAATCCAAATTTGATCTGGTTAAGGTGATCCGAATTTGATCAGTTCATAAGGCTTTAGGAGTATAAATACAAATATGTACAGTACAAATACATACAAAATAATACAGAATACATAGTTTTGCACTCTACACATTTGTATTTGTACTCCTTCCAAACTGAGCCTAATTGGATAAAATATAAATTTTGTATTGGTGTTTGAGATGCAAGATATATATTGCTAACGAGTGCAAGAGAGATAGAAACAGAAAGTACAAATTTTGCATCAGGTAGGGGTGCAAATCATAGTTAAAAACGGTTTTATAGATGAAAAAACAAATTTACTTTTCCACTTGATACCAGTAGATTCGATTGGAATCGAAATATTACAAAAATCAATTTTGCATCTAGACAATTTGACCCAATCCGTTTTACAGGCCTTGAAAATAATAAACTTGTCTTTTCATTGAAAAAACAAGTTTTCAAGTGGATTTTCTTTCGATTTTCTGGTTTTAGCTTAAAAATTAGGTGCTTTAAACTAGATAATGAAAATAATGCACTCACAAGACCGTCCTCATAGTCTCTTGCAGTTGTGCATTGAAAATATCTCTCCATGAAAAATAACATACAAATACTGAGATGTTCCCAATGTATGGCAGCAAAAGGCCGTGAGAACGGTTCAGTGAGGATCAAATCCAAACTCAAAAATAATATGGTTTTGAAACGTCTAGCCAAATCAATGTTGAGTGTCCCTAGGCATTGTCTTTGGTGTTGTATTATGGAACAAAAGATTTTTTGTTTTATTTGGTACCATTGCCATTTATACTTGCAATGTTTTATGTTGGTCGATACAAATTTTTGAGAAATTGTTGTCACATCACACCAGGTAACCACTTCTATTAAAAAATATTGGCACTGAATTGGATGTTGGCATTTATAATTAAAACACTAAATTTGATGTTTACCAAAGAAAAGGCAATGGTACCAAATGTTGTATTGTTAACTCAGAACATTTGTATTGACCAACCTAAAATGTTGCAACTAGAAGTGGCAATGGTACCAAACACAACATTAGTGTGTTCCAAAATTTGTAATTGTCGTGGTACATTCTATAACCAAACAAAATGGGAAGTGGACATAGTACTAAACACCATCTAGGGGAGATTATGCCATTGATATGTTCACCTGAGGCCCTTCACCTATGGATCATTGGCATGTTTCATCATTTATTGGTTTTGTAGCTGGTTGCACATGTCTTTGTTTGCAATGAATATAGTGCTTAGAAAAGGGGTAAAGTCCCAGAAATTCATAGAAAAAAACAGTACAGAAATGTTAAAAGGCTTCTAACACAGAACCCTAATTTTCTGAAAGCAAAAAATTTGTACACATATCATCCAGTCGCATATTGGAAATATCTCCCATACATGTTTATTAAATCCATGGGAAAGTTCTACTAATGCAAGACTAAATGCCCTTGTCTTCAAAGTAATGTCCAGAGCTTTTGCTTGTAGGGGATAACATCTATTTAATACATTAATGTAGGTCACATTCTTTTAGTCCAAGTGGATTGCTAATTACAAAGAGGCCTGAGGTGGCAGCCTTGTTATAGGCTATAAATAGCCTTGCCTAGGGAGAAAGGGGTTCTTTTTTACAGTCCCACATGTACACTTGAGAGGCTCTCTTTCGGCCTCACACCAAATCATTTGAGAAATACAATCAATTACAAGTTCTTTTCAAATTCAAAGCGGAAGGAAGAAAAATAACTTTTTAGCTCTCTATTTCATATCTGGATTCAATCTTTCCCAATAAGATCAAGGTATTTCAAAGAAGTCTTTCTTAGATAAGCATTTTTACGGCCAACCAAGCATAAAAACCTATAATGAGAAAAACAATTTACTCCAACCATTAGTCAAAAGTTGTTTCAAATAGAATCAAAGAATGTTTCATCCCATTGGTATAGAGAGAGAGGGTGGGGGAGAAAACCAAGGAGAATAAAGGAGAGAAAGATTCAACGCTTGGAAAAAATAGTGAGAGAATGAGCTATTTTCAAATGTTATTTTAGTCACTTTTCAAAAAAAAAGTTATGACGAATTGTTTTTAATATTATTTTACATTTTGATTAATCAATGCATTGTAACTTTGCAATTGTCTCGATTTTTTCATATTTTCATGTTTTAATTACTATACACCTCTTATTTACCTGCCTCTTTATTTTTTTCATTATATTATTTATTTTTTGAAATGCAATAGACAATTTTTTATAGATTGGAGAATGACAACCTAATTACTATTATCATATGGAAAAAATTTTTAACATATTTTACACTTAAACCTCCCCTATATATGTGTCATTATAATTATAATTAATTATTAATTATAATTGGAATGGTTTCCACTTGGGTTGGTATGATTAGGGCTGTTAATAGGATTTCAAATCTGAACTAGGTTGGATCTTCAAATTGGCTTTTATTCGAATTCAGACTCCCCTTTTTGCTAATTGGAATAAATTCGAATTTTGATGAATCTGATCCAAGCCTGATCCATTTACAGCCTTAGGTGTAATGGGGCAAGGGAACGGCATGTTTGATCATGGCTAGGCTTGTCTTAGCTAGGGGTGTCAATGGACCAATAAGACATGGTTTGTTTTGGGTTGGACTCCGTCCAAATTAAAATCTATTTGGACGGTTTGGACGGACCAATAAGACATATTGAATTTGGACGAACTGGATGGACTAATATGAAATATTGGATTGGACCTGGTCCGTTCATAATAAATTTATATTGGATTGAACCAATAGCTGATCTATTGATAGAAAATAAGAACATAGGTGTCAATAGACCAGGTTTGAGTTGAAACCAATCTAAATAAACAGGAATTTAAATAGATTGGACAGTCTCTGGACCAGTCCAAAATATTCACTGGACTGGATTGAACCAGGTCTATTTGTAATGGACTCACATTGGACTGGACCGGATTGGACCAAATCCAGTCCAATTGACACCCCTAGTCTTAGCAACTATGTTAAGGGCTACAATATAGGCTTAAGTATATCAGAATCATAGTTCAGCTTTGAACAAGTCACAAAATATCTCGATTTCCAATGAACTAAAGACAATTCTTTTGTTGGAATTGGGTGGGTTTAATTAGGCCAATCAACTTTAAAAGTCCAACAGTCTATCCAATTATCTCTAATTCATTGGATAAATTATTTAATAATCGCATTAGATTCAGATTTTATAATCTACATCTAATTAATAATCAAGATGGGATAAAACTCCATCCTGTCTAATTAAATAGGAATCTGGTTATATTATAACGTATATTGAATTTAATATATAGAAATATATATAATTATATATATTACACTATATAAGTTTATATATAACATATTTAATATTTATTATTATTATTATATAATTTAAAAAGTCATTAATTTTTTCTTTATTTTTAAAAAAGGAACTCCAATATGATTTGAGTTCGAACTAGGGTCTTGAAACTAGATGGGATTCGAATTCCCACCTCTGCCAATTGAATTGGATTTGGATTTTGTTGAATCCAATTCGAGTCCTAGGTGTAATGGGCAAGGAAACGGTATAGGTGATGGTTGAGCCTGGCTATAACCTAGGCCCAAGTTAGGTAGAGTTTAGATTTGGGTAAGTCATAAAATATATTGGATTTGGATGAGCTATGTACATAAATCGGGTTAGATTTAAATTTTATAATTTGCATCTGATTAACAAATGGATTGGAAGTGGATTTAACCGCATATGATCTAATTATGTTATAATATATATTGAGCTCAATATATAAAATTTATATAATTATATATGAATATAGTTGTATATGTTTATATACTACATAAATTTATATAAATATATTTAATATTATATGTATATATAAAGTTATTAAATTTTTCTTTATTTTTAAAAATTGGAGTAGAATCAGATTAAATCCGAATTTGATATTAATCTGATAAGATTTGGATCCAAACTAGGATTTTCAAATCCAATCAAATTCAAATTATCCTTTTCACTAAGGCTATGTTTGGTTTGAAGGAAAAAGATATGGAAAGGAAGGGAAAGACAAGAAAACCAATACAAGGTTTGTAAAGATTTTCTTACCTTTCCCTTCCTTACATTTTCCTTCAAACCAAACATAGCCTAAGAGAATAGTAGGTAGGCTACAAATAAGTTGGATATGATCTCTTTGAATCAGAATTTGATACGGTAAGAATTGGATTCAAATATCCCTCTTTTTGTCATAACAAAACATACTGAATTAGAAAATTAAATTCAGATATATATATATATATATATATATATATTTACTGCAATCAAAATTGAATTACATATAATTGATTCATTTACAGCCTTAATGATAGGGGCGATTATGGGATAGGTCCATCTTAATACCACCATGTTAAGGGCTAAAACTAGGCCCAAGTTTGACAAAGTTTAATGGGCAAGTCACAGAATATATTGGATTCGAATGAGCTATTTATAAAATCAAAATTGATTCAAATTTTATAATTTGCATAGATTAATAGTTGGATTGGAGGTAGATTTAAACCCATCCAGTTCAATTAAAATTTGAAATCCGATTATATTATAATATATTACTTTTAATATATAAAAATTTTATAAATATAGTTGTATAAATTCATAACGGGGTTGTGGGGGAATTGATGGGACCCGGGTATTTGAGAGAAATTTTAGTTTTCGTCTTTATAAAAATTAATAAAACTAAGTAATTATTTTCTGCGCATACACCAATTATTAGAAGGGTGAGGAAGCAGAAGCTGATAGTATTAGGCTGGACCCTAGGAATTTTGAGTCTGTTTTGACTATTAGGCTGTATTTGGTTGCAATGCAAATTTAATTGCATTAATGCAAAATTCTGATAGTATAAATGATTTGGATGCAAATTTTGATTTATTTAGAATATAATAAAATCCAAAACAAAATTAAACCAGAATTTGCATTCTTTTCATTTGTATTCTCATGCATTTGTGATAGTGCAAATAAAATTGCACTGCAATCAAACACAGCCTTAAGCTCATCAATCCATTCGAGCATGAATGCCCTTAGTCCATTTGTACCCTATTTGGTTACTAAAAATCAATAATAAGAAAAAATCTATGCTAATATGCTACTGACTCTTGCACTCTACCACGACTTCGGATCTCCTGCTCACAAAAATTCTACTCACAATAGGGCTGTTCATGGGTCGGGTTGGGTCGGTTTACTGCGATTTTTCCAACCGACCCGACCTGGTCGGGTTACCTGACATAGAAATCGAAACCGACCCAGTGTTAAGCAAAACCGACCTAGTCGATTTGAGTCGGGTTAGGTCGGTTTGGGTCGGTTTCGGTTCTAAGTTCATCCATGTGATAAAATCTTGCTATTTTTAAAAACAGTCATAAATTAACATCATTTCAGCCATCTCCTATGATAAAATTTAAATGAAAAGTTAATCACAAAAGTTGTTCATTAATCACTATTCACTAATCCAAAGTTTCTTGCAACCATTCAAAAACTAGGTGGACTAATGGGCTTTGGAACTTCATGTTTGAACTAAGTCGGTTTGGTTCGGGTCGCCTTATGTGAAAACCGAAACCGACCCGAATCATCGGTTAGGAATTTGTACAACTCGAAACCGACCCATGCTGATGAAAACCCGGCCGACTCAGGTTGGATCGGTCCGAGTTGGTCGGTTTGGGCCTTCTTATGAACAGCCCTAACTCACAATACACTATCCCGTGCACAATACCATGTAGGAGGATGAGAAATTCTCCATGTATAATTGGAGTTCAAATCAGCCTCCCACAACGTCCCACGGCACACCTTCGTTGTGTATTGGGAACATCTCCTAATGATAATACTAGAAATAATGGTGTCATCATCGAGAGATGTTTCCAATATACGGCCGGGATGTGCTGTGGGACGTTGTGGGGGGCAATCTTGTGAGAGGCTGATTTGGTCTCATATAACTACAATGTTATGTGGGTAAACGTAGGGGTGGATTCGAGTCGAGCCGAGTCGAATAGTATCAGGCTTGAGCTCGGCTCGAGACTATTCTACAAGGCTTGAGCTCGAGCTCGGCTCGGCTCGTTTTATATTTTATAAAAATAAAATATATATATAATTTTTTATTTAAAATTTTAAGAATTATAATAATTAATAATTATAATATTTTTACTATATATATTATTTTCTATAATTTTATTTTATATATATAAATATATATATATATTCAAGCCGGCTAGTGAGCCTTACGAGCCGAGCTCTACTAGGCTCGAGCTTGAGCTCAGCTCGTTTAATAATCAAGCCACTGAATTGGGCTCGAGCTCGGCTGAAACCGAGCCAAGCTAAGCCGAGCTCGAGCACTCATGAAAAGCTCGGCTCGTTGGTATAATTCTCATGGGCAGGAGATCCAGAATTGGTCCGAGCATGTAATCAATCTCCTATCTCCCCCTGTATCTCTTTCTTCCTCACTCTCCCACCTAGGGATGGCAATTTTCCCTCGTAAAGCTGGGGCCCTGTCCTGAACGGGACAGGTTTTCCCCAACCCTAAATGGGAATGAGGCGGGGACGAAGAAAATACTTTTTCCTCGAACCGGGGATGGATTTTGTATATAATTCCCCGAACCCGCCCCAAACCCGAAGGTTAAAATTAGTAAAATATCTTTAAAATTTTCCTAAATTTTTAAAATCTTAGAATCACATAATTTCATTTTTTTAATTACCCAAAATATCAAATTATCTTGACTTCGGGGCGGAGACGGAGAGGGGGTGCCCCGCCCCGTTGCCATTCCTACTCCCACCTTGATACTTTCCGATGCCTAAAACATTAAAAAATTATAAATAAAGGCAACCAGCACCAGACAACAACCACCAACAACCGCGAGAACTGTTTTTCAACAACGAATCTCTCGTTGCGTTGTCATTTGTCAAAACACTCCACCCTGATCCAATCAAAGTTTCCTTTAATGAGAACGGCCCCACGTAACACCCAATCAGAAGTTCAGAACCCTTCTTTACCAAAACCGACAAGCTCACTTATCCAAAGCTGCAAACTGTAATCTTAAACCCATTAACCATTTACAAATCCAACGGCCTGGATCTAAAGGCTAAGAGGACCGACAGACGACCTTTGTGGTCCAAATGGCCGCCTGTCTCTCCCCACCCTAACCTTCCAATCCAATTTCAGCTTGCGGGCCACCACCTCTCTCCAGTAGTAAAGGCAACACATGCGAACGTGAGCCACGTGGGCACCATTCAATATTCCCACATGCACTATGAAATGTAAGGATATTATCTAAAATTTTGCATTTCTCTTAAATTTACCCCAACTTTATATATATAGCGCTTCTATCAATGGGTTTTATGTTTTTTTTTTTCCAAAATTCACCTTCGTTCAGATTTATCATTAAAAGTTGGTCAGTTTCTGGAATTAGACCTAGGCTCAGGCCCCTTTCTAAAATTTGCAAGTCACCTGGGTCTAGGTAAGGGTAATTTGTTATAAAATATTTAATAAACTTATTATTCATTTAAAAATAATTTAGTCATATAAAATATTTAAATATTATGTATACAATTTTTATTAATGACCATTAACACTAATCTAACATAAATCTTAATCGGAAGGTGAGATTTTGAAAATAAAATTCACTAACATATAGATTCTTTCAAAAAAAATTATGATAAATTTAAGAGAAATGTAAAAAATAAAAATAAGGAGTCGTTTTCTTTAATTTTTGGGAGAATAACATGTTAAAATTTTTTAATTCTATCATATAAAAAATAAATCCTAACTGTGAATTAATGCCAAATCTACGAATAAAATAAAGTTTATAGGGATTACTAATAGACTATAAAGAAATTGTAATTCAGAATTCTGCATTGAACTGCAGTATCCTTAACCTCTCCCAAATCTCGGCTAGAGGAGACCTTACTAACCGCTGGTTGGTAAATAATATCCACAGAATTTAATTTATTAATGTTTTCTTTCTAACCTAAAAATTAAATAGATTAATTAATTAAATTTAAAGGCGTTAGGAACGGAACATAGATGGAAAATGTCACCGTCGCACCGGTCTCTGGATCTCATCTTTCACAATCTGCCACCAAATCCAACTCTGTTACAGAACTAGCTAACCCAATCGCCGACGTTTTCTTCACCTACCGCGCGATTTTGAGAAGCAAAGGTCAAGGACTCAAGGTTACTGTATTTTCCACCGTATATTAGTTCATCATAAAACCAAATTAAACCACAGAAGATTCTAATCTAACGGCGGAAAAGTCGAGAAGTAGCTAAACAAGGACTTTTACGTAAATCCACACATGTTGATAACTTATCGTCACGATGAACTCATCTCTTTCAATCTTCACCTACCAGGGGCTTTTACGTCATTTTCCATAAATCGTGTGTAAATTAGGATCTAAGAAATGAGACGCAGGGGTCCCACCTTCTCTTGTGGACGGTTATAATTTAGCTGATCAGTCTATGCAAAATGTGTCCGTATTGGTTGTAAAACTTATTTATAGCACTCAAGTCTGGGACTTTCTCGCCCACACATACCAGCCTAGCCTTCGACGAGAGAGCGCTAGAGTGAGAAAAGAAGAGACTGTCAATCTCAGTCTCAGATCTATCTGCAACCATGTCGCTGCTCGTCGAGAAGACCTCCTCCGGTCGTGAATACAAGGTCAAGGATATGTCGCAGGCCGACTTCGGCCGGCTCGAGATCGAGCTGGCCGAGGTCGAGATGCCTGGGCTGATGGCTTGCAGAACCGAGTTCGGCCCCTCTCAGCCCTTCAAGGGTGCCAAGATCACCGGCTCGCTCCACATGACGATCCAGACCGCGGTTCTGATCGAAAC
The DNA here is from genome assembly GCF_055504915.1 of Nelumbo nucifera. Classification (NCBI taxonomy): domain Eukaryota; kingdom Viridiplantae; phylum Streptophyta; class Magnoliopsida; order Proteales; family Nelumbonaceae; genus Nelumbo; species Nelumbo nucifera. The sequence goes on from NC_142650.1 coordinate 4,545,900, forward strand.
CCTCACCGCCCTCGGTGCCGAGGTCCGCTGGTGCTCCTGCAACATCTTCTCCACCCAGGACCACGCCGCTGCTGCCATTGCTCGCGACAGCGCTTCCGTATTCGCGTGGAAGGGGGAGACCCTTCAGGAGTACTGGTGGTGTACCGAGAGGGCACTCGACTGGGGTCCTGGTGGCGGTCCCGATCTCATCGTCGACGACGGTGGTGACGCTACATTGCTCATCCATGAGGGTGTGAAGGCGGAGGAAGAGTACGCCAAGACCGGAAAGTTGCCGGATCCGTCGTCAACGGACAACGCCGAGTTCCAGATCGTGCTCACGATTATCAGAGATGGGTTGAAGGCGGATCCGATGAAGTATCACAAGATGAAAGACAGATTGGTCGGTGTTTCTGAAGAGACAACCACCGGTGTCAAGAGGCTTTACCAGATGCAAGCCGCTGGGACTTTGCTCTTTCCTGCTATCAACGTTAACGACTCTGTCACCAAGAGCAAGGTACTGTTAAAAGTGTTGCTTCATCCAGACCTTTATATGTTTTGCTTCAGATCTAGTTCTGTTTCCACTAAGTTTGCTTCAATTTTAGTTCAGACTTTATGCAAAATGAAATATCTTGAGCTCATAGTGTTCCAATCGAAGAATCTTATAGATTTCCAAGATCTATCTGTTTAACTAGGAAACCTGAGTTCAAGATCTGGCCATTCCAAAATCTGCTAGATCTAAGTTTCTTGTTTTAATATCAAATCATAATAACTATAAAAAATTGCTTGTGATAATCCAAATTCGTGGTTAATTGTTCCGATTCTGGGAGACAATTTCCTACCTCGAATCAATTAACACTCTGAACTCTAGTTCTTCCCTTTTCTAACTGCTCTGTTCTTTCTGCTAATCAGTTCGATAACCTCTACGGTTGCCGCCACTCTCTCCCCGATGGATTGATGAGAGCCACTGACGTGATGATTGCCGGCAAGGTAGCAGTTGTCTGCGGGTACGGAGATGTTGGCAAGGGTTGTGCTGCCGCCCTTAAGCAAGCCGGTGCCCGTGTAATTGTTACGGAGATAGACCCCATTTGCGCCCTTCAGGCTCTCATGGAAGGCATCCCAGTGCTGACCCTCGAGGACGTCTTAGCCGAGGCCGACATCTTCGTCACCACCACCGGTAACAAGGACATCATCATGGTCGACCACATGAGGAAGATGAAGAACAACGCCATTGTCTGCAACATCGGCCACTTCGACAATGAGATCGACATGCACGGCCTAGAGATCCTCCCAGGTGTGAAGAGGATCACAATCAAGCCCCAGACGGATAGGTGGGTCTTCCCCGACACCAACAGTGGCGTAATTGTATTGGCCGAGGGTCGGCTCATGAACCTGGGATGCGCCACAGGGCATCCCAGCTTCGTGATGTCTTGCTCGTTCACAAACCAGGTGATCGCCCAGCTTGAGCTGTGGAAGGAGAAGGGAACCGGCAAGTACGAAAAGAAGGTCTACGTGCTGCCCAAGCATCTCGACGAGAAGGTCGCTGCTCTTCACCTTGGCAAGCTCGGGGCCAAGCTTACCAAGCTTACTTCCGAACAGGCTGCATACATTAGTGTCCCCGTTGAAGGTCCATACAAGCCTGCGCACTACAGGTACTGAAAGAAGGAGAGAACAAAGAAGTGTTGAGGCCATGGTTGTTGTTTGTTTTTGGTTGTCTTCAATTTGGGTTGTAGTTTTAATGATTTTTTAACAGTAGTTGGGGAGTAGGTAAGGAGAGGAGAGAATTGGTCTCTGCTGTTTGATCATGACAAAAAAGACCGTGGGTTTTGAATAAGGTTTGAGGAGGGTGGGGATTGCTTTACATTACATGTTATAAACAAGGTATGTAGTTTCAAACTGCGTCTCATTGTCCTCTTATTTACAAAGAAGATCTGCCAACACTTGTTTCGGATTACTTGAATGGAAAAAGGAAATAAAGAAGCACATTCAATTCTTCAGATTGGTGGAACCTAGGAATTAGGCAGATGAGTACTTGCAGAAATTATTTTCAGCCCTCAAATTTGCTCTGAGGTCCGATTAGAAACTTGCAATGGATATTGATTAAGCCTACCAGATCTGGACTCAACAATATATTTTCAGGGAGAATGACGGTTCGGCCCAGGATCAGAATTGATAGATTTTGTATTTTTGCCAAATCAAAAGCGATTAAGTCCCCGGAGCAGCTCGGGCGTGAGTGAGAAAACGAGGTTATAGGGCCAACCAGCAGCCACGGGTGATATTTTATGTAGAGGGTGATTGGATATTTAATAAGTATAAAGTATGAATTGAATGCTAGCATACGGTTCGGCCCAGGATCAGAATTGATAGATTTTGTATTTTTGCCAAATCAAAAGCGATTAAGTCCCCGGAGCAGCTCGGGCGTGAGTGAGAAAACGAGGTTATAGAGCCAACCAGCAGCCACGGGTGATATTTTATGTAGAGGGTGATTGGATATTTAATAAGTATAAAGTATGAATTGAATGCTAGCATGCCCCTTATAAAGGTTTTGGGATGTCGTTCAGATGTAGTATACTTGTCCCAACTTAAGACACTTGAAGCTTGTTTTGCCTTGGTGGAGGTTAGGTAGGACACTTGGGCTCTGTCAAGACGCTTGTTATCCGAGCTTGGCCACATAGTGCTTGGCCCGGACATTTATGGTCCGATTCGGCCATTTGGTATCTGGTCGAGACATTTGGAACCTGGCTTGGGCACTTGGAGCCTAATCAGGGCTACGTGTTAAGCCACCTGTTGCATGTATCGACCACCTAGTGCTTAGCTGTAACATGTTATGGCAATCTGTCCTTCACGTTTCCAATGTATGAAGTGGCTTGAGACCGGCTACCTAGCAGTAGCAGGGCTACCTTACGTATTGACAATCTTGTTGCATATACCGCCAGGTGGTTGCTTGATGGACAAGTATTGGAATGTGGAGCTCTCCTGGAAGGGAAGCTCATCTCGCTAATAAGGGAAAAACTTCTGGAGGGGAGCTCACAGAGAGGCCTCCTCGCGGAGGTCGGAATTACTTGTACATACAAGTTGAGTTAAAAAGCCCAAGTGGTTTTACATGTCGCTGACGTGATTTTTATCCTCTGAGATGATGATAGGATCGCGAGTTCCAAGCTGAAGACAAGGCTACAAGTCCACCTAAACTTGCCATGTGTTCGGTAGTTCAGAGGTCAGATTTACTCTCATCAACTACAAACATGAATCTACTTTTTTACACATGACCCATTTTGAATGCAAAATTTGTATCTATTTTTTTATACAAGTTTTGCTCTCATTTTGATTGCAAGCAGTCTTTATTGTGATAGTTGTCAGTACATAGTTATCAAATGCTTCAAAATTGACCTAGAGTGCATATCTAGTATCCAGTATGTATAATTTCTATAATTATATACTTAGGGTGCATGTGGTTCATACCATATCTATAACTATATACTCAATCTATTTGGTTTTAGAAATGGCAATGGGACGGGTTTGGGGTGGGGATTACATTCTCCATCCCCGACCCTAACCCCCAAATCATCCCCCATCCCCGTCCCTGATCCCCGTTGGGGAAAGGAATTCTCCTCCATCCCCGACCCTAATAGGGAAAAATGTAATATAAGATTCCCCGTTGAAGACTCGAATCCCCGATTACATGAAGAGTTTAGGAAGATCTTTGGGCATGGCCGACTAATAAATAATTTATAAGAGAAGAGGAGTCAAATTCAAACCTCTTAACCATAAAGTCCTCTTTGGATATGGTGTGTTGCAAGAGGGGTTTGGGAAATTGATCTACATGCCAGTTCCTCGAGATGAGGTTATGGAGGAGACGATAGACGTCCGACGTTTGACGGGCGACGACAATGGCAGTTGGCCAGGATAAACGAAGGAAGAACTAGGGTTTTAGTTTCAGTCGCCACTCTGTTTTGTAGTCTGTTTAGTTCTTTCTTCTTTGAGTCTTCTATGTCCTCTGTCGAGTGGTAGTCAGCAACGATAGACGTCCAACGTCTAACGGGCGGCAACGACAGCGGCCGGCGACGATAAATGAAGGAAGAACTAGGATTTTAGTTTCAACTACTACCTCTGTTCTGTAGTTTGTTCAGTTCTTTCTTCTTTGAATCTTTCTTTGTCCTCTGTCGAGTGGTAGTCAAGAGACTAGTCTCGAGAGTTTTTTAGTTTGTCTTTTAATCTTTTACTTTTTTTTATTTTTACTCTTTTTGAGTTTTTATAATTTGTATAATGTTTAATTAATTATTAATTGAAATTATTATAATGCTATTTATTAATCAAATAAATGAATAATATAATATAATAATATTATATAATATTATATATATGTATATTAATCGGGGTCAGGCCGGGTGGGGATTTCATTCCCCATCCCTGTCCCCGAACCAATCGGGGGTTCAATGATAGCCCCATCCCCGACCCCACCAAAGTACTCTCTATATCCGACCTTGTCGGGTCGGGGAGTTTGAGTACCCATCAAGAAAATTGCCATCCCTATATAGTTTATATAGGAATTAGAATAATAAAAATTAAAATCAGCTAGAATGTAATATCATTCTCAAGGGAGGGAGAAGGAATGACCATTCCCTCAAATGCGGGAATGCCATTCCACTAGGGATGGTAATGCCTCTCCGCCTCTCTTATAACAGATGGTCAGGATCATGGGGTGCATGTGCATGGAATGGTAACTAGAAAGTGTTTTGTTGTGGTTGAATTATTTAAAATTTTCTTTTGCTACAGGTTTATAGCTCAGCTCACTAAGGAGCTTGGATGCTTACCTCTCCTTGACAATTACCATATCTTTGGGTAATCATAGTTGGACATTTTTTGGTATTGAATCACTCGCCTTTGTGCCCCATTTTTTGGTATTTTTTCTTGGCACAAAAACCATCAAGTAACTCTTCACCTGTTCTCCAAATGGTGGTGGGAGTGGATAGTGGGGCTTTCATCTATTCTGGATAGTCCTAGTTTATGTACCAACTGAGCCACCACTCAACTGGTTTAGTTGGACCCCTTAAATCATATGCAATCATTCTTTTTTATGTGGTAAACGAGGTTTCTAAATAAAAAAGCATAGGCCTTAACTTAATTTAAGACCGCTCATTACAATCAAGTGATAAAGTGTCTAAAAAGAAATGTGGGCAAATCCCCAAGTATACATTTTAGGAATATGAAGAGCTTTTTTTGGCGAGAATGTGAGCAGCCAAGAACCCTAATGAATATGAAGAGCTTTGTTTCACTCTCTAGAAATATGTAATCATTTTCTCTTGAATGGTACTTGGGAATTGTTTATTTTTTAGGGTAAATTTCTTAAAGTACCCTAAGGTTCAACTATTTGATTATATCCCTATTGTTTGACTATTATCTTAAAGTACTGATGATGGGCAAAATTGACACATCAGCCACCTAACGCCACGTCACCTCATAGGCCTCGGGACTTGCATGAGGGACCTCGAATATCATCTGCCATCAGGGTGGATCTGTGTATTCTCAAGTGACCTTGGAAAATCATCAACAACGTTTAAACCAAAGTTGCCTATAAGACATCGGTTCCACCTTGGGCACCTCGGGATATCAGGCGACCCAGGTGTGGATTAGCACTCCAACAAAATTACCCCAACTTGCCACATTAGCACGAGAAATGTGTTTCCAAGTACTTAATGCCTCCGAGATCTTCAGGAACGTATTGAGCAACTGATGGAAACGGCAAGCAGCCCATTCAGAGAACGCTCCCATGGGCCCCTAAGAATCCGGTCGCCAAGATCAATCACCTCCGAGAATCTCGGAAGCACCTTGATCATCCCCTGACTATAAAAGGGGACGCCTTCACCTTTGCAAGGCACACTCTTTGATAAGATACTCTAGTTCTCTTTGCTCTCTCTACTCTCTTTGCTCAAAGTTATTTCTCAACCTGTCTAATTCAGCACTAACTTAACCATCGGAGCTTCCTTGCCTGGGCTCATCACCTAGGCTCTTTGACATTCTCTCTCTTGCAGGGCTTGTGTCATTCCTTGCTCTCACTCAAAGACCTGAGTAGATAGAGCACCATCAATTGGCATTGTTTGTGGGAATGACTAAAAAGTTATCCTCATCTCTCACCGCTTTCAGTATCAATCCCCTAACTAATCAATATGACTACATACAATGGAAATGACGCTCAGACCAACACCACTGGGGCTGCACCCATTGACCCCTCGACAATCCTAGTAGGTGCTGAACCCCAACAATTTCAAGAATTAATGAATTATGTGCGGGGCATTAACCTTCGGATGTAGACATAGGAACAACGCATGGCTGCTATGCAACAACCCCTCATGCAAACCCCGATACAGACCCCTTTGTCGAACACCACCAACAAGCAGAACCCCAATAACAAGGACCAACTCCATAACCGGAATAAACAGGTCACCGACGCGAGGGACTGTGGCAAGCAAGTTGCCTCGAAAAACAACCACCAACCTTCTTGAGCTCATTCCCTGAGAAGCCATACCCAGACAGTGACGTCGATGCAACATGACCACACGTATGTCCCTGACAGTGCACACAACAAGACCTCCACCTTGCTCGAAATCGAGGCATCCCGCTCTGTGGCGGCCAGTTTATGACACAACAAACCTAGGAGACATCCACACCACACCTCGATACTTGATTGTCTAGGACTTTGCATTGAACTACATACCACCGCTACTCAGTTGGCAAGCCATGTGGAAACCTCTGGCATCCCTAAACTTGCTCATGCCTCTCCTTTGTCCATCGGGATCATTATAGAGCCACGCCCAAAGGACTTCAAGACGCTGAACTTTGAAACTTACGATGGCATGACAAATCCTGTGGACCACATTGAAAGCTTCAGGTTCCTCATGCTTATTCAGGGGGCTTTAGAGGCCAATATGTGTCCCCACCACGTTCCGCCAGAAGCTTAGATGTGGTATTCCAGGCTCGCTCTAGGTTCCATCACATGTTGGAAACAGTTCTCTAACTTGTTTATTTCTCACTTCGCCACTAGCCAAAGATACACTAAGACCGTGACAAGCTTGATATCTATTCAACAACGTTCTGAAGAGAGTATTCAAGAGTACGTGAACAGATTCAACCTGGAGTGCCTACAAATCCGGGACCTTAACCCAGTAGTGAAGGTTACTACTGCGACCCATGGAATTACAAAACCGGTTCCTCAGAGTCTCCCTAGCCAAGAATCCCCCACAAAACATGAAGAGCTTCCTCGACCGAGCACAAAAATACATAAATGCGAAAGAGCTCATAGCGGATCGAGGAAACATGGACCAAGGTGACCAAGGAGACAGGAAGAGGAAAAAACATAGATGAGAACCATGGGGATAGCAACAAAAGAGGACAGCGCAAGCATAGATTGCCCAGAAGATTGAAGTCATCGGCCAAGAGATCGTGAACTCCCCCAACCAAGTGCCATAGTTTTACACTACTTAACATAAAAGGCGGGGAGATTCTCATGCAGATCAAGAAGGCGGAGTACCTGAAGTGGCCACCTCGCATGAAGGGAAACCCGGAGAACAGGAACCAAGACATGTATTGCCACTTCCATAAAGTGAAGGGCCATGACACCAAATACTGCCAAGATCTTAGAAATGAGATCGTGGAGTTAATCAGAAGGGGCTACCTAAAGCAATTCATAAAGAAGGAAGAACACGCACCTGAGCAGCCCAGGAAACAGTACAACCAAATAGACGAAGAGGAGCGGATCGCAGGGGTGATAGCTACTACTACTGAAGGGTCGATTGTGGCCGGATGTAGTACCTCGACAGGGAAAAACTCAATTAAAGAGTTGTAACATGAAGATGAAAACCCTCCAAAGAAGTTGAGGTCCAAAGAGGCCATCTCCTTCATTGAAGACGATCTCCGGGGAGTATATTTTCCGTACGACATGCTGGGCGTAAAGCTTATCATCGCCAAGTATGAGGTAAAGTGCATACTCATTGACAATGAGAGCTCGACTGATATTCTATTCCTAGAGGCCTTAAAAAATATGAAGTTGGAGACGAAGGACCTTACACCAACTAACGTACCTCTTGTCGGTTTTAGTGGGGATGTTGTGTGCCCTATGGGCAAGATAAACTTGTTGGTTTCAACGGAAACTGCACCGAATAGGTAGAGGTTAAAACATAGTTTCTTGATCATTGATTCACCGTTGCCCTACAAATGCCATTGTAGGCTGCCCTCTGCTCCATGCTCTTTGTGCAGTGGTATTAACGTACCACCTTGCGATGAAATTCCCAATTGACCATGGGGTCAGCATAGTTAGAGGGGACCAACTCGAGTCCCGCAAGTGTTATGTGGCGACCCTGAAAGGCAAGGGCAAACAACCATTGGCTATGGACATTGACCTCAACCCACTTGAGCAGCCCAAAGAAGGGCGTGGCAAACCTGCCAAAGAGACGGTCCCGGTTCCTCTTTTTGAGACCAAGCCAGAAAAGAAAGTGCAAGTCGGGTCGCTCCTTGAGGGGCCACAACGCACCAAACTGGTAAGATTCCTAGCCTTAAACTGTGATGTTTTGCTTGGTTGGCCATCGATATGTTTGACATAGACCCCTCTATGATAACACATAAACTGAATGTGAACCCTTTGGTTAGATCCATGAAGTTGAGGGAAAGAAACTTCGTCGCTGATCGGTGGAAGACCATAGATGATGAGGTCGGGAAGCTACTAGACGTCGGCCTCATTAAAGAAGTTGAGTACCTAGATTGGATTGCCAATGTGGTACTTATAAAAAAGGCGAGCGAAAAGTCGCGTATATGCATAGATTACACCAACCTTAATAGAGCCTACCCCAAAGACTACTTCCTGCTTCCTCGGATAGACCGACTCATAAACGCCACCTCAGGGTTCGAATTGCTGAGCTTCATGGATGCCTACTTAGGCTATAACCAAATCTCGATGGACCTCGTCGACCAAGAAAAAACTACTTTTGTAACTGAGATCAGCTTGTTGAAGTGTACGTCTATGATATGGTTGTAAAAAGTCATTTTGCTAACTCTCTTATTTCCGACCTCACCAACGTCTTTAACGTTTTAAGAAAATATCGATTAAAACATTGTCCGAGCATGTGCACTTTCGGTGTCTCCTCGGCAAATTCTTAGGGTACATAGTAACCTAACTGGCATCGAGGCTAACCTAGAAAAAAATACAAGCAATTTTGGATATGACACCACCTAGGTCCATTAAGGAAGTCCAGAGACTTACAGGTTGGGTCGCCACCCTCAGCCACTTCATGTCCAAGTTGGCGGGGCGGTGCCTCCCTTTTTTTCAAGCAATCAAAACAGCTCAAGAATTCCAATGGACAGAGGAGTGTCAAACCGCGTTTGAAGAACTTAAGATCTACTTGAGCTCGTCACTATTATTAATAAGGTTGGAGCCATGAGACGAGCTCATTTTGTACCTGTCCGCTAGCGACGAAGTTGTCAGCCCAGTGCTGGTTTGGGTAGTTGACAAAGTATAGAGGTTTGTCTATTATGTGAGTAGAGTCCTACATGCAACCAAGACCTGATATCCCAACATCGAGAAGTTCATTTTTGTGCTTATTAGTTGCGACCTTACTTTTAAGCACACACCATCATTGTACTCACCGACCAACCACTCCGCCAAGTTCTACAGAAGCCTAAGGTATCAGGGCGGTTGACAAAATGGGCGATTGAGTTAAGCGAGTACGACATACACTTTGAACCGTGGCCAACAATCAAAGCTCAAGTGTTGGCAAACTTCATCTCAAAATGCACGTTCAGTACGTCGGCGATCAATGACCTGCCCCCAAGTCAAGAAGCATCCACTAACGCAGCACTGATCGACGAACTTGGGATAGAACCTTGGATCCTCCACGTAGATAGATCATCAGACTAGAGGGCAATAGGACCATACTCATTTTGCTTGGGCCGGATGAAGTAAGCCTCAAGTACGCCATAAGATTCAGATTCCAAGCATCCAATAACAAAGCAGAGTATGAAGCTTTGATAGCCAGTCTATCTTTAGCCAAAGGGATCGGCATGAGAGATCTACATATGTGCAACAACTCGCAGTTCATCGTCAACCAAGTAAACAAGCACTACAAAGCTCGGGAACCAGCGATGATCAAGTATCTAGTGAAGGTTCACAAGCTCATTCAACAATTTGATTCACTTTCCATTCATCACATATCGAGGTTGAAGAATGCATAGGCTGACGTGCTTTCAAAGCTAGTTGGTGCCATAGATAATGCAAGAAGGATGGTGCATATTGAAGACTTACCCCAACCTAGTATAGAGACAACAACTGAAGAAGTCACCCTTGTGCAGGTCGCTGAACCGAGTTGGATATACCCAATTTTTTAGTACCTACAACACGAGGCAAGACCATCAGACAGTAATGCTGCTTAGAAGCTCGGACGGAAGTCGTCTCACTATGTGATAATTGGTGAGTAGTTGTACAGGAAATCCTTCACCCTCCTGTACCTGCATTGCCTCCAACCTATTAAAGCAAAACGCGTCCTTCATGAAATCCATAGGGGACTGTGTGACGAACACTTGAGGGGTAGGGCCCCAGTACAGAAATCCTTCAAACAAGGTTACTATAGGCCAATGATGAAAGTTGATGCCATCAAGCTCGTTCAACGATTTGATAGATGCCAACGCCATGCCAATATACCTCGGCAACCTGTTGCCAACCTGCAGTACCTCACTAGTCCGTGGCTTTTTACATAGTGGGGGATAGATATCCTTGGCCCATTCCCCGTGGCAACTAGGCACAAAAAGTTCCTGGTCGTAGCAATAAATTACTTCACCAAATGGGTTGAAGCAGAGCCACTAGCGACTATTACAACTCAAAATGTGCAAAGTTTCTTCTAGAGAAACATTGCTTGACGGTATGGACTACCTTGCGCATTGATCTTAGATAATGGTAAACAATTGAAGACATCAGGTTTCAGAATTGGTGTAACGAGCTAGGGATTAAACAACACTTTACATCCGTGGCCCATCCCTAGGAAAATGGGCTGGCCGAGGTAACGAACCGAGCTATTCTAAAAGGTTTGAAGGCTCAACAGGCCCAAGTGAATGTGTTATGGGTAGACGAGCTCTCTAGCATCCTCTAGGCATATCGAATGACCTACAAAATGGCCAATGGCGAGACCCCTTTCAACCTCACTTATGGGACCGATGTATAATACCCACCGAAATCGAAGTACCAATACTCAGGACAAAAGCGTATGACAAGGACGGTAACGATGATGAACTATGCACCAACCTCGACTTCATCAAAGAAATAAGAGACCGAGCTCAAGTCAAGGTCGTGGCATACCAGCAAATGGTGGCCCACTATCATAATGCTTGGGTCAAAAAGGTAAGATTTCCAATTTAGTGACCTTGTCCTTTGAAAAGTCATGGTACTTGAGCCAGGCTTAGGTAAGCTCGGGCTAAATTGAGAGGGCCCATACAAGGTGACAAAAGTCATTGGTCTCGGTGCCTATGAGCTCGAAACTCTAGAAAGGAGGTTGGTACCCTGTACATGGAACACCGAGAACCTAAGGAAATACTACGCCTAGAATTTTCGAGCTCATCATGTAATAAGTGACTCACTTTTGAAAGTTTGTCAGCATGAATGCTTCGATTTAATTCAGCCTAAACGCCTCGATTTAATTCACACATCGAATTTTAAGTTCATTTACTTAGCTCTCTTTGATTTGCATCATCTTGACAATATTTCACTAAGAAACAACCCAGTGTAGGGACCGAACTTTGTTTTCGCAGTATTTGCATGACGACTTCGCTTAAATTAAGAAACCGAACATCTCGATCAGGAGCCTACACCTCGGGCCACAACCTCTAGGTCACTATCGTTTTAACTCCCTGAGTTACCTTGAAGCTCATATTTGAATATAAGAGCTTGGACTACCTCATGAATTATTTTGATCCCATTCTGACACTTAGTGAATTTTCATATAATTTTGGAACAGGGTACATAAGCCGACCTGATATCACATTGGAAATTCTTTGCACTTAAAAATTTAATGGGAACGCTTGATTGCAACAAAGAGTAGTTAGGTACATTCATAAAAAAAAGAACAAAAGAAGAGAAAGAAGTTCCAAGAAAACCGAGCTCGAAGGCTTGGGCTATCAATTATGAACAAAAGGTCCAAGAAAAGAGGCAAAAGGAATTAATGTTGGTTGGGGGCAGATCACCGACCCTCGTGCTTGCTCCGTCCTCGCTGACCACATCACCTTCCGCTTCGTCGCCGACCTTGTTGCTGCTCTTCACGGAGTTCGGCAAAGTTGAAATGGGAAGCAAAATCTCCATTACCCATGGATTAGGCGTGAATCTTTTTTCAGGTGATAGAAATGCATGGAATTTGTCTTACAAGCTTCACTAAGTTCTCAACTCCCCAAGTTCACTAATCTACTACTGTATGTATGAAATAGGGGATCCTCCTCATTCTCATCGACTCCCAAAACCTAGAACTCAGATACAAGTTCCTCTTTTCACTTAAAAATAAAGGAACAAAATTCATATGATTTACCATCGTTTATGATGAGGGCGGATTTGGCCCTCCAACGATATTGTGACACATGGCACCTCAGAACAACTGAGTGACACCCGAAACCACTTAGGCAACAACTTAGCCAAGATGATGGTGTCCCGAATTGGCGACCGCAACGGATCGAGCTCGGATAACCAGACCACCTCGGGACAAGTCTACCTTGGGACGAGTATACCTCGGTGCAAGGTCACATTAGAACCACCTCGGTTCCAAGGCACTTTGGCATTCATATCAGGTCGAATCTAAAGAGCACGAGCTCAGGCAATGCTAACTGACCACCACATGGCAACCCCAGGGATCTCGTCACCGTATTCCGTGTCTTACAGGATCATACCTTGTAACAGTTAATATTATCTCCCCACTTTCCGATTCAGGCGGAAATGGTTAGCCTTACCGGTTGGTAGCGTTATCCCAACTAACACGGAAACGGATCCTATCGTAGCGAGAATTCCGGAACTACTCCACCGAACCCGCAAGGACTCCAGTATATAAAGGCTTCACCCCCCGGGGGTGAGGGGAGGCGTGATCTCTGCTCTCTAGCTCTCTCACAATCTAATATCTTTTTCAGTTCGCAACCAAGTGCTAACTTAAGCATCGGAGCGACCCCGCCGTTAAATAACCCCGGGTTCTCTGGTTCATCTTTTGCAGGTTCATCGAGCCTGTCGTTGCTGGTAGCCAGATCATCTCCTGCAGGGAGCAGCCGGATTGCGCTACATCATTTGGCGCCGTCTGTGGAAAACTGCTACTAAAAGCCCTTGTCTCCATTCAAAAATCTCAAGCTCAGAATCCATGGCATCCTCCTGCAACGCCGGGCAGAACGGTGAAATGAACGTCTCCGGGGAGCAGCCAGATCGCGTTACATCAATTTCTTTTTATTCTGTTTGTAGGCTGCATATATCACTTCGCTAGTACGAAAGAAAAGTGAAAAATCGTTTGCTTACAAGGAGAAACATTAATAGATCATATATGCTAGAATCCGATAATAGTTCTTGCAAGCTAACAAGATGTTTTATTAAGTGGCAACAGGATGAGGAGCCATTAGCTTTTTCAAAGGTACATAGTTTTTCATACATTTCAATTATGTAGAGCCACTGCGTGCCCTGCGATAAACCAGAGAGCACCTGGAAATTGGAAATTGGAAATCTAGAAACAGAGTTCACTTGTTTCATTCTTTCGTTTGGTTATATCATTTACTTTCTTCACCATGTGATAGATAAATCGGAATATCTGAAACCAATTGTTTTCCTTGGGATCTAAGAAAAGTCGCCTCCGGTTGCTTCTTTGTGATCTCAACGACTAGAGATAAATGTCGGTGGTTGTAGCATGTTTGCCTGCTTGGGTGAACGAGAGAGGAAAAATGGGATAGAACGCAGGAGGGAAATGAAAATAAAAAAAATGGAAGTAGGTTGGGCGCTCCGTCAGTTTGAAATATTAAGTGGGACCAATGACGTGTTTCAAATAATCCATATTGGACACAACATGGATTAAAAGTCTTACGAGGTTTTTATAATTTGAAATATAAAGCCGATTTTCAAATTCTGTATAAAAATGTACATCCGGGATAATCACAACATGGCGGAGCATTGACGCTGCTTACTTTGCAGAACTCGATAGAGTATAGCGGGCAGGGCACCCTAAAACCCAATGCCTCCCCTCTTTCAGATCTGGATTGCCGCCAAATTGCCTACCAGAAAAAAGGATCCCCACCAAACCAGTAAACTACAATATTTGATTTTATTGTTGTAACGCATGCACGAGAGCCTCTGAATGAAATGGCTCCATTGAAATCGCTGCAGCGTGAGTTTCCAATTATCGACTGCAATTTTCAGCAGTTTTGTGCTTCTCACGGCATTTATTCAGGTCCTACTCTGCCTTCGCGTCGTTTAAGACTTTCATTTCTTGAAAATAGTGATCGATTGAAGGGCTCCTCTACAATATCCGCAACTTAAGATTTGTAGCATTTTAGGGTTTTGTTTTGCTATCTAGATTTCTAAATGGCAAGAAACCTTAGCTTTTAAGTTTGGATCCATTTATGAGATGTTTTTTTGTACTCCTATGAATTTTCCTTTTCTGTTTGAAATTTGGCGGCCCGACTAGTTACTGCTAAAAGGGACGAGTACTTCCCAGCTTTACTTAGTTGATTCTCTACAATACTGAATGGGGGTTCTCTGGGGTTCCTCTTATTCCATGTGCTTGAACTTCATTATTACCGACTTTGTAAAATCTGGAATTTGTTTTGTAACACTTGAATTGGTGCAATAAATGTTTTGATTTTTAATGAATTTTGGCTTTGTTAAATAACCTAAGATTCAATGTTGAAATGGTTCAATTTCTTCGCCCAAGTCTTGCACTCTGAATATACAGTAAAAACTTAACTGCGTTAATGGGTTGGGGCATAGTAGAATTTTTAGGCTTTAGACAAGGAGGATCAGCAGACTGAAGGAGTAAACTGCTGAAGTGCAGTGGAAGGTTCGCTGCATTATATTGAAACCAACTGATGTGCAGTTAATAGGGTCCTGTGACTTATCTTAAGCAAGTTATGGTTCCATCAGAAAAACTGAACGTTGATATACTGTCTGTTTCATTATTGATGGACAGGAATTTGCAAGTCAAGCTGTCTGCTATATCAGGACAAGATTGAACCACTGGGTTAATCTATATTATTGATGTATCAGAATTTTCTCTGAATTGTCAATTACATTAATCCTCCTCTCTATTAAGCTCCAAGAGAATAACAAATACTGAGGAATATTTTGTGTGGAGAAATGGTGGTTCAATTAAAGTATGTGCCTGAGATTGGTTTATCATTCAATTGTTTCTATGCACAAGGAATCTGGTTAGCATTTTGTACTTGAATTATTAAATTTATGTTTCATGTATGTATCTTATGCAGTGGAAGACTTTCTTGTTCATGACCTCTATTCATTAGTTGCTTCTGCAGAACAACAGTCTTCTTCAGAGGAATTGAGGGAGGTTAGTGTTTCTCTGTGATAATCTTAAACCATATGATGAATGTACTTGCCCTTATTATACTATATTCAATTAGGGAATTAGTCAAGTTATCTCTATCATAGGAAGTCAGCATCAGCCATGGTCAAATGGTGTGGAGTTGTTGGGAGATGCTCAAAAGAATAAGCATGTCCTGCCAACTGGTTGTGAAGGGTACTTGAACTCAATATCCAACTCTGTACTTATGTTACGCCCAGGATATCTTGCTATTAAGAGACTTAGTTTTTATGGTTAATGTGGGTCAGGATTGATATGCTTCTACAAGGTGGATTACGTGTGGGTCATGTAACGGAACTAGTTGGGCCATCACCTTCTGGTAAAACACAAGTAAGAATTTCAATGTTCTGAAAGTGATAATTTTCTACTTGGTCAATTATAAATGGGCCTAAATTTCAGGTTGTTATGTGGATTTTATATTATTTGTTATGCTGCTTTGATCACTCATTAAATTGGTAGATCAAAGCCTTATTGTTGGATTTGATCCTGCAAATATGTTCAGGTTTGCCTACAGGCTGCTTCAAATGTTGCAGTCAAGTTCATGGGTGTTGTTATGTTCTTAGATACATGCAACTCCTTTTCACCTAGGCGCATGGCATGCTTTATCAATCAACACTTCAACACACCTGTTGAGGAGGTTTGGTCTATTATCTCTGTTATTTTTCCCCATTCTTCTATGGGGGTTTTTCTCATTAATTTTTCCTTGCAGGTGACACAAAAAGGTCTTAAAAGAGTTATGAGCAGCATATTATGCCAATCTGTGTTTGACATTTTCTCCCTCTTGGATGTGTTACGTCAACTAGAACTCAAATTGCAATTTCAGGTATTTCTCCAAGTACTATGAATGGCATTATCTTGTAAACCAATTCTTGTCATTGAATTCTGGAAAACTGATTCAGGTAAATACTGGAGATTGTAAGTTGCGGTTGCTTATTATCGACTCCATCTCATCCCTCATAACCCCAATTCTTGGTGGCAATGGTGCACATGGTAAACGATTATACATCCTTGTATGTTCCAAGGATTATATATTGGTTATTCTAAGGATAATATAACTGTGTAGTACATTTTTACCTTGAGAAGTTCTCATTGGAAAGTTTATTGGCAAGTTATCTTACTGGATGTATTTACCTTGAAATTTTATTGTGGTGAATAATGCATGGTTGCTTGTTTGAAGACAAGGTCTGTTTGGATAGAGTGGAGATTGGAAAGGCACCTTAGTCAGAATCAAGAATGTTTGAAGTTGGGCTCTAATCCTGAAACTCACAAATTAGGTGTTGGGGTAAGAGAGGAGGCTTTGTTTCAGGAGAAAGATGAATTAGAATAAGTCTGAGGAGGGGAAAGAGGAAGATGAGGAGGTGATTGTAGATTGAGTTAGAAAAATAGAAAAAAGATGGTGGATTTGGAAAAGGTAGTGGAAACTGAAGTCCAAGTAAGCAATTTGTTGGGGATATCTGTTTTAGGAGAGGAAGATTTTGCAAGAAAAATGTTTTGGGAATTAAAGAAGATTCTGATGAGTGAGGGAAGTTTTTTATGGTGTGTTGATGAGCAAGGGTTGTGTATGGATGGAGTAGGGAGCAAACTTTGGGTTCTTTGAGGGGAGTGGATTTAGACAGCAAGAGTGTTTTGATTTGTTAGGGCTAAGGAGGAGGAAAGAATTTTTGTATTTCAAGGGGTTTGGAGGGTTATGGTTTTTTTGGGTTATAAGTTTTTGTCCTTTGTTGCGAGTGATATCTTGTCACCTTCTCTGTACCTTCTATCTTTTCATTAAAATTTTATTTTTTATTTATTACCAGAAAATGTTATTGTTTTTCTTATTGCTGCTGCTGCTGCTGCAATCATTTGTTTACCGAGTAAATAAGCTTGGTTTAGGCAAGAATAAAGCAAAACCTGCCAGTAAGTGGTGCCATAAGTATCCAAAATCAGATCTTCTTTACACAGAGATGCTTGTCAATAATTGAGTTGCATGGGGAAGTTTTATTTAGTATCATTAACTTGGTTGCCTTCTCCTTTCCTCTTCTTATGTTTCTTTTTCTTTATCTTTTTCTCTTGTTTGTTCAGATAAATTTGGAATTGACCAGAATATATGTTTTAGTCACTGATATGCAGCATATTCAAACTTGCCACTTTGGCTTGAATCTAAAGTACTCTATTTTGTTATGAAGCTTTGAAGTGCACAGAGACGGGTCTTCTGCCAAGTGGAGTTGTAAGTGCTAACTGCTGAATTGGAGTAAACAGTTTGTCTGGGACCTGAACTAGATCATTAGAAATGTGTTGATTTTCCTAGTTAATGTCATCCCAGAACAAGTTATCTCATCAAGTTGTTAGCCATTCAAAAACTAGCATTATGTTCCAATTTCTGTCCAAGTAACCCTTTCTTGAAATAGGAGACAGAGACCAGTGCACATTCTATTTGTCCTATCAGAGTTCAGTATCTTTATTGGATCTTAAAAGCATCTTGTATTGTGTTAATATAACCTAGCCAGTAATTTTTCCCCCTTTAAAATAGGTAAGTGAAGCTGTATTGATCAGAATATAAAAAAACTGGATTAATCAGAGGAAAATGTGGTCTGTACAAAGAGAGAGTATATGTCAGTCATACACATACTATGTCATATAGTATATTAAATCAATCAATCACTCTGGAACTTTTCAGAATACAAGTAGACAGAGTCTTGCTAGACTGACTAAAGAGCATACTATCACCCAGAAGATGCAAATTATAGAATGAACAACTGTTGGCACCTATATGCACCATTTTATATATTGGTGCATGAGACCCCCCCTCTCTCTCTCTCCTTCCCTCCCTTTTCTTGGGTTGCCCTTTTTAATTAATTCCCCGGTTACTAAGCAGCAGCTGTCAATACTGAACGTAAACTTGTATAGGTGCATTTTGTTTTTGCTTGTGCCACAGTTTTTTTTGTTTCTTACCTGCATATTTGGCAGGAGATGAATTTGTTCTGAATTTGATTCTCATTGATTTATCATACTGGATTGAAAATGCAGGACATTCTTTGATGATATTTACTGGATTTTTGCTAAAGAAATTAGCACATGAATACAATATTTCTGTACTGGTAGGTTATGCTTAACCTCCCCAAGAGTTACCACTAGTTTACTAATGGCTCTATGAACTACCATTGGACATTCTTTGTTGTTTGGACAAAAAATATTGGTTTAACTACACATTATCTCTTTCTCCAAACACAGATGATCATGCATCTATACATGTATAATAGGCTAGTTGTATGTATACTCTTGTAACTTTTAGGAACCTAGACATTCATTGATGAAATAAAATATCAATGAAACATTATATTCACATCAGTAATGCAATACATTTTGAATAATTACATTTAATAAAGCTTCCTTACTAGATTGTCTATGATATTCCCATGCTATCAGTACATTTGATATTCTCATTTGGCCATTTATAAGTACATCTGAAAAGTGGTCTCCGGAAGAGTGGAATCCAAAGGAGGGGTTTGAAGATAAAAAAGTTAATCCAAAGTTTATTCTTATTTATCTTCTCCTCAGCAAACAAGCTAGGCATATTCTCAAAAAAGGGCAGTTTGTTGGGCGAAAAACCTATAATGCTGGAAGTTGTAATATCTAGGGTTTTATTGAGAAAGAAAACAAGAAGAGAAGAAAAGAGAAGAAAAGAGAAAGGGAATTATGGAGAAGAGAGTTACTTTGTTCACTCTCTCAAATTTGAGATTTTATATTATTGAGAGAAATTACAAGTAAGCCCTCATATGGGAGCCGAAATACGAAAGAACAAAAAAGACAAGAATACCCTTGCACCCAAAGTCCCAAACAATCCCAACACTCCCCCTCAAGTTGAGCATATATGTCAATCATGCCCAGCTTGCCTAGGTTCTTGGCAAACTTTGGATGATGAAGGCCTTTAGTGAGAATTAGTCAGTTGGTCTTCCGACCTTGCAAAGGGTAAGAAATGTGGAGACTCTATAACTTGATGTACCTTATTAGTATAGTCCTTGTTGTATATTACTTTTACATCTTATTCTTCTTTTCTCTTTCAGCCTTGCATGGGCATTCTTGTAATTGTACATATCTTTTAATATATAAGAGACTCTTTGAGGTGGGGGTCATTCATTCTTGACACCTCTAAGAGTATTCTTGTTCTTTTCTCTATTTGGCCAAGAGTGTTGACATGGTATCAGAGCAGGTTGCTCTCTGATCTATTTTGTCGCTCTCTTGAACCTTACTAGAAGCAGTAAACCTGCCGCATTAGGGCTGTCTTGATCAACCCTTTTCTGCTCTTTCTTCTTTGTGCAACCAACAGGAGAGATTTCTTTAGATCTATCTTGGGAAACATTGGTTTGAGGCCAAACTTCGGATCTGGTGTCTCCTAGACCTGATCTATTCTCCCTACAAACAACATCTGATTTGGTGAAGTTTTCGAAGGAGTTTCGATCTTCTTCTTAGGGCGGCAACATTGTACAGTTTCATTTTTTGGACTGCAACAGCTTTGGACTTCAGATCTGGTGTTGCCTAGACCTGATCTATTCCACCTACAAACATCATCTGATTTGGTGAAGTTTTTGAAGGAGTTCTGATCTTCTTCTTGGGGTGGCAGCACTTACAGTTTCCATTTTTGAACTGCAACCTTTTTTGGACTTTAGGCCTTCAACATTAGCATGCAATTTAAGTTTTCTCTCCAGATCGAAGGGTTCTCTCAAGCTCTCCTTAACCCTACACTCAGTTTCTGGTTTGGAGTTTTTAAGGGCTGCCTCAATCAACATAAGATACCTCCCTGTTCGTGAAGAAGATGTTTGATGTATTGGTAAATCACAGATATCTCTCAATCAGCTGACTCAATCAACCTATAACCCAAGATTTGGTGTTGTCCTAGGGTTTTCTTGCCTCCCATTTATTTGATTCAGACTTCGGATTCATATTTGAAAGGCCTTAGACTCGACAATCTTAAAAACTTGCCTTTTTTGGACTGTCATCTTCTTGATTGCTAAATTTGGTTGTCTCTGATATCCTTGTGCCTGGACTGCTGTTTTCTTGCTAAAATGGCCTTCGATAGTGGCGATTCTTTTGTTAAAGGTGATTTTCTGGCATCTATGGTTGAGCAAAACATTTGACAACTGGTAACATCTGCTATTCCTTCTGCTCTTTCTGCTATTGGCTTACCTGGTGAGTTTTTCGGTTATTGTGCTTCTCCTTCTCATATTTGGATCATTGACTCTGGAGCTACCAATCACATGACAAGAGCCTACCCTAACCAACCAAGTAACCTTACTAAAATCCATCACAAACATATTGTTGCTGCCAATGGTGAAAAGTTAAACATCATTGGTAGTAGTGATATGTTTCTTAAGCTTTTACCCACTGCATCTTTCCCTCTTACCAAGACCCTTCTTGTTCTTAATCTCACTACAAACTTGATTTTTGTTGGCCAATTAATTGATGAAGGTAACATTCTCATTTTCTCTTAGGATGGATGCTTGATTCAGGACCGGAACACTGGGAAGGTGAAAGGGAAGGGGCGCAGGCTGGGCCGTCTGTTTGCATTGGAGTTCGAGAAGCCTCAAACGGCAGCATCATCAGTTTATTTCAGTTCCTCCACTTCTAGTTCCTTTCTGAATCATAGAAATAATGTTTGGGACTTATGGCATAAGCGTCTGAGTCATTTACATTTTGAAAAGTTAAAATTTTTGTTTGATTCTGGCCTTATTAAGAATAAAGTTCCTTGCACACCTTTGATACATCTTGTGTTTCTTGTTGCTTAAGTAAGAGTCGTACCTTACCTTTTCCTCGCACATCTAAGCATGCTACCTCTCCCTTCGAGCTTATACATAGTGATGTCTGGATTGCTTCTGTCCTTTCTCGGCTTGGATACAAATATTTTGTGTCGTTCATTGATGATTGTACCGGGTACACATGGATATATTTTCTTCACCACAAGTGTGTTCCCAACATTTAAGTTGTTTCATGCTATGGTGCGGGTTCAGTTTCAATCACTAATGCGTATTCTCCATTCAGATTCAGGAGAAGAACACTAATGGAGATTTTTTATCCTATTTGAAGGATCATGGAATACAAGTGCAACGAAGTTGTCCAGATACTCCTTAGCAAAATGGTGTGGCCAAGCGCAAGAATGGACATATCCTTAGTGTTGTGAGGACATTATGGCAAGAGTGTCATACTCCACCTTCCTTTTGGGTAGAGGCAGCCAGTACAACTGTGTTGTTGATCAACTACATTCCTTCCTCAGTTCTTGGTAATATGTCTCCCTTTCAAAAGTTATTTGGTCATTCTCCAGATTTATCTATGCTTCATGTCTTTGGATGTGTGTGCTTTGTTCATATTCCCTCTCGTGAACGTTCTAAATTGTCTGCACAGTTTGTCATGTGTGCCTTTGTGGGTTACAGTCCTGCACACAAAGGATTTCTTTGTTATGATCCCTTTATTCGCCGCATTCGTATATCACTTAATGTTGTTTTCCTTGAGCACATTTCATTTTTTGCTGGAATTGCTAGATTGTCTGCACTATCTATTTTTATTTTGCCAAACTTTGATTCGCAGGATGCTCCACCTCCTTCTGCTGAGGACTTTCTCGTCTTCTTTCGCAAGCGGTTACGTGCTCTAGCCCCTGCACCTGCAACTCTCCTTCCTTTTGGTTCAGATCATCATCCTACCACTGCTCCTGTAAGTGATACCTCAACTTCAGACACTCTTCATACTTTTGTTCCTTTCCATCGTTCTACTCGTATATCTAGACCTCCTGACCGCTATTGTTTTCCTTCAAACCATAGCTCTTTGTCTGTTGTCCTATCCTCCACAGATGTTCCTCGCTCCTACTGGGAAGCTAATAGTAGCCCTCATTGGAAGGAAGCCATGGATGTAGAGATTCATGCTTTACATGAGAATGACACTTGTGATCTTGTGCCTTCTCCTCCAGATGCATCCATTGTTGAGAGTCGTTGGGTTTACAACATTAAGCTGTAGTCTGATGGATCTCTTGATCGATGCAAGGCACGTTTAGTTGCCCAAGGATATAGTCAAGAGTATGGTATTGACTATGAAGAAACCTTTGCTCCTATTGCAAAGATCACCACAGTCCGTGTTCTTTTAGTAGTGTCTGTTGCTCAGTCTTGGACCATATGCCAGCTTGACGTGCAGTGATCCTTCTTTAATATGTTGCCTCAAAAAATCTCTATATGGTCTAAAACAAGCTCCATGGGCATGGTTTGAACGCTTTCGCGATGTTGTTGTTGCTGCTGGATATAGCCAGAGTTCTTCTGATCACTCTTTATTTGTTAGGCGACGACCTCAGGGTATTACCATTCTCCTACTATATGTTGATGACATGTTGACTGGGAATGATGCTGAAGGCATTCGTGAATTGAAACTATTACTTCATAATTCCTTTCACATGAAGGACTTGGGGCCTCCCACATATTTCCTGGGACTGGAAGTGCATCACAGTGATCGAGGGTATTTTGTTTTTCAGTAGAAGTATGCCTCTGACCTTGTTAAACTTGTTGGTCTTAATGATGAAAAGCATGTTGATACACCTTGTGGGGTCCCTCATTTATCCCACTATGACTCGACCTGATATTTCTCATGCTGTCCAGGTTGTTAGTCAATTTGTTTATGCTCCTCGTCAGCCTCATATGACTGCTTTTCATTGCATCATTCGATATGTTAGAAGCACAACTTCCCAGGGGCTGTTCTTCTCCTCCTCTCCTATTTAGTTGAGAGCATATGCTGATGTGGATTGGGCTGGTTGTCCAGACGCTCGTAGGTCCACGTCTGGGTGGTGTGTTTTTATGGGTGATTCACTCATCTCTTGGAAGTGTAAGAAACAAGCAGTCTCCAAGTCTTCCACTGAAGCAGAGTATAGGGCCATATCTTCGGTTTGCAGTGAGATTGTTTGGTTATAGTCTTTCTTTATGGATCTTGTCATTTAGGTTCCTACTCCTATTCCTCTTTATGTAGACAATATGAGTGCTATCAAGATTGCATCTAACCCTGTCTTCCATGAGAGGACCAAGCACATCGAGGTGGATTGCCACTTTATCGGAGATCTCTTCACTATTGGGTCTATATCGCTTCCTCATGTAGCCTCAGACATGTAGGTTGCTGATATCTTCACCAAAGCTATGACTAGAGTTCGACATCTCTTTCTTATAGACAGATTGATGCTTATGTCGAGGCATCGGTTTGAGGGGGGGGGGTGTGGAGACTCTATAACTTGATGTACCTTATTAGTATAGTCCTTGTTGTATATTACTTTTACATCTTCTTCTTCTTTTCTCTTTCAGCCCTGTATGGGCATTCTTGTAATTGTACATATCCTTTAATATATAAGAGACTCTTTGAGGTGGGGGTCATTCATTCTTGACACCTCTAAGATTATTCTTGTTCTTTTCTCTATTCGGCCAAGAGTGTTGACAAGAAAATCTCTCCACTTACTATCCTTTCTTTGATAAAGTGTCTATCCACTTTGATATGTTTTGTACGGTCCTTTTTTTTATAAATGAGTAAGATTTTATTAATTCAGCAAATAAGTTACATGCAACCCATGGAAAGGCACCAGATGCAACATTTCCTTTAAAACTAGTTACAAATTATAAGTTCAAATGAAATTACAAAGGAGCCCAAATAAGGTTAGATCGAAAAACCCCCCTTTTGCAAGTGAGTCAGCCATTGGGTTTGCTGATCTGCCTACCCATTGAACTCTAATTGTCGTATTCCTTGTTAGCCATTTAACCTTTTTGAGGAGATCTCTATACATCCTGCAACCAAATCGACTATCACCTGGGAGTCCCCTTTAATAAGCAGATGCTCTATTCCTAGCTGGTTTGCAAACTTGATTCCTTGTACAACGACAAGTAATTCGGCCCTTAAAGGGTCTCCCACATTTGCAGGACTTGAATACAAAGATGTAATGCTACTGTCTTTATTTCTCAGCACTCTTCCTATACCCAAAGGTCCAGGCTTACCTCGGCTACTCCCATCAAATTTCAACTTAATAAACT
Source organism: Nelumbo nucifera (assembly GCF_055504915.1). Lineage (NCBI taxonomy): Eukaryota > Viridiplantae > Streptophyta > Magnoliopsida > Proteales > Nelumbonaceae > Nelumbo > Nelumbo nucifera. Next base: position 4,570,471 of record NC_142650.1, read on the forward strand.
CCTCCCCAAGTGGCATCCATTCAACCACATATCCGTTCTTCCTGGTAGAAGTATTAACCACTGCTAACTAGCTCCTCCATAGGTCATCGAAAGAGTATGCATCAAAGAGATTTAAAGTTTTCAACCACTAAATTGTCCTTGTCAAAATACATTCATTAACTTCCGAAAAACTTCTTTTTCACAAAAAGTTTTGGCGTTCCTTTCTTCCCAAACAGTCCACAACAAAGCTGCTTGATGTAGCGCAATCCGGCTGCTCCCAGCTGGAGGTGATCTGGCTTCCAGTAGACAATAGACTCGGTTGATCTGCAAAAAGTGAATCAGAGAACCCGGGGTTGCTTACCTGGCGAGGTCGCTCCGATGCTTAAGTTAGTACTTGGTTGCGAGCTGATAATAGCTTAGAATGCAAGAGGGCTAGAGAGCAGAGGTTACGCGTACCTTTCACCCCCGGGGGCTGGAGCCTTTATATAGTGGAGTCCTCGTGGGTTTTGCGGAGTGGTTCCAGGATCCTTGTTACGATGAGGTCCGTTCCGCGTTAATTGGAGATAACGCTGCCAACTGGTAAGATTCATCACTTCTGCCCAAATCGGACGGGGGAGATAATGCTAGCTGTTACGAGGCGTGATCCTGTAAGGCGTGGAATCTGGTGACGAGATCTTCGGGGTTGCCATGCAGTGGTCGATCAATATTACCCGAGCTAGTGCCCTTTGGATCCGACCTGGTATGAATGCCGAAGTGCCTTGGGACTGAGGTGGTCCTGATGCGATCGTGCACCGAAGTGAACTTGTCCCGAGGTGGACTTGCCTCGAGGTGGTTTGGTTATCCGAGCTCTATCCATTGCAGACTTGGTGCGTCGGACTGAGCTGTCACCCTTCTAGTAAGGTCGTGTCCACATGTCCCCCTATTACTAGGTCAGGCCAAATCACCCTACATCACTGCTCTTATGCACTTCCACATAATTCTTCCTCTCTTTTTTGTGCCATTCAAAAGTAGACGGACTAAACAACATGCTAATATTAGATGACAAGTTCCACCTACACTCAAACAACATAAAAATCCAATTCCATAAAGTTGCAACAAAGGAGTAAGAGATGAGTAAGTGGTGACAGTCCTCATTCTAAGCTTTACAAAGAACATACCAATTAGGGGATAAACACCATTTTGGTCTCCTCTTTTGTAGGTTTTCAAAGGTATTAATCTTACCATAATAAACTTTTCAACCAGAAACAACAATATTTGGGGGAATGGGCCTTGTCCAGATTTCTTTAATTGGGAAGTTCTAGGGTGCAGAAGTGGAGTAGAGGGACTTGAAGAAATAAGAACAGGTTAAGATGCTTTTCGGGTTAGGGGTCCAATTTCTTGTGTCAGGTTTGAGAGGATCTAGGCAAACAAACTCAAGTGAAGACAACAATTTTGATACACAAGAACTTTTGTCATCACGTAACCTTCTCCAAAAACCAAAATCCCAGTTTAAGGCCAAAGAAGCAGCTGGAGAGGAAATGAAACTAGAAACCGGCTCTTGCAAGTTTTGTACGGTCATGTTGCACAAGATTGTGGGCAATGTTTATGGCTGTTTGATTGTTGTAGTGGAATCTCATTGGAGTTCAGCTTGGATGCTTATCTTGGTCAATGAGATCTTCAACCAAAGTAATTCTAATACTCCATGGGCCATTGCCCTATATTCTACCTTAGCACTAGATCGATCAACAATTGATTGTTTCTTGCTTCTTCGTGAAACAGCATTACCTCCAACTAAGGCACAATAACCGGATGTAGATCTTCTATCATCAATAGCCCCTACCTAGTCTGCATCTGGGTAGGCCTCAACCTTTAGATACCCGTGGTTGGATTAAAACATCCCTTTACCAAGATATCCCTTCAAATAAACTAGGATTCTATTAATAGCCTTCATGTGGGAGGTTCTGGGCTCATGCATTTATTGGCCGACCACCCCAACTGCATATGATATATCAGGTCTAGTTAAATAGAGGTAAAGAAGGCAGCCAACCACTTTCTGCTTTTGTCTAGAAGAACATCTCCTTCAATGGTACTCAACTTGTGATTGGGATCAATTGAAGTTTTTGTAGGCTTGCATCCCAATTTCCCAACTTCATGGAGCAAATCAAGAACATACTTTCTTCAAGAGAGGAGGGTCCCCTTTTTGGATCTTGCAAAAATTCCAAGAAAGTATTTAAGATCACCGAGATCCTTTATCTCAAATTCTGAAGCAAGAAAGGACTTTGAGAGATACTTGAGATGTCATCCCCAGTCATAATGATATCACCAACATATACTATCAACATAGTCAATTGACCATCGAACTTCCTTATGAATAAGGTGTGATCAGCCTGAGACTGAGAGAATCCAATATTCAAAACAACATTTCTAAATCTGTTAAATTAGGCTTTAGGGGATTGCTTGAGGCCATACAAAGATTTCTTCAGATGACAAACTTTCCCTTCACTGTTAGGGAAGCTTACTCTAGGAGGTAAGTCCATATACACTTCTTCTTGTAGATCCCCATTAAGAAAGGCATTCTTCACATCCATCTGATATAAAGGCCAAGAAAAGTGGGCAGTAAGTGACATAATCACACAAATATAATTCATCTTAACAACTAGAGCTAAGGTTTCTAGATAGTCAATGCCCATAGATTTGGGTATATCCTTTGGCCACAAGGCGAACTTTATACCTTTCAATTGAACATCAGCTTTGTGCTTAATAGTGTACACCCACTTACACCCAATAGGAACCTTATCCTTGGGACGAGGCATAATCTCCAAAGTTTGGTTCTTTATTAAGGCCTCCATCTCTTGGTTCATAGCTTCCTTCTACTGAGGAGACTACATTGATTCTGTAACATTGCGAGGAATAGAAACAGAGGAGATGACAAAAATATAGGCATAATAGGAGGGTGAGAGAGCATCATATGACACATAATTAGTAATGAGATACTCAATACATGTTCTCTTTCCCTTCTGAAGGGCAATATGAAGATTTTTTTTTGATAAATAAAATCATCTTCCATTAATTCAAAGGTTGTTACATGAAAATCCCCTTAGAGGCGCGGGGTGCCGCCTCTCCAAACAACAAATATATAAACTACAATAGAGATTACATGAATGTTGATGTTAAACAAGAGTTACAGTTGCGCCCAGAACAATGTTTCCCTATTTGTCCCTTGTTTTGCCAAGACATTGGCAAATGCATTAGCTGATCTCCCAACCCATTGTACTGTTATAGACATACTTTTTGTCAGCCATTTGAATTTCTTTAACTCATTTTTGTAGCCCCAAGTGACTTCTTCTGGATTATTTAACCAATCCACCACTGTCTTAGAATCCCCTTTAATCAGAAGCTGCTCCATGCCCACTTCTTTTGCAAGAAGTATTCCTTGTATTGCAGCTAACAGCTTTGCCCGGATAGAGTTCTCATCACCTAAACGGCCAGATTAGAGTAAGACAACCTCTCCAACCTCATTCCTCAATACACCTCCCATCCAAGAGGGACCCGGGTTACCTTGGCTACTCCCATCAAAATTCAGCTTCAAAGAATCAAGAGGAGGGGGGACCCAACTAGTGAATACCCTTACCTTGGAGGAGGAACAGCTTGCTACCAACATCCAATCCTTCCAACAATCAGTAAAAGAGAAATGGTTAAATAATTCTAGAGTCTTTAACCAGTGTATTGACCTGTACATAATGCAATCCTTTAAGGCTTGACTGCTCCTTTTTCTTGGAAGATCTTGGCATTCCTTTCTTCCCATACTATCCATAACAATGCTGCTCACATGCACCTCCACATTTTCCTTCCTCTTTTATGGGGCCAAGAGAAAAAAGAAGGGTTAGAGATTGTGCTTACTTCTGCTGGCATATCCCAACTACACCCAAACAAAGATAGAAGCTGTTAGTGGTGTTAGTGAAGGGGTATTTCAGTCTTTGTACTTGTTGAGAATGCTGATGTGTACTGTTATGTTAGTTCGAGTGCCTCTTACTTAAAGAAGGGCACTCAAGTCTTTTTCAATAAGTCAATAATATAATAATAGGTCTGGCCGAATCAAGGGATGAACTTTTTTTCCCTAATTCGAACCAGCCTTTCTCTCTTTTCTCTCTTCTCTCTTTTCTTCTTTCCTCTCCTACTTCTTGCTGTCTACTTTACTCTACAGTCAACGAACAAGACAGAATTCTATGGCAGGTCAAACTTCAACATGGTATCAGAGCTAGGTTCACCAAATCAGACTTGCTAGAATTCTGCCTTCTGCGCATTCGAATTAGGGTTTCACTTGGGGTTCTCAGTTGTGAGTTGGAGACTGGGAAAAGGGCTGAAAAGGAGTGATCGCCCTCTTCCCTAGGAGGTCTCTATGCCTCCGATTGTGTCGTTGGTGATTGGTTGCTGTGGTTTCTAAGCCCTAGTTAGGGCTGGTACGTGTGGTGCAGTGGTGTCTCAGCCCTTCGTATGGTTGGCCTTCAGGCGATGAGGTAAAGTTTTTTTTATATATATTTTTTTGTTATGGAATACATGAGAGGTGTAGTACAGTTCGCATGATGGGTTTTCAGATTGCAGTATGCTAGGGTTTATGCTAGGGTTTATTCTGGTTTGTGTGTGATTCGAATGGCAATAGTGTCTACTTAATGGTGAAGCTTCCTATAGTTGTGGATTAATGTTGGTGGTGTTACAAGTGTGGTTTTCAGCTTTTGATATCGCTGAAATCAGTGTGTAGACCTCGGTGAGTAGGGGTTGTGGTGTTGTAGTTTTCAACATTTAATACTGCTGAAATCAGTGTACAGACTTCGGTGAGTAGGGTTTGTGGTGTTGCAGTTCTCAGCTGTTGAAATCAGTGTGCAGATTTCGATGAAGTGTCTGTGTGTAGTGTGCAGTGTGTAGTGCTCCTAATTCAGTGCTCAGAATTAAGGGAGTTCGGCAATGGCAGATAACAGTGATAGTAAACCTAGTGTCATGATATCTACTGACTACCTGAATGTCCAAATGACCTCCATTAAACTGAATGGAGAGAATTATGTCCCTTGGGCCAAGGCTGTAGAGGTTTTTCTGAAGGCGAAGAAGAAAGTGAAGCATATAAGAGAGGAGAAACCCCCCGCTAATTCTCAGGAGTATGAAGACTGGGAACAGGAAGATGCACAGATCATTACATGGTTGTGGAACAGTATGGAACCCAAAATCAGTGTGAACTTCATGTTTCTTGACACAGCCAAAGAGGTGTGGGATCATGCCAAGAAACTGTATTCAGGTCAGGATAATACCACTAGGGTATATCAACTGTATCAGGAATACTTCAATCTGCAACAGGGAAATCAGAGCCTTGAGGAGTACTATGCCAATGTGAGGAATATCCGTAATGAGTTAAATGTCTATCATCCTCTCACTTCAGATGTCAAAGTTCAACAGCAACAGCGAGAGCAGCTTGATGTAACACGGTTTCTGGTGGGGCTGAAGTCTGAGTATGAACCAGTACGAGCCCAGATACTAGGGGGATCTGCTCTTCCATCTTTAGAGGAGGTGTTTGCTCGTCTTCGGAGGGCTTCCATTGGATCTATGGACTCTAATGTCTCCGATAAATCAGCATTTGCAGTGTCAAGAGGCCGAGGTGGCAGAAGTGGGACTCGAGGAACCCAGCCTGGCAGGAGTGGTAGTGGTGGATCTACACATATCCGTGGTGGTGGTCGTACTGGAGGCAGAGATTCAGGGGGAGCTCGTGGTAGAGGACGTGGCTCGGGTCCACGGAAGTGTACTCACTGTGGTTTGGATGGACATACCATTAACTACTGCTATGACTTACATGGTCCTCCCTCGACGTGGGCCAACCATGCCATGACTAGTGACACCAGTTTCAGCCCTACACAGGAGAAACGGTCAGCTGACCCGATGCCTTCTACTCCCTCAGATGGTCCATGCAAGGAGATGGTGAGTGTTCCTCGTGATGAGTATGAGAGGTTTGTTCAATCCAAGTCGCAGCAGAACACAGCTTCCTTTGCACACTCAGGTATGGCTTGTTTGGCATCCACACCCAACCCCTGGATTATTGACTCTGGAGCCTCCGATCACATGACGGGAACTCCAGGTGTGTTTTCATCTCTCACTCATTGCTCAACATCACAATCTGTTACCCTTGCTAATGGCTCCACGTCATCTATCTGTGGTGTTGGTAATGTTGACCTAGACCCTGTATCCCTATCCTCTGTTTTATATGTACCTAAGCTTCCATTTAATCTTATGTCTGTTAGTAAGCTGACCAAGTCACTTAAGTGCTCCATCACTTTTTACCCTTCTATGTGTGTTTTTCAGGATCTCAAGACGGGGATGAAGATTGGTGGAGGGCATGAAGCCGGTGGACTGTATTATCTTGATGGTGGTGGACGAACGTCAACGGCTCTTCAGTCATCCATTTCTCCTCTCCAGTGGCACTGTAGATTTGGTCATCCTTCGCTGAAAGTGTTGCAGTCCTTAGTCCCTTCATTGAGTCAACTTTCTGTTTTAGATTGTGAGTCTTGTCAATTTGGGAAACACCATCGTGTTCCCTTTCGTTCTAGGGTCGATAACCGTGTGTCGAGTCTTTTTTCTTTAATTCATTCAGATGTTTGGGGTCCTTATAAAGTGATGTCATATAATGGATACCGATATTTTGTTATTTTTGTTGATGACTGTTCAAGAATGACGTGGCTCTATTTAATGAAAGAAAGAAGTGAATTATTTTCCATCTTCCAGAAATTTTATGCTGAGATCCGTAATCAATTTGGTGTTCACATCAAAATTTTCCGTTCTGATAATGGTCGTGAATACTTGTCTTCATCTTTTCGAGAATACTTGGACCAACATGGCATTATACACCAAACTTCATGTACCTATACTCCGCAACAAAATGGGGTTGCTGAGAGAAAGAACCGCCATCTTGTAGAAACGGCACGCTCCCTCATGCACCACATGAATGTTCCCAAAACTTTTTGGAGCGATGCAATGCTCACCTCTTGTTTCTTAATTAATCGGATGCCCACGTCTATCCTTGATGGTCGTTCTCCTTTTAGTGTCTTATTCCCCAACATGTCTCCGTTTCCGCTTTCTCCTCGGGTATTTGGGTGTGTCTGCTTCGTTCATAATCTGAGTCCCGGGACTGACAAGTTAGATGCACGTTCCATGAAGTGTATCTTCCTTGGTTATTCCCGAACTCAGAAAGGGTACAAGTGTTATCATCCTAGTTCTCGTCGTTCCTTGGTATGTGCTGATGTTACATTCTTTGAGTCTACTCCGTTCTTCGTGGGGTCCGGTGCTGCTGCTTCCCCCACATCACCACCTCCTCTTCCTCTTCCTGTGGCTGATCCACCTCCTTTGGTTCCAGTCATGCCTACGTCCTTGCCTCCGGTGCCACCATTGGTTGACCGTCCACCCATCCGTCACGTGTATACACATCGCCCACGTGTACCGGCTGCAGCTCCTCCAGCTTCATCACCGTCGACAGATCCAGCTCCAGCTTCGACACCAGCCTCCGACCTAGATCTTCCTATTGCCTTACGGAAAGGTAAGCGTACTTGCACCCTTCACCCTATTTCCAATTTTGTTTCACTTACCCACCTCTCCGCTTCCCATCGCCAGTTCATATCTTTGTTATCCTCCGTGGTTGTTCCTAAGGATGTCCAGGAAGCCCTTACCTCTCCAGAGTGGTGCCGTGCTATGGAAGAAGAGCTCTCTGCTTTGCATCATAATCACACTTGGGATCTCACCGCTCTTCCTCCTGGGAAGCAGGCTGTCGGTTGTAAGTGGGTGTATAGTGTTAAGTACTTGCCAGATGGTCGTGTTGAGCGCCTGAAGGCGCGGCTGGTTGCCAAAGGGTACTCCTAAAATGGGCATTGACAGATTGAAGGCATTCCTACAGGAACACTTTCAGACAAAGGACCTTGGCAAGTTGAAATACTTTTTGGGCATAGAGGTAGCAAGATCTAAGCATGGCATTAATTTGTGCCAGAGGAAATATGTGCTTGATTTACTGGAAGAAACAGGATTGTTGGGTACTAAACCGGCTGAGACACCTATGGAAACAAATACGAGGCTGAGCAGTGATATAGGTGAAGTGTTTGAAGAGCCTGGAAGATACCGACGACTTGTAGGCAAACTAAACTATCTAACCATTACTCGGCCAGATATTTCATTTGCGGTTAGTGTGGTGAGTCAGTTCATGCAGAAACCTTTGGTCCCACATTGGAATGCAGTGCTAAGGATTGTGAGGTATCTGAAAGGAGCTCCTGGTCGTGGTTTGCTGTACAGAAGTGGTGGAAAACTGGTAGTAGAAGGATACACCGATGCTGATTGGGCAGGTTCTATGTCTGATAGACGATCTACCACAGGCTATTGCACCTTTCTGGGGGGTAACCTGGTAACATGGAAAAGTAAGAAGCAAGCAGTTGTGGCAAGAAGCAGTGCAGAAGCGGAATATAGGGCCATGGCACATACTGCTTGTGAACTAGTGTGGCTGAGGAACCTTCTACAGGAGATAGGATATGACATCAGTACTCCAATGAAGCTCTACTGTGACAATCAGGCAGCGGTTCATATCTCTTCCAATCCAGTGTTTCATGAAAGAACCAAGCACATCGAAGTTGACTGTCATTTTGTGAGAGAGAAGGTGCTGAATGGGGTGATAGAAACTGCATATGTTAGTACGGGAAACCAGTGGGCAGACTTGTTTACAAAAGGCTTGAGTCGGGGGAGAGTGGACTACATATGTAACAAGCTGGGATTATATGATATATACTCACCAGCTTGAGGGGGAGTGTTAGTGGTGTTAGTGAAGGGGTATTTCAGTCTTTGTACTTGTTGAGAATGCTGATGTGTACTGTTATGTTTGTTCGAGTGCCTCTTACTTAAAGAAGGGCACTCAAGTCTTTTTCAATAAGTCAATAATATAATAATAGGTCTGGCCGAATCAAGGGATGAACTTTTTTTCCCTAATTCGAACCAGCCTTTCTCTCTTTTCTCTCTTCTCTCTTTTCTTCTTTCCTCTCCTACTTCTTGCTGTCTACTTTACTCTACAGTCAACGAACAAGACAGAATTCTATGGCAGGTCAAACTTCAACAGAAGCCAAACCCAATGCTCTACAGTTACACTACAAGATAAAAATAGATGATTACAATCCTCACCATGGGATCTGCAAAGAATGCACCAGTTTGGTGAAATACAAAGGATGGGTATTCTCTTTTGTAGGTTATCCATCGTGTTTACTTTACCATGCCACACCCAACACAAAGCCATAACCTTGGGGGGGGGGGACTGACCTACACTAGACTTCTTTGGAAGGGAAACTTTGTTGAGAGGATGTTTGGTAGAGGAAATTGAAAAAGGAGCCACAAGAATAAGATCCATTGGGGTAATGGCCCAAATCCTTTTATCAGGCTTCGGAGGACCCAACCAAACCTTATCAAGGAGACAAAGAAGAGTAGACAAACACTCAATTTCCTCATCCCTTAACCCTCTACGGAAACCAAGATCCCAAGAAAATGCTAACAAATTTAAAATCGATGGAAGCAATTTTGAGATCGCCTCTTTTTTATACAAAGAAACAAGGTACAAGGATGGAAAGAAGTCTTTTAGAGGGAGATCTCCAGCCCAAATGTCCTCCCAAAACCGAATAGAATTACCAGAACAAGCATCATACCTGACACAACTGAGGAACTGTGGAAGAATTTTGTGAATTGCTTTCCATGGTGTAGCTAGGTTAGCCCTCCTTGATGCGCCAACATCCCAACCACTCTTTGAACATCCATGAATACTCTTCACCACTTCGTGCTAGAGTCTATCTCGTTCCAAAGGCCACCTTCATAGCCACTTCCCTAACAAAGCTGAGTTCTTTTTAAGCACATTCCCGAGCCCTAATCCTCCTTCCTCTTTGCTTCTACCCACAACCCCCCAACTAATTAAGTGGTCTTTTTTACCTTCTCTCGATTCCCAAAGAAAATCTCTCATCAATTTTTCGAATTTCTTCGCTTCCCTAGGCGGTATCCTAAAGATAGAGAGGTAATAGGTAGGTAGATTCATGAGGGTAGCTTCCTCCCACCTAAAGAGATAATTTTTCTTCCACACAACTAATCTCTTTTCGATCTTTTCCAAGACTGGGGTCCAAAACCTACTTTCTAGGGTTTGCCCCTAACGGAAGCCCTAAGTAGGACAAAGGCCAGGAAGAAATGGAACACTCAAGACAATTTGCAACCGCCTCAACCTCCTCAAAGTCTAGATTGACTCCGGCTATGCAGCTTTTTCCTAGATTGATTTTCAAATTGGAAACTCCTTCAAAAGCTCTAATCAATTCTTTCAAGTTTTCCACCTTCTCACCGAAGCCTCCATCACAGAAGATCATCAAGTCATCTGTAAACTGAAGGTGAGTTACTGGAATTCGGTTTGTACCTACTCCCCATCCCCTTATCACATCTTCCCTATTAGCCCTAGTGTTAATTTGACTGAACACATCAGCTACCAATGTAAAGAGAAAAGGTGAAAGTGGGTCCCCTTGTCTAATACCCTAGCTAGCCGGAAAAAAATCCCTCACCGCCCCATTTACTAGGATGGAATAGTGACAAGAGCTGACACAACCAAAACCCAACTACACCATCTTTCCCCAAACCCACACTTCCTCAAAACCTTTAGTAGGAACTGCCAATCCACCAAGTCATAGGCTTTCTCAAGGTCAAGCTTACAAACAAAGTCTCTATGCTTGGACCTCTTCATCTCTTCCACACATTCACGGGCAATCAGGATTTGATCAATTATTTGACGCCCTTGGATGAAAGCCCCTTGAGCCTGACTAATAATGGAGGGAAGGATTTCTTTAATCCTCAAAGACAGGACATTCGCCAGGATTTTATAGATACTAGTCACCAAACTAATTGGCCTAAAATTTTTAGGATGGATAGCATCAACTTTCTTTGGAACAAGGTCCAAGAAGGTAGCATTAATGCCTCGACTGACTATATGCTTCTCTGCAGTGCAAACTCATTAAAAACCTCACAAAGATCAACTTTTATCACCTCCCAACAATCTTGGTAAAGGGCCATTGTAAAACCATATGGGCTTGGAGCTTTGGATCTATCCATCAAAATCACCGCCTTCCTAATCTCTTCTTCCTCAAAACACCGCAATAGGAAGTTCATGATCAAGGTCAACAATAGAAGCACTAGGAGGTTCAGGATTACTCGAGTCCAAGGGATTAAATTGTGGTGGGCATTTAGCTTCAAGAGCCACCCTCTTACTGCACCTAATGAAGAATTGCTGCCGAGATCGAGGCTGATATACAGGAGGTGGAGGAGGAGGGGAAGAAATGCTCTCATTACAAGGATGAGAGGAAGAAGAACTAGTAGACACAGAATCAGGAAAAAAAACGCAGAATGGAGTCCAATCTTCACTGGCAATCTCCCTCTAAAGAGGCGGACGAGATAATTGAAAAAGGGATGAGGACTAAAGGAAGGTAACATCCTCTGAAACGTACCTCAAACCAGCCTAAGGATCAAAACATCTGTTACCTTTCCAAACAAGAGGGTAACCAAGGAAAACACATTTAATAGACTTAGGATCAAACTTATGTATGAAAGGACTCATATCATGAACAAAGCAGATACATTCGAAGACCATGAGAGGTAAATTGAAGGTGGGTTCATTAGGAAGAAAAAGTTGGTGAGGGGATAAAAGGTTTAACATCCTTGATGGTAGCCGGTTAATAATATACACAACAATCTTGACAACATCTCCCCAAAAATGAGTAGGAACATGAGTTTGGAACAGTAACCCATGAGCAACTTCAACCACATGTCTATTCTTCCTCTTAGCAACCCCATTTGGTTGTGGAGTATGACTATATGAGCTTTGGCGAATAGTGCCCCGTTCTTCAAGAAACACATGAAGGTGGTTTTCAAAGTACTTTGCATTGTCAGATCCTCTTATCTTAATTCTTTTCTTAAACTGGGTTTCCACCATATTCATGAAATTTTGAACAATCATACCCACTAATGCATGGAATGATATATGGGCTCCAAACATCAGTCATTGTGAATAAAATGGAAAGCAGCATTCTTTTTCTATTACTCGCAAAATATGTGATTCTACATTGTTTGGATAAATGACAAACTTCACATTGAGGATTCAAGTTGGACACTGAACTGAACAAATTTGGAAACAAAAATTTTACAAACTTAAAGGACATATGACCAAGACGACAATGCCACAATTGCAAAAGACTAAATTTCTCATTAGAACAAGATTCTTTCTGGCTCAACAATCCATATTTTGAAGTTTTATGAAAAAGGTAGACTTCATCGATTTCATGCCCACCTCCAATCATCTTCCCCATGCTCAGATCCTAAAAAACGCAATGGGTGGGAGAAAAGGTTATAAGAACAATTATGCGACTTGGTAAGAGAACTGATAGATAATAAGCTTTTATCAATTGAGGAACATGAAGAACAAATCCAAGGGAAAGATTATGGGTAAGTTTGATTTCTCCCTGACCCAAGATAGGGGTCTAAGATCCATTTGCAATAGTAATCTTGCCCTTCCTAGGGGTTATAACTTATATGAGTGTGAAGGCATATCAGTCATATGGGCACTAGCCCTAGAGTCAATAATCCATGAGTTCGAGGTGGAACAAGCAAGTGTAGTACTTGACTAGATGTGCTAGCATATGCACTGGATGGATTACCTCTCCTTGTGGTAGTAAGTTTAGCCAATTGAGACCACTCCAAAAAGTTGGTCCCATCAAGTTTTATGGTGGTTATCATACCACTGGAAACATCAACATTTCCAAGAAACACACTAGAACCCATCTTAACATCCTTTGGTGATTCCATATTGAAGAAATAGTTGGTTAGCCACGAGTGTGTGGTTCCATACCCACACCTAGTAGTTTCTAATTTCTTTTGTTAGTAGTTTCTAATTTCTTTTATTAGAAGTTTCTAATTTCTTTAAGTTGGGCTAGCTCGCTTTATTGTTTCTAATTTTTGTTTATTTCCTATTCTTGTAAGGAACCTAAAGCTATAATTAAAGAAGTGTATGGGGCGGCGGATCATTAACCATCGAACCCCTTCTTTCTCCTCTCTTCACTCTTCTTCTTCTTCTTCTCTCTCTCTCTCTCTCTCTTCTTCTCTTCGAACCTGTATTACTTCACTAATACAGTAAACAGTTCCTCTTCTTCTTCTTCTTCTTCTTCTTCTTCTTTCAAGTTGGTACTGGAGCCTTAGATCTAGGGTTTCTCATGTGGATTTAATTCAGCCGACCACATGAGAATTGTTTAGGGCTGAAAGTGCAGAAAGATCCTTACTTCGGTTGATTCTTGGAGGTTGCAAGAAGGCTTTAGCAGCTGTCCAAAGATTGGAGAGAGCTTCTTGTAATCAGGAAGAATCAGGCAGGAATTGAATGATCAAGATTGGAGGTGCCGATCAACTTTTTCTTGGTTCTTTGATCAAGATTCAAGGTGCTGACAATAATCGGTTGATCTAGTTTGAAGACTGAAGGTAGCAATAAGTTTTCTGTGCATTTTTCTTCATAAAGTGCCTTTTCTTGAGATTGATACTCAAAAGGACTTTGTTATTCATTCAGGGAGGTACGGATAGAAAATCTTAGGACTGATATCAATTAGTCTAAGATTGATATCAATCCTAGGATAGTAGTTGGCTATTATCTAACTGCAAAATCATTGTCCTAGGTCGGCTGTTATCAGCCTTGAAATACAATTTTTCTTGTCACTTTAGTTTAAAGCCTCTTCTTAAATTAGAATGGAGTACAAGAAGCAAGGGGAAGGTGCTTTTGGGACTGGTGTTTCAGGTTACATGACTGAAAACACCTTTCAGATTACAGCTGTTAAGTTTGATGGATCAAACTACTTGGAATGGGCCCAATCAGCCATGATGGCTATTGGGGGTAGAGGAAAATTGAATTTCTTTCTAGGGGATGTGAAGGAACCCTCCAAGGAGGACCCTACTTATGCTAGGTGGGTCCATGAGAATTTTTTGGTGATGACATGGCTGTGCAACTCTATGCAGCCAAACATCAACCAAAACTACTTGTGGGCCAAAACAACCAAGGAAATATGGGATGTTATGAAGGAAACCTACTTCAGCCCCTTAATGTTGCTAGGGCTTATGAGCTAAAATGTGTGGTTAAAAATCTGAGGCAAGGAGAGAAGCATGTACTGTTTACTTTTCAACCTTAAAATCCCCATGGCATGAAATTGACCATCTTGAAACAATTGAGTGGGAGAGTCAGAAAGATGCACAAACATATAGAAAGCAGGTTGAAACTAACAGAGTTTTTGAGTTTCTAGCTGGTCTAAATTTTGAATACGACATTGTGAGACAACAATTGTCGATAAGAGATAGTGTGATTTTATCACAAGCCTATTCCCTAGTGCATAGTGAAGAAACTAGGAGAAAGGTTACGTTGCAGCAACAACCCTCCGAATCAGCCTTGGCAGTAGTTAGACCTAAATTTGGGTGGGGGGATAAGGAGAAGAAGGAAGCTAAGAAGACTTGGTATGTGAACACTGCAAGAAACCTAAACATACCAAGGACACCTGTTGGAAGTTGTACCCTCATCTAGTTCCAGCAAAGCTTAGAAATAAGAAAGGGAATGCTAATATGGCTGTCAACACTGATAGTACAACTTCATGAGGCACAAGAGGCACTCCTCTAGATACCCTAACTGCAGTCCGAGTTACTCTGACTCAGCTAGAAAATGAATTTAGTAATTCAGCTCAGCCTACATCAGCTCAATAGCCTACTTTGGCCCTTGCTCATATAGGTACAAGAGCTACTACTTGCCATGCTTCTGTCCCAGGTAATACTAGACCTTCCTGGGTAATAGATTCAGGTGCTTCAGATCATATGACTAGCATATCTACTCTATTTAGCACCTATTGTTTATCCTCTGGGAGAGATAATTTCTATTGTTGATGGCTCTCTTGTACCAATTTCTGGCAAGGGAGACATCAGATTATCAGATACCATCACCCTATCCTCAGTTTTGCATGTTCCCAAGCTTAGTGCTAGCTTACTTTCAGTTAGTAGTATTACTAAAAATCAAAACCGTTCGGTAACCTTTTTCCCTGATCAGTGTATTTTTCAGGATATGGAAACGAAGGTGATTGGGTTTGGTTGTGAGATGAATGGAGTCTACCTGCTGGAACGTTCACAGGGGGAGCAGAGTGAAGCAAGGAAATTGTTTGTTTCTCAGTCTTGTAGTAAGATTATGCTTTGGCACAACCGTTTAGGTAATTTATCTTTTGGGTCTTTAAAGAGTCTTTTTCCAAACTTGTTTGAGTTAGTAGAAGTGTCTGGGTTAAAATGTGAAAGTCGTGAACTTGCAAAACATAAGATCATCTTATCCTTTAAGTAATAAAAGAAGCAACATTCCTTTTGATATTGTGCATACCGATGTTTGGGGGCCCTACCATACTCCCACCATAGGGGGGGGGTATAGATATTTCTTATTATTTGTTGATGACTATACCCGTTTTTCATGGGTCTATCTTATGCACTCTCGAGATGAGGTTCCCTCTCTGACCCAAGCTTTCCATCAGATGATACCCTAACTCAATTTGAAATCAAGATCAAGATTCTTATATCTGATAATGCCAAGGAATACTTTGCAAAACCCTTGGCATCCTATCTCCTTGATCATGGGATCATTCATCAGAGCACCTGTCCTCACACACCTCAGCAAAATGGGGTTGCTGAGAGAAAAACAAGCATATTTTAGAGGTAGCCAGAAGCATCATGTTCAACTCCAGTGTTCCCATACGCTTCTGTGGAGATGCAATTTGTACAGCCATATACCTCATTAATAGGGTTTCTTCACGGGTCCTAAACATGAAAACCCCCGTTCAGTCTTCTATATCCAGATAAGGACATATTCACTATTCCCCTCTAAACTTTTGGGTGTACTTGTTTTGTTCAAATCATTGGACCTCATCGCTCCAAGTTTGATCCCAAAGCCACTAAGTGTATTTTCCTTGGGTATGCACAAAATCAAAAGGGATATTGCTATTATGAGCTAGTTTCAGGGAAGCGCTTTGTGTCCATGAATGTCACCTTTTTTGAGGATATGCCCTACTATTATAAGGCTTCTCCTCAGGGGGAGAATAGTGAGGAAGGGATTTCAGTTTCAGCTCCAAGAGTTCCTTTACCTGTCCCGGTTACTGAGGGGGGAGTTGCGAAGTAGGTCGTCAAAAATGCAGGGAGTTGAGAGTGTATCACAGAAAGTGGTGAATAATCCAGGTCAGTTCCAACATCTTCTACAGCTCCAGATTGAGACACTACTACTGCTCCCACTGTTGATCCCACTGTTACAGATGTTCAGCCTTCACTGATAGGTGACCTTGATCTTCCAATTGCTATTCGTAAAGGGAGGTGCCGTTGCACTTCATCCACTGCCCATTGCATCTCCAAGTTCTTTTCCTATAATTGTCTCTCAGAATCCTACAGATCTTACTTGGCATCTATTTCTGCTATTCCTATACCCAGAAAAGTGCAAGAAGCTCTTTTTGTATCTGAATGGAAGAAAGCAATGCAAGTAGAGATGGATGCTCTTGTCAAGAACAACACATGGTAACTAGTTAACCAGCCTGAAGGGAAGAAACCTGTTGGATGCAAATGGGTGTTTACTGGGAAATATAATGCTGATGATACTGTAGAGAGGTATAAGGCTAGACTGGTTGCAAAGGGATTCACACAAACTTATGGAATAGACTATACAGAAACCTTTGCACCTGTTGCAAAAATGAACACTATCAGAGTTCTATCCATTGTTGCAAACTTCTCATGGCCACTATTTCGGTTGGATGTTAAGAATGCCTTTTCAACGGAGACTTACAAGAGGAAGTATACATGGAGTTACCCCCTGGTTTTTATAGTACAGAAGCAGGAAAGAAAGTTTGTCTTTTGAAGAAGGCCTTGTACGGGTTGAAACAATCCTCGAGAGCTTGGTTTGATAGGTTTAGACTGGCTTTGGACAAATTCGAATACATATAGGCTTAGTCAGATCACACTCTCTTCTTTAAGAAGACAAGTCATTCCCTAACTCTACTTGTGGTCTATGTAGATCACATTGTGATAACAGGAAGTGACACTAGTGAAATCAAGGAATTTGAAGTGAAAGACCTAGGAAAGTTACACTATTTCCTAGGAATTGAGGTAACTCGATCTAATCATGGTATTTTCATCTCCCAAAGGAAGTATGTTGTTAGTGTTCGGTCTGCCTGTTAGATTGATAACAGTCAAGGAAGAGAGAGAGAAGAGAAAGAGAGAAAGGAGAAGAGTAGAAGAGAAACAAGGAGCAAAGATTCTGGTTCGAATGAGCGAAAAATTCACTCTCCCATTCGGCCAGATGTATTTTATATTACTAAAATATGTGGAAAAGTCACATATGCCCCTACTTAAGTTAGAGACATTAAATCTAACATAAACTTACACATCAGCACCTAAACACAAGCACAAAGACAGAATTACCTCTACATACTCGACACTAACACTCCCCCTCAAGCTGGAGAGTATATATCATATAATCCCAGCTTGTTACATATGTAGTCCATTCTCCCCTGACTCAACCCTTTAGTAAACAAATCTGCCCACTGGTTCCCTGTGTTGGCATATGCAGTGTATCACTCCACTCAGCACCTTCTCTCTAACAAAGTGACAGTCAACCTCTATGTGTTTAGTTCTCTCATGAAACACCGGATTAGAGGAATCCCTGTGTTGACATATGCAGTGTCTATCACTCCACTCAGCACCTTCTCTCTAACAAAGTGATAGTCAACCTCTATGTGTTTAGTTCTCTCATGAAACACCGGATTAGAGGAAATGTGAACTGCAACCTGATTGTCACAGTAGAGCTTCATTGGAGTATCAACAGTGTATCCCATCTCCTGTAGAAGGTTCCTTAGCCACACTAATTCACAAGTAGTATGTGCCATAGCTCTATATTCTGCCTCTGCACTGCTTCTTGCCACCATTGTCTGCTTCTTGCTTTTCCATGTCACCAGATTACCCCTAAGAAAAGTGCAATAGCCTGTGGTAGATCTCCTATCAGATACAGAACCGGCCCAATCAACATCAGTATATCCTTCTATTTCAAGTTTTCCACCACTTCTGTATATCAAACCGCGACCAGGAGCCCCCTTTAAATACCTCACAATCCTTGGAACCACATCCCAATGTGGAACCAGAGGTTTCTGCATGAACCGACTTACCACACTAACTGTGAATGAAATGTCTGGCCGAGTGATGGTTAGGTAGTTCAGTTTACCTACCAGCTGCCGGTATCTTCCAAAATCTTCAAACACTGCACCCATATCGCTGCTTAGCTTAGTGTTTGTTTTCATAGGAGTTTCAGCTAGTTTAGCATCTAACAAACATGTTTCTTCAAGCAAATCAAGAGCATATTTCCTCCGACACAAGTTAATACCATGCTTGACCTTGCTACTTCTATCCCCGAGAAATACTTCAATTTGCCAAGGTCCTTTGTCTGAAAATGTTCCTGCAGAAAGATCTTCAACCTATCAATGCCCATTTTATCATTCCCGGTAATGACAATATCATCTACATACACCACTAATAGGATTTTCCCTGCCTAAGAGTCATGACTAAAGACGGAATGGTCAACTTGACACTGTTTCATACCAAACTTCTTTACTACCTCACTAAATCTTTCAAACCATGCTCGAGGAGACTGTTTAAGCCCATAAATGGCCTTCAGTAGCCGGCACACCTTACCATCCTCCCCCTGAGCAACAAACCCTGGTGGTTTCTCCATATAGACCTCCTCGAGCAGATCACCATGCAAGAAGGCATTCTTGATATCAAGCTAATAGAGGGGCCAATCATACATCGCAACAAGAGAAATCACAACACGGACTGGACCAATCTTAGCAATCGGAGAGAAAGTCTCTGTGTAATCAATACCATAGGTTTGGGAATACCCTTTGGAGCAATTAAGAGACTTGGTCAACTTACTAATAGACATAAGATTAAAAGAAAATTTAGGGGCATACAAAAATGATGATAGGGATACAAGGTCCATGCCAACATTATCAACACCACAAATGGAGGATGTGGAACCATTAGCAAGAGTAACAAATTGTGATGTTGAGCAATGAGAGAGGGAAGGAAACACACCTGGAGTTCCAGTCATGTGATCGGAGGCTCCAGAATCAATAATCCAGGGATAGGGTGTGGATGCCAGACAAGTCATACCTAAGTGTGCGAGAGTGGCTGTGTTCCATTGAGATGTGGCCTGTACCAACCTCTCATACTCATCACGGGGAATACTCTTCATCTCCTTCCCAGCAACATCTGTGGATGTAGGAGGTACCTGATCGGCTAAATGGCTCTCCTGTTTGAAGCTACTGTCACTAGTCACGGCATGATTGGCCCAAGCTGAAGGTGGACCATGCAAGTCATAACAATAATTGATGGTATGTCCATCCATACCACAGTGTGTACACCTCCTTGGACCTGAACTACATCCTCTGCCACGGCTCCCCCTGAATATCGACCTCCAGTACGACCACCACCACGGTTATATGTAGGTCCATTACAACCACTCCGGTCATATGCCGGTCCAGTACTACCACTACGGCCAGACTGAGCTCCTCGAGCTCCACCTCTAACACCACGGCCTCTGGATACTGCTAGGGCTGATCTATAGGAAATATTAGGGTTCTTGGTAGATCCAATGGAAATCCTCTTGAGTCAAGCAAACACCTCTTCT
Organism: Nelumbo nucifera; assembly: GCF_055504915.1. Taxonomy (NCBI): domain Eukaryota; kingdom Viridiplantae; phylum Streptophyta; class Magnoliopsida; order Proteales; family Nelumbonaceae; genus Nelumbo; species Nelumbo nucifera. The sequence continues at coordinate 4,590,221 of NC_142650.1, forward strand.
AAGGAAGGGAGAGCTGACCCTCCTAGTATCTGAGCCCGCACTGGTTCATATTCAGCCCCACCAAAAACCGAGTCACATCAAGTAGTTCTCTCTGTTGTTGCTGAATTTTGACATCAAAAGTGAGGGGGTGATAAACATTCAATTCATTATGAATGTTTCTCATACTAGCATAGTACTCTTCAAGACTCTGATTACCCTGTTGTAGATTAAAGTATTCTTGGTACAACTGATATACTCTGGTTGTGTTGTCTTGACCCGAATATAGTTTCTTAGCATGGTCTCACACTTCTTTGGCAGTATCAAGGAACATGAAATTTACACTAATCTTGGGTTCCATACTATTCCATAACCATGTGATGATTTGTGCATCTGCCTGCTCCCAATCATCATACTCAGGAGAATCGATGGAAGGTTTTCCATCCCTTATGTGCTTGACCTTCTTCTTTGCCTTAAGAAAGACTTCTACAGATTTAGCCCATGGTACATAATTTTCTCCTTTCAGCTTAATGGAGGTCATTTGAACATTCAGGTAGTCAGTAGGAACCATCACACTAGTCTTGCTATCACTGTTGTCTCCCATTGCTGAATTCTGATATTGCTGAATTCGGCAAACTGCACACTACACCCTGATTTCAGCACTTACTACTGCTGCAAATTGCACTCTTTACACTACAAACCCAACTCCACGACTGCCTCAAACTTCCCAACACTTTTTGAGGAACCCACCCCCCTTCGAATCACACTGAAGGGTGCACAAACCCTAGCACACTACAATCTGAAATCCCACCATACAGTCTGAAATAGACTTCTCATTTGATTCACACAAAAAAAAAACATAAAACCTCTTACCTGATCACCGAAAATCAGATCACACAAGACACCCACTGGACCACACGAATCAGCCCTCTTCTCTTCATCGGTTAGGGGAGGGCTTCTTAGAAACTGCAGCAACCGACCACAAACACCACAACTGGAGGCATAGAAACCTCCAAGGCAAGAGAGCGATCACTCCTTTTCAGCCCTGTCCCTTATCTCTAGCTGATGGCGAAGAAAATAAGAGAAAACCCTAGGTTGGGTGCGCAGATAATAGAATTCTGGGCAGATCCGATTTGCTCAGTTTGGCTTTGATACCATGTTAGTGTTCAGTCTGCTTGTTAGACTGATAACAGTCAAGGAAGAGAGAGAGAGAGAAAGAGAGAAAGGAGAAGAGAAACAAGGAGTAAAGATTCTGGTTCGAATGAGGGAAAAATTCACTCTCCCATTCGGCCAGATGTATTTTATATTACTAAAATATGTGGAAAGTCACATATGACCCTACTTAAGTTAGAGACATTAAATCTAACATAAACTTACACATCAGCACCTAAACACAAGCACAAAGACAGAATTACCCCTACATACTTGACACTAACATATGTTCTGGACTTATTGGAAGAAGTTGGCAAGTTAGGAGTGAAACCTGTTGATACTCCCATTGAGCCTAACCATAAGATAAGTGCAGAAAGTGGAGAACTCCTTGAGGACAAGGCTATGTACCAAAGGCTGGTTGGGAAACTTCTTTATCTCTGTCTAACCTGACCAGATATTTCTTATGCCGTCAGTGTTGTCAGTCAATACATGCATTCTCCTAGGACCACCCATCTCCTTGCAGTAGAAAGGATCCTTGCCTACTTAAAGAGATGTCTAGGGAGAGATATACTCTTCAAGAATAATGGTCATATGAAAATAGAAGTGTATACAGATGCGGATTGGGCCGGATGTGTTGATGATAGGAGGTCCACCTCTAGATATTGTGCATTTGTGGGGGGAAATCTTGTTTCCTGGAGAATAATGAAACAAAATGTCGTTGCTCGCTCCAGTGCAGAAGCAAAATACAGATCCATGGCCAATGGTGTTGTAGAAGTGTTATGGCTGAGATCCTTGCTTAATGAGTTGGAGGTTGATTATGAGAAGCCTTTGATGTTGTATTGTGATAATCAAGCTGCAATTAATATTGCCCACAACCCAATACAGCATGACAGGACTAAGCATATCGAGGTTGGCAGGCATTTTATCCGAGAGCGAGTCACATCTCAAGAAGTATGCCTTCCTTACATTGCCTCAGACATGCAGTTAGCTGATCTCTTCACCAAAGCAGTCACAAAAAGCAAATTGAAGACAAATTTATGCAAGTTGGGCATGACAAATATCTACTCCCAACTTGAGGGGGAGTGAAGAAATAGTTGGTTAGCCATGAGTGTGGGGTTCCATACCCACACCCAGGCTCTAGTGTGTGTGGTTTCATACCAACACCTAGTTGTTTCTAATTTCTTTTATTAGTAGTTTTTAAATTCTTTTACTAGAAGTTTCTAATTTCTTTAAGTGAGCTAGCTGGCCTTGTTGTTTCTAATTTTTGTTTATTTCCTATTCTTGTAAGGAACCTAAAGCTATATTTAAAGAAGTGTATGGGGGCGGCAGATCATTAACCACCGAACCCCTTCTTTCTTTTCTCCTCTCTTCACTTCTCTCTCTTTCTCTCTCTCTCTCTCTCTCTCTCTCTCTCTCTTCTTCTCTTTGAACCTGTATTACTTCTCTAATACAGTAAACAGTTCTTCTTCTTCTTCTTTCAAGTCATACCTCACAAACAACTATCTTAGCAACCAAGGAGCACCCCAACACCCAACCGAAATACAAGCAAACCCAAAAGAAAGGGTCAAACTCGGTTAAAGGTTAGAAAGGGGCCAAAAAGCTGGCTGGCGGTAAAAGAGAGGGAGAAGAAAAACTCCCATTTTTTTTTAAATTTCAGAAAAATATGGGACCACTTCCTGTCATTCCCAAAATATAAAACAACCTAAAAGAACTAGGTTTTGTAGGATGAGAACCCATCAAACAAGAGAATCAAGCCTCTAAACCAGATTTGGAATTTCTGTGGTTTTCTACTCGAAAAATCCACAATAAATCAGAGACATCAAAACACGAGGAATATGCCAAAATTCATTCCAAAATCAGGGCGAATCAAACTATACAGTTTTTAGAGATTGCTGCCGCCACCTGTATGGACTGCTGACATCATCTGATGGCGGTCTGACATCAACAGCTCATCACCCGAGCAAAAACCAGTATAGAAAGACTCTCCCAAGACCTTCTAGTTGCTCTGATAGCAATTTTAATATCTAGGGTTTTATTGAGAAAGTAAACAAGAAGAGAAGAGAGAATTTATATTTTTGAGAGGAATTACAAGTAAGCCCTCATATGGGTGCCCAAATACAAAGGAACAAAAAAGACAAGAATACCCTTGCACAATCTCAAGATTCTCAACATTGGATTGGTGGAGAGGTAGTGCAGGTTTCTACACAAATGATGCCACAACCAAGCTGAAGAAGGAAGACAGCATTTGGATACAAATATTTGGTCTTCCTCTGCTGTTATGGTGCCCAAGTGTAATAGAAGCAATTGGGGATTACTGCAGTGGTTTCATTCAAATGGGTGACTCAGGACCGGATATTGCCACATTTGAATGGGTGGGAATCCAAGTTCGTTGAAAAGGGTTGGTGCCGGAAACAGTTGGCATAGTGGTGAGGGATATAATGTATACTATCACATTCGGTTGGAGCTAATCCCTGCGGCTCATCTTCATAGATCCGTTTGCAGTGGTCAATGGACAAATAGAATCTGTGGTTGTGACAATCGTGCCCACAGGGAAAATTGGTAGTAGTCATTAAATCAGACTAAAGAAGCAGGAGAGATTAAAAGACAATCGTCCGATATCTGATGTTGCAGAAAGAAATCAGGTAGGTTGGACAAGAATTCAAAATTCAAATTTAAATGAAGTGGATGCATGGTGAAGCTCCAAACAAGAACTAAAAGAATTAATAGAAGAGTGTATCCTGGAAATGGATGATCCCAAGCTACGTGCTACTGGTTTTAATCGCCAAACTCTACCCAAGTTGAAGGTTTACTCAAGGAAGCAAACCAGGAAAAACTTCTGATCCAACAACAAGGACCAAACCCAAATTGGGGAGTAATCCAAATTCCAAAAAGGCCAGGCCATCTGACCCACTTGATGGGAAAAGCCCTAATTCAGGAGGTATCAAGTTCAAAGAGAATGGAAAGTTGACAATGGAGGCCATAGCCAGTAGTGATGGAGGGAAAAGGGAAGGTGCTAGTGGAAGATGATGTAATGCCAACACTTCCAAATAAAGAAATGGCTTTGGTCAAAAGGAAGGAGGAAGGAACCCTTGTAGCTTCAAACTTACAAAAACCTTCAGGGGGAGGATTTAACGCCACTACAGATGGTACTCCCTGAAGACCAAATGATTGGAGGACCCATGATGGAGATGGAGTTGAAGGGAACTTGAGTGGAACAGGATTTAGGAAGTTTGGGAAGGAAAATAAGGAGAAGAGGGGGAAAAAACACAACAACAGAAGCTGCAAACTGGGGTAAACCCGTACCCAAGCAGGTGGGAAGTAGAAATGATGTTAGATTTGGTGTTGTCCAAATACCTTAAATTTGGAGAATTTCAAGTGGTATGTCCTTTCAAGGTTAAGAAGAAGAAATGAAGAAATTATTAACCGCCATTGAGCAACGAGCCTTCGAAGATCGTGGAAGGGCTAATGCAAAAGTGAAGAACTCTAAGGGCACATACAAGGAGATTTTAAGACTTACATGGGGCTTAAACAATAATGTTGGAGGAGCAGAGGAAGGATGCAAGGGTAGGAGGAAGGGGAGATGAGTAAAAAGTTGAAACTGATATGAAGAATCGAAGATAGTATCTTGGAACGTTTGGATTTTGTTCTGGTAGAAGAGGGGTGGTAATCAGTGCGAGAATTGGAAAAATGAAGCCAGATGTTTTGTTGATCCAAGAGACTAAACTGGACAAAGTCGATGTTGCTGTAGCAAGTATTTCGGGTGGGGGGGGGGAGCGGCATTGCAGTTGGAGTTGCTTGGAGGCCCTAGGCACAGTAGGTGGTAATCTAGTGATTTGAAATGCAGAATCTTTACAGGTTTCGGATCAGCTGGTGGGAAGATACTCAGTTTCATTAGAAGCCACTTGGGGAACAATGTTTTAAAAACCAACCCGGAAGTGGACTTGCTTTTCTTTCTGGGTGATGGTTCACTGGTTCAACCATCTGGGTTGTACCATCATTCTGACCGTTAAATTGGGATTTTAGGTTACATCCATTCTTATGTCAGTATATAATGTTATGGGGGGAGGGGGTGAGAGGCGGTAGAGAAAGGAGAAAAAAACTTGCACAAGGAAGAAGACTGGTTTTCTGTCGTCTTCTTCATGCCCATTGCAGTGCTAGATTTTTTTCCCTCTCCACAGACGTTAAACCTCTTTCTTTTTTCTTTTCTCCCACCACTAAACTCTCTCTCTCTCTCTCTCTCTCTCTCTCTCTCTCGCTCTCTCTCCACCCCTGCCTCTTACAATGCCCCCCTCTTAGTTTCTTTAACATATACACATCTCACTCCTCCCTCTTTGCTTCCAACCAACTTATGCAACCTTCACACTCAGCCCCTGTTTTTGTTCTCTCACCTCCCCACATTTCTACATTCTAACTAAAATATTCTTTTCCCACTGACAGCCTCCCTTACAATACAATTGGGGAAGTGAGAATGGAAGCTGAGAACAATGGAGGAAGAGGAGACTCATTAGTGGTAAGATCAGATCTGGATTCTGGTGCCGCTCTGTTAGATGTAGGGCCTTTCATCTTCATGATTTCTCTCACTTTTTCACTTATTTGTTTTAGGTTTTATTTGTTTTATTTTATCTAAAATGACTGCATTTAAAAATGATTAATATTATGTTATTGTGGTTTGATTCATCAACTGGAAAATGGTTCAGCAGGTTAATGTCTGGGTGAATGGGTGTTGACCAAGTCATTGTTTTTTTTTTTTTTTTACAATTTAATGGGTTAGTGGTAAAACCAAATCGTCTTGACCTCTGAGTGACAGGTTGAGTGGTTCAACCTTCCGGGTCAATGATGGTTTAAAAACACTGTTGGGATTTGGGAAGATAGCTTTAAGAGTATAATGACAAGTATTTATGGGCCAAATGATGATGCAGGAAGGATACTATTCTGGGGTGAATTTATATGACATAAGGAATAGATGGCAGTCTTGGCATGAGTATGTGTGTGGGGAGGCGGGGGGGAGGTAAGATTTTAACACTTGCTTGTACACAGAAGAGAAGAAAGGGGGAGCAAGGAGTGCTGTTGGCATGAATGGCTTTTCAGAATTCATCAGCAGACATGAATTAGTTGATTTACCCCAATAAGAACACACCTTCAATCATGTAAGTAACGAGTGCCATGTAAATAAAATACAGTCCGTGTAAACACACTCAAAGGTGTGATCCTATTGGGGATCAAGCAATGGATCCCACTAATAGGTAACCAGCAGATCCCAATGCATTTGTCCCTATGTGTTAGTTGGGTCATTTGGTGGAGGCTAAACAACCAAAGATTCTTTGATACAGTAAGTTGATTTGGGCCCAAAATGGCAGCACAAATTGCCTCTCACTATTAATCAGGAGAATATGAACTCCTAAATCCTATGATGCATGGACACCTGTAAATACCTAGTATACCACTTTTGGAACCGATGACATGTACCCCCTGTACATTATTGGTTACTGCATGAACATTTCTACAATACACTTTACAATGTTAACACTTCTAAATAAATTTCTAGTTTTAAAAAATCATGCTATAAGAATAATTTTTTTCTAGCTCTAGAATAACATTTTGTTCCCTGTGATAATCAGATATGCAATAGGATGTCATGTATGCTAAAATTACTAGTGTTACTATCTTTATCAATTCTAGCTGCAGTTCTATCTAGATGGCTTAGCTAGACTGATGTCTTGGGCCCATCAGAGTTCTAGGACTATGCAATAACAATGTTTATGTAATATTTTAGGTGACAAATCACATGGTGTGTGGTGAAGGAGGCATCTTAAAGCCTGCCCTCGGAGAGAGTTGGAAGAGCATTCCACACGTGCGGCTGCTGCTTTCCCATGATCGTAGGAGCAATTCATACAATATATCCATACTCAAGCACCCAGTCATGGTATGTCCTATCTATCTATGTTTCTCGTATTGTGATGATTTATGTATACATCTATCAGCAGCCAGGTGCATATGTTCATTTCATCCATGCCCAATCTCTTACATATGTTGGAAGTTGTTTGCTCATCAGGATGATTACATTAATTGGAAGGTATAGTTTTCAAGGTGCCAATGTGAGGCTACGCATCTGGGGGTGCCTAGCCCCCCACACCCCACAAAAAGAAAATGAAAACCATGAATCTTAGGGTAATTAGTTCCATAGCAAACACTATCTTTCACTAGTAATTGTCCATTATCTTCATGAAAAATGCATCAACTTCATTTTAAACATAGAAAATCAAAATATTCATGAAAAAAATGGAAGAAAGAAAAGAAATTTCAGAAAACAGAGGGGCTGAGCCCCTATTTGTCATAGGAAAAGTAGAAAAGAAAGGATGGAAGAAGAAATAAACAAAATTTTGAGTTCTTTCTTGCTTATCAGTTCAGGTTTTGAAATCGAGGGTTAAAGATATAGCATACATGTTGATTGAACTCTAACAATAAGAAAATGATAAAAAGAAAATGGTATTTTAACTCACAAACTGAATAATTTAGTTTAATAATCTGTTTTATTATTATTGTTGTTATTGTAATCTCAAAAATTAAGAATAGAAAAGTATATAATAACACCATTTACAAATTACCTTGTTGATTATGTGAGGCAACCTTCCATGGGCACCTTATTGCCTTGACAAAAGGTATGGATGTGGAACGGGCTTGTGCATGGATGGTGGGTATATGTGTGGATCCCACTACCTAAAGTCTGCCTTGCTACTTCTCTGGTCACCAGTCCATGAATTGGATTTAAAAATTTCAGGTCTCTGGCAGAGCTGCGAGCTTTACAGTTTATGGCTGATGGTAGTGATGTGCATTTTGGTCAAGACAGCATATATGTGGACTTCATAAGCTTCTTTTTTTTTTTGAAAATTTATATGTTAAATCATGGTTATATATTGTAAAAGGTGTATTAAAAGGATGGAATTCAGAGTTTGCATAGCAGAGGGCATAAAATGTTAGAAATAAATAATAGCATTAACTAAGATATTTGCTTAAGGAGAATTGGTACTTATACGGCTAAATTGGATGGGTGGGTTTGTTATTGAATTCCGATTCCAGACCCTTAGTCCGTCTGCTGAAACACCGTCGACTTGTTTGCATGCCTCGGACCCATTTCTCTCATTGGATAGGGCCGTTCGCTGAGTTAACTTATGAGCTATCTATCTGCCTTAAGGCTTTATTTTTAAGCATCTTCATCAACAATATTATCTTTTCTCGACCAGAAAAACCAAAAAAAAATAATAATAATTATTTGAATTTTCCTAGTGTTTTGATTCTCATTTTAATATTTTATTGTATATTTGCATTTTTTGTACACATCTATCCAGATACATTTTTTAAAATTGCCTTCTAATACTCTTTACAGTATCAATAGTTCGAACCTTGGACAAAAACCACTTCATAGTGTAAGTGTTGAACCTGGATTAATAAATTTATGGAGATCATAGTTGGGAGATCATTTGGGAAATAAAACTCAATCTGATGAAATGATTGCAGCTAGTAGTTTGATGCGACTGCTTTAAATAGTGGAAAGACAAAATATTACATTTGAAAGAAATCAGAAGGCTAAAAAAATATAACCCAACTATAATGCATGGTTCTACGCAAGCAGGATATAATAATGTTGAAAAGTCCCAAAGTCTCCAACTGTGATTGGGTGCCAATACTCTTAAAATAGCTGCGTGTTAGCACCACATGTCAGTGCTCATAGAATTTCATGTTCATAGAATTTCATGTGCTTGAGAATGCTAAATATATAATGCATCATTAGTACAATGCGCTGAGCAAGTAGGGGTTTAACCAAGATTTTTTTTTTGGCATTTTGGTAATATGTCAGAATAACCCATAGGAGCCGTTTGAATAGTGCAGCACCACTTTAATAAGCCCCCTTCCCAATGTTAGTGGTTTTGGGCATGGTTTTCAAAATCGGACCAGACCGTAAGGTCAGACGGACCAGGAATCGATCAGGTGACTGGTTCTATTTTACCTCAGAACCGTTATTTCCCCCAAAATTGTTGATTTGGTCAGCAAATTGCTGATCCAGGCGGTCGAACTGTTTGGTTGGTTTTAATTTTTTTATTTTTTTATTTTTTGTCAGGATGGGCCGTTTGTTCGATTTGAACTATCAGACCGTTCACATCTCTAATACCAACTAAGCCACCTCTCTATTGATATAGCTAGAAAATCAATAAAGTTAGAAACCCCTAATGGGGTGCTGCCGCTAAGTTTCCTGTAAATGGCTGCATTATATGATATCATCAAACAATTAAAAGACAAAGTGACAAATCTTTCAGTTATGCAATTTCAGCCATTATCCAACGGAAAAAATAAAGAAGAAAAATAAAGAGGGGAAAGGAATATATTTTTCTGGTAGGCAAGGATAAAAAAACCCAACCGTCTTTTTCACAGTTCATCCTATTTTAATTTCAAGAGACGTTTTTTAGGTAGTAACAAGAAAATTGACATCTTAGGGTCCATTTGGTTTGTAATCAAAATCAGAATCAGAATGGTTTATTTCCATAGCTTGTTTGGTTCAGATAGGAATGAGAATAAGAATGGAATCAATAAGAATGAGATTTCATTCCCAAGGAAGGGGCAGGGAATGACCATTCTTTCAAATGGAGGAATGTCATTCGAGCAGGAACAGAGATGAGATTCCGATTCTGTCCAACCAAATAACTGGAATCGGAATAGGCCATTCCAGTTCCAATTCTAGACCCTTGTTCCTGTGGACCAAACAGGCCCTTAATCATTTTATATTCCTTTTTGAAGATGGCATGCATTCTCCCATCCTATCCTATCAGGCAATGGTTGGTTACACGTGGCAACTTGTAATTGATCCAATTATGAGCTTCTCAATCCATCACCTCACTAATACACTGTTTGTTGGAAATGAAAAAACCCAAAAGACATTTTATCAGTCAATTTGAAGTCGGGAAGGAAAATGAATTTTGTGTCGCATTCTCTGTAAATATTGTCCATAACAAAAACAAAACAAAACAAATGAAACCTGAAAAACAACAAACATATATAGACGCGCCCAAACGTAACACCCAAATGCAAAGGTGATGGGGATGGGTATAAGTTTACCGTTTACACTTTTAGAGAGAGAGTGACCAGTGACCAGTGACGGATCATGATGCGCCAATCATATGGACCGTTTTTACCGACCGCTGTGAGCCGTCTGATCCTGATGCGATTCCAGCTACTAATGTTGGTAGTCAAAGAGCTTGTGGCGTGAGTGGGAGTCGCGTCTGAAGGGACGCACGAGGATCCGTCTCGCTGACCCGTCGGGTTTGTGGACCCGCACGGTCACGTGAAGGTGGCGCCAACTGCTATGTGGTCGCCTATAGAGACAAGGAATTACCGCCCATAAATCTTCCTAATCACCTCTCCACCAATTATCAGTTATCTCCCACGTGGGACTCCTGGTCCCACCTCTCCCTTATTCTTTTTATTTAAAAGTTTCATAGTTTGCCTCTCTCACTCTATATATATTTGCTTACATGTAAGCTGATTGATCGCAACACTATTCTCTATTTTCTTCTACCACTCTCTCTCTCTCTCTCTCTCCCTCCAATTGGGGTGTTCCTTAGCTTCCTTTATTTCTTTTCTCTACTGTAGTAAGTACTTCTTTCTTTCTCCTTTCTTTCGTTTTGGAAGTCTGATAAGCAAAACACAGAAGATTTATAATAAGGATTATGGGGGAGTCTTCTGCTTCATATATTCGCATGGTAAATTAATCAACTCTCTCTTGATTGTTCTTTCTGTTTATATTCTCTTTTAAATTCTCTTTGCGTTTATTTATGGATGATGAATTGTTAGTTGGTTATTGCTTTTTTTTATGGGGGGGGGGTATACGTATATAGGTGCAGCACCTGATAGAGAAGTGTCTCCTCTTCCACATGACGAAAGAAGAGTGCATGGAGGCCCTTTCTAGGCATGCAAATATCAACCCTGTAATCACTTCCACAGGTGATCAGTTCTCTCTCTCTCTCCTTCATGTTTCATGTATGGCACAGGCTTTTAACTTTACATATTAAATTGATGTAATAATTAATTTGCAGTTTGGAAGGAATTGGAGAAAGAGAACAAGGAGTTCTTCGACGCATACATGAAGAGCAGGGAAGACGAGATGGCCGAAATGGAGATAAAGCAGATGATCCAAAAGATGATCTCCCAGTCCTCCACTGGGGACTAATTAATATTAATATTCAAAAACATGGATATATTCTTGTTCTTGGCTTTGAAAGGGAGGGAGGACAGCGTACTACTAGAAGGAAGCCACACTGTGGTTAGCTTGTTGGTTCCAGTTATATATGCACATATAAATTATGTAATTAATCTGTACTTTTATATATATCTCACTTTCGTAGGGGAGGAGGCTAGATCTCCCTCGCCCACATTTTCTTCTTATATATTATTGTTTTTTATTTTTCTAATTAATTCTTGATTGTTGATCATCTTGCCTTTTCACTGCCTTTTTTTTTTCTCTTTACATTATAATTATATCAATTAATAGAGGGACACGTGCCATGCACGCGTACACATTAAAAACAAAAAGAAGAAAGATTCAAGAGACAAACTTTCAAAGATGTTTATATATCAGTTCTTTGAATGTCTTTATTCACCAATTGAATTTATTTGAACCACTATCAGTTGCAAACATCGACATTTTTTGGATTGTGACACTCTTTGAACTTTGTTTTTCGACAACCCCATCTTTGTGGACTTAGGTTATATATAGCTAGGTTTTCTTCCCAAATGGTCTGTATGAAACCCTTGTTAAGGAAGGTGCCAAACTATCTGTGGCTGTGGGTGAATCCAAATATGGAGATTAACCATTCATTTACGGCGTTGAAGACGAACTGCTCATGTAGCAGCATTTCCACACAGGGGTGAGAAACATGTAACAGTCAAGGTTTTAGAATTTATAAGCTAAAAAGGGCATAATGGTCTTAAAATAACATAAGGCTAGTTTGGGGTTTTGAAAATGTATAAAGCCTCACATAATAATCATATTTGAATATTCCATATACTATAATGGCAATTGATGAGGGGTAATTTGGTCCTTTGAATCAAATAACGACACATGGACTTCAAGTGATACCTCGGCGTTGACTAGACAAACCAGCTCGGCAAGTTAGTCTCGAGCACCTCGTACAGACTGACATTCACCTTGGCTGGACCAAACTAGCAGGTTTCTTAACTCACAGTGACTTGCCTCAAAAACTGGCCGGGCTACAAGAGTCTATGGCGACCTATGAGCAAGTTCGCTAACTTGTCCCGAAGAGACATTACCGACCTGAGATCTCCGGAGCATCAAACCATGACCATTCAACTGACCTACCGCACTGAATGCCCTAGAGTTACTCGGACAGATCGTAACTCCCACACAGGACATGTAACCGATGCAATAACTCACCAGATCAAGCGGAAACGGCTCCGCGAGAAGAGAAGACTCGTTGTAAGGGGACTTAGATCACCGATACCTATATAAGACACTCATTTCTACTTAAGAGGTATGCACGATTTACATACTCTCAAGCTCTCTCATTCTCTAAAACACTCTTAAAACACTCTCTGACTTAAGCATCGGAGTGCCCATCTCGGGTAAAGACAACCTGGGCACTCTAACTCTTCCTCTCGCAAAACATAATCAGCTCAGCCACTTCCAACTCGGCCCTAACCAAGAGTAATCCGGATCATCTAACACAAGGGAGCAACCAGATCACGCAACATCAGCAATGGTAACTGGTAAGGGAAAAGTGTTGGAATCTAGAAGCACATGGCAAAGTAATGAGAGAGAGAGAGAGAGGTGAGAAATAATCAAAAGGAAGCATGCCATTTGATTATTTATTATGAATTATAAGCCATAATCAATATAAAAAATTCCATTAATATTCCCGGTTGCTTTGGTGATTTGGTTACCCCTATTTTGTAATCTAATTCTCATTCTATAGTGCATTGCCATAAGTTGCATTGTAGGAAATTGTCTTGTCTTTCCTAACAGGTTGCCAACGGTTACGTCTTTATTTTGGATCAAAATGGCTAAGGGGTGTTTTGTAACATGAATGAGAAAATGGTAGGTGTGGATTGGTCCACACTACACTCCAGTGGTAGGGGCCAATCCACAACTATTTTGAATTGTAGACACATTTTTTTTAATTCATACATCTTAGATACTTTTTGTGAAATAGATACATAATCGATTATAAATAAGTAATTATACCCAATAATTCAAATCAACTTTAAAATATAATCGATAAATTCATGTTAACTAATAAAAAATTATTTTAACAAAAAATAATTAAAAATAACAAAAATAGTTATATTAAAAATTTAAATAATTCAATAAAAAATTATTGAATATTTAAAACTTCAATAAAAATAATAGAATTGAAGCTAAAAAATTAAAAGATATATCATTAAATTATAGCTTCATGGGTGTAATGGTAAAAAACAACAAAATACCAAGGCATGTGTATCACCTGCCCCTTTTTGTCCACCGGTGAATGGGGGCCATTTACAAAAAATAAGCATTGACGAAAAATTGATCAGATGATCCCTATTCATGAGTTATTGTCATGAATTGGACTAGAACAGTCCCATCCACAATATAAACACAATATCAATACTACCTAAGTTTTTAATTTTTCAAAACATCTTTTTATAATGCGTTATTTATTATAAAATAGGTTGGATGATCTATTGGTCCTTTGAACATCTAACTATTGAAATTCAAAATAAGAACATTTCTAGGCCCCTAGTTAAGTAGTTGAGAATGGTGAGATGCGAGTATTTTATGTAGCATGGTATTTTTCACTTTTTGGGAAACTCTGGTGTAATTAAATACAACTGAGTTGATTCATGTCATTTAAACCCGAATTAAATACAACTGGTTGGTTTCTCTAGAAAGGTACTCTTATAATAATAAGCTGAAATTTGAAATTCTGAATAATAACAATATATGGTAACACCCCTTTATCGTATTCACGTTAACATTTTCATTTGCTAAGTTACATAAATAAATTGGTGAAAATAAAAATAATCATTTTCTACCGCATGCATTCATCTTTTTGGTTAGAAGCAAACTAAATAAGGACTATACATACATTGATGTGAAAACTACAATAGTAAAAAAAAAATAGTTCTAGCTTTATTAGCATCTAAGGTGGTGTTTGATAACTCTTTTCAGAGGTCTGACATTTGAAATATCTACTTTTTAGATGTTAGGTTCATTTGGTATTGTATTTGAAATATGACCTAAAAAGTTTTTTCAAATCTGAAATTGTAAGAGACAGGCCCTTCACTTAACGCGTTCAAATGTGCTTTAGACGTGGCCTAAAGTAAAAAATACCCCTATTTTAACTTGATAAAAGCCCCATATGATCTCTCTCTCTCCACCACCACCACTACAACTCTCAATAGCGGCGTGTCTTCGATTCCTATCTCCCTCTCTCTCTTTCCCTATCTTCCAGCCACCGTCGTTGCAACTCTCAACAGTAGCGACGGTTTTTTCCAATTGTATTAAATATTTTAATAGTCTTAAGATATTAATTTGATAATTATTAAATATTTTTCTCATTGTCTCATGGTCTTTGTTACTATTTTCACTATTATTTTAACTCTTAATAATTTATTTTTACATTATAATGTTATATGTGTTTTTTAATTTTATTCTTATTTTAATAAATTATTTTTTTATTCTTTATAATTTACTTACGCTTTTTCAATATTATTTTTAATTTAATAAATTATTTTTATGAAATAATGCAAATTGAACTCAAAATTACCAAATAATTTGTTTTAGGGGTAAAATAGTAAAATCAATGAATTTTAGATGTTGAAGGTTTGATCCAACACAAATAACCTTCTTTATTCAGAGCCTCTAAAAAGTCGAAAAGCAACTATGTCTATTTTTAGATTTCAGACACTTTTAATATCTTTTTAACTTTTCAAATTTTAGATTTATCAAACACCACCTAAGTATGGATAGGCAAGCCAGATCAGATTGTTATTGTTGCTATTTGTTGAAGCCTTAAAGCTCAGTTTGGAAAGAGCACAAATATAAATATGTGCAATGTAAATACAATTACACTCTATATATTTGTATTTGTACTCCTTTCAAAATGAGCCTAAAAGATAAATTTCATTAATACATGATTAGAATACAGCTTGCCAAGGTACAATCAGCAATATTAGATTGTTAGTGGATTAATATAAAACAAGACAAACAAAACATCGTACTTCAAATTTAAAGATTCACATATAAATATGAAAGAGGAATTAGTTCCAGCTTTAATAATGTCTCAGTGTGATAGCCAAGCTAGATTATGGGGGCACTTGGTTCCGTTGGTGTTTATTGAAAAAATGCTGCCACCACATGGGCATTTGTGTTTATTGAGCATAAAACCACCGTTTGATTTCACTATTTACCAAATAAACACTAAAAAGCACAAACACCTAGATTTATGTGCACAAGGCATTTGGGGAAACGCTAAATTCTTGTTTCCCCCAACGTCCAAGCATTTATAGAAATGAAATTCTTACGTGGCATACTTTATGGTATACTAATATGAGATTAGACCTGATCATGGGCTAGGCTTTGGGCCTGACTTTACACTGTGTTGGGCTCGGGCTTTGGGCCTGCCCCATTGAAATTTTGGCAAAAGCCAAGCCCAAGCCCGACCCATGAATAAGTCTATCTGAGATGTAAAGTAAAAAAATGTTTAAAGTTATTCTCAACCAAACAATAAAAACAAGAAATATTTAAAGTAAAAAACATTTAAAGTAAAATTGTTAAAATAAATGTTTAAAGCAATAAACACCCACAAAACCAAACATATACTATATTGTTGACTAGCTACTATGCAACATGACAAAAATGTTGCCCTGTCCTTCAAATGTAAACGGGGGAATCAAGAAAATGAAAGAGAAGATCAACTGATCAAACAAGGATTTTCATGAAATATTCAAGCTGAATATCAAAATTTGAATGGGCCCAGCCTAAACTTGAAACAGTGTAAAATGCTAATTTGGGCCAAGCAGAACTGCACTCGAATGAGGATGTACCACCGTGGAATATCCATAGCATTTTTTTTTTCTGGAGGGCAAGTTATATAAACCTAATTGTCTTGTTGACAATTGAACCTATCTTTATTTGAAGAGACAAGCTTTTTTTTGGCAAAACAAAAAAGAAAATTGATATCTTAATTTCTTTTTTTATGATGACTTTTTTTCCGATCTCGTGCCTCACAGATATTCCCAATGCATTTATAAGTTATTATTCATGGGAGATATTCCCAATGCACGATGGATGTGCATGTGAGGCGCTCCCGTGTGAGGAGTACACATGACAACTTCCATCACCTTACCTCAATGTAATGCTATTGATCAAAATGACAGGATGACCACGTATAGACTTTTTTTTTAGTCGAGTCCCGATCTTATCAAATAAAAAATCGTATGCACACCGTGAGAACACGGCATCTAGCTAGCTGATAGCTATGTATTAAAGATATTTTTTATACTTGTATATTAAATTTATAGAAAAATATTTCCCAATGGATGGATGCCTTTGTTTCCCATGGGGTGTATATAAAACTATATATTAAATTTATTTACACACCCTGATGAAACTTAGGATCTCTTACACTGCTAACTATATAGCTTGTCGATTAAGAAATTAGAAAAGCCAAAAGATCAAACTGGTATCAGTGATTGGGAATGAAAACAAATTTCCTATTAGACTGTATAGCTGGAGTGGGATCCGGTCCTCTGAAAGCAAAAAATTGTATAGACACCCAATGATGAAGAAATGAGAAGCTTGTCGATCAAAAATGAGCTTTGATGATGAAGAAGCTTTTACAGTATTGACCAGCTTTTTGATCAAGAAATGAGAACTTTTATAACAGTACTGTGTACTGTTCTACCATGCCCAACCTCCCCTCAAAGAGTACGTTAAGCTTTTGGGGGAGTGACAATAGGAAACATCAAAATGATGGAAAAGCATACTAAGTAATTACAATAACGCCATTGGCAGTCCCCCTTACAAAATACACGTAAAGCCCACCCATGACACACATATTGACACCATGAAGGCACGCGGTTGGCACTCGGATGGCTCACTGTAGGTGCTTGATGGCGCGGCGAAGGAGTCACTTGTGACAGGACGGTTGGGACCAGATCCAAATTTGATACTCCTAGTCGTAGGCGCTCGGCCTATAAATGGCTATATGTTTGTTTATTTGTTTTCAGGTTTTTTTATTAATTTGTTTTTACTTTTTCGTTGTTGTACGTGAGTTCCACTAACCTCATCCTGCACCTACCTACGTGGGTGGATTTGACTGGTGCCTCCATATGAATATCATATGTCCGCAAGTGAGCTCATAAGCGTGTAAAGGTTAAGCACGAGATCCCCTCGACACTGTACTGTGTGCTTGTGCTTACCACTGATTAATGCAATACAAGTAGCCTTTTGTTAATTCGTGTGCCTTCTTGTTGCCTTTGTGTGTGTGTTTGCTTTGTTTCGTAGGCTTACTCGCCCATTTCGAGTGCCGCACGGGGCCCCAACGATTACCCCCGTGACAGTTGGTATCAGAGCAGGTGCTCCTACAAATACTCTGGACCGTCTTCGTCCCTACATCAACGCAATGAAGAGCAATCGGGGCGTTTCCGATGACACACCACATGGGCGGACTCAAGCCCACGACACCGACGAAGCTCCACTTGACGAACCTACCAAGACACAAGCCCCAAAGGGGCGTACAACCAAAGCTAGCAAGCACGACAAATCAGTCGACCAACTAGCTACCGTGGACATGCGCCTCCTACGTTGCGAGGTGACAGTGGGAGAAACCCGAGACCGGGTTGATGAACTCCACTTCAACCTAGAGACAGTTGAGAATGCAGTGGTGGAACTAGAAGGACGTTTCAATGGCGCCTTCAGAGACATGCACACCACCATACAGAATTCGGGAGCTGGGCCTTCCCAAAGCAGCCTACAGGGCTTGCTAGACAAATTCCAAGCGCAATTGGATGAGATGAGAGATGAGATGACTCTCCTAAAGAGGGCAGTGGCCAACACACCAAGCACTCCCTCCACCCTAGCTTCCATGAACATCAAGATCCGAGAGCCAATGCCTTACTCGGGTGCCCGGGATGCTAGGGAGCTTGACAACTTCTTGTGGCAACTGGAGCAATATTTCTCTGCCACTGGCATCATTGACAACCAAACTCAGGTACGTACAGCTGCTATGTATTTGACTGACATAGCAATGTTATGGTGGCGTAGGTGTTGCCAAGACATTGAACGTGGAACCCGTACCATCGACACGTGGGTTGGATTCAAGCGTGAGATCAAGCGGCAGTTCTACCCAGAAAACGTAGAGTACTTGGCGCGCCGAAGAATGAAGAATCTCAGACATCAAGAATCACTACATGACTACGTCAAGGAGTTTTTGGCCTTGACGTTGGAGATCACGGACATGTCCGACAAGGATCTTCTGTTCAATTTTATGGATGGTCTCAAGCCATGGGCTGAGCTGGAACTCCAGCGACGCGGGGTTGAGGACCTCGCCACCGCCATGGCCATAGCCGAACAACTTGTTGATCTGAGAACACCTAAAGAAGATGTGCAAAGACCATCCAGCCTAGGTACCATGAGTTTGAGTGGGGGAGATCCACAATCAACCCCTACAAAGGAGAAGCCAGTGCCCGTGAACAAGCCCTACACTTACCAACAAGGGAAGAAGCCACAAGGAGGCCCAAGCTACCAGGGCCACCAATCAACTAGAAGACCTCCTCCTGCGCCGTGCTACCTTTGCAACGGGAAGCATTGGACGAGTGACTGTCCAACCCGAAAGAAAATAACTGTCCTCATCGCCAAACTCAGCGATAGTGAAGAGAGTGATGAGGAGAAACCCATAGCGGCGCCCAGAGTAGGCGCCCTCCAACTCATCAATGCCATGGTCAAGAAAGAGGCCACATCAAAGCGGCCCACCAAAGCCCACAAGGGGCTGAGTTATGTAGACATCACCCTCGGCGGGAGGCCGACCAAAGCCTTGGTGGACACTGGGGCCACCCATAACTTCATTTCGCTTGCGGAGGCAAAGCGACTCGGCTTGACCACCACCAAACAAACTGGGTGGGTCAAGGCTGTCAACTCCGGGGCCAAGGCAGTAGAGGGCACGGCCCGTGGAGTAGAACTCCGAGTTGGACCATGGAAAGGACCCATCAATCTATCTGTGGTTCCCTTGGATGATTTTCAGGTGGTTCTTGGAGTGGAGTTCCTCAAGCAGGCGGAAGCAGCGCTTATGCCACACATCAACAGTTTGCTTATTCTGGACGAACACTCCCCTTGCATGGTTCCTGTCTCATTAGCCGTGCAGATACTTGGGAAGCAACTTTCAGCCTTGCAGTTGTACCAAGAAACTATCAACCATGAAGACAGCTCTGCGTCAGCAAGGAAGAACCCCTGTCAAGTACCTTTCATCGACACTGGAACGGGTTGGAAAGTCGTCACCAGGAAGAAGTCACCCCCAAGACAGTTCCAGTTTCAGCGCCAACACCGATGCCAGCGCTCAAGTCAACACCAGCAGCAGCATCAACTTCAGCGCCAACCACATCAGCAGAAGTCGACTTCGCAGCAGAAGCCGCAAGTGCCCGCAACTGGTGGGCCCAATAGAAGAAGACCCAAGGCCGTGTCAAACCTTGCCCTCATCTACGACCACAACCACCGGGGAGAGCGAGTGCCACCCAAGCCATTCAGGGACCACATTCACATCATCCCAAAGGCTAGTTCCCGTAGTAGCCTGGTGAGATACCCTTGGGGAAAAATGCATGGGAATCCACACCTTAATAATCCAAAACACCATTTTGATCCTTACCTGGCCCAAACCTACCCCTTAGCCAAACAGAACCAGCCACTAACATACCTTGAGGCTGCCAGGAAAGGACTTAGCCATAGGAAACCCTTACAGAATGAGCCAACCCAACCATGCCACCAAAATATACACCTCGGCCTTGGACGACAGCCGGTTCGGGGAGCAGCAGAAGAACCCTCCTTCCGCAATAGTGACTCTAAGGGACCAGCCGAAGCCGATTTCCGAGGACGTAGATCGAATTGAGTGGGGGAGAATGTCACAAGTGACTCCTTCGCCGCGCCATCAAGCACCTACAGTGAGCCATCCGAGTGCCAACCGCGTGCCTTCATGGTGTCAATATGTGTGTCATGGGTGGGCTTTACGTGTATTTTGTAAGGGGGACTGCCAATGGCGTTATTGTAATTACTTAGTATGCTTTTCCATCATTTTGATGTTTCCTATTGTCACTCCCCCAAAAGCTTAACGTACTCTTTGAGGGGAGGTAGGTAGTCGAGTGAGCTCATAAGCGTGTAAAGGTTAAGCACGAGATCCCCTCGACACTGTACTGTGTGCTTGTGCTTACCACTGATTAATGCAATACAAGTAGCCTTTTGCTAATTCGTGTGCCTTCTTGTTGCCTTTGTGTGTGTGTTTGCTTTGTTTCGTAGGCTTATTCGCCCATTTCGAGTGCCGCACGGGGCCCCAACGATTACCCCGTGACAGTCCGGCAGATGCAGTAACCAGGCGATCACTCGGCACCGCACCAGCTTTCGCCTTTCGCTAGCTACTAATAGAACGACACTGCTCACGTCAATGAAAAACATCTCCGTATGATTATGAAAGGAAATGTTTCTAAAATGGAGGTTGTGATTTGTTAAAACTGAAAAGCATATCCGGATTCACCTTCACGTGACTGTACGGAGCTACGAACCCGGTAGCTGGAGCCTGGAGGGACGGACCACGGACGGGCTCAAGTGCGCATCGGCGTTCTTCTTCAGACATGAGTGGCACTCGCGTCGCGTGAGTGACAAGCTCTTTAATTTAAGGGGACTACCACCAATTCAAGAAGATTGGAGGTTGAAATGGGAATGGCATCACTGAGGACACGGCACACAAGGAACAGCTTTCATAGCCTTGCATCGGAAATATCTCCGTATGTTTATGTTTATTTTATGGGCCAATGCAAGGTTATGATGATTGTTCGAATGTACTGACTGAATCCTGTTTCACCTGGGTCCAAGTGTGTAACAACAATTGGGCGCAAACCAACCAACCAACCAACGCACAGCAAAGTGTGTTTAAACTTTAAACAATCATGGGTCCTCCTGGATCCAACCCTAACCCTAGGGGGGTGGGGAGTCCAGCCCATGAGTTCGAATCTGGTCCCAATTATCAATCATCTCCCACGTGGCACTCCCGGTACCACGTCTCCTTTGTTCTTTTCCCTTTTTTTATTTAAACCTTTCATAATTTGTTTATATATATATATATAAAATAACTAATAAGCTGTTAATTCCGTCGATTGATCACGATACTATAGTCTGAATTCTCTGTTTTCTTCTGCATCTCTCTCTCTCTCTCTCTTTGGATCTTACTTTCTTTTCTCTACTTTACAGCTTTCTTCTCCTTCTTTCATTTTGGAATTCTGTTAAGAAAACAAAGAAGATCCTTATTAAGGATTATGGGGGACTCTGCTGCTTCCTATATTCACATGGTAAATTAATCATCTCCCTCTATCCGTTTCCTCTGTGATCCTTTATGCTTCTTCATATGTATCTATCTAATTATATTTTTCTTTTAAACTCATTAAGTTTATGTATATAGGTGCAGCACCTGATAGAGACACTACTAAAATTCCCGTCTTTAGAGGCAGACCAATGGAGTTACTTTTAGAGGCAAATTTTAATGCCTCTTTTGCCCTTTCAATTTTTGGCGGATTCAAAATTAATCGCTAATTTAGGTTTTGCCGCTCAAACGCTATTGCGCGCATAACAAGAAAACTCTCTGGTGGTCTGCTCGTGCCATTCTCAATCCGTTCTTAGAGGGTTTTGGTCTTCCATTTCTGTTGCGTGAGAAGGAATTGTAGCCACGGGAAAGTGCTACCCAACCGTGAGTGAGGAATACCAGAAGGCAGTCGAGAAAATGCAAGACTCGGCCGGAACCTTCGATGTAAGTCTAAGACAGGAGGTCCATTCGGAACCATGAAGCACTCAGCGGAGCTTGGTCATGCGGCCAAAAACGATCTTGATATCATAGTTCGTCTCTTGGAGCCCATCAAGGAACAGTTCCCAACCTTGTCGTATGCTGACTTCTACCAGTTGGCCGGTGTTGTTGCTGTTGAAATTACCGGAGGGCCTGAAATTCCATTCCACCCTGGAAGAGAGGACAAGCCTGAGCCACCACCAGAAGGACGTCTGCCTGATGCCACTAAGGGTTCGGACCATCTGAGGCAAGTTTTTACTGTACAAATGGGACTCAGTGACAAGGATATTGTTGCTCTCTCTGGCGGCCACACCCTGGGAAGGTGCCACAAGGAGCATTCTGGGTTTGTAGGAGCTTGGGCTTCTAACCCTCTTATCTTTGATAACACCTACTTCAAGGAGCTCCTCAGTGGTGAGAAGGAAGGACTTATCCAGCTGCCATCGGACAAGGCCCTTCTGAGTGATCCTGCCTTCCGTTCTTTTGTAGAGAAATATGCTGCGGATGAGGATGCTTTCTTCGCTGATTATACAGAGTCTCATCTGAAACTCTCTGAGCTTGGGTTTGCTGATGCGTAAGAGTGATGAGCTGTTGGCGGCAAGACATACTGTCATCTGCTTTTTATCATATTACTAGAACTAGTTAAGGCAATTACTTGCAATGAAGTTGGCTGGCTTTTGACTTCAATTTCCTTTGTTTTGTTTTCAGAAATTGCTGTGTAGCTCATCATCCACATCATTTGCACTTAATGTCCTCTTATTTTGGTTGCAGTTCCATAGATACATCGAGAAGTATCTACTTCATGATTTTCTTTAAAAAAATAAAAAAACAGGAAAACTCACTGGCAGACGACTCTCTCGCTTGAAGCAAACCTGGCTCTCTCTCTTCCTCCTCTCTCTTCTCTCTCGGACGAACATCTCGCTGTTCTTTAAATTTGTTGTAGTTCCAGAGATACATCGACAAGTATCTACTCTCTCACTTGACCAAGTTACTACTTGAAACTGTTTAGGACTTCTATTACTCTTATCCTTTTCTTTTATTTCTATTTTCTTTAAATTTGCTTCCATCTTTGTTTTCACCATACCCAATGTTGAATGATGCAAATAATGCAGATTTCTTGCAAGTGGACTCATCATATATTAAGGATATTATTCTTTGCATTTGGGTTTGGTCCTTACAGGATGGATTCACTGATGAAGGGTAAAACCTATTTCCTGAATTTCATTCTTTTCTTTTTCCTTTATTTTTTATTACAATTCCCTTTTATGATTTGAATGGTAAATTCTTGAATTTTCTGATATTCATATTCCAGTTAATATAACATTGAAGAGAATGGCTCTAGCATTGTGTCTATTAATTTAGTTTATTTTTCATTTTTTTTGTGATATTTATTTTTTTGAATTTGTGTTTTGTTGGTGGATTTTAAAAGTAAATGAAAACATAAAGTCTTTTTAATTGAATTTGGACTGTTAAAGATGGGTGTTTTACCTCTTAGTTTTTGTGTGTGTGGTATATTGGGCCTTGAAGTTCATCGACAATGAACTTTACTTACATTCTGATCATTTGATAATATTTCCACAGTTTTTACTTCTAAAATTTATCCATTAAGATTTGCCCTTACATGCTTTCACACAAGATTAGTGACTAGCTCAAAAAATTTTGGAGGGCAAGAAATAGTGTAAGAGCCTTCTCTTTGTCATAGATGGCTCAGTTTTATATGTTTGCTTATTGTTTCTTAATGCTTATCCAAATGACGTTTGGTATTTTCACTTTATTGTTATAAAGAGATATCATCTGTAATTCCAACTTGTTTTGTGAGTGCTGGCCTCTCTTCTATGAATAATTATTTTCCTCCATTATTCAATATTCATCATCATTATTTAAGCCTTGTCCCAACTATATGGGTCAGTTACATAAGTCCTGTTTTGCCGTTCCATATTTAATTCCATATCCATTGTTAAATTATGAGCCCTCAAACAATATAATTCTTTTCCCATCTGAAATTTCTCTCTAGTTTTGCTTTCATGCTGATGATTGGTGAATGGGTTCTTTGATATAGGAGCTTCATATATGGTTAAATATACATTAGTTGCACAAAATTTATATGTTTTCTTATATGCAATTTTCTTCGGTGCAAATTTCACTAGTTTAAATGCATGAGTGCAAATGGGCTGAGTGTAAATTCTGGTTTGATTTTGCTTCAGGTTTAACCTTTGTCTTGTTTATCTGTAAAAAGTAAAATAGAAAGTAAAATGGTGTGGTTTCATCCAATAGAATGGAAGTAGGAGGATTGTTTCCTTGGGAGTGAGGTAGGAAGCAATATATGTTGTCCCTACTTATATGAGAGAATTAAGGTATGAAGAAGATAGTACAAATTTTGCATCGGTTTTTGAGATGCAAATTTTACACCCTTAATGAGTGCAATTGAAACAAAAGTATAAACAAAAGTATCAGATAGGGATGTAAATCATGGTTATTATAAACAAACAGACATACAAAACTGAACTGGATGCAATATTTGCATCTGGTTCAGATTTGCACTGCAACCCAAGGCAGCCTTACTCTTGAGAAGCTCTTTTAACTTGTCAAAGTAATTTGCTTCTAAACCGTATCGGTTTTACATAATGCTTGCATGTGTGGTGGAATCACTCTGTCTCAATGCTATTTCATGGCTCGTATTGTTACTTGTTAGGTATCAAATTGTTTCAGCTGATGGTGTCAATGAGTACTAATCCACACAAATTGATACTCACCAATACAATTAAAAACCCATGTTTGGCCTAAGCTTGGTGCAGAGGTCCACAACTGCAAAGTGACCTAGGATCTTTCATTATCCTTTTAGGTTGTCTTTGGTTTGAAGGAAAAGGTAGGGAAAGATAGAGAAAACAACCTATACAAGGTTGTGTTGGTTTGAAGGGAGAGGTAGGGAAATGTTATGCATGTATGAAGGTTTAACAGATTTACATGTATGAAGGTTTAACAGATTTACATGTATGAAGGTTTGAAATGCATGAATATGAAAAATGATGTTTTTTCCTTACAAGTAGAATTACCGGTTTTTTCCAATAAATTGGATACAACTAAAAATAAAAAAGTTATTTATTTTTGGGGATTTTACCGTTCAGTCCACCCCTAAGGTGGAGCTACTAGTAGACTAGGGGTGGACTGAATCCTGCCCGTAGATTGATGCCAAATTTACGGGCAGGATGTAGTTTAAAGGGGGGGCTATTAGTAGACTAGGAGGGATCTGCAAATTAGATTTCTGAGGGGGATTGTAGTCTAAAAATCCCTTTATTTTTTCTCTTATATTTTGCACGATTTTAATTAATGGTAGAAAAGAACCATGTGATGGATCTATTAGACCTGTTTGGTTTATTTGGAGATTGACTGGTGAGCATTAAAACTTTGTTACAGGTTAGCTGTCAATTGTTTGGTTTGGAGAACTTAGTTATGAGCCTTGCAATTAGACCTGTTCATGGGCAGTCCATTGTGCTTGGCTTTACACTGATTCAGGTTTATTCAAATTTGGGCAAAACCTAAACCCGATCCCAGCCCATGAACAGGTCTACTTGCAATCAGTCATAAGAGGTTTTATGCACCAAGTAGGATTAGGTAATTCCCCCAACTTACTCTTCAACTCTAAGTATAAAATCTCATATATTTTCAAAGGCACCCAGGGATGTAATCATTTAATTTTTTCAGATTTGGGATTTAGCTATTTGTGTAGATGTCCAGCATATGCAAAATTGGAAAGTATAGCAATCTTAAGGCTGCCAATTCTGCATTTTTGTTCAAATTTGAAATTTCAGAGGTAGAAAATAATCTTTGGAGGTGTTGGTTAATGTGAAATGGTGCTTGATGCCGACATTCTGATATCCTATCAAACTGGTTAATTGTTGTCCTGGTTTATCATTGTTACGTAGAAATTACACCCATCTCATCTTTGCTACCTAACAGTTGGAGTCGGTGAAAACCATTTATACTATTAGATCATTGTCAATGAATAATGAACCAAAATTTCAGAATAATATATTTAGCAAATAGCAGAGTTGTTGGTAAATAAAACTCATGAGATCTAATAAAAATCCTTGAGGTGGACTGAACTCTAAATTTCCGTTTTTTTATTGCTGTATAAAATTCAAGAACCCTTGAGACTTATTTGGGCACATCACATTTTAAATGCATATTCCTTGTGAAAAACCAAAAAACCATTGTAAATAATAGCAATCATAATATATACTTTTTGTAACTAAGAAATTCTCATAATATGTATGGGTGTCTTTTTCTTTCAAACATGTAGCTGCAGGGACTAGAAACCTATTCAGAAGTAATCATGTTAAAGGGTGTTCTTCAATGTAACTTCTTTTCTTGTTGTGTGGTTCAAATTAAAACTATCTAGTTTGAAAAAAAAATGTTTGTTAAAACATGTTTTTCTTGTTGTGAGTTTCTTAAAACAAAACATGGAAAAACATGTTTTTGGTTGTAAACATGTTCTTTTATTACTGAAACCACAAACGGGTTCTGAAATTTCTGGTTCTAATAGCATGTTTTTGTTTTAAATCATACAATATATCTCACCAACTTTCATAAATTACATACCATCTGTACTCTAAGTCTAACATTTGATTTTGTTTTAAAAATCATCATTTTGATGGTTTTAAAAACATGAATTGTTTTTTACAAAACCAACTTATTTTTGCTTCTTAAAACAAAAACACAATTTGAGAACATGTTCTTTTTGCTGACATGGCAATTTTAACACCCACTAATTGTTGAAAACAGTAGGGACTTTTAAAAGGGTTTCATGATCTGTTTTACACATCTTGCTTGCAGCAGACAGAGTTCCCCAAATCACTTCCTTGATCTTTTATCATAAATTAGATTTTAAAATTTTCAAATCATTTACGGAACTATATATACCTATTTTATTTGGGGACCCACTATCCACTATCCATGTGACAAGTATTGAAATTTCTAGACTCCATTTTTTATCTGATTTAGGATATTATATTAAAGTTTGATTTATAATTAAAGAATAGACTTTGTCTGAAAAAAATGAGACCCACATCAATTGTTTGAGTTCAAATTCCCTCCTGACAACTAAAAAAGTGATGAAGATAGCACCTTTTCATATAAATCCAAATGAAAACATGAGAATTGTCGCTATAGATCCAGCAAAAAAAAAAGTGATGAAGATAGCATCTGTTTTTTTCCTTCATGCTAATTTTTTTTCTTAGAGACAAGCTAATGATCACTTGTGTTTTCTGGCCTTTTAAACAAGTCAGGCGGTTAAATAATAACAGTCTTTTTGGATCCTGCCCTGAGTCTCTGTCCAATGTGGAAGGTCTCACCCTTGTGTATGTCTATATCCTCATTTGTTCTTGTTTTCTCTAAGTTAACAATAAATAGTTTTTATATTGATTCATAAACCTGTAAATTCACTGGTTTAAGTGAACTCTGACTGTTGGGACCTTTCCTATAACAATTTAAGTGGTTCCTTGCCAAAAGTATCCGCCAGAACTTTCAAGTATGATTTTCTTTTTCTCATTCTCTTGATTTTTCCATTTTTGGTTATGTTTGATTTTTAACGTTATCTATTTATATCCTTCTTTAGAATTATTGGGAACCCTTTAATTTGTGGACCAAACACTGAAAACAACTGTTCTGCTGTGTCACCAGAGCCACTTTCATTTCCACCAGATGCTCTAAGAGGTATATATGTACCTAATCAACTAGTTTTAAAGATTACTTTGATCACTTGAATAGGATGAATATCTAAGCTATAGGCATGTTGGGTTTCCCAGCTCAATCAGAATCTGGAGGAGCAAAATGCCACCATGTGGCTATTGCATTTGGGGAAGCACCGGGTCAGTTTCTCTTATCATCATTGCTGTTGGGTTTCTTCTCTGGTGGCAGCACGGACACAACCAGCAGATTTTCTTTGATGTTAATGGTTAGTACCTCTTCCCATTCAAGATACTATTTCCAGGATGATTTCTTGTATCAGTGCATGTAGATACGATAGTTAGAAGGTATTGAAGCTAGTTAATATTTCTTAGTAGATTCTAGTATTTCAGTTGGTGAGTACATTGCTGATAGGGTCATATCCCTGGACATGCTTTGACTGATCTATGAACCCTTGTTTTAATCATTGGGTGAGTTTTTTAAACTATAGTTTGGACCATAAATTTGGAAATTGGGGATCTTTGATTGTTTTGCATTTTAGCTATATTTGCACCATTAGGTGGTTGACCAATTAAAAGATAAAGTCATTAAGAAAGTGGTGTGGAGTCCATTAAGGAAGCTGATCCTTGATGTGTGTACCGACACAGGGATATAAATTTGAAGATTTTTTTTTATTGATATATAAAATTGTAGATTTCACATAAACATCTTGTAGGCCAGAAAGCAACATATCTTGGGGTAATTTCAAAACCTTTGTTGTGGTTTCTTAGGTCTGTTAAATGAGTGTGATGGATAGGATGCTAGTTTTGATCCAGGAGATCTTGTCCTGTACCTATTTGATGGCTACTTGATACAAAAAATGTGCATGGCTTAGTATTTGATGTCTTCTCATATAAGATTTAATTATTTATTTTTTGAATGACCAACTCCTTAACCATGCTGATAAGACTTTATTTATCTTAAGAACTTGCTTTTCTCTGTGCATATCTATGCACATTATGCCTGCATTTCTCAGCTAACATGTTTCATGGCAGACCAATATGATCCAGAGGTTTGTTTGGGCCACTTGAAGAGGTACTCGTTTAAGGAACTCCGATCAGCAACTGACCATTTTAACTCAAAGAACATTCTCGGAAGGGGTGGCTCTGGAATTGTTTACAAGGGTTGCTTGCAAGATGGGACTCTTGTGGCAGTCAAAAGATTGAAAGACTACAATACAGTTGGTGGTGAAGTCCAATTCCAAACAGAAATTGAGATGATAAGCCTGGCAGTGTTGCTTCTCGATTAAAAGGTGAGCAAATTTGGTGTCTTGGAGTTTGCATTACTTGGTGTCTTCCTCAGTTTTATGCTTGAACCTTCAAATTGCTACAAGATCTGCAACATCAAATGACATTGGTTATTTGCTATTTATCAAGTTTGTCCTCCTCAGATGGGACCAACTGTTTTTGTGTGTCATGGTGGTAAAATTTGGCTTTTTGACAACTTGTGGTTTGAGTGTGTTATACAGACCTCCTTGGATAAAAAAGCAGTCTCTCATTTAAGAAAAGGTCCCAACTAAATGGAGTGTGTTATACACACCTCCAATCAGCAACAACACCTTTCGAAGAACCGGTTCCAGTCTTCTTCGGCAGCAAGAGGTTATGAATGTTGGGCATCACACCACCATTTGCGATCGTAACGACACCCAGCAACTTGCTTAGTTCTTCATCGTTTCTCATCGCCAACTGAATATGCCTCTGCACTATCCTTGTCTTCTTATTATCCCTTGTTGCGTTTCCAGTCAATTCTAAAACCTGTTTTCAAGAATTATTAGTATAATCTATTCAATTCAATTCTTCAAATAGGTGTATCAATTGGTATAATTTTATATATACTTTCATACAGGTTTTATGTTTTGATTGAATATATTTTCATATAGGTGTATCAATTAAAATTTTTATGTAATGATATTCACAATATATTGCTTTTTTTTTTTAATTGGAACCTTTAGACGCGGCCAAAAGTGCCTCTAAATTTTAAAGCATATATCTCTAGAGTCAGCCAAAAGTGCCTCTAATTGAGATTTTTCCTTAGATTTCTTTTAGAGGCACATAAAATTGCCGCAAAATCATTTAGATGCATTCAAATGCGCCTCTAAATCAAACTTTCAGAGGCACTTGTAAATTCCTCTATACAGGACTTTTAGCGCTAGTGAAATAGAGGCAATCATATGTGCCTCTAAAAAGTAATTTAGAGGCGCTTTTGATGCTCAATCAAGCACCTCTAAAACATTTAGCAATAGGGCTTTTAGAGGCACTCACTTGATTTCCTCCTATATTTTTTAGAGGCATTTTTTCAATTTTTAGAGACAGTTATGACTGCCTATTAACTAGCGAGAAGGATAGCTTGTTGGCTCCTGTTATGCGCATAGAAATTATGCAATTGGTCTCCTAAAATAATAACCAAATATAACTAGCTCTAGCAGAATTACCAAAAACAAAAAATCTTGTAGCAGCAGTGTTGGTAGGGGAGGTTGGATCTCTCTCCCACATTTTCTTATATATTATTATTCTTGCTTTGCATTTCCCTAATTCTTGATTTTTGATCATCATTGCCTTTTCACTGTTTTTTTTTTTTTCTTCTGCAATGTAATTATATCAATTAGTATAAGGGCAGGTACCATGCACGTATACATTAGAAAACAAAGGATGAAAAATGAAAATGCTATGATTATATTAGAAAGAGTAGTGCAAATACAAGGTTTAGAAATACCGCTTACAAGGCTTAGAGAAGAGTTGTTTTTACTACATTTCTTTGAATGTCTTAATTCACCAATTGGATTTAAAGGTTAAAACATTTGAACAATTACCATTTGCAAGCATCGATATTATATAATACTATTAAAATTAATATTTCGATTTTACCTTTCATGGCTTTAACATGAAGCAAATGCAAGTATCATTATTATATATAATGAAGATTATAGGGTAAATTACAATCACTCATGAGTTGCGACACTTATGCCCTTGAACTTATTTTTGCGATAAAGACCCTCTTCATTTTTAGACATAGGTTGATATTGCAAATACATAACAAATTATTCAAATACAAGAATGACCACAAACAAATATGAGGTAAACACTTGAAGAAACAAATGATTCTTGGAGAGGATCTATACTGCACAAATACCTTTTTTAAGCTTTTTCTCCAATGATTAAACTCTTTTAGCTTAGAATCTTTTCATACAAATTAAGTTACTATCTTACTTTTGCTCTATTTTTCATTTAGAAGTTTTTTATCATAATACACTATCTTCAGTTTTTCAGTTCAAACTCATACATATATAACATGAATCAAGCTTAGAGAACTTGTGACCATTATAGAGCCATTGAAAAAAGATTAAATCATTCTTAGAAATGTTTAGACCTTGTTGCCGATATCGCTGAAGGCTTACAAGAAGAGGAAAAAGCCATTAAACCTTTAAAAGTAGTTGACTGTTTCAACCCTGTCAAAAGTAAAATAATCAATTACTAGGTTCAAATAGGCAACTACTATTCGTAGGAGAGAATTTTTTCTATCTTAGAGTCAACAACTTGATGCAACTTGCTATCTACTATTTGACATAGTGAAATTTTTTTTTTATAGTTGACTATATAGGCCATAGCTAGTGTGGCATTAGGCTTAGCTATTACAAATAGTTGATTAGTATCTTATGGGCAGTCAACTACTGACAATGCCCGACCTTAGAAACTTTGAGTGGATGACTTCTAAGATCTTGGAGTTAAATTCTTAGGTCTCCATATTTAGAATTTTCACAATTATGCTAACATTAAAATCTAGAAAAAACCTAATCACCGGTTTTGGTAATACTGAGGTAGGTCTTAGTTAAACCCATTGTTGTGCATCTTGATATGACTACATCAAGGCCTAAAATAAATAAAATAAGTTGAAAACTTTCTTATTATTTCTCCCATTTCTTGTCCAAAGTAGTGTTGGTTTTTTATTTGGAGAGAGTTCAATCAATCATTTGATATAGTTACTCCTGTGTGTCTTAGATCATCAATGAGCCTTTTATCAATTCTTTTCAATTCAACTGAGAAAATTGCACACTTGTCTTTTCACAACATCAATACTCTCAATAAATTTGTTATAATCAAAACACATAGGATTAATAACGGGGTATGTCAAAATTGATTGTTAGACTATAATTAATTACATCTCTTTTTAGGCCATGAACATTTTGTTAGAATCAACTTAGGCTCAATGCCCGTTAGAGAGGGCTTTCCCATGGCGGGTTTTGACTTTGTGAGGTAAGTCTCAACCAGGCAAACTATAAAGCAATAATTGGTGTAAAACTTGGAAAGTAACTTAGTAATTATATTATTACTTGATGGAGGTAGATTTGGTCTGACCCTTTGCCTGTGCGACACGTGGAAGCAACCGGGTATGATTTGGCAGGAGCGTCAGCTCAGCACAGTGACATAGCCATATCCCAAGAAGAGGCCCGAGCTCTCCAAAAGGAACCCACGCTTCCTAGGAGGTAGAACCCAAGCTTTCCCTAGAAATCCTGAGCCTTACAAGGAACCCTGCGAAGGGTGAAGCCCGGACTGACCCACCTCAGGTCAGTCCGGGCCACACCCCGGCACCTCGGGTTAGTCCGGGCCACACTCCTACCCGAACTCAAGACTTCATCTCGTGCACCACCCCGACACTTCGGCTCCAGGTCGCAGGATTGAATAACCATACCTGACAAAGAAGTTCGTACTCTGAGGCGGTGCGCCTGATTGATCAAAGATTTGACAAATGACAACCACACTCCAACGACCACCTGCTACCGCCATCTCAGTTATTGCAGAGACGGCCCTGACAGAGAAGACAATGGCGGTTATGCCTGCCCCCCACAGAGGCGGTTACACTTGATCTGGCAGAGGCTTGGGAGTGAGTGCACCAGGGTGGTTATAAAAGGCCCTCTTTCCCCAGAGTAAAGGTAAGTGATACTTTGCGCCTTCTGGTCTCAGAATCTCTCATCCTCATTGCCTTCTCAAGAGTACTAACTTGAGCATCGGAGCATTCCCACCAAGTTCCTCCCCCGAGAATCTCTTGTTTCCTCCCTGTTTCAGGCATCTCTTGCTCCGTCAGAGGCAAGGTTACCAGCAGCTAGGACTGACCGGATCGTGCATCATCATTACTGTAAAGCAATAATTAGTAATTATTATTACAGTAATTATATTATTACTATAATAATTACACTATTAATTAGTGTAATATAATTACACTATTAATTAGTAACATAATTAGTAATTATTATTACAGTATTTATACAATTACACTATTAATTATTGTAATTAATTAATAATTATTGTTATTAATTAGTAACTAATTACTGTAATTAATTATTGTTGTTAGTTAGTAATTATTATTAATAATTAATAATTAATTAGTAATTAATTACTGTAACTAATTATTGGAAATGGGTGCTCGCATATGGAATCTACTCGCACGAGTATATAAACCAAAGGACTGATTTTGGGTTTGCCAGATCAGCATTTCATTAATTGAATCTTCAACTATCATCAGCAGCTAAAGATTCAATTTTGCCTGTTCATACAGGTTGGATCTTCGTGGCTGGGCCAACATGTACGATTTGTTCCTGATTTCAGCTGCATGTCGGTGAAATTTTTCAAAATTTTAACGTGACAAAACTTTTATAAAAGAAAAAAAAATTATTGACCATGCATGGATCCAAAAGGACCAAAATTTAGAACCATGACATGAACCCACGTCGATGTGATGCATTAAATGCCCATAGAAAGTAATTGTGGGTGCCATATGGATAAAAAAATGTAGTAGGACAATAAATGCCACGTGGAGGCCTTTATGAAATGGACGTCTTTCTTCTGTGTTAAAAAAAAAAAAAACTGGAAAACCCTTCGCTACGCAAAAGGTTTAGGTGTCTCACTACAGTTGTTTCACTTGAATCGTTTTCATTTCCCCGCCGCTGCAATTCTTACCTTGTTTCTAGAACACGATTGAAGGCACCACCAAAATTATTATTATCATTACTTTTTTTGAAAAAGGTAAAGTATAAAATTATATTAATAGAGAGAACAAAGAAAATTTAAAGAAAGCTCAACAGAATGAACTCAAAGTCAAAATACAAAAAAACAGACAAGATAGTCTTAACCACAAGTTCACAACAAAACACTCACTAAGACGTTGTTTGGTATAGATGGCATTTATAAGATAAACGTTTTGTATGATTTTGTCTTGAAAAACGAGACAATATCTGTTTTAAATGTTTTGTACGATTTTTTTACATTTCAGCGTCAATAAGTGCTATATAAGCTAAACAGTGAAAAATTAATCTTGAAAATGAAAAACGTCAAAATTGGTATTCTTTTAATAAATGGTTCATACGATTTTTTGAGAGAGCCGTTTTTTAGATAAATGGCTCAACCAAATAACTTTTAAGGCATTTTTCTGCTAAATGCATCTCTAATGCTGAGCTGACACCGTTTCTTCCAAAAGCTATATTGATACCAAACACCATCTAAGCACAACTTCGGCAGCCAAGAAGACAATCTAAACTATCAAAGCACCATTCTGAACCATCTTGGAAACATGGACGCTCTGCCTGGTTTATTAACCCTCTAGTTTGTAACCAATCTCTCATATTGTCTAAACCGGCCCCAGGCAAAGTCACTCCAAGAAAGTCTAGAGTTGTCATCTTCAATTGCAACTCCACTCGCTGATCAATGGGGTCACAAGACTAGTACGTGAGAATCTTGGGTTGTAGGAGAAGCAACTAATCTCACTCCACATCTAGGGAGACTGAACTCAGGACTAACCTTCTGGACCTCATGATAAATATTGTGGCGCGCATCTGGGAAAGGTATATTAATCAAATTTGTTATTGGTTTCATCATCTCAAATCATACAGCGGTTGTTTGGTGTGTCGAGATAACTGTCTTGTACGAATGTTGTGTTTTTGTACATGATATAAGCATTTGAAAACGAGAAAAAAAATATTTAGGTATAGAAAGCGATGTTAATTTATTTATTAAAGGGTGTTCCCATTAATTAAGAATTCTATGTTTTTTTTTTTAATTTATGTGGGGATCAAGGAAGTTTATTTTCCTATTCATATCCTATGTAGATAAATAATTTTTCCACTTAAGGGGAAACTGCCAACACTTGAATGAGACAAAAATGCCCCTTTTAATAATAAAATTTTATGGATAAAATGGTCATTGACTTATTTACATGAAAAATAAAGGAAATGAATAAATGCATTTATCCGGATAAGTGTTTCCCAGGGTGCCATGCGGTAATGGGGAATGGGGGAGACCCCTTTAACCAAATGATGATAAACTGACTGTGACTAGGATTTAGAGGACGTGGACCACATCTTCCTGCATTGTCAAATTAATGGATCTGGAGCACAACTGAACCATAAAATTAAACTTGAGATCAACAACGTAACTAGGAGAATGATGAACGATAGATAACCAGGCCAAATACTAAATGAGACTCCTGAGAAGGTTTAATTCTTACCTATTGGGAAACATATGGAAACAGAAGAGTAACCATCTACTGTAAGAACAAGAAAATTGGAACTTCAACAATGAATGTGGCGAAGGCTTCACCGGCAAAGAAAGAAAGCCATCGGAAGGAGGGAATTAATTCATTTGAACGAATTAATAATACTAATACAAATTTATTAACCAAACAACACCATACTTGGACAATATGTCGAGGTAGGTCTACCTCACAAATAAGTATAAGGGGAAAAAGAGATGGAAGAGAATTGATATATATTAAATTGGTTGAAGAGAAGAGCGGAAAGCTTCAATTGTAAAGGTCTCCTCTGTGTAGTGGTTGATCTCACCAAATTTCTCCATAAATGGGTTGACCAGAGAATTTAGAGGGTAAGTGGCGATGCAGTCCTTCCACACATTGTCACCCTCCAAATCTCTAACCACTTCCCACAAGCAACTGTTGCACTTGAATCCTCCCCCAAAGCTCATCATCAGCACTCTGTCTCCTTTCTTCAGCCTCCTCTTCGCCTCCATGTATGCCAGAACATACCAGAGACTGCTGGCTGACGTGTTTCCGAACCGATGCAGAGTCATCCTTGCTGGCTCTAGATCGTGCTCTGTCAGCCCCAGACTCTTCCCCACCCCGTCGATAACCGCCTTTCCACCGGTGTGGAGACAGAAATGCTGGACTCCGGTCTTGAAGTTTAAGCTTGATGATGATGCTTTGAGTACTCCACCCTTCTTGGGTGGTCGAGGAAGGAGGCGTGATACGAGTAGGTATCGTAGCAGTTCTCTTAGGGGCAATATCTTGGTTGATATTACTCTGAGGTTTTCCACCATGGCTCGACTGGCTGCTTTGGGGAGATTCTTGCCCAGGTAAAACCCTGCTCTTCCCTTGGCATCTTCCCGCTGCATCGCGCATTCGTAGGCGTCGTCGCTGGCGCCGAGATGCGTCCTTACAAGGCACTTCAATCGAAACATGGCTCTATGTCTTAGACTGGGATTGTTGGTCAGAAGTATACAACACCCGCCCGATCGGAATAAACAATTGGACAAAATCATGGATCTATCGTTACCCGTGTACCAGTGGGGTCCGATAGCTTCCGATGTCACGACCAGAGCAAATGCCTTGTTGTAGGATTTGAAGATGTTTTGGACGAGATTGATGGAAATGAGGCTGGCACTGCATCCCATTCCCGATATGTTATACACCTTGACGTCCTCCCTCATCTTGAAATGGTTGACAACCCTTGTCGTAAGAGAAGGTTGCAGAGCAAGCATGGATACGTTGACGACAAGCACGTCGATCTGCGACGGAGAGAGTCCCGTCTTGCAAAACAGCTTATCGAGGGTGTCGAAGAAGAACTCCTCCATCTCCAGGATCCCATCCCCAAGGGTTGGGCATTCCTCTCGGCCTTGTATGATATTTCTGGGCCCGTATGTCTCTTCACCGATGCCGGAGTTGACAATTACCTTCAACAGAAACTTGTAATCGTCCAACCCAAGACTCTCGTTGCGTAGGATGATGTCGCCGCATAACTTGGTGTCCAGCTTCCTATCATCATTTGGCTTGAAGCACTCATAGTGCATTATATAGCACTCCCCATCTCTCCATTGGGTAACCAACCTCCAGAGCAGGGACAAAGTAAAGAAACCGATGATACAAAGCACACACGATACGAAGAACTCCATGAGAGAATGCTGGCTAGCTAATGGCAGCGAGAGTCTGTATTTTTTTTTTTGTTTAGCCCACTTCAGTTTATATAGGCAATCAGGCAAAACTCATGAGTTCGTAGCACATGTGAAGAGACGCGCTCAAGGGTTAACTGCATGAATATTTCATACAACTAAAACAAAGGTAAATTTGTTTGTTTAATTTCTCTGTAAAAAAGTTTCAGAGATGCAATGGATACCCATTACCAGGACAATAATGGGTATCCATCGTCCATCTGCAGAAGGAACGTGAACGAGGACCTTGGATATAAAATAACAGCGGCGTACGTACAGGACACTTTTGATTAATTTCTCGGTGGTCCTCTACTCCTCTACTCCTCTTTGGTAAGAAAAAACGAATTTCCATCAATGGCAGTGGGACACACTGGGACCCAAGATGCATCCATGAGATGAGATGGAACTGGAAGAACAACATTGTCGTTGCAAAATTAAAGTGGACACGGTGAAAGAAACCTTTGGGCCAGATATTCCAGTTTAGTATGTTTTAGTCAAGTCCGAAAGGTTTATATGATCTGTGAAGTGTAAGGTTGTAACTTGTAAGCCTCCAATTCCATGAATGGTTTACGGTTATCCCACTAGCTAGTAGCCTAGTACTTGTATACCAGAGTTACCATCTCAAATATTAAAGAATGGAGTACAGTAGTTGTTGAGGAAGGCTTCACATTCACCAAGGTTCATCAGAAATTGACTGACTTGATATCAAGACGATCGATCCCCATCTTATGACTATCCATATCTTTGAGCTACCCAGTACTCTAGAATTCCAGATCCAATTAACACATTACCCCCCCTCCGATCAAATCCACCGAACTGATTCTACAACCCATTAAGATGTATATTTAGATATAGACTGTTGAGTATTCATCCCTGTATCACTAAACATATTAAAACATCAAATAAGAATTAATTCATGTTTTTTTTAATTAGACCAAAAATGACAAAACAAACCATTACTTAAGCAAAATATTGCAGTAGAACTCCTAAAAGACCCAATTAAAGTTAATGCATTTACATTTTTTTTCATTCTGTAGTCTACTCTATTGTCTCCCGTAAATCCAAGTACAACATGCTCATCGGCAACAGATGCTTCTATATTTTCTTTTCTAATACATCGATCGGTATTATATTCTGGAATACTGGTCCTAATCAAACTGAGATCACCATTGGTGAGTTGATCTGCTGTACTCTGGGTAGCATTGCCTCGACCAAAATACGCTGCCTGAATGGACCTATTTCCTCCACTAACCGGTTCAATGCGATCAAGGAGGGGATCATATTGGCTTCAAGGGGATGATACACTTGTTTGAGAAAAATGAAAAGATGGTCGAGAAGGAATAAGTGACTCTCAGTCTATGGTAGAAACTAGTAAACAATAAATAATAAATAATATCGGTTTAAGGTTTTCTTCTTAAACCTGTTCTTGAATGGTAAACAATACCTGCGGAAAGTGTGTGCAAAAAATGGGTTGCGGAATCAGTCCAGTGAAAAACCACCGCTCCGTTACACTTACCCCCAGTGACACGCAAGGGTGCCAATGGACCGGTTTTGGATTGGACCCATTCAGTCCAAAATCAATTTGGATGGAGACGATGTGAACTCCCCAATTGACACCCCTAGTGACGCGGCTTTAATTCATTGGTGGTGGTGGCAGAGGATGTTAACTCCCCAAACTTGTTACCTGTATCGGCATTAACTCGAATCTGACACCAGCCCACTGGTTAAAAGCTCTATCTGTAAGGGGGCTCTGGTTAAATTTGAATATATGCCAACTCTATCGAATCTCACCTGCTTTAGAAAATTTTTCGTCGTGGCCTAATGGACTCACTAATAAGTAATAATCCCCATTCCCCACTGCTCTTTCCGTAACATCATAAATAGCCCAGCTAATGGCGAAAACGAGTGGCTGCCTGACTGGATATTCACACCATGGAAGCCGCAGAAGAAGAAAAGGTTAGTCATTTAGCGGTTTGTGATTATTTATTGTAGCATTATCACTGCCTCGTCATGCTTCTAATAACAGTAAAACACTGCATGTGAGTTTTGCAGGGATGTTCTTCTGTATCCCAACTCCCAAGTGATTGTACAAATCAAAAAATAAATGAAACACGCAGAGATTCCAAGTGCCCAAACAAAGTGCTGTAAGTTGAGCCAGACCGATCAAACAAATTGAGAATTGTTTCCCCTCTAAGAAGTTCAACAAACAGTTGGCGGGCAATAACAAGATGATGATTTCAACTTTCAAGCTTCAACTAGTATGCACAAAAAGAATTTAACTTGCGGCTGTTTGGCATTGTTGCCGTGTTTCTAAGAGCAACAGTGTCACATCAGCGTCATGTAGGAAAAAACGGTTCTTCAGGAAATAGTTATCTGTTTGGAAATTATTTTTGTATAGAAAATGGTGTTCCAAGCCATGCCTTGGAATCGAGAAGGCATGGTTTGGAGCAACGTCAAATTTGACGTTTCTTGTAGCTGCAGCTCATTGTTGCCAGCAGGACAATGATGTGGCACTGGATAATGGGTACAAATACAGAAAATGTTTCTTGAAATATTGGTACCAAATAGAAAAAGCTGTTGTTGCTCGAAAAAACATTCTACCTAACAACAAAAATTCCAAACAAAGAAAAGGGAGAAAACAGTGCCTTCCAACCCATACATCAATCGAGAAAAGGATGCTGCAACTGCAACATTGATGCCAAACATATATTTGGAGAGCGTTAATCATAATCAACAGAAATACTAATATGATGAGAGGTGAATTAACCCTCCAATCACAATATGCCACTTGGCCATCAAAGTCGTCATATAACACCTAGACATCACATGTGGCATAACCAAGCTTGAATATTCCTCGGCAGATCAGCTTATGCCGCCCACACTAACTCCGTCCTCACTTTGAAAGCAAACCGGCAGATCGGCTTAAGGAACAGAATTCACCTCCATTGGCTATCTTGAACACCGACCTACCTCTCCGACATGGGCAACCTGTGGCCTGAGACGTCCATTGATTGTCCCAACACCAACCTCATCATAATTTCAGCCTATGTGGCACGTCCCTCCATATCTGTTGGCACCACTTAATACCCCCCGAAACATGTACAGACATGACACCCACCTAGCAATAATAAACCCGGTTCCCTCCACTTTGCAGGGCTAGGAAATGAAATAAGAGACACCACGACGCCGTGTGGGTATGCTTCGTAAGCAACAGACGAATAAGTCATATCATCTTCAAACATGTCGGGCATGCCACAACTGAGCCTCGAACCCTATATAAAGATAAAAAATGATCCCTCTCACCCTTAGAAGGTAAACTTGCTTTTTTGGCATAATCGCTCTATACTAGATCTGATTTCCTCCTCATTAGCTTTCTTCCATCCGTCAGCTTAATGGTAGTTTGACCGTTGGAGTCCGTTGCCGGGCTCTCTGACGTGTTTTGTCTTAGAAACTCTTTCTGTCGATCTCATCCATGACCATCAAACTGTCATAGCCAACAGGAATTCAGCGCGAATTTACCCTCATCATTATCCATTTGGAGTCAATTTATAAGACATCTAGGTGTAATAAGTAAAAAAAAAAAAAAAAGAAAAGAAAAGAAAGAGGGGTGTTAGCCTGTCAGATTGATTTAACTGTAAGGTAAGAGCAATCAATGAAAGGGTACAATTGCACATGTTTGCCACATAGACATAGGCCTCTTTTGAAGTGGTTTAAGCAATCCAGCACATCAGTAGACTCCAGCTTGGTTGGCCAACACTGTCCTATTCCCCTGATCTAATCAATGTCCATTAAATCACTTGGACTACGCATTTAATTTTATTCCATTTATGGCTTGTTGTAAAACAATATTTAATTTCTCATTATTGTTTTTTACCTTGTGTTTCCAGATTTCCAGTCCATCCATCCTAGTTTTCTACAGCTACGTACATGATCCTCCAAAATTTTCAATGAAATATTTATTTCTATACTACTAGCAATGAAGTTGACTGAGAGTTTTGGTCTATAATGTTTGATCTAGAAAAAAATAAAAAACACGCACAAAAAAGAAGATTTGAACCCCTAATCGTTTGTCAAAGATAACAACAAATGTACCTTTACACCATGCTTTAGTTAAACCATAAATGTCACATATCATCAAAACGTAACCACTTTTCCATTCAGTTCAAATAATTCGACCCATAATGTCACAAACAATATAATAAACGGAAAAGAAAGGACAGGCCCATTGTAGAAACGGAAAAATACTTGTAGATTTATGAATTTCAGATTTATAAACATTCAAAATGTGAAATACCTCATTTTATAAGTGATGATGCGCGATCCAGTCTGTCCTAGATGCCAGTTACCTCGTTTCTGACGAGATCGAAGGTATCTGAAACAAGGGAGAAAATTGAGGCTTCTGGGGAGGAACCCGGTTGGAACACTCCAAAGCTCAAGTTAGTGTTCTTCAGAAGGCAAGGGAAATGAGGAATTCTAAGACCAGAAAACGCAAGAATCACATACCCCTTTCTTTGTGAGATGGGGGCCTTTTATAATCACCCTGCGTGCTCACTTCCATACCTCTGCCAGTTCGGGCATCATTGCCTCTGCCAGATCGGGTCACTTCCTTCTGTCAACTGCCAGTTGCCAGGGCCACCTCTGTCCATCTGGGATGGCGGTGGCAGGTGGCCGTTGGATGGCGGTTGTCATGTGTCAGTCCTCTGATCGATAAGGTGCGCCGCCTCCGTGTATGGTCTCCTGGGCATCAGGTACGGTTGCTCAGTCAAGCGATTTGGAGCCGAAGTGGTCTTTTAATGTGAAGTCTTGAGTTCGGATAGGAGTATGGCCCAAACTGCCCCTGGGTCGGTAGTTCGGGCTTTCGGCCTTTGGTGCTCTTTGTAAGGCTCAGGACCTCGAAGGGAGAGCTCAGGACTCTTTAGTTCGAAGCTCGGTTTCTAGGTTCCTTCGAGGGAGCTTGGCTCTCCTTAGTCCGGAGCTCGGGTTGCAGGTTCCTTCGAGGGAACTCGACTCTTTAGTTCGAAGCTCGGGTTGTGGGCCTGTTGCCGTGCCGAGCTGGT
This sequence comes from Nelumbo nucifera, assembly GCF_055504915.1. Lineage (NCBI taxonomy): Eukaryota > Viridiplantae > Streptophyta > Magnoliopsida > Proteales > Nelumbonaceae > Nelumbo > Nelumbo nucifera. Next base: position 4,632,419 of record NC_142650.1, read on the forward strand.
GTTTCTGCCAGGTCACTCTCGGTTGCTTCCACGTGTCGCACGGCCGAGGGGTCGGGTCAAATCTTCCTCCATCAATTGCCCCCCACTCTTCGTGCTCGGGGTCTTGACCCGACGTGGGGAGCTCACGGGATGACAGGTGGATTTGCCTCGGCACACTTTGGCCTTGGTCAGGAACTTTTCTGGTCCGGTCTGCTTGTGTTCTCGGCTCAACCGGGGTTGGTTTGGCTCGACCAGGGGTCAGTCCCGGGCTGCGTGAGGCTCACGCACGCCAACGATTTTCAAATTTTCAAATTTTTGAACGTGCGCGCCAAACAATTTTGAATTTTTGAAAGTGCGCGCCAAAGTGTCTTTTTGTCGGCGAGTGCGCGATTGACTTTGCGGGGAGCCGTTGGATGGTTTCGATCTTGGCCGTTGATGCGCGGGTACAATGGCTTTAAATAGTGGGGGGGACCCCCAGTCACTTTCCTCTGTTATCCTTTAGCGTTTGTTCCTTGAGCTCGCGTCCAAGCCGGCCAGCTCACGTCACTCGTCCGTAGTTCGGTAGCTTTTCCTGGTGAGTCCTCAGCCTTTGTTTTCGATGTCTAGTTTTAGTAGCACGGATAGCCCCCTGGGGGGGTCAGACGCTGGTTCTACGAACCGAGCTGCTGCCCCCAACAGCCTTAGTGAGTCCGAGGCGGGGCCCGAGGTAGAGCTCGAGTTCGAGCCCGTATACCGAGTCACATCGGGTAGTTTGGCATCCACCTCCCACCGAGGTCGAGTGCCAGATAAGTTCGGACCTTCCACTATGACGTCTGAAAGGCTTTGGTCCCTTATTGTCCAGTACAACCTGCCCGGGGAGTATACTTACTTCGTACCTTCGGGCGACTTTCCTTGGGAACACGGTCCGGATGAGATTGTGATATTCCGGGAGCAGCTTGTTGCCGGGCTGCGCCTTCCCTTTCATCCTCTTATCGTCGAAGTCATGAACCACTTTGGCGTTACTATAGGTCAGCTCCATCCGAACTCTGTTCGTAATCTTGTTGGGACTATCTCCCTGTGCTGCGAGCACTACCTTCCTTTAGACCTAGAAGTCTTTTCAGCTATCCTCATGCTCAAAAAACAGGCGGGTCCCCTGCCCGGGCGTAGAAGGGCGTACTACTTGTCACCTCGCCCGAGCTTCAAGCTTTTACACGACCTTCCAAACAAGGTCCCGGCATGGAAGCGGGACTACTTCGTGGTTTGAAGTGCTACGGGGTGGCCGTTTCCTACTGAGTGGGGTTTGGCCGCTCCTGACCCCGGTGTCGTATTAGAGGAAGGCACGGTGAAGGGCCTCCAGGACTGGGGTCGACAAGGGCTCAAATGCGAAGCCTATCTGACGGAGGATAAACTCATACAGGCCGGTTTGAGTTCGGGTAGGTTTCTCGCTCATAAAGATGCTTTTGTTTCTATTTTTATTCCCGTCTTCTAACGCCGAGCTCCTTTTTGCAGGTGTTATGGAGGCAGATAAGACACGAGGTGCGAACTTGTTTGCTGGCATGAAGCGGAAGAAGCGAGCTGCTAAGCGAGTTCGCGCCGATCCTTCCCGGGTGGCGAAGCTCGAGTTACCGAGGACGGAGCCTCCTGAGGAGCCCAAGGTGCCCCCTTCAGTTCAGGAGGCAGTAGGGGCTCCCTATGCTCGGACTGCGCCTTCGGGCTCGGGGAGCCACGGTGGGATTGGGAGCATGCTGACGCCGGGGTACAATCTCCGAAAAAGCAAGGCCGCCACTTGTCCTGAGGAGGTCGCGCAGATGGCCGATCTCCCTACCAATCTCATAGATGCTCGGGCTGCAACTCACACCATGGTGGTAAGTCGGAGTGGGTTTTTTTTTTTTGCCGAGCATATTTGTCCTCCTTCTGGCAGGTGAACTCCTCTATCCAAGCCTTGGCGATCCAGGCGGAGAGACGCTTGAGACGAGCAGAAGCTGCCGAGGCTAAGCTATCGAGGTCTCAGAGAGACAAAGAGGCCTTAGGAATGGTGGTGAGGCATATGGCCGATCTGAAGTTGGACCTGGAGCACCAGGTCGAGTACCTTCAGAAAGACATTAGGGAGAAGACGCTGATCTTTTCTCAGGCTGTTGAGGAGGCGAAGGCAAAAGCCGTTGAAGATTATATCGCCTCGCCACGCTTTGACGACATGATGGTGGGCTTGTACAGACGGGGTTTCAAGTTGAGCCGATGGATGATAAGGAACACGTACCCCAACCTCGATACCAGCGCCATAACCACCTCGTGCATCACTGAGGAGATGGCTACCGCAACTAATGACGATGCGGATTCCGAAGACGAAGCGGGTCCTTTGGGTGTTGTCGAAGTCCCTTCTGAAGGCAAGGAAGATTGACCTCTGGGCTTGTGAGCTCGTTTGTGTTTTTTGTTTTGTTTTGTTTTTTTGTTTTTTTAAACACTGTAAAGCAAACATTTAGCAATGAAGTATTTTTTCTTGTTCAAATATGTTGTGCAAATATTCTCCATTTGCCGAAGTGACTATACCCGAGCTGCTAGACTTGTGCCCCAAGGCGAGTTAACATAGTAAGGCTGTGTGCCCGAACTGTTCCTCGCCCTAGATTGCTTTCGTCGATGATGTGCCGAGGTCATCTTTAGCTCGGTATTCTGCCCCTTTTGGTGCTGAGGTCCTTGTTAGTTCGGCATTCTGGGCCTTGGGGTGCCGAGGTTTTTGCTAGCTCGGCAGTTTGTTAACTTATGAGTAAAATCATCTTAAGTTGACGATGTTCCATTCCTGGGGTATCTACTTACCTTCCAGGGTCTCGAGCTCGTACGCTCCCCCGAGTACTCTCTTCACTCGGTAGGGTCCTTCCCAGTTCGGCCCGAGTTTGCCAACGCCGGTCTCAGGAACCATGATTTTGCAGAGGACCAGGTCGCCGACGCGAAAGTTTCATTTCTTAACTCTGGCGTTGTAGTACCGAGCTACCCTTTGATGGTATGCTGCTGTTCTGATGTATGTGGGGTTGTTACGTAGCTCGTCGTTATTAGTATTGTCGTTGTATGCTTCCAACCGAAGTGAGGGGAATTCAATTTCGGCTGGGATGACTGCCTCCGTGCCGTAGGTGAGGTTGAAGGCAGTTTCTCCAGTGGCGGTCTTCTCTGTAGTTCGGTTTGCCCATAGGACGCTGGGCAGCTCATCTGCCCATAACCCTTTAGCTCGGTCTAGCCTAGCTTTTAGTTTGTGGAGGATTGCTCTGTTCATGACTTCTGCTTGACCGTTTGCTTGTGGATGCGCAACCGACGTGAAGTTTTGTCGGATCCCCATGCCTTGGCACCACTCTTGGAATTTGAGGTCCTCGAACTGCTTTCCATTATCGGAGATCAGCACCCGAGGTAGCCCGAAGCGGCACACTATGTTCTTCTAGAAGAAGTTCTGGACGTTTCGAGCTGTGATGGTTACGAGAGTCTCAGCTTCAACTCACTTGGCGAAGTAGTCTACTGCCACTACTAGGAACTTCCTTTTTCTTGTTGCTGGTAGGAATGGCCTGAGTAGGTTGATACCCCATTGTGCGAAGGGCCATGGGCTGGTGAGGTATTTGAGGTCGGCGGTGGGCTGATGGTGAATACTGGCGTGCTTCGGGCACTTCTCGCACTTCCTAATTAGCTCGACGGCGTACGAGCTCGGCTTCGGGAGGTCGTAAGCAGCGCGGGTAGGGGAGAGTGTAGGATCTTCGGTACAGCCGTCCGTCTATCATGATGTACTTGGCTACTTGACTCTCTACCCTCCTAGCGGCGTTGTATTCCGCGGGGAGGGTTCCGTGTAGCAGGAAGCTCGCGAGTGGATCAATCCAGCTCGGTTCTGCTTGGGCGACTGGAGCGACCTCCTCTGCCCCCCGGAGAATGCTAGGCCGAGCTAACTCCTCTATGTATACAGTTCTCATGGTGTTGTCACCGGCGCTGGCTAGCCGGGACATGGCGTCGGGCTCAGTGTTCTCTGACCTCGGGATTTGCTTGATGAAGTGTGACTAAAAATTAAGCAGTGCCTCTCTTACCTTTGCCAAGTAGGCGATCATAGTCGGCTTGCGGGCTTCGTATTCCCCTGTAACTTGGTTGACCACGAGCTAGGAATTGCTGCAGATAACTATGTGTTTTGCCTTCACCTCTTGCGCCAGAGCTAGCCCTGCTATCAACGCCTCGTATTCTGCCTCATTGTTGGATGCCGCGAACTCAAAGCGCAGTGCGTACTCCAGTTTCGTGCCACTCGGACCGTGGAGACTACACCGGCTTCGCTGCCTTGCTGGTTTAAGGAGCCATCTACATGAAGAATCCATGGCTCTTCAACTCAGTTCGCGCTTGGCCTAACCAGGAGAGATACCGAACTGGGTGCGACCTCACGGGGCTCGGACTCAGCCAGCCTGGGAGCACCGAGCTCACCCGAACTGGGAGCCCTGTGCTCAACCGGGCCAAGGTCCTCGGAGCAGAACGTGCATTCTACAACGAAATCCGTCAAGGCTTGGGATTTGATGGCGGTCTGGGGCTTGTACTAGAGGTCGTACTCACTGAGTTCAATGGCCCACTTTGAAAATCGTCCAACGACCTCGGGCCTGAGTAATACTTGTCTCAAGGGTTTGTCGGTGAGAACGGTGATGGTATGAGCTTGGAAATATGGGCAGAGTTTACGGGCCGCAATGACTAGCGCATATGCCAGCTTTTCTATCTCTGGATATCTCGTTTCTACTCCCTGCAATATCTTACTAACACAGTAGATGGGTCGTTGGACCCGATCTGCTTCCTTTATTAGTACCGAACTGACCACTTCGTCGTTTGCCGAAAGGTACAGTTCTAAAACATCGTCCTCTTCGGGCCGAGTCAACACCGGGATACTGGGAAGGTATTTCTTGAGCTCGTCAAATGCGAGCTGGCAGTTCGGGTTCCACTCGAACCCTTTGCCTTTTATTGCCTTGAAGAAGGGCAGGCAATAGTCTGCTGACTTAGACATGAAAAGGCTTAGAGCGGCTATCCTACCATTTAGCCTCGGAACTTATTTTACTTTTCGGGGTGGTCTCATATATAGGATGGCCTTTATTTTGTCCAGGTTGGCCTCAATACTGCGCCAGTTGACGATGTACCCTAGGAACTTACCCGAGGTGACACCGAAGACACACTTGTTTGGGTTTAGTTTCATACTAAATTGACGTAGAATTTGGAAGACAGAGTGCAAGTCTTGTATTAATTCACGCGAAAACTGTGTCTTGACGACCATGTCGTCTACATAACATTTTATCTTCGTGCCAATTAAGGGCTAAAATAGCTTATTCACGAGTCTTTGGAAGGTCGCCCTAGCATTTTTCAGTCCGAAGGGCATGACCTTGTAGCAGTACAGGCCGAACTCGGTTATGAAGGTGGTTTTTTCCTCGTCGGACGGGTCCATCCTGATTTGGTTGTAGCCCGAGTCGGCATCTAGGAAGCTTAGCAACTCATGTTCCGAGGTCACGTCCACTAGGCGGTCAATCATAGGGAGGGGGAAGCAATCTTTCGGGCAAGCTCGGTTCAGGTCGGTGTAGTCGACGCACATGCGCCACTTGCCGTTTTCCTTTTTTACTAGAACTGGGTTGGCTACCCAGCTCAGGTAATGAACTTCCCTTATGAAGTCTGCTGCGAGGAGCTTCTCAACCTCCACATCGACCGCCCTCCAGCGTTCTGGGGCTAATGGGTCTGGCTACAGGGTCAGTATTGAACTTGTGAGTTATGAGCATAGGGTCTATGCCGGGCATTTTTGCCACGGACCAAGCGAAAGCATCTAAGTTACTGAGTAAGAAGCGTACCAGTTTAGATCGCAGGGGTTCTTCCAGGGATGCTCCGACCTGAAGTAATCTGGCGGGGTCTTCTGTCGAGACAGAGATGGGAACAGTTTCCTCTGTTGGTAAGCTCGCTCCTCCTGTTCCGTAGGTCGCTCCAGTTCGAGGTCGTTAGTTATCTTGGCTTTTCCCTTGAGGGCGGAAACATAGCACTTGCAGGACTCGAGCTGGTCGCCCCGCACTACCCCGATGCCGAAGCCCGTTGGGAACTTCATGGCCAAATAGTAAGTGGACGCCCCAACTTTTAAAGCGTGGGTGATTGGTCGACCTACTATGGCATTGTAGGGGGAGGGGGTTGCGACCACCAGAAAATCGTGACTGAGTCTTACCGTGCAAGGCCACGTGCCAATTTCCACAGGTACTGTGACCTTTCCCAGGGGTCTGACCTCTTCTCCGCTGAAGCCGACCAGTGGGGTGTTCGTGGGCTTTAAGTCACTCTCTCGGAACTGGAGCTTGTCGAAGGCCGCTTTAAAGAGGATGTCTGCCGAACTGCCGGAGTCAATGAGTACCCGTCGGACTTCGAAGTCGTTGATCTTCATCTTTATGACAAGTGCGCCGTCGTGGGGGTAGTGGACCCCGCACGCATCGTCTTCGGTGAAGAATATAGGGTCTTCCGTCCTAGGCCGCTTCGGGGGATTTCGTTCTTCTCTGGCGGCTTCCCAGGTCGACACGCGAGCTGCTGCCGAGGTGCACCCTGCCACGATCGATCCTCCAACGATCACGTGGATCGTTCCCTGAACTAGTCTTTCCTCTGGGGGCTGCTTCTGTGGTTCCGCTGGCTGGCTATTGGACTCGGGAGCTTCCTTGCTGTGCTCTCCCTGCCGACCTGGCTTATTACTATTATTATTATTATTGTGCTGTACAAAATTTCGTAGATACCCGCGATGGATAAGTTCCTCTATCTCGTCGCGGAGATTATTATAATGTTCGGTGCTATGACCGTGATCGCTATGGAAACTGCAGTACAAGTTTTTATTCCTCTCGTTCGGGTTTCCCTTTAGACGAGGTGGCCACTTCACATATGGGGGGCGTCTTTGATCGTCATTAAGATCTCGGCCCGCTTCGCGTTCAAGGGTGTGTAGTCCGCCCGAGCTGCTAAGGGAGCTTAGAACGGCTGGCTTGGCCTCATCTCCCGAGCTGGGTCTTTCCTTCTTCTGTCATCTGGGTTGGAGGGCTCACCTTCCCTCTTCCTTTTCTCGATCCCGCTTTCAGTCATTTGGTTGATTTCCTCCTCTGTTCTCATGAATTTGTCCGCGAGCTTGAGGAATGCAGTCACGGTCGCGGGCTGGCTAACTACCATGTGCCACTTGAACTCCTTGTGTGTCACTCCTCTCTTGGCTGCCGCGAGCTGCACCGCGGGGTCTAGTCGCGGTATCTGCAAGCATGCGTCATTGAACCGCTTGATGTAGCCTCGGATGGACTCTCCTCTCTGGACTACTTCAAAGATGCTCTCCTCGGTTCTGGGGCACCGCTTGCTGGTAACGAAGTGCGCGGTGAAGACCTGTACGAATTGGGTCCACCTTCTTATTGACCCGGGGGCCAGATTCCTGTACCAGGTACGGGCCACCCCCCTGAAGGTGGTGGTGAAGGCCACGCACATGCAGGATTCACTGGCCCTTGGTAGGTGCATTTGGGACTGGAAGGCATCGATGTGGTCGTTGGGGTCGAAGGACCCGTCATACTTGTCTAGAGAGGGGAGTTTGAAATCTCTGGGCATGGGGACTGTAAGGAGTTCTGACGAGAGGTGGGAGGGGACTGAGAGAATAGGGGCAGCATTTTCCTCGTCCGAGCTTGTCTCTTCTTTACCTCGGAGCTCGGGCAGGACGTGGGTGGTAGTTCGGCGACTTCGCCGGCGTCTTCGTTGCTGCTTAGAGGGTCTGGTACTGGCGCTGCTGGCCTCGGTGTTTCCGAGCTTGATGGGCCCGGACTGTTGGTAGTCTGCCGCTAGGACACCGAATCGGTTCTCTGTGGGCGGGAGCTCAGACTTGGAGTGTCGAGGTGCTGACTTGGATGGCGAGGAGCTTCCCGATCCGCCGGCGAGCTGCGAGGCGGGGGTGATTAGTCTTTCCCTTCGGCTCGGGGATGAGGTCTGGCTCTTGGAGGGGTTCTGAAGTTAGGAGGCTTCTCCTCGGTGAAGGCGTCCGCCCTTTGGGGAGGGCTTAACCGGCTTCGGAGCGGGGTGCCGAGGTGGAAGCTGTGGTTGAGAGGCAGTTGGGGGAACTATTGTTGATAGTGATACTGAGAGATGTGGTGCAGTACTTGGTGCTGCTGGAGCTAATGCTACTAGAACTGCTGCATTTGGGCTTGCATTGCCCGCATGCACTGCATCAAGTCATCAAACTGGTTTTGGCTAGTCGCCGGAGGGAGGACAACTGGTTCGGCAAAGGTTGTCTCGACAGGGAGAGGAAGGGGAACATTCACAGGCGCTACCATGTTTGGTGTGCTGAGGCTAGGGATTTCGTTCGTCGATAGGGGGACGGCGAACTGTCCTATGCACACAGTGGCGGGCTGGGGGTGTTCCCCTACAACATTCAGGTTGTGTCTGTTGTTGTTGGGAGAAGCCATGGGAGCTAAGGTTTCTTTGAGAGAGAGAGAGAGAGAGAGAGAGAGAGTTAAAGGTTAGGGGAGGCTTTTTGAAGTTATCCCACAGACGGCGCCAATTGATGATGCGCAATCCGGTCTGTCCTAGCTGCCGGTTACCTCGCTTCTGACAAGATCAGAGGTGCTTGAAACAAGGGAGAAAATGGAGGCTTCCGGGGAGGAACCCGGTTGGAACACTCCGAAGCTCAAGTTAGTGTTCTTCAGAAGGAAAGGGAAATGAGGAATTCTAAGACCAGAAAATGCAAGAATCACATACCCCTTTCTTTGTGAGATGGGGGCCTTTTATAATCACCATGCGTGCTCACTTCCATGCCTCTGCCAGTTTGGGCATCATTGCCTCTGCCAGATCGGGTCACTTCCTTCTATCAACTGCTAGTTCGGGTGTCATAAACTCCACTGCCAATTGCCAGTTCGGGTGTCATAACCTTCACTGCCAGTTGCCAAGGCCGCCTCTGTCCGTCTGAGATGGCGGTGGCAGGTGGCCGTTGGATGGCGGCTGTCATGTGTCAGTCCTCTGATCGATCAGGTGCGCCGCCTCCGTGTATGGTCTCCTGGGCGTCAAGTACGGTTGCTCAGTCAGGCGATTTGGAGCCGAAGTGGTCTTTTAATGTGAAGTCTCGAGTTCGGATAGGAGTATGGCCCGAACTGCCCCTGGGTGGGTAGTTCGAGCTTTCGGCCTTTGGTGCTCTTTGTAAGGCTCAGGGCCTTGAAGGGAGAGCTCGGGACTCTTTAGTTCGGAGCTCGGTTTGTAGGTTCCTTCGAGGGAGCTCGGCTCTCCTTAGTTTGGAGCTCGGGTTGCAGGTTCCTTCGAGGGAACTCGGCTCTTTAGTTTGGAGCTCGGGTTGTGGGCCTACTGCCGTGCCGAGCTGGCGTTTATGCCAGGTCACTCTCGGTTACTTCCACGTGTCGCATGGCCGAGGGGTCGGGTCAAATCTTTCTCCATCAATAAACATTAATTCCTGCTTGGCACCTATTTTAACTGTATTTCGGGCCTAAAAATTCTGACTCTGGGCTGAACTATCATTCTTTCTATATTAAAATATTTAAAATAAAATATAATTATAATACAAAAATATAAAAAATATAAGCTTTCTTTGCCAAAATAACAAAAGAGAATTGGGGTTTTTATAGTTCAGTCCTTCCTTAGGGTGGAGCTAAGATTTGTAAAGGAGGACTGAATCCTGCCCGTATATTAGATCAGCACCCCACATCCCACCTCAGCAGTGTATTGGATGCATCTCCCCATGACAAGTACGAAAGATGTTCCTGATCCAGTGAGATGTGTATGTGGGGTGTGTTGGGTGGGGCACCAATCTGATCTATGCAAAAGATAGGAGTCTGAGCACATGCTTGGTTTCATGGGCATTTTCTGAAAAAAACGTTGCCATGTCTATGCACTCTAAGTTTTACCATTACTAGACCACTAGGGCCCCACTCAATACTTATTTGTGAAGATTGAACCACTTGTTTGGTTCAATAGTTTATTGAACAAATGCTGAAAAACGGAATTGTTTTCAATTTATTTTTTGTGATTGGAACGGTTGAGGGAAGTGACAAATTCTCGCTTCCCCCAATAGCTTGACGTTTCTCAAAACATAGATCTGACATGGTATCAATGCGGAGGTAGGTCATTAAATAGGACTCCATCATTGTGGTGCCAAGTGCCATATAGCTGTTTTGAGATGACATGTGTCATAATATCAGTAGAGCATCAAATCTGCCCGTATCAATATTCTAATTTTCTTTTTTATTCAGACAACAATGCCATGATTTCCGGTGACAAGAATAGTACAGCAAACAATGAAGATGGTTATTGGCTGCTCTCTTCTTATCTCTGCCAATGATGATGGGGGAGTGAAGTCTCTTTAGCTCTTGGATTGAAGCCTAAAGAAGCAAAAGATGATAAAGTTAGAAATACCACCCACTCATACTTTCTTGATGTACTCTATAGCCTTCATTTTTTATTTATCTCAAAGCCAGCAGCAAGAAATTTTTGATGACTACTAATTAAGTATATAGCAAGGTTGTTAAAATCGAACCGATCAAGGGTCTGGTTCCCAGGTCGAAAAGTCCAACTATTCGAACGGTTTGACTGCCCAAGTCAGTGGTTTATTAAACAAATCGATAGTTTTTGGCGAAATGACGGTTCTGTGGTAAAACAGTCCCAGTTTTTTTTTTCAGTCTGACCGTCCAGTCTAGTCGGGTCCAATTTTAAAAACCATGGTATATAGTCTGGTATAATGGAGGAGAGGTTGTTTGCGTTATATAATCGAACCCCACAACGGAATAACCATCTTCAGTGTTTGCCATAGTATTCCTGTCACCAGAAATCATGGCATTGTTGCCAGAATAGAAAAGAACAATGTCACACTGAATCATGGAACCTGTTGTTTCTTGAAATGCCCCACCAAACAGCCAAATTTGGCGTTTCATGCATCGGTGGGATCCTGATTTTCGAGGCATGCCCGATTTTTTAATAATCGGTTGAATCAAACAATGACATACATGAACGTTTGTTGAAACATCTATGTGAATCCGACGTAACACCGTTTTTTTAAAAAACAGCCACAGTTCCAAACACCCCCTTAGATTGGGTTTGGGACTATGGATTGGATTGAGGCTAACCTGGCACAAGTTGGAGCACTAACCTATTAACAGGATTGGCTAATGAAGGTTGTTTGTTTGCAGTCTTTAGTTAATAAAGAGCGTACTGGAAGAAGAAGAAGATGATAGACAATTTATTGCTTAATTGCTAGCATATATATCAAGTGATAGCAAATAGGTTCATAAACACAACCCCATGACAGGTCCAAGAAGCACCAAATGACCCTTTTCTGGTTCCATTTGCCATAAAAGCAACAACACATAATACCACTACTTAGTACGTACCATCCAATATTGCATGCAAATTCAAATAAAGACATAGACTGTTCAATGTTGTTCATGCATTAACCTTGGACGCCCATCCTGCAATTACATATTCCTTTGCAGCCTTGGTCTTAATGAACGACTCCCGAGAGAAAAGTGACTGCACAGAGTAACATAAGACCATCGTCAGTAGACAAGGCGAGACATGTCTGTTACCATATTTATTTGAAGCAAAGGAAATGTAATTAAGAGTTGATTACTACTAATACTTAGTTACCAATTACCACACCTCAAGTACCTCATTGCAACTAATGTGTCATATTGCTAACAAGAGAATACATCTTTCATTGAAATTAAAGTGGATTTTTCTTTGCTTAATTATAAAACTAGCTAATTAATTGGATGTGGAACTTATAGAAATGGCCTAGAGGAGGAAAGATAAACTAAGTATCATGCATGGACACATTACTTAAAGAGTTAAGGTACATATTGTTTGACATAAATTAAAATATTTTAGCAGATAGAAATGAAGCACAAGTAAAAAGAGGGGAAGATGACTTTAGGTACTGCCATTCATATATATCATTCCATCTTCTGAGCAAGCTAGGAGATTGAAAGTCATCCAGGCACCTACACATTAGATTAGAGACTCCATTGGATGGAAACATGGTTGGGAATCCTTTATTCAGTACAAAAAATTTGGAGTTTTTTAGACTTGGAGTTCTTTCAGGTCCCAAAGTTATATGGCAACATGAATTGTTATGTATATAATTAGAAGGAAGAGTTAAATTTTTACTTCTCCTTGGTGATCGGTCCTTTCAGATCCCAAAAGCAGGGTATCACTGACTTCCTCTGCAACCTAAGTCTACCTTGTTTTTCTTTATAGCCAGAACTCAACTCAATATGTTTTTTTCTTTCTTTTTGGGTGGACAAACTCAATATGATTGGTTCCGGGAGTTCTTGCGACAGCATTTTATCTGTGTGTGTGTGGGTAACCAAAGAGGAGTGCTAGAAACAGACTCGAGGCAACTTCAAGATGGTAGAGTTTATACCATCCAGTGGTATATATGCGTACCTCCATGTAAGTTTTGACAGTGGACAAATCATCTGGGATGGCCCAGCTTTTATAATGGCCAAGAGCAACTTCAAGATGGTAGAGTTTGGGAGCCAGGCTCAAATCAACAGCTGAAACCTTTTCTCCATTAACGTACGGGCCCTGAGATTGATGAGTTAAAATTATCAAAATGAATAACGTTGTAGAAAGAAGAAGACCATAGAATAGGCATGAATAGGAGGAGCAGGTACATGTGCTTTGAGATGGTCATCCAATGAGCGCAGTGCATCCAACAATTCCTGCTCAGAGCCATCATTGGGATCGTTGCTCTTTAAGAACTTGACAAAAGACGGGAATATTTTGGATACCCTGCAATCCCAAACGTATTTTAACACCATAACACGTAAAAACATGTTGTCACTTAGATTGAGAAGAGATGGTACACATTGAGACTATCTACATATACGTTTTCTGCCCATGGCGATTGAAAAGCTTAGTAATTTCTATTCTGACTGGTGAAGGGGAAAACAACTTATAACAAAGGATTATCATTTATCAGAGAGGAGGTTACTGGAACAACCACCCCACACCCAAAAGAAAAAAGGAAAAAACACATAGTTATTAAAAATAAAGGAGCTCTACAGTGACAACTATATGCTATACAAGCTAAAAACGAATTTAAAAAACAAAAATGTATGCAGTAGCAGAGAGAGAGAGAGAGAGATTACACGGAGGCATATTCAGGGGGAGTAGTGAGAGGAGGGTCGGGAAATTTCTCCTCGATAATCTGGGTGATGACATCGGAATCGGAGATCCATTTGTCGTCGGATTTAAGTACGGGAACCTTCCCTTCTGGGTTTGCCTCCAAGAACCTAACCAAACATCAAAACAACAATAACAATTACAAATTTATTCATTCCAAGGAGGCAGGAGCAAAGCAAGATTCAACCAAACATGAAGACAAATGATGGGAAAAAGTAATGTATGAATTCTTTTGAGTAAAAGCTAAAAGGAAAAAAAAAACAAATGTGAAATAAAATGAACAGAAGTCAGATTAGATTCTCACCATTGAGGCTTGTCATTGACGTTGATCAAGTGCATCTGGTAGGGAATGTTCTTCTCCTCCAGAGTTAGAAGAACCCTTTGGCTGAAAGGGCCTGCTTGTCACCGATCAATCCCAAAGAAAACCCGTGAATAGTTAAGTAATACAACAAAGAGAGTAAAAAAGAGGGAGAGGATAAACACATAACAAATACAGAGAGAGATGAAAGAAAAAATGGAAAAGGAGATCCATCTTACAATCTCCAAGGACATCAGGAGCACCAACGGCAGCCTTCACACAAACTTCCACGGTCATTTTGCTGGTTTTCCGGTGATCGATATTCCTATTGATTACAGAATAGTGAATACTAGGAAACAAAGAACAGTACCACTCTTTTAAGGGTGGGAGTTTTAAAGCGTGTGTGTGTCAGTGTATGACAACGTGGGAGACTTGGAGTGCTATTGTCCACCGGACTTGAATCCAGACCCTTTTAATTTTATTTTATTTACCATTAATTTATTTTAACAAATGATTCGGGCATACTCCTTTTGATTGTGAAAGGTCTATGGAATCATTGATTTCTTCAATAAAACATAATAAAGCTCAATGAGGCCATCTTACCTAGAAGTATGCGACTGTAACAACAATATTATTACTTGCTAGCATCGATATGCTATGCCAACGTCATGTCAAAATTCAAGTTCAAACTCATTCCCAATTAACAATCATCTCTCTAAAAGCTTTGGGCAACGTCCCAAATCACAGAAATCATCAGCAAATGAGCAAATTGGAATCCACAAATCAATTCATTCAAGGCTCTAACCAAACATCCTCTTAAAAAACAAGAATATATTCCCTTAGACATGATCAAAGGTGTGCCCTTGATGTGTCAAAATCACTCCTTTGCATCTTTACAACTAGACAAACAAGTTTAAATCATTGATTTATCCCCCCATTTACTTTCCTCTATGTGCACTCTATTCATCTCTCGTTTTCGCATTTGTTTTGGTGTGCCTCTCAAATCTCAATTGGTCTTTTGATATACCAGGAACGAATAAACATATCTAGTTTTTTAAATGGGGCACATCCCAAGCCGCTATTTGTTATAACAGAAGTCAAAACACATGTACCTTTGAGATATTGGAAGGTGTACTCCCTTCGTCAACATGGGTTATGTGAATTCAGTACACCTCACAATTCGTAATGATATATTATAGTTTGGGTTAGTGAAGGGGAGAAAGATTCTCCATGCAGGGGGGATGTTGTTTATAAGGGGGCTGGAGATAAATACATTTAAGAAATTAATTTATGAATTCCGAAGCGGAGTGGACTATAAAAACGCCTTGTTAATAATAGCATATGCCAAAATTTCTTTATATAATTATCCATGGATTTCTTCTAAAATCTTTTGTTTTTAATTGAAATTATTCAAAACGGGTTCGGATGTAGTAGGCACGTTAGGTAAGCACAGTGAGTGAGCACGTAATAACTATGTGATACATGTCCTAGCTAATGCGCCTTTCATCCAAACGTTTTTGCTCCGTTAGACAGCAATAATTAAAAATAAAAAAGGAAAACATAAATGAGTCCCAATTTCCAACACGTTTAGGTTTTCCTTTTTCATTGTTTTTATTTTTAATTATTTTGATAAAGATAATAAAGTAATTGATAAGAGCAAAAACGTTTGAACGAAAGGCGCATTAGTTGGGGCATGTGTTGCACAGCTATTATGTGCTCCATTGTGCTTACCTAACGTGCCTACTACATCCGGACCCATTCGAAACATGTGCAATTAAACTTATTCACGGGCGAAGCTAGGCCAGCTTCGAGCCAGACTTTATTTCTTTATTAACATTTAGGCCCAAGCTCAAGTTCATCCCGGCCATCGGGCCTAAATTTTGAACCCAAGCCCAACCCAAAAACAATGTCGGACTTGGTGTTTTGTACCCAAATGTGCAATAAAAGGACAGGTTGGGCCGAGCTGACCCATTGGGCTACCCGACCCATGAATAAGTCGACGTACAATACATGGGCTTTGTTAAGTGAAATTAAAATAGAATGATCCTTACTATACTAAATAGACAATGGGCCAGACTTCGGGCTCAACTTTACATTATCTAGGGCTCAAGCTTTGAGCCAACCCATTAGAATTTTGGCAAAAGTCTAAGCCTAACCCATGAATAGATAATGTGGAGAATTTAGGATATGCATAAATATGCTAGTTAGAGAAACACACAATGACACAAATTAAAAAATATCAATTAATAACACTAAATCCAAGTCTTAAATGATTATAAATAAGGTATATATCCATAAGAAACAAATATTTTGATACTTTGGTAAAAAAAAATCTTGATTTCTTGATAATTTAATTATGTGAGGTGTGAACTACTAGACTACACTTGGAAAACATTAAAAAAGTATAAAAAACTAAAAATTTGCATGTATTTCTTAATTCTTAGTGGGCAAACATTTTTCTTATTAATATTTATAAATGAAAAAAAAACCTATGTTGCTAGGAAGCTATTATACTAGAAGAGTCTTGACCAATCCCCTCACCCCCCTCCCCCCCACAAAATTTTGATGAATGCAACTTGATTCCTTTTTTGAAGTGTAAAAAGTGAAACTCCTAATCTTTTGTTTGAAAATTCTTGTTGTTGATGAATACAACCTCATTGGTTATAACTTTTATGAAATTGGTTGATTGGTTATATACACTAGTAAGTGCACACGTGCTTTGCACGTGGTAATTCTAAATGATGATGATAATGATAGTAATAATGTATCTAAATTTTTTTATAAACTTTATGTATTTGTTTATATATATATTTTTTATTATTAATCAGATATTGACTGAAAATTCAAATCTGATTACATAAACACCTCATCCAAATATGTGATAATCGGATCAAGTTGTGAATTTTATTTGGTTAGATTCTTCTTTTTGTAATATTTAATCCTTTTGTGTATCTTTTTTTGTTCATTTATCAAAAAATGTAAAATTTAAATAAATGGAATTGAATGGGGTGAAAAATAGTAGTTCATTTTACAATTTAAACCTCATAATTAAATAGGGACTAAATTCAAAACTGAGTATTTTAGTGAAAAGAAAGTTCCACAATCTTATTCATATTTTTCATAGTAGTGTAAATATATAATTATAGATGTGTTCAATTTTTCAATATTTTGTTGTATTTGTGTGTAAAAACAATTCTAATGTCACATTTACTTTTTGTTTAATATGATAAATATATGATATTACACATGTGCCTAAATATTTTTTGTAAAATTTATATATGTTTTTCATTTTTGTGTTTTTATATTTTATTAACTTTTATTATTTATTTATGACATTAGAGGTTAACATGTTTGACCCAAAATTTGGACTATTTATCTTTGCCAAACAATAAAATAATTTCGTTTTTTGTTAGTACTAAATTATGCATTTCATTTTCATTACCAATAAAAATAATTATTGTTTATTACACTTATTTTTTTAATTTGATTAATAAAAATATCATAAATGTGTAATTTTTTCTATATTTTTTGTAAGTTTCTATATTTATTTCTATTTTAAAAATTTTATTACCTAACTATGACTTTGTAGGTTGATCAATTTGATCCGGATGGTTAAATTGCTTAGCCACCACTTGGATTCAAAATGGTTTTGTTTTTGAGTCAGCTTTAAAATATATGGATTTATATTGTTAAAATATTTAACACAAATCTAATTTAATAAGAGAAAATGATTTTGTTAAAATATTGTTTATTACTCTAAATGCACAATTATGGAAATTTTAGTTGCCATTAAAATTGTAATAAAATAACTTTTATACCTTTTCTCAAACAAAGAAGTAGAGGATAATTTTAGTCCAAAAAAATTTCACATTAATATATATATATATATTAATAATTGAATGTACCCTAAAAAAAAAGAAAATGGCTAAATGCTAAAATTTAAAACAAATATAATTATCACAGTTAAGCAAGTATGGTGGTGACTTGTGAATTTGAAATAGAAGCCAATGATTCTAAATAAAGAAATTAATGGGAGGTACTAGGAGATGTCTTAAATTAATTAGGAGAGAGTAGGTTTTGAATTTTTTTTTTTTTTTTATGGAAGAGCCAGTAGGCAAAATTTCATTAGCTCAATGAAACATCCATTGCAATAGTATTACATAAGAAATCCAGAAGAACTGGCCAAGTAAAAGGTCTAGGCAGAGATAAATCCCGTCTAGCTAGCAACTAAGGGAGCAGCAACATTTGCCGTCCGGTGCACATATTTCACTCAGCATGGACGAAGGTGAGATAACAGAATCTTGTAGGCAATAATTATATGGAACAACCACCATGGCAGAAAGGGAGCATCCACCAACATGAGTTGGAAAAAGCTATAAACATCACCTTCAATAATAACATTGATAAGTGAAACTCTTGAATTAATGAGAGACCTTTAATTTATATATAGCCACTGCTTCAGCCATGGCAGGGCTCTCACACTGAAATAGGGAAAACAAATGTCATAAAGTTGAGTTTGAATTTAAGAAAAGCAAAGCAAATGTGATGAAGTTGAGTTTGAATTTGATTTCGAAGCGATTGATATTTATGTGGTCTCATGATTTACTTAGGTTGTGTTTGGTATTCAAAAGTTTTGAGTTGATCGATGTAAAACATGTATTGTCACATCACATTATGAGAGTAGTTTCAATTAGAAAAATGCAAACTTTGCATTGAAGGAGAGAATTAATACAAATATATTCAAAGCAAATACAAATAATATTGTCATGTTCATGAACCTTGCATATTTATATTTAAACTCTTTCCAAATGAAGCCCAAAGTTAGTCAATGTAACAAGTGTGGATTTCAATATTGAAATTCATATTTGTATCCATCACAATCAAAATCATTTCGTAAAAATGCAATATTAAACCAACTTTGCATTTTTTTCTTTTTTTTTTATAAATGGTGCATGGTGCATATTTGTATTTGCAATCTTTCCCAAATAGAGCCTTATGGTTACAACATCTAATTTAAACATTTCAAATTCAAATAGTAAATCAAGATAAAAATTAAAAGTAAAAACAACACTACTTCTGAACATAACCTTAATATTATTCAATAGGGAAATTGTCTAAAATTCACCATCACTTTTCATGAATTCTCTTAAACTCACTATAATTTTTCAAAACGTCCAAAACTCCCCATATCAATGAGATAACAGTAACTTGACTAATAGACGTTGTTAACTTACTATTTTACCCTTTTTTATGTTCGACCCATTTTGCAATATCCCAAAATTACCCCCATCATTCTTCACCCCAAAACCCTAATAGTTTGAATGAAAGAGAACCATTTCCACTGCTTCTTCCCATTTGAAAAAGAGAAAACCATTGCCATTTGCTGTTGCTTCTTCCCCGTCTGAGAAATAGAAAACCATTGCTATTGATTCTTCCATCGTCTAAGAACGTGAAACCCATTGCCATTTGCCACTGCTTCTTCTACCATCCGAGAAATAGAAAACCATTGTTGTTGATTCTTCCATCGTTTGAGAATATGAAACCCATTGCTGCTAATTCTTCCACTATCTGAGAATGTGAAAACCATTGCCACTGCTTCTCCCACCGTCTAGAACAATACCAGCCAAAACGAAACCAACTGTGACAACAAAAAGACAATGGTCACCATTGCATCCAACTAATATTGTAGAAAAACTAATAAAGTGATAAAAGTTTTCAAAAAAATCAAACAAAAATTAGCCATTGCATCCAACTAATATTGCAAGAAATTTAAAAAAAAATATTTCGGAGAATAAGATAAAAAAATTACAAAAAATATTTTTGCGCCCTTGATGGGAATTTACATTTCAAATTCAAGTTGCAAAATTTACAATGCATATTTACATATTTCAAAACATTAGAAATCTCTGAAACTTTGACCATAATCTTCATTCCTTCACAGCTTCAAATCAAATATAGGAGTGAGTGAGATAGGGATAGTGGTGGTGTGGTGGCAGCCGGAATCAAGATCTGAGTGAGAGAGGGTGGTGTCGCAGCCAGAATCGAGATCTGAGCAAGAAAGGATGGTATAGCGGCTAGAATTGAGATCAGAGAGAGAGAGAGAGAGGGGGTGAAGCGATGACTGGAATCAAGATCTGAGCGAGAAAGGATGGTGCAGCAGCCAAAATTGAGATCTGAACGAGAAAGAGAGAGGAAGAGAGGGTGGAGCGACGGTTGAAACCGAGATCTGAGTGAGAGAGGATGGTGTGGTGGTCGGAATTGACATCTGAGCGAGAGAGGATAGTACGGCGACTGGAATTTAGATCAGAAAGAGAGAGAGAATCTAACGCTAAAAGACCATTTTTCCCTAACTCTCTAGTCCGGGGTTGTTTGGTCATGAGACTGTTATTTTTGCTGATATGGACAACAACTTCAGCCAATGAACATTAACAATAATATATCCGAAGGTGAGTTTTAGAAAATACAAACATGTTAATGACATGGGGAGTTTTGAATTTTGGACGTTTTGAAAAGATATGACGAGTTTAAGACAACTTCCCTATTCAATAATCATGAAACAACAACTATGAATCATATGCCCCCACGTCTGCTATGATTTATTATTTTTGGTGGGGTCACCTCTCACCTGTTTCACTGTTCAAGCTCTGACAAAACTGGGCTAAACAACTCAGACTGAGTAAACGTTTATATGTTTGGGAACGAAAGTAACAAATAAAACGTATGGTGTCACCACGTTGGACCCAGCCTCCAGCTTTTTCGGGAGAAAAGTTATGAAATTACTTGATTTATGCTTATTTTCCCATCTCCACTCCAACAACTAAAGTGAGAAAAAAAAGAAGGAACCAAAAATTAAAAAGCGACATGTGAGATGGAGTGGCTATGGTGTCCGGTGTCCCCCATTCCTCCTTTCACAAACTGTCCCGGATTTCTTGATACTGTTAGTGGGTCAGGATGAAGTAGGCATGTTAGATAAGCATAATGAGTAAATATGTAATAGTTGTTACACATGTTTCAATTAATATGTTTTTATTTTGTTAAAAATAATAAATAATAAAAAAAACGTAAATGAGTTTCAACTTCTAATATGTTTAGGTTTTATTTTTTTATTGTTTTTATTTTTAATTATTTTGATAAAAATAATAAAATAATGAATAATTTCTGTCTAATGGAACAAAAATATCTAGATGAAAAACACATTAACTGAGACATGTGTCACACAGCTATTATGTGATCGCTCATTATGTTTACCTAACATGCCTACTACATCCAGACCCACCGCTAGTGGCACACCCCTTTTTATTACGTGAAATTACAATGATGGAGAGTAGCTGTAGTCACCCCGAGGTCGATCCACATCTCCAAAATCTTACACTAAATAAATATCTTCGAATTCTCTTTCTAACTTCATCAAATTCAAAATAGAGTCGTCAATGGGTTTGGTCTATCCCATGGAACTTAATCGATCAAATAGGTTATAACAGTTCTTGTTTTGTGATTTGTGTCTTGATGAATAATTGTATTAAAATTGGTTATTGCTGCTTTCAAATCAATTATATATAGTTAAATAATGAATACAAAGGTATCTTAATTTTTCTTGTAATTTTTCCGTATATTTATTTTATATCTAAGAGGATGAATTCCATAGATAGTTGAGTCTGACGTGATCATCCCAGATTCCCAGTTAATAATTGGTTCAGTCTTGGGTCTATTTTATAGGACCATTTAACAATCGTTTTAGCATCCACCATCCAATAAAAAAATAAAATATTGAAAAAAGTTTAAGTCACCACCAATCATATTTGGATGTGATCAATATCCATCCAAGCTACCACATATACACTACCATTGCAAGATTTTGGAATAAAGGTGACAGAAAAAAAAAGTAAGAAATTAAATAATAATAATAATAATAATAATAATAATAACCCCCAACCAACCTTGGTGTCAAAGGAGATTTGATGGGTTTCTGCTACAACAAGTCAACAAGTCAGAGATCCTACGGAACCACAAGGTTCTCCTTGCTACACTTTGGGCAGTTCAGGCTGTGGAACATGGACAGCCACAGTTTTCTCGTTGTTTAGGTGCCAATATGGTTATTGATTAATGACAAATCAAATTAAATATGATTTAAGCCTTCTAAACATTTTGGGAGGTCCGTTGTACCAGACTCCCCTACAAACTACTAGCCACAGATCATGTCCGTTGTGTCACATCGATCAGTTGGTCCTATACTTTCATTCAATCTATCACAATTACGAGCCCAGATTTCTTAATCACTTTTCCTACCCACTTTAGGAACTAACAAGTATGCTTGTTATACGTATTTATACGTCTAAACCATGATTTTAAAAAACGAACCTGTCAGGGGTCCAGTTATCGGTTTGAACGGTCTGACCATTCAGGCCTGTTTTGGCAAAAATTTAAAAAATTTAAAAAAACTTAAAAATTTGGAAAACGATTATAACCGTTCGAACAATTAACTAGCCGGTTCCGCGGTTTATTGATAAAAATCAACGATTTTGAAAAAAAAATGCAGTTTTGAAGAAAAACGAAATCGATCAAATGACCAATTCCCGATTTTTCCGGTCCGATTTTGAAAACAGTGGTCTAAAGTAAAAGGACACACTGAATGAAGGTGCAAGAAACAACTGTAGAAAAAAAAATAAAAAGTGTAGGAAACCCAGAGTGATGTTATTTGCACTAGTGCTGAAATTTTATAGAAAAGGGTTTACATGGGAGGAAATGCAGTCTGTGTCTCAAACTCACTTCCCAGCATGATAATTCAGCATTTTGAGTGGAAAATCAAGTGAAAAAATATAAATACAAGGATGCCCTTAATGTCTGGTTCGGGTAGGTGGAGCATGGTTTTGGGCCACACCCCAAGCCCTAGAGCAATATGAGGTAAAGGTTTAAAAGTGAAAACATAGGCCTGGCCTATGAGGCCCATGGGATTCATTAGGTTTGACAAGATTCTTAGGTTTAAAAGTGAAAACATGATAACAAAATAAGGGAAAATCTAATCATCTATGCTGTCGGAAAGACATAGTTATTACTTACCGTACTTATGATATTAGTTGATTGGTTTTATAAGTTTTTCCGATATTATATCTGTTTGCTATTATAATCGAACCCTTGGTATAATGAATTGGACCTCTTGATTTAATGTTTTTTGTAGGAAAAAAAAAAAGAACTATAGATATGACAGATTCAGTTTTGTTCCATATAGCAAAGGACCATCAGTAGGTGGAAACTAAGGCCACTTAGGTTGTGTTTGGTTTGAGGAATAAAGTAGGAAAAGGAAGAATAAAACAAGAAAACCTTTACAAATATTGTATTAGTTTTTTTATCTTTTTCTTCCTTTTCCTACCTTTTTCCCTCAAATCAAACATAGCATTAACGTCTTAACCCATGTTATCATATGAAGTTTAAGAATCTCTGAATCATGAGTATTGTGACTTTTTTAATCCTTAGAGGAGCGGAGGAGCCTTTCAACATTTTCTTTTAGGTTTCAGACAGTTATTATAAATTGAAATGGATCGGCAAGCAAGAACGTTCATGGTGAATAAATTTATGTGGGGTGGTTGCTTATATGGATGGTTTTGTTTTGAATACGAATGCTTTTGCTTTTAACGGGGTTTTGTTTTGAAAACCATTCATTTCATCAACATTCCCGAAGTCCCATGAATCCCGCTGTTCCCATGTCTCAAAAGTTTGTAAAGCAAATAAGTTCTCTTTTTTTAATGGCTGAAATTTGGGGGGAATCGACGATGAATACGCAGGGTTTGCATGTTTTAACTGATGAACATTTCCGCATGATCATTACCCATTTATTAATTTATTATAAATTGGGTAGGTTAACTTTATATGATTTGAAGGTACCATTTGACTCAACCGAAGAAAGAGAGAGAGATTAATCCAAGTGGTTGTCAAAAATTGCCACCCCTAATACTTACATAAATTCTTGTCTTGTGCCAAAGAAAAGTATTTACATAAACTTTAAAGGCTCATAACAAGCTAGAGTTTGAGTTATATTGTGCTTAACATTATTGTTTTCAACTTATATAGAATGAAACATGCCCAACTAGCTTTCCTTTTATGTACCCCACCTAGGGGTGTCAATTTGACAAGAGTCCAATTCAATCCGCTCCAGTAAGAGTCCATTACAGATGGGTTAGGTCCAGTCCAATCCAATCCAATCTAATGAATGATCTGGACCATCTTGGATCAATCCAATTTAATGTTTGGACCATCTAATCTGTTCAAATCGGTTTTAATTTAGATTGGTTTTAAACCAAATTTGGTCTATTGACACCTGTATGTTTATCTTTTGTCAATGGACTAGAGAATTGTTCAATTTGACCCAATCAGATATAAATCCATTACAGATGGAGCATATACAATCCAGTCCAACAGATACTTTGGACCATTAAGTCTGGACTGGCGGTCCAATTCAATATGTCTTATGTCTTATTGATTCGTTAATCCATCCAAATTGATTCTGATTTGGACTGGGTCCAAACCAAAACCGCTCCATTTCCCTCGCCATATTTGTAGAGTGAACTATTGGAGATTTACATAAATCCATCATTTAGGCACTCAATTTTAAATTTATGAACCCGATGTGAAGTTTTAGAGAATTGACTAAATCCATTTTTTAGGTCAAATTTAGGAATAGTAGAAATAAAAATATATTTCAGTATAGATGATATTTTTAAACCTAGTATTTGCATTATACATACTTCTAAAGTGCAAACTTTTAGACTTCTGAAATGAAATAGAACCGATCCCGTTTGGGAACAGAATAATGAAACGGTTTGGTACATAGTACTAATTAATTGATGTAAGTAGCAAAAGATTAATTGTAAAATTAGGTTTATGGACAATTGGGAAAGGATATGGTAAAAGTTGCCCAGACAGCCATGGCAAATGATAGAACCTGTTGGAAGATGCAATTAATGAATGATTGTTTGAGAAAAGAAGCATAGTATCTACTGAGGAATGCATTTCAGAATATGGAGCGCACCTTCTAAAATTTCAATAAGATACCACATCTCTCGTGGTCTGCAACTCTGTCCGACTGAACAATCATACCACATCTCTCAAAATGCTTCATAAATTTGGGGTTTCTGGATTTTCGCAAGTATCAGTTTTTGCATTAGACTTTGGGTGTAAATTCCTAAAACTTTTCCCATACATTATGAGTTGCAGTTTAGTATCATGCTACCATTCAGATAACTACATGTTAAAATGCTAACAAAGTCGCTTAGATTTTATTTTAAAAATTTGAGGAATAGTGGAGGGTAAATTCAATATTTCATTTCTTTCCGTTAGCACTACAATGTCAATTGTTAAAAATAGTAGGGATGCTATAAGACAATATGTAAACAGTAAGGATAGAATTAGTCAATTAACTAAACTATAAGAGTAGTTTAAGAAATTTGATAATAATTTACAAACTTTGATAATAGGAGTACAAATTTGCAAACTTGGGATAAAAAATCAAGAGATAATTCAATGTGACTAATTTCATTGTCTTAGTTCAATAATTCATAACAAATGAGAGATTGAGGAGAATATTACTTAAAGAATTATAATAGGATAGACATAATGGAGAGATGTATCATGAATCTTTTTATAATAGACGAATACTTCGGCTAAAAAGAATTTTCTGTAAAACAATTATCAGGCTAAATATGTTGTATACACCAAAGTGTTGCATGGCAAAAAAAAAATGTGAATGCTCAAAAGAACAAGTGGTAAATCTAGGATCCATTTACAACACCTCTTACGAAAATTGATTTATTAGAAGCTGAAAGGGTAAAAGAATTAGGCTAATTGAAAATTATTTGGATAAAGGTGACAAAACATGATATCAACATTCCTTAATTTAACAACGGACATGCCAAACAGGATTCCTCTTGCTAACCCCATAACCTAAGATGATGATGATATGGATCATTTGTTTCTTGCTCTATTATCAATTCAAAGCTTGTACATCAGAATAATCTAGAACATGGTATCTTTCTGTTTCTCCATAAAAACAAACTTTGTAAGAGGTGAGCTAGTTTGTTTTTTGTACTAGGGATATATACAAATTTTATTGACTGAAAGTGTTGTGTCTTGGCTTGAATGGTACCTTAGTGAAATTAATTCACCCATGAGTGATCAAGAGAATGGTTCTTGAGTTTCTTGACTAGTCCTTCAGTGTCTAAGCAGACCATTAAATAATTGTAATTATGACGGATTGTTGATTCCAAACCTTGAATTAGAGCCCTAATTTCTGCATCATTGCTCCCATTTGCTTTGCATGCTATTCTTTGCGCTTCCATGATTGCTTTTGATTCTGAACTCTTGAGTACATATCCAATTCTTGCATGACTAAGATTGCCGCTTGTGTACAAGGTAAATGAGGGAGGGACCGAATTCAACCTTGTGTTGGGGTGCTCATTCTATTCTTTTGTTGTTTTTGAATATTCTTTGAGGATGTTGCAAGTTGATTCAATGATTCTCATGGGGTGAATTTTTTTTATTTTAAAAGATCCATTGGTTCCTTGCTTCCGATAACTTGTATAGTATCACTTGGAATTTGGAGAGTGTAGATTTTCTTCATTTTGGAGAGATGGCCAGGTAACGAGTAAAACCATTTTGAAAGGTCCTAGTGAAATGGCTTGTCTCTGGTGTGTTCTGGGTTTACTCCTATTTGAGTGTGGCACCAGATTGGGTCAATCAACTCATTAATCAAGCCACTAAATTTATGACCCAGTGATTAAGGTAATTTTGTGTTTAGTTCAAATATGGCACCAGTTATTAATGATACGGGAAGAACCTTGACCCACCACAGACGGAGCCTACTTTGCCTTAACGCATTGTATGCATAAGGAGCACACTAACCAATGAAAATCCATCAAAATTTTAAGAAAGGGAAAATTTATGTACTTTGGGCTAATGCCACGAATTTTAAAATGCAATAATTCAGTATCCGAACTATCAAAATGTGCTAATTCATTATCTATTGTTAATCAATCGTTCAGTGGCATTTGAAAAGACACAAATGTCCTTCGAGTGTCATCTAATTTTCTTTACCAACCATCCAAACATTGATAAAAAATGAACACTCTCAAAATTCTTGACTCTTCTGTTCAAGAATGTTGGGGTCATCAGAATGCCCACTAAGACGTGACCCCAACTTTCTTGAATAAAAGAGGCAAAGATTTGGGACTGTTCCTTTTTTGCGAATGTTTGGATGTTTGATAAAGAAAATTAGATGACACTTGAAGGTCATTTGTATCTTTTCAAATGCCACTTGTCAAGATCCTCAAGATCCGTCTACTCTATTTCCTTCACCATCAGCAACCCTTTTAATCCTAAAACTTGTATCAGAGCCTCTTCTGCTCCTCTCCCTCTAACTCCCCGTCAAGACCACCACCCGGAACCATCATTCGATTTTCTAAAGCCGCTTTCTTCTCTCCTCAAAACCACCGGTCTCGTTCTCACACTCACCGCTGCCGCTTTCTTCTTCAACCGCTTCAGCAAACCCTCATTCGCCGCTCCCACCACCTCACCCACCGACGTATCCACCGAAGCCGTCTCCGATGAAGAGAAAGAGCGTACCATCGAAGAGTATCTGGACTCCCATCCTGATGATGTCAAAGCCCTCAGGTCCCTTATGGATGTCAAGATCAAAGCTCGCAAGCTTCAAGAAGCGATCGCCATCATCTATCGACTTATCCAAATTGAACCCTCCGAAAAAGAATGGCCTTTACTGAAAGCCCACCTTCAGAATTACAGTGGAGATGTCGAATTGGCGAAATTAGGCTTCGAAGAGATTCTATCCAATGACCCTCTTTTTGTTGAAGCTTACCATGGTCTTGTAATGGCAACGTCACAGTCAGAGTCTGATGAATTGGGAGCTGTATTGAAGAGGATTGAGAACGCTATGGAGAGGTGCAAGAAGGAGAAGAAGAAAGAGGGTTTGAGGGATTTTAAGTTGTTGGTCGCGCAGGTTAGGGCTATTGAGGGGAATTATGTGGATGCATTGAAGGTTTATCAGGAGCTTGTTAAGGAGGAACCCAGGGATTTTCGGCCGTATCTCTGTCAGGGCATTATCTATACTTTATTGAGAAAGAAAGACGAGTCAGAGAAACAGTTTCGGATGTATCGGCGACTCGTCCCGAAGGAGCACCCTTATGTTAGGTATTTTGATGATAATATGTTTGCAACAAAGGTGCTCTCGCAAATGGCGGAAAGTCAGAGAGTGGGCTCTAAGAGCTGATAAATGTGCAGTAACTCTCCAAATTTTTTAGTAAGCGGAAAGGGATTCGGCCTTTGCAAATGGTAAGAGTGGTTTATTTAAGTAAAATTTTCTTATATATCTATTAAGAATTTATGGTTTCCTTTTTCAATTTGTAGCTGCCTAACGCAAATTTTGTAGTTGGTCATACCTTTATTGGTTATTACTTATTAGTGGAGAAGGAAAACAATCTTTGTTGTCAATTAATCGGATGTGGGATATGGTGAATTTGCTATCTTCATGTTCAGTTACACAACATTGTGTCTAGTATGTTGAATGAGCCCATGTCTTCCTCTGTATTTTTACAAGTGGCGTCTAACTTTGTGCAGGCATGAGCCTTGCCTTGCACCCTTCACTTTTGGAACACTAGGGTGATGTAGTTGGGTTGGGTTTTTTGGGTAGGGGGTGTTCTCTGCCCGCTTCAGTTGCTGTGATGCTGCAAATGCTAGCTTTAAGCTAGAAATTGGCATCATGTTTTTAGGATCTTTGTGATGCAATAACATTAGTTGAACATAAAGGTCGAGAGCTTTAGGTTTGACTGCATATGATTTGGACGATATGAAACTAACAATGCATTTGGTTGCAAACAAAATGGAAGAAAGGAAAAAGAAAATCCAAAAGAAGTGGCTTTCCTTAATTTCATTAACAAGAGAAACCAAAGACAGGGAAAAAAAACACTAATACAAAAGCAGTAAGAAGAGGAAAAGAACTAAGACAAAGTAGGAAGGTAAAATTTTTCTCTTTTCTCTTTGATCTATTTTCTCTTCTTTTATTTTCTCGTTCTTTTCAAAACCAAAGAAGACAGAAAGTTCTTGTATTTGTTTTCAGAAAGATTATTTTCCTATTGTATTAAATTGGTGATTATGGAACTTTTATTTGTAAATAAATGATGACAATCATGCATCAGAGCTTCTTAAGGTGGGGATCGTCTTGCCCAAATCATCATCAGGATGAAAGTAGTGGACCATTAAACCTGGATTTCTCTTGTCATGCTCTCAATGCTTTGAACTTGAGCATAAAAATGGTTCACTACATGGCCATGAAAATTTAATACCTTTTGCAAGATGACAAGAACATTATTTTCCTGCAGACCAACTGATAGATGGGACTTGCATTGGATAATGGCCATAAGAATTTTTATTTTCCTGCAGACCAACTGTTTTCCTTGAGAGCTTCCCTTGATCTCTAATACTTTGTACTTGGGTGGGAAGTTCAATCTTCCCACCAGGTTCAGCCCCAGCAGACATTACTGCATTCTCCTTGACTCTTTCTTCTCTTTATTCTATTGGAATTAACATCTATTTGTTCTATCATTCTGCAATAAGTTTTGATGACATTTGGTATAAGCCGTTGGCAGTGACCCATTATAAACCCCACTGTATCACACCTCATGGAATGAAGTGCATCCTTCACTGGCATGTTTGTGATATACAAGGTTTAAGAAGTTGGCCTTGGACTTTTTTTTGTCCAATAAACAAATATCTATGTATGTCTGCCAAAAAATGAAAACGTAGGCTTCGAGTACAAGTGAGCTGTTTCAAAAAAAAAAAATACAGCAATCCATAATTTTCTATTAGACAATGAATTCAGTAGTAAATTCATCAAAAAAAATGAATTCAGTAGTAGCCATACTAGTGAAGATATTCAAATTCTCCACCTAGTAGGCTGTTCGTTGTCATGGTAACAGGCCCTTAGTTTTGACTCGTTTAGTTGTTTTGTTTTGGAATTATTCGGTTCAGATGATCTTCACTCTCTTATTAGTGAAGTTATGTAAATATAAGTGTCAAAAGCTAACCTACTTTCAAAGGGAGAAAAGGTGAAGAAGAGGAAGGCACGTGACCTCTACTGTTGGTTGTAGCTTACTGTGGAGGAATTTACCTGTGATTACTCCCCAGAAAACCATAGATGAACCATCATTTGCAAACCCACCTGAATGCCATGGCTTTGGGCATCTGAGACTTATTTTATCTGAAAAACTAAGTGCCAATATGGCACACTTTACCGTCTTTTACTGCATGCCATGGAAAAGAAGGGTTCTCCATTTTATTAGTTTGATTAGTTCACAATTGGCATTACCTAGTGGGAACAGGAAAATTAAATCTGCCAAATGTGCAGAAAGTGATAAATTTAATAGGCATAATTATGTGAAGTGTATATATGTTTGCAATTTTTGTTTTATGAGATAGAGAATTTATATGACAAAATGAAATTGAGAATTCATCATCATACTGATAAACAAATTGGAACATAGCATATGGAGTGGAGATAACGAAAGCAATAAAAATAAGTAAATCAATGATTGAGGTGCAGGTTCCTTAAACTTCTGATGGTAGGCCAGCGGAGGTACTATGGTAAGAGTTACGAATAGAGGCGACCCTTGAGAAGATTTTTACTAATTACTGGACATGGATGATGGATGTGAACGTAACCTAGAGATGCTGCTGAAAAACAGGTTAGCATGTCAAGTGTATACCTCGTCTCTTAGAAATCATGTTAGTGGAAGTAAATGTTGAAAGATTGCCATTGCATGTGTACAAGGCTGTAAGTATAGAGGTTTATGCAGATGATATTATCATAATGTGAAATTTGTCTCCTACTTATAAAAGGGAGCAATTTAGTTATGGAAGGCTGATATGGGAAATAGGGGCTGCTCTGATCATGTTATACTGCTATCTGTTGGAACAATTTTGTTTTTTTTTTTTAAAGGTTCAGCTCGGAATAAGTACAAATACAAATATGTAGAGTAAAAAACCTTGTATTTTGTATTCATTTGTACTCTTCAAACTAAGCATAAGGCTGTATTTGGATGCGAAGTAAATCAAGAACCGATGTAAAATTTACATCGGTTCGCTTTTGCACACGTTTGGTAAGCAAGTGTAATCATTATCAATGTAAAATTACATTTCGGTTCAGTTTTGCGTGCATTTGGATGGAGTATAGTTTTACGTCGATGATAGATGAAAAACCTTATCACATTTAAAGTTTTACATCGATAATCGATGTAAAAGCTATCGATGTAAAACTTAAACAACTTTTTACATCGATTTCAAAATATAACGGTCATATATATATTTAAGGTTCAATGTAAAAACACAGCCTAAGCCACAATCCATTGGAACAATTTTGATGCTTATCATGCTGTGTGACCATATTGCCATACAGTAAACATGGAAAGTGTGGAATGGCTTGTAAATGAGGAGATTCATTAAGGATCTTGTGCTGCATGGCTGGACAATTGGGTCGATATCCATCCAACCAAATTATGGTCAAATTAATTATTTAGGCAAACAAGATTTCGAGTATTTTCTAGTTTTGGATGGGCCCAACCATCTACCCACCACTACCAAGAATAAATAAGTCGAATAGCAAATAAGGCAGGTCATGCAGGGAGGGCCTCAGTTCCTTATACCAAACCCTTTACCTGTCAATCTCTGTCATTACCATTAGGAAGGACGATGTGGCGAATATAAACTGTTCATTATTCTCATGGAGGACCTCTTGTTCATTGGCCAGGTGTTACTCTGTTTGTCTCAATTTGAACTTAAAATTGATCCGGTTATGGTGATCTCAAGGTTCAAAATATATCGGGCGAATTTATATTGCATTTTTATACTTTTTTTTATTTTTTTTTTGCAACTGGTTCAAAGGGGCTGGTTTAGGTTTCCTCTATCCTCTGAATTGGTCAGACCCTGATACATCCACTGTATGGGTGTATCGGAGGAGTCTCAGAACCATATGTATCAGTTGATACGGGTCAATACGTATTAATACTGGGTGATCCAAATTCAATCTATAAATCCAATCTAAATCCGTTATTTCAGATATTAATAAAGCCAGTTTGAGTCTAGATGTCACCCAATTTATCATGAGTTTATGACCCATTTACATAGTCCTACATCCCACCCTGTAATGGTGATTAATCTAAGAGATATTGACTGTTCTAAGTTTATTTTTTTTAACATTAAATTTGGCAAGTGTTTTGAGGCTAAATGAAAACAGCGTGCTCTGTCAAGGTTCTGAAGTAACTTGTTATGTGTTGTCAAAAAAGTAAAAGAATAGCAACACGGAAGAATCCTAGGTTATTTTGGGAGAGTTTCTGTTCCACATTTCCACCCAAGCAGATATTGCAATGACATGGCATAAAATCTATAAATAGAATAGGGTGTAAAGAATTTTCAAGATAACAATTCTGAGCATTAAAAATAATAAGGATAATTTTTATGGGAATTCGTATGCCTAGAGGGTAGAGGCAACTGATGAAAAAAGTTAAAGGTAGCATTCGGGAGGCTTTTCCTCTCTCTCTCTCTCTTTTAGCAGAAGGCACTTTCAGCGACAACAACATACTCCTTTTTTAAATAGATTTTTGTTTTTGTTTGGATCTTCTAAATATGTAAAAAGGACTTAGTTATTTTTTTTCTATGAAACAAAGATATTTATTTATTTGGAAAAATAGCTTGTTCAAGTACGATAAAAACCAGCTCCTATTTATCCAATTAAGGGGTGTTTTGTAACGTGGATGAGAAAATTGGTGGGTGTGGACTAATCCACACCACACCCTATAATAGGGACTAATTCACAACATACCACAGTCTACAGTTGTTCTTAATTGTAGACAAAATGTGTAAATTGGATCAGTCCACACCCACAGTGGTATTATGTAGGCATGGCCTGGACCAATCCACACCACACTTTTTTATTACATGTATCTCATATGCATTTTATGAATGATCTACACATTTAATCATAAATATCTAATTTTTGCATTTTATATGATAAATATATTAAAAAAAGACATCAATAAATTAATATTATCCAATAAATATTAATTTTAATAAAACAATAATAAAATAATTTAAAAATAAAAAAATATATTTTAAATATTTAAAAATATTATTTTATTGAAAAAACATTAAAATTTAAGGAAAATAATTAATAATTTAATAATAAAAATATTAAAATATAATAAATAATAAAACTAAGTATACATTGGTATACAATGGAGAGGATTCCGTGGCAACAAGATATATACTATATAGATTCAAACTTTTAATTAGATCCTTGGAGAAGGTAAAAGCACCATTATCAACAACCATACTAATACCTCAAGCAAATTTCAACAAACAAATCAAAAATGAATGATCAACCTTGACAGCATCCAAATCTTGAAAGAAGTTTCTAACAGTTCAATTCTTTGTTTCTAACAATTGAGTTTGATTCTATGTTTCCAACTTCAAGTTCGATTCTATGTTTTTTTTCTAAAGAAAAGCAACAACAAAGAAAGATAACATACCGGTGGTGGAGAGCTTTGGTGGAGCACAAAGGCAGAGATCTTTGGCAAGCGGCGGAGACCTCCAACGGTAAAATTATGTGAAGCAAAGTCGGAGATAGGGTTTCCAGGGAGCATGTGAAGCAGGATATCAAAGTTAAACCATGGATGGACCCCCCCTCCACAAGAAAATGGTGTGGTCGATAATATGCGGTGTGGACAAGGTAGGTCCATGATATAGTATGGATAGACCTGGTCCATGATATAATGTGGACCGGTCCTGTCCACGACCATCCGAACACCCTACTCATCTTGTGGCATGGATCAAAACGGTCCATCCACGAGGTGAACACGGAATCGAACACCGCCTAAGTGTGGCAAGTAGGGTGGATTCGAGCCGAGCCAAGCCGAATAGTACTAGGCTCGAGCTCGGCTCAAGACTATTCTACAAGGCTCGAGCTCGAGCTCGGCTTGGCTCGACTCATTTTATATTTTATAAAAATATTTTACTATATATTTTATAAATATTTTCTTATAAAAATAAAAATTATATGTAAAAAATTATTTTATATTTAAAAAATTAAGAATTATAATATTTTTATTATATATGTTATTTTCTATAATTTTATATATATATATATATATATATATTTGAGCTGGCTCACGAGCCGAGCTCTAATAGGCTCGAGCTCCGCTCGTTTAATAATCGAGCCACTGAATTGGACTTGAGCCCAGCTGAAACTGAGCCGAACCGAACTTTTCACAAGCCGAGCTCAAGTAGCTCGTGAAAAGCTTGGCTCGTTGCCACCCCTACTGGCAAGGTAGTGATCAAGCTTCCAAACCGGACCAACTAAGTTTATGGTGTTTTATACGTTCATTGTTTATTGTGTGTGTTTTTTTTTCTCTCTAAACCCCCCCAAAAAATAACATATTGGGAAATATATACATTTTTTGCTGATATAGCAATTATGTTTCTTTCATAAAACAAAACTATATATGTACATTGGTGAAACACCCCATACCCCAAGTAATCTACTTTTTGGTTGATAAGGCCTCCAACTGATTATAGCATAGACTTGGAATTGAATCCTATTTGTACTAGGATTGGAGGGTTTGTCTGTATGAGGGATGGACCACCCCCTCCCCCCAAGCAATACTGAGTGGACATGTTTATATTTCTCTTTCCTTGATATAATTATTCTTAGTAAGGAATAGGCATGTGAACTGTATTCGAAAATCCGAATTTGAATCTTAGACTTGGCATAATCGAATTGAATTCAGATAATTCGAATTGGATATTCGATCGAATTCAACCAATTTTTACCGATTAAATTATTGGACTGAATTCGGATATGCATTGATCCAATCCGATAAATATCCGAACTGATTATATATATATATATAAAGGTTAAAAAAGTAAATAAACAATTTGAGATTCTCGGTTCTCGAATCTCATTGAATCAAATGAACAAAAATTGATGAACATTCGAGCCTCTCCTCTAGTCTCCCTCTCCCTTCAAACACTAACCCTAACCCTCCCTTCATCATCGCCGCCTGAGCAACCACCATCATCGGCCACATCAACGATTTGGCAGTCGATAGTCGAGTACCGATCATTGGCCATTGCCCCACATCGTCCGCCTCTTGTTAGTCCTCTCTCGTCTCTCATCTTCTCCTCTATCTCTCATATTTTGAGATTGAGACTTAACATTGTCGTCGCCCAAGCAACCACCATCATCGACGGCAACGTTAGTGATAGTGGTCAAGCACTGGTCACGGCCACTACTGTCTCCTTCGCCGCTGCTCAATTTCCCAAAGCACTCAACCCAAACTAATACTGCAAGAATGCCATTGTGCCAATAGTCCAACATCACCGCCCAATACTACCATTGCATTCGCATGGATGGAATTCGAATTGAATAAAATACTCGATTTAATAATCAAAATCAAATTCGAACTGCCATCAGATATCAAATCGAATTCAAATATTATTATTCGAGATTCTATTGGAATTCGATCCGTTTACAAGTATGATAAGTAAGTTATAATACTATGACTGATTGATTTAGAAATATTAAAATCAGACCATGGCAACACTAGATAAATATTGGAGACAGATTCATTGACCTCAGTACTACTGTAAATATGATAGTGATAGTTCCCGATTGGTTGAACATGTACGTTTACAAACTAAGCGATAGATATTGTAGAGATATGTAGACTAGGGAACAGGTTGATATGGACTATTCTTTGAATACTTGGTCCAACCAACTTTATTAAAAAAACATTAATCTTTGATGTATGATTTGCATGCCAGTATGTATTTAGTAAAGAAGGCCGACCGGATGAATTTCCTTTTACATCATTGGCATAGGCCGTAGGAGGTGAGAAAGTGAGAAGGCGAATAGGTGAGTAGGGGGTTGGCGTGTCAAACTTCACAATTTTTGACAAATAGATGGCCTTTATGTCAGCATGATTCCTCCTCATCTTACGGTAATGTGACGGTTGCATAGGGAATTTCCACAGACCTTGTTCCCCCCCTTTTTTTTTAAGTCCAACCCGATGATGAATGACTCCAATGCTATTCTTCAATTCAGTGGGTAGATGTAGATCATTTTGTTTGGTTCATGTCGTATATAAGCCCGGATTCAATAATTGGATTAAGTAAAGCAGAAACATCAATAGTGGCAAAACATCACTACAACTTTGCTTCATATGTGGAGCACAGTGAATAGGGTGAAATATCCTTGCTTTCTGATTTCAGCAAATTTCCGGTGTATTTATATTTCCACCAACAACCTGTTGCCTGGACTTCTGAGGAATGCAAGATTTGCTCGCCCGCGCCCTACAGACTACAGCAGGTTTTCAAAGAAAACTTACCAGATTTTTGCTGTTTGGGTCCATCTCCATCATACGGAAGTAAAGTAGCGAAAATCAAATAAACCAGAGTTTCTTATTTCAACCTTCAAAAAACACGAAATTCAGTAACGCTTAGCTTTCCAGTTGCAGCTCAATAAGACAGACAGGTATTCTAATTGGATTTCATATCATTCCTCCATCAATTCCCAACCAACACAACATTATTCCTCCACCAAAACCTCCCTCAGTCCAACTGTCCGATTGGACCGCTTGAGTTCATGACCACCAGGCACCAATTCCCAAATGCATGGTTCATTAAATTTAGAAGCACGGAATTGGTTGGTCTGAGCTTACAAATTGGTTAGGCTCGACCATGGTTGAATTTTAATTTTGTGTATTATTATCTGTTGTATGCCTGCTCAACTGACTAATGACATTATTATTATTGGATTGAGTCAGTCTGGGCTCTGGAGTGGACACTGGACAGTCCGACCGCTGCTTGCTTTCCCACTTCACAGTTGGTCCTTGTTACAGGTTTTTTTCCGTCTTTCTCGCTTGAAATTTGTTCTCTTTTTAGGCAACCATTCCATTCATTGTAGCCCAACTTGAACGTTTTTCTATGTACCTTTCCTTACCACATCCTTCGTGAAAACTCGGGCCGATAATCGTGTTATTTATGCATTTGAAAATTGAAATCACAGCAGGAAGGAAAACACCGACACCGACACCGTCGCCTTTTTCTTTTTTCTCATTGATAACTTCGCCTCTCGCCTCTCGCATCGCATATTTTGGATTTATGAATGTTTTGATTTCTGAAATCTGAATACCTCGGGTTTTACAATCACTCCATTTTGGAAACCCAATAAGGTCAGTAAAGTAATAGAGTTTTTTTAAACTAGATGTGTATTGTTTCCATGTGCTTGTGTAGGTTGATCTTGATCATTAATGGTCAAGCTAAAAAACTCAAAACTTAGCTGATGGATAGTTGGAAGATATTTCTAATACGAGATCAAATCAACCCCCACAACATCCTACGCTGTATTGAAAACATCTCCCGACATGTCCAATGGGGGCTACATGCTTGAATACATTCCATTTCCATCACATCCAAAGATTCCAATTGACTAATGCTGAATGAAGAAGACTCATGGAAAATGGGGTAGCTCATTAGCATTAGGGTAGGCGCTCCTGCAACTTTTTCTTTGGAGGTGGCCTAAAATTAAAATATACCACTTTTCCATTGTTTGTCTCAAATCACAAGTACTCGTCATTCTTTGTATACAAGTTTTAACAGGATTTACAAGTTAATAAGAATATATTCAATACAATACCTGGGGCATCACGGGGCAGGTTACAGGCTCACAGGTCAGTGAGGTCACGGATTGAATCCAAAGTCAAAAAGCAGGGGAGAATAAAAAACGGAGAAGTACCAATTTGTTCAATGCACATTTTTTATTTTCGCTGCACACCCATATACATTCAAAAGGTCCATAACTCACATTCTATTCATCAACGCCCGCGCTTAAATTAGCATCAATTCCGAATTAGCACCTACCTAACAGTACTTTCAGCCTATAAATTCAAAAACGGCAGTTAATGATTTGTAATATTGGGCAATACAGATGAGTCAGAGCCACGGATGGGATATACATATATCAAGTTTTCGTGAATCCATGATTGATGATGGAGAAATCAAATCAAGAAATCTTCTATGCACGAAAACTCTACCCACATTTATCACAACCACACATGGAAAACATCTCATCCCGGGAAAATTGTTCCCAATTCACAAGGATAATGTATTGTGGATAGGCGTGACGGAGTGGGAGAAATCAACAATTCCACTTGCAACAGTGAGCGCTGACGTAATTTGATGTGTATTGCTCTGGCTCCACTCTATTCTAATCACTGCGTCCATTCAAGATGGATCCATATCAATACATCCAGAATTCCAGATCTAGCGATGTGATTGATGGTTTTAGCCCAGCGCCATTCCACCGGGAGACGGGAGTAGCTGATATTTGACACACAAATGTACAGTTATGTGACGGCAATCATTTAGATTTAGCCATTTAGGTGGAGGAAGAACATGAGCCAAATAGCCAATTACAACTTGCCAAACAAGTACGACTTTGTTGATTGAATGATAAAATAATAGAATAGATAAAGTTGTAGGGACCGGACGGTCGGACGGGGGACCCAAGTTGAAGTTTGGACACCAAAGACAAAATTCCCCGAAACCCCCATCAACCCTATACCCTTCGTCCTCCTCTTTCTCCGCAACCAAACAAACTATCCCTTTCAAACCCCCAATCCTATTCCTACCACCTATCATTCATAATACTTGGGGCAAATTTCTTAAACTATATCTAAGTTTAAGAAATTGATTAAATTTACCTCTACTATTTCAGTCTTCAAGTATCTTTATTGTTTCTGACAATTGGTTAATTTTTTCTTATTGTTAGTATTCGTTAACAAAATGATTAAAAAGACGATTTTACCCATCATTTAAAAAACTTAAACTCCTGGATCAATGGAAGACATCATCAATGATCTTCAAGCTCCACCGGCAATCCCATTGTCAGCATCGTCAGCAGCCCTATTTTGTTTAAACACTTATCACTATGGCATCATCTCTTGGAAATGAAACCCATAAACCTTAGTTCCTCCTTATCTAGCACCTTTTCACATTTTTCACTTATGCAACAAACATGTAAGTTCCAAGAACCGTCATTGTTATCGCCTATTTGGGTAAGTAATGGACAACTTGAAGAAGCTTAAGCTTGATTTTCGAAGGCTTTCTTTCTCTCTTTCATTTGCTTTTTTTCATCGCTGTCATCAAATGTCCCTTGGTTTACTCCGCTCTTCGGTCCTTCCACCATTTTAGAGATGAGATAGGGAGAAGAAAAAGATCCTTGGTTTGGTCCTTCTTAAAGTACCCTAGTACCCCTACTGTCTTAAAGTCCTCCTCCTCCTTCTTGTTCTTCCTATTCCCATCATTTTTTTTTTGTTTCCCTTGCTTTCTACTCATCGTTATCGAACTAGCAGCAGTGGGAACTCTCCCCATATCTCCACCCTAATCCAATGAGAACCCCATTGTTTTGGTCCAAACAAGACTCGAAGGGTTACCATAAATTGAGGGACTCGGGAAGAAGGGTTTTGGGCGTGTGAGGTGGGTCTTCGGTTCAATAAAGTGGGGTGGTGACGTGTGGCAGCGAAGAGACTAATATTCAAGCAACAACGGTGATGCGAGGCATTGTTGCAACCATTGGAGCGAAATGTTTCATCACCGCCAGCAACAACAGACCCCTCCACCTCCTGTATGTGTACCTTGCTCAGCCCTTCATGGGCCGGGTAGCCCGACGGGATGGCTTGGCCCCTGGACAGGCTTGAACACACATTTGAGCTCTTGGGCTTGACCTCGGGCCTAAAAGACCGAACCCGACTATGTTGTGGGCCGGGTTTGGGATTTGTCAAAAAAGCCCAACCCAACCCAAGCTATAGGTTAAACCAAAAACCTTAGCCCTAAATATCCTAACCCTTCTCTTCTCAGTCATTTCTTTCTCTTAGTCTTAGCCGCCGAACCTCAATTCTCTCTTATTAGTTTTCACAGTCACAACCTCACACTCTCAGGCAGACAAAACTGACGAACACTCACCAGCGCAACCAATGAACTCCGGCAGACCGGTGGTGAGTCCTCTCTCTCTCTCTCTCTCTCTCTCTCTCTCTCTCTTTCTCTCTATCTCTCTCTCTCTCTCTCGTTCCTCTTCTCATTTCTCCTCTCTCAGAATCTCATATGTGAACTCAGGCACCGAGGAGGCGACGAACATAGGCATCGACGGCGGTGGTGGTGAACATTCATCATTTTAAACTCTCAAAACCCTATCCGAGCTTGACTTTCCCCTTCCCTCTCTGTTCATGTCTTCTCAAGTGTTTTCTTCTCTGACAAACATACCAGCAATTTTCACTTCTCATTCTCAGTTCCTTGTTCCCTCTTAATCGTTTTTCTTCTTTGGTGATCTCCAACGAACGTAGGCTAGCAGCTGCAACCCTTCTTTTTCTTGTTATTTTCTTTGGTGAACTTAGGCTAACACCTCAACACGAACTCAACACCGACAAACAGTCACGCAAACTCAGAACTGGTGACCATATGTCTATTAGGTCGGGTTTCAGGATTTTTATTGGGGTCGGGCTTAGGCCCAAGTTATAGGCCCGTTGGTCAGGCCGAGCTCGGGCTCGAACCTAACAAAATCCTGTTTATGAAGAGTAAAAGCCCGATCCGGCCCATGAATAGGTCTACTTGTACACAATTCATCCACCAATGTTCCCTCCTCTTCTTCAATATAATCTCCTTCATCTTCTTATTGAACGTGCCTATAAACCCAGCTAGATCTGATCGATGAGCGATCTCGTGACGTAACCAAAATATCAATGAATGAAACTTGCTGATCCAACTTGCAAAAATAAGCAACAGAAAATTACCCAAGACACAAGCCCTTGAAGCAGGGTGCAATGAGGGACTAGCTAATCTGAAATGAGCTTTGACCTATCTTGACTCTTTTTCACACAACTTTTTCATGTATTGGATATAAGCTGCATACCCCTTATATATGAGGCTCAGTCTCTAACGTTTCCTTGCGCATTTAATGCTAACAGAAACATTATAAAAGAACCGTTGGTTGACTAGGTCAAAGCTCCTCCAGATTGAGACAAATGTCTCATTGATCAAGGATCTTGTCACTTGATCATCCAGTCTACATTAAGCCAAATGGTCCACCATTGACCCAATAGAGCTAGAATGAATCTGGTTAGTATTCCAATAATAATATCTCTATGCAAGAAATACTTGTGTAGAAAACAACCAAAAAGGATTTTATTTTATAGAAAATAGATAAGTAATAATACAAGGAAAAACTTGGTTGTGTGTGTAAGAGATAATTTGTTTTCCATCAACATGTGGCTTGTCATATGTCCTTTGGATTATCGAACATGTTGAGGATTAGTAAGTGAGGGCCTATGGCAACTCTTCCTACAGTTACATATCCGACTAGATTTGGCATAGAAAAGAAAGAAAAAAAACTTATCTAGAGAACAAGATTTCGCATATGCAACATCTGTGGCCATTGCTCAAAGGACTCTCAGCAATGGTCGACTTCACATCTGTAGCATTCGTGGCCAAGCACGTTGTAACTAGGCTTGAATTTTCTAAGCTCCGATGGTTACCGAAACGGGGAAGCCGTAGATTTGACGATGAAGATTTCTGATAAATCTTATTTTTCAAAGAATCTAAGAATATGGGATTGTCAGAAGAAGAGCGGTGGCGATTTCTCTCAGCAGTGGCTGACTTCATCGTCTTCGACATGAAGGGGAATGCAGAGTGGCGACGATTTCTCTCCACCGTTCTCTCTCTCTCTCCTCCAGCTTCCTTCCACTAAGAAAATAACCTCAAATATTATTCAGTTATAGATTTTGCAAAGA
Source organism: Nelumbo nucifera (assembly GCF_055504915.1). NCBI lineage: Eukaryota > Viridiplantae > Streptophyta > Magnoliopsida > Proteales > Nelumbonaceae > Nelumbo > Nelumbo nucifera. The sequence goes on from NC_142650.1 coordinate 4,673,711, forward strand.
AATAAATCATATCTTGGAAGCCTTAGATCCCTCTTCTACTTCAAACCCCCCGTTGCGGTAGTAGAGCAAAAAAAAAAAGAAGAGGATAAGAGACTGGGGGAGAACAAGAGTGAGAAACATTTGAAAAGGTATTTTTGAAAAATTTTGAAAAAAATCGGTCATATGGGATGGAATGTGAGGAAAAGTTGAAGGTTGAGAAGATTTTAAACAATTGTGAGAAACAATAGGTATACTTTTAATATAATACTAAAACAATAGGGGCATATTTAGTCAATTTCTTAAAAAATTTGCCCCAATACTTATTGGCCTACTCCTATTACCTTAGTGCCCAACCATTTTTTTTTGTTATTTTTGTAAGTTCAAAGTTCAAACAAACAAGAGGTAGAATCGGTTTTCTTCGTTTCTGCTCGTGTTCGTAGTAGGAGTTGAGTTTCTTTTCAGTACGAGTGCGTTGGACGGATGATATCGTAAACCTCTTGATGTTTCTGTGAAATTAGTGGTCTAGATTTATGGGAGAAAGGAGTACCGGAAGAAAATCATTTGGAGATAGTAGACCGTCCTAGCCTACTCCAAACTCCAAACTCCACCTATCTCCGGCGGCCAGGTCAGGTCAGTAGGGCACTTTACTTCACTTGGGCCCGTGACTTTTTTAGTTAGGTTTGTCCTTGTCACAAAACAAAACCGATTGTTGGCGATCGGACGGTTGGGGACAACATACTACGCAATGACGAGAATGCCCCTGATTTTGCATAAATAAAGTAGATTATCTGACGTGGCACGTTACGACATGAGACAAGTCACAAGTGGGAGTGTGGGACTGGTGGATTGGCAGCGGCGGTGTTCAGGGCAAGCGGGCGGAATTCAAGGTCAAGGCCTCAACTCTCAAGGGTGAGGATGAATTGTGTGAGACTGAGAGAGAGAGAGTGTGTGCGGCCGTGTGGTGACTGGGGATTGGATGGTATGTATGGGCAAATTCAATTGGGCATTTTGAATTGAAAGTTCAAAAACTGTTTTTGGGGGGCGAAAGTTATGGGGGGGTGGCTAGCTTAGGCTCTAGCTGAGGCCTGAGGATGAGGATGAGGGGGACTACTGATAGCTGATAAGTGGTGAGAAAGAAAAGAACGATATTAATGTTGGCCATTGCGTGTCGCAGTTTCAAAAAAAGGCAAATCGAACCCACACGGAAGCCGGAAGGAGAGGCGATCAGGGGACGGGAATCGGGAACCCCTTTCTTCATTCTTCACTCTTCCTCTACTCTCTCATCTCATTTCTCTGTACTTCCATTCCACTCCGATTCATCAGATCCGAGATTCGTTTCTATGTATTTCCCGGATTTTAAATAACGTAAAATTCGAGGGCTTCTAACCATGGTTTTCTGCGATCCTTCTGAGCTACCTCCACTTACTATCTCCGCGGCTTGCTCTGTTTCCCATGCTTCCATTCTAGGTTCGTTTCCTGCGCTTTTGTTTTTATCCTTGCTTGCTTGAAAATGGAGAGGTTTCAGCACAAGAGATCGCTTGGTAAGGAGAAACCATATCACGGATGTTCGGCCAAGATCAGAAGCTTTTCTGATCAGAATCCTGGCACTTATCTTGTCCTAACGGAGAGGGTTCTCAATCAAGGTTAGACTTTAGGTTCTCGTCTTGTTTTTTCTTTTATAGTACGTAGAGTTCGCCATTTTAGATTTTAGGTTATGCTTTTGATTTTCTTCTAGTGGTGCTGTAGTAGGCCTTACTTCGACATAAAGTTGGGTGCGGACATTGTTGCGGTGGTATTGGTATCATTATGTCTATGTTTTAATGAACTCCTGGTTTATGATGGCATATGATGGCAGTGGTTTGTTTTTACTCTCCTCCCACCCCTACCATCCAAACTTGTTCCTTTTCTGAAATTTAAGCATCGTGTTGCTTCGTTTGTGGATTTACTTTTTCTCGCGATTGATTTCTCCCCGTTACTTTATAGAAGTTAACGTGAAGTTTTTGTGAAAGAGCTGCTCTGGTGTTTATGTTTCTTCCTTCTTTTCATTTTCTTTTTGTTTTACATTTTTTGATTTCATTTCGCCTACTAATTTGTCACCTATTGTAAGTTTCAAGGTGAGAATCACTTAGAAAAAGAAACTATTTAGGAATGTGATTTCCTATGTTAGATTGTTGTAACATATTACCTCCAAAGCATGCTTTTTCCTACTTAGATTATTTCTATCATGCGTAAATTTTGAGCTCAGAAACCCTCTTAACTATTTCATGGTCCTGACTTATTTTTTCTATGATCTATTACTGTAAGTCGTTGATTTTTTTTTTTCTCTTCATTTTCATTTTGCGTATCTTTCTCCTGGGAATTCATCTTGATATCATGGCGTTCTGTTCCCAGGAAATGTACAGAACGAAAAACTGGTAGACACTTTGAAGGTTGCATCTGATTCCAGTTCTTGCAGCAGTGTTCTTTTAGAAGAAGGCCTTGTAAGGAAAATTTCCTTTTTGTACTTGTTGGAGTCCTTTAACTTGGGTATTTTTTTGTTCAAATTTGTTTTCTGAAATATCAAAAATTATTTTGTAGTGGTGTATGTGAATTATGCCTATGTGCTTCTATGATTTCTGCAAAAAATGATTAGCATAACATTTTGCAACTGTATTTTTTTTATTGTGTAGCATGCGCTTGAGCTGAGGTGTAATTCTTTGAAACAAGCTGGTGGAACTCCAATGAAGAAGCTATTGGCCGAAGAATTGTCTAAAGAAGTGGAATCCAGGCGGCGAACTCCAAGTGTTATTGCTAGATTAATGGGCCTTGATGCACTGCCATCTCCACATCCTGTACATAAACAACAGAAAAAGTTCTCACAAACCTATCTTCAGAGAAGGGCATCTATAGGGTCAAATGAGAAGACCCCACCATATGAGGCTCCGTCACTTAGATTGGGTACTAACGACCAGCAAGAATTCAAGGATGTCTTTGAAGTCTTAGAAGCGTCAAAAGTGGCAAAGAAAACTAACCTAATATTTCAGAAGGAGAAAGCACACGTGAAGCAGAGGGATGAAAAAATGGCACTTATACGTGAGAACTTCATGGATGCAAAACGTCTCTCCACTGATGAAAAGCTTCAACACTCAATGGAATTTCAAGATGCATTAGAAGTATTAGATTCCAACAAGGATCTCTTACTGAAATTTCTCCAAGAACCAGATTCTTTGTTCACAAAGCATCTCCATGATTTGCAAAGCGTTCCACCTGCTCAACTGTCTGCTCATGTAACAATCTTAAAGCCATCAAATGCTCCAAAGCATGGAAAAAGTGATCTTTTCCGAAAACCAGAGAAAAAAACTGAACAGAGGAATGCTATTGACTCTCATCACAGGCATGATAAAGTCGATGTTAACTACTGCAACAACAGACATAGTGTTTATAATTCTTACAAGTTATCAAATTCCCGTCATGAAGGAAAGGATGAGACTTGCCTTCTTCCTACACGGATTGTTGTTCTGAAGCCGAATCTGGGAAAGGTACCAAATACAACAGGATCCCTCTCTTCGGCATGTTCTTCTGGAGGTCTGCAACCAAATTACAGGCAGCATAAAGAAGTTCGAGATTATGGGAACTGTGACTTAATTTCAGAAGTTCATGAGCGCAAAAATTCATCGAGTGATGTAGAACATACTAGGCATAGGACCAGGCGATCCATGGAAATTGCTAAAGAAATCACTCGGCAAATGAGGGACAATGTAAGCAACAGCTCCTTAAAGGTACCAAGCTCAGTTCTCAGAGGATATGCTGGAGATGAAAGCCCATATAGCATGTCAGGAAATGACTCAGAAAATGATTCTGAGGTTGTCACACCCACCTCAAGGTATTCTCATCAATGCAAAGAAAGATCTAGCCTGTCCCCATCATCTTCATATTCAACCGAGTCATCCGTGACCAGGGAGGCGAAGAAACGACTTTCAGAGCGGTGGAAGATGACTCGTAGGTTTCAAGAAGTGGGATTAGTTAGTAAGGGCAGTACTTTGGGTGAAATGCTAGCTATGTCTGACAAAGAAACCAGATCAATGACCTTGACTTCTGAGGACTGGTTTAGGAGTGATGGGTTTGCAAGGTGTAACAGTCCTTTGGGAATTAGCAGCAGAGATGGTTGGAAGGATGTGTGTAACAGAAGTCTACCAAGGTCTAGATCTGTTCCCACTTCATCTACTGCCTTTGGAAGTCCATCATTGAGCACCAGAGGTGAATCTATTGGCAATGAGGATGGGTTTTTGATGCTAAGAGATACCGTCAACCAGGAAAGTTACAGGTCAAGAAAGGTAAGTTCCATAAAAAAAGTTAATTCCTTGCCTAGAAACCTCAGATGCAGCAGTAAAAAATCTCAGCATTCTCTTGCGACAAATGGGGAGATGAGTCATGCTATACAAGAAAGTCAGAGCCTGGTTGAACCGAGGAACAACCTTGAAGTAGCAGAGCAAAATCCTATGGCTCCTGGGCCATTGGCCGCTAATATCACAGATAAAAGGCTGGTTGTTGAATGGGTGGCTGTTGCTGACTCTGAGAGTTCATCCATGCCTTCTAATACTGCTGAGGAGATGGAGCAGCTGTCTAAACCATTTAACTGTGTCATATCAGAGAAAGAAGCAGATTTTTCTTCTCATGATCCAAAGGAAACAATTCCAGAGGTTTGTTTACTCTGTTCGATGCCTATCTTTAAACATTTTTCAATGCTTTGTTTTGTATTATATTTTCATTCCTTTGGATGTGATATCGTAAACGATCCTGTTCCAATTCCTGTAAGTCTGGCTTCAATCTTGAGGTGCTTGGTAGATGGAGTTCATCTTATGAACACCCTGAAAAATAAAGAGGACAAAAAGACTTTACAATCATTTTATTGACAAGGTCACTTCCAGAAGTGTAGTATCTATGGTCTCTCTGAGACTTTAGAGGTTGGGGATTTAACCTCTTTATAGCAAATCTTTATACTCCTATGTATTTCTAATTTGTAATCTATTATTTTGTTTTCTTCGTATTCTATTATAATGCATCTTCCAAATCTAATCCTAATTGTTACTCTGAAAAATAAAGGCACCTTTAGTTACATGTAGAATGAAGGTATGGGGATATTGGAGGCTTTATCTAACTCCAACAGTAGAATATAAACATTAAGACATACATAATCAAACTCAGTGTTGATAGACATGGTCAAGCCTGGTCTGGATGATTGTACCATTCAACTCATGACCCATCTCCATTTATGGCTTTTCGAACCTTGGAGTTTCAAAAATTCCAAAACCCAGTAAAATGCTTTTTTACCGAGATAGCTTTGTGAAATAATGGTGGTTTTAATAGAATCGTCCAGGTTTGACAAATTTTACCCAATTCATCTAAAGTCAGCTTTAAAGGCTGTGTATGGGGATATTGGAGGCTTTATCTAACTCCAACAGTAGAATATCAACATTAAGACATAATCAAACTCAGTGTTGATAGACATGGTCAAGCCTGGTCTGGATGATTGTACCATTCAACTCATGACCCATCTCTATTTATGGCTTTTCGAACCTTGGAGTTTCAAAAATTCCAAAACCCAGTAAAATGCCTTTTTACCGAGACAGCTTTGTGAAATAATGGTGGTTTTAATAGAATCGTCCAGGTTTGACAAATTTTACCCAACTCATCTAAAGTCAGCTTTAAAGGCTGTTACCCAATGTTGGTCCCAACCATCTGTGGTCTTGGGTGGCATGGACTGGATATTCACCTAATCTTTGCTATCATTTGCTCTCAGACTCAAAGTCAACTTAGCCTCAAACACAACTAACTTGTTTTAAATTCAAACATCATTGTTGTGCTCTATTTTCTCTCCCTTTAGCATCTTTAACACCTTCCTTCCTGCCATTTCTCCTATAAAAACACTCACATTATCAATCACTATTCACTGTAACTATGTATGAAGAAGATATTAAAGCGTCAGTCAGAAGCATTATCTAATTCTACCATCACCACAATGTTACACGCCCAATCTTACACATCATCATCATCATCTAAGCCGTATCCCAACTATATGGAGTTGGCTACATGAATCATGTTTTGCCATTCCATTCTGTTTAATGTCATATCCATTGTTAAATTATCAGCACTTAAATAATTTCTTACCATTATCCATGTCCTTTATGGTCTACTCCTAGTCCTAGTCCTTCTAGCCCCCGTAACTTGCAACAAATCACTTCTTATTGGTTCTGTTAATGGTCTTCTATGCATGCGACCAAACCATCTTAGTGGTCTTCTTTCGAATGGCTTCATTTTTGATCCTGTCCTTTCTAGTTTTTCCACTCATTTGTTTCAATATACACATTTCTGTCAAATTCATTTTTTGGACATGTTTCATGGTTGTCCACTCTGCTCCATAATTATAGCTGGATAACAACTGTTTAATAGAACTTTCCTTTTAATCTATCTGGTATTTTCCTATCATATTAAACTCCAGATGCACCCATCTGTTTTGCTTATGCAGCTCTAAGTCCTTGGGCACATCCTCCCCAATCTCTCCTTTATTATGAATTATCAAACCGGGTACTGGAAAAGGTCGTGCTGAATTATCCCAGCATCTCCAATCCTAGGTGCATGTTATAGTCCTCCTTTTTTCAAAACCCCTTGTTTTTAACACATTAGTCAATTTGAACAACGTAATTATTAAACATCATGCACCATGTTGAAACCACTAGAGTCAAATGAAACACTAAAATTAGACTCTACCAGTTGTCAACATTTTGCAGCATTGCAAGCTTTTGTTGGAACCTGAGAACACCCTATCTGAAGTTCTAAGTTATTAGCAGTTTTGTCAAAACTGAACCAATGACCTGGTGACCCATCTGGTTGAACAGTTGAACCACTTGACCCAGTCAATGAGTCATGGCCCAGACTTTTTCTCTTTTTAGACATTTCTATATTAATAACAATAGTTCTCATTTGTCACTCTTTTTACTTAATGTTGTATATATATTGTTAGATACATTTCCAGTTTTTATTTTCTTTAATATTCTTTATTTTTCCACGTCTATATATTTTTCTTTTTTCTTTTTTGATTTTCGATATCCTGGGTGGACCTAGATTGTAGAACTGCTGATCTTTCACCAAGATGGAAAAGTGGTTCCATTTCCTGATTAGTTTTTAAAACACTGGACTGAACTGGACATTGACCTGCTTGATGTGCTGAAACTTGTAACTCATCCTTTGGACCTATTTTATATCAATATATATTGTAACATACTAACACATGGTACGTTTTTTGTTTATGGAGACTTTTATAATTCGAACAATTTAAATACCAGTAACTTATAACTCAGCCCAGGGGCTGGGTGATTTTCTGAAAGGTCGGATTGTCAAATTTGTTCTGAATGGCTCCATCCTTATATCTTAGTGCAAGCTTAAACTAGTATATTGGCTCTGGACCTTCTGGTCTTGTAGGTTTTGTGATTTGATCTAACTAAAATATTGCTGCTTAACATTCTTTATAGGGGCTTGGTATCTTTGATGTTTTAATAAAATCTACTAGAAAAAAAATTCAGCAGATTGCATTTGGATATTTCTAGATGCAATTGGAATTGAACGTATTAGCTATGTTATTTGCTAGGGGTTTTCTAACAGTTTTTCAAAATATACTAAAATTTCAAGTTTCTGAACCAGTTTCTTTATTTTCCTGCTTTCCACACGGAATGCTTAAACATACATCCATCCAAAGAGCTTTGTCCAAAAGGTTGTAAAACCACTTTCCAAATAATCACTTTAGGAAGGTTTTTTACCCTACCTTTGGCTGTGATATCACTTTTTTGCCTTGCATCCATATATAAGAGCAAGATTTTTTTTTTTAAGCTATTTAAGTCATAACTACATTCTTACACCTCTGGGTTTTTCACCCTAGCTTTGTGCAGTATTATGTCCTTTGGTTGTGATATCTCTTGTTTTGCTTCTTGTCCTTGCATTTATATACAAGTGATACAGAGCAAGATGTTTTTTACTCTACTCAAGTCATAACTACATTCTTACACCCCTAGGTTTTTCACCTTACCTTTGGGCTGCGTATCCCTTTTGGCTGTGATCTCTTTTATGCTTTTTGTTCTTGCATTTGTATATGAATGCAGAGAAAGATTTTTTTAATCTATTCAAGTCATTACTTCTTTCTTACACCCCTATTATTGCCTGGATTGTGCACAAGTGTCTGAAGGTTGGCATGTATTTGACTTACCAAGATGAATTGAACTCCAATTAGTATCGGCATCTTTACTGAATGCACAGCTGAGGTTAATTACCCTGGAACCTTTTCAGAATTTAGACTTAACAAGCGTTGTATGGTTTAATCATCAAGTGGCACATGATAATGGTGATGATAATTTTGCTTGTGTCGTGTGCTTGGTACTCTTCTTCTTTTCTATGGTTGTATGGTGATTGTAGAGATTAGAGATGACTCCTTTTTTCTCACTTCAGCTTTGGAACAGTTTATTGTCTTTTCTATTGGGTTTTCCTCTTTAATAAAATTGTTGTGGTTTCATGTTTCCTAAATCATTTTATTTGAAAATTGATCCGTTATAATTTTTCCGGAAACAATGAAGAAGAGTCATAAAGAAAGTTTACTTCCAGCACAGTGCCCTGTTCCTGAACCTGAATCTCCTGCAAGTTCCAAAGGGGTTGAGCAACCTAGTCCTATTTCAGTTCTGGAACCACCATTTGCAGAAGAGACAACATCTGGTTCTGAGTGTTTTGAGCAAATCAGTGCTGACCTCCATGGTTAGTGACTCAAATTAATTCATCTATCATATGATTTTAACCATTTCTACATGTTAATTTTCCCATATTCTCCCTACTAGGTCTTCGTCTGCAACTTCAACTTCTCAAGTTAGAGTCATCAGATACGTATGAGGGACTTGAAGTGGCTGTCTCAAGTGATGAAGAGACTGGAGAAGGCTCCTTCGGTGTTATGGGGTTGGAAGAAATTGCAGTAAAGTTTAGAATTGAAGAGAATAAATGCTTTAGTTACCTAGTTGATATGTTGCTCGACTCAGATTTATATTTACGTGATGTGGACCGTGAATTGGCATTATCGACCTGGTACTCCTCAGAATGTCCTGTCAGTCCTTTGGTATTTGAGAAGCTAGAGAAGAAGTATGACGAGCAGACATGGTTGAGGTCAGATAGAAGGCTATTGTTTGATCGTATAAATGAAGGGTTGATGGAGATTTTCGGGCCACAGATAGACCCACATCCCTGGGTGAAATCATCAATTAAAATGGTTTGCCTTGGGTGGGGCAGAGAATCACTCGTGGAAGAGCTATGGAAGTGGCTGGTTTGCCAGGAAAGAGACGTCAGTGTTGATTCACCAGAGAAAATTCTAGGTAGAGACGTGTGCTTGGAGCTTGGGGATGATATTGAGGTGGTGGGTACAGAAATTGAGAGGTTGTTGTTCGATGAGTTGATTGGAGAGAGCGTGCAAAGAAACCCTAGGCCAGGACTGTTCTAGACCGATTTGATACAACATGCTTATAGTAAAATATACATGTATCAAAAAGAGCTCAGTTAAGAAGGGAATAATAAGCAAATCAGGAATATAATGCAAAGGAAAAAATCTAAGCAATTGTAATTTGTAACATCTTCAACGATTGAATTGTCATCTTTTGCATATATGTTCATATATGAAAGTTTTATGTTTAGTTGATATTAGATTCAAGTCAAAGACTAATTCTTTTATCTCTGTAGTGGGAAGAAAACCAAGAGTGGCTTAAACTAGCAAAAGAAGGAATGGTATCCGCGAAAAACCAAGTACGGACAACTTTGGGGTGTTGGACAACATGGATTGTTTTGTTTTTAAAAACAAAGACAACTGCCACATCATGAAAATTCTATTGATTTCACTGATGATCCCATGTGAGCTTTGGGGAAGAAAATCTGTCTACCAGACCAGAACAAGCATGTAGAACCACTTGCAAACGTGGACATACCAGACCTTTCTTTTCTCCAGATCCACAAACAAAGACAGCCATTTCCTGCATTAACCCTAAAACTTTGCATGAAGTCAGAAACGCAGATGGTCGTAAACTTGTAATATGGTGTTCTAGCTGATGAATGTCAATAGGTGTGATTAAAACATGAGATGTTTTCAATGTGCAGCTGTAGTGATGTGGGTATGATAGGGTTCTTGAGTATAGGAGATCCAAACATGATTAAAACAACTTCACACTATGTGTGGGTGGGAGATCCGAACACGATTTAGAAAATGACACCCCTTGCTCTAGTCCACAAGCTTTTTTGTCCCAAATCCAAAGCAGTTGAAGTGTTGAAACCCTCCTTGATAACAAAGTTGCCAAGGGACCCTCTTTATCGGTTGCTTAGTTGAAACCCTCCTTGATAACAAAGTTGCCAAGGGACCCTCTTCCATTTTTCACATATGTGGTTATTTTTTTAAATTAAATTATTAAAAATGTAACAAGTAAAAAAAAAAACATTATGGGCCTTTATTATCTCTCATAATTCTTTTTAATAAGATCATTTTTTTTAAATAATTTATAACATCTCCCCTCCCCGTTAAATCCCCTTTTTTATATCTCTCAACCAATTTTAAGTGGGTGTAATAAATGGAATGGTTAACCCAAACTATTGTCCAAACCCAAATTTAAACAACCAAATTTCCATTTAACCCCATGCGTTGCGTTGCATGCCTTTACTTACTTAGTTTATATTTAAAGATGATGGTTTAGGTTTCGTAGTTCTAACTAAAACATCACAGTGATGGAGGAACCACAAGCACCAACTCCAATTCATGAAATCCACACCATCCACCGCTGCGATTGATTCTTCTTTCTTCCCATCCATCAGTATATATATAGAAACTCTTAACCCATCCTTCAGTAGGATCTTATCTTGAATTCAGAATTTTGGATTTCTTCGGAATCTTTCTCACAATTTGTAACAAGTAATATGGAATTCCCCAAATCCCTCTCCAGGACAGTCAGGATTACTGCCTACCTACTGTTACTAGCCCTCGCTGTCACATGTGCCACCTCAGCTCGAATACAGGACGAACAATTATCCCCTCCGGTTCCAGTGGCTCCGGCAACAGCACCGGAGACACCCGATCCAGTTGAAACGCGAGTCCCCGATATAGCACCTGTGTCCACTTCTGTCACTACTGATGTGGCACCTGGGGGCCCACCAGCCATCAAACAACCAGATGTTGCTTCTTCTGCATCTACCAGTGCCACCATGGTGAATGCGGACCCCCAGCACCCATTGTCGTTCTTCATGCATGACATACTTGGTGGGTCGAACCCCTCTGCCCGAGCCGTGACGGGAATTGTAAACAACCCAGCGATGAACGGTCAGGTTCCCTTTGCCAGACCAAACGGTGCAGTACTCCCCGTCAACAATGGCATTCCCCTCAACAGCGACAACAGCGCAATTATCAACAACAACAACATTCCATTCCTCACCGGCCTTGGAGGCAGTTCATCAACTGTCATTCAGAACAATGGTAACAACGTCATAAATGGTGGTTTCGGGGTTCCTTTGGTGAATGGAGCCCAGCTTCCTGCAGGGACCACCATCCAGAAGCTCATGTTCGGGACGATGACTGTGATCGACGATGAGCTGACTGAAGGTCATGAGCTAGGATCCGGTTTGGTTGGAAAGGCACAAGGGTTCTACGTGGCCAGCTCGGAGGACGGTACCAGCCAGACCATGGCATTCATCGCCATGTTCCAAAGCGGCAATTACGCTGACAGCCTGAGTTTCTTCGGGGTCCATCGCACCGCCGTCTCGGAATCTCAACTGGCCGTTATGGGTGGCACCGGAAAGTATGTAAATGCCAAGGGATACGCCACGGTGAAGACCATTCCTTCCGTGAACCACCATGAGACCGATGGAGCGGAGACTTTGCTGGAATTTACTGTCTATCTCACCTATTAAATTTAAACATTAATTGCTTGTGAATTGTGAAATATGTCGAACATCTTCTCTGTCTATATAAGAAGAGACATCAAAGGGTCGGTACCTATATTTCTTGGTGTTGTTGATTATGTGGATATAGGTAAAGTTTGGATTATTGGGACGTTCGTCTTTCTTTTTTCTTTTGAATGTATGGAGTTGGGGTCTTGGAAATTCTAATTCCCTCTTAATTTCATAAATTGTTGCTTTTGAACTTTAAATGAATTCACACCTGCGCCCTCTGTCCCACAAACGCCCCACAACTCAGATGTGATCTCCGAAGCTACTGCTGTCAAATATTGAAATCAAATAAGAAGGAACAACCCCAATCAAATGCATTGGTAGTGACATTTCTTTATTAGCCTTAATTACGTACGGTTATGGAGTTATAAAATCTCTGGTTTTCTTACTTTTCCTTTTGCACATTTTATCCTCGTATCCGGTTCGAGTACGTCTCAGGTGACTTTGATCGTCACCATGAACAACAGGGTAAATTACAATTACCTCTCTTGTAATATATAAGGTCAGTGACAAAGACCCTTATAATTTAATTTACAACAAGGATCTTTTTGTATTTGGGTAAATTTCTTAAACTACCTTTATGGTTCAGTTAATTGAATTTGGATAAATTTTGAATTTGAAAATTGACTAACAGTATTCCTATCGTTTCTAACAATTGACTAACTCTACCCTTATCGGAGTCTTTACACCGGGTTCTCCCCGAAGCTTCTTCATCTCCTCCGTTTCAGGTCCCCCGCTACTCGACTCAGAGGCAAGGTCGTTGACAGCTAAGACCGGCCGGATTGCACATCATCAATTGGCGCCGTCTGTGGGAAACGCTTCAAAAAGCCTCCCTCCAAACTCTCATACCCCTTTTTTCTTCTTCAAAAAACCCAACACTCATGGCCTCTTCCAGCAACGCCGGACGCAGCACGGAGACAAACACCACCGGGGAACAGCTTCAAGTTCCCGTGGTGTGCGTTGGACAGTTCACCATCCCCCTTTCGGTGCATGGAATCCCCAGTTTGAATGCGCCACAAGCTGTGGCGCCCGTAAACCTTCCTGCCACAAGCATCCCCTTTCCTCCCCCTATTGAGACAACCTTTACTGAACCGACTGCCGTCCCCTTGGCAGCCAGCCAAAACCGGTTGGACGACCTGATGCAGTGCATGCGGGCAATGCAAGCGCAAATGCAACAGTTCCAGTAACACCAGCTTCACCAGCACCAAGTGTTGCACAACATCTCCCAGTACCACTATCAACAGCAGTTCCCCTAACTGCCACTGAACCAACCACTACTTCCACCTCGCCACCCTGCTCCGAGGCCGGTCAAGGCCTCTCCGCAGGATGGGCGCCCCAACCAAGGAAAGGCCTCTACGCCCCAGAACCCCCCTAACAACCAGGCCTCGTCCCCAGGCCGAAGAGGGAAAAAAGTCATCCCCGCCTCGCAGCTCACAGGCGGGTCGGGAACCTCGCCCGCGAGATCGGCACCTTGGCGCTCCAAGCCCGAGTTCCCACTCACGGAAAACCGATTCGGCACACTGGCAGCAGCAGACTACCAGCATTCCGGGCCCATCGAGCTCAGCAACACGGAAGCCAGCAGCGCAAGTACAAGGCCCACTCAACAGTGAAGGCACCGGCGAAGTCGTCGAACCGCCACCCGTGTCTTGTCAGAGCTCAGAGGCAAAGAAGAGACGAGCTCGGACGAGGTAGGAGCTGCCCCGATTCTCTCAGTTCCCTCCCCCCTCGCCTCAGAACTCCAGGCGGTCCCCTTGCCTAGAGATTTCAAGCTCCCACCTCTGGACAAGTATGACGGGTCCTTCGACCCCAACGACCACGTTGACGCTTTCCAGTCCCAAATGCACCTCGCCAGGGCCAGTGAATCATGCATGTGTGTGGCCTTCACCACCACCCTCAGGGGGGTAGCCCGCACTTGGTACTGGAACCTGGCCCCCGGGTCGATAAAGTGCTGGGCTCAGTTCGTGCAGGTCTTCACCGCAGACTTTGTCACCAGCAAACGGTGCCCAGAGCAGAGGAAAGCATCTTCGGAGTAGTCCAAAGGGAAGGAGAATCCATACGGGGCTACATCAAGCGATTCAATGAAGCATGCTTGTAGATACCGCGGTTAGACCCCGCGGTGCAGCTCGCGGCAGCAAAAAGAGGGGTAACGCATAAAGAATTCAAATGGCACATGGTAGCTAACCAGCCCGCAACCGTGGCCGAATTCCTCAAGCTCGCGGACGTTCATGAGGATAGAGGAAGAAATCAACCAATGAACCGAGGGCGGGAACGAGAAAAGAAAGAGGGAAGGCGAGCCCTCCAACCCAGTAGACACGAAAAACCCGGCCCGAGAGCCGAAGCCGAACCAATCGTTCCGAGCTCCCCCACCAGTTCGGACGGATTACACGCCATTGAACACAAGGCGGACCGAGATCTTAATGACGATCAAGGACGCCCCATACTTGAAGTGGCCACCTCGCCTAAAGGGTAATCCGAACGAAAGAAATAAGAATTTGTATTGTAGTTTCCATAGCTACCATGGTCATAGTACCGAGCAGTGTAATAATCTCCGGGATGAGATAGAAGGGCTCATCCGTCGCGGATACATGAGAAACTTTGTACAGCACAACAATAATAACAATAAGGCAGATCGGCCAGGGGAGCACGAAAAGGAAGCCCCCGAATCTAGCAGCAGACCTGCCGAACCATTGCAGCGACAGCCTCCGGTGGAGAGGCCATTTCGGGGAACCATCCATGTAATTGTGGGAGGCTCGGTGGTAGCAGGGTGTACCTCGGCAGCAGCCTGGACTTCAGTTCGCGAAGCGGCCCTCGAGGAGCGGAACCCTCCAAAGAGACCAAAGACCGAAGAACCAATCTTCTTCACGGAGGACGACGCGCGAGGGGTCCACTACCCCCACGATGATGCGCTTGTCATTAAACTAAGGATCAGCGACTTCGAGGTCAGACGCGTACTCGTAGATTCGGGCAGCTCGGCGGACATCCTCTTTAAATCAGCATTTGACCAGCTACAGTTACAGAGGAGCGAACTGAAGCCCGTGAACACTCCCCTGGTGGGTTTCAGCGGAGAGGAAGTCAGGCCCCTCGGAAAAATAACAGTGCCTCTGGAAGTCGGCACATGGCCTTGTGCGGTCAGACTCAACCATGATTTCCTGGTGGTCGCGACCCCCTCCCCATACAATGCCATAATAGGGCGGCCGATCACGCATATCCTACGGGCGGTGGTCTCCACCTACTATTTGGCCATGAAGTTCCCTACGGACTTTGGTGTGGGGGTAGTGCGGGGCGACCAGCTCGAGTCCCGCAAGTGTTATGTTGCCTCCCTGAAGGGAAAAACCAAGGGAGCCGACGACCTCGAACTGGAGCGGCCTGCGGAGCAAGGCGAGGAACGAGCTTCGCCCACAGAGGAAACAGTGGCAATCCCGACTTCGGCTAAGGACCCAACTCGCACACTCCAGATCGGTGCTTCCGTTGAGGAACCCCTACGGACCGAACTGGTGAGTTTTTTACTTCAAAATTTAGATATTTTTGCATGGACCGCGGCCGATATGCCCGGTATTGACCGTGGGCTTATAACTCACAAACTTAACACTGACCCTGTAGTCAGACCTGTTAGACAGAAGAAACACAACTTAGCCCCAGAACGCTGGAGGGCGGTCGACGAGGAGGTCGAGAAGCTCCTTGCAGCGGACTTCATAAGGGAAGTCCATTACTCGAGCTGGGTAGCCAACCCTGTGCTGGTAAAAAAGGCGAACAGCAAGTGGCGCATGTGCGTCGACTACACTGACCTGAACTGAGCTTGCCCGAAAGATAGCTTCCCCCTCCCCAGAATTGACTGCCTAGTGGACGCGACCTCGGGACATGAGTTGCTAAGCTTCCTGGACGCCTACTCAGGCTACAACCAAATCCGGATGGACCAGTCCGATGAGGAAAAAACCAGCTTCATAACCGAGTTCGGTCTGTACTGTTACAAGGTCATGCCCTTCGGATTAAAAAATGCCGGGGCAACCTTCCAAAGACTTGTGAATAGGCTGTTTTGGCCCCTGATTGGCACGGAGATAGAGTGTTATGTAGACGACATGGTTGTCAAGACACAGTTTTCACAAGAATTAATACACGACTTAGATTCTGTCCTCTAAATCTTGCGTCAGTTTAGCATGAAATTGAACCCCAACAAATGTGTCTTTGGCGTCACCTCGGGCAAATTCCTAGGCTACATTGTCAATCGGCACGGTATTGAGGCCAACCCGGACAAGATAAAAGCCATCCTAGATATGAGACCACCTCGGAAAGTAAAAGAAGTTTAGAGGCTAAACGGCCGCATAGCCGCTCTAAGCCGCTTCATGTCCAAGTCAGCAGACTGCTGCCTACCTTTCTTCAAAGCAATCAAAGGCAAAGGGTTCGAGTGGACCCAAGACTGCTAGCTCGCGTTTGACGATCTAAAAGGTTACCTCGCCAGTGTGCCAACCTTAGCCCGGCCCGAGGAGGGTGAGGTCTTAGAACTGTACCTCTCGGCAAGCGACGAGGTGGTCAGTTCGGTACTAATAAAGGAAACAGGCCAGGTCCAGCGACCCATATATTATGTTAGTAAAATTTTGCAGGGAGCAGAGACAAGGTACCTGCAGATAGAAAAGCTAGCATATGCACTGGTGATAGCAACTCGGAAACTCCGCCCGTACTTCCAGGCTCACACCATCATCGTCCTGATTGACAAACCTCTGAGACAAGTTTTACTCAAACCCGAGGTTTCCAGTCGACTGATGAAATGGGCCATCGAACTCAGTGAGTACGACCTCTAGTACAAGCCAAGAACTGCTATTAAGGCCCAAGCCTTGGCAAATTTTATCGCAGAATGCACGTTTAGCCTCGAAGCCCCTGAGCCGGTCGAGCCTAAGATCCCCAGTTCGGGCGAGCTCGGAGCTCCCAAGCTAATCGAGTCCGAACCCCGTGAAGTAGCAACAGTGTAGCATCTCTCCTGGTTAGACCAAGCGCGAACTGGGATGAGGAGCCCTGGATCCTTCACGTAGATGGCTCCTCGAACTAGCAAGGCAGCGGGGCTGGAATAGTGCTGCGCGGCCCGAGCGGAACAAAGTTGGAATACGCACTACGCTTTGAGATCGCGACATCCAACAACGAGGCAGAGTACGACGCACTGATAGCCGAGCTGAACATAGCGCACAAGATCGGAGCGAAGCACGTAGTTATCTGCAGTGATTCCCAGCTCGTGGTCAACCAAGTTACAGGCGAATACGAAGCGCGCGAGCTCACAATGATTGCATACTTGGCAAAAGTGAAGGATGCTCTGCTCAACTTCCAGTCACACTTCATCAAGCAAATCCCGAGGTCAGAGAACACTGAGGCCGACGCCCTGTTCCGATTAGCCAGCACGAGCCACAACGCCATGAGAACCGTGTACGTAGAGGACTTACCTCGGCCCAGCATTCTCGGTGGGGCAGAAGAGGTCGCTCTCGTCTCTGAAGCAGAGCTGAGCTGGATCGACCCACTCGCGAGCTTCCTGCTAGACAGAACCCTCCTCGCAGACCGCAACGCAGCCAAGAGGGTGTAGCGCTAGGCAGCCAAATACGTCATAATAGACGAACGGTTGTACCGACGATCCTACACGCTCCCCTACCTGCGATGCTTGCGCCCTGCCGAAGCTGAGCTGGTACTCCGCGACACTCAAGAAGGCTTGTGCGGCGGACACCTGGGGGGCAGATCCCTCGCCCAAATAGCACTTCGACAAGTGTACTACTGGCAAACGATGAAGATAGAGGCCATCGAGCTTGTCAGAAAATGCGACAAGTGTCAGAAGCATGCCAATATCCACCATCAGCCCACTGCCGACCTCAAATACCTCACCAGTCCATGGCCCTTCACCCAATGGGGCATCGACCTTCTGGGGCCATTCCCACCAGCGACAGGCGGGAGAAAATTCCTAGTGGTGTTAGTAGATTACTTCACAAAATGGATAGAAGCTGAACCTCTGGCAATAGTTACAGACCGAAACATACAGAACTTCTTTTGGAAGAACATAGTATGTCGCTTCGGGCTACCTCGGGTACTGATCTCCGACAACGGAAAATAGTTCGAGGATATCAAGTTCCAAGAATGGTGTCAGAGTATGGGAATTAGTTAGAACTTCACGTCGATCGCACACCCGCTGGCAAATGGCCAAACAGAAGTAATGAACAGAGCCATCCTCCGCGGACTGAAAGCACGACTAGACCGAGCTAAAGGATTGTGGGCAGACGAGCTACCAAGTGTTCTATGGGCTCACCGAACCACGGAAAAAACCGCCATAGGAGAGACCCCCTTTACCCTCACCTACGGCACCACGGCGGTAATCCCGGCGGAAATCGAAATACCTACGCTGCGTTTAGAAGCATACGACGAACAGACAAACGAAGACGAGTTACTTACCAACCTCGACCTACTGGACGAGGTGAGAGATCTCGCGCACATCCGAACTGCAGGCTACCAGCAGAAAGTAGCTCGATATTATAACGCGCGAGTAAAGAAGAGGAACTTCCGCGTCGGCGACCTAGTTCTCTGTAAGGTCATGGTACCTGAACCTGGCGTAGGGAAACTTGGACTAAATTGGGAAGGACCCTACAAAGTAAAGAAAGCACTCGGGGGGGGCATACGAGCTCAAAACCCTAGAGGGAAAACAAGTACCCCGAGCATGGAACATTGTCAACCTAAGGCGATACTACCTATAGACCGCCAAGCAAAGTGGGTAAAATCACCACCAAAGCCTACGGGCTAGGATGCCGAGCTAACGAAGGAATCTCAGCACCAGCAAGCAAAGAAAACAGTCAACGCGAGTGCGGTTAACGCAGGTAGAAAACAGACCGGACGAATAGTCAGTTCGGCAAATGCATGAAGTTTGGCAAATATGCTCAGTTCGGGAGAGAATAGCCAGCACTTAAACAAATCATTCCATTCCAAAAGTAGGGCAGTACAAAAAAAAATCTTTACAATCCCGGAGCTATTTCTTCGTCATCAGAAGACACTTCGACAAAACCCGAAGGCCCTGCCTCACCCGCGGCGTCTGGCTCAGCGTCAGTAGCATTAGCCATCTCCTGAGTTATGCGCGAAGTGGATATGGTGCTTACATCGAGCTCGGGGTACGTAATCCGGATCATCCACCGGCTTAGTTTAAAACCCCTCCTATATGAATCCACGACCAGATCATCAAAACCCGGCGAAGCGATGTACTCATCGACGACCTTCTTCTTGGCATCTTCGATACCTTGAGAAAAGATCTGCGTGCTCTCCCTGATATCCTCCTGAAGATACTCGACTTGATGCTGCACATCCAGCCTCAAGTCCGCCATGTGCTTCACCACCACTCCCATGGCCTCGGCATCTCTCTGAGACCTCGCCTGCCTGATCCGGGAAAAACGAGCAGTCTCTTCAACAGCACGAGCAGCTTCCTCGGCCGCACGACAAGCCTCTTCGGCAGCTTGCGCCTGCCTCGAGCTCCTCTCCACCTGAGCCGCCAAGGCGTGAATGGAAGAATTCACCTACCAAAAGAGACTGAATGATCAAAAGAACTAACAAAACAAATGCCAAAGAGTTAAAAAAGGAGAACACTTACCACCATGGCATGGGTAACGGCACAACAGGCCACTTGATGCAGAGGGAGATCAGTCCATGCCGCGACCTCCTCGGGGAGGATGGCCTCTTTACTTTTTTGGAGAGCATGGGTCGGCGTCAACACACTCTTGAAATCCCCCGGGGCCCTCGAGCCCGAGGGACCAGCTCGCGTATGAGCAGACCCGGAGTAAGCAGAAGCACTGGAGTATGTAGGAGCCCCTGTGTATGTAGTCTCAGCATAAGGGCCCCCTGCCGGCTCCTGCATCGGAGGGACCATCTCGGGCCCCCTGGGCGGATTTTCTGGCTGGTAGCCCGGCACCTCGGGCTCAACATCCTGAGGCACCTCGGCGCGAGTTCCCTTGGCAACCCGCTTTCTCCTCTTCATACCTTGAAACAAGTGCCCACCTCGGGTCCCTCGCGAATCCATCACACCTGCGAAAAGAAGTTCGCCATCAGTAAAAAAGGAAGAAAGACAGCAATACAAGTCTCTAAGTGAAGAACCTTCCCGAGCTCAGGCCGGCCGCAATGAGCTTGGCCTCTGTCAAATACTGTTCACACTTCAGCCCAAGCCGCGCCCATTGCCGGAGGCCCTTCGCCGTCTCCTTGTCAAGCGTAACCCCGGAGTCAGGAGCGGCCATCCCCCACCCGGTCTGAAAAGGCCACCCTAGCACACTTCGCACCCCGAAATAGTCCCGCTTCCATGTTGGGACCTTGTTAGGGAGCTCGTGTAAAAGCTTAAAACCCAGGCGAGGGGACAGGTAGTAAGCCCGTCTACGCCTGGGGAGAGGACCCGCTTGCTTCCTAAGCATCAAGATTGAAGAAAAAATCTCCAAGTCCAACGGAAAGCTCTCATCGCAGAAAAGGGAGATTGTCCCCACCAAATTTCGAATGGAATTCGGGTGAAGCTGGCCGACTGTCACGCCGAAGTGGTTCAAGACTTCGACGAAGAGGGGGTGGAAAGGCAATCGCAGCCCCGCGGCGAGCTGCTCCCGGAATATCACGATCTCATCAGGACCGTGTTCCCAAGGAAAGCCACCCGAAGGTATAAAATAAGCATACTCCCCGGGCAAGTTATAGTAAGTAATGAGGGATTGGAGCCTCTCGAGCGTCATGGTCGAAGGTCCGAACTTGTCTAACATCCGACCTCGGCGAGAGGTGGACGCCAAACTACCCAAAGCGCCACGGCCAACAGGCTCGAACTCTTCCTCGTGCTCTACCTCCGGCTCACTAAGGCTATCGAGGGATGCAACTTGGTTCGTAGAACCTGCATCAGACCCGCTGAAATGACTATCAGAGCCATCCGAGCTAGACATTGGGAGTGACGAGACCCAGGAAAGTACTCACCCGGACAAAAGCTGTAGACCACAGGAGCTCGGACGAACGGAAGACCTTGAGCACGAACTGAATGCAAGCTGAAACTCAGACGCGAGCTCGAGAGAAATACAAAAGCGACAACAATCGGGGAACCCCCCCCCCCCCCCGCTATTTATGCTCACAATGACCAAAAGGCAGCGGCTTAGATCAAAGCCAATCCGACGGCCTACGGCCGCACTGACCGCACGTTGCCCGAGACGAAGACGTGATTGGCGCACGTCTTTCTGAAACTAACAGTGACGGTGCGCATCTTTTCGAAACTGGCGGAACGTCAACGCACGTCTCAGAAAAAATGGCAGCGGCACGTCTTTTTTCAAATTTGAAAAAATGCTCGCTTTCGCACCCCCAAGTGACGCGCCTTTTTTTTTGAAATTTCGAAGCGACGCGCACGCACCGCCACATTTATCAGCATTTAGACAGGCCAACACGCTTCCCGCATAAATGGACACTCGAAGAAACCCAAGAAACCCTGACAATGCACCTCGCACCTGCAGAACCAAGATTCAAAGTACAGGACAAATCTACCTGACACCTTACGAACTCCCTGCGCCAGGGCAAGACCCTTAGCACGAGGAGTGGGGGGCAATTGATGAAGGAAGATTTGGCCCGACCTCGCAAATCACGGCACGTGGCAAAAAAGGCAAATAGCTCGGCACTTAAAACAACGTACCAAGGGTACAAACGCCAAAGGGAAGGGACCAGCAGGTCCGAGCTCCCTAGCAAGGGGCCCGAACTCCCTACTTAGTGGTCGAACTCTCTGCAAGGTGCCCGAACTCCCTACTTAGTGGTCGAACTCCCTGCAAGGTACCCGAACTCTCCCTTTGACCCCGAGTCACACAAAGCAGAGACCCGAATTGGCCCGTCTTATGACAGTTCGAGGCCCCCCTTATCCGAACTCGAGACTTTGCCTCACGCCCCGCTCCAGGCACTTCGCTTCCGGAGCATTGAACTGGACGAACCACGCTGTACCTAACACCGAAGGAGTCCGTATCCAGGGGCCGCGCACCTGACTGACTTGGGATCTGACGCTTGACTGCCGCCTTTCCAACGGCCACCTGCCACCGTCACCTGTCACCACTGCCTCCAGTTACAGAGATGGCTCCGACAAAAGGAGCAGTGACGGTTCTGCCCCAGCAGAGGCGATGACGCCCGAACTGGCAGAAGCCCAGAAGTACTCATTCTCGACCTGACAGGAGTGTAGGAGTGAGTGCGCGAGGTGGTTATAAAAGGCTCTCCACCCCCAAAGAGGAGGTATGCAAACTTTGCGCCATCTGGTTTATCTTGCCTTTGAAGGATTCTAACTTAAGCTTCGGAGCCTTTACACCGGGTTCTCCCTGGAGCTTCTTCATCTCCTCCGTTTCATGTCCCCCACTACTCGACTCAGAGGCAAGGTCGTTGACAGCTAAGACCGGCCGGATTGCGCATCATCAATTGGTCTTGGTGGAATTGGCCTTGGAACTGAATTTGCCTTTAAATAACCCCAAAATTTTTTTAAGGATTTGAAGATTTGAGCCAAAGTACTCATAGTTAAAAGAAACATGTCTAACTTGGCCATCGAGCTAATTTCTTAAGTGATTTTATCATTTGTTTTCATTTTAATATTTGTATGTGCATAATAAATAATATAAAAGGTAGTATTTGCAAAATTGAAATCATAATGACAAGTTTTCAACTGTATATTAATATATTATGATACTTACATACTAAATTTTTCAATTTAATCAATAAAGAAAATATAAGTTTTAAACTATATGTTATTATTATTATTGAAAATCAAGTTTTTGAAGGAAATGTTAAATTTTTTTCAAGGGAGAGAGTAAAGAAAGAATAGGTTCCACGAGTAGACCCTGTAATTGACTCCGAAACCACCAATGTTAGAAACAACCTTGAAATCAACTTTCAGAGGATAGATTTTGATTCCAAAAACCTAAAATCGATCCCTATAGTGTAGGTTTCAGATTCTGCTATAGAAGTAAATCGATATAACATATGCTTTCCCCTACTTGATAGTAAGAAAAATGCTTTCCCCTACTTTATTTGTAAAAAAAAAGGATGTTTCACTAGAATTCGGATTAGCTGAAGGCTTTAGAGGACACTCCCTTAGATTACATTAACAGTCTACTTCTTTCTCTTGATAATAAGCTGGGACCCTGGTGAAGGGGAATATCACACCACTAGCCCCTGCCACCACGTCTGGTGTAACCAAACCCATCACACCACCCATTCCTGATGTACGTGTTTATCTCCTGCTGTCCCTGACGTGGCACCAGTGGCGGTTGCTCTTGCTGCGGCTGGGGTTGTCATCACTAACAGTGCCACCGTGGCAAATACTGCATTAACCTTCGTCAAGCAGCAGAGTTCACTTTCGCTCATTCAAGGACGGACGAAAGCATCCGTCCCAAGATTTTTATCGGGCCAGCTGGATCTATTAATCCACGCCAGAGTTGCTTGTCCCAACGTTTAAATGAGAAACGATTGGTTACGGCGTTTGTCTACGATGTCAGGTTTAATTCGATCAACTCCAACTATTTTTAACTTTTCCTACTTACATCCATTAGGGTTTGAGTTTTTATTTCCCAAAATCAAAAGCAAAGAGAAGAGGGAGACCGACCTTACTTCTCCCGATCACCGTTGCAGAGCACATGAAAAGCACAACCGTTTTCGTAATACGAATTGGTTTCTGTTATGCCAATATCTCATTTGTCTCACCATTGCAGAGAACAAGAAAGGAAGCACAACCATTTCCGTAATAAGAACTAGTTAACTTTTATTTTTTTGTTGTCTATTTTGTTTTTTTTTTTTTCATTCTGATTTCTGTTACGTCAATAACTCTGTCTCACCATTGCAGAGAACGAGAAAGAAGAATTTTTGTTTAAAGGCTTAAAGCTAACTTGTTCTAATAATAGAAACAAAGGGGTTATTGGCGGGAATGGATGTGATTCTTCTGGTTAAAGAAAGGGGTCAATGGTGGAAGAAAAGTAAGAATGAAAAAAAAAATAAATAAAACATAAAAAAATGATAGGTGCTATGGGCAGAACAGAAAAAAAGAATTGGATTGAAAAAAACAAAAATAATAGAAGCTTGTTCTCGTCACCACCAAAAACAATGGTCGTCCTTTCTTATTCTCTGCAATGGTGAGACAAAAGGTTTATTGGCTTAACAGAAACCAGAATGAAAAAAAAAAAAGTAGACAATAAAAAAATAAAACAGAAAAATAAAAACTAATCGGTTCGTAATATGGAAATAGGTGTGCTTTTCATGTGATGGGGAGGAGTAAGTTCGGCCTCTCTCTTCTTTCTGCTTTTTGATTTTGGGAAAAAAAAAAAAAACTCGAATCGTAAAGATGTAAGCCGTAAAAGTTGAAAATAGTTGGAGTTGATCGAATTAAACCTGACATCGTCGACAAACGCCGTAACCAATCGTTTCTCATTCGAACGTTGGGACAAGCAACTCTGACGTGGATTAATAGATCCAGCTGGCCCAATAAAAATCTTGGGACGGATGCTTTCGTCCGTCCTTGAATGAGCGAAAGTGAACTCATGCATGATATCTTAGGCGGATGAGCGGATCAACCCCATCGGCTAAGGTGGTCACAGGCATCATTGCAACCACAGGAGTCGATGGTAATTGGAATCCCATACTCCAGACCCAACGGGGGTGTCTTCCCTATTAACGGTGGACTTCCACTCTTTAACGGAAATAATGGTGTCGTCGGTGGCAACGTCGAACGGCGTTATCAACAGCAATAACGTTCCATTCCTGGCTGGCCTTGGCGGGACAACCACTAATACCACCATTCAAAACAACTGTAGCAACAACGTAGTCAATGGCGGCAACAACCTCCCCTTCGTTGCTGCCGGCCAGATACCCGCCGGAGCCACACTTCAGAAGCTCATGTTTGGGACAATCACTGTGATTGACGATGAACTAACCCAAGGACATGAGCTCGGTTCCTCGGTGCTGGGAAAGGCGCAAGGATTCTACACGTGGTCAGCTCCTTAGATGGAAGCAGCCACACAATGGCACTCACAGCGTTGTTCCATGGAGGTGATCATGAAGATGACACCATCAGCTTCTTTGGTGTCCACCGAGCCGCAGCCGCAGCCGTGGAGTTTCAGATCGCCATTGTCGGAGGGACCGGCAAGTTTGAGAGATCGAACATTACGCGCTCAGTGCCCCACTCCCACTGAGCGCGTACGAGACCACATCTTCTCCTCACACCTGGCGCTTCACACGCACATCCAACCATGCATCCGGAGCATCTTCCCTACTTATTAATTATTATTTACGGTAGATGTTCCCAATGCACGGTGAATATGCATGTAAGGCGCTTGAGGAACAGATTCCGTCTCACCATGTACTGCACTACTGGGAGAGATTTATGTGGGGCGCAAATGTATTGGGCCCCAAAATTCTGACATAAAAACTTGGGTTGGGTTGGGCTAAGAGGTTTTGAGTGGAAAGCTGGTGGCACTGCCACTTAACACGTATCGTACGTCCTAGTTGTTGAAACTTGAAAGGAGGTAATTGGGTGACATGAATGTGTGAATGTGACAATTGATTGATTGCCCAACCCCCGGTCCAGTATTCGACCTGAGGTTGATCAGTTCCTTGGGGATCTGCTCCTCACATGCACATCCACCGTGCATTGGGAACTCATAAGTATGAGAGATGTTCTCAATGCATGGTACGATGTGCGAGTGAGGTGCCCTTTGTGAGGAGCAGATCCGGTCTCTCAACTAGCATATCATCATAAGTTTCAGAGTAAAAACGGAAAGAGAAATTAAGCCGTTGAGGTGGTCTTATGTCTTATCCTCGAGTGCTTGCTTGACAAATTAAAGAAAGGAAATCGGAGCTGGGCCTCTTTTTCAAGTGACGTACGTGCATGTGCAGTGTTGATAGGGATGATTGATAGTTGGGAGTTGCGTTGTTCGTTGAACTCCTTTATTTTTGAACGCTTATGCTGTCACCCAAACCAACATGCACTTGGCTACCCTTACAGCCCTACTGAAAAAAAAAAAAAAAAGTGAAAAAACTGTCAAAGACATTACAGGTAAAAGGGCTCAATATGGATCTAGATTTTCTTCACCATTACCTTATAGCTAGGGCCTTTATAAGTTCTGTGTGATTTATGCAAGACCCTTCTTTTTTTATTTTTTTTTGGCATTTGGGCCTCATTCCATTACTCCTAAATAAGCATGGTTAAATTGATTAATAGTACTTTTTTAGGGTACGGATGTAATAGGCACGTTAGGTAACTACAATGAGTGAGCACATTAATGTGTCTTTTATCCAAACATTTTTATTCCATTAGATAGAAATTATCTATTATTTTATTATTTTTGTCAAAATAATTAAAAATAAAAAACAATAAAAAAGGAAAACGTAAATGAATCCCAACTCCCAATATGTTTACGTTTTCCTTTTTCATCAATTTTACTTTTAATTATTTTGACAAAGATAATAAAATAATGAATAATTTATGTCTAACAGAACATAAACATTTGGATGAAAAGCACATTAATCGGGACATGTGTCACACAGCTATTACGTGCTCACTCATTGTGCTTATCTAACGTGCCTACTACATCTACACCCATTTTTTTACTATTGACCAATTTTATAATGTTCTTTTTGCATTAAGTAGGTCTTACAATTAAATCACCTTTACTTATTCGGATAAAACTTATCCATCCCTTAAGTGGATAAATAACTTTCCCATTTGAGAGAAACATTTATACAACATAATGAGACAATTTTATCCATTTTAATACCAACTTTATATAGGTAAAGATGTGATTCTATTATTTATCGAAGATGAATGTTACATTGTTGTAAACGAATAATGTAGAAAGTTGTAAACGAATCCATATAACTTAGAAAGTTGTAAACGAATAATGCCTTGAATTGAGTTGATGAAGGTGCTCCTCTATCTCCATGTGCATTTGCTAGATCATATCATGTCCCTTTAATTTAACAGTCTTATACCCTATTTACCCTACGTATTGATTGATATAGACAGTAAAGACCTGCAATGTGTCTGTGCCTCCCAGCTTAGGACTCTCGTTTTACTTGCTTTCAGTACACAAACAATAGAATAATTATTGATGAAGGAAGATTTGGCCCGACCTCGTAAGCACTCAACACGTGGCAAAGGCAACAGCTCGGGACAACAGCTCGCCAAGGCGCGAGCTCCGAAAGGAGGAACCAGCGGTCCGAACTCCCTACAAAGAGCCCGAACTCCCCGTAAGGAGCCCGAGCTCTCCCTTAGGCCCCGAGCCTTACAAACACAAAGGGCAATGACCCGAACTGGCCTGCCCCATGGCAGTTCGGGCCACACCTCTATCCGAACTCAAGACTTAACCTCGCACACCACTCTAGCACTTCGCCTCCAGGACACTGAACTGAACAAACCACACCGTACTTGACACCGAAGGAGTCCGTATCCAGGGGCGGCGCACCTGACTGACTTGGGATCTGACGCTTGACAGCTGCACTCCAACGGCACAGGTGGAATAGTACTACACGGCACAGGTGGCACGAAATTGGAATACGCACTATGCTTTGATTTCGCGGCATCCAACAATGAGGTGGAGTATGAGGCACTGATAGCCGGACTGAACCTAGCGCAAAAAGTAAGGGAAAAACACAGTTATCTGCAGCGATTCCCAGCTTGTAGTCAACCAGGTTACGGGCGAATACGAAGCATGCGAGGTGACTATGATCGCCTATTTGGCAAAAGTAAAGGATGCTCTGCTCAACTTCCAGTCACACTTCATCAGGCAAATATCGAGGTCAGAGAACACTGAGGCCAACGCCCTGTCCCACTTAGCCAGCACGTGTCACAACACCATGAAAACCGTGTACATAGAGGACTTACCTCGGCCTAGCATTCTCGGTGGGGCAGAGGAGGTCGCTCCCGTCCTTGAAGCAGAGCCGAGCTGGATCGACCCATTCGCGAGTTTCTTGCTAGATGAAACCCTCTCTGCGGACCGCAATGCAGCCAAGAGGGTGCAGCGCCAGGCAACCAAATATGTCATAATAGACGAATGGCTGTACCGACAGTCCTACACGCTGCCCTACCTGCGCTGCTTGCGACCTACCGAAGCCGAGCTCATACTCCGCGACACTCATGAAGGTTTGTGCGGCGGACACTTGGGAGGCAGGGCCCTCGCCCAAAAGGCACTTCGACAAGGGTACTACTGGCCAACGATGAAGGCAGAGGCCGTCGAGCACGTCAGAAAATGTGACAAGTGTCAGAAGCATGCCAATATCCACCATCAGCCTGCTGCCGACCTCAAGTACCTCACCAGTCCATGGCCCTTTGCGCAATGGAGCATCGACCTCCTGGGGCCATTCCCACCAGCAACAGGTGGGAGGAAGTTCCTAGTGGTGGCGGTAGATTACCTCACAAAGTGGATAGAAGCTGAACCTCTGGCAAACTATTACAGCCCGAAACATACAGAACTTCTTTTGGAAGAACGTAGTATGTCGTTTAAGGCTACCGCGGGTACTGATCTCCGACAATGACAAGCAGTTCGAGGATATCAAGTTCCAAGAGTGGGGCCAAGATATGGGAATTCGTCAGAACTTCACATCGGTCGCACACCCGCAGGCAAACTGTCAGACAAAAGTAATGAACAGAGTCATCCTCCGCAGACTGAAAGCACGACTAGACCGAGCTAAAGGGTTGTGGGCGGACGAGCTACCAAGTGTTCTATGGGCTCATCGAACTACGGAAAAAACCGCCACGGAAGGGACCCCCTTTAACCTCACCTACGGCACTGAAGCGGTAATCCCGGCGGAGATCAAAATACCTACATTGCGACTAGAAGCATATGACGATCAGACAAACGAAGATGAGTTATGTACCAACCTTGACCTACCGGACGAGGTAAGAGAACTCGCACACATCCGGACAACAGCCTACCAGCAAAAAGTAGCTCGGTACTACAATGCCAGAGTAAAGAAGCGGAGCTTCTGCGTCGGCGACCTGGTTCTCCGTAAGATCATGGCACCCGAACCCGGTGTGGGAAAACTTGGACCAAATTAGGAAGGGCCCTACAGAGTAAAGAGAGCGCTCGGGGGGGCATACGAGCTCGAAAACTTAGAGGCAAACAAGTACCCCGAGTGTGGAACATCGTCAACTTAAGGCGATACTACCTATAGATCACCAAGCAAAGTGGACAAAGTCGCTACCATAGCCTAAGGGCTAGGATGCCGAGCTAACGTAGAAACCTCGGCATAGGCAAGAAAAGGAAAAAAGTGCCAACCAAAGGCTCCGGCGAAGTGTTGACATCGAACTAATAGGGACATCAACATCTCAGAGACTAAGTATTAACACCAAAACAGGCCGCGCGAGTGCAGTAACCTAGGCAAAAAACAGATCAGACATATGGTCAGTTCGGCAAATACGATCAGTTCGGGAGAAAGAACAACCAACACTTAACCAAAAGAAAGTCATTCCATTTCAAAATAAGGGAGTGTACATTTCAAAAAAAATAAAAAATAATACATATTGAGCTCACAGGCCCGGAGGTACTTATTCTTCATCAGAAGGCACTTCAACGACACCCGAAGGTCCTGCCTCGCCCTCAGAATTCGGCTCACCATCAGCAGCGTCGGCCATCTCCTGAGTAATGCGCGAAGTGGATATCGCACTAATATCAAGCTCGGGGTATGTATTCCGGATCATCCACCGGCTTAGTTTAAATTCCTTTCTGTACGAGTCCACCATCAGGTCATCAAAGCGCGGCGAGGCGATGTATTCTTCGATGGCCTTCTTCTCGGCATCCTCAATGCCTTGAGAAAAGATCTGTGTCCTCTCCCTGATATCCTCTTGAAGGTATTCAACCTGATGCTGCAAATCCTGCCTTAGGTCCGCCATATGCTTCACCACAACTCCCATGACCTCGGCATCTCTCTGAGACCTCGCCTGCCTGGCTTGTGCAGCGCGAGCAGTTGCCTCAACAGCTCGGGAAGCCGCCTCGGCAGCACGAAAAGCCTATTCGGCAGCTCGCGCCTGCCTCGAGCTCCTTTCCACTTGGGCCGCCAAGGCATGGATAGAAGAATTCACCTACCAAAAGGGAAGAACAAAATGATCAAAAGAACGACAACAAGAAGGATAAAAGCAAAGAGCCCGACAAGAAATCTGACTTACCACCATGGCATGAGTGGCATAACGACAAGCTACTTGGTTCAAAGGAAGTTCGGATCATGCCGCGACC
The DNA here is from genome assembly GCF_055504915.1 of Nelumbo nucifera. Classification (NCBI taxonomy): domain Eukaryota; kingdom Viridiplantae; phylum Streptophyta; class Magnoliopsida; order Proteales; family Nelumbonaceae; genus Nelumbo; species Nelumbo nucifera. Next base: position 4,703,872 of record NC_142650.1, read on the forward strand.
TCCTCAGGATAGATGGCCTCCCTATTCTTCTGAAGAGCATGGTTCGGCGACAACACGCTCCTGAACTCACCTTGGGCTCCCGAGCCTGAGGTCCCAGCTCGCGTATAAGCGGACTCAGAGTAAGCGGGAGCCCCCGTGCAAGTAGCCTCGGCATAAGGGGCCCCTGCCGCTTCATGAACTGGAGGGGCCATCTCGGGCTCCCTGGGCGGATCCACAAATGGGTAGTCTGGTACCTCGGGCTCCGCGTCTCGAGGCAGCTCGGCACGAGTTCGTTTGGTGACTCGCTTCCTCCTCTTCATGCCGTGAAACAGGTGCCCACCACGAGTCCTCTCTAAGTCCATCACACCTGCAAAATGAGCTCGACATCAGGAAAAAATGAAAGAACAGAGCAAAACAAAAGACAAACCTCTGAGTAAGGAACCTACCCGAACTCAGACCGACCTCAATGAGCTTGGCCTCCGATAAATAATGGTGGCATTTTAGCCCAAGCCCTGCCCATTGCCGGAGGCCCTTCGCCGTCTCCTTATCAAGCGTAACACCAACATCAGGGGCGGCCATCCCCCACCCGGTTTGAAACGGCCACTCCAATACACTTCGCACCCCGGAGTAGTCCCGCTTCCACGCCGGTATCTTGTTGGGAAGTTCGTGTAAAAGCTTAAAACCCGGGCGAGGAGACAGGTAATACGCCCGCCTACGCCCGAGAAGGGGACCCGCTTGCTTCTAAAGCATTAAAATGGAAGAGAAGATCTCCAGGTCTAAAGGCAAGCCCTGTTCGCAAAATAGGGAGATTGTCCCCACCAAGTTACGAATGGAGTTCGGGTGAAGCTGGCCGACAGTAACGCCGAAGTGGTTCATGACCTCGACAATGAGGGGGTGGAAAGGCAGGCGCAACCCCGCAGCGAGCTGCTCCCAGAATATCACGATCTCATCAGGACCGTGTTCCCAAGGAAAACTGATCGAAAGTATGAAATAGGCGTACTCCCCAGGCAAGTTGAACTGGGTAATATGGGATTGAAGCCCCTCAGGCGTCATGGTCGAGGGCCCATACTTGTCTAACGTCCGACCTCGATGAGAGGTGGATGCCAAACTACCCGTGGCGACTCGGCCTACGGGTTTGAACTCTTCCTCGAGTTCTACCTCAGGTTCAGTAGGACTATCGGGGGATGCAACTCAGTTCGTAGAACCTGCGTCCGACCCCCTTGAACTGTCTGAGCTATCCGAGCTAGACATCGGAAGGAGAAGAAGGATTCCAGGAAAGTACTCCCCTGGAAAATAGCGAATGGAGTACGGGAATGTGAACGCGAGCTAAAAGCCTTTAACACGAGCTCAAGAAGCAAAACGCAGGATAATGACAGCAGTTGGGGTCCCCCACTATTTATACCCACAGTAACCAAGAATCAACGGCTCAGATCAAAGCCAACGGCCCGCAGTCGCGCTGACCGCATGTCTCCTGAGACCGAGACGTGACTGACCACACGTCCCTCAAAACCGAAAGTGCACGTCTCCTCACATTAAAGGCGGCAATGGCGCATTTTTAAATTTGAAAAGACGCGCGCTGTCAGGTCTCCCTGCTGCGCGCTTTTTGAATTTTGAAATAAGGCGCACGCTGTCACGTCTCCCAGCGGCGTGCTTTTTGAATTTTGAAATAAGGCGCGCGTTGTCATGTCAGTTAGCATTTATAGGCAGATTGGCGCGTTTCCCGTCTTTTTGGCACTCGAGAAACCCGAAAGAATCCTGACGACGCGCACCTCGCGCTATCAGTCAACCAATTCGAAGTATGGGTTAAATCCACCAGCCACCTCGTGAACTCCCCGCGCCAGGGCAAGACCCTTAGCACGAGGAGTGGGGGGCAATTGATGAAGGAAGATTTGGCCCGACCTCGTAACCACTCAACACGTGGCAAATGCAACAGCTCAGGACAACAGCTCGCCAAGGCGCGAGCTACGAAAGGAGGAACCAGCGGTCCGAACTCTCTACAAAGAGCCCGAACTCCCCGTAAGGAGCCCGAGCTCTCCCTTAGGCCCCGAGCCTTACAAACACAAAGGGCGACGACCCAAAATGGCCTGCCCCCTGACAGTTCGGGCCACACCTCTATCCGAACTCAAGACTTAACCTCACACACCACTCCAGCACTTCGCCTCCACGACACCGAACTGAACAAACCACACCGTACCTGACACCGAAGGAGTCCGTATCCAGGGGCGGCGCACTTGACTGACTTGGGATCTGACGCTTGACAGCTGCACTCCAACGGCCACCTGCCACCGCCATCTCCAGTTACAGAGACGGCTCCGACAAAGAGTAGTGGCGGTTTGTCCCAGCAGAGGTGGATGACACCCGAACTGGCAGAAGCACAGAAGTAAGCATACCCGACCTGACAGAAGCCTAGGAGTGAGTGCACGAAGTGGTTATAAAAGGCTCTCTACCCCTCAAGAACAAGGTATGTGAACTTTGCGCCATCTGGTTTTATCTTGCCTTTGAGAGACTACTAACATGAGCTTCAGAGCAATCTCACCGGGTTCCTCCCCGGAGACTCTCCACTTTCTTCTCCGTTTCAGGCCCCCTGTTGCTCCAGTCAGAGGCAAGATCAATGACAGATAGGACCGGCCGGATTGCAGACCATCAATTATATACAATGGGAAAACAAAAACTATAACATTATTGTTAGAGGCCCCATCTCATTACTCATTTGACCATTAACATAATTTGCACCCCCCCATCCCCCTTCAGTGTTTGGTTGCATGTCAAATAAAGGAAATTGAATGATTTCCTAGCCAGTCGTAATTCTTCTGCCGTTTCAATACCGGAAAGTTATTAAAAGGAATGACAATCTTGAATTTTCCTACAGTTAAGTTATGCAGTATTTGGAAAACATTCAGTTTTTTATTTATTTATCTTTTTGGTTTTACTTTTCACATCTGTAGAACCAGATAGAAGCTAAATGATAATGGACAAACCAAGTACACTCAGTCACCACCTTAGCACGACTATAGTGAGCATCTCCTGTCATTGCTCTTAAAAAGAAAAAAGACAATGAACCAGAATCACTTTGTCAATTAAAATGCCCAATGTTTTGTCTTTTTCCCAGGTGTACAGTGCTACTCGAGTTTCTGCAACACGCCCGTTCTCCCAATTTAGAGTTGTGACACACAAGTGTTATTCAACTGTTCTTACCAACAAAAAGAAAGTGTTATTCAACTGTTTGATTTATCAGGGGATCGAAAGGCCAGAGGATATATAGCTATTATCTATTATATATATATATATTGGTGGAAAATTCAAAAGAAGGTCTGAACAATGACCAGAGGAGATTTGGCCACTTATAATGCCTTTATCCTTCCTTTGTGGCCACTGCTCTCTCTCTCTCTCTCGCTATGTAAGTAAGTTCTAGTTAAAAGCCTTATGATAAAAGAATCAGCTTTAGTTGTGTATGCAAAGGCCATCACATCTATTCTCCATTTGTAGGGTTATTATGCAACCAAACAGTCCGTAAGGGGATAAAAAAAAGATACTTGGAAAAGGGCCGACATGGTGGTCAAAGTTCAAACCTAAGAAAAAGATAATATATAAATTTATTTTTAGAGAAATTGTCTAAAACTCACTACCATGACATTTTACCAATTCTCGTAAACTCACTTAACTTTTCAAAACGTTTAAGGTAATGAGCTTTTATTTTTCAAAACTCACTCATTGGCAAAAAGTGTCCACATCAGCATAAATGCAATTTTCATGACCAAATTGCCCCCAAATTCTTAACACCTGTGATTAGCAAAGTAGTGGGCGCTCTTCTAGAAGCTCTGAACCTCTTCTTTGAACTTCGAACTATTTAATTAACATCCGTTAGACCATTTGCCGTCAACTTACTGACATGGGGCTTTCTGATGGATTTGAAAAGTTATAGCGACTTTAAGAGAAATAGTGAAAAGTTATGATGAATTTTAAATAAGTTCCCTTTATTTTTATATCATCGCCTCTCCTTAGCCCTTATAATTAATTCTGGTGGATCCCTTGAGGATGAGGAGTGAGGAGGACGACCGTCGTCTGTTGAAATTGAACGACGCAGGCCCATAATATATAATAATAATAATGGGGAGCATCATCTCAACTTTATCTTGTTTAAATTAAATTGATATATTTATTGCCGCTCAGGTCTTTTAATTTAGTCAAAGAGATTGAAGTCATTAAGGCATCAAAATCAAATGAGAATGGAGTTCTACTTGCTTCTAGACCTAAAAAGCTATGCCTTTGATAACTCACTCATATTTCGATTCTATTTGTCCTCTCATCAATCCTCTAAACCTTCCAAACTATCTAAAAAGCAGAAAAGAAGGGGAGGCCAAGGACGGTCACAACCCCACCACCAAAGAGGAAAAAATAAAAAGAAGAATAAGGAATAGACTACCAGTAAAAGTAGTGATCGCTCACCTTGCTGTCATCTCATCTCATCTCATCGATCGATCACTTGTGTTATTGAGTACTTGAGTGTGCAGTTTGGATGCCAGAGAAACAGAAGCCACACCACTCAGAGAAAAAGTTGGTCATCCTTGTCTTTCCAACTTCACCCCCTCCCCCCACCACATGCACCCACCAAAAAAAAACAGGGGATATTGAATTATTGACCCATGGATGGACCAGACAACTTGAACCATATCCAACCACACTGCACACGTTACTAACCAAACACAAAACCCTCAGTCAGCTTTGCTTCAGCAACTCTTGGAGTCCATCTCTGATGGACCATTTTCAATCGGATTCAGAACAGATGTAGGTATTTGATATTCCCCTTGAATTTTAGTATATTTTTAATGCCAACGGTTACGAAAATTCTAAAGATCAAACCCGTGTGAAAAAAAAAGTCGGGGTGGGACCCAGAGATCGACCCAATTCTCAATTGTGAGGGGAGGTCTTCAGTTCAAATTCGTTGTGTCGGCCATATACACATGTATGTGGATGCTATTTATATACAACTAATTAGAAAACTAAACACATGCATATATCATATGCATGTAGAAAAGAAATACAAATACCGGCATACCGCAAGCAGCTAGAGTGTGTATGTGTGTTATACTGCAACCATGTCTAATGTCTAGAATCAATTGTAGTTGTAGCAGCTGGGGATTAGGGTAGGGGGCTACCATGAGAGAGATCGAGGCAAAAGAGAAATGAACACGAAGAAATTAAGAGAAAAGAGATACAAACTTATTGTGAGAAACCAGAATACAGAACAAATTAAAGCTTTTTTGTTTTTTTTTTTGGGTGGGGGGGGGGGGGTTCTGGGGAGGTACGAAGGCGTGGTATTTGTTGCAGCAAAATCATGGAAAATTGCATGGAAACGGATTTATTTATTTAGAGCACGAAAAAGACACCGTTGTTTCTTCCAAGAAATGATGACCAGAGAGAGCATGAGACAAGTAGACAACCAATGAAGAACATCTTCTCCTTTGATCTCTTTTAATTTGAGTTTTGTACGACAGATATTCGGGTCCGGATACCCATGCAACATGAGTAGTAGTTGATTACAACAAGATAAGATAATATTAGATTAACACACACATCTGACATCTCAAATGTCATATCCACACCACACCATCATCTTTTAAGTTGAACACAACCCCCAACCCCCAATGGAAGAATTTTCATATTTTCCCGTTTCCCTCCTCTAATGTCTAATCTAATTGATCGTTAATTTTGTCTGTCTCTCTGTCAATAGCTCGAGCCCAACGGACGATGTCGATGACGACGATGACGGCCATAACTGCGCATTCTTCACCCTCGACACGCTCGCCAGCACTCCCAAAGGCGTCACGTCGCCGACCACGGTTACCTTCTTCGTCGCGAAATCTATACTGAATGATGTCACTCCTGCTCTCACAAGCCAGGGAAAAAAGAAAAACAACACCCATCACAGTCGATCAGTCAACTACTTAACACTCTTAATTTACTCTTTCACTTTCAGATCATCAGATTCATCAGATCCCCATCGAATTGCTAATACACACAGCCGCTAGCTGAGCTGAAATCAATTAAACTATTGCCACTGATATATAATTATGTATGTATGTCAATGGTCATTAATTCAGAAAAGAAGTGGGCGTGACATTGCCCAAAATTAGTACAATCTGGGATAGCATTTAGAAATCCTCGTTCTAATCTCCAAAAAAGAAAGAAAGAAAAAAGAAATCCATGTTGTTGTAATTTAACGTAAGATGTTTGAGTGATTTACCTTCCATTCTTGAAATATGTTTCCTCACTTTCCCTTCACAGCCCTTGCAGTGCAATGACACCCTCAAAACCACAACCTGCAAAATCTCATTCAAGCCATCATCATATTGAAGAAGAAGAAGAAGAAGAAGAAGAAGAAGAGAGCGAGGGGGAGACATGGTAAACCTGGTTACGAGAGCGAGCTGAAGAAGAATGCTTTAAGCCAGAAGATTCGTCTGGTTTTACAGGCCGAGGTTTTGTGGGATGGATGGGAACTAATGCCGAGACGGGGTCAAAATCCGACAAGACGTCGAAGAAAGCGGTGTCACTCAAGAGGTATCTGGACGAACCAGGATGGTGGTTGAGATCAGTTGGCTTAGCAGAACTCTTCCTACTCTTTTGATGGTAAGGCTTGGGTTTGGTGGATGGTTGGGAGGAACAAGGAACTAGGCCCATGCTTCTTCTTCCGTCTCTGAGGTGAGGATTGTGGCGATCGATGGCTCGTCCGCCATGGCGAACCATGGACCGTTGATCCATGCTCACGCATATGGCTGTTGAAGCTGGAGAGGCACAGAAGAGATCTATTCCCTTCATCTCTGTAAATGTTCACTGATAACACAGAGTGGAACTAACGGTTTAATGAATCTGCATCTGCTGTAGATGGATAGACGGAGAGAGAGAGAGAGAGAGAAAGTTCCAACTTAGGTCGCGTGAAGTGCTTTTAAGATTGATGGGGAGAGAGAGAGAGAGAGAGAGGCAGTTTAGGCCCACTGCAATTGAAGAAAGGAGAACAGGGGTTTTGAATGTTAATGTTTTTCTTCGACTTTAGCTTTATGCGATAATGTTGCTATTACTACCTCCACAAGTTTGCTTTACAAAATTGGTAGGGGATTTTTCAGAAAGCTACCTTGACCAACTCATCAAAACCCTTTTATATTTCTGCATCTACTTCTACTGAGGCTCTTTGTATTTTCTCATTAGGATTTAGGAGGCGGTGTCTGGATTGGGCCTGCCGTGGTTAAACCAAGTCAGCTATTGGAAACCCCAAATTCCAAACCAGTCCGGATTTAAACCAGCCAACCCAAACCCCAAACGATCAGTATGTTGGTCGACGGGTCAATAATTTCCGGCATTATTTAATTTTATAAACATGGTAGGTAAAAAGAATAAAGGGGGGATGGAATTGGAACCCCATGCTTTGATGCATCATTTTTTTCTTTCTTTTACCATTTCCTTATTCCAAATTCCAACCAATTAATCATCCACCCAAAATAAATTAATAGATGAATAGTTTAAATTGTTGAATATATCATGTTTTAGAAAGTATAGTCATACTTACGCTAGCTAATTAATTACCAAGAAGGTTCGTCGTCAGTGTTCCATTAAAAATAATACAAAACCAACTTATTACTTGGGAGATTGTTTGCTACGTTGTTGGTTGGTTGCAGAGAAAGAAAGATGAAGAAATTATTAGCGCCTTAGAAAGTTTGCAAGGTATTTAAAACAGACGAAGCAGCAGCAGGTAATGTGCTGTACGTGCAATATGTAATTGTGTCTCCTCTCTGGCTCTCTTCACAGTTCATACGGAAGTTGTTATTATTAGCGCCTTAGAAAGTTTAAAGGCAAGCTTGGGATATGAACAGGGTAATGCACGAGCAAGACTGTTGCATGGTCGTCAATTATGACTTTTATTCATTCATTTAATGCTCCTCATAATATTTCAATTAATTTGAGGAGTTCTAATCAACCCCCCACAAGATTGCCCCTCACAACTTTTCACAGCACATCCCTACTGTATATTAAGAATATCTCCTGATGATGATATCAATATTTTTAATATTATCATTAGGAGATGTCTTCAATACATAGCAGGAATATGTTATGGGATGTTGTGGGGGCTGATTTGATGATCTTTTAATTATTTAATACAATAATATCCTTTTTGTTTTTTGTATTTTCAGTCCTTTTAGATATTTTCTCAGTATACAATTGAAAATCAGCTGATGACAACTTTAATTTCTGGTATATATCAGGGATTTTTTTTTTTCTTTTTTTGGCTATCAATGCAAAATGTATATATAACATGATGGATATATCTGGCTTGTAGTTTGATAATGGTCCCACCTAATAAATTGTGCATGTGAAACACCTATTTATTAATTGTATGCATCTACATATATATTTTTATATATGTCCAAAATGTTTTTAAACGGCCTATTCGTGGAAGGTTCTTATGTGAGTGTGTACAGGTACATGTACATGTACATATCAGTTAATCAATTAAACACTTGTAAGTTTGAACAACTAAGTCCAAGTTGTGTGAAAAGGACTTTTAATTTTTACTGCTCTTCTTATTCACCACAGTGAATACTTCTTATATAGCATTATTTTAAATAACGTTGAGAGAATCGAATTGTGCATGGAACCGGAGAAGGGAGTGGTTCATAGGTCAGAGGTTCAATGGAATCGAGATTTGATGATGTGGTATATATATATATATATATATAATATTTTATAAATTTTAATATATTTAAATATGATGTATAGATGATAAGTTCCATAATTTTTAAAATAAATAAATAGGGTTCAAGTCTCTTAATTTGCATTTTCTTTAAAAATTAAAATACATATGTAATAAAGTAATGTATACAAGAAAGAGTCATTAGTTAACACAAGTTAAGAGGTAGTGTAATTGTAATTAAGCAATATATGAAAATAATAGGCCATGAGTTCAAATCTTATTAACCACATTTTAAAATTTAAATTGATTAAAGACCTAGGCGGTTTCATGAAACCGGGACCAGTTCACTAGTTTTCTTATTAAACCGGCAGCTCAGCTAGTTTTCACCAATTTTTTAGCAAAAGTGATTATTGGGGTAAGACCAAATCAACCAAGGTCCCGTGTCACAGTTCAACCCATCCAACCAGCCAGTTTGATCCAGTTTTCTAAACACTGGTTTTAAGGCTTAGACTGGATTAGAAATCAGAATACACCAAAATTGTCATTTAACCAAGACCCGAAAAATGCGCTGATTCCCAAGTTTTTATGGTCTGACCATCCAGTCCAGGTTGGGTGTTAAAACATTGATTTTTAGTAGTAAACATGCGCTAATTTATAAATGAAATAAAAATAAGGAAGGTGAGGAGGAACTCCCTGGCCTGCACCTTGTACAAGAATTAGATGTACAATTCAAATTTGTTTTTGGAAGAGGACAATGGCGTTAATTATTATAGTTGTTCTCAATTTGGTATTGTTAAAAAGGTGTGGTAGGGTTGAATCTTTAGTATGTACCGTAAGAGTGTTGAAGAATAAAACCTATTCCAAGGACCTTTCTTAGTTTAAGTTTAATGATTTATTTGAAATGATGTTAAAAGTTTATTTGAACAAGTGGTCTATTGTTCGACCGTTGAACAAATGGGGTAATCAGATTCTATTCTATTCACACCATGTTTCCCAAACGATTGGTGTGAGTTATCTGAACTTCTTCCAAGTGTTGAAAGGAGTGCCTTGCAATTACCAATTATATTTCTAATTCGCCAAGCAAGTTGTAAATAAACCTTAGACAGGGACTGAATAACCTATAACGAATCCTCCTTTGATGAAATTTGAAGTTGAGAAGTTGAGAAGCGAATTTATTGAACACCATGCAAGAAAGCCCAGTCATATGTTGAGATGGGCTGTTTGATTATAATCTTTCTTGCTCGCAAGTTGCCACACAATATAATTCTAAGTAAAAACCTCTGTTTTATACATGAAACGCAGCTACATCTCTGTTAATTAAATGGTACGGCCTACACATTTAAAAATCCTAATTGCACTTCCCATCGACTAACTAGTCTTTTCTTTTGGAGACAGATTTGGTAGTTGCGACAAAGCAACGGTCATATAGTCAGCTTTAATTAACTACTTTCATATTTTGGTTGGAGATAAATGATGACATGATACGTGGAGCCATCTAATGATGTGGTGACAATTCAGCGGTCTTGGATATCTCAGCAATGGTGATTACTTCAATGATTCACCGACCAATCAAGGTGTCATGTAACCTCCTTATAGAAGTAAGCCAATTGTTTTTAATTTTTTTGAGATTATAGTGTACGTTAACGGGTCTTATTTTCATGACCTTGCTTGATTCGGACAGGCCTGGATGAGCCTTATCAGCTTATTTAGAGTTCATCTTCGGGTGCAAAATTAACTCCGGGTTAGATGTATTGATGATTTTGAACAGACATCGTGAAGCCTACGGCAATTTGCCTATATAAAAACTTCATCTCCAGCCTTACAAGATACATGCATTTTAGCTCTCACATTCTCTTGTTTTCAAGCCATAAGTTTTCTCAAAATCTCCATCACTAACTTAAGCATCAGACTGCCCACTAGGTAAAGCACCCCAAAACACTTTGATTGTCTTGTCTTGCAGCTCGACTGGACTACATCATATCATTAACCCGACGTCCAAACTAATCTCCACCAAAGAACAATCAAATCGCACATCATCAATAACAGAGTCCAATTGTTTAGAAATGATCCATAATCGTGGCTGCCGTACTTCTCCATTCACAAAGTAAAAAACTGAATTTATAGTATTATGTATAATCTCTTCTGCCAAACCTATTTGTGCGCGCTTTTCTATTCTTGAGACAATATAAGACTGGGTGGTTACGATCTTTCCATTTAGTAAGGGAATCCTTTAAAAGTTGACCTATGATGCAACAGTGCTCGATCAGGGTTCAGCTACTGCACCTCATTGATTAGCTAATAATCAATGTAATTGATTACACAATACACACATGGTGGGGTCGCCAAATTTAATATCAATCAAATTATGCAGATAGATTCGCAGAGAACAAATTCCCACTACATAACATACGAAATTCTATTTTGGATGAATGAGACACAAAGCCACTTTCGTCCTTCCATTTATCTCAATTCTCAAAGGTTCTCCCCTCCACAATCTTATCGAATCCGATGCGTTTGACATGCTTTTGCCTTTCTTTCCTTTTCTTTATATCCATTCGTACTTGTCTCAACCATGGCCACTGTCTAATTGATTCTTCTCTCTCTAATACCCACACATACCAAGTTATTCATTATCTTTAGGGCCAACTTTTCTTTTTAACCATTTCTCGTCTATTCAATAAATTTATAACATTTTGTGGGTCTTAATGAAATCATTAGGTTTCAATCATGCGTTTAAAGAGGTGGGGCTCTTCCTGATTAGTGGTAGGATTATGGAGGCCTTCGAGTTCTTATCTTTCTCTTTCTCCTTTTATATTTTTAACTTACCATTCTTCCAATTCTATTGATTGCACCCATTTAGTTCCAAGCTGTGCTTACCTCTTTCTTTTCTCTTTCGTCTCATGAGCCAAATTAAAGTTGGGGCAAAACTCTCTTTTGAATATATATATATATATATAACTTAATTTTAATAAGACTATTACAAGCTAATACAACCATACTCGATAGACATCAATACTTGATGTGATGAGTTGGACTGAATATTGCGAGGTTAGGTGGGGTGTAACTTTTGTGCTTTTCCTTTTTGACAAAAACGACAAATATAAATACATTGTTTGCAAGTACGAGAGTGTTTAAGAGCACTGTTTTCAAAACCGTATCGGATCGGAAAAACCGGAATCGGTCACTTGATTGGTACCATTTTCTTCTAAAACCGCTTTTTCTTTAAAATCATTGATTTTGGTCAATAAATCGCTGAACCAACCGATTAATCGTTCGAATGATTTTTTACTGTTTTTCAATTTTTAATTTTTTTTTATTTTTATTTTTGTCAGAATGGGCCGATTGTTCGAATCGAACAATCGGACCATTTGAACCGATAACCGAACCCCTAACCAGTTCGTTTTTAAAAACCATGTTTAAAAGAGAAAGAAGAGATTCATCATTCTTGGATGGTATATAAGTCTTATACATTATCCCAAAAGAATATGAACAAATTGAACGACATAGATGGGACTCAGCTGTTTTCAACCGTGATTGGTAGTTCAGCCCGGGGGTGTATGTTTTTTTCTCCAGCTAATCCTTTTCCGATAGTTGACACTTGACACACAACATAATTAAGCGGCTTGATTCTCACATACCCATCAATCAATTACTATGAAAAATAAAAACGCAAGACAGGGTAACAGCAGGAATCTCTTGCTCAATGATCGTGTAAATCGGGCCGTGTAAATCACCCGCGGTCCGGTATGAATTTGGACAGGCTCAGCACAGTCCGGCATGACAGTCTGTGGGCCGTGTCAGGCTCAATACGATCAATGTGGGCTGTGTTGGGTTTGGGGTTTTAGGTTCATAGGCCGGTATGGTATGATACGACCAAGCGGGTTGTGCCACCCGTGGCCCGCAAGTCAGCACAGCTCATATATATTATTTATATATTTTATATAAATTATAATTATATAATAATATATAGTATATAATATATTAATAAAATAAATATTTTTTTAATTTTATTATTCTAATTTATTTAATTGTTATATATATAAGCAATTGTATACACAAAATTCATATAAAATTAAAATTTATGTTTTCTGTCAATTTTTTTTAAATCAATAGCTTTGGCCCGATGCATGGGCCAATCCAACCCACAGCATGGCATGGGCCCACATGACCGGGCCGACCCTCAAAATTTTCATTAGGGAGAGCAGCATGGCCTGTGACAACCTGGGGGCCAACACGGCACGGCCTGCCCGCAAGCCATGCCATACCCGCCCAACACGACCCACTTTACACATACTCATGTGATGACTTCTAGTATGGACTACATGCACATGTGCTTGCAAATTTACTTGAGGCTGAGGAGCTTGGGGACCCCCTCCCCCCTTTTGCAGTAAAATACCGTTCATTACTAACCAAGACCTAATGGGGGCCCAAGCCCAACTACACATTACGATCCCTTCTTACAGAGTTCAACAAGAATATATAAATACGAACAGTCCAGATCCTTCTGTCAATGTATGTTATTTTTTATGGGAGATATTCTTAATACATGGTGGGACATTTTGTGAGACTGGCATGAGGAGTAAATCCCAATTTAAATATTATGAGGGTTAGGGGTGGATTTAAGTTGAGTCGAGCCAAATATTTGGTTATTCAAGGTCAATTCGTTGAAACTATGTTGGGCTCAAGTTCGATTCAAGCTAGAGAGCTTTGAGTTTGAGCTCGGCTTGGTTCAAAGTTTGCAAGTTTGAGTTTGGCTTGGCTCGAGCTCGATTACAAGCCAATTTTTTTCTAAAAATAAAATATACATATAAAAATATTTATTTTATTTTACATACAAAAAATTAAGAATTATAAAAATTATTTATTATTATACATATAAAATCTTTTAATTTTATATACAAAAAAATATGAATTATAAAAATTATTTACTATTATATATAAAATAAATATTATGTATTATATATACGTATATGTATATGTATATAATAAAAAAATATTTATTTATTATATTAGGCTTATAAGCCTCACTAGACTCAAACTTGACTTGATTAACAAACATAACCTATATATAAGACTTGAGTTGATCTCGAAGCTCGGCTCGTGACCACCCCTAATAAGGGCGTCCAAGAAATACAACCATTCTCCATTGTTACAACAAACCATTCAACTTGAGGCAATTATGTTATTTCTCGCTTAATGTATTATTCTATAGAAATCACAATTTGATGAAGTGTTTATGTATGTATATATAAAAGTTAAAACAATTCATGGATACACTTTTATGTGACAATGACATTTTAATTTGTTCCTCTCCGCTTGATAATTCAATATAAGTAAACAGTTGATGTTTTGTTTGGTAAAAAGACATATAAGTATAATTAAAGGAACAGTCAATGTGTACAATAAATGCCGTGGTTTCCTAGAAAATGTCAGTTATTTGTATCTATCATTTTGTTTGCTTTTTTGTTCTCTGAATTTGAAAGGAGTTGAAGCTTATAATAATGGAGGGACTAACCTGTCTGTCCACTAGCTCTTACACTCCTCTGCATTGCTGACATGTTTGACTTCAATTGGAAGTAAAGAAACCACACGCATGTATAGTATAGGGAGTGCAGGAGATGCAGACTCCAAAAAGAAAAGAAATATATACAGTCTTTTTAGAATTATTTTTTTTCTTTGGTCTGGTGATGTTAAAGTTGAACAAAATATGGATTGTTTTTAAAAGTGCATACTTTTCCAATAGACTTGTCTTGTAGTCCTTGTTTTTCCGTGTGTCTGAATGACACACCATGGCAGTGGCACGCATCAGATTTTGTCTGTGTCCATGTAACCCTAATCTTGATTATGGCAAAATGTTCCTAAGTAACCCTAAAACAATCTTTAATTTCTGTCATTATTATTTTTTGGGTTTTGGCCGGTCTTCATATGAAATTTGGCTTCTTTCAGTTTTTTTTTTTTTTTTGTATCTGGTTAATAAACCAACAATTAAGCAGAATGTTCAAACCTGTTGGTTTGTTACTGTGGTGTGGTTGGGTTTTCTCTGATTAGTCGGACTCTCTTTCTTTAAATGATCTTGCTAGATGATGATGTATCGATCTAACAAAAATATAGATCTCAATTGCCAGATTTCTCCTCGTAAACCTATGCCAGCACCTCCTACTTAGCTAAACCCTTCTTCTTCTTCTTGCTTCGGGAATTTTTAATTAAAACTTTGTTGAATGGAGTTTGTCATACATACACACACTGTAGATGGTGAATGTGAATACAATTGTGGGGGGCAACCCGGCACGTAAATGGGAGAGATATACATAGCGACTGCTCCAATCCTCCATCATCCCATTTTCTTTTAACACATCCGAACTCTATGTCAGCATTGAGTCTGTTCTCCAACTTGACTGATACTCTCTTCCTTTTTCTGATTCGGTTTATTAATTGGTCTGTGACTCTGTGCATCTTCTGATCATCCGTCCCAAGTTTTGCCATTTTGTGTGCTTAGACTGGGCTGGAATTTTGTATTGGGCCCAAAACCCAAAACAGTGTCCATAGTTTATACAGACATTATTATGCCGGCGGCCCACATTGCTGAGTGCAAGATTTTAATTTCCAAATTGGGCTGGGGTGGGAACTGGGAAGCTCCCGTACAATAGCTACATGGCGGGAGTAGTCTGTAAATTTGCAGTAATGGAATGAGGACGTGAACCGGAGGATTCTTCAATCCCTCAATCAACGCTTGACCCTACTTCTAGTTTTGTTGTATGTAATTGTTCATTTACTAGCAAGGACCCGTTCAATGTACAATGTACAGAAAAATACAATATCCAATTTGATGATAATTAGAAGTATCAAAAGAAGTTCAGCATTTTCTTTAATAATTTTTAGTTTCTTTTTTTTTTTTTGGATAATTTTCAAATGTATGTATGCATTGACTTTATTCTCGAAATAATACTTATAGTATTAGGCTATTAGCCATCCATTGTAGTATCTATGCTTATTTCAAATGGCTATTTACGTGAAACAACAACGTTAATTGCCACCTTAATGCAAGGCTAGAGCTGCATGCTGAATTGGTGTAAGAGAAAACTCTCCAAGGATAGAGCTGCTGATATTCTTTCTTACACAGCCTTTTGTCTGTAGTTCATTTGGAAATGTAGGAATTTCTTGGTTTATGGTTTTTGAGAATACTAACCCTTGCCTCTCTGCTGTTGTTATTCTGCGGGGTTTTAAACCTCTTCAGTAATCACTGATCAGTACCCTCTCGGGCCGACTCTGTTTTGTTTTCGCTAATGTATGACTGACTGGATTACCAAAAAAAATTTGTAAATTAACTAATACTTTTAGCGTGTTTTTTTAAGCCTATAGTCTTTGCATGTAACCTCAACGAAATCAAGTTACAAAATAAACCTACAGATTGGATTTGGGTTCAGGTTACTCTATATATCATCAACATCAAAGCCTCCTTATCCCAACTCAATGGGGGTCTGTTACATGAATCCTGATTCGACATTTCGTTCCCTTTATTCACATATCATTGTTAAATTATCCTCAACTCAAGCCAAATTATCGTTTATGCATTCTTGATAATTATAAAAAGACTTTGTTGGCAGAAAATTAGTCCATTGTTGGACCCATGGTATCTTTTTTTCATTCAATGACCAAACCAGAGTATGGGCAGTTTCTCTTCACCCATATTTCTTCCTTGCTCAAGTACAACGCTGATCTCTCTCTCATTGGCTGGCTTTGTTCAGTAAGAAAGAATGAAAATAATGGAAAGACGGAGGAAACGGGGAAGTCAGTTGGTGGGTTCTATGTTCGTTTTGTCAATGGTGTCATTAACCAATAGACCCGGCAAAAAGTTGACCCAACCTGCGAATCTGACCCAACCCAATCCGGAAAAATAGGGTTAGGGTCTCATATTTAGCTACTTGAATGTGAAAATAACCCAACCCGAAAAAAAACTGGGTTGGGTTGGGTCATGGCTCAACCCGCTGACCCGATTGTCAAGTCTAATTGGGATTATTTATGCATTGTTAGAAGTTTCAACTCTTTAATTTTTTTCTGTTTGGTCTTTACCTTTTATTGTTTACTCATTAAATTGTTAAATGTTCAAGTTTTTTATTTTATATTTGGAATTTTAAGGTTAATTCTTTTAATTTTGATATTTTTCATGTAATTTTTCTTTATCTTTTAAAATTTAATTATTTTTTGCGATGACCCAAATTGACCCATGGGTCAACCCTAACCTGAACATTTAGGGTTAGGGTCTAGCATTTGACAACCCAACCCAAAATCAACCCGAAGTACCTTGACCCAATCCAAACCCGACCCACCCAACCCAATTGCCAGGTCTATTAACCAACCTTAAGCGCTAGATCTAGGGTCCATCAAATGTGCTCTCCAATACCTTTAATACCTTTCCCCCATTATTAATTGAATCACAACTTAGGTCTCATTTGCTTTTTTGGGTAGTTAGTTATCCAAGTAAATGTACTTACTCATGTAAGTTTTTCCTAAGAAACATTTATTCGGGTAAGTGTATTTATTCATGTTTTTTTTTATTTCTTATATAAATAAGACAATGACCATTTTAGCTATTAAAAACCATCATTAAAAGGGGCAATTTTGTCCCATCTAAGTGTTGGCAACTCTCCCCCTAGGTGGGAAAGTTACTTACCCACTTGGGAGTAAGTGATACCGAGTCAAAATAAATTTTTTCATAGACTCTATATAAGTCTAAAAATAAAATACATGGGTATCTCGGTCAATGGAAACCAAAATCCTATTGACCAACTTTCACCCTTCAAAATCCAAAAAAAAATTAACGGTCCCTTAGAGTCAAAAAATGGATTTATATTTAAAGTAGGAGGAATCCTAAAATCCTCTAACTTCCCCACTAGTCTCTTGTGATATTAGATGTTTAATAATTTGGAGCCATAATAAGGGCCTCTGTTAAAATTGACCGTGATTAAAAATACTTACAGCCATCTCAATAACATTCAATTAAAATGAATAAATAATTATTAAAAATAGTTATTATAAAAATATATTTATAAAAAATTTATTATACAAATAAGTTAATGTAACTAACTCCTCCTTTGCTTGCAATTGCATTGGTGCAAATGTGTGGGACTGCAAATGAGTTGAGTCAACATTTTGGTTTGAGTTTGTTATAAGTTTACTTTGTTCTATCTATTTATAATAAAAACGAAGAAAAATAGAAATTGAAGTAAAACAAAATAAAACCTGAAAGCTAGCAAAACTAAAACAATATTTACAACTTTCTCATTTTGCACTATCATTCATTTGCACTAGTTTCATGCATTTACTAAAACCTATCCACCACTTACAAATATTGTTTTCAACCTGTCCGGTTGAACTGTTGAGTTGTCACCTGGACTTGATTCTAGGTCAAGTTTTGCTAAAACCCATCTGTTAGTCAAAAATCGTCTAACCCAAGCGGTTTTGACTATTGATTCGTTCAATAAAGTCATTGGGTCACATGTTGTACATTCAATGTATGTGCAACTTCTAGAGGTCATAACTTTGCACTCTTATGCCCAATTGGGATTTTTTTTTTATTTTGGTAACTTTTCAAGATTTGTGTGTTTCAAGGTGTCAAAGGTGCCTTGCCCTGTTATTTTTGGAAAAAAAGCCTTTTTTAGGCTTTCAATTGCAATTCTTAGAATTTTTTACAAATAAAAATTAAAAATATAAACTAAACATAAATTAATATTTATGTATACATGTATATATATATATATATATTGTATCTAAAAAATTATACATTTTTATTAATAAAATACATATTTATACATACCTATACTATTAGACAGTGTATGCCCATAGCTCCAATCAAATTGATGTACATATACATTTATTGTAAATGAATAAAAGTACATTATTGTTTTATGTTGTCATTGGTATATTTCTACGAATTTATCCTTTAAACTGGATGAGACTCGTGTTAGCTTAGAATGTTCTCAGCCATTGGATAGATTTAGGGAGTTTATCCTATCAAGGCTGACACTAATGTGTTGCCAAAGAAGTTGGGGCAGCTTGTCTTAACTACTAAGGTTAGACTCGAAGCACGTATAGTGTGTGTTTGGTTGAAGCATTAAACCTGGACCATTTTCCAGTTATGCCCTAGACCTTAAAGATTGATGGACAAAACTGGAAAATTACGCATAACCCCTAGACTTTATTATGGTACTGCACTAGGTGTTGGATTGGACTGTCTTTGATATGCCAACTAGTGAGATCCTTTGGGTGTCAAAACCTAGGTATGTTAGGGCAGTTTGAGAATTCACTTGAGTGGGTGATTATAGTAATAGGATCGGCTCCTTTGTCGAACAAAGTGAATGATTGGGAATACACTATCTCTGATGGAAACCAAAACTGCTAGTAAAGAGTGTGACACTGCATCTTGCAGTCAGGGGAGAAGACCTTCTCCATTAAGTAGTGTTTGATCATTATGGGCTGAGAGGTTAAGTATAAGAGACCATTAATGGCTGATTACCTGATGGGCTATATCTTACTTAAGTCCATTATCCTTGTGCCTTCATAAGATGGTTAGACTCTGGGATCATTTAATTGTAAATGTTGGGCCCATTTTGAGCCCATAGTGATGAGCTCAGGGGTTCACTGCATTTGGTAGTGAATTTGGCCAAGCCTTTTCACAGAGGCTGGGCCAAATCCATGTGATCTTATGTGAGGTCACTGTTGGGGTCCCACACCATACAAATCAAACCTAAATGGGCCAATAACACACTTGGGACGTGAGCTACTTAGTTAATGGGCTTAAAGCCCATGGTTAATCAAGATGTCACATGACTGCTTAAACTATCATGTGACATGGGCGAATATGGGTATGGATATGGGTTTGGAGCATCCATTCTCATAAAAGGATAAAACCTATCTATTGGTAGAGTCCATATCCAAATAAAGATTTGGATCAAACCTCTTAATTCGGTTAGGAGTGGTGCTGCTTAAGGATTAAGAGAAAGAGAGATCAAACTGCTTCAGATCACTCTGCTTTCAGTTCTCTCTTCTGCTCTTGCCGCCCAAGAAACCGTAATTCGACCTCCACTTTTGGGATTGATCTTGATCAATTCTCTCTTTGATTTTTGCAAAAAAAAAAATACAAAGAAAAACTATGCTCACCTCCCTAGTTCGATCCAAGGTGTTGGATTGCAGTTTTGCTGAAAACTGCGTTGTTGAACCGGTTTCAATCCAAACTGCGCCATTTTCAGTGGAAGCTGGTTTTGGGATTTGATTTGGGTGTGAAATACCACATTGGGAGCTACATTTGTGGAATCCATATCATGTATACTCTCCCTCTTATTTGGTTTCAAATCTTATCCGGTTTCAGTGTAAGATCGATTATAATAAAATGCAGTTTTTCTAAAACTGGGAATACGATTATCGGAAGGTTGAAAGAAAATTTTTGAAAATTCGCCCAACCATCTAGCATAATTCGGCTATCCATATGATGGATTCCACCTTCCTTCATATACACCCCCACACACATATATTATATTATATTATTGACATGGCATGGTCTAAACCATGTGATCCGGATGGTTGAACCAATGACCTATGACTTAAAGGCAACAACGACTCAATCTTCAAGTAGGTTTTTAAAACATTGCTTACAATTTGCATATGTTTTACTTATTTGACCCTCCATAAAAAAGCATTTATATTTCTATATGGGAATTGTCAGGTGAACACTTAAGGCATGCCGAAAATATGATGGCGCATTAGCCCTTTTATTAAAAATAACCCTAATAATTATCTTATCAACCTATAGAAAACAAATAAACCCTCTCCACACATTATAACTTTATTCGGAAAAGGGGTGGACTACATGTTATATATGAGAATTTTTTAGGGTTATTTTTGAAATAAAAAACCTTTGATGCAAGCCCTTTTTAATCAAGCCGTCATACCCAAGTGTAAATAAATTCTCCACACATTTTATGGGCATCAAAGTCATCAAAGGAAAATATTTAAAAAAAGAGAACTTTTGGAACAAAAAAGGGGTCCTCGTGGGCCTAGCAAGGCACTATCAAAGCCAGGGATATTCTAAAGAAAGGTGTTCGTTGGTATGTAGGCAAAGGTGATAAAATAAAGTGAAAATTTTTTATTAGTACCCTGTACTTTGGGCCAAGTGCCTCTTTGGTTCTTGAACTTTCAAAACATGACAATCTAGTACCTGTTGTTAATTAGCCATTAAGTAACATTTGAAAAAGATACAAATGCCCTTCGAGTGTCATCTAATTTTCTTTATCAACCATCTAAACATTGATAAAAAATTAATGGTCTCAAAACCTTGCCTCTTCTATTCAAGAAAGTTGGGGTAGAATTTCCACTCAAACATGACCCAAACTTTCTTGAATAGAAAAGGCAAAGATTTGGGACTATTAATTTTTGTCAACGTTTAAATGGTTGATAGAGAAAATTAAATAACACTTAAAGGGCATTTGTGTTTTTTTTTTTTTTCCTTAAATGCCTCTTAGTGGTTGGTTAACAGCTAGTTAGCGACAGATATTGGATTGTCACGTTTTAAAAGTTTGGATACTGAATTGTCGCATTTTAAAGTTTGGGGACCAAAGTGACACTAAGCCCAAAATATAAGGTACTGATGGAAAATTTTCCCTAAAATAAACTTCTGGCTCAATCAATGGGTTAATGGGAAACCTGTAAGTAAAGAAATAAACTAGGACCTCATTGAAAATAATAACACCCGCTACCAAGAGAGACGTTGTTGGAACAGAGACAAAGTTTGTTCTATGGTTCCTGACCATGTTTGGTCTCAGATTATTTGGAAACACCCAAGGCCTGGAAGCATCAAAAAATAAACTTTGATGCTTCTTGCAACACTAGTAACAAGTGTTCGGTTAGCCACTATAGCTCGTGACTTTGCAGGAAGATCCTAAACTTTAAAGCGTACAAAATTGGGGAGTCTACCATCAACCAAGTGGAGGCGTGGGCAACGTGGAAAGCCAACAACCTTGTATTGAACTTCAAAGAGTCTCCAATATACTAATCTCCTGCCTGAACAATAAGGTTGTTCATCCATGAACATTAAAGACCATCATATCACGTTGCTTTCAAGTGAATGAAGTTTCGGCATATCTATGGTGAAGCAAATCAAGCTACTGATTGGCTTGTGCATGAAGCTCTAGCGTCTTCTTGGGATGGTTTCTCTTTCAATTTCACCTGTCTTCCCTTTTCTCTCTCCTTTGTTTGTTTTGCTGATTTGTGGGGACGTGCTACCCCCCAACCCCCATTCTTGTGTGAAAGGGTTGAATGCAATGGGGTGTTTTAGTAAAACACAAACTAGAGGCTAAATTTTAATAAATACATAAAACCAGAGTTCAACTATAATATGGAAAAGATATGATATCTGAAAAGTCATAGTAACCAATTAGGTGTTATTTATCAAAATTCATGAATGAAATTTGATTGATCAAAACTCTTTCCATACCGTATCTTTTCTGTATCATAGATTTTCCCCATAAAACTATAAGGGGTGCCTAAGAAAATGGGATGGATGTAATTTTTTTGATAAATTAATATAATCTTTCTAACTGTTTCTACCACAAAAAACATGTAATTCCAGGCAAATACCTATCAAATAAAATCTTACACCATAATGGGATCGGAATTCTCCTTCTGATTCTACTAAAAAAATTAAAAAAGGGATCGGAGATCTACACTTTTACTTTTACACGTGTTCATAAAAGATATGTAATTACTAAAACACCACTTGTGAAAAATAAAAAAAATGGAGGAATGGAGCTCGTCTCACGTGACTTTCCCCTGGGAGGCTGGGTGAGACAAACGAAGCGGTGAACTAGGGTTTATCTCTCTCTCTCTCTCTCTCTCTCTCTTCCGGTCGCGGGAAGCAAATTCGCACAATTCAGGTTAGTTCGGAGTCTTCGGACGATGACACTGATTTTTCTTTGATTTTCTAATCGTAGATATTAGCTCGACATGTATTTATCTGAAGTCGTTTCTTTCTTTCTATGCAGCTTGAAATGAGTGTAAAACCATAAACCCTCGTTCTATTTCCCCAAAAGATAGGGTTTTCTTCCCTTACATGTTAGGTGTTGCTTAAGGTTTCAACGAGGTGTTCCTGCAGAGATTTCTAGGGTTTCAGTAACGACTTCGCCATGTATCTTTACAGTCTAACTCTGCAACGAGCCACCGGTATCGTCTGTGCTACTAATGGGAGCTTCGTCGGTGGAAAATCCCAAGAAATTGTTGTGGCTAGAGGGAAAGTTCTTGATCTGTTGCGCCCCGATGAAAACGGTAAGATCCAGACAATTTTATCCGTCGAGGTATTTGGAACAATCCGTTCATTAGCTCAATTTAGGCTAACTGGTTCTCAGAAAGACTATATTGTTGTTGGGTCTGATTCCGGTCGAATCGTGATTCTTGAATATAACAAAGAGAAAAATATTTTTGATAAAATTCATCAGGAGACGTTTGGGAAATCGGGTTGTCGTCGAATTGTTCCAGGGCAGTACGTGGCCGTTGATCCCAAGGGTCGTGCGGTAATGATTGGTGCATGTGAAAAGCAGAAGCTTGTTTACGTTTTGAACAGAGATACTGCTGCGAGGCTGACAATTTCATCGCCATTGGAAGCGCATAAGTCTCACACCATCGTGTATTCTATTGCTGGGGTTGACTGCGGCTTTGACAATCCAATTTTTGCTGCAATTGAGCTTGATTACTCGGAAGCGGATCAGGATTCATCTGGTGTGGCTGCAAGTGACGCTCAGAAACATGTTACCTTCTACGAGCTTGATCTTGGGCTGAATCATGTCTCCCGGAAATGGTCAGAACCAATTGACAATGGTGCCAACTTGCTTGTCACAGTTCCTGGAGGTGGGGATGGGCCCAGTGGCGTCCTCGTGTGTGCGGAGAACTTTGTCATTTATAAGAACCAGGGCCAATCTGATGTACGAGCTGTCATTCCTAGGCGAGCTGATTTGCCTGCGGAGCGTGGGGTGCTCATAGTTTCTGCTGCCACACACAAGCAGAAGTCTATGTTCTTCTTTCTGTTGCAGACAGAATATGGAGATTTATTCAAGGTTACATTGGATCATGAGAATGAACGCGTGAAAGAGTTGAAGATAAAATATTTTGACACTATTCCTGTTACTGCTTCTATGTGTGTTTTGAAATCAGGGCTTCTATTCGCTGCTTCAGAGTTTGGGAATCATGCTTTATATCAGTTTAAGGCAATAGGAGAGGATGAGGATGTGGAATCATCATCAGCTACACTGATGGAAACAGAAGAAGGTTTTCAGCCAGTGTTTTTCCAGCCTAGGGGCCTTAAGAATCTTGTTAGGATTGACCAAGTTGAGAGCTTGATGCCAATCATGGACATGAAAGTTATAAATTTGTTTGAGGAAGAGACTCCTCAGATATTTACACTTTGTGGCCGGGGCCCACGGTCGTCTCTACGGATACTAAGACCAGGTTTAGCCATTAGTGAGATGGCTGTCTCACAGCTCCCTGGTATCCCAAGTGCTGTTTGGACGGTGAAGAAAAATGTTAATGATGAGTTTGATGCATACATTGTTGTTTCCTTTGCAAATGCTACTCTAGTGCTTTCGATTGGTGAGACAGTTGAAGAAGTTAGTGATAGTGGATTCCTTGATACCACACCATCACTTGCTGTGTCTCTTTTAGGGGATGATTCTCTAATGCAAGTCCATCCAAATGGTATCAGGCATATAAGAGAGGATGGCCGTATTAATGAATGGAAAACACCTGGGAAGAGGACAATTGTGAAGGTTGCCTCTAATAGACTACAGGTGGTTATTGCTCTGAGTGGAGGAGAGCTTATCTATTTTGAGATGGACATGACGGGTCAGTTGATGGAGGTTGAGAAGCATGAAATGTCTGGGGATGTGGCTTGTCTGGACATTGCCCCAGTTCCCGAAGGGAGGCAAAGGTCCCGTTTTCTTGCTGTAGGGTCCTATGATAACACGATCCGCATCTTATCCTTGGACCCTGATGACTGCATGCAGATTCTGAGTGTGCAGAGTGTATCTTCACCTCCAGAATCTCTTCTCTTACTTGAAGTTCAAGCATCAGTGGGTGGGGAGGATGGTGCTGATCACCCTGCTAGTGTTTTTCTTAATGCTGGTTTACAGAATGGGGTGCTCTTCAGAACTATGGTTGATATGGTGACAGGTCAACTTTCTGACACCCGTTCCCGTTTCTTAGGACTCAGAGCCCCAAAACTATTTTCTGCAATAGTAAGAGGTAAGCGGGCAATGCTTTGCTTGTCTAGTCGGCCTTGGCTTGGTTATATTCACCAAGGACACTTCTTGTTAACTCCTCTTTCATATGAGACTCTCGAATATGCTGCCTCGTTTTCCTCTGATCAGTGTGCAGAAGGTGTGGTTGCTGTTGCTGGGGATGCATTGAGGGTTTTCACAATTGAGCGGTTAGGAGAGACATTCAATGAAACTACAATTCCTTTGAGATATACTCCAAGGAAGTTTGTCTTTCATCCCAAGAGGAAACTGCTGGTGGTGATTGAGAGTGATCAGGGAGCATTCACTGCAGAAGAGCGCGAAGCTGCAAGAAGGGAATGTCTGGAGGCTGCCGGAGTGGGGGAGAATGGAAATGGTAACATGGAGCAGATGGAAAATGGTGGTGATGATGAGGAGAAAGATGATCCTCTATCTGATGAGCAGTATGGTTACCCAAAAGCAGAGTCAGACAAGTGGGTGTCTTGCATCAGAGTTCTTGATCCTAGGACATCAAGCACCACATGCCTTTTAGAGCTTCAGGACAATGAGGCTGCATTTAGTGTATGCACTGTGAACTTTCATGACAAGGAATATGGAACTCTTTTGGCTGTTGGTACAGCAAAAGGATTGCAGTTTTGGCCCAAGAGAAAGTTCACGGCAGGCTTTATTCATATTTATAGGTTTGTGGAAGATGGAAAATCTCTTGAGCTTTTGCATAAAACACAAGTAGAGGGTATTCCTCTCGCTTTGTGCCAGTTTCAAGGAAGATTGCTTGCTGGGATAGGACCAGTACTCCGATTATATGATTTAGGGAAAAGAAGATTGCTTAGGAAATGTGAGAATAAGCTCTTCCCCAACACAATCATCTCCATCAACACATATAGGGACAGGATTTATGTTGGCGACATGCAAGAGGTATGTTTTATAAGGAATATAAATATACTTTCTTTGAATGATAAAATGCTTTTTTCAAGAGAGTTATTGTCATGAATGCTGTTATATGATTTATATTTTTTTGTAAGTTTTACTGTGCTTATAAGTTTGTGCACTCTTTCTAAGGTTTGATAGAGCTTTATTATTTCCAGAATGTGCACATAATTATGTTTAGCGGGTGAAGGAACTGTTGAGTTTCTTCTCATCTCTATGCTTTTTTATCAGCAACTTTTAAATACACTCATTAATAAATTTAGGAATGTATACAAAAACATGTGCTATGCCTCCAAGACCCAAGTATGGTATCTAGCTTTGACTAGCCATCTTAAATATGATAGAATTTCTTCACCCTTGACCCCAATACATTTCTTTTTGTCTTACTCCTTGTTTGACAAGCCCATCAGCAGCAGTACTGGCCAATCTGTGAGTTCACTTGTATGCTGTCCTCAAATCCAAAGGCAGCTTTGAGATTGATTTCCTTCACTACATGCCTGTATTTCCATGATCCACATTCATATTTTTTTTGATAGATAAAGTATCATATTTCCATTAACTCAAAGACTGGTTACATGAATATCCCCTTAGAGAGGCGTGAGGTGCCACCTCTCTAAATAGAGAACACAAAAACTATAGCAAAGAGTACAAGAATGTTAATACAAAAATTACAGTTGAGCCCAGAACAATGTTTCCCTATTTGTCCGTTGTTTTGTCAAGACATCAACAAATGCATTAGCTGATCTCCCAACCCACTGTATTGTTACAGACATATTCCTTATCAGCCATTTGAATTTCTTTAGCTCATTTTTGTAGCTGATCTCCCAACCCTCTGGATTATTTAGCCAGTCCACCACTGCCTTAAGAGTTCCCTTCAACCAGAAGTTGCTCCACACCCATTTCTTTTGCGAGTACTTCTTGTATTGCAGCTAACAACTCTGCCCGAATAGAGTTTCCAACACCTAATGGGCCAGAATAGAGTACGACAACCTCTCCAGCCTCATTTCTTACTACACCTCCCAACCCAGAGGGCCCTGGGTTGCCTTGGCTACTCCCATCAAAATTCAGCTTCAGTGAGCCTTGAGGGGGGGGGGGCAGCTTGTCAATATGCTTACCTTTGAGGAGGAACAGCTTGCTACTGATAACCAATTCCTCCAACAGTTAGTAAAGGACTCCCCTTTTCTTGGAAGATCCTGGAATTCCTTTCTTCCCAAACTGTCCAGATCAAGGCTGCTCGTGCACACCTTGGGGCAGCTTGTCAATATGCTTACCTTTGAGGAGGAACAGCTTGCTACTGATAACCAATTCCTCCAACAGTTAGTAAAGGATTCCCCTTTTCTTGGAAGATCCTGGAATTCCTTTCTTCCCAAACTGTCCAGATCAAGGCTGCTCGTGCACACCTCCACATTTTCCTTCCTCTTTTATGGGGCCAGGAGAATATAGAAGGGCACATTCATATTTTTTTAGCAACTCTACAATCATGTGTAGGTACCCTTCAACCATAACATCTTTGAAATCCATTGACTTAGCAATATATGAGTTCCCTTCTTTTCATCTTTATGTTGGAAATTTCATTTTCTCATTTGGGATTTGGTTAAGGCATTCTTCTATGACTGAATCATTTTCAAATGAAAAGAATAGAATAACTTGATATGTCGAGGAACATCAGTTCAAGCATAACTTGCATAGTTGCATATGCCATAATTACATGTAATATGCTTTGAATTAGGAAATTAATTTTATTGTGCTAATATCCAAAAAAAATATTCTGCTGGGATAAAACCAGAAACAAGAAAGCCTTTACTCTTTGGGGGAACAGAGTGAACACAATTGACCTCTGCCTATTGCATATTATTTCTAGCCACGGCAACATAGAGAATTATCTGACCAAAAAGTTCCTTTAGGGTCCTATTTGCAAATGATTTCATCCTCTTTATCTCTCCAAACAAGTAGTTTCTTCTAAATCTTTGAAGGATAGCAAAATATTCTTCCATTTCCCAATCCAAAGGATGATGCCTGAAAATTGGATTCCAAACAAAGCTACCCCCTTACAGGAGAAAATCTCGTTGACAGAACAACCAACCTGAGTGAAAACTCTATAATGACGAGGAACACAGATCAGAAAGTACCTATTTAACCCTGGAAGTTGGGACAACATTATGGCTAGGGCTGTCAATGGACCGGATGTTAGTCCAATTCGATCTGGTCCAATACGAGTCCATTACAGATGGAACTGATCCAATCCAATCTGATGAATACTTTGGACCATTCTGGACTGGTCCAATTCAATGTCTGGACTGTCCAAACTGTTCACATTTGTTTTAATTTAGATTGGGTCCAACACAAACTTGGTCCATTGACACCTGCACTCTCATCATATTGTCAATGGACCGGATATAGGTTCAATCTGACCCAGTCCAATAAAAAATCCATTACAAATGAACTAGGTCCAATCCAATCCAATAAATACATTGGACCATTACGTCTGGACTGGCCCTGTTCAATATGTTTTATTGGTCCATCCAGTCCGTTATAAACTGATTTTGATTCAGAGGTCCAACCCAAACCCGGTCCGTCCATTGACACCCCTAATTATGGCAGTAGGATACATGATTTGTTTTTTGTTATACCAACTTGTTGCTCAATGGTGTTATTTTTTCTCATTTGTCAAGTTATTTCTAACTGCTCTCTTTCCTTTACAGTCATTCCATTACTGCAAGTATAGGAGGGATGAAAATCAACTATATATATTTGCAGATGATTGTGTTCCCAGATGGCTTACAGCATCACACCACGTAGACTTTGATACCATGGCTGGTGCTGACAAATTTGGGAATGTATATTTTATGCGACTACCACAGGATGTCTCAGATGAGATTGAAGAAGATCCAACCGGAGGCAAAATTAAGTGGGAACAAGGAAAGCTGAATGGTGCCCCCAATAAGGTAGAAGAAATCGTACAGTTCCATGTGGGTGATGTGGTCACA
This sequence comes from Nelumbo nucifera, assembly GCF_055504915.1. NCBI lineage: Eukaryota > Viridiplantae > Streptophyta > Magnoliopsida > Proteales > Nelumbonaceae > Nelumbo > Nelumbo nucifera. Next base: position 4,732,722 of record NC_142650.1, read on the forward strand.
TCCTTGCATAAGGCATCTCTCATACCAGGTGGTGGAGAGTGCATCATTTATGGGACTGTAATGGGGAGCTTGGGGGCTTTTCTTCCTTTCACGTCTAGGGAGGATGTTGATTTCTTTTCTCATTTGGAGATGCATATGAGGCAGGAGAATCCACCTCTATGTGGAAGAGATCACATGGCCTACAGATCAGCCTACTTTCCAGTAAAGGTAAAGCCCTGAAATCGAACTTGTAGATACACTTATTGCTGTAATACATGCTCTGTTTCATATATACCCAAAAAGCCAGTTTTCTTTTGCAGGTGTAAGGTGAACAAAAAAAGTGCTTGTGATTGTATGTTCCACTTCCCTCTTACCTCACAATGGATGTGGCATGTGACCATTAGGAATGTGAAAGATATGGTAATCCATGCCATGGAAGATATGATCACAATGGATTTGCATGTTTACTGATAATCCATTAATGGAAAAAAGTGCTTGTGATCATATCTTCCATGTCATTAATGGAAGAAATACTGATGATCCATGCAAGCAAAATTAAATGCAGTTAATCATATTTCCTCATTTATTTTGCTTTGACTTAAACACCAAATGAGGTGAGACTGAGATTCAGTGTTAAATATATTTTATTTCTTATTCTGCTTTGGCTTGATGTTTGTTTGGATAACACTTGTGGTTCGAGTGAGTGTTTGATATGCATATAGTTCTCCAGGAACCTTAGTCGAATCTTGTTGAAAATAAACAGTTACACATACAGTCCCTTCCTTTTTCATAGTATTGCTTTTCTACAAAATCCTGGGAGTGATGTGACAAAATGATTTCAGGACGTAATTGATGGAGATCTCTGCGAACAGTTCCCAACATTGCCTCCAGATTTGCAGAGGAAGATTGCAGATGAACTGGATCGAACTCCAGGGGAAATAATGAAGAAACTTGAAGATGTTAGAAACAAGATCATCTGAGAGGCCTTATCTATTTGATCTTATTAACGGGCAACAAATGGGCTCTCGGTGTATAAATGTCATGCAAGCTGGTAAACAACCTGGTACCTGTTAGGAAGGATGGATTTGGATCACCATTTCAATTACTTGCAGAACTGAACGAGCTTAACTTGGAAGCCCTTTTCTGGCCCATTTGGCGTCTGGATGTAATTTTCTTGGTCGTCTGCTTCAACGGTGGAGATAACTTGGGAAAATGACCTGCACGAAATCTGTAGTAGTTGGAATTTCAGTGGCGTTGGATTTGAGCTTTTTTTTTCTTTGGCAATTTATGTTTACCTAATCCTCTCGCCAATCACTTTTGCTAGAGTCATTGAAGTCATTCAGGAACAATTAAAATAGATATAGGGTTCATCTTTGGAAATTTCCAGATTGTTACAAAGTTGTAGGCATTATTTGGTAGCTATCTTGAGGCTAACGTTCTGCAGTGGCTCCCGAGAAACCCATCTCAGACAATCATGACATTTCATCTCCCATGTTTTGTTGCTGAAACTTGAAAGTCCTTTTATGCCTAAACCTGAGGGCATGAAATGAGGCTTCATCTCATGGATATCATACGACTGCTTTGTCATTACACAGAATTGACGGCTCCAGCAATCCAGGTGTTGGATCGCATGCTTGTCACTGTCGGCTTAATATTTTAGTATTTTATTGAGTAACATGAAATAATTAAAAACGAATTAGAATTGGACCTCATTGCCCAGTCCACTCCTGTAACCATTGGCTCCAGGGATTTGGACAGGAGAAGGCAGCTATATTACGAGCTTTCGGTAAGTTCTTCCACACAAATGCCTTAAGAATGTTTACGAGACTGGTCCTAAACCCTAAGCATTTCATGTTAAAGTTCTAGCATAGCAATGCCTTGAAACCGATTTTTCCTCCAGATGATATCCCTAAATGAAGCCGATCAGAAATCTTCAGAAGTTACCAGTTGTCCTATTTTGTAAGGGAGTAATCAGGTTCCACTCTATACCCTCTCCCAGAGATTCTTAGATCTGGAGATTTTGATAAGGGAAATTTGTTTTTCTTCACAGATGGATATCGAGCCAAGTAGTTGCCTGACTTTCAGAAAGCATTTCCCTTTCCCTGTAGATGAAAATCACATATAAGCCTGATCTCAACCCCATCATAGTTTCATTACGGCCGTAACCATAAAAAATTAGCTGACAATTCCTTGTAGATTAACCAATGAGGTGGGACGTTCACTTGACTTTAGGATTCTGAGATACGGCTACGGCAACCTGTTACAGCGAGGAGATCGTAGTAGTGGCTCCCAAATGTTGGCATCTCCCATGATCAATGGATCGAAAAAGGAAACTTGTGCGCCATGTCTGCTAATACAACAAATTTAAAGTTTTTGGCCAATGGAACCAAGTGCAACTTGCCTACTGCTCAATCATATTGTAGTGGGGTTGCACTCTTAATTATGTCAGAACACAGAATTTCCATTACAAAACTGTAGGATACATGCCTCTTTCTTTACAAATGTGGAATGCATCCAAAATTTCCAAGTAGATATTTAGATGATGGTAGAATAGGTGACAACAAATTAATCAAAGATCTTAGCCGCCAAATGAACAAAATAAAATAAAAACACTGATAGGTGGAATATGCGACATGCTCTTCATACTATACAGGGAATTACTTCCTATCTTATTTGAGTGTTCCTCCTTCCTCATCATTCAAGATGCGTTTCTGGAAATCAGTCACCATTAATGGCAATCCCTCCCTTAATGATATCTTCGGCTCCCAATTCAGCAATTCCTTTGCCTTGGAGATATCCGGTTTCCTTTTATGTGGGTCATCCTCTGTGTTTGGATTGAATTCAATGGTTGCACTGGAATCAATTGTTTCTTTGACAACCTATGCCAAGCGATGCAAGGTAAACCTTATTGATGGAAATAATGAAAAGAAAATTTTGCAGTTGAGAAACACATCATTTGTGCACACCTAATACATGTATAGAATTCAGGGAATTCCTCACCTCAGCAAGCTCCAGCATGGTGAATTCTCCCGGGTTACCCAAGTTGAAAGGCCCAACATGCTCATTTTCCATTAATGCCACCAACCCATCAACCTAAAATGAGAGATAGAATCAATCATTCCCATAACAACATGAAAGTTCACTAAATAAATGCATGCACTTGTGCAAGACAAATTCTCCCATCCTAAGCTGTACTTGTGAAAATTTTGTGATGCATATTACTGGTGGTCCAGCACCTCTCTCTCTCTCTCGTGACACACAGACACATGCAAAAAAAAAAAAAAAAACTCAATATTTATAAATGGCTGTGTTGAATCCTGCGGCTGCAGTCTATGTCTTCATGGATCTCAGATCTTTGTGGATGACTGGATTATTACATTGCCTTGTCCTATGCAGTTAGAACTTAGAAGAACCGACAGTGACAAGATCTCTTGTTTAAGACCCCACTTCCCATCTATTGAACCAGTTGGGTTTGCCTCACTAGAGACCTCAATGTTGGTTAAGGCAGCCCTAGTATCTCTTTTCTATGAACATTTCTGGTTAGAACATATAATCTTCCCTAAATGACCAGAGCATAAGCTGGAGCAGGATTGAAATAGGGGATACTGGAGTATGAAATTAAATATTTCTAACACCCCCATGAAGAGAAGCGGGATTGGATGTTGTTTCCACTTTCGGAGAGTGATGTAGAAGATAGGATTCACATTTCCAACTTTATGGGAATGAGGTTCCTGGAACCATATAATCAAGGATGAAGCAAGAGCTACATCCATTATAAGAGGATCCAGATTCCAGGGCCCTAAGCATCTCCTAAAATCAGTCTCTAGAATCCCCAACTAATTTTGCTCAAATACCCAAAGATGAGGAAGATGAACATATTCCATCAAAGTACAGGTTATAAAACTGCATGGTTAAAGATTAAGCAAGTAATTTCAAATACATTGTGTCAACATAAAAGAGATAGAAACACCTATCAATTATGTATCGTATTTTGGTCATACAAGTATTAATGAATATGTCATCTACTGTCCTGATCCAAAACATGGGGAAGACAGACCATGCACAGTGACAATCATAACATACATACACACATACACAAATACACACCATGCTTAATCTAACACAGTTCAATTCTTTTGCATGGTTCATCTTACCATATAAATAAATTTCTTCAATCCAGTCCAACAAAGTCTGGTTATTTGCCTTTTGTTTTTGTATTTCTACTCAAATGAAGGCCAAATACTGTCTTCCTTCCCATATTCAGATGCAACTTTACCATCAGCATCTTCTTTCTTCTTTCTTGTTAAGTTTAAAATAAACAACCTATGAAATAAAGCAAAACATAAATTATCAAAGCCCATTTTGACAGATTTATATACCCCCCTTAATTGTGTTTTACTAAAATTTTTCCTATTTTTCAATCTTATTTCTACACTTACATGTCCTTTGACAAACCACTTTCTCTCCTACCACATGAAGCTTGGGAAAAGCTTAGCAGGGGTTAAAACAGATTCCAACCTGCTAAGTTCAATAAAAAGAAGAAGTAGTAGGTGCCAAGAAAGGGGAGTAGATTTTTCCCTACTATCACCCAATAATGCATAAGATGATAACCAACTCAGCAATGGTGGAATTGAATGAAACATAGGTTCAGTCTCCCTCTAGGTTCACCATGAAAACCTTTGGAGATAATGTGCATCATGAATACTTATGAAATTTTATACACAAGCTTCACGTCTAAGAGAGCAATTTGCTGTGGCACTTAGAATACTCTTCCAATATTTTGATAACAACTTATAGCTGCTACAGATTTTAGGAAAAAAAGATACAAAGCTCATAATCACTTAATAAATGTGCATGGAGTATAATGCCTTGAAACAGTTTTTACCTTGCAAAGACCTTACATCTCAAAAAAAAAAAAAAAAAAAGAGTAGCATAGACAGAACAAATACACAGGATGATAGATATGTAGAATACCAAGTCAGAAACATATTGGAAGCTTCGTGTTTGCTTTCCATTACCATAAACTGTCAAAGGTTGTTTGCGGAGGGCCTGAAAAGCTTACACAAACAGTTAGAAGATCCTCTCAATTCTATGATGTCCTATTATCCTGATTTCAAGATTGAAGCATTAGGAAAGAATTAAAAGCTACAAACCCATCAAATGGGGGCTGAAAACCAAACCTGAGAAACAAAATTGCTAACGACATGTCCATCATCTAAGCACATACGGGGCCCATATGTATTGAAAATGCGTGCAATACGCACCTGTAAACAATACATCCCAAGGTCACTTCCATCTAAAGATATATAAGTGTACACATGCTTTGCACATGGCAATTTTTGATGATGATGATAGTAAATAATGTTTCTAAAAATTTCTATAATGTTTTATATTTCTATATCTATAAAAATTATTCTTATTTGCCACACTTATTTTTATTTAATATGATGAATATACATATTAGAGATGTGCCCAAGTATTTTTTTTCTACAATTTTTTTGTATTTTTATACTTTTTATGTGTTTTCATCTTTTTTTTTTTAATTTTTATTATTATTTAAGTAAAAAAGTTGAATTGTTGACTCACCACCAAATAGGAAAACAACTACATTTTTGGGTTGATTTTAAATTTATATTTTATTTCTATCATCAATACAAACAATTATTCTTTGCCACACTTATTTTTCTATAATTTGGTTAATTAATATAGGATTCAATGAAATAATGGGAGTTAATACCCTAAATATAAATATAATACTTAATGAGAGGGAATTGAATGAGGAGAAATGTAGTAGTTTGAATTACATTTTGTGACCTCACAATTACAGAGGGACTAAATTAAAAAATTGGGGTATTTTAGTTAAACAAAAGTTTCACACTATCATTCACACTTTTATAGGAGAGAAAAGAAATAAAAAAGGGGTTTCAGATTTCTTAGGGGGATTTATCCCAATAAAGAAAATCTAGTCAAACCCAGCAAACATCACATCATAATCATAAGGCCATGCTATTTCAACCTTCAGGTTTTAAAAGTATAACAAAAGAGCACAAAACATGAGGATCTTCCAATTTCAATCCATCATACTTGACAGTAAATCTAGGAAAATGAAATATAGGTTCAATTGAAAGAAAATTCAGCATATACCCCTCTTTAACCATGAGCATCATATTTGTTTATACTTTTTTTTTCTTTAACCATGTACTCCTCTTTACAATTTGGCAGGGTGTTCCAGTATATGATCTCATAGAACATACTGCAACATATTCATATAAGCTGCCTCCTCTGCATTCAAACATCGAGTAATCATTACCAGTTGCTGATAATGAAACAACAGACCTTTAAGAGCCAGGTAAGTAGATTTGGAAATATAAGTACTACTTGAATGGTATGAAAGCAATTCTATAATTGATTGTGTCAATTAAGTACTAAAAAATGTAAACAAATATAAATTTATAATTTCCCTAGGGTCATTGTAAATAAATTTAAACTAGAATCTTTGCATTAAAGGCATGCTCAAAGTAATGGTTGATCTTTAGTACTCAGTTTATCTCATGTGCCTTTTGGCCAGTAGAGATAGATAAGGAGTTGTATACTCATCCATTGAGCATCAAAAACAGCCATAACCTAAAATGGGGTGCTCAAAACATAATGAAGAATCAATAACAAAGTTTGTTTTGCTAAACCAATTACTACAAGTCCATAATACCATTGTATAACCAAGTCTAAAACTAGTCGGGAATGTAGTATTCTCACTTTTTGATAAATTCTATTATTAAGATTCAAATGTTGATATATAAAATCATGCTCTTATTTCTAGACTTTTGTTATTACCTAACCTTTTCCCTTAGTTTTTGTATAACTTGTCCAGGAATGATATCACTCTAGAGATTAGTATATGATACCATGTTACATAACCCTCTTTTCATGGGATTGCCAACACAGATATTGATACTTGACACTAATACTCGTAACTAATAACATGATTATCCAGACAATTGGGTCTACTTAAAAAATAATGAATCAAGAAACTAAATTGTAGACAGTGGTCAAAAAGAAAAATCAGATTTCAGAAGCTAAAGCAGAAGCAAAGTATCTATAAATGGTATGCCATGTCACCGACATATGCATTGATAGAATAACTTTCAAGGTTTAAACTCAACCATAGTGGACAAAGGGAAAAATGGGCGTTCTAGAAATTAGAAAATAGTTATAATATCTACAGAAAGGCGTTTCAGATTTGGAAAGGTAGTTAAACGACCAAGTAAACATATAAGTTGGGTATAAATATATCTGGTTCTCTAGACATGAGAGCAAAGTTTTAGACAAGGAAACATGAAGGGAGCGTATTTGCCGACTAGACGCATGAGCAAACATTATGGGGTTGGAGAAAACTTTGGTGAGATGTTATCGTCAACATAAATCAAGAAAAATCAAACATTATAGAAGAGCATTCCCATTTGTATACAGAACTGGGATTGAGACATTAAGCGGCAAATAGTAATTGCATTTAATAGAAAAAGAAATATCATGTAAACCTCGGTCTGTGTCTCGTATGTCACAGAATCAACTAGACGCATGAGCAAACATTATGGGGTTGGAGAAAACTTTGGTGAGATGTTATCGTCAACATAAATCAAGAAAAATCAAACATTATAGAAGAGCATACCCATTTGTATACAGAACTGGGATTGAGACATTAAGCGGCAAATAGTAATTGCATTTAATAGAAAAAGAAATATCATGTAAACCTCGGTCTGTGTCTCGTATGTCACAGAATCAACATTCTACAAAAGCTCATCCATAAGTTGATATCAGAATTACCTACCTCAACACCTGCACCTCGGTGGTAATCCATCGTTAAAGTTTCAGCAGTCCGCTTTCCTTCGTCATAGCAGCTTCTGACACCTAAACAAGACCAAGAACTCAGAAAATTAGTAGGAAATGCAAAAAAATGGATTTAAACAGAGAAATAGGGAGATGGGATTGATCGTAAACAATGACTAAAGCTTACCTATTGGGTTCACGTTTCCCCAGTAGGTTTCCTTCTGCGGATGCTCAAGCGGGTCACCGTACACTTCACTTGTACTGGTGAGCAGAAACCGTGCCCCAATTCTCTTTGCCAGGCCCAACATATTCAAGGTGCCCACCACATTTGTCTTGTAATCACAGTCAAGGATTTCAAAGTATTCCCAATTTGATAAATAACAGAAATCCAAAAGTAGCAGAAGAAAATTCAGAGCTATAATGTCTTTGAGAAGGATATGATCGTCTTGATGGGATTATACTTATAGTGTACAGGTGAAGCCGGACAAGCCAAATGATAAATTTGATCGACTTCCAAAAGTATAGGCTCCACTACATCATGTCGGATCAGCTCAAACCTTGGATTCCCAAAATGGTGCATCGCATTCTCTTTTCTCCCTGTAAAGAAATTATCGATCACAATCACATTGTTCCCTCTTGCCAAAAGCTTATCGACAAGATGACTACCCACAAATCCGGCACCTCCGGTCACAACAATTCGCAACTGCCGTCTCTGGATCCCGGCCGGCACTCTTCCGACCTTACCCACTTGACGATTTGCGGAACTCCAAGAGGGGTTCCAAACGTTATGATGATTGGTAACACCAATGGGTTCTACGGAGATATATTCAGAAGGGCCAAGCCTCGATAGGGTGGGCTGGAGAAAGAAGAAGGTAGATGCGATCAAGATACCGACGAGAATGAAGAGGAGTCTCTGTTCTTTCATGAGGTAATTGATGGATCTGGGGAGGGATCTTGGTTGTTTTTGGGTTTTGGAGGGATAAGTAGATGGGTGGGTTGAGGTGGTTGGCGGGTTCTCTTCATCTCTTCTGTAATTCACGACGCTTGATTGCTTGTGAAGCTGTTTCATGTTCACAGTTTCTCCAGTGTTGCTTTAATTAAATGGGATTTCTAGTGATTTTGAGAATGAAAAAAGAGGAAGAGATCTACTAAATTTGATGCGCGATCGAGTTCAAGAATTCATAACAAATACAATGATAATTGAGAAAAATTCTCTGCCTGAGTGTGTTCTCTTGACGCTTGAGCGAAAGGTAGAGAGAGAGAGAGAAAGTATTAGGCAATCAGCATCAGTTGTAGAAAATATATTAGAAAAGCGGTTGGTTTAAGGCTTTAAGCCTAAGGGACCGTGTGGGAGGGTGAGCTGATAATTCAGCTAAGCTGGTTCAGTTGCTTTTCAAGCGGTCCGGATAAACCGATAAATTATTCAAAAAGGCTGAAGCGGACAGCCTGACTGACTGACTGACTGACAGCCAATTTCACCAAAACATAACTTACAATCTGTCCTCTTTTTAAACTGTCACCAAATATAACAGCAAACGGCGGCCATGCTTGAGGGTATTTAGTTCCAGTAGACGTTTATTGAGGGTGCCAAATAAGCACCACTTCAACGTTTTCTTTCTCTTACTCCTCTCCATCTCCATGTATGGAAAATAAAAATAAAGAAAAAGCCACCCAATCCGTAAATGTGGGGATGGGTTGAGTTTAATGCCAACCCAACTTATTAATTAATCTGGTCTCCATTTAACTTTGTATTTGCATTATTTGTATTTAGTATTTATGGTAGGTTCGACCATTATGCCGAAAAGACATGATACCCAAAAAAATAAAAAAAAATTATATAAGCAGTAACCAATTATTAATTCACGGTGTTGATTGGTCAAACCCTTTTCGATATCATGTCCTTCAAGCATCATATGTTTTCCATCTATCTATCTATAATCTATAATCTATTGAATGTTTGTATGTGTTTCAACAAATTTACGTTTTTAAGTCAATTTTTTTAAAGCATGAGAATTATGTCCTTTTATATATAATAATTTAGAATTTAATTAACCTCAACCTTTGGGTCTAGGAAATGGGAACACTTGCCAAAGCAGTCGGGCCTATCCAATTCCAAACACAACCCACTGGATGGGGATTTAATTCAATAAATTAGGTTGGGTTAGGGTTGACCTCAACCTGATCCATGGTTTTTAAAACCAACTTGGTGATCGAATCGATCAGGGGTTGGGTTATTAGTTCAAACGGTTCAATCGTTCGACCCAAATGGTCGGCCCATTGATAAAAAATTTAAAAATTGGTCAAAAGCATTCAAACGATTAATCGACCGGTTCAGTGGTTTGCAAACCAAAATCAACGGTTTTGAGAAAAAACAGAACCGATCAAGTGACCGGTTCCCAGTTTTTCCAATCCGGTCCGGTTTTAAAAACCATGATCCGACCTAATTGACCCAACTTGCACTCCTAAGGCCTAAGCATAGCAGCTTTTGTCTTTCCAAGGTGAGCCTAGGGCTGTCAATGGACGGACTCAATGGACCCGAATCGATTCAAACTCGACCCAATATATATATATATATATATATATAACATAATATATAATATATAAATAAAATGTGTAATATATTAAATAAATTATATATATTATACATATAATATATAGAGAGTATTTAATATATATTAAACATAAACATTTATTTTTTATTTATTATAATTGGGTCTGTTGGATCAGACCCAACTGTTTCAGGAATCAGTCAATTTAGTTCCGGGTCCATAAATATAGACCTTATCGGGTTCGGGTCCTCAACCTTTTGTGTTGAATCGATTTCCGGTTCCAACTGGTTCTAACCCAGACCCGAGCCATTGACAGTACTAGGTGAGCCTCATAAAGACAGCCTATAAATTATGTTGGGTGAAAAAATCTAGAGCCCAAATGGTTCTCTATCAGTCATTGAAACTTTTAAAACGCTGGAATTGCTTATCCAGAGAGCCTCAAAACAGCTGAATGCCAAATGGGTCGGTACGCGTGGATTAGATGCAAAACCTTGATACACATTTGTATTTATATTCATCCTAAACTGAGCCTATAGTTAAAATTTTTAGTTGTCTAAATTCAACATGAGACGTTTGATCACACAGATTCCTTCTAATAGCAACTTGCTGGGTTAACATCACTTCGGTAAAACATAGCGAAGGAAGGTGCCCAAGACCATGTGAAATGGCAAGGCAAAGATAGAGCTTTCCTATTTACTATTTCCTCAAATGATAGCCCTATAATAAATTTATTTTTTTTTTTGGTATTCAATGTCCTATAGTAATTGGCAAAAAAATGGTGTGGACTTGCTAAGGCGAGGTTGCGATCCATGGCAAGCTTCAAAGATTCCAAAAAGAGCAAAATCTCCCCCAGTCCAGTCCAGATGAGACTTGAACCTAGCTTATAACTCTTTAATTAATAAACAACATTCATAGAATTAAGTTTATAAGTTCAAATTAATAATTTTGGATTATGGGATATGGAAAGATTCATAGATAATGGATTGAATTTGGAGCAGATCCCATAATACAGACAACTATCAAATAAAAGGTGTATCAACCAACTAGGAAGAACACTTAGGAAGGAGGCCTAAGCCTAGCAAGTATCTCCTAAAGGACCAAAGGAGATTGACATAGTACAATAGCACTTTAATGGAGGTGACAAACATGGAGACCGAATGTTTGCCTATTGCAAGAGAAATTCATTTCATCTTGAGTGCATCATTTATCATTCTCTATACAGAAAGCATGTTTCACGCTATCTGATGTATCGGCCTGTATCGTTGGGCGCTTTAATATTTTTATTAGTTTTTTTAATCAAATCGGATGAATTGGTTTAAGGCCTATCTACCCCTGAACCAGGTCAGACCCTGAAACACATATTGCAGGGGCAAAATGTATTAGGGGCACCGATATGATGCACCCTGAGTCCCTGATGCATTGCAAAATTTTAATTCTTGCCTTAGAGAATGAAGCATTTACAGCCAAACGTGTAAACTACTTTTATATTTAACATCCTAAACGATCTTAAATAAAAAAAAATATTGGCTTTAGGTAATAAGCTCCTAATTCATAAATAAAAGATTATCATAATGAAATTTGGTTATATATGTTATTCACATTCACATATATAGAATTCTTCTTCTGTTTCCATAACACCCACATATCTCCAACTTATATCCTACAAAGATACTAAACTAAAATTAAGTTGAAAAGAATTTATGGCAGCCATTCCAGCATTAATTGATTAGAGTTCCACAACCGATTTGTTGCCTCGAAGTTGAAGGGATTTTGACTTAGTATCACAGGCAAGCTTCTGCTCCATCTCTAATCTGGAATTTCCGAGGGTGGTTCTCTCCTCCAGCCAGTTTATGATATCACCGAAAACAACATTTATGTTTTCCACAGGTTCACCAGACGTGAGCGCATGCCACATCCCAGGATACAACTTGAATGTTTTGTCTGAACTTGATGCTGATTCATACAATGACTTACTCACAGATGGATCTGTCACTTTATCATCCCCTCCGTGCACGATTAGAAACGGCAATTTTACCTATTTAGATATCAAATGAAGTCACACAGTCAACAGTTAGCTCAAAACTAGCTAAGACACCTTTATTCAAGTAATCACATATCCATTCTCACATCTCTATAATATTATTTTCATTCATCAAATCAAATTCAAATAAAAATCGTCCTGCCACAATGAGCGAGGGCCCTTTTAAATTGTGGTGGATGCCAAGTCAACTGAATGAGGGTAAATGCATCATTTCATCATACAAACATGATGATGATCTATGAAATAATGGATATGGCATGGGATTCATGTAGCAGAACCCTGTATAGTTGGGATAAACCCTTGAATCTTGATGATGAAGTCACATACATCAGCTTATTCTATCCTTTCAGAGTCAATCCCTCAATTTTGTTTTGGGGTTTTAAAACTCAAAAATAAAAGCCAAATATAAGACTGTTAAAATTGACCAGCAAGCCACAATTAATTCAGTTTTATTTTTATAATCAAACAAACTAAATCTACGCATTCCCACAGAATATTTGCACATGGCCATGGGGTAGGGGTCTCCTAATAGCATGAAAGGCAGGAAGATTGAATTGAACGCAGTTGAATGAAAAGCACAAGTATATTAAATTAATTATATCGGGCAGATAGCAAATGAAATTAGAAATCTGCTGCATCCGGGCCGGGCTATATATTGGAAACGAAAGAAGATTTTTAATTCTATTCCAAGAGTTACAGCCTTACAGGGTCAATGTAATTGATTGACAAGTTTTCCCTAAAGTTGTTTTTGTTTTCCTTTTTAACCGCAATAGAATAGACACTCAAACGTGGCAGCTAAAGTACAACCGAAACATCCCAAGTTCGGTATTTTGTTCTATTTTTAGGATGCTACTGGAGAAAGAATGTGATAGGCTGATTAATAGCTGGGGACTTTAATATATGACAACAAGAAACCCCATCAAATAACTACTGAATTAAAAAAAAAAGAATAAAATAAAACACTGACCTCGTGAAGGTTCTGTTCTATATCTAAACTGACTGCCAGTAGTTGGTTGCCGGTTTTCAAGCGAGGTCTTCCTTTGTAGCAATATGGGTTTGATCGAACCTACACATAATTAGTTACATTGTAATTAACCAAAATAAAGTTTTACTTTTTATTTAAAGAAGAAAGAAAGAAAGAAAAAATTAAGCTACCTCCTCTCTTCTTTGAGGCTCTTTAATGGCAATATCAATTATGTCTTTTGTTGGGATTATCTTCCAAGTGGGGATAATCTTGCAGAGTTGAGTTAAAACGTTGATAACCACCGCATGAGGCTTCATTTCATCAGCAATCTAAAAAAATATAAACAAAAAAAAAAAAGACAAGGAAGAAAATTATTAATTATGAAACTTTTGTTTTTTGTGTGTGTATGAGAGAGAGAGAAAAGGTAAAGCACAGTGAGACATACCTTACACATGGGAGCAACCAAGACCGCACCATCCCAATAATTTGGCTTCTTTCTGTGTAAAAGGAGAGCCACAGCACCCCCCATTGACTCTCCTAAGAGATATCTCAGCTTTTTACTGTTCTCTTTCCTCTCTGATATTAGGGATGCGAAATCAAATTATGGGGAAAAGGATAAAAAAAGCAAACAGAAGGAAGAAAGCAGAGAAGGAGAATTAATCTGACCACAAATGCTGGTAAAATGGTCGGAGCAGTCGTTAACGAGATCATCAAAGCAAGGAATGTAAGCGTCCAAGCCGGACGATTTTCCATGGCCTTCGTAATCTATCCCGTAAACCGCAAAACCGGCGTTTGCAAGTCGAATTCCAGTATCTGTATCATAAGAGATACCGATTAGTCATTCAACTCTTTTTATTTAATTTTAAAAACTAACAGAGAGATTCTTATATTATTCACCTTTCATCGAGATACTGCATTCCATAGCGTAACCTGCCAAAAGCCCAATCGAACGTAAATTTCCAGAGAGAAATACCAAAAAAAAAAGAATAAAATAAAAGGTTGAGAAGCCTACTTCACATGTAATAGATTTTAAATTAAAAAGGAAAAGTAATGGTTAATTACCATGGCACATAAAGATCAAGGCTGTTGGTTCTCGTGTTGCAGGGAGCCATCTGCATGTGAAAAGTTTCATTCCTCGGGAGTTCAATATAAACTCCTGTAAAATCGATAAAAAAGAATTGATATCAATTCATTGAAAGAGAATCGGCAATTCACAAAACCTAATAAGTCTTCCTTCATCTAAAACTGAATAAAACGAACCTCTTCATATTTGATCCTATCTCCGATTATTTGTGCCTGCATAACGAGAAATTAAAATTAAAGTCTGTCGTCAAAGGAGAAAGAGAAGAGAAAAAAAACTGAACGATGAAGCGAAAGAGAGAGAACTGAAACCATGGATAGCTTCATATGTTGTGAGGATTAAAAGCGAAATAAGAAGTGAACAAGAGAACTAACCATGAGAGAAAGGAAAAAGGCTGAGAGAAACAAGAGTAGTGTTTACTGGGACGAGGAACCGATGAGAATGCGTGGAGTCGAGGAATCAGGGAATACACAATCGAAGAATACGGAAAGCGTGGAAGGAATGAATAGTTGGGATTTCATATCGTAGACGTCATTTGATTTATGTATATATAGTTATAAATAGAGAGGAAGTGGAAATCTCTCTCTCTCTCTCAATTACAATTTACACAAAAGAAGACAACTACTTGGCCGGGCGGGCGAGGAGATAAGTGAGGTGAGGACTGAGGAGAGGGGAAGAAGAGAGGAAATGAATGACGCGGGTCCCAATTCCCAAAAGGATTAGGTTGTTTCTAATTTGAATGTGAATCATACCGTACGTTGTTAGGTTATTTGTCATTTGGGCTTGGGAAGAAGTAGGACTGCGTTGGGACCGGGTGCGCATTCTCCCCCCGCTATGTGCACGTTAGCAGTTTAATATAGCCAACGCGCTTGAGCTCCGTTTGTTTGTTACGGTCAAAAGTAAAATCTCCCATCTACATGTACAAGAGACTAACAACAGCTTTCTCTGGCTTCATTTTGTCGTGTCGATTGCATGTTGGATCGATCGGCGCCGGCGGCAACGTTTGCCAGATCGGCAGATCCAGCTATTTTTCAACGATCTAAAGGTTGTTGGCACGGTACCACGGTCCACGGCTTTACTCTCTCCGGGTTGGACTGGGCTGTGTTTTGGAATGAGGCTTTCCATACACATACATGACACATTGACACGTTCGTTTGGGTGCGGGATAAAGGATGATTAATTATAATCAATGCTTTTTTTTTTAATTTAAAAAAAAATACAAATTTCATGTGTAGAAAGTCTAAGGAACAAGATTTGACTTTTCCACGAGCATAGCTGCAAAGCTATCTTGTCTAGTGGAATAATAGACTTAATACCTTTTAGAAGGCCAGGGTTTCTATTTAGGCACGTCCCCTTTTTCTCCCCCTTTATAAAAGGGTCAAATATATGACCGTTTACGAAGCAAAAACATTAGATATTATATGCGGTATGTATCCTTTCAACTCCATGCAAAAAATCATGGTTTTTAAAATCGAACCGGTCAGGGGTATGGTTATCGGTTCAAATGGTCTGATTTTTGATTCGTTCTAACAAAAAAATTAAAAAATGGTCAAAATCGTTCAAATAATTAATCGATTGGTTCAATGGTTTGTTTATCAAAATCAACAGTTTTGGGGGAAAATAAAACTGATCAGGTGACCAGTTCTCGGTTTTTCCGTCTGACCATCTGTCCCTGTCCGGTTTTGAAATTCATGTTAAAAACTAATTATCCTGCCACGTGTCATATGCTTATGTATTATGTAAATGCAAAGATATAAAGATATATTTTTTAATTTTAAAAGTATAAAATTAAAATTTATCAAATTTTATCCTATAAGCAATTTTAAAATTACATGTTATGTTTTTCCTGGATTATTCATTTCTCTTCTATATTTTTTAAAACAAGTAAGTTACATGATGCCAGAAAAATTGAAAACCAATCAATGGGCATCATACAACATCCACCTCTTCCTTTGATGCCAGAAAAACTGAAAACCAACCATCCTTTTGTAAAGCTTGTCCTTTTATCCAACCACTGAGGAGTCACATCACATGGTCCACCTCTTCCTTTGATGCCAAACGCTCCTTTACCAAAGTAAAAAAAATAAAAAATCTCTGCTAGGTACCCTTCATAGGATACTCATAAAATCTCCTTTCCAGTACGTCTGAAAAATACCCATCACAGCTCTTCCATCTCTTGTTAATTTGGATGTTAGTATTCATGTGCGTGTGCATAGAACAGAAATGCTTTGGTTTCAGACAAAGTAGTTTTGTTTGTTGTTAAGCAGGAATTTGACTGTATGTTAGCTGTGAAACAAATAGTACACTTAGACAAAAAAAGCCCCATTTTCCCAAGGAAAAAAATATTCCCAAGACCATGATTTAGAAAGTACTTTTGTAGAATGATAGTCTAGTAGCAACTAATAACTTCCAACAGGTAGGTGGTTGGTGCTAAACTTAGGGTTAAGATCCTCTAATGACATCTACGTTTCAGGCATCAGCACACTTACCAATGCTACTGCTCATTTCTATTCTATTCTATTCTAAGCTAGGTGATTTCTAGTACATTTGCATTGGCCTAACATATAAACATTTATGCAAGCTATAGGATCCGGCTGTAGCGGCCTCTGGTTGGTGTCTGTGAGATGAAAAAGAGGAAACCAAATTAAAAGGTGGCTATTGGACACCTTACAATTACTGTTTCTCCTTAGATGTTTTCTGGAAAAGTGGGTCCCAGAAAGTAATTCATTTCAAGATTTTTCTCAAGATTAAAAGAAAAATAAGAAGAAGACAAGTCATTTAAACTGCTTCTCTTTTTTCCTCATCTGGGCCCTGCCCTACACATTATCTCAAGTTATCATCATCTTAAAAGTATGTCATGGAGATTTTTCAATTTCAAAAGTTTCAAAAGAAATAAGAATAACAATAATAAAGTGGCTTTTAAAACTGGGGAGCATTCAAACTTCAAAGCATTGGCAGGAATGGCTCAATTTCAAGGCATGAATCAAAATGGTTAATTCATTGGATTTTGATGTTTTGCAGCGATTCCAACTTTTTAAATCCATGAAACCAAAATCACCCCAAGTTGACCATCACCCCTAAATTGTAGAAGAAGATCAACATAATAACAATTTAGAATTTTTTTTTATTAAATATATTTTTAAAAGACTTCATTTGTAACGGGACCCTTTTGAACAAAAAAGAAGATAAAGGTAAAAGGGACCCCCAAATCACATAGCTCCAGCCCACTTGAAGACATAAATGCCATTTAAAATCAAATCATTCACAAAAGATAATAGAATTAGAAATGAAATCCTTTTTGGATTCCGAAACTGATTGAAAACTTCATATCATTTTCTTAGCATCTCCACCTTGCATCGATGCATTCATACATTCAAACCAAATGCCTTGCAGTATGTAACTTAGGCTCAGTTTGGAATGAGCACGAATGCAAATATGTAGTGTAAATACATACAAATTAATATAAAACATAAGGTTTTGCACTCTATATATTTGCATTTTGTACTCCTTCCAACATCCATATCTTTCTTCTTCTTTTTTTTTTTTTCCTATTTTTATTTAGGCTGTGTTTGGTTGTAGTGCAAATTTATTTGCATTAGTACAAATGCATGGAAGTGCAAATGAAAACAAATATGCAAATTCTCATTTAATTTTATTTTGGGTTTTACTTTATTCTGCTCCATATCTTAAATTATTTCATTTGTATTTTAATTAAACAAAATAAACTAAAATTTGAAACAAAAATAAGTCGGGATTTACACTCAAATCATTTGCACTGCCAAAGTTTTGTAACAGTGCAAATTTATTTGCATTGCAACTAAATACAGTCTTAGGATCAGTTTGAGAAGAGTATAAATATAAACATATACAATGCAAATTGCAAATTGCAAATACAAGATTAAGAAATATCAATTACAAGATTTTGCATTGTTGGTATTTATATTTGTACGCTTTTTCCAAACTAAACCTGTTTATATAAACAAAGATGGAAAGAAAAATACGATTATTAACTGTTTAATTGAAATTGATTTAAGACAAGAAACGCATGCTTGATGAGAAATAACGCTTCCTAGAGGTAAAGGCCCATCAGTGGCCTGTTGCCCCAAGTGATTTCTAGAAATAATACATTGTCAATTGGTTACGCCTTTCTTTTCGGTCGTAGTTGACCATCCGATTGAATAAAAGATAGATGAGAAGCTGAGCAGTTATTCAAGAAAGCACGCGCATGCCATCATTTAAAACGAGAGTGGAAACTCATCAATCATGATGTGGGATCCCACACGTGCTGGGACTTGACCCTATCTTGAGAAGCTGAGCAGTTATTCAAGAAAGCACGCGCATGCCATCATTTAAAACGAGAGTGGAAACTCATCAATCATGATGTGGGATCCCACACGTGCTGGGACTTGACCCTATCTTGTACAGCTTGATGGGGTGAGGTTTTTGGGTGGGTACGGGTTTCGAGATTCTACACAAGCTGTATGGGTATGGTATAGTATTAGTCTAAATCTAATCTTTTTTGACTCGTATATTGTTGGAAACGTATACAAATTTTATGTATTAGATGTTGAATTTAATAATATTTTGAATTTTATGTGAAGGATAATTGTTAGTTTATGTATTTTTTACGAGTCTTAATCAAATAATTAGAAATCTTCATATTAATTTGTATTATTTTATTTATTTATTGTTTATATATGACAAGAAATAATAGGAAATTAGATACAAGTTTTAAACCTAATATGCCCATGCCCTTAAATGCTAGGAGGGTAGGGCCGGGGAGGGTTTGGATTCTCAAAATCCAGCCCGCTATGGATTTTGGGGCAGGTACGGATTGGGAGGTTTAGGGAGGCGGGTAAGGTCTAGAATTTACAAAACCCTCTTTGAACCCGCCCCATTTCCATCCATTGGCCCACCCAGAGAGCGGTCTAGCATCATTTCACGGATAAGTCCAAAACGAAAAGTGAGCCATCAATAGAGAGGCTTGGTATGACCATATGATTATCTTTTCTTTTTAATTAATAAGTATGGGAGGTAGGAGGGCTTTCTTTTGTTTTTCTTTTTTGCTTTTTTGTTTTTGATTAACTGAAGGGTGTTTTTTTGAGGTGAGAGGAATGGCAACAAGGCGGGGATCATATTCCCCATCCCTAACCCCGATCCTCGTCAAGGATAAAAGTTGTCCTTCATCCCTGATCCCCAACGGGGATGGGTTCCCCACGAGAACCCGAATCCCTGAAACGTTTTTAGTTAATAGTATTTTTTGAAAAATAAATTTATTTAAAATAAATAAAAAATTTAAAATATAAGTAACATTTATATATAATAATATATATCATATATATATATATATATATATATATATATACATAATCGGGGTTAGGGCGAGAGAGGGACCTCAATCCCCATCCCCGACCGGAAATTCCTATTAATCTCCATCCTTGTCCCTGTCTCGCCAAAGCAATCCCCATCCCTAACCCCATCGAATCGGGGAAGTCGAGTCCTCTTCGGGGATGAGGAAAATTGCCATCCCTGGGTGAGCCCCATACAGATAGCTATAAGGTTGGATCGGACTTGTACAATAACCAAACCAATCAAATCCACTAAATTGGTTTTGATTTTATTCTTATAAATTTTGTTATGCTTTAGATCATGGAGGGTAAATTCAAAGAGTATATTTTATCAACGTATAAACAGTTTAGTATTTGTTCTGTACAGTGCAAGCCCTTGTCTATGCTATTTCTAAATCTTGTATTTGTTTTGTATATATTTGCATTTGCACCTTTCCAAAAGGCTTTTTATATTTTTATTCCTTCCAAACTGAGCTTTATTTTATATCATTTTATATGTATTTATATTGTATATTATTAGAAGAAAGTAAAGTTATCCGCTTTAGAAAAATCCGTGATACCAAAAAGACTATGACCAATCACCCCCCCCCCCCCCCCCTCCTCCATCCACATGATCGGTAATCCCAGCTGATTGGTTATAATTTTTTTCGGTACCATGCCTTTTTGGATCATATATAGTCCAACCCTTGCATAGTTACAAGAAAAAATAAAGAATTGGTTATTAAGGCAATGTTTAGGAGTACTTAAGTTTAAAATAAGTGGTTAAAAACAAGTGCTTATTTAAATAAGTATTTATTTGTATTTTGTATCCAACTTTTTAAGTGTTTATTTGTGACTATTTTGTCCTTTATTTTTTTTAAGTTTTCAAAATATATCCTTTTGAAAGCATTTTTATTAAATTACTTTTATAAAAGTAGTTTTATAAATACATTTTATAAAAACACTTTTATGAAAGTACTTTTACGGAAGCACTTTTAAGAAAGTATCCTTACGAAATCACTTTTTTGGATATACTTTTATGAACTTTCAAATAAAAATTGCTTTCGAAAAAATACTTTCATAAAAGAGATTTTATAAAAGTTTTTTTGTAAAAGTACTTTCTTAAAAGTGATTTCTTCATAAAACTCAACTAGGAATAATTTTATAAGTGGTATTTTAAAATTCAACCGGGGATAATTTTGAAAGAAAAAAAAAATGAATAAGTACTTATACAATAAACATTTAAAAAAAAAACTGGAAATTTGAATTTAAAAAATAAACCCTTATTTTTAAATAAGCACTCATTTAATAAATACTTACTTTTAAGTGCTTAATGGCTTTAATAAACACTTACTTTTAAGCACTCCCAAACATGGCCCAAAATCAGCATGCTCCAATACCAGTAAACCAACTTATCTAAATCTTCAGCTCAACCCTTCTAAATAAGCCCTGAATAAAGGCAGAGGATCATCGTTCATTGTTGGGTGAAACACAGTCACACACCCACTTGCCTTGTCTTTCCTCTTAAATAATGGGCAGGTTGGATGCATTCACACTCTCTATTTGTGAATTAGTTAACAATATCTAATCTAATTATTAACCAACTACAAATATGTCTAATACTATTTTGTGAATAACCTAATTTGGTTAACATGTCTTCCTCCTACCTAACCAATAGATAAGGCCATATATACAATATTTCATATCCATCATGTCACAGCTTGCAAATCCAATTCATGGCTTCATGCAGTCCATATCAACGTAAGAGTCCTTATCAATGGAGTATGAACATTCATGTAGAAATATATAAAATGGAATAGCATACAAAATGATACAAAATACAAGATTTTACACTCTATATGGTTGGATTTATACTTTTTCCAAACTGACCCTTACAAGCCTAAATGACAAAAGCGGGGCTTAAACATGTTTTGTCTTATCCCACATGCCATCACGTCAAGAGAACGACAAAAGATGATGTATATGCATATTCAAGCTTGAACATGAATTAAGAGATTAGGTGCTGAGTATTATTTGCACATAAAGGTGTCAATGGGCCGGTTTTGGATTGGGCCTTGTTCAGTCCAAAATCAATTTGGATGAATTGGATAGACCAACAAGACAAATTAGATTGGACCAATCTGGTCCAAAATATTTATCAGATTGGATTAGATCCGGTTCGTTCGTAATAAATGTACATTGAATTGGGTTGTGTTAAACCAATATCTGATCCATTGATATAAGATAAGACTATAGGTGTCAATAGACTGAATTTGGGTTGAAACCAATCTAAATCAAAACAAATTTAAATAGATTGGACAGTCCAGACATTAAATTGGACCTATCCAAAATAGTCCAAAATAATCATTGAATTGGATTGGACATGGTCCATTTATAATGGACTCACATTCGACAGGATCACATTGGTCCAAGTCTAGCCCAATTGACACCCGTACTTGCACATGGCGTGCAATAATTATGGCCTCAATTTCATAAATACAACTTTCTCATGTAGCCAATAGAAGCTGGTAAATTTGATATAAAACAACATTGGAGATTGCATGGTTGTTATTTATGCCCTTAGGCTTAGTTTAGAAGGAATACAAATACAAATTTGTAGAGAGCAAAACCTTTATATTTTATATTATTTATATTATACATATTTGTATTTATACTCTTTCCAAACTAAGCAATAGTTTTTGGTTTGTTTCTATCTGGATTATTCAGAAACCTTCTGCATTGCTATTAAATGATCTTCTCTAAACCGTTCACTATCGTGGGGTAAATTTCAAGATAATAGATTTTATGGCTTGTCTAAGCCTATTTTATGAAGATTCCTTTTTAGCTTTAATTGAGAGTTGGAATTGCTAACTTCAGTGTTCCTTATCAAAGGATTCTACAAATTCGACCTTGGCACAATATCAGAAATATTGATCGAGAATGCCTTTATATTGGTTCTGGATATTTGAATTTAATGTAAAAAATGCCCCAGATTGAGATTTCTGTTAACCAGTAAATTTTGGGTTCAATCAGGGGACAGTACATGATTCAAATTCTGGGTCCAACCAAAGTCCAAAATTTGTTGACTGACATGTGGCTAACAAACAGTGTAGTTGTAGTAGGAATATTTGATGATTGAACTCTCGAGCAAACAATTTTGATCCAAAATGTAATTAATCTGTTGGTCACATTACATAACCTAAGGTATGGGTGATCCTTTCCACCGGCTTTCAAGAAAAAAAAGATCATTTCCAACCCGGTCCGCCCCTCTAGATACATATTTATAAACATTTGTATTCATAGCATATATTTGCAAGTCAAAATGCCTCTATGAATTGACTAAGTATTAGTGAATGGTTGACCTGCATCTACAAGAATACATTATCATGCTTTGCCATTTATTTAATATGAATTTAAACCTCTAGTTTTCATAACAAGGCAATGTGGGACATTGGCTACTTGTGAAAAGTAAGGTTTTATGGAAGAATACAAAATTGGGTGGTTAGTCTAATTATGAAAATTAAAGCATTGCCTTCGGGTGAATAAATTTATCTATCTTCTTTTGATTTTCAGATAAATTATATAATGATTCTATTGTTAGAATAAATAAATTTGTATCGATATATTTTGTTAATTCTTCTCCAATTATGAAAAAATTATTTATGTACATGCCATGTAGGTATCACTTACCTAGACAAATGATACATAAAGAAAATGATTTTTCCGTGTCTTTCATGAATGTGAAAAATGAACTTAGGAAAAATGATCAATGGGAACCAAAATCCCATTGATTGACTCCCCCCTTCATTTTATGATATAAAATATTGTAAATACTTAAATTTTATAATTTAATTTAATTAATGGCATAAGCCTAAAACATGGGGCTGGGTGGAGCTGTTACCCTTGTCATAGGTGCTAAACCTGGCTCTGGCCGGACTGGGCTGATGAATTATGATCACCCCCTACCTATAAGATGCTCTGATTATGATCACTTAGAGAAAGGCAGATGCATGCTTTAGTGAATTTGAATTTTGTAAAACCTGTGGGCATTTTGGTCGGTTCAATTTATAAGGTAAATTGAATATGGGCCATTGAGATTTTAACAAAGCTTGGATGTCATGTAGATGCCAACAACAACTATTGGCAGAAAATGAGGCCTGATTTTTTATTTGCCATAGAAGTCAACACGAGAGATTTATCTTTTTTTTTTCACTTTATATCTATCCGCTATTAAAACCTTATATTTAATAATAAATAAATAATAACATATCTATGTATATAGCAGATGATCTACATTATCATGCCTCTCCTTACTCCATTACCTCACTCTGCATTCTCCTTGACTCTCTCTCATCTCCCTTTCTCACCACTCCCGTTAAGCCACATTTCTAACCCAACTACCTAAAAATATTTCTAGAATCTCTTTCCTAAGGTATCTCCTCTAAGCCATTAGGAACTATCATATCATCCTGTTCCCCAATCAATTTCTAAAATCTCTCCCCCGATCTATATCCCCTCTCTCTCATTTAAAATATTCATATTAATTAATAAATATTTAAATATGGTTAATATTTAAACCAACCCATATTCAATGAGTATTAAATAGTGTTATTACAAAAAGTTAATAAATAAGGTTTATAAATTACCAAAAATTAATAAATATTGTTATTAATTAACTCATCATGACTTTTTAAAGTATTTTGGGTAAATATCATTATATTCATGTTAATTAACAACATTTTATAGAAATTGAAAACGGTTTAACTAATTCAAATGGAGGAATTAGTTATATTTAATAATTATAAAAAAGCCATAAAATTTTAATTATTGCTATTATTATAGTTAACAACCAAATGCAAATGGAGGAATAAAATATTATAATGTTGAAAAATAAAATTATTAATTAATTTATATCGGAAAATAAACAATAAATTAGTATAATTTTGTTAGTAAACTACCTAATAAAAATAAATATTTAATAACAATTTAAGATAATTTTCAATAAATCTCCATAATTACACAAATGTAGTAAAATTTTCAAAAAACTACATATCCATAAAATAATATTTTGGAAATTAAAAGATATAAAACTCTTGAAAGTTTATTTAAAATGCATTAAATAATTATTGAAAATTAATACTTTGGAAATTTTAGGAAAATTTATTACATTTGATATATTTTGGAAACGTATTGAAAAATATGTAATTTTCATTGTAAGTTATTGAAAATTGTTAAAGATAAATGAGTATGGGAAATGGAAAACTATAATTTGAACAAATAATTAACATAAATTAGTATAATATTGGAAAAAAGGAAGTTATTGATTAGTTTATATTAGAAAATATAAGATAAATTAGTATAATTTTGTAAGTAAACCATTTAAAAAGAAAATAAATTATTTAATAACGATTTAAAAATAAATTTAAAATACAATTTCAAAATTACACAAATATAATAATTTTTTGAAAATTAAAGGCAATTTTGTGTACTTTTAGAAATTTAACATGTGGTTAATACTGAATATATGATTTTGATTATTTTTGTTATTAAATTGAATATTGGGTTGACGGGAAGTGAGTGCCTTGCCCTGAACCCACCCAACATTGGGGACGAGGCGGGGACAGGGATGGGGTGCCCCACCCCGAACCCACCCCATTGTCATTCCTATATAATTGTTAATTATTAGTGAAATTAATAAAAATGTTAGTTTTTGTAATTATTTTCATTTATTTAAAGTTACTCAAAATTTTATTTAAAAATAATGATAGTAATAACAATTATTAAAATTTCTACAAATGATTAATAAATTAAAAAATATTTGTCCATATTAAATTAATAATGATTATTTTATGTAAATCAACATTAAATGAAAAATACAATTATTAAAAATTTAAATATTAACAATAACTTTGAATAGTTTTAGTTAATTAACAGGAAATTTTGATTATTAATTTATCAACTAATTAATAGTAAATAAAATTATTCAATCTTTAAGATTCTCCCATGCATTTCACAGGTTCCCGCTATTTATACATAAAACTAGAAAAAATGTTGGTTTTGATTAGAACGTAGGACCCTCTATCCAAGTAGGAGGTTTAAATCGAATCGATCGATGGGCGGGATGTCAATTTTATGGTGTTGGCTAGCTATTATTATGTTATATAATGTTGAATTTGGGCATCGTATCTGGTGGCCGATGGAGTTTGAATTTTGAAGTGGCCAATTAATATACATATACTTTGTGATCATGAAGCCATGCAACGCTTGACCAAATGAAATGAATGAGTTTGGATCTCTTACTCATGACCACTTTACCACACCTATCTGCATGAGATTGCAACCACACATAGAGAACATCTCATACTCTTATATGATATTATGCGTGGAGAGATGTTCCCAATGCATAGAGGTAGTATTTTGTTTAGGTATCAATAAAGCTCTTGTGGCTAAGAGATCCAGAGTCAAAATGAACCATAGTGATCACTCCACAATCGAACCTTGGCTATGTGATCATGAGTTGGAAGGATTTCCTGATCCTCTCAATCCCATTTGTTGCTGCCAAATACGGAGCCAAGGGCAACAATGTAGTTTCTAGTATTTGAGGCTGATGGGTCCAACCTGTTGAGACAAAGAACACGTTAGAGGCCCTGGGGTTATCCTAGGGGCAAAGACTCCGACGATCATGTTGGCTGAAAGTCAAAATGAGCTGAGGGCTTAGACGAGGCCAATGAGCCTCTAGGTTTCTTTAATTAACCAAGGGGGCTCCATGTTTAGTATGGCTTGTATTTTCTCAAGATGGCCCTTTATGCCTCGTTGGGTGACTACAAACCCTAGGAATTTTCCCGATGTGACCCCAAAGGAGCACTTAGTGGGGTTCAACTTCATGTTGTATTATCTCAATACCCCAAATGTCTCGCTGAGGCCCAAAGTGTGCTGGCTAGCCTTGAGACTCCTCACAACCATGTCATCAGTGTAGGCCTCGATGTTCCTCCCTGTCTGCTCTTTGAAAATCATGTTCACCAGTCTTTGGTAAGTAGCCTCGGTGTTCTGCAGTCCAAAAGGCATCACCTTGTATTAATAGGTGTCGTGCTCGGTGATGAATGAGGTCTTTTTTTCGCCGTCAGGGTGCATTTTTATATGGTTGTATCCAGATAAGGTGTCCATGAAGCATAGTAGCTCATACCCTATGGTGGAATCAATGAGGCAATCAATCATCGGCAAAGAAAAGTTGTCTTTGGGACAGGCCTTGTTGAAATCTCTCTTATGAAGCTAGCGCCGAGTATCTTGCCCACCTCCTCTCCGATGGATTTCCAACGCTCCGGTGCAAAGTTCCTCTTCTTTTGTCAAACCAACCTACAGATCGGGTCCACGCTCAACCTGCGAGTAATGACCGAGGGGTCAATTCCTGGCATATCAGTGACGAACCAAGCAAACACGTCAGTATTGTCTTTAAAGAAGCTTACCAGTTTGGAAAGTGTGTCCTGAGGGAGGCGAGACCCGACTTGTATCGTTTTCTCGGGCTCGGCCTCGTTTAGGGGAACCGAGATGAGGTCCTCGGCCGGTTGGCCTTGGCCAGACGATTCATCCCTAAGGTCGAGCCCTTCAATGGTAGGGTTTCCTTGTTCTTTCCTTTTAGAACTACAACATAGCATAGTTTAGCAGCATGGTGGTTTCCCCTAACTTCCCCTACACCATGTTCTGTGGGGAACTTCATGGTGATGTGGTAAGATGAGATGATTGCCTTGAGTGCGTGAAGGGTTGGCCTCCCTATGATGGCGTTGTAAGGTGAGCCTATCTTCACAACCAAGAATTCAATCATCTGAGTGTCGTGCCAAGGTTCAATCCCTGTAGTGACCGGTAGGGTTATCTTTCCCTCTGGCCTGACAGCTACTCTGAAAACCCGACGTGTGGCATGTCAATGGGCTGCGGTTGGTCTGATGTCAGCTGCTTCTTCTCAAATATCTCATAGAACATGATATCGATTGAGGAGCCATTATCTATGAGGATCCTTTTCACCATCTAGTTGGCGATGATCGTTAACACCACCAACGTGTCATCGTGGGGCATAGAAACCCCCTATAGGTCAACAACTAAGAAGGATATGAGGTCCTTCGACCTTGGCCTCTTTGGTGCTTGGCCCTGAATATTATACTGTAGGGTGTATGCCTTTTGAGATGAGACAGATGCTCCCCCCGAGGCCGAGCCCCCATCTATGATTTCAATGACTCCAGCCAGGGGGCGATGGATATGGGTCTCGGCTTGTAGTTGTTGTGAGGATGATGTTGGGGTGTCACCCTCAACATAATCTTTTAAGTGCTTGTGATAGTTGAGGGACTTGAGCTCATAATAGTCCTTGGTGTCATGGTCAGTGCCGCAGTGGTACTTGCAGTACTTCTTGGAGTTTCCCCTTCTCGGGTTCCTCTTCAACTTGGCTAGCCACTTCATGAATTCCTCCTTCCCTACTTGCATCAGTATGTGCATTTGGGAGGAGTTTAGTGGCACGTATTTGTTGAAGGAAGGGAGCCAACAACCGTCCCTTTCCTTCCTTTTCTTGTCATCGGGCCTTGCTTTCGGATCTTGAAGGCATTTATTAGCTTCGGCCTCCTTAGCAACGATGTACTTTTGGACCTTCTTCAAGAACTCGGCTTTAGTCTTGGTCAGAGTCTTGGAAATGGACAAATTGAGGGGTCTAGGCCAATGGCCATTGATGGCCATATGCATGGAAATCGAGGGGTTGCGGTACTTGACCTTGAGTTCTTTCTTTTTGAACCTCTTCATACATGCCCGAAGTCTCTCCCCACACTTCTATTTGATGGACATCTGGGAGATGACAATTTTTTGCACCATTAATTGCACACAAAGTAACCTAGAAAGAGGTTCGTGAATTGGTCCCAAGAGCCGATGGAGTGTGGAGGTAGTATCGAGAGTCATCGGCGTACTACTCCCTTGAATGTGGCTTGGAAGGCTCGACACATGAAGGCGTCAGAGTATCCATGTAGGAGCATGAGGGCCCAAAAGCTTTCCAATTGGTCTTCAGGGTCTATACTTCCATCGTAGATCTCCAGCGTCGGGGCCTTGAAATTCAGCGAAAGGGGCTTGGAGATGATGGAATCCACAAAGGCCTCCATCCATCTGAATGAGGCATGGCAACTGGCGGAGGCATCACCTTGACCCTCCTTTACTTCCAAAGCTGATCCTGAATGGCGCAAATATGCACTTGAATATCTCAAAGGCATTTGTCGATGCATGGCATTATCACTTTGAAGTGGTCCTGATTCTCTCTCACGCAGGACGTGCCAGCCCTATTCTTAGAGTGCTCGAACATCGGCACGTCCTGAGCCTTGCGGGTGCGGCAACCATTGAGGAGGTCATGGAGGTCAAAAACTGGCAGGGGAGAGGCACGGTGCCAGTTTCCTGCCCCTAGGGAACTGTAGTGGCCCGAGCACCCGCCATCGTCTCGGTTGGCCACTGCGTGACGGTGTTGACGGTCATGGTTCTTGTGCTCGATGTGGGACTCCACAGGGTTGCCCCCTCAGTTGGGGAGCCGAGGGGTCTTAGAATGAGGCTTGCTAGCCCGTCAACTTCTGTTGTCAGATTCACTGGGGTCAGCCCCCTCCAGGCCACCTAAGCACTGGCTTAGCGGGGTATGGGCGGATTGCCTATCATGTTGTCCGTGACTTCCGACGGGGTAGACACCTTTTAGGTGGCCTCTTGTCGAGCACCCTATATTGTCCAATCGCTGGGCCAAGCTGTCCAGTCGATTCAGGACTAGCTCGAACTAGTCAATCATGACTAAGTTTTGAATACTAGGAATGATGTCTTTCTTGTTGGCCATTTCGGAGACACTAGCTGATTAGTTCAAATTTGTTTTTCTTAGGGAAATGTTTTGAAGACGTTCCCACAATTGGTGCCAATTGTTGCTGTTAAATACAGAGCTAAGGGCAACAACGTAATTTCTGGTGTCCGAGGCTGATGGTTCCAACAAGCTGAGACAAAGAAGACATTAGAGGCCTCAAGGGTTATCCCAAGGGTGAAAACTCAAATGATCAAATTAGCCAAGAACTGTGAGGGGTCAAACCAAGTAAAAGAGGAAACTTAGAGCTTAAGTCTGTGTATTTACCTCAATCCGAGAGACCCTTTTATAGTCGGAATCACCTTAGAAGAGAAAAAGTTGAGAACTGGTAGTGGCAATTGAATAGTTGATGATGGACAACCAAAATGCATCCGATTGATGCCACGTGTCAAGATCCACAGATCGATTAGATATTTTTACATCACCATTTAATTACGTTCTTTCGGTCAACAAGGTATTGATAATCTTGTGAACTCTTTAATGGTTGAAATTGAAATTGGGTTAACTATTGTAGGTTAAAACCATTGAGTTGAGTACTTCAGCCGTTACCATACCCTTAATCTTGACTTTGGGACACGTGTTTAATTGATTCTTTGAGTTCCATCCAGCAATAGTTACGTCATCCCTTTCAAAGTTAAATACGAGACAAGGACATTGGCGTGTAATACTTGGGTTGTTCTAAAGTCTAAGTAACATACTTGCAAGTTGCAACTCATCCCGCCTAAATCCTAATTAATTAAATAATCAACGTTGACTTCTAAAGATATGTCTTAGCCAATTTGCCACTTTCAACGTACCCTTTTGTAAGCGAAGAATTTTGATTTAGGGATTTAATTTTGTAATTGACTTTTTTTGTGGAAATTCTGTAATTGAATTTTTTGTGGAAATTTTGTAATTGACTTTGTGATTCACCGAATCACCATACTAATCAATCTGAATCTGTGTTAGAGAAAATGATAAAAGAGATGATATATCAGCTTGTTTTCAAGACCTTTGCTCAATTTTTTAATGAACAATAAGAAGTGTTATACAAACCGGAGTAAACCAAATCAATCTCCTTAGAAAGATTACAAGGGGTTAAAAGAAATCGATCAATCAAGCGAAGATGAGTTTTATTTGCAATCCAGTCAGTCGTTTGATTTGCCTTTTTGTATACGTGCTTGTAAATAATTCCACGCTCCAACCTGTTTTTCATCAGTAAGCAATTTGAAATGATATTACTAAGATTTCAAGGGGGAGAGGACAATCCCTTAAGACAATGAATGGTAATGTTCGAATCCCCTTCAATGATGATCGAGTGGTTGTAAAAGTTGGCTTCCAAATTGTAATACTCCGAAGCCACCCACACTCAATAGAGTTTATCATGGAAGTGCCTAAGAAGTAGCTTTTGAAGTCCAAAATCTTGCCTCCTTGGTTCCTTGTGATGGCCGCAACAGAACACCCACCATTCCTGTGATATGAAGCATCAAAATTAATTTTAATTTCTCCATGATTTGGAGGGGCCCAAAAGATGGCTTTCCAACTTCTTAACTCTTTGATGGACTTTGATTTTTCAGATATCTCCTCATATTCAAGAAAGGCCCTCAAGTCTTTATGCATAACTATTTGCGGGAGGATCCTTTTTATTGCAGAATGTCAATTAGCTTCTATTTTTCCAAATATGCCACAGAACAAAGACACACATTTCTTTTAAGAAACCCCTTTCACTTATATCTTTCTTGTGAACTTCTGTTCACCATTCACAGATTTAGGAGATTAGTTCCTTTAAAAATATCTTTGTTGCAGCATGTGAACATCGATAATATTAATGGCCACCTTAATTAATATTTTGTCACGGTTTTATGACTTGGATTTGGTTGAGGTTCATCAATTTTCTCTTAAGAGACGTAGCCAAGGATTAAAATATCAACATCGTATCAATATCGGTAGGGGAGGATACGAGATATGCCACAACTGGCACAATATCGTACCAGTCGTGTGTATTGGTCTGTTACGCTACAGTATCGGCACCTATCACACAGTATCTTAACCATGAAGCCACCTTTTATTTTGTGATATTAAGTGAAACGAATTATCTTCTATTATAATTAATTCTTACATTTAATCTAAACAAATAATATATCCAATAACTCCAAGTACAAATTAAAAAGAATATTATTCGAAATTATTATTTTATAAACCAATAAAATGAATAATTTATCAAATCCACACACACACACATATATATATATATATAAATGATTTTTAATTTCAATAAATTTATACAAATAAAAATATTATTAACAGAATAATTATTTTAATACTTAGAATTATTTATGTAGACTTGATAAATTATAATAATTACTTGATAAAATATAATAATTATTTCACAAATTATTAATTAATATTTTAAGTTGCATTAAATAACAATGTATTTATTATTTACAAAGATAAAAATTATTTACAATATATTTGAGAATATGATATAAATTGAATCTATCAAATCCACTAATCTACATTTCAATGAAAAATAATTTTTTATTTTAAAAATTCATAAAAATAAAAATATTAATAATGGAATAATTATTTTAGTAATAAAAATTTATGAATTTTCATATGATATGCATCTTCAAAATTTTAATAGATTTGATATATTTTAAGTTAAGATTACATATTTTTATAAATTATTAATTGATATTTTTATTTACATTTTATATAAATATATTTATTTTTTACAAAAATGAAAGTATTATTTATTGAACATTTGTGAATTAATTTTTAATTGTTTTTTGTTGATGTTAAAAATTGAAAATAGCAAAATAAAAATAATTGATATAATAATTCAAATATAATGGTTGCATATGTTTTGTGCCTTGAATTTTAATAAAAATAAAAATTTATGCATTATCAATAAACTTGTATAATATCTCGTTATATCAATAATAATATATTTATTCAAATATACCATTAAAATATACAATTCCTATGTATTTATACATTATTTATAGTTATTTTGACATTAAATTTGAGGTTATTAATATAATTATTGAATTCATATGCATTTCCTTAGCGTATGAAAGCATTTCCATATTTTAGTTTGTATCCATATGTTTCCCAAGCCTATTCGTATCTAACTTGTCCGATATGATACCCGGTACCGATACTTTAACCCTTGGACGAGCAGACACTAAAAAGAGAGTATAGTCTACAATATAATTTTAAGGTCGTTGGAGCATGCGGTCTTGCATATAGTGGCCAATAAATCTGACGCCCTCTCAAGTTTGGAGGGGTTTGACATATCTTTTGTGTGCTCTTTTGGGCTTTTCAAAGTTTGAAAAATCAAATTTTGGTCTATCTCTGTTTGGCAATGAAAAATAAGAAATTAGAAAGATATGTGACCTAAGAAGCTCATGAAAGTCCAAAATGGCAAAAAATATGGAAATTTCAAATAAAGCTTACTTCTTTCTACACCTAAAATCTTTCATTTAACACCTCTGAAGATCATGGTGGACTAGGATACCTAACTGTCTAGATCTTTAAAAATAAGACCCAAAAGCTCATTACTTCTTTTGGCCATGCCTTTCCAAACGCAACTTTGTCAGCTCTTTCAATAGGGAATAAAGAAAACACCTTGGGTCCAACATGCACATGCAGACCTTCGTTAATGGCAAGGTCTCATGCTATGTTCATGTGGAGATGAACATGATGCGAATGAAGTATACTTATTTATTGTTTTATTATTATTATTATTATTATTATTATTATTATTATTATTATTATTATTATTATTATTATTATTATTATTATTATTATTATTTGCTTCATGGGGGCTATACAACCCTCCAACCCTGTGGGATCCCAGTCCTAGTATGCACACAATAGTAAGTAAATTCAATGAGCACTTGTTAAGTATTCCTACAACCGTCAAAAGTGGTTTTTAAAATCTTGGAATAAGTGGACTGCAATCCACCTTAGAATTCTAAATTGCAGCCCCTCCTAGTCTACTAGTAGCCCCCCCCTAAATCACATTCTGCTTGTGAATTTGGCATCAATCCATGGGTAGGACTCAGTCCACCCCTAGAAATCTTAGCTCCATCTTAGGGGTGGACTAAACTATAAAAGCCCCTTTAATCTTTTTCAATGGTAGGGTGGGGGTACTTTAAGGAATAGGTGTCAAAAAATTTTCCAAGTGTTCATTGAACGTGCTTACAACGTTGTGCCTACCTGATCTGGACTGCAACCCGATATGGCTAAAATGAATAAAGGGTACCAAACCCATCCCACCAAGCATTTAAGATCAAGTAAGCATAGCGTTGTAAGCACGTTCAATGAGCACTTGAAAATTTTTTTGACGCCTGTCCCTTAAAATACTCTCACCTTTGAAAAAGATTAAAACCCACTTTTGACAATTGTCAAAATACTTATCAAGTGCTCATTTGGCGTGCTTACTTATATTGTGCCTACTAGATCTGGTCACTAAGGAGCAAAACCCAGGGATGGCAGAGTGGAGCCATAGTCCACCCCCCAATGTGTTTTAGCCCGCGGGCTTGACCTCGGGCCTAAAAACCCGAGCCCGACTATTTTACAGGCTGGGCTCAAGATTTGTTAAAAAAGCCCGGCTCGAGCCCGCCCAGCCCAACTTTTCCTAAACTGCCTAACCCTAACCCTAAATACTTAAGAATTTTCTTTTCATTCTCTTTTCTCACTCTCACTCTCAAAAGTGGCTCTCATTTCTCCCTCTCAACTCTCAAAACTGACGAACCCAGCTGCACCTGCGAACTCAATCACCGGTGGCCGACGCCACCAGAAGTAGTCATCTCTCTCTTCGGCGGTGATCTCTCTCTCTCTCTCTCTCCAACCAGCACCATTTTCATCTTCTTCTTTCTCATTCTCAGTTCTCTCTCTTCTTAGAACTAGGTCTTCTATCTTCTCAGTTCTCTCTCTAGCTAGCGCCACCAAAACCTAGGCGCACCGTTTTCATTCTGTGAAGTCAAGCACCGGCGGTTGGCGCCACCAGATCTAGATCATCTCTCTCTCTCTCAAGTGGTGAGTTCTCTCTCTCTCTCTCTCTCTCTCTCTCTGGCCAGCACTGTTGTCATCTTCTATCTTCTCACTTTCTCAGTTTCTATTCTCACTCTCAGACTCCCAGGAATCAGCGAACTCAACAGGCACCATTCTCTCAATCCTCAAAGGGCACCGATGCTCAGACTCTCAGGTTGGGCTTCGGGCTCAGGCCCGGGCTTCGGGCTTTTTATGTGGGCCTGGCTCAGGCTTGGGCTTGGGCCTGAAAAATTTATGTTAATAAAGAGCAAAAGCCCGGCCTGAGCCCGACCCGGCCCAACCCATGAACAGGTCTAATGATAAGCAAGATTTTCATATTTGGTGGCATATCAATAGGTAAGCCTTGTAGGTTAAATGTATAAACCCTTATTATCATAATTAAGTATTAAAATAAATAGTTAAAAATAAAAAAATATACAGAATTTTTAGAGAAAACATTTGGCATAGCTATAATATCATATATTCATTATATTAAACAAAATAAGTGTGCTAAATAATAATTATTTTTATACAAATAGGAAAAATACAAAAACTGTAATAAAACTTCCCAAAACAGATTATTATTTTCATTATCATCATCATCATGACATCATCTAAAATTGTCATATACAAAGCATGTACACATTCACTGATATTATGCATGTTGCAATACCAACAAGTTGGGTTCATCATAAATTGACCTCAAGAATAAACCCAATTATAGTTGACCCAACCCTAACCTGATGGGGTGGGCCAATGCTGGTTTTCCACTTAATCCAATCCCTAATTACTCCCTTCTCTTGCATGTAGGTGAAAATCTTTTGTCTCACATTGCTTGGGAAAGAGAAAGAGTTGAGTATATTAGTATGCTTGCTTCATATACAAAGCATGTACACATTCACTGATATTATGCATGTTGCAATACCAACAAGTTGGGTTCATCATAAATTGACCTCAAGAATAAACCCAATTATAGTTGACCCAATCCTAACCTGATGGGGTGGGGCCAATGCTGGTTTACCACTTAATCCAATCCCTAATTACTCCCTTCTCTTGCATGTAGGTGAAAATCTTTTGTCTCACATTGCTTGGGAAAGAGAAAGACTTGAGTATATTAGTATGCTTGCTTCATTTACGGGTAGGGACCATAGGAGGAAAGCACTATATACCATGTAGGGGGGAGGGGGGGGGGGGGGGTTAGGGCTGCTTTTCAACCTAGGCTCGACCCTAAAACTTGGGCTTAAACCCGAGCGCGAACCGAGCCCAAGGTCAAGCCCGATTTTCCCAACCTAAGCCCAGCCCATACTGTAATTTGATACACTCGGGCCAGGCTTAGGTTGGCCAATGAAGCCACTCTAAAATTAATCATATATATGCATTTATGCAAATATGTATACATATATTTATGTGTAAGTAGATAATTATATATACAAATGTATATATATTCAAATATGTATGCACATATACGTAAATGTATATGCAAAATTAACATATATACATATGTGTATAGTTGGGCTGGGTTCGAGCTACCTAAGGGCTAAGCTCGGGCTTGACCCAAAAAATTAAAAAGCTTGATTTCTTGGGCTTGAGCCTAGCCCGAGGATCGAAAATCAAAGCCCAACCTGTGTAAATTTTTGAACTAGGCAAATTCGGGCTCGGTTGGGCCCGCTCAAGTTGCACCCTTACTTTTCAGGCATGCATGCACTGTGCCGGGCCAAGTCGGGCCATGGCGTGTCATGGTGTGAGCACAGGTGTATAGACATCTTTTATGTCTTCAAGTGATTGAAAGCACTCTATAAATAGAATGTTGGTCAACCCAATAACCACGCCATAACACACAACATAGTTTTTGTCTTCTTTGTCATTCGTCTTCCTTGAGTATTTCTTTGATGGTTTGCGGAGGTCTGGTAAGTGAGTGCACGCCTACCAATAGCCTATGGGCTGTTTTATCTTGGTGACCGATTTGCATTGACTCGATTGCACTTTAGGAGGCAAATACGATTTTAAGGAAAGTAACCAAGTGACACGACTCAACAACAGTTCCACAACTCTTCTGTAATTCGGGTTTGGAAAGTGTATGCCATTCTACCTTCTTGTTTATTATTTTTACAACGGATATTAAGCATGCTTTAAAAATACCTCATTCAATATTCAAAAATTTTCAAGATAGTAAGAAGGCATGGTGGGCTTGTCATCCACATTAAAAAAAAAAGTTTAATTATGCTGTTATTTAAAAGAAAGGCCTGCCTAAAGCTATAAAAGACTAAGGCCCTGTTTGGTTTGCAGGAATGGGCTATTACCATTCCATTTGAGAGAATGACCATTCCTTACCCCCTTCCTTGGGAATGAAATTCCATCATGCTGATTTCAATTTTCATTACCATTCTTGTCTGAACCAAACAGATTATGGGAATAGACCATTCTTATTCCAATTTCGAAAAATTTCGATTCTAATTCCAGCTCCAAACCAAATGGACCCTAAAATCCATCAATTATGGGCCCGTCCAACTTTTCATCCTTCTCAACGCCTTTTTTTTTTTTTTTTGAAAAAGACGAGTTCTCAAGGCCTTTATATTATAATCATTTTGATTTTTGTATAATACGGTATTTTCTCATTATTCCTAATATCATCACCATCATGGTTGTGACTTAGGGGACATCAATTTTCCAGTAAATGTGGTGGTTAGGTTGGTGAATCTCATAAAAAAAAAGAAAGAAACACGCATTCATGTTTTGGTATCATGGATCGTACAGACAAGAATGATTCTTGAGCTGCTTTTATATCTGAATAAGTAATACATTCTTTAAATTGGATAAGTAACTTTTAAATTGGATAAATAAGGTGTCTCTTGATTGCATTTTTCAGAGGTCTGAATCTGAAAATGTTATTTTTCAAACATCCTTTGTTTGGTTTTACCTCTTAAAATTGGTCAGAATCTTATTTTCAGATATGAAAATAATAGAATTTGGTCCGGCTCTTAATGTGTTCAGATGCATTTCAGAGCCAGTGTATAGTCCAAAATATCCTTACAATATTTTGGAAATGACATGAATTACCTCTAATAACCCCAAATCCAGAAAACCAAAACATCCGACCTCTCTCTCTCTCTTCGCCTTGTCTTCCGGCCACCGCCTCCACTCTCTCTCTCTCTCTCTCTTTCTTTGCCCTTTATTCCCACCACCGCTGCAAGTTCTTGCAGCGGCGGCTCTCTCTCTCCCCCTCCCATGTCTTCCCACCACCGCTACTGCCGCTGCAAGTTGCATAGGCAGCTCTCTTTCTCTCCTCCGTGAAGTCCAACGATGGTCCAAAGTGTATGCAGTCTCAATCGCAGTGCGCATCAGATGGATTCTTTAATTACATTGTGTTCTTCTACTAGGAGAAGCTTTCAAGTCTCTTGAAGCTTCCCCCAACGGTTGCTGGTGTTTCTCTACTCCCTCTTGGAAATGGAGCTCCTGATGTGTTTGCTAGCATTGCCGCTTTTGTGGACACGGATACAGGTGAGGTGGATCTCAATAGTGTTCTGGGTGGAGCTGTTTTTGTTACTTGTGTTGTTGTTGGGACTGTCTTGCTTTGCGTTGCAGAGAAGAGGGTTCAAATTGATAGAGATGCTTTATCAGAAATATTTGTTTTTTCCTCCTCACCCTTGTGTCACTTTTACTAATTTTGATGATTGGTAAAGTGAGTGTTGGTGGAGCAGTTGCCTTCGTCTCGGTCTATATTGTTTATGCTTTTTCTGTTGCTGCAAATGAGATCTTGAGGAAACATGCTCGCAGGTTAAAACTGGATGCTGTGACGCCATTGCTTCCAGTTAGAGGGAGTATCTTTTCCATAGGAAGTGAGGAAGATGAATCTATTTACAGCTCACTACTGGACATAGAATCTGAGAGTGATCCACCACACCTTCATACTACCTTACCACAGTGGATGTGGGCTTCAAATGTGGCAATTTATTCAAATCAGACATTGAGGATTAATGAGTTAGATAGCCCAAGGCGTTTGTGGGGATGGACTGATGAGGTAATTGATATTGATGACCGTTCATTCATTTCTTGTTCTAAAATATTTTCTCTGTTGGAGATGCCTTTAACACTCCTGAGAAGGTAGACAATTCCAATAGTTGAGGAGCAACGATGGTCCAAAGTGTATGTAGTCTCCAGTGCCTCATTGGCTCCCATGCTTCTCGCATTTCTGTGGAATACTCAAGATAATGTGGATTCTCAAAGCAGAAACATTGCATATGTCGCAGGTGTTTTGGTGGGTGGTACACTTGGTGTTATTGCCTTTCTCTTCACTCGAATCGATCAGCCACCTCGCAAGTTCTTATTTCCATGGGTTCTTATTAAACAAAAATTATTCTTTTCTTAAATTTACTTGTGTTATTTATTAATTATTAATTATTTTTATTAACTAGTAATTTTTAATTATTTCATTAATTTTTAAAAAATACTTTAATGTTTATTTATGTAAATTATTAATTATTTTAATATTTTTATAGCCATTTAATTATTTTTTAATTTTAATCTTTTAATTTATTAATTAGTAATAATTAATTTATTATTTTTTATTTGTATTGTTTCAATATTATTTTGAGGTTGAAAATTATTTTTTATGAGATAATGTAAATTGAATTCAACATTTCCAAATAGTATGTTTTAGGGGTAAAATAGTAAAATCAGTAAATTTCAGATGCTAAAGGGTTGATCCAATACAAACAAACTTATGGATTCAGATCTTCTAAAAAGTAGAAAAGCATCTATGCCTCTTTTCATATTTCAGACACATTTAATATCTTTTTAATTTTTCAGATCTGAATATTTAGATTTATCAAGTGCCACCTAACTTTCATTTTGGCACAGAAAATTGTTAATGTTTGATGGGACAAGATTCTCCTTAAAAAATGACCAAGGTTTTTAAAACCGAACTGGACAATGAGCCGGTTAGGGGTTCGGTTCCTAGGTCAAACGATCCGATAGTTTGAACTGAATAGATGATCTGTTTCTGATAAAAAATTAAAAAATAAAAAAAACGACCAAAACCATTGGACGGTTCAAACGATTTGATCGCCTCGGTTAACGGTTTGCTAACCAAATCAACAGTTTTTGGTGAAATAACAGTTCTGGGGTAAAACAAAACCAGTCACCTAATTGGTTCCCGGTTTTTCCAATCCAACCGTCTGGTCCAATCCGGTTTTGAAAACCATGATAATGATATTTTTATGATAGTTTTAAGTGAAAATTAAAAAAAAAACACTGATAAATGCCAGGTAAATATTTCCAAGAAACACTTGTTACCTAGATAAAATAACTTAAAAAAAAAACAAATTAGACCTTATCATTATTGAAAAACAACGGGTTGAATTTGAGGATTAGGGCCTACGTGAGGAAACAAACACTTTCTTGTGATCAGTTCGTGTTGAGTTGGGCCAATTTCTAGTTATTAGGCCCAGATGTTTTGTTCTTATTTCAATTTGTTAAGTTAGGAAGTTGTTGGGCTTTAGGCCCATTAGCTTATGTTTTTTTAAGTTGTGATTGTTCAGTTGCTTTAGTAGCCGCCCTACCAAGGGCATTCTTGTAACCTTTCATTCTTTTAAGTTAAGTATAAAATATAATGAGGGGTTGGCGGTCAAAACTAATTCAATTCTGGTTAACATCTCACTCTTTTTTTTCTCTTTTCTTCTCTACTGCTGAAACTCTTCATCTTCTTCTTCTTTCTCTTCACAAGGACGTCATCATGATTTACAAACAGTGATTTCTACTGAATATCATAGCAAGGCCGGAGGTTCCTGGAGTTGTTTTCTCACGCAGCCCTAGATTAGCTGACTGTATGGTGATTTAAGAGGCTGATCAAAGATCTTGGGTAAGCCCAGTTTTTGGATTTTTTGGTGAATCTATTTTGCCTTGTAACTAATCTAGGGTTTCTCATCAAAATCAGGAAAAACTAGAGAAATGAGGAGAATCCTGTTTATGTTGGACTCTTCAATTTTGACCTAAGAAGTGGTGCCCTAATTTTTTAGGGTTCCTTGGAGTTTTCTGTAGGGGAGGTTCAAGTCCTACCTGATTTGGAGGTTTTTGGAGAGAGTGGCTGCCTCTTCTCTCTCTTCTCCTGCCCTGTAGAAAATGAATCTTTTGTGGGAGGACCATCTAGGGCACCAGAAAGGTGTCGTTGGTTCCAAAAGTGTTTCATTTGATCTTCTTGCATATTATAATAATTTTCTTTGCACCTTTTGAGAAATATGGATGGTCACAGAGTTGAAAACAAGCCCGGGAGTGAAATGAGACCAGTGGGAGGAGGTGCTGAAGACCTTTTCGGGGTTGCAACCCATTACTACAGTTAAGTTGGATGGTTCGAATTACTTAGAATGGTCACAATCTGCAAAGATGGCCATTGGTGCTCATGAAAAGTTAGGGTATATCATTGGTGAAGAAGTGAAACCCGAAACTAACAGCTCTCGGTGGGTACAGGAGAACTATATAGTGATGACTTTGTTGTGTAATTCCATGTTGCCCCATATAAGTAAAAACTTTTTATGAGCAAATACAGCTAAGGAAATATGGGATGGGGTTGTAGAAACCTATTCACAAAAGGAGAATGTTGCAAGGACTTATCAATTGAGAAATCAGATTATTGCTATAAAGCAGGGAGATACACCTATTGCAGTTTATTTTTCAACCCTTAAAACCCTGCGGCAGGAGATTGACCATTTAGAGACATTGGCTTGGGAAACCACTAAGGATGCAACTGCCTACCAGAAACAC
Organism: Nelumbo nucifera; assembly: GCF_055504915.1. NCBI lineage: Eukaryota > Viridiplantae > Streptophyta > Magnoliopsida > Proteales > Nelumbonaceae > Nelumbo > Nelumbo nucifera. The sequence goes on from NC_142650.1 coordinate 4,774,115, forward strand.
CTAGAGAAGTATAGGGTGTTTGAATTTCTTGTTGGCCTTAATCCCCAGTATAATATTGCAAGACAACACATTCTTTTGAGGGATAGTGTTACCCTTTCCCAAGCATATGCCTTTGTTTTAGGGGAGGAGAGCAGGAGAAATGTGATGATGAAAAATTCTGGGTTTAATCAGTTAACCACGGTTAGCACTGTGAGACCTAAACAAGGTGGAGACTAGGGTGGTAGTGAAATCAATAAGGAAGACGAAAAAGATTTGATCTGTGACTACTATAAGAAGCCTAAACACACAAGAGATACTTGTTGGAAACTTCATCCACATTTTGTGCTGAATAGACTCAAAAATAAGAAGGGAAATGCTGACATGGCAGTCACTGGTGACATTCTGGCCCCTCCTATTATAGCTGCTCTGGAGTCTATTGTAGCTGTTGTAGTAAGGGCCGAACTTGAAAGGTATGAGCAGTTCCTAAACCAGTGGGATACAACCAGTTCTAGTTCAGCAATAGGTGGAAAGCAAGGTACAGGTGGTTTTGGTGGAGTTCATTCTACTTTGCTCACACAAATAGTTCACATGCCATTGCAAATTATGTTTCTACTTTAGGTAAGGAGGGACCTCTTTGGATTATAGATTCTGGAGCCTCAGAGCACATGGCCCATAGCTCCACTATTTTTTCCTCTTATCAGCTCTGTTCTAGCAGAGAAAGGGTCTCTACAGCTAATGGATCTCATGTTCCCATTGTTGGGAAGGGGTCTATCAAGATTAGTGATTCCATTTTCCTTCCCACTGTCCTTCATGTTCCTAGATTGAGCACTAATTTGTTATCTATTAGTAGTTTGATTAAGAACCTGAACTGTTCATGATGGTGCGCGATCTGGATGCTCCTAGCTGTAGGTCAGCTCGAACGCTTGTTGCCAAGTAGGTCGCTTGAATTGCAAAAAAGGAGGAATTAGAGAACCCAAGGTAGCTAACCCGGTGGGGTCGCTCTGATGCTTAAGTCAATAATAGTAATATACGAGCTGAGAGTTTGAGAAATAGGAGAGCTAGAATGCACTTAATCGTGCGTACCTGGGTCCTAGGGGTTGATGCCCTTATATAGTTGAGCAGCGGTGGGTCTAACGAAATAGCTCTGGGATCTTCGACCCATATAGATGGGATCTGTTCTGCCTTAGAAGGAGAGTAGTGTACCAGACAATGAAGTCTATCGTTACCGTCTGATACGGACGGGGAGAGGATAAGGCCTGTCATTACACGGCGTGATCCTGGGAGATTTAGAGTCCGCTGAGAAGCTTCTAGAGTCGATTACGTGTCACTTCGGTACTCAAATGCCAAAATGGCTTTGGTGCCGAGGTGCCTGAACACCCGGGCTCCAAAATTGCTGACAAGGCTCTCCTTGTTGAGTTGTCATCCTATTGGCAGGTCACGTCCACATGTCATTTACTTACTAGGTCGGGCCAAATCACCCCTCATCAGTTCAATAATTTTTTCTCCTTGTCATTGTATCTTGTATGATCTGGATTCAAAGATGATGATTGGGAGTGGTCGTGAAGTGAATGGAATCTACCTCCTAGATGTGCTTCCTTCATCAGAGTCATCATGTCAGCAGGGATAGTGAGTCAGGGTCTATGGGTCAGATTATGCTTGGCATAATCACTTTGGTTATTTGCCTTTTTCTTCTTGGAGTCTTTTGTTTCAAAAGCTATTTGAATCTGTTAGTTTATCAAGTCTGGAGTGTGAAGGTTGTCAACTTGGAAAGCATTGTAGACATTCCTTTAAAGATGATAATAAAAGGTGTTCTTCTTCTTTTCATGTTATTCATTCTAATATGTGGGGACCTTATCATGTTCCTTCTATGGGTGGTTATCGATATTATCTCTTATTTGTGGCTTGGGTTTATTTGATGAGATCCCGAGATGAGGTACCATCCTTAGTAGGGCAATTTCATCAGACGGTGCTAACATAGTTTGGAACACGAATAAAGGTATTCAGATTAGACAATGCCAAGGAATATTTTGAAAAACACCTTGCTTCATATCTGTTAGAATATGGTGTTTTCCATCATAGCAATTGTTCCTATAGTCCATAGCAGAATGGTGTTGCAAAAAGGAAGAATAGACACATATTGTTGAGATTGCAAGGAGCATGATGATCACATCTACAGTTCTAGTGTTTTTGGAGTGTTGCAGTTCTCACAACAGTATATTTGATTAACAGAGTGCCCTCTCGTATACTTGGATTCAGCACCCCATTCAGACTCCTTTTTCCTGAGGGGGAGATGTTTCATATTCCTCTCAGGGTGTTTGGGTGTGTCTGCTTTGCACATATCCTTGGTCCTCACTACTCGAAGCTTAACCCGAAGGCAAAGAATTGTCTTCCTTGGATATACAAAAAATCAAAAAGGATACTGTTACTATGATCCAGTCTTTAGGAGTCGGTATTTTTTCCTCTTAGGATTAGGCATAACGTTGTAAGCACGTTCAATTATCACTTAAAAATTTTTTCGGCATCTGTCCCTTGAAATACCCTAATTTACCCTTGAAAAAAATTAAAACCCACTTTTGAGAATATCTATAAAATATTCATTTAACGTGCTTATTCTGTTGTGCCCGGTAGATTCTGTCCCTCTTTTGATGGGCCATAGTCCCACATACCGTAAGCCCATAGGTAGATGAGCGAGACATATCCAGCCCATTACCAAATTCGCACGTGAAATGTAAACGTGCCTAGGACAGGGGATTGGTGCCGGTTTAGAGGCTTCGGATTTTGGACGAGAAATAAAAACTTCGCCTGACTCCTTAACTTCAACTCCTTTCCGTCTTTAGGGTTTCAGAAGACCTACGGAGGAGGGAAGATAGCAGGCCGCTCTCACAGCCATGGGTAAGAACTAAGTAGAACAGAAACATTCTCTGATCCATCGTTTTTCTTTATTTCTTCCGTATCTCTCATGCTCGATTGATGTGTTTCGGCCTGCTTTTGTTATCTCTTGCTCTTACGTTTTCCAGCGAGGATCAAGGTTCATGAGCTCAGAGGAAAGCCGAAGGCCGAGCTCTTGAACCAGTTAAACGATCTGAAAGCAGAGTTAGCGCTGCTTCGAGTAGCTAAGGTCACTGGAGGAGCACCAAACAAGCTATCCAAGATGTAAAAAATCTCTGTATTTTTAGAACATATAGTTTTGATGTTATTGTGGTGTCTTAGATTTTTTAGGACACACAATTAATTGGTCCATCGATTGGTTGGTGCCTTTTTATGCCATCTTACAGTTTCGGTTGTTGTGTGGATACAGAAAGGTGGTAAGGTTGTCAAATTGCACGGGTTTTGACGGTGATTTCTCAGAAACAAAAAGCGGCTCTGAGAGAAGCCTACAAGAAGAAGAAGTTCGTGCCGCTTGATCTTCGTCCAAAGAAAACCAGAGCCATAAGAAAACGCCTAACAGCCTACCAGGTGCTCTTTGATGCTTTGCCTTTTTCTGTCCATCCCTTTATTCTTAACTTAATTTCTTGAGTTGAATTGCTAAACATTTCTTATTTGGCTTTTTTAGAAGGATAAATGGTTACATGTCATATTGAAACGTCTTAAATTTTGTCTAGACATTGCACTGAATTATTAATGGTGATGACTGAATAGAAGTAATAAGATAATTGAATGTCATTGTTCATGTTGACATATGGCCATATGGGGCACGATGCTATGGAATAAGAACTTATGGATCTTAGGTATCACCTTGCCCTCTTCCCCTTTTTCTTCCGAAATTTGTAAAATGTTGGATTTTGTTTAATGACTTTAATCCAGTGTCCTAGAAGCTGGTACGAGAGTACTGGGATTCTGCATTTGAGTTCCAGCAATTCGGATGTTTTGTAATGTATAATTGGAAAAGAAATGTCTCTAAGCTTTTCAATGCTGAATTTTACGGGATCAACATTTTTGCTTAGATCACCCTGTTAAATCCTCAAAACTCTTATTACTGTAGTAGTTCCTGGTTGGGCATTTTGACATTGCATTGTTGGTCCAACTAACATTTTTTTGGTAACCTGTGATTTCCATTGACTATGCTTGAATGGGATTTGTTCATGTTAGGTTGGGGGATAGGGTTCCCAATGCTAACCTACTCCTTAGGTTACAAAGGTACTGAAGATTTCTGGTAACGTTGATTTATATGGGTGTGTACTACAAGCATTTCTAATGGTGGCATGATGCCTTCAATATATATGTTTCAAATGACAATTACCTCTGATCTCTTAACAATGATTCATGCTTATTCTCTAATGAAAGGGCCCCAACTCCTAAGTGCCTCTGTCTATGAATCCTTCATGTTTTTCATTTGTTTGTATATTGAAGAACAATGATGATTACTGCAGTTTTACCATTATTCTGTTAGTGTTTTGCATCTTTTATCCAGTGATCTTGTCTCCAAACTGTTGATGGTTAGCTGGTTCTTTGGTGGTCTAAGTTTTCTGTATTTGTACTTCATTAGACCTGTTCATGGACTGGGCTGGGCTTTTACTCTTCATAAACATGATTTTGGTAGGCCCAAGCCCGAGCCCGGCCCTAATAAAAAGCCCGAAGCCTGACCTAACAGAAGAAAGAATTCACCGCCGGTGACTGTCTTCGCCGGTGCTGAGTTCATGTCTATGAGAGAGAGAGAGAGAGAGGATTCACCGGTCGGTGCTCAGTTCGCAGTTAGATGTGATTTTGACAGTGAAAAGAGGAGTCAGTTTGCGTCTAAGAGAGAGAGAGGACTCACAGCCGCCACCGGTGCCTGTGTTTTCCGCCTCGCCGCCAGTCTGCCGGAGTTGTTGCGCCGGTGAATGTTCGCCGGTCCTACGGCTGCTTGAGAGCGTGAGGAGGATGTGAAGAGAAGAGAGGTTCGGCATTGGGCAGTTCAGCTAACAGAAAATGTGGAACGAGATGAATGAGAAGGGTTACTTAGGATATTAGGGTTTTTGGGTTTAGTTTATAGGTCGGGCCAGGCTATTTTGGCAAATCCTGAGCCCGGCTCGAATTTATTGCGGGCCGGGCTTTTTGGCCCGAGGTCAAGCCCGTGGGCTCATTTGCGTGTTCAAGCCCATCCGGGGGCCGGCCCAGCCCGGGCCCATGAACAGGTCTATACTTCATATAATAATCATATTTGAGAGAAAGTCCATTTCCTTCTTTCTGTCCATTATCTAAATCCCCTCCCCAAACAAAGAAAATAAAAAAAAAAAGAAAAGAAAAAGTGCTTTTGTTGGAAATGAAGCCCGATAATATGGTAATTTGTCTGCTACATACTTGAGGTAATTTCTTAGGTCCTTGTGGTGGTCTTATAGGGGGTTCTTGAATCATCTGCTGGCTCTTTTTTTCTGTGGGCTTTGACTAAAAGATGTTCAATTTCATTGCAATGATTCTCTAAATGGTTCCTTAGTTTGGCTTTAACAATCTTTTCTTTTTATTTTATTGTAATAGCTTAGCCCCATATCCTTGTGGCTCACATTCCTAATATCTAAATGTCCATCTATATGCAGGCATCTTTGAAGACAGAACGTGAACAGAAGAGGGAGAGGTATTTTCCAATGAGAAAGTATGCCATCAAGGTGTAGAGTGGATTCTAATGAAGATTGAGATAACCATAACCTTTGGCAATCAATTAAGGATAGAAACTTCAAAAATTTTGCCCCTTTTAATCTCGGTTTTATGCAGACTACCATTTGTTTGACCACATTTATGTTTGAATATTTTGACATAGGCACAAGTTTGGGCTTGCTCATTGTCAATTGTTTGGAATTCTAGGGAACAATGTTGCTTCACTCACAACGTATGGCAGTTTCATTCTTGATTGGGGCATGGCTAATGGGTTTGGTCTGCTCAAGCAGCATTTCCATTTTTACTTGACTCATCACATGGCACCCTCAGGTTATTTAATACATACGGAAACATGCTTTTTTTTTTTTTTTTATTCATATCTTGTCGTCCTTGAATAACAAGGGTTTGCATCTAACCTGCCTTCGTTGCTGTAATCTTGCCTTGTTTGGTTACACAGTTTCTTGTAGGAACAAGCATTTTTCATACTGTTGCCTACAGTCATTACTGATTTTTTAATCGACTGTTTCACGATTGATGATGATTCAACTTTGCGTTCTATAACATTATTTGCCTACGGCCCACCCTTCCGGAGATCAGATCTATTTAGGACTTTAGATTTTCTTATTTGGGGTTTGTAAAGTCCAGATGGCCCTCAACCGATTACACAGAAACATCCAGCCATAAAGCTTTTTGCAACCTAGTCGAGGGCATTATGTGCCTGGGTCTTAAGAAACCAGGTTTATATCAGCAATTCGAAATTATGATTTGTATGTCTCGCTGTCTGAAAACAAAAATAAAATCGTATTTTTCTTTTCCTGTCGGCATGGTGTTTGAATTATTTAATGAAGGTAAGGTTGACAACCTCAATGGATATGGATAAGTAGCAAACAAACCTTAGAAGCGTGCGAAGCATTATGATGTCAAATTATTTGATGCGTTCATCCAAAAGAAAAGAAAATCAATAAGCTCAATACTTCCTAAAGTTGAATCACTCACCTTTGCTCCACAGGGGCTGTATTTCAGTATTCTTTGACGTAATACAATATTTTTTTAGCAACACTAATAACCATTCTCAAAGGTGGTGAGAGCTGATTGCGGGGCTCAAAACCGCATTTCGCAAACGACTATCCGGTTTACATGGCAACCAAGCCACCACTCAGTTCCAAACTTCCAATGATTAAAAGCATTGATACAATATTACTATTGCCCATCTAATCTTATTGTTTAAACGTGACATATGTTCCTAATTTGGAAATTCCTAATACTTGGTGTTTCGTCGGGTCTAAAAATAGATATACATGTCAAAATTTTGAACTATGCATTATTCAGAATTCCTAATTTTATTAGCGGCATACATTTAAAAAGGATATTATTTTTTGGTAAACACAAAAAAGTATTCATTAAACGAAAGAAACAAATGAGGGAAATAAAAAGAACAGAACAGGAAACTAACTACAGCCTACAAAGTCCAACTTAAACATCAGAAAGACCAAAAGAAATAGAAATATTTGACTGAAAACTAGATTTCAAACCAAACTTCGCTGCAGCATGAGCAGCATCATTTGCTTTCCTTGAACAGAAGTGAAACCTCAAGAGTCTTCTTACAACTTCTCTTATATTTTGACAGTAGAAGAGAATTTCTGGCAGAACTCAGGAGCATTGGCAGACTGCACTAAGTTGGCACAATCAGATTCAAAAAGAGCTTCGGAGATTTCCAGCTGATCAGCAAACCTAACCTCCTTCCAAAGAGCTTTGGCTTCTGCTAACAAAGGAGAAGAAGCTTTTACTGATCCAAAACCAGCCGCCCAGAAAAAAACCCATATGGTCCTCCAAACAAAACCAAAAGATGCTTTAGAACTTGACAAAAAACTCCCATCAGAGTTGAACTTTAGAATCCCCTGCTGTGGAAGCTTTTAGGCAATTGCAACATTCTTGGGGTTAGGATTGGAAGACTCTCAATTTCTTCTGCTAGTGAAAAGATCTCTCCAATATTGACCTGTAAATAGCATTAATAACAATAAAAGGGCTTACATCTTCATTTTCAAAACAAAACTTATTTCCATCTTTCCAGATTCCCCACTAAGCCAGAGTTATATTTGCCATATCCGTCAAATTTTCTCTCCCCAGCAAAGAAACCAGGTTCTAAAGCCAGATACATCTAGCCTTGTTACATAATAAGAGAGAATGCAAGATTGTTTGAGGTTCTTTTTCCACACCTGTCACAGATTTCAGATTCAACCAAAACCACTTTTTTCTTTTTTTTAACAGCTATAGCATTCACACTACATCTCCATAAGAAATGTTTGATCTTTGGTTCAATTGATAGGTTCTACAAATTAAGGTTTTTAAAACCGATCCGAAGAACGAACCAGTCAGGGGTTTGGTTCCCGGGTCTAACGATCAGCCCATTCTAACAAAAAAAATAAAATAAAATAAAATAGGGTCAAAACCGTTGAACGGTTCAACTGCCTGAATCAGCGGTTTACTGACTAAATCAATGTTTTTTTGCAAATATCCGGTTTTGTGAAAAACGGTTTTCCGGCCCAGTTTTTAAAACCATGCCACAAATAGTTCCAGTAGCTTTTATCAAGTGTTGGACTAAGAAACTCCAGGAATTCTCTCTCTTGCATTTTCTGGGCAATGAAATAGGCAAATCTGACTGAGAATTTCCCATTTTTGCTTCCAACCCAACACAGTTTATTATTCCAAGGACTGGGCGACAGATCAATCCTTGATCCATAAGCTCTACTATTACTACCTGGGATGAGGTCTTAGGTGTAGGACCACCCCTTCTAAGCCTGGAATCCAAGGACTTTTACATCTAAACCACTGCTGACTTTCTATAGATGGCTTCTGCAGGATTTTCCTTCCGACAAGGATACTCCTCCAGCCTTGAACATTTTGCATGGAGAAAATGTGAGTTATTATAATATTTTGCCTTTAGGATTCTAACCCACAAACCAGAGTTACCCGTACACAATTTCCAGTCAAGCTTTGAGACACAAGCTAGCTCTTCAAAAGTATTATGAAACGTGAACTATTTTGCGTTCCTTCGGGTGTTTTGGTGTGTGTGTAGCTGATTTTTTTTTATTCGATTTTGGGGAGGTTGAGGTGTTTTGGCATATGATACAGTGTTTAATAATTTATTATAGCTTTGAACACATTATTGATGCCACTTGGCTCTATTAGACGCCACATAAGTCATTTAAAGCGGAAACATGCCTCTGTTGGGGGAAACAATTTTTTGAAGCTTCCTCCAACACAAATACATAATAATTCTATAAAAGTGCCCAAGCAAACAGGATTTGTGGAAGATAAAAAGCCAAGAAATGCCTTATGTGGTGCTTAGCTGGATATCAAGTACAAACACAAATGGAAACATGTATTTTGGGATGTGCTTATATAAACACCACCCTTGTCTATAAAATAAAATACGAAGCAAAACATGTATTTTTGGATAAATGTTTTTAGTTTGATTAAAAAAAATGTTTCTGAATCCAAAAAAAAACAACGCTTTGAAAAATAAAAACATATTTCTGGGACAAGGCTTAGATGTAAGCTCTTATGGTTCAGAGACTTCATACCAATCCATATTTAAATGGGTTTGAATTGTCAGTATAAAAATAAATTAAAAAATGGAAGTAAGAATTGTAAAGTAGAATAAATTGGATAAGAACAAACAATCTCCATAAATTAAAATTAAGGAATGCATCTCTCTCTGCTTTTGGTAAAAGAAAAAACACCACACAACCAATAACATATTTCTCAAACCATTTGCGGGACCCAGTTTTGTTGAAATCACTTATCTTCTGAATCGGTCCACACCACAGACCAATTTCTCGTCCATGGTTTTTTATTATGGACTGATCCGCTCTACCATGGAACTTTTTACCTGGAATTATTTTATGGATTTTTTTTTTTGCATGGGATGTTTTATCTTAAAAATCTATTCTATATTTTTGTTATGTATATTATTAAAAAAATAAAATATTTCTTTTTCTTGTTATATAATATTTAATGCTATATACACTTTTTAATTGAATATGTGTATATTTTATCTTTTTAATTAAATATGTGTGCATTTTATTAATTATTATTTTTATATAAAATTAGTACTCTTAACAATTTAATGATTTTATTTATTTTTATAATATTTATTAAATTTTCAATTGTATTTAAATTTAGAAATTTTAATAACTTCATAAATTACTGTTAGCAATTTACTAATATACTTTATTATGTATATTACTAAAAAAATAAAATATTGCTTTTTTTTTCTCTGATTAACAACATAGATCACCTCACATGTTGTAGGTAGGGTTGTAATTAGGCATGTCAATGATACTCGAAAACTCAAGGTCCAATCCGACATCCGATTTGATTATCTTGGATTCGGATTTGACCCCATCCAATCTTATTAAAATTCGAATCCGATTAAATTATAATATTTATTAATTTTAATATATAATTGTATTTAAATTATAAAAAATATATTCTATATATTTTATTATATATGAATTTATAATATAATTGGATTATTCGGATTTTAATCGGATTGGATGGGGTAAAATTCGAATATGATCCGATTATTAATCAAATGTAGATTGTAACATCAAAATCCAATCCGATTAGATAAATACATTATTCGAATTCGAGATAATCAGATTGGATGTCAAATCAGGTCTTAGATTTTTTAGTATCATTGATAAGCCTAATTGGAATCAAAACAAAGGTGCGGAATGAAATACACCACACTTTAGAATACTTATATAGGTATGGTGTGGTTCAATCCGTACTTCTTTATTCATAGTTCAGCACAACTATGGAATTAAGGTATAAAGTAAATGAGAACCCATCACCCAATTTCTCATCTAGGTTATATAATACCTCCTTAATTGGTTTCACGTGGATTGCATGGACAGCCCAATCTGAATATGCCGGAGCTATATAATTGGTGTGGGCCTTTGCTTTAATTCTGCTTCCCAATTGCTGCAGGGCTCCACCATATCAAGGCCCTGATTGGGTCTGGGTCTTGGCTCAGTAGATCTTCTGAGTTCTGACTACTGTATGTCTCTCCTTCTCATTCAATGACCCGATAGCCTCCTCCTCCTTTGAGAAAGCCATGATTGACGAAATCAAGCAATGCATGGAGTCTGGAAACATGGTAAAATGAAGACTTTTGATAGAGTCCTCTCTCTCTCTCTCGCTGATTAATTAATGCTGAAAAAGATGACGCCCAAATGGGTCGATAGATCTTGTGACTCAGAAATGAGTTTTAGTCTTACCCAGATGGAAGAAGCTATTAGTATTAGAAAATCCGTGTTCTGGTTGGTTGTGTTTTCTTTGGTTGGACTTTGGACTTGGTCTTACCCAGATCGACTGGCAATCTGAATTACATGACATTCTAGACGATGCCTGCTCTGCTGCTTTCTGCCATATTTAATTGGTTCAACTCAAAATCAAACCCAGTGCATGTTTTTCGTAAGATCAACCTAATTGCATGAGCAAACATTTATAACATTCCATGGAATTTGGTTGACCATGTCAACTGGCTAATGTATGCATGAATCCTGCCTGATCGGTGAGACAAGAAAGAAAGAAAGAAAGAATGCCAGATGGCATTCTTATTATCACAAAATAAGAAATAAAACAAATATAATTTTGTAGTGTGCGGTGGGCCTGTGGCCTAGGGCTGCCAGGTTGCAACTTGCAAGTTGGAACAGCCTAGCGCAAAGGCAGGAGGAAAAAAACTGAAAATTTAATCAATCCTGGGCTTGGGCCTTGGGCCTTGGGCCTGGTTTGGAGAAAAGAAAAATCAATCCTTAATAAATGATAGAGGATACCGCCTGCCCTACACCCATTAGGCCATTACCCATGGCCATACGGAGCTTAAGTACGACTGTAGAAAGGGGTCAAAACTCAAAATAAGACTTCAAGCGACCACAGTGGGAGTCGAACCCACGACCTTTTGATCCGAAGTCAAACGCGCTAATCCACTGCGCTATGCGGTCTTGTCATATAAACATACGCATGTAATTATTAATTATATAAAAAGTAAAAATGCTTCATTTCCTTATCCCCCTCGTTCGGGCTTTGGATAAAGGACATGTACGCATCGCATCCTCTCCTTCTGTTTCTGTTTCTGACGGCTCCCTTGGATTTTATTTTATTTTATTTTATTTAGATGTGCTGCTTTTTTACCAAAACAAAAAATAAATAAATAAATAAAAGAATGCTGCTTGACCAAATATTTATTTGGCAAGATCTTTTAATATAATTATTATTATTTTTTTCCTTCTTAAACTAGAACAAAGCGTTTTGACTCGAACGTTCTTACGGTTGGTCCCTGTCTACTACGTATTCCCATTTTTAAATATAAACAACTCTTCGGTGGAGTCTTTGCACTCACTTATAACTAGGACTCACTGCAACTTATCGGTTTGGCTTTTGGCCGAAACCAATTACAAAATGTGGAGTTCAATTGATTTCATCGTCGGATCGATTAGTTTCGTTGAAAATATGAATCCATATTTAATTTCATTTGGGTTAGGATAAAGTGCCACTCGGGGCGGGGCTGAAAGCCTGAAACACTGTGTTTTTTCTCTTTCCCATGTGTGTTTTGTGAAAATAAAAATATATAGGGTAAATTATAAAGACCTCCTAATACTACGAGGTCAGTGATAAAGAAGAAAGAACCCTCTACACTTTTGTTTTTTTTTTTTTCTTTTTCTTTTTATTTGTTAAGTCAGATAATGGAATGCATTAAATTGTCAAAATACCCATTAGAACTTTTTGTGTTTTCTTTCCCTTGCCCTTTTCTCTCAAAAAAGGGCCCTAAAGATTCAACTGGGAACCTTTTCTCTTAAAGGTTCGTTTGATAGGATTTTCTTTTTGTAATGTATGACCACCACCGGTGAGTAGTTTAAGAAGTATTGGATTGGATTGATAATTTAAGAGAAGACGGTTTTTCTAAGAGAAAAGTGTTTTTTAAGAGAAAGGGGCAATGAAAAGAAAATACAAAAAGTTTTGATGGATATTTTGGCAATTTAACCCATTCTATTATCCGATTTAATAGATGGGGGTCTTTGTCTAACGGCCAAAGTTTAGGAGGGCCTTTGTCACAAAAAAAAAGTGTAAAGGGGTCTATTCACACAAATTTCAACAAGGGAGTCCTTGTAATTTAACCAAATCTATGTCATTTGAAGGGCCACTTTTTATCCTTATCTCCAGTGCTTCAAAGCAGCAGAACCAGCTTAATTGAATCTTTTAAAGTATATATTCATGTATGGTTATGTACTTCAACGATTATATAGTCTAAAAACTAGATCAACCTGAACCAAATCCAATGTCATCATTTTGTTTTTAATAAATTGTTTTTAAGTAGCCAACCCTATATAGTTGGGATAAGGTTTGAATGATGAAGAGGAGGATGAATACTCTCACACTCAAGACCTATTCATTTACTCTGAAGTCTGACATTTAAAAGTGCAATAATTACATTAAGAGGTATATTGGTATCTGTGAACTTTTTTTTCCTCTGAATTCTAAATGTAGAAAATGTTGTTCTGAATTCTGAAAATTATCAGCATTTTGAACTTGATCTTTCATTGAAAATTATCAAATATGATCCCTATTTCTACCATAGCTGAAGAAATATTTGGCTAAACTTGATCTTTCATTGAAAGGGGATCATTTGGATTGGTCACATTGACTTTAGCAAGTCCATGTTAGCCTTACACAACTACTGTTTAAAAGAGAATTTTTCAATTAACCACAAGTTCTGAATTTTTTTTTTAGTTTTAATTTAATATATATATATATATATATATATGCCAATTTCAATGGAGACTCGCTCAAGAGAAAATGGAACACAAGAGAGGGTTCTAAGTTTTAATAATTTTAATTACATTTTTAATATTTTATAATGTGCTTATATTTATATTATTGATTCTATCTTAATATTACAAAGTTTTGGGTAAAATAGATAATTGAAATTTTTAAATTTTTAAATTTCCGGTCAAAAGAAAAGCTCCTAAAATTTTCCATACATGATGTTAGTGATAATGTTCAGAACCTAACCAACCTTTAAACTATGTACCGGATTACAAGTGGAAAAGATTTCTTTCTCATGCAATTGATGCTTAAAATACTGAAACTCAAGTAGTGGAATGAAAGAAACCACCCAAATTTCTAGGTATCATAAGTAGTTTAACAAAAGAATCAAACTATAATAAGTTCGCCTAGAGATTTCTACTTTCAAGTGATGACTTTAGCTTAATTTTCCTATTCTAATTCATACAATAGTTTCCTTACCTATGGCCTCTTAAATTTCCTATCATCTTGCCACCCTCTGATTCACAAGATCAGTTTCTGTTAGGGCAAGCCCGTGCCCACACCGTTCGAACCGCCTTATGCAACCTTGCATTAGGAATTTCTCCCCATGAAATAAAGCACATAAGCAGGGAGATATTCTCAATGCAAGGCTGTAAGGGCTGTTTGAATGGGCTTTGCCCTGACCCAAGCCAAATTCTTGATTCACAAAATGTTGTTTACCTGCATATCTTATTAAGGCCATGTCTGGGAGTGCTTAAAAAATAAGTCCGGGTAAATTGTTGAAACCTCCCCCTGATAGCGATTTAAACGGATTGGATTGGATTCGAATCAGGATCAAGGTTTAAAGTATCGATACGATATGAGTTTCGGTCGTATCGTATCGGTATTTAGAAATGGCCGAAACACTTATTTTTTTTTAGTTTTTTTTTCAAACTTTAGTTTTTTGGAAAGATTATAGGCTGTTTTTTATTATTAAAAAAAATAGGGGTACAAAATGCCTGTTTCCAGGTGTTTCGTATCATTTTTTAAAGATACGATACGATACGCCCGATACGGGGCATATCGTATCAATACTTTGAACCATGATCAGGATATATTTAAATCCGATCTAATAATAGAGTTTGAGATCTGATCTAATCAAAAGATCTAACAAGATCTCACAAATGGTGATTCGAATCTGAATCCATTAAAGATGTTGGATATTTAAACCTGATCTAATCCCATTTGAATTATGAAAAGGAAAAACATGAAAGTTTATTTAAAGAATAACAAAAAATATAAGTATTTTTTCAACTATTTTTATCATATATATTAATATATACTTTTTTTTATAAGTAAATGTTTATAAATATATACATATATATATAGGTCGGATCAGATCCTGTTGGGTCGAATACTGGGTGATTTGAATCCAAACTGAAAATACAGCAAAGAGGCTATCTGAATCTGACAAATATAGGATCAGATTTGGATTGGATCATGATCCGATCCATTTGCACCCCTATCCCCTAAAGTTTGATAACCTCTGAACTTTTTGACATAATTGCAAGCAAGATTCAAAATATCGATATGTCTGATACACTGGTAGAGGCATATCGGGCAGTATCGGTGGTCTTTTCTAGTTTTTTTTTTCAAATTGGTTCAAAGGGGTCGGTTTAAGGTCTATCCACCCCTAAACTGGTCAAAACCCCGATACACCCTCCATAGGGGCGTATCGGGAAGCTCCCAATATGTATCAATATTTTGAACCTTGGTTGCAAGTAAACCTCTTTGATTAGAATCCTTTGACAATAGATGAAATTGTCCAAAATACCCATACAATTACAATTGAGGCTAGTTTTTACCGAAAATAAATGCACAAGTTTTATGAATAACAACACAAAAAAACAAGAAATTAAACTTCTACCTTTACCTTTGAGCAATTGATATAAAGGGCAAGTTTAAAAAATAAATCAATTTCATAAAAAAGATTGGAAGGGCTTACGGTAGTAATTGATATGAAGAGAAATTTTGGAAAATTAACATTTTGGTAAAAAATAACTGCATGGATCTTTTGGACATTTTCATGTTTAACAGACAGGGTCTACTTGCAACTGTGTTAGAAAGTTCAGGGGAGGTGATTGCAATTACCAAATTTTAGAGAAGGTTTTAGTAATTTACCCTAAAAATCAGTGTTTTTGAATCCGTGTTGGCCCGGGTGGTCGGACTGTTTGGCCCAGGCAACTAGTACCGCTTTTACCCTTAACCCATTCCTTGGCCAAAAACCGTTGACTTTGATCAATGACCTAATGGCCCAAGTGGTTGAATCATCAACCCGTTTGATCCCAACAATGGTTTTGGCCATTTTTATTTTAATTATTTTTAATCTTTTTTTTAATTTAAAACAGATTGTCCATATGAAGCGGACAATTAAACTGCTGACTCAAAAACTAATGGCAAAACTAATTCCAATTTCGGATCAATTTTTAAAACATTGATAATAATAATAATAATAATAATAAAACGAAGAATGACGTTATGTATGTGAGGGGAAATATTAAGCCACAATGACGAGCAATATTGGTTATACCAGCAAGTTGGTTACTTTGATTCCAAGACTTGTCAATTTTGACTCTCATAATTTTACGAGTACACGCTACACTAAGTACTTAAGTAGTACACAGTAATCTTGGATTTGGAGTTTGGACATATCCACTCTAATACAATACAAAACCCCTTGTCAGGTAGGTGGCTTCTTGGGGGATGTTTCGGTGTGGATTTACCGATTTACCTTTCCCGGTCATACATGAGTTCATCATGTTTATGTAACCTGCAACGTAATTTGCATATTGCGTGTCATTTTCTATTTTTATTCCATCTCCATCATTTTCATCGTAATCATCATCATCATATGACATCAACTCCTATAACATCATCTTTTTCTTTTTCACCAGTCCTACCGTCGTCCTTCGTCATATTCCACCAAAACGGCAAAAACCAAACTTTGTCATGCATGTCTCTCACTAAACAATTTCGACAAGTATTTTCAATGCATGCTGAAATGTGCATATGGGGCGCAGATATGTGCTCTTGGATTAATATCAGCCATTTGATTCATCTTAATTAAATTGTGGGCCTTATCATCATACATACATCATATGGGTGAGAAAATGGGTAGATTCTATCTGGTACCACCAATTGAAGCCAATCTCGAATCAATCTTGGTAAGGTTTTCTTTGAGATTGACTATATGGATTTGAAATACCGAATGTTTATGATCAATTGGCCAATGTCAAAAAGCTTTGCGGGAAAAATAAAGAACAAGTTTCATAAATAAACTTTGGGGTCTACCTTGAAACCAAAATTGACAAGGTAGGGTGTAATTCAAAAAACATGAAACTCTAACCCCCTTTAGGGTAGATTCCTGATTCTGCTTTAGAACTGAACCAAAATGACCCATTCTAGCTCCTATATCTGTATTGTCAATCAATGATGACTATATATCTAAAGCCTAGTTCTCTTAACTTTATTAACAAATGCCCCCCAACTTTTAATTAAGCCTAGTTCACATTAATTAGTCAGTTTCCAGGAAAGCTTGAATTCTCACAACCCACATTAATTAAGTTGTTCACAGGAAAGCCTGACTTTGAGTTCTAAGTGTGAAGTTTTGGTGGCATGCGTATTTTGTCATTACATGCTTTAATTTGTCAAGTTTGAAAAAGTTGCATTTGATTGGGTCTAGGAGGTGAGACCCCCATTCTTCAATCTTCATTCATTCTACTATTTATTTTATTTTTATTTTTTTTAACCACTGTCCTTATAAAATAAAATAAACAGGCCGGATGTTGCTTGTTCCACAGAATTTGACTGTTGGACTCGGTAATATCGAAGAGTTCAGAGTTGTAATGACAAACTCAGAGTAGGAGTTGGAGCCACGCGTTTATTTTAATTGGTTATCTAATAGACAACATATAATTTCTAGGGGAAAGACATAAATAAATCATATGGAAGATGATGATATTCATATAAATATGACTTAATGATCCACCCAATTCTTTTTTTTCTTTCTTACCTTGAATACCTTGAAAAGGAGGAGGAGAAGAAGTCGTGTCTGAATGGTAATTACGGGGCAAGAATTGTGTAAGAGGTATGATTTGAGTAAGCCCACGCCCTTTATTTTGCCACATTCCTATCGACCGCCTACTAAATTAAATTAATGGTTTTTTGGTCCAAGATTGGTTTTTAGGTGAAATGGAATCGATTCTTGGGTCAACCAACTGATTTTACCATCCGGTCTGGTCCGATTTTCAAAACCATGGTAAGAACATTTTCGGTGAATTCAGCCTCTTTGCCTATTGGCATCACTTGAGCAGCTGAGCTGGCCACCTCAATCTTTGCACTATAATATTGTTTTGGGTTATTATACCCTAGGGAGTAGGGACAAAACGGCCTAGGCCTAATTAATTGTCCTCCTCATCTATCTATCCTTTATCTGGTCCACATGCTCTAATAAGTCTGAAGCTCTGTGTCCCTTGCCAACAGGCTTGGAAATACCAGCTTTTTGTCTTGTGTTGTGAGGTGTATTTAGTATTATTACTACAGGTGGTGTTGGCAGTGGCCAGGACTATGGCCCTATATCCTTTGGACGACTCTAGAAATGTTGGAAATGGAGGGAAGACTGTGGTTACGTGGAGAGGATACTATTGTACTCGTCGCTAATCTACGTCTTTTCTTTGAATTGGTAATACCCAGCAGGAAAATTACCTAATTTTATTTCTGTGCTATGAGATCACATTGTGGGGCGGAGATGTGAGCTCCTGTGGGCTATACGTGTGTATGAAGAACTCAACAACTCCTGTGGGCTATATAGCAAGCAGCTAGAGGTAGCGCACCGCGTTGCTTCCAAAGCTAGATCAGAAGCCAAGCGTGTTTTCACTATTCCCAGCAAGCAACGCGCGGGTATTTGCGATTGCGACTCAGGCGCTCAGCCCCTGTCCGAGCCTTTGGTTGTTTCCCTTCCCAAACCGTTATTACTTAATACACACACATATTGACTTTATCAAAAAATTTAAAAATTTAAAAAAACGGTTACACAGGGATGATGACAATGATGGATGATGGACCGCGGAACGTATACAGTCAACTCAATGGCTGGGTCAAGGTGACGTCTGACGAGTAAATCCAAATCCCAATTAATCACAGTGGTGTGGACAGACAGGGCCCATTCCCATTCCTGATTCCTCTCAATCCAAAGAAAAAGTTCAGAAAACATGAAGCTGCCTCTTAATTTCCTTCTCTCCCTATTTAATCCCTGTGGTGATTTCGCCATGGCCACCAAATCAATAGCCATAGCAGACACAGAGACACAGAGACACAGAGAGTTCGTCAGTACCTGCTCGTCCCCCAATTTGATTATTCAATTTAACCCTCTCTGCTCTGCTGCAGCCTCAAGAATTCCGGAGTTTCACATTACCTTTCAAGCGACCCCAGCTGCTTACTTGTTTCTTCTTCTTCTTTCAGTATTCACCACAACTTCGAAAGACGATTGAATCAATATTGTTGATGCCGAGGAAAGGAATGCGCACCGTCTTCTTCTCTTCCTCCAAGGATTCATCCCCATCCCCTTCTCTCTCAAGCCGCCCTTCCACTCCCCTCCACTCCTTATCCGAAACCATGATCGCCGAGAACCTCCAAGTTGCAGAGTCTGTCATCACTAAATGGGATCCTAACTCTTCCACCTGTGCCAAAGTCACCTCTCTCTTCTACGAGAGCCGAACCGAAGCCATGGAGTTCCTCAAATCTGTCAAGGATTTGCAGAGATCCATGTATTGCCTCCTCTCCCACCACTCCTCTTCTCATCTGCTCGTCCGCGCCCAGACCCTCATGCAGATTGCCATAAAAAGGCTTGAGAAGGAATTCTTTCAGATTCTCTCCGCCAATCGCGACCATCTCGACCCTGAATCCATTTCTGGTCGTTCCTCCCTCTCCACTGCTTCCAGCACTTCTGATCACGACGACGGCTCCGAAGACGATCTCCAACTCACCACCGACTCTATCTCAGAGGTCGAGCAAGCCTCCACTGTCGCCATGTCCGACCTTAGGTCTATTGCCGAGTGTATGATCTCTTCTGGTTACGGTAGCGAGTGCGTCAGGATCTACAAGGTCGTCAGAAAATCGATCGTCGACGAAGGCCTTTACCGTCTCGGTATCGAGCAGCTCAGCTCCTCTCAAATCCATAAAATGGACTGGGAGGTTCTCGAGCTCAAGATAAAAAATTGGCTCAACGCTATCAGGGTCGCAGTGAAGACTCTCTTCTCTGGCGAGAGAATTCTTTGCGATTACGTCTTCTCCACCTCCCAGTCAATCAGAGAATCTTGTTTCTCGGAAATTTGCAGAGAAGGGGCCATCCATCTCTTCGGGTTCGCCGAGTCCGTCGCAAAAAGCAAGAGATCCTCTGAAAAGATGTTCCGGTTTCTCGACCTCTACGACGCTATCTCTAATCTCTGGCCCGAGATCGAAACAATATTTTTCTTCGAGTCGACCGCCGCAGTAAGATCACAAGCCCTCTCCTCACTCATCAGACTCGGTGACGCGGTGAGAGCGATGCTATCGGACTTCGAATCGGCAATTCAGAAGGATCCAGCGAGATCCTCTGTTCCTGGTGGTGGACTGCACCCTCTTACTCGATACGTGATGAACTACTTGAGCTTATTGGCCGATTACAGTGGAAGTCTTTCCGATATCATTGCCAATGGACCTGCGCCGGTACAATCTCCACTTCCAGAGTCTTACTACTCGAGCCCAAGCTGGGTGGATAACCAGTCATCGGCGATTTCCGTCCGATTGGTATGGATCATACTGGTCGTCCTTTGCAAACTCGATGGTAAGGCCGAGTTGTACAAGGATGTCTCTCTATCATATCTCTTCCTGGCTAACAATCTCCAATACGTCGTGTCAAAGGTACGCACGTCGAATCTTCGGTACCTCCTGGGGGAGGACTGGATAAGCAATCACGAGGCAATGGTAAAACAATACGCCGCAAGTTACGAACGAATGGGGTGGAACAACGTGTTCTCAGCGTTGCCTGAAAATCCGGGCGCAGTGGCGTCGAAGGAGGAGGCGAAGGAGCATTTCAAGAGGTTTAGTTCAGCTTTCGAAGAAGCTTACCGGAAGCAGTCGTCGTGGGTTGTAACGGACGGGAGACTAAGGGACGAGATAAAGTTGTCCATCGCCAAGAAACTGGTACCGGCGTATCGGGAGCTTTACGACAGATATCGGATAGCGCTGAGCGATGAAAAGAATGTACACGGTGTGGTCAGATTTGCCCCAGATGATTTGGGGAATTACCTATCGGATCTGTTTTACGGGACGGGAGCATCAGGAAGTACTTCGTCGTCGTCCTCCTCTCGTTCCCGTGGGTGGCGTTCTCAATGAGACGGGGCGATTTTTTTTTCCGGTTCTAAACCGACCGTCAGTCTCTGAGTCTGAGGGTTTTTTTGACTTTTTCTTCTTTTTTCAGGAATCGGTCTTTTACCGGCATTTTATTTTTATTTATTATTTATTTTACTGTAAATAACAAAGAAAATAAAATGCCGGCGAGTTTTTTCTTTTTCAAATGATGTATAAATGACAATATAGAGACGATACGACATAGACTATTAGATTTCAGAGGTTGACTTGCTATACAGTTCCTAGCGAATCCAACTTACCGCCTCTGCCGTGGGTACAGTGTTCAGAGGTTTGAAACGCTATTGAAAGAAAACCGGTCGGCCGGCAGGCGGAAAGAGAGAGTTGATAACGAAACAATCTCAAATAATATAGTTGAATAGTGAAGACAAGAACATTATTGCATTTGGAATTGTAGTTTGTCGCTCTTATCTTCTTTTCGTCAAGCAATCTAGTCGTAACGTAATTATCGATTGCTAACGCTAAGGATTTAATCGGAGAAGAAAAGAAAGTCAATAAAACTCTAATTTGTTACGTAATCAAGACCGCGAGGATGCTGGGCAATCTATATTACAACACAACGAGAGAATCCCATTTATAATTTGTTAACGGTGAGAATGACTGTTCAGCCCAGGGTCAGTATTTGTAGGCTGAAAGTACATTTGGGTAACTCAGAATTGATGTCAATTCATCGGAGGAAGATATGGGTGCATAGTGTGGGTTTTTACCTTTTGAATGTTTATAGTTGTGCATTGGAAATCATAAATTTGTATTGGGTCTATCGTACTTCTCCAAAAATTTTATTATTTTCATGATTGGATATTGATGCCGCCTTAAAGTGGTGGAGCTCGGTGATATCCTGTAGAAGGAAACAAGAGAGCATGTGGTGATATCTTGATCTTGTAACTCCCACGATCAAATTAGTATCGAGTGTTTAGAGATGGTTGAGAATTCAGGAATTCATAAAGTATCAATTAAATGTTCACCCGCCCCTTAAATAGGTTTCGGTATACCTATCAGGATGTATATGTGTTGCGAAAATGTAGAACACTTGTTGTAGTCTTGGAACACCTGAAGGTTGCTTTGCCTTGGTGGAGCTCGGGTAAGACACCTGGAGCTTTATCAAGACAACTGTTACTCGAGCTTGGCCACATAATGCTCGACCTAGACACATGTGGCACAGTTCAAGCTAACCAGTATCCAACCGAGACACCTGGAGCCCAATTGGTGCGACAAGCATTAGCCACTTGGTGTATGGCTGTGACATGCAATGTCGATCTGTCTTCCATGTCTTCAGTGCATGTGGTGGGCCCAAGATTGGTTACTAAGCAAGTTTACCTCACGTGTCAATGATCTTGTTGCATGTACTGCTAGGTAGTCACTCAATGGGCAAATGTGAAGCACTCCATATGGGAGCTTGTCTTAATAGGAAGATCTCTTCGGAGGTTGGAGGGTGGTGAAGCCCATATATCCGAGCAGAAGCTGAGGAGTCCAAGGTGAATCTTATCCTTTGAAATGGCAACAAGACGATGTTCTTCAAGCTAAAGGCAAGGTCATTAGTTCACTCAAATGTGCCACGTGTTCAAATTCGGAGGTCGGATTTATACTCATCAAATATGTTGTCTTAAATCCCCGCATGTTCATTACCCCACCTGTTATATTCCTAATTAGTGGGACCCGTGCAATGCATGGATTTTGTTAAGTGAAAGTTAAACAATAGAAATATATAAGAGTATATAATTGTTTTATCTTTTAACTTTTTAGTAATTAATCCAATTGAACTCGACCTAAGTTAGTCGGTTTCTAGTATTTCTGATCGGCATTAGTTTAACAATTTTCCAACTCAACTAAGTTAGGTCAGTTTCGGTTTGACCATTTGTAAACTGACTAAAATTGAACCGGCCCGACCATAGATATATATTAATAGTTTATATTTTAAATATAATTTTTTAATATGGGAAAATTCCCATATTTCTTAATCTAAAATATTTTATATCATAAATTTATTTTTTAATAATACCACTATAATTTATTAAATTTAAATTTAATTTTTAAGTTTAAATCTTTTGAACAAACAAACTAAATTGAAAATAGATCCAAACCAATACAACCCGAGTTCGTGGGCTTTCACTAATGGTCAATCGGTTTCAGGTGACAAACTCCCGACGTAACTATGTCAATTTGGTTCATGAAACAGCCTACAACCAAACTGAGAAATCATTGAACACTCTTAATTTCAGCTAAATTAATAGTCTAATTTATAATAAATAACAATAATTTAATCATCAATAATTATTGAAAATTTAATGCAAAATACAAAATTATTGAAAATAAATTTATAATGAAAATATAATAGATATCTAATAAAAATACAATAAATACTGAAAATCTATTAAATTAGTCAATAAATAGTGTAATGTCAAATAATAGTTTAATCTCTAATAAATATTAATTAATAAATTATAGAAGTGCAAATTTCTTAAACTACCCCAACTACTTAGCTAATTGACTAACTACACCCCTATTATTTAAATGTTGTCTTATACTACCCTTATTGTTCCAAACAATTACCATGGCCATTAAATCGTAACGGAAGGGTTGGAAATGTCCATTTTACCCTTAGGTAATTTTCTCTCTCCTTCTATCTTCCTCGTTGAATCGAGTTGAAATGACCCTATGTTATGGACACACCGCCCGGCAGCACACTGCGGCGCAATCATAGGCAGCAGCACGCACCGCCCGGCAGCGCCGCACAGCAGCCCGGCAGCGCACCGCACGCACCGCCCGGCAGCGCGCACAGCAGCACGCACCGCACAACAACAGCACTAGGCAGCAACACGCACCGCACGACAGCAGCTCGCACCTCACGGCAGTAGCACGGCGAGATGCGTGCACTGCCCGGCAGCAGCAGTAGGGCGGGGCCCACATGACAGCTCATCAGGCTGGGCCCACACTTATCTTACCACATCAGCTCTGCCCACCAACTCACCGCCAGCTTACCTTATCCCTTATCCCTTATCTTATCTTATCCTTATTTTATCTTCTTTAAGTAAGAGTTATGAGTTTTAGTTTGAGTAGGAAATTAGGAGTTTTAATTTGAGTTAGATTACCCTAGCCTAGCCGAATCCAACAAGGAATTCCCTTCTGTAATCTCCTATTTAAGGAGCTACGAATTGAAGTAAAGCATTCAGTTTTCCAGTCAAGAAAAGAGTGAGGAGAGTTCGGGTGGTCTCTTGGACAAATCACCCCAAGGGAGAGTTCGGGTGGTCTCTTGGATAAATCACCCATTCAGTTTCCGCAATAGGGTCTGCACGCAAGGGAAGGCGCAAGGGAAAGCAGGGCTTTCTCACCGTGGACCGACCCGTGACGAGATCCTACGCGCGGGACCATAACATTTAGTATCAGAGCCAAACATCACGGGCGATATGGAGCAGCTATCATTCAAGGTCAACGAACTGGAACATAGGCTAGCAGAAACCAGCATGGATGTTCGTGCAGTCAGGGAAGATGTCCGGGAGATGCGACGCCTGCTGGAAGCATTCCTCTCCAACAAAGAAATGAGTTCTGAGGGAATCGCCAACACCAACAGACGCCATCCGGACTGGGCAGAGGCATCCAGTGAACAGTAGATCGCTGCCCCTACAGCCGCAGTTATTTCCAAGGATCAGCGCACGGATGATGAAACTGTAAAGTCTCCTCCTTTGGCTGGGAACAATGTCACGAACATTATATTGGTACCTGCAAAATGCGCTCCTTGGTTGAAGACAAGTGGGCTTGGCGATGTTGTTGGGGCTTTATCGAAGGCTTTGGCTCAGCGTGGACATAGAGTTATGGTTGTGGCACCACGTCATCGTAACTATGCAGAAGCCCAAGAAACAGGAATGCACAAGAGATATAA
The DNA here is from genome assembly GCF_055504915.1 of Nelumbo nucifera. NCBI lineage: Eukaryota > Viridiplantae > Streptophyta > Magnoliopsida > Proteales > Nelumbonaceae > Nelumbo > Nelumbo nucifera. The sequence goes on from NC_142650.1 coordinate 4,798,821, forward strand.
GGTGGATGGGCAGGATATGGAGGTAACTTTCTTCCAAGGTTATATTGATGGCATGGATTTTGTGTTTATGGACAGCCCTATGTTTCGCAATATTGAGGAAAATATATATGGGGGAGGCCGAGAGGATATTTTAAAACGCATGGTTCTCTTCGGTAGGGCTGCTCTTGAGGTTCCCTTCTGTAAGTATACCCGGTGCGTTCCTATGATCCACAACATAGCACACCGGGGCCGTGGCCCAGTACACGATTTTTGTTATGTGGATCTTACACAAAACTACTTCAAACGATATGACCCAGGAGGTGGGGAACACTTCAATGTCCTTGCAGCTGGCCTGAGTGCAGCAGATCGTGTAGTCACTGTAAGCCATGGTTACGCCTAGGAGCTGGAAACTAAAGAAGGTGGCTGGGGTCTGCATCAAATAATCCAGCTTTATGCACTGAGCTACGAGGCAGTCCCTGTTGTTCATACTGTTGGTGGACTAAGAAATAGTGTGCAGCCGTTTGATCCATTCGCAGAGTTCCAAGCCACGTATCCGGAATTCGAGCTTGAGGACAAGCTCGTAGTCCGGGAGGGGTGTGATGTTATGGACACACCGCCCGGCAGCACACTGCGGCGCAGTCATAGGCAGCAGCACGCACAGCGGGCCGCCCAACAGCACGCACCGCCCGGTAGCGGCGCACCGCATGCATCGTCTGGCAGCGCGCAGCACGCACCGCCCGACAACGCGTAGCACGCACCGCCTGGCAGCACGCAGCACGCACCGCCCGACAGCGCGCAGCACGCACCGCACGGCAACAGCACTAGGCAGCAGCACGCACCTCACGGCAGCAGCACTACGAGACGCGTGCACCACCCGACATTAGCAGTAGGGCGAGGCCCACATGATAGCTCATCAGGCTGGGCCCACACTTTTATTACCACATCAGCTCTGCCCGCCAGCTTACCTTATCCCTTATCCCTTATCTTATCTTATCCTTATCTTATTTTATCTTCTTAAGAGTTATGAGTTTTAGTTTGAGTAGGAAATTAGGAGTTTTAGTTTGAGTTAGATTACCCTAGCCTAGTCGAATCCAACAAGGAATTCCCTTATGTAATCTCCTATTTAAGGAGCTACGAATTGAAGTAAAGCATTCAGTTTTCCAGTCAAGAAAAGAGTGAGGAGAGTTCGGGTGGTCTCTTGGACAAATCACCCTAAGGGAGAGTTTGGGTGGTCTCTTGGACAAATCACCCATTCAGTTTCCACAATAAGGTCTGTACGCAAGGGAAGGCGCAAGGGAAAGCAGGGTTTTCTCACCGTGGACCGACCCGTGACGAGATCCTACACGCGGGACCATAACACCCTGGTAGGGAACTATCAGCAGCCTCTCTGGCAAATACAAGAGAAGGGGGAGAGGAAAAGTGGAATCGAGAGAAAGAGAGGGAGAGGGAGAGGAAGAAGAAAAGAAAAGCAAAACAAGGAGGAGGTATTGATGAGTTTGAATCCGTGCAGGGGCAGTGATCAAACAGGGGAAGGGAACGAGAGAGAAGGGGAAGAAGGAGGGAGGGAGAGAGAGAGATGGAAGTGGAGGGGGTTATTGCTGCCGCTAGTTCATAGTCGCGAGGATGTTCACAGTCGGGAGTTATCACTGGTTGCCTTCACCATTCTTCACTAGCCATGAAGACCAAATTGTCCTCACTGTCGTTCTTCGCCAACCACGATGACGAACATATCCGTTCTTCACCGCTGTTCTAGAACGAGGACATGATGTTTGTTGTCCCCGAGCTATTGGAAGAAGACCACAAGGTCCACGTCGCAAACACCCTGAATCTGCTCTTCAGTCACCAACAAACTTCCCCCACCTGCGGCGATGACAAAACTGCTCTAGTCCACCTCGTTCAAACACGGCATCGATCCAACTGTTATCAAAGCCCTAGCTAACACCGGAACCAACATCGACATTGGCACAGCGAACAACATACCCTTGTTGGCCTCTGACCCCAACTTCAGGAAGGAGTGGGTCTGTTGGAATCTCATCGCCTGCTTAGAGGTGGAGTTTCTCCCAACAGAACCTCAGCCCCATTCAGAAAGGTGTACGTGAGTAACGTGAGGCCGGAATTCAGTTAATCGGAAGCTCGGGTTGATTGTAGTCTTCCAGAATTAATTCATAACGTTCATCTAAGGTATAAAAAAAAGGATAATATTGGGTTTTGAAAAACTTTTATAGGTCACGTGGGGTCACATGTGTATGAATTGTGATGGAATATTATGATAGGGGTAGAGGTAGTCAATTGTAAAAAAATTTAGGGATAATTTAAAACGGATCCTTTGGCCACGTGTCTCATGAAACTTAGGGGTACTCTAAGAGGTAGTCAATCCTTTAATGGCCAGAGGTAGTCAATTGTTTCTTTTTAAGACGAAGTTTCTTTTCGTCTAAAGATTCTCGTCTAAAGATTCTCATAATAGACATATGCTCCTTCCCTTCGCAGGTCTCCTGTATTGACATTACACGGGTGACATTAAAACTAGTTTGACATATCCTGCTTAATCCTACTAGATGTCCTACTACGAGCGACTTTAATTGATGTTTTAGTTGATGGTATTTTCATCCATTGCAAGTCTATGATGGTCTCGAACTCATCTCAGTTCATGAAGAGTTATGAACTCATTGCGGATCCACATCGGCTTGAATGTCATTGTGGGTGTTTTTGTGGTTCCATTTAGTAACTTCATTGCCATTGCCATCGCAGTCGGGGTGAACATGTACTTACACCGACATATGCTTCAAAACCCAGGATAGGAATACGATGATGATGGTCTATTGACATAAGGAAAAGACAAAAAGTCTGCCCATTTCATTCCTGGTCTTTCTGTTTGTGTCCTTTGCTTTTCTGATTGTTTGATCAATCCGAGCATGGATCGACGAATTTCGCCATTTATGGCTTCAAAAAACAAAATCAGAAAAAGATAAATAACATAACCTACTTGTATTCTTATATATCTTTCAAAGGCTATTCAAACGTCTTCGGGTAAAATCTCAAATAGACACTGCAAAGAAAAAGCAATTTTATTTTAAATATAAGGTAAATATAAAAAAAAAGGATGTACGTGATCTTGAGGCTCCTATGCAATTACTGTTTGTTCTGATGGTTTTGGGATGGACTGCCATCCCGTACAAATGTGGAGGACCTCTTTCAGAGCATCTGAAGGAGCTTCCATTGTCCATGTTGGGTAGTATTCGCTTGGATGGAACATGCTTTCCACAGCTGTCTCGGTCAATAAACAAGCTTGAGCTCCATTCAGGAAAATGTCACCCTCAGATCTTATACAACCAGACCTCTCCTGTTCCCTGTCTGCAGCCTACATAACCAGCATGATAAACCACCATTTCAGTCCATGTAACTACATGTTTTTTTTTTTTTTCGGGGGGGGGGGGATCATTAACAAGCTTGAAACAAGAACTTCGTTCAACTGGGAATCAAGTGCAATATCAACAGTTTGATCACCCATCCACCAACACAAACATATTAACAGACCTTGGAACAGCAAACAGAAGCATTAATGTTTTTCGTTCATCTAACAAGAGTTGGTCTGGGAAATTTTTCAAGTAGATGGGCCATTCTGAGAATCCCATGTCCAGGACAAAATGGACCAGTACTAATTGAAAAGATAAAAACATAGGATTGTTTTGTAGTTCCTCAAAGTGGAACATTATCATTGCAGCACAGTTTCTACTAGCGCTTTTTTTTTGGACAAGCATTTCTACTAGCAAATTTGATATTATCAACTTCAATAATTGAAAACGCACATACTAAAACATTCTCATGGCTTCAATAAAGGATATGGTTTTATTTTATCAAAACTAATGAAGGATATGATAAGTGAATAAAGTCAAACACAAAATTCCGGTCCTCTAAAGTGGGAGAGAATACTAAAGATATGGCTACAAACCATCTTCTACTGGCCACCAACCAGCTTCCCTAATAAAAATATATAACCTAACAAACGCAAAGGCGAGACAATAACAGTGGGATAGTGCAAACATAGAAGATCTAGCCTTGGCATTGGGCTGCAAATTAGGCAGATTGGCTTTCAAATACTTTGACCTATAACTGGAAACAAGGTGCATCTCCAAATTCAGGATCCCATGATCTAACAGATAGAAAGAGTATAGCCTCATTAAAGCGAGTTTCCAGTCAAGGGAGGTACTCTCATTCATATCAAAATCAGGCTAGCAAATCCACCCAGGCACCTACATACTTCCTCTGTTTCCATTCACAAATAAAACAGCACACACCTTGGAAAAACTCTCATTGTATTTGCTTTGGCAAGAGTGAAGAGATGATTTCCCATTCTACTCAGTGCATTGGGACAAAGTTTATCCTGAAGGCTATAGGTGGTATTAGGGTTGAAGCATCTTTAAATGGTGTTAAGACTTCTCTGCATGGAAAATGGTGTGAAGGCACAACAAGAACTAGACAGTCTTCAGAGATAAGCTAGGGTTGCCAAATATAGAATGGCATGCATTATATGCAAGGTTCAAAGTATCGGAAACTTCAAGTGTATCGAAAAGGCAATTTTAAGAGATGCATCGGGATACGCCTTGGATATGCATGTGTATCGGAGAAAAACTAAGATACGCTTGGAAACAATATAAATACTTTAATAAATCACAAAAATGCATCAACAGCACTAAATATAAGACCTCAATGAGGTGTATATACATTAAACTAATATATTTTAATGGTTTTATGAACAAATATATTATAGCTAATTATAATTTCATTAAAAATCCTATGCTTAACTATAATTTATAAATTATAATTCTTAAGTTTTAATGTTTTATGGGATGAGAAAAAACCCAACTCTCCTATCCAACCATAAAACATGCATTGACACAACTTCTAAGTGAAAATATAATTAATAATTATTTATTGTTTAAATAATTATTACTTATTATTCATTTCCAAAAATTATAAAAAATAAATAAACATTATATAATATATTCAAAAAACAGTTATTAAATAAGAAATTTCAATTGCTTTGTGGATATGATAGATTATCCATAGAATTATAATATATTCAAGGGAGAATGACTAATCAGCCCAGATCAGAATTTTATAGCCCCATAGTACAGGGGGAATGCATCCTGACCGTGAATTGATGCCAAATTCATGGGTAGGATGTGGTTTATAGGGGGGGAGAGGGCTAGTAGTAGGGGGGCTGGAATTCAGAATTCTGCATTGGGTGTTTCCGTACTTCTCCGTATATTCAATCATTGTGATCAAATGATAAAATATAATTAATTATTTATTTATTCTTTAGTTCTAAAGAAATAATTATTAAAGAAGAAATTTCAATTGGTCTATGAATATGATAGATCATCCATAGAATTATAATATATTCAATTGTTGTGATCAAATGATAAAATATAATTAATTATTATTTATTTTTTTAATTCTAAAAATATAAAAAATCAAAAAAATATTAAAGGAGAAATTTCAATTGCTCTATGGATATGATAGATAAATCCATAGATCTAAAACATATTTAGTCTTTATAGGCACAAAAAAATTGTGATTTTGAATGTAAGAAATGTAGATCACCATAAGTTTAAACATTCAAGAAAAAAAAAAAAAGAAATCACAAGAAATTATAAAAGATTGAAAAGAAATTACTTATTTTTCCATATTTTTTCAAAATTTGAAAAATCATTAAAAAAAATTAACGATTCACACTTGTTTCTTGCAAACTTTTGCAAATCTAGCACTCTAGGAATGAAGTTTGGAGTTTTAGAGTCATTTGGGGGTGAAAAAAGGCTTATTTCGGGGAAAAGAAGCTTGCTTTCCCCCTTTAATTTTTTTTTTAGTTTTTGGCCGTATCTTTTTCATCGATACGCTACTAATACGTCCTAATACACCCCCGATACACCCCTGATACGCCCTCAATACGGGTCCGGTATGCATGAAAAAAGACGAAACGTCTAATTTCCATGCATATCTTGTATCGGTTTTTCAAAGATACGATATGGGAGCAGTGATTTAAAAGGTGGGCCCCTCAAGCCTAGGTGCACAGGCGAGGCGCATTTTCGGGTATGCACCTCGCCCAGGTCTTGGTTGCACCCCTTTCAAAAGGCACACACCTAGGCTGAGGCGCAAGGCGCATCAGGCGCACCCGGCGTGCGCCTTTTTTAAAATTTTGCACTTTTGGATTTTTTTTTTGAGTCTAACAGCTCGGTCGGGGGCTCTGCCCCCTAGATCCCCGACCACACCCCTCAAGGCAAGCCCGAACAAGTCTATGTTAGGGTCTGAAATCCGAGAACCCCTATTTGCTAATGTTGTTCATTCATTCATTGCAATAAAAAATCTTCTTATAAGGCAATGAAAGTTTTAAAATCATTATATTTTATATGAGAAAAAGGAATTTCAGACCCTAACATAGACTTGTTCGGGCTTGCCTCGAGGGGCATGGTACAAAGGAAACTCATAGAATCAAGAATGCAATATGTTTTACATCACATTAAGGAGAAAAAGAGATTGTGGGTTTTACATGCTTGAAAATGCTTTATAGGTTTGCTTTTATTTTTTAATTTTCATTTGAATACGCTTTACATGTTATGTTTATGTATTTTAATTTTAGATAATAGGTTTTTAAAACATTTATTTTAAAATTTAAGTTTATATTTTTTATTAACATTATGTTTAATGTTTTTTTAATTTTTTGCATTTTTTTTTGAATTTTCTGACTTTTTTTTATTTTTAGCTTTTTTTTGTAATTTTGCGCCTTGCTTAAAAGGGTGCGTGCCTCACCTTACGCCTTGCACCTCAGGCACAAATTGGCCCTTGCGCTTTTAAAACACTGTATGGGAGGGACAGGGGTACAATTCACCTATGATTATGTAGTATGGACAGGAATCCAGAAAGCAAAAGAATACTTCATCAAAGAAATTGACTATGAACTAGTAAATGGCTCTAGATCGAATTCTTGACTTCTTAATAACAATTCCCCTGCTTGCATGCAATATTTTGCAAAATAATGGTGTGGACCCTTATATTCAGAAGAGACCTGAACAAGTGAGAAATAAATGAAATGGAAACCTGATCAGGCCTGCTAATGCTAATTCAAGGATGTGGTTGTGGAACACATTGGAGGAGTTCACCGCCTGGCCTTTTTTCAAAAACATATCCATGCTGGAGGGAGCAAATTTCCCTAGTCAATAGATATGAGAAACACTTGCCTCATCTGAAGTGGCATTTATGGTCTAAACAGCCTTGGGAAAATGCCTCAGCAAGGATGATATGTAGATCAACCAAACATGGAGTCATGGACCACGTGTTGTATCAAGAAATTGAGGGGGCAATACAAGCCATCTATTCATATCAAGGTTCAAAATTTCGATACGATGCACCCTGTATCGGGCGCATTGTATCATATTGGGAGCTGCCCAAAACCCCAAATAAGGGGTGCTTCGGACTTTGATCATTTTCAGGGGGTAGGCATGCTTAAAACTGAACCCCTGATGCAATTTTGAAAAAAAAAAAAAACTAAAAAGGCAAAGTTATTAAGTAGTGAAACACCCAATACACCTATTCATGCGTATTGGGTGTATCAATACTTTAAACCATGATTCATATACAAGGGACCACTGCTTGGGATAATAGTAAAATCTCAAGCTGACAAAAAATCTCAGGCTGACAGATAGCAGGGACTTACATTGGGTAATGGCACAATTTCATCAACTCATATATTTTAACTTCAGCAAAGTGTTATAGGTCATTCATAGGAATTTAGGAGTAGATCCAATAGGTGATAAAATGAAAGAAAGTAGACTATGATGGTTTCACCATGTATATAGAAGACCATCAACAGCACCCATAAGAAAAAGTGATTTGTTATAAGTTGAATGGACTAGAAGGGTAAGAGGTAGACCAAAAAGGACATAGGTAGAAGTAATAAGAGATGATTTAAGCACCAATAATTTTAACAATGGATATGGCATTAAACAGAATGGACTGGCGAAACATGATTCATGTAGCCAACCCTATGACGATGAAAGTGTTGCGGGTTAATTACCTTGATATTTTAGGCATCAAGTGGTGCTCCTTAGTTGAGTCAATTTTTAGAAGGATAGTAGCCACTATAAACTCATGGTTCTCTGCTCACAAGTATGCAGGGAAGTATCCCCATCCCCTGCTTCTTTCTTTCCTTTTGAATCCTACCACAAGCTTTAATGATTTTTGCCTATGCATGGTATAGCCTAGCTCTAAATTTATAGTACTTAGTTGTACAGGAGCATACTTATACACACGTTTGGATTTTGGGTGATATCAATACAATTACATGTTACCATTTCAAAGAAAACTATAGATTCACTATAATGGTTTAAATTAATAAACTTTAAGTGCTTAACCTTAGGGTCCAAACAGTATCTGCCAAGTATATTATAATTTTTTATTAATAAGTATATTATAGGTTTTCAAACTGGATCCACAGCCCTGTTCACTTTTTCTCTCATCACCTTGCTAATGTTATGATGGCATAATAGTTTTCTCATCAGAGACTAAGACAAAACACATAATATTCTGAAAAGAAAGTATCAAGGTTCTAGATAGGTATAGTCCTAGAGTTTCTCCCAAGTCATCACATAAAACACCGGCTTTGCAAAAAGCTCCCAAGTAATGAGACAAGACACAATTTTTGTGAAAAAAAGAATTAAAAAAAAACATACCTTTTCAGTCATATATTTAAAAGTGACCTTCTTCTGTCCTGCTTCATATATATTGCACTGGGAGTATATCTGGTGCACAAAAAAGGCATTACATAATTTCACAATTATAGCAAAGATTTATATGCAGTACAAATATGTAAATTCTAAAGGTCTAAAGAAATCCATCCACACTCATTCCCTAGATAGTTGGTCATGTTTTAGTCAAATGAACAGCAGAGTTGCCAATCTAATCTGTCCATCTTCAAGCCAGTCCTTTGGATTGGACACATAGGTATATCTTGTCTGATCAACCCTGCTCCCTAGAAAGCAGTTAACTTTATCTCCATCAGTGACAGCAGTCAATTAGCTTTTTCTTTTCTTTTTTCTTTTGCTAAATAGATCAATAAGAGAAGAACTTTTTAAGTCATGTAATTTAGGTCATTGGGCTGGGGAAAGAAATGAGAATACATAAACTGCATTGGACATTGGACTGACACCTCTTTCTGCACATGTAATAAAAGAAGATCCATCTAAAGAAGTTCACATTCCAGAAAAATTCATAATAAGCCTGTGCCCATCATCAACTAAACAAATTCATAGGCGTATCAGTACCTGTGACTCCACGCTAGCACAAACAGCATAAATACCCCAATTCCTGGTGTAATTGTTGTATAAATGAACCTTTCCAAATCTAACACGAGGATGCCGCTGTCTGGTCCCATTGAAAAAGCAATGGTGAATGGTTACACGGATACATCTATCACCAGTATGAGTGGGATCTGCTCCAATAAGCATGGTCTTGTCATGCTGTGAAAAGTGACATCTGATGAAAGTCAAAGAATGTGATTCATAGATTATCAATCAACCATAGTCCACAAAAAAATATTCCTACTCGAGTAATATGCACAATCATCTCCTCACCTAGAGATAGTAATATCAGTGCTTTCTCGTGTAATATCAATCAGCCCATCATCATAATCACGCAAACTGCAGCGGTCTATCCATATGTGCCTTGACTTGGGTTTTATTTGAATACCATCAACATCGTGTCCTCTACCACCTTCAAACTCTAGATTGCATATGATCACATGTTCACATTCCTTCAGCCTAAGACCTTTTCCCGTGAGTTTTATCCTTTGGCCCCGGCCATCAATTGTCTTATAAGATGCTACACTCAGGTAAGATAAAAGTTGGATGGTGCCCGAAACTTGAAAAACAATCCAGAGTGGTTCTTTTCTGCGACAACCATCACGCAGTGATCCAGGACCATCATCTACAGGCAGGAGAAGGGGGAAGTTATTTTGGCAGAATATTGATAACAATAAGCAGGCATATCTTAACACAATTAATAGCATCTAAAACCAATTAACATGTCCTCCACAATGCCAGTGAATTGCCAATCCAAATCAAAATTGTAAGCTGAATGAGATGGTAAATTATGCACCGCTAGCGTTTTCTGAGGTTTTTCAACATATAACTTTTGAATCTGAAACCCTACTTTGGCAATTCTAGCAACAAAAGAGATAAATCCGCATGGAAGGTAGAAATAGATCCAAATTGTATTGATTGAGAAAATAATCAACTAAATCCACCAAAAACCACAGAAGGTTGGTCGGGGAGATCAAGTGTAATATGCCTCCATCCCATTTACCTATTTCTGTAAAAAGTTCGTTTAATCCAAAGCAGCAACAGCTAACTACCCAGGTTATAAGTTGCAACTTACTAAACACGCTTCCATACTGGATCTTTGTAAACAAACCGACACATGCACAGAAACCAATTCCACAGTTTTACATTGCGTACCTATCGCAAAGAAAGCTCTGGAATAAAACAAAATCGAGAGAGCTCGAAAAGGTCAAAAACAATAACCCAAATGAAATCCAACATATTCAGATGGAAAACCAGAGGCAATTGGCGTTCAACCAAAGCATCAGATTTGACAAATATGTTCAACCAAAATTATTCCGTCTTTAAACCGAGAAAGTTTAAAATGAAAGGAACGGAAATAAATAAATAAAAAGAAATGAGTGAACCTGCTAAAGTAGTGACATGATAAAGTGGTCCATGTAGACCGCCGATGGCGAATCGACCAAAACCCTCGGCCTGTCCGGCCAAAGCTCTCAAGCTGCAATCTACGTGAGCGTAAGGCAGCGAAGCCATATTCGTCGGAGCTGATGCAGTTGGGGTGGTATGGGCAGCTTGATTTGGCGGGGTATTATCTTTATTTTCAAAACCTGCAACGGCCGGCCTCCTCCTATCGGGAAAAGATCCGTTTATGCCGTTGCGACTATTGCGAAGCTTGGTCGAGCAACGCCCGTGGACGGTACCCATTAATTCCCAAATCGAGTAACCCCGATCGACGACTTATTGCTCTGCTCACACCTCACAGTTCAGTGAGAAAGTTGCTTGGACACGGTTTCGTTTCTCCCTCCACGCTCTCTTGCCTTGCTCAACTCCAACTTCTTTCATAACTCAGTCCGCAATTTACACGGGCTGGGTTTTACATTTTCGGTCCTCGGCTGGCCCTGGGCCCATGACTTCCATTCTTTTTTATTTGTTTTATTTTTTTCAGGTTGGGCCCGGGCCTAATCCTTAGTTAGCTTGAGTCCGGCCTAACTTTATTTTCACATAAAGTCAATCTCAGCATGGTCCGACCATATATAAATATATATATACATATCTACACGAATGTAAAATTTTAAAGTGGATTCATTGATCAAAGTGAGCTAAACTTGGGTCTGAACACAACCTTTTAAAGAAGATTGGGCCTGGATTGAGAAGATCGAGCTTAACCTCAAACATGGTTTAAACTTGGGCCTTATGCCCAAATCTTAGGGTTAGGCTTATGTTGATCATAACCCCAGGCCAGCCCACTCAACCTGCACCCCTAATAGGGCAATTTTCCCCTAAAAATTGGGACAGGGGGGGTTTTCCTAATCTTAAATGAGAATGGGACGGGACAGAAATTTTTTTTCTCCAAACCCAGGATGGGATCCACATATAATTACTCAAACTTGCCCCAAATCCAATAATAAATTATTAAAATATCCTTAGATTTAACTTTAATTTCTAAAATACTCTTAAATATATAATATGACTTGGAGTTCCCATAATTCCATCATTCTATAATCTCATTTCTAAAATACGATACAGGTTTGATGTATTTTTAGATAGTTGTTTCAAGGATTGAATCCTTGCCCTGCAACTAAGGATGAGGCAAGGAGCAGAGTAGGGGATTTTGTTTATGGAGTGTGGATGGGGTGGGGATTTCCCGCCCCATACCCACCCCATTGCCATTCCTAAGTAGAGTTAAATCGAGAAAGTTACAAGTTTTATACATTGTGTTATATGTGCCAAAATATTTTATATTTCGGATTTCCCAATGCTATTACCCACAATTGGTGATAGTGTTGTTTACTTTATAGATTTTATGGGAGATTACTCACTTGTCGTTGTCGGTCAGTGATGTTTTATTTTATTTATTTATTTTGCATTGTGGAATATCAGCAAGGTTTATAAGTCGTACATATGTCATTTTCAACTTCCCCCAAGTAATAAAGTTCCATCTAGAAATCATTCAAGGTCTTTTTTTTTAAATATTCTTTCGGTGCTCTCATTTTCGAAGTAATTGTTCCATTAGAGGAGGCCCCAGCCACCCTCGAAAATGTGAAGATGATAATGCTTCTCAAAGTTCAGTTAATTGAACTATAAATATATTTTGAAAATCAACTCGAATTAATCATCAACGTAAATTGTTGTTTCTCAAAACAAAAATATAAAAATGTGTTCTCGAATTATTCAACTTCATGTTGCATGAATCATATCAAGATCTCACATAAATTTGGTATTTGGATGAATATCGATTGATAGGTTAATTATCAATTATTTAGTAAACAATTCTGGAATCCGAACACAATTATGGTTTTTTCTTTTTAGAAGAAATTAAAGGACATAATTATGGTTCGCCTCAAACAGATTCTAACCTGCCTTAAAAAAAGGGGTTTTTTTACTCTTCAGTCTACTCGAAAAATCTTAATTCCACCATATAGTTGGGGTAGGTGCAAGCTCGGAATTGATGTTAATTTACAGTCAATATAGGTGTTGTAAGTGAAGGTATTTAATAATAATTCGGAGAAGTACAGACATGCTCAATGTAGATCTAATATATATATATATATATATATATATATATATATATATATATTAAAGGAAAGTTTTCAGGCTATAGGTCCTAACATTCAGACACGTGGCTTTTTCAAATTTAAACACATGACATTTTATGAGAAATTGCTTTAAAGCCCCACAGCCCACTATCACCATTCAAATAAGTGACGTTCTCATTTTCTAGAAAGCTAAATACAAGGCAATTTCTAAGAAAATCCTTCTAAAACCCACAACCCACTACCAGGCTATAGCCCCTCACCATTGAGACACATGGCCTTCTTATTTTTTTGAAAGCTAGACAAGTAGCATTTTCTAAGAAGTTGCTGTTAAAACCCACAACTCACTACCACTATTTTCAATCTATTCCTAAAAAATGCAAAAAATTCAAAAGTGGTTATCTCCACGACCACTTATGCCTACATTCTATCCATCTCAATTAATCATTAAACTTCTAAGTATTATAACAAAAGAAAAATATCTATATTCTAATAATTATTGAAAAGCTATTTTTTGAAATAAATATTTTTTAAAATTTTAATAATTATTTAAAATATTAATAAATATAAATTTAATATTATTGATTTCATAATATAAATTTAACATTACTAATTCCGGTAACTAGTACAGTAAAAGAACTCTAACCTGTATATTAAAAGAACCATTGATAAATAGGCCCACGTCCATTTTTTTTACTTTTAGTAGGAAATCCGGACTGGCCTCTTCCAAGCATCAATAGCCATCGTCCCGGTCCCATTTATGGCTTGCTGCGACTAGGTAATGAATAGCCACTCCCATTTATAAGTACACAACTGTGTGGTTTTTAATCTTTTTCAGGGTAAGGTAGGTTAGGGGAATTTTAAGTATTGATTGAACATGCTTACACCGTTGTACCTACCTGATCCGGACATCGAACCTGGTTATTGCTTATATAAGGTGGAGACGAACCCTCCTATATACATCTCAGCTCTTACTTGTCAAACTCTACCCCAGACCCCAGTACTCTTTCATGGAGGTGGTCACTGCGCTTTATGTACTCGTTTTTATCAATATTTTCTAGCTGCTTTGGAGGTTGATTGATCATCGGAGAGGACAAGGCTGCTATATACTTGATTATGAATGCTTTAAGCCTTCTGATGATAGGAAGCTGAGCGTCGAGTTCTGCCGCAAGTTTATCCTTCGCAGAAAGAATCTTAGCTTCGAGGATTTAAACTTTGTGCTGAAGTCCATTGTTAGTTCCGGCCGGCATCGGCGCCAAGACCTATGGACCGAGAAATATCCTGGAAGACCGAGCAGAAACTGCTACCCTTATGGACGAGATCTTGGAGATGGAGGAGTTCTTCTTTGACACACTCGAGAAGCTCTTCTACAGGACGGGAATATCTCCGTCGGAGGTCGACATACTGGTCGTCAACATATCCATGCTGGCTACGGAGCCAGATCTTGCATCAAGGATCGTCAATCACTATAAGATGAGGGAGGAGGTGAAGGTGTACAACTTATCGGGTATGGGGTGTAGTGCCAGCCTCATTTCCATCAATCTCGTCAAAACCATCTTCATGTCCTACAACCACAAGAAAGCAATTGCTGTGGTCGTGACGTCGGAGGCCATTGGCGCCCATTGGTACACGGGAAACGATAGGTCCATGCTTCTTACCAACTGTCTATTCCGATCGGGTGGGTGTTCAATACTGTTAACCAACGACCCCAGTCTAAGGAATCGAGCCATGTTTCGGTTGAGATGCCTGGTGACAACGCATCTCGGTGCCAACGACGAGGCCTATTGGTGCGGAATGCAGCAAGAAGATGAGTCTGGGAGAGGAGGGTTTTACCTGAGCAAGAACCTCCCGAAGGTGGCTACTAGAGCGTTAACAAAGAACCACAGCGTAATTGCACCCAAGATACTGCCCATAAGGGAACTACTCCGATACGTGGTACTACTGGTATCATCACGCCTACTTCCTCGACCCGACTTGGACAGCGGCTCCGCCACCGCCGGCAAGGGTGGACTAGTGAAAGCAGCAGCAGCAGCAGGTGTGAATTTGATCAAGAGCAGCGTCAAACATTTTTGCCTTCAGGCCTGTGGAAGGGCGGTTATCGATGGGGTGGGGAATAGCCTGGGGCTGACGGAGCATGATTTGGAGCCAGCAAGGATGGCACTTGGTCGGTTTGGTAACTTATCAGCCAGCAGCCCTTGGTACGTGCTGGCAAACATGGAGGCCAAGAAAAGGCTCAAGAGAGGGGATAGGATCCTAATGGTCAGCCTTGGAGGAGGTTTTATGTGCAATAGTTGCGTGTGGGAGGTTGTTAGGGAATTGGAGGGTGCTCATAACGTGTGGAATAACAAGGACTGCATTAATAATTATTATCCTCCCAGCAAAACCCGTTTATGAACGAGTTTGGTTGGATTATTAACAACGAGACGGAAGAGAGCTGTGATGATGCGTTAGAGAGTTACATGGCAAAGTATCAATGAGCACTTTGGATTAGAACTTCGCTCGTCATTGCTACGTAATGCTATTGCTAGCTTACTAGCTAGCTACCTGATGTTTATGCATGGCCTTAATTGTGGGTTTTCAATTTATTTTCATCCAACTCCTCCTCCTTTTTTGTTCATTATAAGCTTACTTTATTTTCCGTAACTAATTAGAATGGAAATTAAAAAGCAGGTTTTAATTAAGGGGGTGTTTGGAACCGTGGTCATTTTTCAAAAAGAATGGTATTATGTCAGATTCATATAGGTGTTTTAATAAATGTTTATATATTTCATTGTTTGGTTCAGCCGATTATTAAAAAATTGGGTATGCTTCAAAAACCGGGACCTCACCGATTTGCATCGGTGAACAATTTCCCCCAACGATTGATTGATGTGTATCTTATGTAGTACTTATATGGCAGCACATACATAAAAAAAGGTGATAAAATAATTTTACCAAACAGCGTAATATTACTCACTTCCTACGTGGCAGAAATATTTTTTTTTATGAAAAACAGGTCTTAAAACATAAACTTTTTTTCTTGAAAATCAATCCAAAAAGAACTCACGCTTCCAAACACCATGTAATGCATGCTAATTAATATATCCGCGGCCATTAATTAATTAATGCAAAACTACGCATTTTGTCAAGGACTTGGGGCCGGCCGGGTTGAATTAAAATGGAGCACCCCAGGTTTTAGACATGCATCGATGTTGATCATTTCGTCACTAGAGGCAAAACCACTTGGTGAGTTATTCTACCTGCCAGGCTGCCATAATCCTTCTGTTTGCTGGTCTTATTGTTAATTAATTTGCTGGTCTTATATATTATATCGATACGGTGATACCATTTAATTAACTTATTCATGAATCTATCTATCTAGCTAGCTAGCTTCAAATCAGATTAAGATCATGTTTGATACTTTGGTCTTATGTTTGGACGGATTCTGTGGAAATTTGTTTTGCCCTGAAAAAATCCTCATGATCGATAATTAATTTGGTGCTGTATTGGGCTATTGTTTGGCTTTGCAACCTACAAAAAAAAAAAAAAAAAAAGCGGTTAAGTTATAGAACAGGAAATTCACAATTAATTGAGCATGCATCCAAAATCTTGTCATCAAGCAAATATATATATATATATATATAGTAACAATTAATTGGAATCTAATTCAATTTCTAATCTTTAGAAAATTTCCTGATGCATTCGAATAATTTGATTGGGGTCATGAGTGGCCGATCAGACGGTCATGATGAGTTCAATGTTTTCCGGAATCTTAATCAATGCCATGAGTCATTTATTAACATAGCCCCTATAATTTCACGCTTATTAAGACTTATCGTATAAAAGTGTAGAGTAATATTTTGATCCTAATGTCTGTTATATCAAAATTATCATCAAAAGAAAAGAAATAATGGAAATGTTGGTTTGAAATAACGGAAAATAATAATAATAATATTTTGTATTATCATTATCTAATTTTTTATTATTATTTCTGTTATATCTTTTTTTTGTTTATATTTATTATTTTGATTTATATTTAGATAAAATAATATACGAGATTTTTCATGGGTATCTTTGAAATAAAAAATCATTCTGAATAAATATATATACAAACAATGCCTAACAAAAGATGCATTAAGTAAAGAAGTTGCAAAGTAGAGGAGGTGATAGGATAGGTCTTTAATTAAATATATGTCGTCGTTTTTTTCTTACAAAGTGATAAAGATCCATCCCAAAATCACGCCAGGTGTTACGTCCAATAAAAAATCATTTGTGTTCCTCAACAAACACCTTTTAGGCACGAGGAAAAATGAGTACAATTCTTAAAAGGGTGGCTTTCAACTTTTAAGGTTTTGGGAAGGGTGGTAATCGGCTTTTAAAACCAGTTTGGAAGAAAATATAAAATAATGTAAAATATAAAATCGTATATTTTACATTATTTTATATGTATTTGAAGTATATATATATATTTGCATTTGCTTTCCTTTCAAACTAAACATAAGGGAATGAGATCTTGTTTTTAGTTTCCTTTGTCATCAGAACCGTTTGGTGCTCCAGTTTATGATTGTCATCAAATAACTGAAGATAGGGGATAGGATCCTAACGATGAGCCTTGGAGGAGGTTTTATGTGCAATAGTTGTGTGTGGGAGGTTGTCAGGGAGTTGGAGGGTGCTGATAACGTTTGGAGTAAGGACTGTTTATGAATGAGAAGGAGAAGAGCTTTGACGAATGACGCCTTAATTGGAGAGATCGAGAAGCATCAATGAGATGCCATATAAGAGTGGACCATACATAAATGACTAGTGCTTATATTTATTTTAAATTTTAGCTTACTTTGTTTGATTGCAGTACAAATAAAGTAAATTAAGACAAGAAGTATAATAAAGTAAAATCCAAAATAAAATTAAATAAGAACTTGCATTTTCTACATTTGCACTTTCATGCATTTGTACCAGTGTAAATAAATTTGAACTGCAACCAAATGCAATCTTGGTAAATTTTTGACAATTTGCATGGGAAATTTTTATCCACTTGGGAGGTGGACAAGTTAATTAATTATTCATGGAGAGGGAAATTAGCTAACTTATGTAGGACTAAAATGTTCCTACTAGAACAAATAAATAAATAAACGTCGATCCTTTAGGCTGCGTTTGGAAACGATGCAAATATATAGAGTGTAAAATGGTTCATATAGATTGTAAAATTGGGTTAATTTTGCATTGATAAATTTATCACTTTTAGCAATAATGGATGCAAATATGAATCTCAATGAAGCATATATATTTTTTTTAATCAAAAGCCCACTTGAATGCAAATTTACTTTTTTTTTTATTGTTGTACTTTTACATCTTATTATCAATGTAAATATTCATTGATCTATCTTTGTCAATGCATAAATATAATTTGCCAAACACAAGCAAAAGCGAACCAGAGTGTAAATTTACCTTGAACCGGGATTTACACTCTATTTGCATTATTTCCAAACACAACCTTGACAATTCACTCACTTATGCACCTAGCAAAAGAATATTGGTAAATGTACTCCAGATAATATTTTTCTAGGTAACCCTTATTTAGGTAAATGCACAAATAAATAACTTAATTGCCACCTAATTGACACATAATGTTTCAACTAGAAATGAGACATGTCCTGGTCGGGTATTTAAAGTATTTGCTTTTCTATCGTCACGGGTGTTGAAGAAACATTACGAAATGTTATTCTTGATAAACCCCTTGACCTTGACCAAAATTCTAGGCATGTCCTTGGTTAATTTCTTAATTCTTAATTCTTTTGTCGACACAAACATGTATTGCCACATATTTGTTTATAACGATTTCTGCATAAATGCTGTTTTGGAAAATTCATAAACAGAACAATTATAAAACACAACTATTCCAAACAAACCCATAAAAAAAATTCAAAAACCATCTTAATGTGATTTGAAGTTAGATTCATAAATAAAAGATATCATTATAAGCGAAACCTTTGAAGCATAAGGACATCATAATAACTTCCTATACCTATAGGTGGCAGGTAGAACAAGTATGTATATCTTTGGTATCGATGCTGCAGATGCAGCAGTGTCTTTTTTGTTTTTTTTTTTTTTGAAACACTGCTCTGCAGTGAGATAGGATATTTTCTGGAGCAACAGCGTTTTCTGTTTGATATCAATGTTCTAAAAAACGTTTTCAGCACTGGTACCTATTATCTAGTAGCTAGTGCCACGTCATGCCCCTATTACTGTCACCTTATGTCCTTATTGACAGCAACGAGCTACAGCTCTAAGAAACATTAAATTCAGTATTGCTCCAAACCATCCCCGATTTTCAAGGTGTAGCTTAGAACACCATTTTTTTATAGAAAAACGGTTCCAAACAAATAGACATTTTCTGGAGCACCGTTTCTTTTTTTTTCGACGTAACACTGATATATTGCCGTTTTTTGGAGCAATGACATCGATGACAAAGAGATACGAAGTGAACAACTCAACCAAATGGTTTGCCAAGTGAAATGATCCCAAAATTAATATCTGAAACTTGGGGGTCTTCGGTTCAACCCCCGTAGTCCATCACAAAATGCTAATTAAGTTTTGCATTGGGGACATATTAGCATTAAAACCCGCTTTTCCCATCTGAAAGTAACCTTTATGGTGGAATTTTAGTGGCATTCCAATCAGCAAAGGATATTTGGATGAAAAGTGAACACCCATAACGCCATTAACTGTAAGCAAAAATCAAGCATTAATAATTTAGTAGGCTCAAATTGAGAAGGATGTAAATAAAAACATGTAGAGTATAAATACAAGATTTAAAAATACCGTATATAATATTTTGTAGTATATATATTTGTACTCTTACTAGCTCAATTTGGAAGGAGTACAAATACAAATATGTACAGTATAAATACATACAAAATAATACAAAATATAAAGCTTTGCACTCTACATATTTGTATTTGTACTCTTTTCAAATTAAGCATTAGGTTGCATTTGGAAACGATGCAAATGGAGTGTAAATCCCGGTTCAGGGTAAATTTGCACTCTAGTTCACTTTTGCCTGTGTGTGGCAATATTATATTCAAGTGGGCTTTTGATAAAAAAAAAGCATATGCTTTATTGGAATTCGTATTTGCACCCATTATAGCTAAAAGTTTGTTTGTTAAGAAGGTAAATTTGTCATGCAAAATTAACCCAACTTTGCAATTTATATGGATTTTACACTACATATTTGCATTCACACTTATTTGCATCGTTTTCAAATGCAGCCTTAGGCTCAGTTTGGAAAGAGTACAAATACAAATATGTATGGTGCAAATGCATACAAAATAATGCAAAATATAAAGCTTTGCACTCTACAAATTTGTATTTGTACTCTTTCCAAACTAAGCCTTAAGAACAATTTCAAGATTTAAAGGCTGTAGCGTAGGTCCTTATTTATCCTTAAGAAAGAAGGTTGTAGGCCATTATAGGAGTCAGAATATGGTACTCATAAGCCGTAAGGGCTGTTTATTTGCATTGAATTCCGAACTTTGAATGAATGCCTCTGATTATGTAATAATTACTTTTAGAGGTGTATATAGTTGGTGAATTTTTCTTGGCTATGAAGTTTGAATGTAGAGAATGTTGTTCTTAAATATGATTAATGCTAAGTACTGAAAATGACAATTGACCATTTTAACAAACTAATTAACAACTAATAAAATAAATATAAAAAAATATAAATAATGGAAATGAAAAATAATCATAAATAAGTTAATGTTTTTTAAAATTGAGCAATTATTAATTAATTAATAAATGTTTAAAATAAATAGTTACATAAACATTGATAAACAACTAGCAATTAATAATTAATTATTTTTTTAATATAAATATTAATAATTATTTTTATAATTAATTACTTAATTATTTTTAAGATATTAAGCATTAATTAAATAATATATTTAAAATAATTAATTAACTAACAATTAACAATTATGTATTTCATAATGAATTAATTAAAATAATAATTACTAAATAATTTAATGAATAATAAAATAAATATTACTAGATAATAACTAATTAAATCGGTAGTTAAATAATACATAGATATTTAATAAAGTAATAATTTATAAAATTAATTTATTAATAATATATTTAAAAAATTAAAAATAATGAACAAATTAATAATTAACAATTATCTATTTCATAATTCATTAACTAATTTTTAATTAATTAGTATAATAAATCATTAATTAATTTAATGAAAATAAAATAATATAAGGTTTTCAAATTGTAGGATTTATGAAAAGAAGAAACTTGTGAGGATAATTTTTAGAAAACAAATAATAAAGTCAATAAAAACAAGATGATGTAACATTTAAAGCTTAAGGAAACTATAATAAAGAACGTACTTATTACCTACGAAAATGAGTGATGATGTGACAGGCTGTAAACTATAATAAAAACTGAGCCTTAGCTTTCTATTTCTCTCCGATTTTTTACAAAAACCATTGACCCTATCACAAACAAGGTGCAGTTGCACAAGTCTGATCCCTCACCTGGCTCCATATTCGAAGGGACACTGAATGA
This sequence comes from Nelumbo nucifera, assembly GCF_055504915.1. Classification (NCBI taxonomy): domain Eukaryota; kingdom Viridiplantae; phylum Streptophyta; class Magnoliopsida; order Proteales; family Nelumbonaceae; genus Nelumbo; species Nelumbo nucifera. Next base: position 4,820,212 of record NC_142650.1, read on the forward strand.
CCATTTCAACTATGGTTCATTGAGAATTAGGGGGCAGAAAATTGTTTTATGTCCCGAGAAACATCGTGATAATTTGGCGTCAAAAAACAAACCAAAATTAAGGTGGTTCTAGAATAGAAAATTCACGACGAGTGGAACCGTGGAACATGCAAAATCTTGTGTTTTCAACCATGTCACAAAATTTTGGCTTATCTCAATCACCCTAGCTTTTAATATTCTTTTCTGGTTAGCACCCTTTTTATATTTGATTTACTTTGTTTCATCCAAATATTTGTACATTGAAATCAAACCCTACCAATAGCGCTATGTGGTGTATGGTGGTCCAGACCATATGATTTTGTTCAACTACACCATGGTGGGGCCAAATATTCCAAGTAATCAAGGAGATGCTTAACAACAACAACGTTCACTTTTAGCGGATAAAATAGTTAAATAAATGGTAAAATAATCAATAGTATAATAATATACTGATCGAACTAAAACTTTAACCATTGAGGCGCTTACAATTTCATTAAAATCTTATTCACTAAAAGATAAAAGAATCAGCTTTTCAATTCATACACTTCAGCTAAAATCAATAATGGTCCTAAGTTACTACAAGATCAGCCTATAATTTGCTGACAAGTAAGAAAAATACTGATCCCATTAATTTAAGTATGTATTTGGAATTGTGGACATTTATTCACTAAACTTTTGTATTTGATTTGTTTGTAAAATCGAAAAAAATAATAATGAACCTGTTTATTGACACTTAGGCGTTAGTGGATCATTAGGCACCAACCACATCAGAAAAACAGTGAATAAAGGCCTACCCAATTGCCCATTCTTCAGAGAGATAAAAGACCAAAACCATATACTAATTAATTGCCAAGTGGTATCACAGGTTTGGGATCACCTAGATATCCCAAGCAACCTCAAAGTCTCAAACCCAAGCCTCCAATAGGGACTTGGTGGAATGGTGGAAGAATTTACTAGAGGAAGACTTGGATAAGAAAAATCTCTGGTTATGAAAGAAATTAGTCACCACCTTCTGATTCATATGATTAATCCTCTCAAGAAGTGGCTTTAAATATAAAAGAATACATGGAGGTTAATACCACCCACGATGATCAAAAGAAAAGGAGAATTAAAACCCTTAGATGGATAAAATGGACATGCCCGGAAGCCAAGTATATTAAAATAAACTTTGATGAAGCAAGATGGAAATGGTGTGTAAGGATGCAAGTAAGAAACCATAGCGATAAATCCTTCGTGCCAAGAAGGACAGCTTTGGAGCCACAACCATTACAGTGGTTGAAACATAGGCCGCTCTTGAAGCCCATATACTTGCTCTTCAGTTCAACGAGCTAGGAATAATTATTGAAGGAAACTTGCTGCTCGTGATCAAGACAATCTAAGGATAATCGAAGACCCCTTCCAATGAAATACTGCCACGACACCTGTTTGTTTGAAACTCAAATTTTACAGAGCCCAGACTTAAACGACAGTCCCGACTCCAAAAAGTATTAAATTTTATTAACCCGCTCAATTTTAATTAATTCCTCCTTTCTTCTTACTCTTAACCGCCACCCCCACCCCTCCACCGTATCTCTTCTTCCTTCAACCCTCCTTATGCTCGAGGTGACTGTTGAGAAGAGATCCTAATTAAAACAAGTTGATGGAATCCTGGCAAAATGTTTCTTTGCTCCTAAAACTCCTAGTCAGAATGCTTCACTGTTGCTTTGCCCATATAGCTAAGGAATTGGATTTCTTTGAAAAAAAAAACACTCCTGTTAAGTAACTCTAAGTAACATCCTTAATTTCTCCGACAATATTCTGCACCCTTTAATATGGGCTTTAAGGCTTGTAGCTAGAGGTAATGCCAAGGGAATGGTGGTGCCGTCCTTAGAGAGGGTGGAATGTCTTTGGCACTGGGTGCATCGATACGGCTCATCGCACCATTTGGATGGTCTCGTCAGTTTTGGGCTCGCACTAGATGCAACATTGACGACATGGGAAACGGTAAGTGCATTATTTTGAGACTGCAATGGACTAAAATGTGCGGGTGGTGGCACACCACCCGTTACACTCGCCGAATTCACCAGTGTCACCAGCACTAACAATGATTCCTACAACGTAAGCCTCGTGGACGGCTTCAATGTAGGTATGGGAGTAAGGGCATCAGATGAGACAAGAGCTTGCCAATACGCTAGTTGCATTGTCGATCTCAACCATAGCTGTCTAGAAGAACTGCAAGTAACAAAGAGGGAATGAGAAGAGAAGAGGGAGGGAATGAGAAAAGAGAAACACAATTCGGATTTCTTGTTCACCTCTACCTCCTCTCCTCTCCTCTCCTCTCTACTAATCCACTTAAATCAGGCCACTTGTCCCTATTTAATTAACTATTTAGTTTTTTAAAACTAAATTATTTTTTATGCATTAATTTTTTAGAAAAATAAATCCCTACTTTTTAGTTACCATGACACATCTTTCCCTTTTCTCTCACCTCGCCTCGCCATTGGAAACCTAAACTAAGTAAAAATTAGAAGTACACCTTTCCCCTCTCCCCTATATGAGCATTCGTACTGTTGAATGCACTTGCAGGCAAACTTGCTCTCTTCAATGTCAAAGAAAATACAACTCTTATTTTGAGTGGACTAGAAATAAGCTTTTTTCAAGATTAAAACAAATACTCCTGCCACACGTATTTTTTTCATATTCAATAATCTACAATCAACTTTTGAAATAATCTCTATTTTATCTTTTTAGGAAAAATTTCCAATTAGTACCTTATACTTTATGTTTAATATCAATTTGGTCCCCGAACTTTAAAATGCAACAATTTAGTACTTAAACTTTCAAAATGTGACAATCCAGTATTTGCCATTAATCAGCAATTAACTTGTTGTTAAGTGACATTTGAAAATGACACAAATGCCTTTCAAATGTCATTTAATTTTCTTTATCAACCATTTTAATATTGACAAAAAGTTAAAAAGTCACAAATCCTTGCTTCTTCCATTCAAGAAAATTGGGATTACGTTTGAGTGGGCATCTTGGTGACCACATCTTTCTTGAATATAAGAAGCAAAGATTTGAGATTATTAGTTTTTTTGTCAATATTTACATAATTGATAAAGAAAATTAGATGACACTCAAAGCGCATTTATGTCTTTTTAAAAGGCCTTTGAGACAAGAGGGAAATTACATGGTTTCCCATCTGGTGTCAGGCCTTTATAGAGATTCATCTATATAATCTTGTTTTTTGTTCGGTGGAAAGATGAATATATGCACCAGATTTTGTTTCCTTTTTGAATTTCCAGTGACATACGTTACTCAAGGTTCATTTTCAGGAGTCCATATTAGATTAGCTACACTTGATAGCTGTATTAGAGGCTGATTAACCAATAATAACACCCCTTACGCTAGCCTTCAAATATATAACAGCCCACCACAACCATTCCAATCTCTCACTTGGCGTGCATGGATGATGTAGACTGAACAGCCACGGTGAATATATACTCTTCTCACACTTTAATAAAATTAATAGTTAAGATGATGCCTTTATTTTATTTTATCCATTTGATTGCATATAGCATGAACGAATAGAATACATTACCCTATATATTGTGATGTTCATAAAAGGGGTAAAATACAAAAATCTCTCATATAGTTTCATTTTAACAAATATTTTCCCTGAAATAACCCTATTTTAATTTGACAAAAACATCAGAAGATGACCGTTAAAAGAGGTTTTTGCCAAGTTAAAACAGGGTCATTTCATAAAATAATTATAAAAGGGTAGAATGAGTATTTAAAAAAAAAAAAAACTGATGCATCAATTTAACGGTTTCTATCTGGAAAAAATGACAAAATGGGGCTTTTGTTGAATTTCTCAAAAATTTAAAAAAGATATTTATTAAAATAAAATTATAGGAGAGGTTTTATGATTGTCTGAAACTTTAGAGAAGGTTTTTTGTATTTTACCCTAAATATACTCAGGTTGTGTGTAAACTGTAAAGCCATCTGGGTTTCTTGGAAATGCATGTTAAAGAAAATTGTGTGAAGTGTGAACTAATGTGTCACGTGGGAACGGGAAGTCGGCTCAAATTGTTGAATTTAGACGGTCAAAGATTTTTCTGGGTATGTGGTGGTTGTATGTTTGGACTATTTGGAGCAGCGAAATACACATATATGGATATAACTCGAATACCAAAAGATGGATTTTCCCCGTTAATTCACAACAATCCATTTTTTTGGAGACAATTACCAACATGAACATGAGCATGATAAAAGTAAAAATCACCTTTGGATATGGGGTTATCCTCCTCTTAAGTCTCAAATTATTTGCTTTGTCTTCTAAGAACAGAAGGGAATTTGGTGTAAAAAAGAGTTCATATTAGCGCCTCACAATGACACATATAACATCTGATACGTGCATGTGCATGCATGCACTAGGCGCACAGCAGTCGAAGACCCGACTAAAGTGGATAGCAGCAGAAGACCCGGTCATGTTAGCTCTTAGTTGGGATAAGCCTTAATCATTCAGTTTTAATTCTGTTAGAATAGATTAAGTCTTCAATTCTGTTTCCTAGATAAGTGCATTCTGTTTTTTTGTTGATAAGCTCCTAAGATTAAGGGGCAGTAGTTCCTATTTCTACTCCCAGTTTGTAGCACAATAAGGCTATAAATATAGCCTGAATGAATGGAGTTGGCATTGGCTTTTCTACAAACAAACTCTCTCTCTCTCTCTTCTCCTTATTCTAGATCCTTCTCCCTCTTGTTAGATAACTTGAGCGTATCATTGGTATCAGAGTCGGTTCAACCATGGACACCCGTGGAAAGACTAACGCGGAGTTCCACAATGAGGTAAATGAAACCTTAGCACGACATGAGTCGAGCATAGACCAAGTGAACACTGTCTTACAAGCAATGTTAACCGAACTCCAAGCCCTTCGAGCCTCACGAACCACTCCCAATACCACTCCCGAGACCAACCCCTTCGCCCATGAGGAATCCTCACACCCCTATACTTCCCGTTCAACCTCCACCCATGACCACCCTCATCAACACGTCAAGATGTCATTCCCAAAATTTAATGGGGATGATCCGAGCGGTTGGATTTACAAGGCGGAGCAGTATTTTGAATTTCAAAATATTATTCCGGACCAACAGGTGCAGCTAGCTTCCTTCCATTTGGAAGGCATCGCCTTACAGTGGCACAGGTGGTTGACCAAGCATCGCGGACCGCTCACATGGGAAGAACTCTCCAAAGCGGTGTTACAACGGTTCGGCCCCACCGACTACGAGGACCCATCAGAGGCATTAACTCGCATGAAGCAAACCACCACTGTGACGGCTTATCAAGAAGCCTTCGAGAGGCACTCTCACCGAGTTGACGGCCTACCCGGGAGCTTTCTCATTGGCTGTTTCATTGCAGGACTTCGTGATGACGTTCATTTAGATGTGAAGATCAAGCAGCCTCGAACCTTGATAGAGGCGATTGGAGTGGCCTGGTTAATTGAGGAACGAAATTACTTACAGCGGAGAGCTAGCTAGCCGGTTCGATCCCCATCAGCCATGACAACCCAGAAGGCATCACCCAACCCCATGGCCGGTGTACTTGGGCCTCCACCAAGCTCGCGGGCGAACCAGGTTTCCAGTGCTCCTTCCCCAACATTTCGGCGACTCACCAACCAGGAGGCACGAGAACGTCGTGAGAAGGGGTTGTGTTACTACTGTGATGAGAAGCTCACCCCCGCCCACCGTTGTGCATGTCCACAACTGTTCATGATTGAGGATCCAGAACCGGCGGACGTGGAGACTGTCGAATCAGAGGAAGAAAACCAAGAAGCCATCCCTGAAATCTCCTTCCATGCTATTGCAGGAGCTGAGCACCCGCAAACCATACGTGTTCTTGGGAAACTGAAAAACAAGAACGTGACAGTATTAATTGACGGCGGCAGCACCCACAACTTCATTGACCAAGCCATCGTCTCCAAGTTCGGGTTGCTAGTGAACCGAGACAAGAAATTTCAAGTTATGGTGGCCAACCGTGAAAAGATCGAGTGCATGGGGCAGTGCCGAGCTCTCACCCTCGCCATTCAAGGACACCCCGTTACCGCTGACTATTATGTTCTTCCCATCGCAGCATGCCAGTTGGTGTTGGGAGTACAGTGGCTAGAGACGCTTGGACCCGTCGAGATGGATTACAAACGACTAACCTTGACGTTCAAAAAGGAGGGACTCTCTTGCACCTTCCAAGGATTGGGACGAGCCAGCATCGAAGCCTTAACCAACAAGGAATGCAATGGGTTACAAGGTACGAGATTTTTTTTTTTCAAATAGTTCCTTCACATAGCAGCGACCAACCAGGTTTTCTTCCACCCGAGATGGACCACCTTCTCACCGAATTTTCCCATGTGTTTGAGCTGCCCACAAGCCTGCCTCCTAAACGACCACATGACCACCGGATTGCACTGCTTCCCGACAAAGGACCGGTTAGTGTGAGGCCATATCGATACCCGTATTACCAGAAGACCGAAATAGAGAAGATGGTGAAGGAGCTTTTGCAGACAGGGCTGATAAGACCAAGCAATAGCCCATTCTCATCGCCGGTTTTGCTAGTGAAGAAGGCTAATGGAGCTTGGCGGTTTTGCGTGGATTACCGAGCACTTAACGAAATCACTATTAAAAACAAGTATCCCATCCCCTGATTGATGAATTATTAGATGAGCTCCACGGCACCAAATTTTACTCCAAACTAGATCTACGGTCGGGATACCATCAGATTCGAGTGCAAGAAGAATACGTTCCTAAAACGGCTTTCCGAACACATGAAGGGCATTACGAGTTCTTAGTGATGTCGTTCGGCTTGACGAATGCACCTGCAACTTTTCAAAGCCTCATGAACGACCTCTTCCGCCCATACCTCCGGAAATTTGTTTTGGTCTTCTTCGATGACATTCTGGTTTATTCTAAATCATGGGAAGACCACCTATCTCATTTGAGAGTTGTTCTAACTGTATTATCCTCTAACAAATTATTTGCAAAAATGTCAAAATGTCAATTTGGTGTTTTGCAAGTCGAGTACTTGGGTCATGTGATTTCAAAACAAGGCGTATCCGTTGATCCAACCAAAATACAAGTTGTTCCCGCAATGCCTACACCGACATCAGCAAAGGGGGTTCGTGGCTTCCTCGGGTTAGCAAGATATTACCGGAAGTTCATCCGCGACTTCGGAAGCATTGCAGCTCCCTTAACCCAACTGTTGACCAAAGGGGGATTCCAATGGAACGAGGCAGCAGAGCTGGCCTTTCAGCAGTTGAAGAAAGCACTCACTTCACCGCCAATCCTACGTCTACCAGATTTCTCCCAACGGTTTGTGATTGAATGCGATGCGAGTGGAACCGGGATTGGCGCCATCCTCATCCAGCAAGACCGACCGGTGGCCTACTTCAGTGAAGCATTGAAAGGTTCAGCCTTAGCATTATCCACCTATGAGAAGGAGATGTTAGCTATTGTCAAAGCCGTTAAGAAATGGCGCCCATATCTGCTTGGGAAGCCATTCACAGTCCGCACCGACCAAAAAAGTCTTAAATATTTACTCGAGCAGAGGATAACCACACTGGCACAAACGCGGTGGCTGCCAAAGATACTGGGCTACAACTATGAGATTGAGTATAAAAAAGGGGTTGAGAACCAAGGTGTGGATTCCTTGTCACGTAAGGCTGAATTTCAGTTTCTTTCCATCTCTATACCACACGCAGACTGGTGGTCGACGCTACAGGAAGAGGTCAAACAATACACCTTTTATGGGGAATTGATGAAAAAGCGACCCTCCCACAAGTTGCTTCAACGGGATGGGGTATGGTTCAAGGGGGACAAGATTTATTTGAGCCCCGCCTCCACCTTGATTTCAAAGGTGGTGGCGGCGGACTGCCACTCATCCCCTGTAGGGGGACACTTTGGGTTTCATAAGACCCTCTCTCGCATCAAGCACAACTTCCTTTGGCCCCACATGCGTCAGACGGTGAAGGAGTTCTTGCAACAATGTGACGTATGTCAACGCTTCAAAATAGATTGTATGAAACCAACGGGATTGCTTCAGCCATTACCAATTCCTACTCAAATGTGGACAGACATCTCCATGGACTTTATCGAAGGATTGCCTCCCTCCAATGGGTACACGGTTATCATGGTAATTGTGGATCAGTTGACAAAATGCCCACTTCATTCCCTTAAAACACCCATTCACTGCCACCACAGTCGCGAAGGCATTTGTTGCCAACGTTGTCCGCCTACACGGAGTACCAACATCCATTGTTAGCGACCGTGACAAGGTATTCATCAGCTCATTCTGGAAGACACTTTTTCAGATGCATGGGACGAAATTGTGTATGAGCTCAAGTTACTACCCCCAAACCGATGGGCAAACCAAAGTTGTTAACCGGACGTTGGAGCAATATCTACGGTGCTTTGCAGGTGACCAGCCGCGAAAATGGTTAGAGTGGGTTCCTTGGGCAGAATACAACTACAACACCTCCACTCACTCTTCCACCAAAATGACACCCTTCGAAGCAGTCTATGGGATCCCACACCCTAGTCTCCTGACCTATGTACCGGGTACTGCCCGAGTAGGGGCAATTGACGAATACTTGCGTGACCGGGACATCATCCTACGCGAGCTACAACATAACCTCCAGGTAGCCCGGAACCGGATGAAATGTCAAGTGGACCAGCACCGACGAGAAGTCTCGTTCGTAGCAGGTGACTTCATGTATGTGAAGCTACAGCCTTGCCGGCAGACATCGGTGGCGTTTCGGCGTTCCATGAAGCTCGCCCCCACGTTATTTTGGGCCATACCCAATCATTGAGAAGATTGGTCCAGTAGCCTACCGCTTAGCCTTGCCCCCCGACTCTCAAATCCACAATGTGTTTCATGTCAGTTCGTTGCGGAAGCACTTGGGACCCATCACCCCTACTTCCACTCAGCTTCCTCCAATCTTGGATATTTCGACCATCCTACCCCAATCGGAAGCAATCCTGGATCATCGTATTATTCACAAGGGCAAATACCGCCCAAAATTCGAAGTGTTGGTCAAATGGATTGGGGCGTCAGCTGAGGATGCAACCTGGGAGAATGAATGGCGCTTCAGAAAATCTTATCTCGACTTCCTTGCGGACAAGGATCCTTCAGGGGGGGAGGAAATGATACGTGCATGTGCATGCATGCACTAGGCGCACAGCAGCCGAAGACCCGGTCAAAGTGGATAGCAGCAGAAGACCCGGTCATGTTAACTCTTAGTTGGGATAAGCCTTAGCCATTCAGTTTTAATTCTGTTAGAATAGATAAGTCTTCAATTCTGTTCCTAGATAAATATAGCCTGAATGAATGGAGTTGGCATTGGCTTTTCTACAAACAAACTCTCTCTCTCTCTTCTCCTTATTCTAGATCCTTCTCCCTCTTGTTAGATAACTTGAGCGTATCAACATCCCTATCTTATATTGAGAACATCTCTAGATGATAGCATGAGAGATAATGAGACTTCATGGGGAGATGTTTCCAATTCAAGGTTGGGATGTGTTATGTGGCATTGTGGGGCATTGAATATGAATTCTATAAAAAAATGGCAGTAAAGCTGATATCACATTTGTACCCCATGTAATGTGCCTCACAAACGCCCCACATGGCCACATGCACATCTAAGTGTGCATTGAAAACATCTCTCAAAGTTGTTAGTGGGAGATGTTCCCAATACATAGTCGGGATATACTGTGGGGCATGATGTGAATTCAGTAAAGCCCGCCGGTTTGAGCAGGGCCTACCCTCATCCTAATGAGCATTGAGAATTGGGTTGGGTTGGATAACTTTTGTTAAAGTTATGGGAAAATTTCACTTTAGTACTCTAAACTTTGGGGGTAGTGTCGAGTTAGTATCCGAACTTTAAAGTGTGTCACTGTAATACTTGAACTTTCAAAAAGTGTCAAATTGGTCTCTACTTTTAACCAACCCTCAATTATTTATTGAAAATATCAAAACTACCCTTTAAAAGACGACATTGTTTGTTGTCTTTTACCTTGAGAGGGAAACAAAGAGAAAAAATGAAATATGATAAAGGAAACAATAACTAAAAGCAAAGAAATAACTAGACAAGAATGTGTTTTAGATTTAAAAGTAGAAGACAATGACTTGTTAATCTAAAATCTCAAACACCTCAACGGGTTCAGCTTCAAGGTAGAAGACGATTAAAAGTGTATTATCTTGAAGGATAGTTTTGATATTTTAAATAGTGTACAGTTAAGTTGGAGTACTAACTTGACATTACCCCAAAATTAAAGGTAATGGAATTTTCCTTAAAGTTATTTAACTGCAGCGGCCAGGCCATGTAGGGCACCGTTTTTCATACAAAGTGACCAGTGACCAGTGACCAGTGACAAAGCAAGCGACGACAATGACCTTCTTACCTTAAAGAAAGGCAAGGCGGAAAAGCAAGCAGAGTCAGCAGTGAGGTCGCAGAACCCATAAAAGAAAAGAGCACAACTTTCAACTAGGTAGTGGTGGAATTTTAGATTTTTAGGGGCGGCTCTTGGCTCTTCACTCTTGCACTTCGCGCGGGTAAAATAGAAAAACAAGAATGAGTGAAAAACAAAACAAAAGCAATAATAATAGCAACAAAACAAGGCATCTTTTTGATTTTATTCGTCTGTTCCTTCCTCTCGCCTCCCTCTCTCTTTCCTTACCATCATCATCTTCATCGTCACTTCTCCTTTCACTTCATTCCACAAAAACCCTAGAAATTGGACCTCTGCTGATGAAATTGTAGGCTTTGGTTCGAGGAGCACAAGATGGGGTCTGTGATCGAAGAAGGTACGCTTGTCTCTAGCTTCTTCCCTTCGCCTAGAGCACAAGATGTAGTTTTTTTTTTTTTTTCCTTTTTTTCGGGATCGATCAAAACATCGATTGGCACCAAATATACCAATATTAATCACTGGCTTTATCCTGGAATTTTGCATCGATGCATCTGATCATGTCTATTCTTCATGGTTTATTATCCAGTAGGTGAGAGGGACTTGGAGAAAGGACAAGGGCTGAACCCGAATCCTTTAGCCGAGCCTTTGCATTCGCCATCCCCTACGTCGACGTCGACGGCGCCGGCGCCTGCTCTCGTTCTTTCCAATTCCGGTAAGAGGATCGATCAAGCGGGGAAGAAGAAGTACGTGAAGCAGGTGACCGGTCGTCACAATGACACCGACCTGCATTTGGCTGCGCAGCGCGGCGATCTGGTAGCGGTGAAACAGATTCTCAATGACATCGATGCGCAGATGGTCGGTACGCTTAGTGGAGCAGATTTTGATGCTGAGGTGGCGGAAATAAGGTCGGCGGTTGTGAACGAGGTGAACGAATTAGGAGAAAATGCCCTGTTTACCGCAGCCGAGAAGGGACACCTCGATGTGGTGAAGGAGCTATTGAAGTATTCAACCAAGGAAAGTACTTCGAGGAAAAATAACTCTGGCTTCGATGCGTTGCATATAGCTGTTAGTAACGGTCATCAAGGTGGGATTTTTTTATCCGCTGCCTTTATTTTTCTTCTCTTCGTTTAGTTAGTGGGATTTATATTTCTTTTAGCTCTATGTCTGTTTATGAGGAGGCGAGTATCATAAACATAAAAAAGGCCCTAAGAAATTAGAGTAATGAGAAGGGATTTAGTGGTACTGAGTCTACTGACTGATGACTACTGAGTAACTGAGATATTGATTTATTTCCATCTCTCTCTCTCAATCAAACGATCGATTGAAAAGTAATTGTGTTCAACTTTCTTTTCGCGCATTATGATTACATTTATATGTCAGGGTATTCATTTTAGGGGTTTTTATAGTTCAGTCCACCTCAGAAATCTGACCCCCACCGTATAGGGATTTTTATTACTTATTCGACATTGATGACAGATTCTACTTCATCTGTTTTTGGTAGCACCTTCTAGTTTATTTTTGCAAGAAAACAAATTAGTAAATTAGATATTTTACCAGAGGAAAAGGAAGACTTGAAAAAAAAATATATTTTTGAGGTTCCGGCCTCTACAAATCTCCTAGAGACACAATTGATTGCACAGTAGTAGTAGTGCAAAATAGCCAACTCCAAATGGTTGTCATTAAGGTCGAGTTCAGTTGAGATTAGTATCAATGCAAAAAGTATATTAGATTATTTAAAATATCTGTAATGATGCAGAGGGAAATGACCGTTGCTTGGTTCCATGGTAAAATCTCAAGCTGTCAAGCATGAGAACATGGGCTCAAGTCTGAGAGAAGCCACTTATGTAAAAATGCCAAAGGTTGGGTTCCATATCCAATCCACTCTCCTGAGATCTGTGATATCCGTGCAAGGATGCCATATCATGTTTAGTGTAAATTTGGTATCTGATACCATATCCATCCATGAAATACATATTTACTGATAAAAAAATACCATATCCATCCATGCCCTTGTTATATCTGGTATGGTAACATAGGCTGAGATCCCAGATAGATGGGACCAACATTGGGTAATGGTCCTTACAGGGATTGAGGATGGAAAAATAAAAAATCCCAAAACTTCAGAAAATTAATGGTGGAAGGGGATTCAAAGGTTATAGTGGTATGGCTGAAGGACAACACTTTAGGCTCCATCTGTTTGCGGTGTAAAACCTCATCGATGTAAAAGTTCACTGCCGGTTGGTTTTGTCAGTGTTTGGATGGAGTGGAGTTTTACATCGATTATCAATGTAAATACTACATCGGTTTTATCGATGTAGTATTACATCGATTAATCACAATTTTTGAAGCTCAGTGGTTCAGAAATTTTTAAACTGTTCGGTGACTCCAATGGACTTTTACATCAATGAGGTTTTTACATTGCATACAAACACAGCCTTAGGTGCTAGGATACATTTTTTTATCAGTAAAAGAGAAGTTCATTAAGATAAGAAATTATAAATTATAGATTATGAGTAACCTCGGCCACCCCACTAAAACTTAAGTTGCCACCTATGACTTTTTGATTTCTCATCCTTACAACTGAGCCCAAAAACACTGATCCCTTTTTACCCCTTGTTTTGCTAGCTGTCTACAAATCCATTTGCCGCTCTTGGAGTCCACTGAAATGATAGCTGCAAGTCCTTGGAAATGCTTTTAATCTTCTTGATATCATTTCTATGCAGCCAGGGTATCTTTTCAGTTTGCTTTAGCCAGCTTATCACTACTTTGGAGTCGCCTTCCACAACAAGCTTTTGCACCCCCAGCTCCTTAGCTTTTTGGATCCCAAATACCACTGCCTTTAGTTCAGCTGTAGTGGAATAACCCATGCCAATAGGGCCTGAGAACAGCCCCACTACAATCCCCTTGTCATCTCTAAATACACCAATTCCAGTTCTTCCCGGGTTGCCAACAGTATGGCTGAGGAGCTAGTAAAATGATCAGCCAACAGTATGGCTGGTGCATTAGCATGGCAAGAGGTTAATAGAAATAGATGCATGGGAGATTGGGAGATAGTTCTTTGCACTGCAATAATAAAGAAATAAAAAAAGAAGGGAGTAGGTAGTGGCTGCTAGTCTACCAAAAGAGGTTCTTGGTACAATCCCATGTTTATACCTTATTTTTATCCTATAAACTAATAGAATTATGTTTGTTTCTGATAAAAACATTTAGTAATGGCCTTAATATGGTCATTACGTAAAAGATCCCTGTACCTATGCAGAAAGCATTCTTTGCTTTCCTAAAACTTAAAAAAATATGATGAGTATAAGTATGCATTTTGCATAAATTTGGACCTACTTATTTGTGCTAATCTGCCTTCCTAAGTACAGATATTATCATCCAAAAGAGGTTCTTTTATTTAATTATGGACTTGGTTTTCTATTGGCAAAAAAGGGTAAAAGCATCTTGGATTTCCATATCATTTGCATCTGCTGAAGGATTGAAGTATAAAGGATATTTGAAGGAAAAAATTAAATACTTGATGATTGGTTGATGATGCTGGATCACTCATCATGGATTTTCTGATGGTGCAATTGGATTTTGAGAGTATGGATTTGTCTTTTTTATAAGATATTGTTGTAAGTCATTTCAGGAGTTGTGACTTGTGAGTGGATGTTCTTTTGAGCTAGGTTTTTATTCTTGAAGACTTGGTTAGCTTAGGACTTTAGGCTACTTTGGCTCTATATGAGTTTTTTTTTTTTTTTTGGATCAATTTGGCTCTATATGAGTTTTCCTTTCTCCATTGTGGGGGTTAATGGTTCCATTTGTGAATATATCCAGTCTATTCTTGCTGTAACAAGATATGGATTGGCTATTTTTTCTTTAAGATTTCTGGTCGTCATATAAGGTATGGCTTCAAGCCATTTCATGAGTTGTGAGTAGATGTTGGGAGTTGAGGTAGGTTTTTACTCTTGAAGAGAGGATTAGTTTAGACTAGTGATGATTTTGGCTCTATGAGATTTTCCCTTTCTCCATTATGGGGGTTAATGGTTCTACATGTGAATATATTTGGTCTGTTCTTGCTGTTATATATAATAAATTTATGGGAACCGAAGAAGGAATTGTTCTAGCAGTATTGTAGAAAGCTTTTATATCCCAGTCTTAATGCTGCAATTTGTGATGCTAATTTTGTGCAAATCCTAGAATATTGATTGTACTATTGTAGGAAAGCAAAATACATTGACCATTTGAATAGTTTACTGTTTTCAAAAAACCTTTCTGTTTGTGAACTTGATATATCTAAACAAAACCAGGTAAATGACTGTTGTAGTGACTATTTTTATACAGCTGTTGTCCAGGTGCTACTAGACCATGACCCAGGGCTAAGCAAAACAGTTCTTCCATCAAATGCAACGCCTCTTATAACTGCAGCTACCAGAGGGCATACAGCAGTAGTTAATGAGTTGCTATCAAAAGATTCTAGCTTACTAGAGATTTCCCGTTCCAATGGGAAAAATGCATTACATTTTGCTGCTCGACAAGGGCATGTTGACATTGTAAAGGCACTACTTGACAAGGATCCACAATTGGCTCGAAGGACTGACAAGAAAGGGCAGACTGCATTGCATTTGGCTGTTAAAGGGACCAACTGTGAAGTTGTAAAGTTGCTTCTTGAAGCAGATGCGGCTATTGTGATGCTCCCTGATAGATCTGGTAACACAGCATTACATGTGGCAACCAGGAAAAAGCGAGCAGAGGTATTTTGTGAGTTTGATGCATCTTAATCATTATATCTATAGATTTTTCTTTTTGGTAATCTTCTGCCCTAGTTCTGTGACATTGTTTACCATTTATCACTTTTGGAAATGATGACTTTTTTATAAAAGATAAAAAAGAGATACAAAAGAGAGATCCAAGGCCATAAGGTCTCACAAGACCTTTAAGCTGTTGTGCTGCATACCCAACATATTCTCAAAGAAAATGAAAAAAGCTAGGGGTGCAAGTTGGCTACCAAATTTGAATAATTTACACTGCATCAGGCCTAGGCTTTTGGTCTGGATCCATTCAAATTTTAACAAATACCCAACCGGAGCGCACCCAAGTTGCATCCCTAGAAAAAGCTACCTAATCTTCTAATGTGGAACCTAGATACAAGTCACTTCGAGCAAGCCTTTCTCTAGATGGGAACTGAGGCTAGATCATTAACAAATCTCCTACTTGAGGCTGTTGATTGTCCAGGTCAAACTGATCATACATACATATGTATATACACACATGTAGCTGTGTGTGTGCGTGTCTATGTAAAAGATACATGAATGTATACATATATGATTGGGTATATCTATATGTGTATTAGCATATGAAAAAGATACCTCCCAACACTTGATATATATTCATGGTTTACTTGTAATAATTTCATATAAGATTTTTAAAATTGTTATTTAATAGGGTAGGGGTATGCAAGATTTTGAGCAGAGACAACAAGAGAATTGAATTGGCAACTTTATAGTCAAGGTACCATGCTAAAGGCCTATTGGTTATAATCTGGTTTTTTATTGGGTCAGAGCCAATAAGCTCAATTAATAATAGAGTTGGTTCTTGGTCTATTACTTACAAACCCTATTATAGGGTCTGTGCTTTCCTACCAAAAAAATTGTACGTCTGGGCTGGAAATGGTGTATTTTTGTGTCATTTTGGGACTGTCTCTACCCTGACCTGGCCCAGACCCAGCCCTACTCCTAATCCAGTGGAAAGAGATGTTCCATCTGGTTGCCCAAGACCATCTCATTCCTCTCTCATCCAACCCACCATTACCTGAGAGTTACCATCCACCTCCACCTTAGAGAAGTCGAGTGCAAAAGAAGGGTGAATGCCCTTCATAAGGGGGGGGGGGGGGGGGGAAGACAGGAGATACATTTGTTGGTTTTATGTGGAGTTTACTGTTGTCTAGTCGGTTTGATTACCTTAACATTTTCCTTGCTTATCTCCATTCTTGACTTCACCGTACTGTATCATTCATTGGTTTTCTATATATAACTAATTAGTAAAGTAGGCATGCAAGGTTGTGAGAATGATTGTTAGGGGATTACTCCAATGTTTTCATGTAGTTTCTAATCAGTCTTTTGGCTTCTATATGTTTCTCCCTCTACTTCCCATCTTCTATGTACTCCTTTATCATCATCATGATTATAGTTACCCTCATTATTTCCATTAATTCAGCATTTGTATTAATATTGAGTAATGACAACTGCATTAGAATCTTAAAATGAATAAATTGAGTAATGGTCTTGTCTTGTTCTCCCTTTCATCTCTTGTAGATAGTGAATGAGCTATTGCAGCTTCCCGACACCAATGTCAATGCATTAAACCGAGAGCACAAGACAGCCTTTGACATAGCAGAAGGACTCCCTCTTTCTGAAGAATCCTCTGATATGAAGGAGTGCTTGGCCCGCTGTGGAGCGGTAAGGGCAAACGAACTTAACCAGCCAAGGGACGAGTTGAGGAAGACAGTGACAGAGATTAAGAAAGATGTCCATACTCAGCTAGAACAGACAAGGAAAACGAACAAGAATGTAAGCGGGATTGCTAAGGAGCTGAGAAAGCTGCATAGAGAAGGGATTAACAATGCTACTAACTCGGTAACTGTAGTTGCAGTGCTGTTTGCTACAGTGGCTTTTGCAGCTATTTTCACAGTGCCTGGTGGGGACACTGATGAAGGGATGGCAGTGGTGGTGGGGCATGCATCTTTCAAGATATTCTTCATATTTAATGCTGTTGCGCTCTTCACGTCGCTGGCAGTGGTGGTGGTACAGATCACTCTGGTTAGGGGGGAGACAAAATCAGAGAGGCGGGTTGTGACAGTGATAAACAAGTTGATGTGGTTGGCATCGGTGTGCACCTCTGTAGCATTTATAGCCTCAGCTTACATAGTAGTGGGGCGACATAACCATTGGGCTGCCATCCTGGTTACTGTTGTAGGTGGAGTGGTAATGGCAGGAGTTCTTGGCACCATGACGTACTATGTGGTGAAGTACAAACGGAATCGGAAGATCAGGAGGAAGGAGAAGAAATACTCTAAAAGGAGCGCATCCAACTCGTGGCCTCAATCAGAGCTTTCTGATTCCGAAGTCAACCCTATTTATGCCATATAATATAGGCTAATTAATTAATAGGCAACCAACCCACCTCCCCAAAGGCAGTATTCTTCTAAGTTCAATCTTGTGTTTCTAGTATGTAACAGAATGAAAACCAGAACAAACGATTTCTGTATGAGGTATTTTGGCCATGTACTTCTTCTTCAGTGCTTCTTGTACATATAAATTCTGGGGTGCTTTTTGCTTGTGACCTCTTGTCACAAAATGCCGGAACCAGCTCAGGAGTCAGGACGAGGACGTCAACGAAACACATTCCCTTCCTCTTCCTTGTCCTGAAAATTTTTATTTTTCCTTTGAACTTGTCAGCCATACTATCAAACTACTTGTTCTCCTCTCGTTTGTGAGTTGTGATATTCCTTGTTGCTGTTCAATGTGGCTCATCTCATGGTCTTACTGCAATTACGAATTTGTTATGATTTAAAATCTTATGAAAATCATAAAATGTTATTGGAATTTGGTCTTCCGCCTCTACCTCTTTCATCTTTTTCATTTTTTAAGGCTCAGTTTGGAAAAAGTACAAATACAAATATGTACAATGTAAATACAAAAAACATCTAGTCACGTTTTGTATTCAATCAGCTTGCAACGACAAGGCATTTCTTTTGCAATTTCACTTGTGGGCTTGTCGCCTATGGTCGACTTCCATTTGTAGCAAAGGATGATCTCAAATTTAGCAAGTCAAAAGCTACAAATTAAAAGAAAAAACGAGTTTGACAGCTTAATGACTCAACTATCTTCAAATGCTTAACCTTTTGCTTCAGTTTTCGCAGTTCAAAAAATCACTCAACTCAAGCCAAGGAAAACAACTGATAACCATAGTCGAACTAGAGTAGACAAACATACATTGAAACAACTATCACAGGATTCACAGCTCACCGGATCCTGCCCCTCCTCTCCTTTTGGGATGGTAGCATTTATTTTAATATGCGGGTTTACCACTTAATCCCTCGGATTCTAATGTTAAACCGTGAGACCATGAAAATGGGCCTCTGTTTCAACTCCGCTCGGGTATGGGTTCGCATCTGCCCCCCACAGACTTGCCCCCCAAAAAGTCCCACAAAACCTATGTGCGACGCGTGTCATGATACACGTGCACTAGGCGCGACGCGTGCGGACTCCTTTTCATACCGTTTCCCGTACCTCCGTTAATTCCTCTCTCTTCCAAAAGGGTTTTTTCTCCCATTCTACTTCGAACTGAAACCTTTGACGCCCAAAAGGGTTTCTAGCACCTCCGTTTCCAGTACCTCTGGTCGAGTTCCGCCGGCCGACGCCGACGGCCATACTGGAGGAGGTAAGTAGATTTTTGATGTTTAAGAAGTAAAATAAAAGAAAGCCAGTTTCGATTAATAAGTGTTCGAGTTCCTAACTACTTCCCACGAAAACTTCGACGACGTAACCTTGTTATGCAACTAATGCTGTTTTAAGAAGTAAAATAAAAAAATTACTATATATATTTATATATATGTTTTTTAAGCCCAGGCGGTGATTTTTTTTTTTTGGGAAAATGCCCACACTAATTCATTCAACAATCAAAGTTGATTGTAAGATCTTAATTGGAACAAAAGTAACTGAGAAGGAATCGGGGTGATGCGACAAAATACACCTGCAACTAGAAATGAGCTTAAGATTAATGCTCTAAGTCCAAGGAGAGTGAGAATAATCCCCCAGCAAGAGTTTTACGATAATTTCTGCATCATCTTCAAACATAGCATTGGAGAGACCGAGAGAAATTGCAAACTGGATAGCTTCAGACAAGCTAAGGTGAGTGAGAAGAATCCCCCAACAAGTGGTGCTATCAAAATGAATTTTAATGGAGCCCGTAAGAGGTCTCGTCCAGGTTGTAGGCAAAGCATGAACCGAAGGGGCAAGAGGTAGTGATGTAGAGATAACACAATCAACTCGGACGCCAAGCAAATCAATTAGGTCTGAGCTAATCGACCGGAGGTGCTGGCGGCCGGTATGGCTGTCGGCGTCGGCCGGCGGAACTCGACCGGAGATGCTGGAAACCGTTTTGGGCGCCAAGGGTTTCAGTTCGAAGTAGAATGGGAAAAGAAACCCTTTTGGGCGAGAGAAGAATTAACGGAAGTGCTGGAAACGACGTGAAATGGAGTCCGCACGCGTCGCGCTTATTGCGCGTGTGTCATGACACGCGTCGCGCATAGGTTTTGTGGGATGTTTTTGGGGGGCAAGGCTGTAGCGACGGGATCTGCTTCACACAAATGGGCGCCTCACAGGCACATCTACCATACATTGGGAACATCTCCCGTGAATAATAACTAATAAATACGGGAAATGTTCCTAATGCATGATAGGATGTGCGTCTGAAGCGCCAAGTGTGAGGAGCAGATCCGGTCTCAAGTAAGTGGGGGACAGATGCGAACCCCTCGCGTATACATTGATATTTTCCACGGACAGACGGATTGACGGACACGGTGTACTACTGGTGTAGAATCGAACGGGTCGCTGAAACTGAAAGTAAAACTTCTCTGACTGTCGTTGCGCCCGGATCTCAATTCATCAACCTGTTGCTTTACAAACGCGCTTTTTTTTAATGGAGAAATCGGAGGCTGATGTGAGGACTGAGGTCCATCCTCCCTCATACATGCTCCTGCTAACGTGCCCCTCTGGTCTCTCCCAGGCGCAGGTTAGTCTCTTCACCTTCTTAGCTTTACAACTTCTTTCCTTTGATTATTGTTTATCCTGGTTAATTTTTCTGTGATTCGTCACAGGCTACAGATATTACTCGTTAGTTGATTCAGTAATCTGGATCCAGTTGATTTGACGCTTTCCCTTGATTTATTTAAAATTTATGTTTGCTGTTGAATGAAGCTTTCTGTAGATTTCAGTTCTTCATACGACCGGATTCCCCACCCTGACATTTACTTGGAGAACACCATTTCTGAGGTAACATACCATACCTATGCCTTTTCTTTTGTTTTTGAATTCTAAGTTGTTATTAACTTTACCTCATTAGTTGGGTAAAGTTCGTTATGCTCTACAGAGCACTCCCTTGAGTATACAACTCAGCTTAATGCGTTTATTACATTTTTTTTTCTTGTATAGATTTGGGATCGACGTCTTAAAGAAAATCCATCTCTATATAATGGCAAAAAGTTCAGGGTATGCTATTCTTCCACATCAATTTTGCCTGTTTGAACTTGGTTTTCTGTTCATGCACCTCCATTGTTCACCATTTGATAATGGAAATAGAAAATCTGAATTGCTTGGAAGACACGAAAACTTTCTTGGTAAGAGAGGTATATTTGTGTTCAATGTATGAAGAAGGAAGGAAGAAACTAAAATATACACATTAGATTGGTGATCAACGCTTGTCTATTGGGAAGCAAACAAAACGGGTGACGGGAAGGGCTTAAGTTATTATTAGATGCTATCTTTCTTAGGATCTTCACAGTAACTGTTAGAGGAGTGATAGTTGATTGTAGAAGTACCTTTCTGGTGGTTTATCCATCAATACTGGATGCCAGGATGCAACACATGAATAGGGAGTTAGTGCTACAGAAGGGATAGAGACATGCTGCTAATCATAAGAGTTACTGCTACAGAAGGGATAGAAAATTTCTAGGATGTAATTTAGCACAGAAGAATAAAAAAAAAGGATTTTGAAGTGGAAGTATGAGGAGTTGAGGGGGAAACACATGAATAGGAGTGGTTATAAAATGTGAAAGATTTACATGAACATTCTATTTCAATCACATATTCCAAATATGTTCTTAGATACAAACAAGGAAGATAATAAAGATGTGCCAAATTTAATTTTTTTGGGTCTGAGGAATTTTCACAGTTTGAGATACAGATTTGCAGATATTTCCAGAAAATCAACTTTTTTTAATAGTCAGAAGGCTGGCTATCTTCCATTTTTGTCTATTTCAACACACCTTTCTCTCTCTGTCATCTTTTCTCTATTAATACATCTTTACTTATATCCACAGGCATTTAAAAGTTGACATTCTAATGCATGATTTACCTTGAAATTTACTTTAATTGACATGCTGAGCATTAGTAACTCCTATAATTTGGTCTCTATATATATTTTACAGTATGGAGGTTATCTCTTGCAAAGTACTACTGGTTCTAACCATGGGCCCCATGTATGTCTCCACCTTGGTTTGACGGATTACAGGTCTGCTCTTTCCCTCTCTCTCTCTCTCTCTCTCACTGTGCACAAAGTGGCCTCTCTCAGTCTTTTTTTTTTTTATCAGTGAAACTCTCTCAGAATGGGTAGATAAGATGGCACAACTTTTGGTTACAAATAATACAAGGGAAAATAGGAATCACTATTTATTTTAAATGGTAGACTAGGTTCCAACTAGGCCCACAGTACAAACATAAGCATTTTGGTGGGAATACCCATCAAGTAAATAGGAATTGCTATTTACTCAGTGCTTTTCATTTCCTCTTTTCCTAGGACAAAATAGAGGCTCAACAGCTCTATTTTCTGATTTTTGTTTTCTTTCTTCCATTTTATCATGAGTAAGTTGATTTTTTATGAATGAAGTTTATACATTTTTTATGAAGATTATAGACAATTGATAGTGAAAGATGGTTGCTGATTGCTATGGAACCTAGGGAATTAGCCTAGGATTCATGGTTTTTATTCAAAATAAAAAATCCCATCACCTAGGTCCCCCCTAGGTGACGATGCGCTCCCCTACCACCTAGCCTCGCCTCAGCGCCTTGAAAACTTTGGCTTTAAGTATAAGCATTTCCATAGGCAATGGGAATATTTATCTTTGATCATAATTTTGATGTACATGGTTTTTGTTCAGCCAATGCATTTTTGGCTTGTGATTTGTTGGTGAAGAACCTCATATTTCCCTACCTATCTCTATATTATTGTTGCGAGATTTTTTCTGGTGTTTATCAGAACTAGATACCAATAATATACTGTTTATTCCAAATTCTATTTAATTAGGCTTGCACCTCAAATGTAAAGATGATATTTTCTTCGTTCTTTTTTTCATTCAATGTTCTTTTATTCAGATAATCTACTTATTTTTCAGGACATTTGTAGGTACAAACTTAAATCCTTTGTGGGAGAAATTTCTTGTTCCTTCAGAAGGTAATGTTGCATGCAAATAATTTTTAGTTCATAAATTATGTGCATTTTATTTAGTAATTTTGTTTTTCGACTGTTTATACTTCAGAGATCACAATTGATTTTTCATGATAAAAAAGAATTTATTGATACAAACTAGTGTGAAGTACAGTAGCCTTACTGTTGAGTCTCATGGCCTGGATTGCAAATAAGGTTCTCTTTCTCAACCAGCCAGAGACCACATTTGTTTGGTGACCAACAATTACTTGTATTAGTTTGGGTGCGGATTATGTGCATGTTTGGGTGTCTTTGGATATTTATGGGCATCAGGGTTATCAGTAATGTTTAAGGTCCAAGAAAGTCCAATTTCTTGAGCACTACTAGGTTCTCTTTGGATAGTGGGAATGGATTCGTAGTTGTATTTTGTTTCCGGTTTAAATTTTTTGGAATTTAGATGATTAACCCCCCAGTTGTTTCTAACATCAGGTAGAATGTGGCATCCAAACTTCCAAAGACTAAAAAGTAAAAAACAGGTGTTTTGCCAAGTTTGGCTCTGATGATGGAATCTGGAGACTCATGGGATTGGTCCCTCATGATCCCTCAATTCTGTCACTAATTCCATTTCCACTCAGATTCTAATGTAACCTTAGAATAACATCTCCGGTTCATTGCAACTTCATTGCTGAAAGTTAACCATTTGTTTGTGATAGGTATGATCTTGGTTTAAAATGTCAACATGTTTCTTAATGTTTCCATAAGCAGAAAGTTTAGCTAGAGGCGGGTTCAGAGAATTGATGTGTACTTCTTTTCATAACAACTATCAAGAGTTTTCTTTTTAAATAAACAATGGAGAAAATAATGGGTTGAATAATTTCAATACCAAGACTTCAAAGAAGCACTCATGACTGGAAGGCTGATGAACTACTATCTCTGACGGCAGAGATCAATAGGATGAGCTTGAATGTACATAGAGCTGTCAATTGGTATTAATTGGTTCCATATGATAGACCCAGAACCGTCCCATCTCCCATTTATTAATTGGGAGTCTGGGACAATCAGGTCAGACCCAGTTATTTTTGAGATCCATAATTACCTATATAATAACAATTTAAAACTTTATTTTTTTATAATACCTTAATAAAAATGATTATGTTGATAAAACAAGTGTTTTAACCTAAATTGCCATATATACAATTGATAAAATTTACCCTTTTGGACATAAAATATAACCAAATTTACAAGAAAACCAGGAGGCTTTTATATACTATTAACTATATAATCAGTTTGGATCTGAATTGGTTCAGAACAGAAATAACAGTCCCAAACCAATTATTAATCTAGAAAAAAACAACAGAAATAGAGCCAAAGAGTCTCTAGGAATAAGGCTAGTTACCTAGATTACTAGTGTCTCTAGGAATAAGGCTAGTTACCTTAAAAAGGTTGGAATAGTTCAAAGAGTCTTATTAGAGAATTTGTAGAGTTATGAAATGGTGAAAGTGCAATCACGTCACTTTTGTGTTAACCTATTTATTAGAGGTTAAATCTTGTCTGTTTTGCATGAATTTGGTATTATTAGATAGATTATCAAGTAATCTATCCAACAAGACCAAGATTGTATAAACTGGTGTAAGGGCACGTGCTATGCATGTGTGCAAGTGTAAAATATTTGGAGAACTGCTCTTTGTAAGTATTAACATTACATTACTTTGATTTAACTTTTGTGACCTGCATGGAAACCAAGGTAAGTATCAGCATTATGTAGTATAGACATGACATGTTTCAAGAAAGTTATGGTCAATTTAGTGATAGGGTTTAAGTCTGTGATATCATCATTTGGCCTTTAACAACCAGTTTGTTGCAGATTTTCACATATCCAGATTTCAAGATTGCCATCTTGAGAAAGTATTATGCATACTTTCTTTAGTCTTTTAAGACAATGATATGGTAATTAAATGCTTGGTATTACATGACAAGTCACCTTGTTGGTCCCAATCCCATATTGAATTCTCAAACAACAGATATTTTTATTTCATAAAAGTTACAACAGCTTACATTTTGGACGGTGTATTTCTTAATCCTAATTGTTAACGAGACTTTAGTTCCCTTGTTGTCTATTTGATTAATTTATCAGTCTGCCTAAATTTCTTGGAGCTTCTTCTAGTTAGGATTTTTAATCATTCATGGTGTGGATCAGTGTTTTAAAAGGTGTGGGAGGCATACGCCTGGAGGCGCACCTCCAGGCGAGGCACCCCCAAAATGCCTTGAGGTGTACACCTCATATGTTTTTTTTCATGAGGCGTTAGAGGCATACACCTCATGCGCCCCATGCAGACCTCATATAAAAAGACAAGAAAAAAGAAAAAAAAGGGAAAGGAAAGGAAAAGAAAAGAAAGGGAAGGAAAGAAAAAGTAAGAAAGATAAGGAAAAAAAAAAGAGAAAACGAAAGAAAAGGAAAGGGAAGGGAAGAGAAGATAAGGGGAAATGAATATA
The DNA here is from genome assembly GCF_055504915.1 of Nelumbo nucifera. Classification (NCBI taxonomy): domain Eukaryota; kingdom Viridiplantae; phylum Streptophyta; class Magnoliopsida; order Proteales; family Nelumbonaceae; genus Nelumbo; species Nelumbo nucifera. Next base: position 4,845,343 of record NC_142650.1, read on the forward strand.
AACAAGTGCTATGCATCTTCATTCTTTTTAATATAAAATATTTTTATTAGAAATAAAGAAAAATGAGATCCTCCTTCCTCTTCTTCCCCTCCTCATCCCCCTCCTCTTAAAGAGGCTTACGCCTCACACCTCTAGGTAGTGGAACACCTCGCGTCACGCCTCCACATTTTAAAACATTGGTGTGGATATAGTTCTAGCCCTTGATGATGCATGCTGTTTAAACTCACTAGTTTTACTGTTTTGCAGATGACTCCATACGATGTCAACACTGCTCAACTCCCTTGGGTAATGGTGCAGTTGTAGAGACAGCCGATAGAAGGATCCTTGTGCTGCAAAGAAGCAATAATGTGGGGGAGTTTCCTGGATACTTTGTTTTTCCTGGTGGCCATTCAGAGGTATCACTTGTAAAATTTAAAATCTATCACCAAAAATAGTTTCATAGTTTTCATAGTTGTCTGATTTCTCTAACTTTTTCTGGTCAAGAGTTTATGTTCTATTTTCTGATTCATGTATCTGCACTTTTTTGCCACCAATCTTTCCAGTGGCAATAGTCTTCCTTTTCTGTTGGGCCTTAGAACTTGGGATGTGTGCTCTTCCTGTTTAGTTTATGATTTCCAATTTTCCACTTGTTTATAGGTGGTTGCTCTTTTTTTTTATTTAAATTTTTGCCTAGCGAGTGAGCCTGTCTTACCAGTGATCTGAATTCTCATGGAACTTGAACATTTGTCCTCTAATGGTTATTTTATAGGTGTAATGTTTATTTGCCCCATGAGTTCTTTTACTTTTTTTCTCTTGCAGAAAAGTAATGTCCATTTAAAGCAGAGATTGTTAATAGTTGCTTTTTTCTTTCTCATGATTGGCAGCCTGAAGAAATTGGAATAGCATCTCATCAGTATGACAAAGACTTGACAGACTCAGGACATATAAACAGGAAGGTTTCTCAGGAAATGTTTGATGGAATTATTCGAGAAGTAATTGAAGAAATTGGAGTACCCACAGCTTCTCTTGTTAAGTTACAACAACTTTGCTGAATTGGGGAATAACTTCTTTCACTTTATTCTTTGCAATAAAATTGTCTTTTATGCCGCTTCTAATATCTGATTGTTTAAATCAATAGTGATTGTGGTTTCATCTTTATCTCTCCCTTTCTTGTTATTTACTGGAATTGTATTGCACATGCATTTATTGCTTTCATGACAGTATTCATTCCCTTTTGTTCTCTCACATATGAGCAGAGGTAAGGTTGTGCGGTTGTGTTCTAACTGGATTGTGCTGCTATAATAATAAAAGTACCTTCCTTTCTATTTGTGGGTGCAATACATGGCAAACTTCTGCCTTGTCATTAAGAGAAACATCACTAATATATGAGTATGGATTTCATCAAACAGTTTCTTCTCATGACAATGACCTTGACATGCATATCTGCATAATCATAATTTGTTATGTAGCCACCATATTCTTTACTTGGAAAGCAGCTTTGGAAATGTTCACTTTGTGCTCTCAAACATCTTATCAGCCCTGCAAGTAATGATATGCTTGCTTCTTTTGTCTTAGGAATAAAGATTTTCTTGCCATGTTTTCCTATTTCATTCAATGACTTGAGATGCATAGTATTTTTTTATCAGGTTGGTTTGCTTTGGATTCTCTGCTCCAGATTGCTTGATTAATTAATTAATTATTTTTTTATGGGAAATGGTAACTTTCATTAATGTTTAAGGAGATTAAGTACAACTGTCACCTTCATAAGCAAGGTGACCCCTCAACAAAAATTAAACACACATCCAAAAAAGGTTCTCACTACCAACTCCTTGCTTTGATAAAGTATCAGCCATTGCATTGGCTGATCTCCTAGTCCAATTAAAACAGACCTCCAGCTCCCTTTTAGGTGCATAATTTCCCTTACAAGTTGTCTAAGGGACCAAGTGCCCAAATTGTTTGATTGCATCCATCCTATTACCAATTTCGAATCTCCCTCTACTTCCAATTGTTGGAAACCTAGTTGTTTAGCCAGTTTGAGCCCCTGTAGGAGTGCCAAAACTTCTGCTCTAAGAGAGTCTCCCACGCCTATCGGGCCAGAAAACAGAGCCATAACTCTTCTTTCCCCATCTCTAAAGATACTTCCATGCCTAACTGGTCAACCAAAAGAGCCAAGATCATGTGGAGGTGTGGTAGGGCTGCAGTGTGTTGGACTATTTGGGGGGAGGGAAATTCAAGGGTATTTTCTAGTAAGGAGAGAAGCTTGGAAGTAATCATATAAACTATCCACATTGGGTGATTCACTAGTTAAAAACCTTGTAATTGTTTGCAGTGTTCTCAGTTGATGAGATGACCAGAAAGTGGAAGGAGATTGTGGAGTTAGGCTCAATCAAGAAGACCTCAAGTTCCTGCTGGACACCTCCACCTCATGGGTTTACCAAACTGAATTTTGATGGCAGCAGCATGGGTAATCTAGGGCCCTCCGGAGTGGGGGGAGTGATAAGAGATGAAAAAGGGAACCTGTTAGCTATGTATTCTGGCCCAATTGGGGTGGGAGATTCCTTGAGAGCTGAGATCCTAGGAGCTCTTGAAGGGATACAAAGGGCCAAGGAAATGAACTTTAAAAAGTTGATCATAGAAGGTGATTCTGAAATTGTAGTAAATTGGCTAAAAGAGGACAGTTCTATGCTCTGGAAATACAGCAATGAAAAGAGGAAATTCAAGTGGCTCACCAAGGATATTGAATTTCGTTGTACATGGATATAAGTGCTAATGCACTGGCAGATGGTCTAGCTAGGCAAGGGGTGAACAAAAACTCTATGTTTTGGGCTGTTTTGTAATTGTTCCATGAATTGGGGTTTATAGGGTATTTGGGAGTTAAGATTTTTTAGCTCCTTACCTTGTAATTCAGATTTTCCAAATTATTAATAAAATTCACCGTTATTGATAAAAAAAAAGATACCCCCCTCCACACCAAAATTCCAGAGAGGCCTGGATTACCTACAGAGCTTCCGTCAAAGTTGCTTGATTAATTTATTGCACCATTAAATCAGGGTGTTGGTGGCAAGAATGGTAGAATTTTATGTGAACTCATTTGTCTGGCTTTTGGAGGTTGTAGCAAGAGAGGAATTGCCAGACCTTAAAGGAAAATCAGCTTCCTACCTACCTAACCTTATAGACCTTAATTCACAAGGATTTAGGGTAATCAATTTGAACAAATTGAAGACAGGTTATTTTGTCTATCATATGGACCTAGCATATGAACTTGATGGAAGAGAAGAGGATTTAGGGAAATGAATCAGCTTCCTACTCTACCTAACCTTATAGACCTTAATTCACAATGATCTACTATCTCATCATATGGACCTAGCATTTTATTAATAGGCAAAAATGAACTTGATGGAAGAGAAGAGCTTTGCAGCTTTTAATAATGGAGGCTAATTCATGGGATAAGGTAATTGGACCATGGTGGTTGAGTCACTGCATTAGGGGAATAAAATCTTCTACCCTATCTTGTTTTGTCACTGTGATGAGTCTTAAGATATTGTAAAGCTCTAGTTTGGGCTCCCACCCCCGGGTTTCTAGTAAAACTTAATTTTGTACTTAATACAATGGATACCATTGCTTCACAGAATATACATGCAATGCATACACTATATACTTACTATGTTTTATGTCATGCATGGATGCCATAGATTATCCTTGTGAGTCATGGTTTCCTTTTCTTTGTATCCCATATAAATTACTTATGCTTGCTGAAACACTATATACTTACTATGTTTAATGCGATGCATTCAAACTCATCTTGAGACAGTTTGGACTTCCAGTCTAGTAATTTGGAGAAATGTTTATCTGATGTTCTTTCTATTTATTGACTTCACATGCAGAGTGATCCAGTCTTCATTGGTATATCTCGTAGGGAGTTGAATGTTAGACCTACAGCCTTTTTCTTTCTTAAATGTAATCTTCAGTCAGAGAAAATTCAGCAATTATATTCTAGCGCACAAGATGGCTATGAGTCTACGCAGCTTTATACTGTTTCAAGGGTTAGTGCATATTCCATCTAAGAGTATTGATATGAAATTCCTTTGTGGAATAATTTGAACTCTTTACTACTTTACATTTTCTTATTGATGTTCTGCTTGCTTATCAGATCGAGTTAGAAACTATGGAATCAAAAATGCCCGGCTGCCACCGAGGTGGATTTGCTCTTTACAAGTTGATGACAGAAGCTGTGCAAATCTGATAGAATGAGGAATCCAGAACTACTACTTTGGTCAAGGTTTTCAGTCTTAGTCATCTCCATGATTCTCATAAAGCTATTCATTTTGAGTATTTTATTGCTGTCTGTAAAGAAATGGGATTATGAGGATGTATTGTACAGGAGAAGTCATCTTGAGGCATGCATAATGGTGGTGCACATGCAAGAGGGTCAGGACACGTTGTACACTGCTTCTAATATATCTTTTAGTTCAAGAGTCGTCCCAGTCAAAATGATTCTGATAGTTCAATCTGTTATTTATGGATCTATAGAAAATGTGGTTCATGGTCCAAAACATTGCCTATTGATTAGATGGGATCAAATTTCAGCTAAATATCCTTTCTTTTTCTTTTGATAGGTAATTAATGGTATGCAATTTTGACCTAGGTCTCATTGATAGGCCCATTGAATGATGATTTCAAACTCCAAAATTTTCAGTCACATCTCGCGTGCACTACCAACATTGAGGGAAGCTATTCTTGTCACCATCATTAGTTTACCTCTTGTTATTTATTTATTAATCAGATTGCTTGTACTTCATTCTATTATATGCAAAATCTGTAACTGGTATTGAGGCCATGATTTTGTTGATCCAAAGTTGTTTATAATTCCTATATATTCTTGAAAGTTTAGTAGGAGAAACCAATGGATCAGGAACTAGAGTGGAAATGTTCTAAAATTTTGCAGAATTGGCTGGGTTTTTCATGGGTAAGAAAATTTTGGCTATAGAAGTCAAAGCTAACTTTTGGAGGTTGCAAGGATTCAAATCAGCATAGGAAGTGAGGATTTAAATTAATGTAGTTGTATTTAAAATTTTATGATCGGACCTAAACTGACTTCTGTTGTAAAGCAATTAAATGAGCATTTGATTGGTTAAGAAAGAGTCCGGTTTTGCACCATCATTGATTTGCGTTGATTTAAATTGGTATTGACTAACAAAAACAATACTGTTGATTTGTTCCTCCACTTACCATATTGAATCATGTTACGTAGACTGAAGGGTCATTTATTAAAACACCCCCATATTTTCATGTATTTAATAAAACCTACCTTACATTGTTGTGTTTTACTCAAATACCCCTTGTAGTTTGCAACTGATTTACTTAACCAACCTTCCATTAAGAACACCGTTAGTATTGCCATCTGAAAATGGTCAAATGACCACCTAAACAATTACAAAGGGCATGGATTCATGGTTGTTTACCCCAAAAATACCCTTCACACTTCATATCGAGCTTTTAGAAAGAAAACCCTCCCTCAACAACAGAACAGAAAAGACATTGAGTGCATCAATTAGAATTGTAATCTCATTGTGAATCGTGACGGTGGAGTTAAATTTTCCACTTTCATCTAACACAAGGTCAATTTAGTAAATTGCTCATAAACCATAGGTGTATTTTAGTAAAATAAAACCTATAGTATAGGTTTTAGTGAATATGTGAAACTATGGAGAGGATTTTCATAAATGACCCCAGGCTGAAACTATAGAATGGTAACATATTATATTTTTCTTCATTCAATTATCAAGTCAGATTGTTTTATGCGGTCGAAGTTGTTAATGTTAGTATATCCCTGTCAAAGCTAGAGCTTGTGTTTTTATCTATTTTCATTATCTCATATGCATATTAGGATAAGGTCATAGATGACCAATCCTTTTCTCTACCTTGCATTTATAATTTATTGTGTGGTTCCCTGCTCTAGTGTTGAAAGACTTGGTCAGTTGATATTTTCTTTTCTTTTTTTTTTTATCTTAATAATTAATTGCATATAAAGGTTCTACAGCTACATGGAACTTAGAGGAAGTGAGATTAGATTTTGGTGATCCAAGCCAAAACTCAAAAGTCTTCTTTCTTAAGGTAAAGAAAGAGATGGGGTTTTGAAGGGAGAGTGACATCTAAGTAAGGAGGTACTGAAACGAGTTAGTACATTCCAAGGAAAGGTTAAAAGAGACGGTACAACTACAACTATCTCTTACAGGCTTGCAGTCAAATCTGTTAGGAACAAAGGAGTTCTGCTACTGGTTATTGACAATTGCAACTAACCTCTTTGACTTGGTAGATAAATGCAAGAGTGGGTGAAGAAAATTCTTGTCCGCTCTTGTAGAAAGAATCTTGACCCTTTATTAATCCAGATGGTAGAGTAAAGCAGAAATTTTTAATTAGTTTCTTCACGATTGATGGTTCACAATAAGGCATCATCAGAGAGCAACCGAATCATCATTCAACCCAAACACAGTGCAACCATTTTCATGGTTCTTAGTGTTATTATATTATTCTCAACACCTATAAAATAAATATGGTGATTGATTGGAGCGAGGAGGATAGGCACGTTCTGGAATCATTCCCCTCATCTACGCAGGATAATGTTCCCTTGGATGAAGCCGTGGGACCAACCATTCTATATTGTTGGGAGCATTACACGTGGGACAGACTTGCGGTGGATGATTGATTCCCCACTCCCCCAGGTGGTGGTTATGGCAGTAAATAAGTCGGGTGTTGCTGGATTTATATTCTGAGCAGATTAATTGAAAATTGACCTCGGGAACACATGTTTTCTATATATATAAAAAAAAAATGTTTATCAGAGGCTCAGAGCATGTTGATTGTTGAGTATCCCATGATCCCATCCCATCCCATATCCCATTAGGGGAAACTAAGATTTGACAAAATACATTCCATCAGTTCCGTGTAATTAGTTCCATTATCCTAGTCTGGAATCCCAATAAAGATAGCAATAATTCACCTTTTTTTTCTTTTTCTGAGAGCAAGCTTAGCTTGCTAGTCGAGTTGTTCAGATTAGAACTCTGAACGACCAAGGGATTTTCCACATGGCTGAGTCAGTTTGGACCTGAAAGGGCCCATCATATTCCTCTAAATCAACGAAAATTTGAGCCCAAAAAACCTGTATTTAAAGTAAACATTATTAATATTAACTTTAAATTGTTGATAACACCGATGCAAGATTTGTATTTTTTATTGGTATTTGATTGTGTTTGTAGTATTGGGCTACTTGAGGCCTCAGTCTAACCTCATCTTCTATATAGCAAGCCAAATCCCTCTTTAATTTCTTTCTTTTCATTCTTTTCTATAAAAATTGGTTACCACAATGGCTAGCATGGAATGAAGATCATGCTATTAGGATCCTTGGCATCTTTTTCATTTTGATTTCTCATAAAAAGAAATAAAGATTCTACTACAATTTCAACTACTGTAGTCTGTATTCAAGTTATTTGTGATGAATGATACTTTCTCTTTTGTTTTCTTTGACATTTACTTCTTACAATATTGGTCACAAGCTTAAATAAAGGAGGGTTGTTGGGTTGAGCTGAATTGACTATTGACTTTTTGTTTATTTTAATACTAAATATTTATTATCATTTTTTTTTCACTCTATATGTCTCATAGTTGCTTGTGAAATGGCTAAATTGAATGATTCCTTACTCTGTTTTTTAGTGGATAAAATAATTAAATAATAAAATATTTAAAAGTATAGTAAAAACCCAGCTTCAAATTGCCTATCAAAGGAAGCTGTTTTAACCTCCCAAATAACTTTTTCACTAAAAAAGACAAAGCAACAAGTATATTTAATCCAGTCACTTCGCAGCTTAGTTGTTATGCACTTAATATTATTTTCCACTGCTTCTTTTACTAAATTTAGATTAAATCGTAGACACCATAAGAGTTTTAATACTGGTAAGGTTCAAAATATCGATATGTCCGATATACTGGTAGGGGCATATCAGGCGATATTGATATTAGTTTTTACTTTTTTTTAATTTTTTTTTTCAAAAACAGATTCAGGAGGACTAGTTTAAGGCTCCTCCACCCCTTGAATCGGTTAGAACTTCAATACACTCACCGTAGGGGTGTACCAGAAAGGTCCCAAAATAATATGTATTAGCTAATATGGGCCAATACATATCAATACTTTGAACCTTGAATGCTAATTACAATTTACAATAGAAAGAATGGAGATGAGGGGTTCTTGCCCAGAGCCAGCTTTTATGAGCAAAACCCACCAACCATTACATGATTTTGTGATTATATACACAGACAAAAGGCAAGTCCATTTGCAGTGGAGATAAAAGATGAGAGATCAGAGATCCATAAAGTGGGGAATCTTGTTTTGCGCAAGATGAGAGATGACTAGCAGCACGAAGACTCCATGAAAGACTTCTCAGTCAACTTGAAAAAGCCAGATTACTTGTTTTGCGCAAGTCATCATCTTGGCAAATAAAGCCAAAAGCATACCGACCGCTTGAGATGATTTTAAGGTGAAAAATTAAAAATTAAAAGAGCAAATTGGAATCGTATACTTTCAGGCCGATGAGCTAGCAACTAAGATGGTCACATGACACCCTCTCCATTTTGGGAACAAGGATATACTAGTATGCTACGTATATAAGTGTGTAAACTGGGCTATATGACCAATCACTTCACAAGTGAATATGGCAGTGTTTTCAATACACAAGGCCCATGGTGTAGGGCCCCTTTTGTATGAAACATTGGTGTGATTACTCGTAATTGATCATGTGGCCTGGTTCACATGTCGGTATTCGCAGCAGATTCTGGGAATCAATTTTGGAGGTATGGGATCAATGTTACGGATATATACACCACCGCGTGGACTTCAGTGCACTTTCTCTGTCACACCCTGACGCTTGTTTAAAAAATAGGGTGAATAATAGATATCCTATACTTTGAGGGTAGTGACAGGTATCCTGAACTTTCGATTGTAATATTTGAATACCCTAATTCTCAAAAATATACATTTGGGTTCATCAAATAGCTAAAGTGTTAAACATTATATAATGTCAAAAATATCTTTTTCATGTATTTTTAAGAGAAATAAAATTATCACCAGAAAATGTTGGGATCGAAAATTTTGAATATTTTATTTACTGTCTATGTAAGAACATCATCATGGGGAGACGTTCGATTACGAAATACTTGAAAAGGATATTTTTGGTATTATATAATGTTTAACTGATATTCAAGTGTTGCAATAATAGACGTTCGATTACGAAAGTTATGGGTACCTATCAGTCATTACCCTAAAGTATAGGATATCAATCTGTTATTTACCCTAAAAATAATAGAATTGTATAGTTTGAACTTTGGGCTGAAGGGGTAAATGACAGATGACCAATGATAAGACTTGGTCCTGAATTTTGTTTTTGTCTCAAAACAAAGATCAGATCTAACTTCTAAGTCTTACCTCAATATGGCTATGTGTGATCTACCTCTACCACCCCTCCCTAGGATCAAAATATCAATATATAACACCACATATTCAGTGGTTAAGAGATGCATGAATTCCGATACATGTAAGGTTAGGGGTTTTGAAACTTTGGGATGATAAAAGGCATCCCTCTAATACTAATAAAGTTAAAAAAAATATAGAAAAAAAGCATTGGGGCATGTTTATTTGCTGCAATAATTACATTAAAAGGTATATTGGTATTGGTGAACTTTTCTTTCCTCTGAATTTTGAATGCAAAGAATATTGTTATGATTTCTAAATTCTAAAAGTTATCAAATATCCATTTTAACCCCATATATGAGGGGTTTTGTTTGCCTATATAATTCAATAAAAAAATAGTATTAAAAATTATTATAATGATTAATAATTACTAATATTATTTATTATATAACAAGTAATAATAATAATAATAGTAATAAATGAATCATGATTAATGATTAAATATTATAATAATAAGTATTAATTAATTATTAGTTATTAATTAAATTATAATTAATAATAATTATTATTGCATATGAGGCTCTTGAGTTATAAGGAGGGGGAAGTGTTTTGTGTTCTGTGGATATCATTAAAAAACAAAAAATATAAGATTCCACTTTAAAATATAAGAAATAAGAAGAAACGAACAGCCATTTTCCTTTTGAAGTTGCAAGATTCTTCTTAAAAAGTAAGAGTGAAACAAACAGGCCCTTATCATATGAACCAATACCCAATTGTTGATATTGGATTAGGGGTGATCATGGGTCGGGCCAGGCTTTGCACTTATGATAAGGGCTATAGCTTAGGCCCGGCCTGGCCCAAGGTTTTGGGTCTATAACATAAGCCCTAGCCCAGGTCTACACAAGCCCGGGCCAGGCCAGGCCAATGTCTTTCATATATAAAACATTATATATCTATAGTATTTTATATTTACATAACATGCATATAAACTTTTATTTTATATATTGTATAATATAAAATATTACATATGATATAAATTATACATGTCATGTTATAATATTTATATATAAAATATATAATATAATGTAAAATAATATGTATACATTATACACAAAATGTGTAAGTTTAAATATATGCAGGCCAGGATAGGCCCAAGTTGGGTTTGATAGAGTGTTAATTAAGCCCAAACCCGACCCTAAAATTTGCGGGCCTAATGTGGGCCCAGGCTCAGGCTGAGCCTGAACACAAAACCCAAGCCCAAGCCTGAAATTTCCGGGCCGGGTTGAAATGATCACCTCTATATTGAACGCATCTCTGTTTTAATCATTTCTTTTGAGAGGAGATTTTTTTTTATTTCTTTTAAAGGGCTATACAACTAGCGGAGGTAACCCATCCCCCAATCCAAGTGCAATCGGGATTAGATCCCAAGTCTCCATTATGACTAACATCAGACCTTACCTACCCGCTTGTTGGAACTTTCTCAAGGTATTTTCAACATGAACTTTGTTAGACAAAGTTTTAGAAGAATAAACAAGAATTAGGATTTGAGAAAAACAAAGGTTGTACTAGCCATTTCTTTTTTAAACATTTGGGGTTGATGTGGAAAAGATGAATTGTCACATCATAAGGAGTCACTTCAACCAAAAAATGCATGTAGGAGACTAGTGATAAGAGCCATTTGTACTTTAGCTACCCAACACCTCTTCAGAGGCATCGAACAGGGCCTTAGAGTTGAGACATGCATTTTTGTTCATGTAACATGACCACTCATTTCACACCTGTTTATATCCTACACAAACAAGAAACAACAATAAAATCAAACACAACCTAAGTTACAAAAGACCAAAAATAGTATCATGAAATAATCCTAGGGTGACGAGCCCCACTCCGTTAGCCATATCATAGAGAATTTGCAATTCCATGGATTTGTTCCTGTGCCATACGCATTAGGAATCCTAACATAGGAATATGTTTTAGAAATGATTAAAAGAATATGGCTGACGAATGCTAAACGGGGGAAAAATGCTGGAATCCAGAAGTATAGGGGTCTTTGTTGCAAAAGTGCAGGAGATTACTGTCACTGGCTCACTGCTGCAAACTAATTGCAGAGTGGAGTGTAATTTACCCAAAAGTTCGCACTTATGCAGCTCTATGCGTAATATCGAGTCTATCGCTATACACTGCAGCAGCTCTATCCACGTAGGTTTCACACGTCAGCCTGATTAGTCCGGTAACGTATTAACGTGTGTGGATTACCACTTACGAAAGAGAGGGACAACTGTTTGTTAGTTCTGGTCGTTATCAGTCCCTAGAAATTGGAATTCACACGGCCAAGCCACATACTGTTGATTTCGGTTTCCGTCAACGCAATGCCCGTCCGAACAGTCTTTATAGCCTTGTATTGAGAATATCACTCTATTTACGTGCTTTATTTCATCAAGAGATATTCTCACTACAAACGGGGTGGCCACGAGCCCAGTCTTTTACAAATTATTCAAGCTCGGCTTATGAAAAGTTTAGTTCGATTGGGTTTAAACTGAGTTTTGAGTTTGATATATAGGATCGTTTGTTAATCGAGTCCAGTAAAACTCGGCTTGTGAGGTTCGGGAGTCTAGTATTAAATAAATAATTTTTATTATACATATATACATATATATAACAATATTTTTATTTTTCATGTATAATAGTAAATAATTTTTTGTCTAAAAAATAAAAAAAAAAATAATTTTATACATATAATTTTTTTTTTCAAAAAAAAACCTGGCTTATAGCTCCGAGCTAAGACGAACTCAAACTTGCGAGCTATGAATTGAGCCGAGCTCCAACTCAAGTTTCTAGCTCGAATCGAGCTCGAATTTGGTACTATTCTTGCGAACTAAGCTTGAATAGTCAAGTATTTGGCTCGAATCCACCCCTAAATGCAAAATTGCAAGAGGCTGTTGGTGTGAGCACAGACTTGCACTGACCGAAGCTGAACTCCATACTGTTGGTTTGTGGCAAAATCTGAAATCAGATTTGGTGCTCATACTATTCTTACAATCCTTTTTAGTGAAAGGGTTTGCTCCTCACAAATGGGCGCCTCACAGGCACATCCACCGTGCATTGAGAACATCTCCCATGAATAATAACTAAAAAATATGGGAGATATTCCCAATGCATGATAAGATATGCATGTGAGGCACCAGGTGTGAGGAGCAGATCTGGTCTCTCCTTTTTAGCCCTGCATTGAGAACATCTCCCCATAAATAAAAAGATATAAATATGAAGATGTTCCCAATGCACAACTGAAAATGGCTACGAGAATGGTGTGAACACAATTTTTGAGGATTGAATCTTTTCTCTGAAAAATTATGCTCAAACCATTTAGTCCGCACCAAAACTCCATTGTGGGATCGTCAAGACTTGGATTGGTTGCTTTTGATGAGACTAGATCTGCTCCTCACACCTGACGCCTTCTAGCATGCATTGAACATCTCCTATACTTATTAATTATTATTCATGGAAGATGTTCTCAATGCACGGTGGATATACATGTGAGGCACCCATTTGTGAGGAACAGATCCCGTCTTGCTTTTGGTATAGGACGTGTGGCTAGATTCATACTCACACCCAAGCATGATTATAAAATTAAATAAAGGATAAATTATAAAGACACTCCCTGTAATGGTTGTAATGGGTTAGTGACAATTACCTCTAATTTTCATTTGCGATAAAGGAGCTCCTGAACTTTCAATTTGCGGTAATTACCTCTTAGTTATGAAATCAAATAAGGAATGTGTTAAATTATCAAAATATTCACTTGAATTTTTCTTATTTTTTCTTATTTTTATATCTTAATTGACCTAAAAATACATTCATTTTCTGTAAAGGAAACTCACTAAAATAACAAAAATAATTTTATTGATATAGAAAAACAAAATTCTTTAAATTCTTGTTTTTTTTCACTAACATGAATATCTCTCTTCACCTTAAAATATTCTTTTTTTTTTCTATAAAAAAGAAATTTATACCATTTCATTTGAATATTAAATCTAATAAAACCCTACAAGAATCTATTAGAGCAATCTAGAGAACTTCAATATTATATTTAAAAAACTAATTGAATCATAAATTATTCGAATAAATAAAAAAGGATTACAAGGATTTAAAAAAGTTTAAATAATTGAATGAAAATCTTTTTTAAAGATCAAAATCTAATAAAAGAGGTATTTATTGCAATATTAAAAGTTCAAGGGAAGTTCATGCGGTAGTTGTCAGAGAAGGATTAGAATAACAAGTGCCGCTAATTATGGACGTGGGACTTGTCTTGTAGTGTTCGTCGTCCGTCCACGGACGCGGTCCACCAAGTCACCAACCCATGTGAGCCCAACATCTTGTGCGGCCTGCCTGCCTCAGGCCCAGTGCCTGGGTCAACGGTCAGTCTATGGAGATCGGTTTCCATCAGCATCACTGCATCAGGGTAAGTCAGGAAAGCAATTCCTGAAGAATTCACATCCGCGTCCCATAATATATCCCAATCGTGTATTCCACTGACAACGACAGCCTCAGAAGATATTCCGAATGCACGCTGAGATGTGCACATGAGGCGTTTGTGGGGCGCAGATGTGATCTCCCTGTTAAATTTTTTTTTTTTTTTTTGAAAATGATCTCCCTGCTGTGCTGAATGGCAATGCTGTTATTTAGAATTTAGATAATGGTGGTAGTGGTGTCACCACCGACCCACATTATTCCGAATGGGTGACAGAGATGACGGATCCCCATCAGAAGGTTTTCCTTTATCTCCCTTCACTGGCTGAAGGGTAGTTGATCATTCACCCATTGGTTTTTTGCTTTCTTACTGTATTTTCCTTTTTTTTTTTCTTTTGTTTGTTTGTTTTTTTTTTTCCTTCTTTCTTTCCCTTTTCTACTTTTTTATTTGTTCTCACACCTCGATCCTCATCAGCTTTGCAACAGGTTCTCCTTTTAGAAGCTTTGTGATTTTTGGTGGGCGGCCATTAGTGAGGTTTAGAGTCACTATATATACAAAAACATCTTTCACGCATGTGTGTTTCATGCCTGTGTTACCTTGCTTCCTCATCACCTTAAGAAGTGAATGACAGGTAGAAAGTTAGTTTTACTGTCAGTTGGAGGTTTTTTCAGCCCTGCTTTGACGATCCCATGATTCCCTGTACTTGTTGTTCCTTTTATATTGTTTCTTCATCCTCATTCCTGTATTTCTGATGAAGATGGACGGAAGAAGAAAAAGAAGAAGAGGCTCTGTTCTTCAAAGCACAGGTGCTTGGTTATGTTTTATTTTCCTGTAATTGTCTCTATCATCATCATCTTCTTTTTCCCCTGAATTTTAGTCTCGTGGTGTAGAGTGCAAATTCCAGTGTTATACTGAGTAGATGTTAGAATTTCAATTTGGTAAGGGTAGCTAGCTATCTCATTTACAATGTAATAGTATCTTCTTTTTTGTTTTGTTTTGGTATTGTTTGATGACAATGGTCGTGGTGATGATATTAATAACGTGAACTCGTGATGATGATAGAGATAGTGTAATTAAGTGAAAGAAATCGGAATTGGCATTCATCTAAAATGAAATAATTTCCTGGGTGTTACCATGTACAGGACATTGATTTGAGGTACAGGAGATGTCAGAAAAAGGCACTGAATACGGGAATCATAATTGAACCCCCTGTTTCTCACGGTTCACTTTTGAAGTGCTCCAAAGTTCTGCTTGGGGTAGATATAGATAAATGATGTAGTCTGAAATTAAGATTGCCTCTTAATCCCGGATTATCGTGAAAGAAGAGATTTTGACCTAGAGATCAAAGTTAGCAAAGAGGAGGCTTTTATTTTTCTGTAATTGCTTCCATGGAGTCTCCAACTACGCAGACAAACATAGGCCCAAAGAAGATGACGAAGCAATTGACAGGAAAACGCGAAGACACTCCCTTACACTCGGCAGCAAGAGAGGGACATCTAGACGCGGTTAAAGAAATCCTCTCTGGGACCGGAGATGATGAGTTGAAGGGCTTGTTGTCAAAGCAGAACCAGTCGGGAGAAACAGCCCTCTACGCTGCTGCTGAATACGGTCATGTTGATGTTGTAGAGGAGATGATCAAATACTATGATATTGTATCCGCCAGCATCAAAGCCAAGAATGGCTATGATGCCTTCCACATCGCTGCCAAGCAAGGGGACTTGGGTATGGCCCTGAAGAATTCTTTGTTTCTTCTTCTCGTAGTGGTTTCTGTTTATTGGCTTAAGCATATCTCTTGAACATGTTGCAGAGGTATTGAAGGTGCTGTTGAAGGTCCTTCCAGAGCTACTAATGACTGTAGATCTATCTAATACTACAGTATTGCATACGGCTGCAACACAAGGCCACGTTGAAGTGGTGAATTTCCTCCTGGAGGAGAGAAGCAGCTTGGCCACAATAGCAAGAAGCAATGGGAAAACTGCCTTGCATTCTGCAGCAAGGAATGGGAACGTGGAGGTTGTAAAGGCCCTTCTAAGCAAAGAACCTAGTATTGCCAAACGGAATGACAAGAAGGGGCAGACGGCACTCCACATGGCAGTGAAGGGGCAGAAACTTGAGGTGGTGGAGGAGTTGGTCAAGTCAGTCCCTTCTTTGATCAACATGGTTGATACCAAGGGCAACACAGCATTGCATATAGCGACCAGGAAGAATCGACCTCAGGTTGGATTACTTACTTTCATGACTTATTTTTCTGTTCATAAGCAAGAAGCCATTTCTTTGTGTATAGCCCACAAGATGAGATGCTATTAATTGTTTGGCAGACTTTTCCTCTGAAAAATGCTAATCTTGGAAATGAAAACAGATAGGCACAGAAAAGATTAAATACTAAATTATCAAGGAAGAAAAAAGATGAAGTTTAGAGTCCTGATTCAACCTATCCAAAGTTCCATTGTTTAAAGTTTCACCTGTTAATCATTCACTTTATACTATACTGATAAAGTTCCATTGTCTAAAAGTTTCATCTGCATATCACATTAACCTTTTTATTGGCCTTGAGTCGGCCCTTTTCCCTAGTTTGATTAATCTTGTGTGAAAACAATGAGGCTGAAGGTTCCCTTTTCACTTATTGTAAGACCAATGCTAGCAAATATTTTCTCGTCCTTTCTTGAGAGTGGTATTTTCCTTGTCAATAGAATTACGTTGAAGTTCAAGGCTTACAGCCTTTGAACCCCATGTGGATAACCTTTTCAAAGAGATGTCAACTTACTGAAAAACAGCTATCTTGCTTATCTCTTTTAAAGGTGTTGTATATCAAGGATATTGAGGGGTTTAGAAAGTAATTTAAGTAGAAGGTGAAAATTTTGTATTTAAGATTGTTCCAAAAGGTAGACCTCTGCAAATCTTAATGTAACAGGTAGCATAAAGGATCTCCATATATGAATACAAAGTATTTGGTTGTTCTTACAATTGTGGTGTTTCTTTACATAGAATATGTTTCTATATGTGCAGAAACTTGTTGCACAAAGGTCCTTTATATATCTTTTTGATTAATTAATACAAATCATACTTTACCTTATTCAAAAAGAGAAAAAGAAAAAAAAAATTACCAAGTCAATGTTAGTATTTTCTCTTCAAACCATACTTGTCAAGGTGCTAAGGCGAGGCTAGGCAACAGGGGATCTCCTTGTTACTTAGGCAACGAGTTTTTACATAAAAACCTGCTTAAATTTGCTTGTTTCTCTAGCTGCTGCTTTTTTTTTTTTTTTTTTATGGATAGCTTGTTACCCTTTCCTAGTCAAAGTAGCAACTTGAAAACATTAAATGTGATCTAAAGTGAATGAATTAAACATTAAAAATAGAAAGGGACTTTGAAGGCAAATTTGTTAAATTTCCTATGCCATTGACTTCAAAACAAGTTTCAGAATACCATTGGCCAACTCATATTAGGGCAATGTTTATAAACCAAAACCCTTAATTATAGTGTAAAATAATAAAAACTAGCTGACCTGTCCTAAATAAACTCAGAAATTTCCACTCTCCAAGGTTCCTAATTGCATTGAAAATTGAAACAAAAGCTAGAAAAAAGGTGTAAAAGAAATAAAGAAAAACAAACAACCAGCCCACTCTTTAGAAGAAAATATCCTGCATTTAAACAACACATCAATTAGATTCTAATTAAGACATTTAAAGAGAAGCAATTGCAACTTCTATTCCATCATCAATCATTGGATAAGAGAAGTTTCAAATTGATAGATCAAGTATCAACTCTATGACTATTCCAGTAGGTAATATCTTGCTAAAGAAGGGTCAGATATGAAAAGACAAAAACTAAGAACTAATATCACAGTTCTTGTACCTGAAAAAAAAAATAAAGAACTTCAAATAAGTGAGCAGCAAACTACTTAATGGGCATTCTGTTATAGTGGCATTATGACATACAGAATATTTATTCATTCTCCAATACTAAGAATGAATTATGTCTTACCTAGCAAAATAATAGATTATGTCTCATGACTCCCATAAGATGGCATACCACACCATTAAGATTCTGTCTGCAGATAAGAAACACTATATATGAAACCCCATGTTGTAGAGAAGCAACACCAGAAATATATTAAGCTAAGGAAACAATAACTAAACAGGAATCAAATTTAAGGAGCCAATGGAATAGTCAATGGAGAGGGAAATAGCATGATCTATAGGTTTAAAGCATACTTGTTTCTTGAAGACCAGACACCCACATTGAATCTTTCAAAAAGAGTTAAGCAGATAAAACATCAAG
Source organism: Nelumbo nucifera (assembly GCF_055504915.1). Classification (NCBI taxonomy): domain Eukaryota; kingdom Viridiplantae; phylum Streptophyta; class Magnoliopsida; order Proteales; family Nelumbonaceae; genus Nelumbo; species Nelumbo nucifera. Next base: position 4,863,529 of record NC_142650.1, read on the forward strand.
AATAACTCCAAACTAAACAAAGAAAAGTTGGATCCAATCCCTACCTGCTTTTTCCTCTTCTGTGTAGCCAGAAGGAAGAAAACAAACAATATCAGCAAGCAGCCTATTCATGTCAAGAATAAAAAGCTTTCTTCTGCAAGTAATGGGTGCTCTCTCTAATGAGGTAAAAAAATCTCTGTATTGGTTTATCCTCTCTTTGCATCTCACCTACAGGAACATCCGTTAGGGCATTTGTAGTTGATGTAGAAAGAACTATCTTGTCCTCCTTGCCATCTCTTGGAGATGCCTCAACATTTTCCTCCTCAATTTTACAACATTCCTTAACTGCTATAAAACTACATTCCTCACAGCATTTTCCTCTTTCTTCTTAGTTTTACAGCATTTTCCTCTTTCTTCTTAGTTTTACAGAATTCCTTACAGCATTTCCCTCTTTCTTCTGTTCCAGTTGTTTGGTAGAATGATAACAAGCCCAATCTTGTACACATCGGTCTTTCTTAGTCATATCTTCTGGTTTCACAGCAGAAATGCTAAATCTGGAGATATCTAAATCGTTCTCTTCATAAATATCTTGCTCCACAGTCATCTTGATTCCCCTTATACATTTTTTTACAGCAATTGTTTTGTCAGGATGGTTAACAGAAACATCATCTGTAAAGTCAAGGAGATATAACTCTTTTGAATTTGGCTCCCCATAGTTCTTACTTTGATATAATGACATCTGAACCTTAATTGACTGATCATCACTAGCAGTGGCATCTCCCATTTCTAGGTTTTGCATAACCTGCAGTTAGGTACAAAGACCCTCATTGTTAATCATCCCCGATGTGTTACTTGAGGAGCCAGACTTCTTCCCAAGTTCCTCTATATCATGTTTCCCATAAGGGTCCACTTCTCTAACAACTTTCCAGAGTTCCCTGAACTCATCATTCCTCTTCTGTACAAGGCATCCATCAGGATGGATAAGCATATACATATCATTAGAAGAACCATCTCCATCAATAGGTTTTCCTGACTTGTTCACCTCAAGGCTGTTCACCAAGGTAGCTGGAGTGTTTAAACAGTCAACGGACACAGATATTGGTGAACACTCTTCCAAACTTCTTTTCATTTCTTTCCATGCAAATTCTAACTTCTGATGCTTTTCGTTGCCCATTATAAAAACTCAAGAATATTCTTCTGTTGTAGCCATTTTCAGAAGAACAACTATAAGAGTGTTATCCCTCTTCGCAATTTCGTTCTTTTTTATTTTGTTCTTACTTTTCTCTAAGGCATGTGCACTGTCTGAACAAGCAACGGCAACATTTCCCATGCTAATTTGTACAATCTGCAATGAGCTGCTAACATACTTGTCTTTTTCTGGTTCCAAACCATCTCCTGAGGACCCAAACAACTTTCCTTCCTGCTTTTTATATGCTTGAACACTTTACACTAGGGAGGAATTACCATCAATTAACTTGTCACTCTTCTGAGTTGAATTAGCATCTGAACTTTTTGATGGACCACTGGTTTTCTTCAATGCCAGATTACCATTCATAAGCGCTCCATGTTCCTTCCCTCCAATAGAATCCATTCTTGCTTCTTCTAAACAGCAATTGAATCCAGCTTTTTCAAGATGTTCAAAACGTTCCACCTTTTATTCATGTGGGCTACATGTTTCCAGAAGCTTTTGGCCATCAACCCTCTTCTTCCATCCTGTCCTTTTCTGATGTGTGCCCCCCTCTGGCAACTCCAAGTTACATTCTTCCAGCAGCTTATTTTCAAGGCCATTAGAGCTCATGCTCCCATGTCTCCCCTTTTGGCCATCACAATTCCTTCATGATTTTCTCTTCATAAAACTGAGTCCAGATCTCCTCTGACCAATAATTCTTGGCCACCTTCCTTTATTGGATCCTGAAGCAGATCTGTCTTTGCAAGGATATCAGAGCTTTTCTTCTTTATCTTATTTTTTTTTATACCATTGCATTTTTCATGGTTTTCCTCTATTTGAAGTGAAGTTTCAGTGCTTGTTATTAACCATTTCTGCTCCTTTATTCGAATCCTCATTTTATTTGACTTTAAATCTTTGTTTGAAGGGGCATTATACCCCTTATTCTTCCTCTTTATCCTTGTGTTTATCATGCCAACTTCTCCATGGTTTTCTGTTCTATACAAAACTTAGCAGATATGTGGCTTTATTCTATTGGTGTGAGGAGATATAAGTAAAATATCTATGCATATTTATGTATGTGATAAATCAAAGAATGAAGAAAACAAACAAACAGGGCATCAACACTATACCATGTTGAATTTGACAAAGATATACAAGAGAAAATGTATGCACACACACACACACAGAGAGAGAGAGAGAGAGAGAGAGAGAGAATACTCTGTTAGAAATTGAGAGGAAAGTAGAAGAGGCTCCTTGTAATGAATACCATGATGAAAACCACTGGCTAAATCCTTACTACAATGAACACTTATTTTATATTTCTGTTTATCTTTGCCCCAAACCCTTCTTATGGACCTCTAATATAAAAACTGATCTATTATGATGCTCTTACACACCCTTTTCCCTTGTCTATACAATACCATATGCTTTAGCTGCACTACGCCTAAAATTTGTACAGCCCCATACAAAAATACCAAAGTAAGGCCTCAAGCAAACCAAAAAATGCCTTATTTCCTAAGAATCACTTGGGCGTTATCTTGACAACTTTGCTTCAAACATGTTTTTCTCATTTTCCATTTATAATGTGCATTTGTCTCTGATATATCATTTTATACCCAAGAAATCAATTAGTTTTCTCATTGATCTAATGTCTCATTTATTTTGTAACCTCCCATTCCAGCAAGGATAGCCTCATTGCCATCTTTATAAAGTTAAAATTACAAATAAGATTATATAGCTTTGTCAATTAGTATCCAGGATTTGATGAGGCAATAAACTATTACTCACTCTAATCCTTATTTGGTTAACTTACATTTCTGTTTTTTCAAAGGAATTTTAACACCCTCATGTTGGTCAATCTGAACTCAGAATTGCCCTCCCATTTGTCAAAGATGTTAACCTTTTTCCATTTCATTCAGTAGGAACCACTATCTGCTGATTCAGTCAAGCTTCTTGTGAAAGGAAGAGGAGAAAGTTGTTGATTTCAGCAATAGGAAGAGAAAAGGGAAGAAAGGAGAAGAAGGTCAACTAGGATTGTGTGTCATAACCCTAGCCGCCAGCCCCTCATTCTATTTATATTTAACTTAAATATGAGATATTACAAAGATGCCCTTAGTAGGGCGGCAACTCAAACTAAATAGTTACAACTCTTTTAAAAATAAAAACTAATGGGCCCAAGGCCCAACAACTTCTTAATTTAAAAGAAAATAAACTAAACACAAATCGGCCCATTCAACACTCCCCCTCAAGTTGGGAGTAGATGTCACACATTCCCAACTTGCGTAGATCATGCTCGAGCTTATTCTTTGCAACGCCTTTTGTGAGAACATCAGCAAGCTGCAGATCAGAAGAAATGTATGGAAGACAAACTTCTCCAGAAGTTACCCTTTCTCTGATAAAATGTCTATCTACTTCAATGTGCTTAGTTCGGTCATGCTGGACTGGATTATGGGCAATATTAATTGCTGCTTGGTTATCGCAGTATAGCATCATAGGTTCTTCTGCCTGTACACCGATTTCTTCTAACAGAGAATGGATCCGGAGAAGTTCTGAAACTCCATGTGTCATAGCCCTATATTCGGCTTCTGCACTTGATCTTGCCACAACTGTTAGTTTTTTACTCTTCCATGAGACTAGGTTACCCCCAACTAAGGTGCACACCCCTGAAGTTGATATTCTGTCATCAAGGCATTCTACCCAATCCGCATCTGTATAAGCCTCTAGCTTCAACTGTCCATGATCAGTAAACAATATGCCTCTGCTTGGATGTCCCTTCAAATAAGCAAGGATCCTGTCAACTGCCTTCCAGTGCTGGTCTCGTGGAGCATGCATGTATTGACTCACTACACTTACTGCATAGGAGATGTCCGGTCTTGTCATACACAAGTATAGTAGCCGACCCACAAGTCTTTGGTATCTCCCAAGGTCCTTTACTGGTTCACCTTCTGATGCACTGATTCTATGGTTTTGATCAATGGGGGTGCTAGCTGCCTTTGTTCCAAGCTTCCCTGTCTCTTGGAGAAGGTCCAAGACATACTTCCTTTTGAGAGATAAAAATTCCATGTTTTGATCTTGCAACTTCGATGCCTAAGAAGTATCTTAGCTCTCCAAGATCCTTAATCTCAAATTCCTTATGCAGGTTCCTCTTTAGACTATCAATCTCACTTAGATCATTCCTAGTGACAACAATATCATCCACATAAACAATTAGGATTGACACCAAAGATCCCCTACGCTTCACAAACAAGGTGTGATCAGATTGAGTTTGAGTGTAGCCAAAAACAATCAGGGCCTTTCTGAATCTGCCAAACCATGCTCTGGGAGATTGTTTCAAGCCATATAGTGACTTCTTCAGCTTGCATACCTTTCCCTTTTCAGCATTATCATAAAAACCAGCTGGAAGATCCATATACACCTCTTCTTGCAGATCCCCATTTAGGAAAGCATTCTTCACATCCAGTTGAAACAAGGGCCAAGAGTATGAGGCAACAAGAGAAAGGAGTATCCGAACAGAGGTCATCTTTGCAACTGGCGCAAATGTCTCTAGATAATCAATGCCATAGGTCTGTGTGTACCCTTTCGCAACAAGTCTTGCCTTGTACCTCTCTATACTTCCATCTGCCTTATACTTTACTGTGTAAACCCATCTACATCCAACCGTCTCCTTGCCTTCTGGTAGGTCTACAATCTCCCATGTCTGATTCTTAATCAAAGCCTCCATCTCTTCCTGCATAGCTGTCTTCCACTCAGGTTTGGAGAGAGAAAAGCACGGTAGGAAGGAGAAAGTCCACTGTAGGATAAGTACTGTGAAATACAATGAGCAGTGCACTTTCTCTTTCCTTTTATAAGAGCAATAGGGAGATCAAGGTTATCTGTAACAGTGTTAGTGGGACCAATGGGAACTGAAATAGTAGTGGGATCAAGAGGAATACTTGAATCCGTATCAGCCAAATCTGGAGTCTCCAAGGGATCGACAGGAAGTGGTGTGAGTTCTGCTGTAGTGGAATCAACCGCCTTATGAAGTCTCTGCCATGAGTAATGCTGTGAGACGAAATGCAAAGGAGGTGGCAAGGTAGGTGACATCGGGTGGTGGTCAAGCACAGGAGTAGACACAGGGACTGGAACTGGGAGAGGGATAGACTTCTGACTTACTTCCCCAAAACACTCCCCCTGAGAAGGATTCCTTGAGAAGAAGTACGTAGATTCAAAAAAGGTAATGTCCATAGTAACATACCAGTTCCCAGAGACTGGATCATAGCAGCGGTGCCCTTTCTGATTCTCTGCATATCCAAGGAAGACACATTTCTTTGCCTTGGGATCAAGCTTCGAACGGTAAGGACCAAGGATATGCGCAAAGCAGACACACCCAAACACCCTTAGAGGAATATGAAAATCTCCCCCTGAGGAAAATGAAGGCTGAATGGAGTGCTGAATCCAAGTATACGAGAAGGCACCCTGTTAATCAGATATATTGTCGTGAGAACTGCATCACCCCAAAAACGAATCGGAACTGTAGCTGTGATCATCATGCTTCTTTCCGTCTCAGCAATGTGTCTGTTCTTCCTCTCTGCAACACCATTCTGCTGTGGACTGTAGGAGCAACTACTCTGATGGACAACACCATACTCCAACAGATATGAGGCAAGATGTCTCTCAAAATATTCTCTAGCATTGTCAGATCTGAATATCTTTATTCTCGTTCCAAACTGTGTTAGTACCATCTGGTGGAATTGCCTCACCAAGGATGGTACTTCATCGCAGGATTTCATCAGGTAAATCCAGGAATATCGAGAGAAATCATCCACAAATAGGAGAAAATAGCGATGACCGCCCATAGAGGGAACATGATAAGGGCCCCACACATCCGAATGAATAACATCAAAAGGAGAAGAACATCTTTTATTACTAGGTTTAAAAGAGTGTCTACAATGCTTTCCATGTTAACAACCTTCACACTTCAAACTTGACAGACTCACATACTCAAACAGTTTTGGAAACAAAGAACTCAAAGAAGAAAAAGACAAATGACCCAGATGATTATGCCAAAGCATAATCTGATCCACAGATTTTGACTCACTGTCCCTGCAAACATGATTGCTTTGGTGAAGAGGAAGAGCATCTAGGAGGTAGATTCCATTCACTTCACGACCACTCCCAATCGTCCTCTTTGAGTCTAGATCTTGCAAAATACAGCGTCCAGGAGAAAAAATTACTGAGCAGTTCAGATTTTTAGTCAAACTACTAACAGATAATAAATTGGTGTTCAATCTAGGAACATGGAGGACAGAGGGTAAACAAATGGAATAATTAATCTTGACAGATCCCTTCCCAGCAATAGGAACATGGGATCCATCAGCTGTGGAGACCCTATCTCTGCCAGAACAGAGCTGGTAAGAGGAGAAAATAGTGGAGCAATGGGTTATGTGCTCTGAGGCTCCAAAGTCTATAATCCAAGGAGATCTCTCCTTACCTGAAGCAGAAACATAGTTTGCAGTGACATGTGAACTATCTGTGTGGGCAAAGGAGGTAGAGTAAGCTCCACCTGTGCTACCTGTACCTTGTTGTCTGCTTGCAACTGAACCGGAACTAGCTGTATCCCTCTGATTCAGAAGTAACCCAAACCTCTCAAGCTCGGCCCTTACTGCAGTAGCTGCAACGGACTCCAAAGCAGCTGTAGTAGGGGGGGCCGGAGTGTCACCAGTAACTGCCATGTGCGCATTTCCTTTCTTATTCTTCAATTTGGTCGGCACAAGATGTGGGTGAAGCTTCCAACAAGTATCTCTTGTATGCTTAGGCTTCTTACAGTAGTCACAAACCAAGTCCCTTTTGTCTTATTGTTTTCATTGCCATTCTGTTTAGATTTCACAACACTTACCATAGTGGACTAATCAGAAATGAGATTCTTCATCATTACATCCCTCCTGCACTCCTCTCTTGACACAAAGGCATATGCTTGGGAGAGAGTGACACCGTCCCTGGAAAGAAGATGCTGTCGTGCAATGTCATACTCAGGGTTAAGGCCAACAAGTCGAACACCTTATACTTCTCTAAGTGTCTTTGATAGGTAGTTGCATCCTTGGTGGTTTCCCAAGCAAAAGTCTCTAGATGGTCGATCTCCTGCCACAGGGTCTTAAGGACTGAAAAATAGGCTGCAACAGATCTATCTCCCTGCCTTGTAGCAATAATCTGATTTCTCAGTTGATAAGCCCTAGCAACATTCTCCCTTTGTGAATAGGTTTCTGCAACCCCATCCCATATCTCCTTAGCAGTATTTGCCCATAAAAAATTTTTACTTATATGTGGCAACATGGAATTACACAACCATGTCATTACCATATAATTTTCTTGCACCCACCGGGAGTTGCCAGTTTCAGGTTTCACCTCTTCACCAGTAATATACCCCAATTTTCCATGAGCTCCAATGGCCATCTTTGCAAATTGGGACCATTCCAAGTAGTTTGTACCGTCCAACCTAACTGTAGTAATGGTCCTAGCTCCGAAGGGGTCTCCAGCACCTCCTCCCATAGGTCCCATTTCATTTCCGGGCTTATATTCAACTCTGTGTCCCTCCATGCTTCTCAAAAGGGTATAGAAACAAATAAAAAATGTAGCAAGAACAAACAAAACACCTTCTGGAACCAACAACACTCCTTTGGTGTCTTGGACTTTCTTCCCACGAAAGATTCCTTTTCTGTGGGATGGGAGAAGAGAGAGAAAAGCAACCGCCCTCTCTAGGAGCCTCCAAACCACGTGGGACTTGAATCGCCCCTTATAAAAAACTCCAAGGAACCCTAAAAAATTAGGGCGCCACTACCTAGGTCAAAATTGAAGAGTCCAACAAAAACAGGACTCTTCCCCTTTCTCCAGTTTTTCCTGATTCTGATGAGAAACCCTAGACCAGCTACAGGGCATACAGATCCATCAAGAAAATCCAAAAACTGGGCTTACCTGAGAGCTTCGATCAGCCTCTTAAATCTCCATGCAGTCGGCCAATCTAGGGCTGCATGAGAGAATCACTTCCAAAACCTTCAACCTGCTCTGATACCAAGTAGGAACCACTATCTGCTGATTCGGTCAAGCTTCTTGTGAAAGGAAGAGGAGAAAGTTGTAGATTTCAGCAATAGGAAGAGAAAAGGGAAGAAAGGAGAAGAAGGTCAACTAGGATTGTGTGTCATAACCCTAGCCGCCAGCCCCTCATTCTATTTATATTTAACTTAAATATGAGATATTACAAAGATGCCCTTAGTAGGGCGGCAACTCAAACTAAATAGTTACAACTCTTTTAAAAATAAAAACTAATGGGCCCAAGGCCCAACAACTTCTTAATTTAAAAGAAAATAAACTAAACACAAATCGGCCCATTCAACACATTCATAAAGGCTAAATGAATAAGTGTGTTCTTCCACATAAATCTCCTCCCAATGTAAATGGACTATGAGATTAGCCTAAATTGTGAGTTTTTTGCCACAAAGTTGTTATTCTATAGATTTAATTATATTCTTCGCATGTTAGAAGGTGAGATACCTTCATTTCTTGACCTGCCGACAACTTCATACCAAACATAAAAATAAAACACTGCAGACAACTACTGTTAACAAAAAAATGGCTATTGCATTTGTCTTATAATCGGATCTTAAAATGTACTAGTGCCACCTCATGGTAAGGAGTAAATTGTATTTGTAAGTTCAGGAAGATAGTATGCCAGTAGCACGACACATCTAAAGTTCCTGCTACTTTAAATCACTTCCTGTCCATTAATCTTGTGTCAAAAATGTATTATGATCACCCCCTCCCCTTTCCCCCTCTTTTGTGACAGAAGGGTGGCAAGCAGGTTTTTTGGTTATAATATGTTGGCGAGTTAAAATGGCTTTCAAATACAGATCTGTGATGTAGCTGGCATCACTAATTGAACAGCTTGCTTCAGAGCATTTGCAATTTCTGCCTCCGTCTGCTAAATATGCTTATTGCATAAAGAGAACTGCCCATGTCTCGGGCATGTAAGTCAGCACAAGTTTTTTCTCTCTGCTTTGCTCTTCTTGTTCATGCACGTATTCATGGTTGGTTTTGGAATTTCAGCTGGGGAAAACTAAACAAAGAAAACATGAGAAAAGAAAACTCAATCAGATGGACTTAACTCTTTCCTATTCAGCCCTCAGTACAGAAATAACATGCGCTGATTTGCTAGAAAAGAGTCACGGATTAAATGCTAATTAATATTCTACTTATATTATAAGCCAGTTTTAACTTTTAACTGTGTGTTATCATTCTAAATTCTCTACTCCTTAGGTCTAACAAAGTAGTGCAGAAACATCTAATCACAGATTTTGGAAGAATAATAGAATCACTCATGCCACACTCCTATTCTTTTCTGCAGATTGTAAGGAAGCTTCTAGACTATACAGATACTGATAGAAAAGCTGTTAACCGATTAGGGGAAACTGCAATTGACATAGCTGAGAAAATGGGGTACTCTGAACTTGTGGCACTCTTGGAGGAGTACGGTGTCCAGAGTGCCAGGGCTATGAAGTTGCCACCAAACCCAGCACGAGAACTGAAGCAGACCGTAAGTGACATAAAGCATGGGGTCCACTACCAGCTTGAGCACACACGCCAGACAAGGAAGCGGGTTCAGGGGATCGCCAAGCAGCTCAACAAGATGCATGCAGAGGGCCTCAACAACGCAATCAACTCCACAACCGTGGTTGCTGTCCTCATTGCTACTGTTGCTTTTGCTGCTATCTTCACCGTCCCTGGCCAGTATGTTGATGACCCAAAAAATATTCCACCTGGCCTCTCCCTTGGGGAAGCACATATTGCTCCAAAAGCACCATTCATGATCTTCTTCATCTTTGACTCTGTTGCACTCTTCATATCTCTGGCTGTTGTAGTGGTACAGACCTCAGTTGTAGTCATAGAGAGCAAAGCAAAGAAACAAATGATGGCAATCATCAACAAACTAATGTGGTTGGCATGTGTACTTGTCTCAGTTGCATTTTTGGCACTTGCATTTATAGTGGTGGGTAAAAATGAGAGATGGTTGGCTATTGGGGTGGCAATTATAGGGACAACAATCCTAGCAACCACATTGGGGACAATGTGCTATTGGATTGTGATGCACCGCATTGAGGCCTCGAACCAGAGGAGCATTCGGAGGTCATCACTTGATAGCAGGTCTCGTTCCTGGTCTATATCAGTAGTCTCAGATCCAGACACCGAGTATAAGATGTATGCAATTTGAGACATACTATGCCATGTAACTTTTTTCTTTGTATGGCGTCTCAGATCTATTGCATCTTTAGATAATTAGATGTATTCTCCCTGTATGTATATTTTCTTCCTTTAACAGTTGATGCAGCAACTGTCTCTTGCTCCAAGATCATGTAGAAAAGGATGAAATCATAAAAGTACAGTGTTTGTGATTAAACTAAAGGAAACTTTGTCTTGTTAAAACATCAGATAATAATCAAGTTATGATCACTTTATATGATAAATTCTATACAGCTTGAAAGTTGAAACTCATCAATTTAAATCTACCCTATTCAGCGGGTACCAATCTCATGGGAGTTTTTTTTTTTTTTTTGAAAAATGGATTTTGGGGTAAGGACAGGTTTTGGGATTTTATAACCTATATGGGTGCGGGTAGGGTATGCTATTAGGCTAAACGTGACCTTTTTTGACCCGCATTTTGTTGAAATGCATATGAATTTATGTATTAGGTGTTAAATTTAATAATATTTTGAACTTTATGTAAAGGATAGTTGTTAGTTTGCATGTTTTTACCCGTTTTAATTAAATAATTGAAAATTTTGATGTTTGTTAATACTTATTGGTTGCTTATATATAATGGGAACTAGTAGAAAATTAGATGTGGGTTATAGACTCAACCTACCAATCCCACCTGCACCACTTCAAATGCAGGGAGGGTAAGGTAAGGGAGCAAGGATTAGCTGAACGCAATAGCTATTCAGCAGACCGTGGAACCAATGATAATGTTCCACGCCATTAATAAAATACATGGGGACCTGTGCCTTTATGCACAGTGGGACCCATGAATTTATTACAGGCATGGAACATCATCATTGGTTCTGCAGCCTGCTGAATAGCCATTGCATTCAGCTAATTTGAATATAAATCAGGAAAGATTTTATATTTTCATGTGTAGAGAGAGTTTGTATTTTGACAATCCAATCCGTTAAGGTTTGGGTGGAGGGCATGGGTTGGGAGCTTTAGAGAAGTGGATAACGTTTAATTGAATTTACAAAACCTTCCTTCCCCAAGGGAGAAGCCACGTGGAATATTGTATGAATCATCAACATAATGGCAAGGGATGGTGAATATAACAACAATAGCAACGAGGACAGCAACTGGAGTTGATTGCATTGTTGAGACCTTTTGCATGCATCTTGTTTAGCCACTTGGCAATCCCCTGAACCCACTTCCTTGACTGGTGTGCGTGCTCAAGTTGGTGGTGGGTGGACCACTGGACCTCATGTTTTACATGTATCAATGTAAATGTAAATTTGGTCAGAAAGTACAAACGCAAATCGGAATTTACCTATTTTAATATTGATCAACTTTGAGTGTATAAGTTTGCTTTTAATTTTTGGGTTTTTTAGTGTTTACTCCACCTAACAATTAGGAAATTATTTTCTCAATTGTATTTATTCCCAGCTCCCCCTATAAATATCATCCCATGAATTTGGCATCTTTCCCTTTACATTGATCTAAACTGTACGATCAAATTATGAATTCTGAGGTGGAGTGGATGGTAAAAACCCCTTAATTCTTTGGGCTGCATTTAATAAGATTGCAAATACAGAAGAACCGAGGTGAATTTGTTTTTCTTTTCCTTTTAAGTTTTTGCCTTCAAAATAGTAGCAAAATCTACTTCCAAAAGTGGAGTGGAAGTAAATTTTGCACTAAAAATTGATTAATGCAAAAAATAGGTAGTTTCTGGTCTTGAAATTAGTATTTGTTTATAATAATCACAACCAAACACTATACAAGGGTGTCTTTGGCATTGTGGTTTTGTGTAGGTAGGGGTGTCAATTGGATTGGATTTGGTCCAATCCAGTCCAATGTGAGTCCATTATAAATGGATCAAGTCCAATCCAGTCCAATGAATATTTTAGACCAATCGAATTCAACGTCTGGACCATTTAATTGGTTCAAATTCGTTTTGATTTAGATTAGTTTCAACCCAAACCTGGTCCATTGACACTTATATTCTTGTCTTATGTCAATGGATCAGATATTGGCTTAATCCAACTCAATCCACTATAAATTTATTACGAATGGAGCAGGTCCAATCCAATCTAATAAATATTTTGGACTGGATTGGTCCAATCCAGTAAGTCTTGTTGGTCCATCCAAATTGATTTTGGATTGGATGGTGTCTCATAGGCATTTGGTTAGTTGGTCACTTGATCAAGTATAAATGTTTTATACTATTATTTTTCTTGGATTATGTGAAAATGACTTTTAAATAAAACATCATTTCAATGTGATAAATCTATACTGCTTGAAAACATGATATTGGAGGGCTTTGAGCAATAAAAACCTTGTCAATTTTGATAAATATCAAATCAGATGGATATGAAGGGGAGATATTCCAAATACATTTGGATGTGTATGTGAAGCGCGATTCAAATTCATAAATATTAACTGATTGGCTATCCCTTTTAAGATTGATTGGATACAAGGTTTTCCTGTATTGTGCGCTTCTGGTATCATAATCAAATCCATGTAATAAACAACAATAAACAAATACAACATATGTCCAAAATGCTTTTAATTCTCATCTCCTAATACTTAAATCATGTATAAACACAACACTCATGCAATACGCCCATACCAAATACCTTCATGAGGTAAAACTACATCAACTTGGCACTAGTGTAATAATGTGCAAACCTGTCCTACAGGTGTCTTAAGCTTTAACTTGCAACATCACTCTTTTACTTTTCCTTTTCCTTTATTTCTATTTGTTCGTGGGCCTCACCCCTCGTCTTCTATAGCACCTTTCTATTAAAAAAACGGTAAAATACAAAAAAGCTCTCCTGACAGTCATAAAAATCTTCCTGTAATTTTACTTTAATAAAAACCTGACAATCATAAAACTTTTCTGTCATTTCACCTTAGTAAAAACCTCCCCTAGTATGACAAAAACCTCCCTTCCGTTGATAACCAAGACAGAAAATGTTAAACCGGTGAATCAATTTTTCCCCAAATACATATTTTACCTTTGTGCAAATGGTTTGCATCCGTTTTTACTAAAATACCCCTATCGACGTGTTATCCTCTTCTCCTCCTCCCCCTAAGGACCTCTTCACCCTCTTTTCCTATCCCAATTTATCCGTTAAGAGGAGGAACGTCAACGTAGGACGCAATCTCTCATCCAAACTCCATCCATTCAAGGAGGAACCTTTTTATCCTCTATTTCTTTCCGTTTATTTCATATTATTTCTTTGCCGATTTCTTCCTCTTCTTTCAATCTTCCATCCTTGATTGCTGAGTCAATCCATCGAACTTTAACAATTTGCCGTTCGAGATCTAAGATGTGGGTTGTATACAACTTTATAATGAACTGTGTGGTTTTCTCGTCTATATTTGGTTCACCCACCCAATGCCCTCTCTGTCTTCATCATTGCGATGCAGCTGTCCCTTGTTTCTTGCTTTGACACCTACATCGTCCCTGTTGTGCGGCTTCTAACACTTGAAGATGCTCAAGATGGAGGAGAGCAAGGAATTAGTGATGATGATTTCTTACTCTCTTTACCACATGTGGTTTTGCTACCCATCATAATTAATTACACATTTTTTTTTTGAAGAGGAGACTTTTCCTTTAAGCAACCCATAAATTAAGAATACTTGTTACTGAAAAAACAGAGAAAAGGGGTTCAGAGTCACCAGTGCCATGCCTCAAGAAGAATCACATTGGAAATACTCAATCATGCAAGTAAACTACTCATCAAAGCAAGGACACCAAGGAGACGAACTCTAATGTTACACGCCCCTTGGACCATGTGTCGATGACAAAATGTTTTGGATGTTCCTCAGCAATGTAAGCAATCCAAACCATGGCCTTCCCTTGGATTCATTGACAGGCCAGTTATTTCCATGTTGCTCTACTATTTCAAAATGAAGTTTTGCCATGGGTATCCATTCTACTGGACCACAAAGATCAGAAAGCACAGTAGCTCTTGACCTGGTTTCTGACTTTTTCTTTAATTGTCCAGATGACCCTGTTTTTCCTCTCGATCCACCATATCCAAACATCTCATTCCCTTCTCTCTGTAATTTCTTGCTAGCACCAGCAACAACAGTGCTATTGTTGTCTTTCTCGTCATCGTCCAAATAATCACTCAATGCCCTACCCCGCCCCTTCTTGGAAGAGTGATGCGGCGATGGAGGCAGCGCAACCCATGCAGAGGGTAGATGTGTAGCGGACGACAGAAGGGGTGGAGGAGCATGAGGGATGTGGTTGGCAGAGACTTCCAAGGATGCTGCAGACAGTAAGGAGGAGGTGGAATTTATTGTTATCAATCTGGAGAAGGTCTTGGGAGTCAAGCTTGACAGGAGGGTTACTGAGGAGGTGGAGGACACCTTCGACGAAGCATCCATTTCTTACCAACGACTTTGAGGGCGAAGCAATGTTGTTGGAAATCGTAGAAGATGTGGGAGATGTTCACGCCGCCGCCGAGGCTAGCGAGGTCGACGTCGACAGTTGACTTCTTGTTGTTCTAGCCAAGGATTTTGGAATGCATTTGCATGTATTATTCAAAGTCTTCCCATTGGAGCCTAATGAGGTTGGCCTCAATCTCTCTCTCAAAAAATAGAGAAGAAGGAGGTTGAAAGAAAGAGGGACACTGCCACACAGGAATGGTTTACATACTTTTCAGATTACCAACATGAGGAACTTGAATTGCACGTGCTTTTGCCTATTGGTGCTATTGCCTATAGTCTACATACTTCAAATCTTTAATCTGTGGGGATGACGTTTTCATGTCATGCGAGAATGATAACTGGGCTCGAGAATCCTTTAAAAGGGTAAGATGGCCATTTTGAAAAATTAATGCATCGTTGAACATTTTCTGTCTGGCTCATTGACGGAAGGGAGGTATGCGTAGAGTTTAAAGTAAAACTTGAGGGAAGGTTTTTATGATTGTCAGAAACCACAGGGGAGGTTTTTGTATTTACCCAAAAAAACGAAGATAAAGATATAACGCGATTAATTGTCATCTGGATCCGATCTATCGGGGTGTGATTCGGGTTCAGATATAACTGGATCCTATCATATTGCAGTTTGCACTTTGCAGCCCTAACCTAATTGTCGGACCTGTCCGAATCGATAAAAAAATCGTCGAGGATTGACGGTGATTTATATATGATTCGTCCACGAAACGTTAACCCACAAAACGTATTCGCGCTGAACTCTACGCTAGTGCTATGATCTGAACTGAAACTGAATTAGAAGAACACACATCATCTGATCTCCCGCCGAAAGCTCGAATTAGAGAAGATGGATGACGAATTGCTGGAATTGCAGAGACAGTTCGAATTCGCTCAACAAGCAAAATCGAGCATCAGATTGTCGGAAAGAAACGTAGTTGAATTAGTTCAAAAGCTTCAAGAGCTTCAAATCATCGATTTCGAGCTTCTCCACACTGTCACCGGAAAAGAATATATAACACCTGTATGCTTACCTCTTTTCTTATCTGATTTTCGTTTGATGGTTTTCAATTCGTCTTTTTTATTTTTTCACGTTCGTTCTATGCCAATCTGATCGAATTACATAGATTTCATGATTTAGATGTTACCACATGGTTTCCTAGCAAACTCTAATAGCTCGTGTTAGGGTTTTACTTGTTATTCTACATTATTAATGCTAATTTGGTGATCTGTTACAATAGGATCAATTAAAGCTTGAAATGGTGGCAGAGATTAAGAAATCGGGACGTGTTTCTCTGATTGAACTTGCTGACATTATTGGGGTGGACTTATATCATGTTGAGAAGCAAGCTCATCAAATAGTTTCGGATGATTCCGGTCTTATGCTGATACAGGGAGAAATTATATCACAATCTTATTGGGATACTGTAGCGGAAGAAATCAACGAGCGGCTTCAGGAGTGTAGTCAGATTGCTCTGGCGGAACTTGCTGCGCAATTGCATGTGGGCTCAGAATTGGTGGCAACTGTGTTGGAGCCTCGCATTGGGAGCATTGTAAGTTCTGTTGATACTTGCAATGATTCTTAGGATACATGCGTATGCAGTTTTGTAGTGGATTATTTTGTAAGTTTTATTGTACTGCCTAACATCCAGGTGAAGGGGAGATTGGAAGGTGGGCAACTGTATACACCTATGTATGTCACACGTGTTAGTGCCATGGTTCGTGGAGCTGCCAGGGGTATAACAGTTCCAACTAATTTGTCAACGGTCTGGAGCTCTTTACAGCAACTACTGCAGGAAATAGATGGAGCCAATGGTGTGGCTGTTGAATCTGCCTTTTTCCATTCCTTGTTTAATGGGCTTGTAAAAGGCGGGGAGATCCTTGGATCACTTCGTGCAGGAGTTCATTGGACGCCAGCTGTATTGGATCTAATCTTCCTTCTGTTTTTCTTTAGTATATACATACATATACATATATTATCTGTAATGGTAATTGTTTGTACAATTGGGTGTACAGGTGTTTGCCCATGCACAAAAAGAGAGTGTAGATTCTTTCTTCTCACAGGTTTGAACCTTTAATCCTTAATGCATTTGTAGCCTTTTGGATTTTGGGTAGTTTACTTGGCTAGAAGACAAATCCTGTGTTTTAGAGCTACATGAACAAATCTTGTATCATTCTATCCTTTACAACTGTACCATATAAGGGCACTCTCAGGATTTATGTCCATTATTTGTGAATTTACTCAAAAAAATCTTGGATACCAGATGATTACTTGCTGCTTGATTATGAGAATGTTCAAAGAGGCTAATGGATATTGTAATAAGTCAAAATTTTTCTGGAGCTTTGGCCTTATTAACTTTTATCAAGGCTGATGGATATTGCATGATGTGGGGTGCAAATATGGAATTCTTTTGGGTGAGTCACAGCAGATGTGAAATTAAGGATTGTAGCTGAAACCAAACAAAGTGTAGATCTAAATTATGGGTGGTTACTGGTCAGGGATAATTGAAGTTTCAATCACACTCTTAATTTTGGAAGTTCGAAACTACAGCGTGTTTAGAGGATTTGCTAATTGGATGCTGCTAGATTACGTTCTTGCTAGAAATGTCATACACCTTTGCCCATATTCAGATTCACTCATCCATTCTCTAGCAGACTTCTTTTTGTTTCCTTCTGTCTGTTTGTTTCCGTGCCTATGTCAACTTTATCCCATTAATCTCTTTTCACAAAAAAAGTCATTAACTCATCCCTTCAGACTGTGACCTTGTTAGTTGTTTATTCAGCATTCCTTGCAGTTTTTACTGGGTCCTTTAAGATCTTTCCTTTTACTTTGTTTGTTACTGTCATTTTTTTTTCTGTTGAATAATGGTTTGGTGCCTTGCAATTTCCAATTTCTGTTATTTTTATTTCTTTATTCAAACTTTTTCTTTTTTTGCACTACAGAATTCTTTTATCAGTTATGAAGTTCTTTACAAACTTGCAATACCCCAGCCTAAGCAATACTTACAGGTAGCAGAATGTATTTTATTTATGTTATATTATTTTTGCAAGAAATAATTGTTAACATTTCGATTGTTGAACTTTCTGCTCAAGGATGCTTTTTTGATCCTTATGTAATAAAAAATGTGTTTATGCACTCCAATTTAGTCCAGATATCCTGAAGGTATTCTACTAGATACTGTTTTTGTTCACCCTTCGATGATTGAGATGTTGGATGCTGCTGCAGAGGATGCTATTGAACATGCCGGTTGGTAAGGACTACAATAATGCATTTTATTTTGTTTTGTTCTGTTCTGGATTGCACAACATTATCCTGGTTCTTCTTGTTTAATGATTTATCTGGTAAACAAGAATATCTTGTCCATGTGACATGAACAAATTTATGTACCCACATGCTGGATGATGATGAAACTAAAGTTCACACAGAGGAATAACCTCTAAAATAATAGTTACTTCCAGTTCTTGGGATGAGGGGATGCTTTTGTGAAAGAGATTTTACTCCCTAAAAAGAATAGTACATGATTATGTACTCCCAAAAAACAAAATGATAATTTTTTTTTTATCAGAAATGATAACTTTCATTAGAGATAAATTAACTTGAAATACAGAATTCAACCCTTATTAGAAAAGGTTGATCCAATAAACATCAAACATTACAGCACTGCCCAAAAAAGACTCTCCCTTGCAGTCCCTTGTTTTGCTAGGGTGTCAGAAAAACCATTTACTGATCTCCTTACCCACTTGAACCAAACACCCACCTCCCTTGTTATGCTAAGAATTTCCCTTATCAGCTGTCTATATTGCCAAATTCCCAGCTGCCCTGATTGCATCCACCCAATTACCAACTTGGAGTCTCCCTCTATCTCAATCTGCTATAGCCCCAACTGTTTGGCCAGTTTTACACCTTGATGTAGTGCCAAGATTTCCACTCTTAAGGAATCTCCAACTCCTATTGGACCTGAAAACAAAGCCATTATCTTGCCTTCATTATCTCTGAAAGCACCTCCTATACCAGATGGGCCTGGATTACCTATAGAGCTTCCATCAAAGTTCAGTTTCACCCTTTGTTGTGCCGGTGGGGACCAAACTTTCTGTATCATAGCTTTGGAAGTAGTAGTAGATGCCATAATACTCCAACTTCTATAAACGTCTTCAACTGAGAAATCCTTAAAAAGATCACGGGATTTCAACCAATGGATAACCTTAGTAGTTATTCCTTCCACAACCTCTTCCTTGGATCTACATCTGCCTTTAAAGATCCTATTGTTTCTTTCTTCCCACACTGACCACAATACAGCAGCTCTAGTGGCTCTCCACATAATCCTTCCACGAACCGTTGGTTGCCTGTAAAAAGTTGGATCAAAGAGGTTCACCACGCTTGAGGAGGGAGTCCACCTGTAGCCAAAGAGAGAAGAGAACCAAGACCAAATAAAGAACACAAAGGGACATGAGATTAGTTAATGTGAAATTGTCTCACCAGAACCCAAACAGAGGCAACAAACATGGGGGGAGAGGCACATATTTGGCCTCTTTTTCTGCAATAAATCCAAGGTGTTGATTTTTTGGAGTACCACTTCCCAACAAAAGGCCTGAATTTTAGGGGGTACAGGGCTACCCACACCTCCTTTGAAGGAAAGTTCCCTACAAGGTTAGAGGTCTGAAGCAAAATGTTATATAAAGAAGAGCAATTGAAAAAACCAGAAGGGGAAGGTTTCCAAATTCTGCTATCTCTACAGGACTGATCAAGAAAGACTTCCCCTAACTGAGTGATCAAATCATCAACCATCTCCATTTCAGAATCCCTTAGACCGCTTCTCAAGCCCAAATCCCAGGAGTTATCAACAAACACTAAAGAGATCACTTTTCTCTTGTTTTCAGACAAGGAGTAAATAGAAGGAAATCTATCTCTAAGGGAGTTTTCACCAACTCAAACATCTTCCCAAAACAAGACTTTATTTCCAACGCAGGCATCATATTTGAAATAAGGAAGCATAAGAGGCAAAATACCTTGAATAGCTTTCCAAGGAGAACACTGAGAAGCCCCAGGGTCGAGTCCTGCATCCCAGCCGTTATCTGCCAATCCATGAATACTAACAATCACTCTAGACCAAAGTCTGCCCCGTTCCATCGGTAGTCTCCAAATCCATTTCCCCAGCAAAGCCATGTTTCTTAATCTTATATTTCCTAACCCAAGGCCTCCATCATCCCTACTCCTAGAAACCATCTCCCACTTCACTAAGTGATCTTTCTTAGTATCCCCTGGTTCCCACAAGAAATCCCTCATTATCTTCTCTAACTGGTTAGCTACTTTCATTGGTACTCTAAAGGTAGACAGGAAATAAACTGGCAGGTTGGCTAAGGTTGACTTGATTAAGGTTATTCTACCCCCTAAAGAGATGTAATTCCTCTTCCAATTTGCTAACCTCTTGGAGAATCTTTCAATTACAGGGTACCAAAAACTCTCAACCATTGGGTTCTCTCCTAGTGGTAGGCCCAAATATTGCAAAGGCCAGCCCCCCACTTCACACCCCAAAATCTTAGCTACGGAATCTACCTCCTCTCCGCCTAGATTGAGCCCTGCCACACAACTTTTTCCCCAATTCACTTTAAGATTGGACTTCCTTTCAAATTGAAGCACTAGACTCTTTAAGTTCCGTAATTCCCCTTCCTCCCCGTCACAAAACAAGATGATGTCATCTGCAAATTGTAAGTGTGTGACCACCACCTCCTCCCTACCAATCATCTGCAAACCTGGTTATTTACTCTCAAACATCTCAAATAATTTTAATAATTAGCCAAGGGGACTCAACAAGTGAAGTACTAGCTGTACTCCAAGGATTAAGGCTTGGTAAACACTTTGGAACTCCTGGGTAGTTATTGGATGGCTCCAAAAAAAGTGCCAAACTTGGGCATACAAATTCATTGAAGTCAGATGCCTGGTTAGACAATTGAGGTCATCCTTTGTATGGACCCAAAGATAAGCAAAAATAATTGCTGATGCATTAGCATGACTGGGTGTGACCAGGAACCAGTTGTATTGGAGGATTAATGGATTATAAGTTGGGAAACCTGATTGTATGGAATGGTAGAACATGATTCATGTAGCCAATTCCATATAGTTGTGACAAGGCTTAAATGATGATGATGTAGGATGTAGCAAAAGCTAGCCTAAACTTCTTTGTTGGGTGCTTGGCACATCTTCTCCAGTGTATAATCTCATTCTTTTATCTTATGTAATACAAATTGAAAGCGACTAATAAAAAAATCTATGGTAAGAAAACTCTATTTGTAGTTTTCTCCAAGGAAAAAAAACTGGTTTCTCAGTAGGGTTAACTCATAGTTATTATCCTGGCATTTGAAAAGTAAAACCACTTCTAAAACCTTCCCTAGAAACAAAAGTTCTAAAAAGAAAGTACTTTAATTTGAGGAATGTCAAAGACCTAGAAGGGGAACTGAGGCAGCAATTATTTTGGGCTGTGTTGTAATTTGGGACAGAAAAGTGTTCTAAACTGGGAATAACGTTCCCACCACCAAGTTGTACAAACTTGTTTCATTCTTAACTTTAAAATAAAATACATGTCTACTGATAAAAAAATGTCAAAGGCCTACTCAATTACTCAATTCATTTTGTGCAATATTGGGTTTGTTAGTTAATTGAATAACCTTTCTAATGCAACATGATCACACAGAAAGGACAAGTTCTGACACTGCAAATTTAATCCATAAGTTGGCTTTGGGTTGCTATTAAGTGATTGATCTATAGTTCAAACTTTCATTGCTTCAGATCCCACATCAAAAGTGACATGTATTTGATTTTTAATTTGCAGAAAACTATTCTACTATATTAATATTTTTTATCATTTATTATAATGTATATAGTAGCACTTTACTAAGATCAGAACCCATTGTAGCAATGGAGCCCTTAGTTCCACAACCCATAATCTTTCCAAACCTAGGCCTAGCCTACTGCTGGCCTCCAATACAGTTCTGCCTATCCCTTCTCTAGAAAGAAAGCCAGCTACGGACTTTGCTGTTATTGTAACCCATTTGAATGAGGTATTCATTGGATGGGATGAAAGGCATTGCTTTCCTAATGTTTTGCCTATATCCAGGGAGTATTTCCTCTCCTCATCCAGGCAATCCCAAATTGCAAATCTCCTACCTCCAGTCTAATATTCAACTATATTAGTATTAATTAAATAAAAAGGCCATTACCCAATATTTTTGATATATGGCCATTACCCAATGTTGATCCCAGCTATATGGGGTCTTGGGAGGGGTAGATTGGAAACGGTCCTAACCTTTGGCATTTTTTGCACCAAGTGGCCACTCTCAAACTCGAACCCACGTTCTCACGCTTGCCAGCCTGAGATTTTACCATTACACCATGTAATTGCCCCTTATTATATTAATTAAATAAGGGTGCAAAACTGAGATGTAACTTTGGATGGTCTCCCCCTTCTTTTCTATGCTATTTAAATGAAGCATTGGAATTGATTTTTTTTTTTCTAATATAATTTCTGAATAATTGCAGGATTGATTCTCTTTCAATTTTACCTCCATCTTTTGGATCACAAGATGCATCTAAACTTTTATCACTTTGTCCATCTGTTCAGAGGGCTCTTAAGGTAGTATTCTGTTTTACTGTCACCATTAACCGCACATGCATTCGAGTTAAAGTAATGATCACTAATATGTTACTTTTCAGTCTGCAAAGGCACATATCTTTGGGGAGTCCTGTCTATTTAGCAATGCGTTCATAAAGGTAAAGCTCTATGATGTGCTGCTATAGGAAAATGCTTCTTAATGAGTTGCTTTCTTTGTAAACCATTTATTGCTTGTGTGCTTTCATTCCAGCATTGTCAAGAGTTATCTAGCTAGGCTATTAGGTGTATCTGAAGCTGACTCAATTCAGGTGGGATGGGTAAGGAGATCTGCCAACAGTTTGGCAGATAGCTTAGCAAAGCAAGGGGTTCAAAGAACATATATGTTTTGGGCACATTTGTAATTCTGTACTGGGTCAGCTTACTATGCTGATTTCTTTTGCAACTTCTTGTTGTATCCTAAAGCATTTTAATCAATAAAATTTTTCAAAGTTATTGATAAAAAAGGTGTATCTGAAGCTTACCCCATATAATTGGGCTTGGGTAAAGGCATTTCTGAGTTGAGGTGCATCTGAATGTTTTTTAGGCATTGTTGTACCTCTTGCATGTCGTTGGTAGGATTGCATTGGTGGTAGGAAACAATTTGTAACTTCCAGATAGACATCTTGGATTTGTTTTCCATTCTGAAATTCATTGTTTTGAAGATCCCTTTCTTTTGGCTTTGGTTTAAGGTGGCATAATAGTGTTCCAATTGGGTATAAATGGCATCCAAGATTTAAGGTGAAAAGAAGATTGTAACTTTTATGAAGGATAAAATGATACTACCAATCACATGGCAGTATACATTGTGCCTGTTAAGGTATTAATTAGGTCCCACCTAGGAGATCTATCCCTGGCACAAAAGCCTTGTTCTTTATATCCAGCTTATAGTCTCTAAGAAGTAAGATCTTACCAAATGTAGGAGTCTAAAGGATTCAATTGAGATAAGGAAATAGTTTTACAAGTTTAACCATTAGTGATAAAGCTAGCCTACACGCAAGCAAAGGTAAAAGATACGATCCAAGTATTACAATCTCTTACTCCATCAAAGATGTTTCCACTTCACATGATCTCCAATGCTAACATTATATTCAATGAAGAGAGTGGAAGTGTTTTTTTAAGGATCTCCACGATCCAAGTATTGCAATCTCTTTTTTGTTTTAATACAATATACTTTACCTTGAAAAAATGATATATTGTAGATATTATTTTGAAGAGGTGAAATTGAACTGTTTAATGGGGTATTGGAGTGTTGTAGAATTTTTCTAGCGGTAATGTATAAATTGCAGGGGTGGAAATGGTGATACTTGTTATGCTTGGTTTAGTGGCACTTTAAAAATATTATGACACCACCTATATAACAGATATTCTAATGCTTTTCAATATTACTAGAAACAAACACTAAATGTATAGCGGTGTCTGTCAACTTTTTTGCCTCTTGTCCTCTTTGTGCTTACATCTTATTTATATTCCAAATTGTCTAATGTTTTAAAATTGTCTTTCGACTCTTTCCATGATATTATTTGAACCACAATGAAATGCAAGCTATATCCCTTTTGATTGATTTGGCCTGTTGACCTTTTCTATCAGTATTATTCTGGACTAAAAATGCTATTATTAATTCTATTAATGTATGATCCATAATTTCGTACTATCTCTATATGGAAAAGCCTTGTTATCTATTGGGGTTTGCTAAATGAATCTCATTTCCACAATTTAATTTATCTAGGGCCGTATTGTATGTTGAAACAAAAGTTTGTTGATTGCTTTCCTTTCTTTTTTTCCCCTATTTTCTCTGTTTCAACAGAAACAATAGGTCTTTATATATTTCATTCTGATTACCAAAGAAATAGAATGGAATGTTAAAATTAAAAAAAAAAATTGATTAAGTTTTGTCATTATTGGTGTTGCCTCAAGTTTCACATGAATGCAATTTTTTTAATCTTATCTTTCTATTTGCTAATGTTGTTCATTCATTCAACCTAGTAAAATATCTTTTTAACAGACAATTAATATTATAAAATCTTTTATTTTTGCGTAAGGATTAAGAATTTAAGACCCTAACATGAATTTGTTTGGGCTTGCCTCAAGGAGCTTGGTCAGGGGTCCAGGGGCAAAGCCCCTGGCCCAGCCGTTAGGTTCAAAAAAGAGCAAAAGGAGCAAAAAATTAAAAAGGCATACACGCCTGGGCTGAAGCGCAAGGTGCACCAGGTGCATGCCTTTTTGAAGGTCCTGCACCTAGGACCTAGGTGAGGTGCATACTGTAAAATGCACCTTTCCTTTATTACTATATTCAGTTACAAAAGTGGCACCTCCAAAAGTTTATGTTGATGCTGTTTATTTATTACTATTTTCTTTTCTTTAAAACTCTAATGCTTGCAGTAACTTTGTGTCTCTTTATTTGGCTAGGATGTGTTTGATCGAATGGAAAAAGAGATAGAAGCCTTCAATTATTCAAGACCTGGTCAAGGGCTAAATGAAGATTTAAACTTGGTCAGCAAAGCTAAAGTTGGACATGATTCTGGTCAGTTCAGTGAGTTGAATGAAACCGGTAATGAGGGAAGTAATAAAAATGCATCTGAGAAAGGATCAAAGAAGAAGAAAGGAAAACCAACAGGTAATACAAGGATTGGGACAGCTGAAAGTAGTCCTGATAACCAGGAAAATCTTTCAACAAAAGCGAAGAAAAACCAGCGGAAAAACAAGGAATCAAGTTCTTCACAAGTGCAAGAGGCAAAATTGAGTGCGAAAAAGGATTTGGATAAAATGAAGGAGGACAACCTTATTCCTTCTGAAGAATGGATAGTGCAAAGAATCTTGATGCTTTGCCCAGATCTTGAAGGACAAGGTCTGTTGTACAATGAGTATATTTAGTTCTCTTGGTTGAATTTTTGCTTGAGATCCTATTTTTGACAATTGACATGGTTTGATTTGATAGTTGTGGATGATCCATATACATTTCTTAGACCCTTGGCAAACTATTTGAGACCTATGCTGCTTACTGCATGGAAGGAGAAAAGGAAGGCATTACTTACGGAAAATACAGAGAAAATGAAGCGATTGCTTGATAATCTGCAAAAGAAATTAGATGAGGTTAGCCTACTTATATCTGTTGTCTAATAATCTGCATCTTTTTACCATGTCCTGCCTTTATCTGTCTTTCAATGGTGTCAATATTCGCTTTACCTTTTCATGTTCACCAATTTATTTAGAATGTGGTTTGGATCCATTACTTAGTTTGCATACCGATAAAAAAACCATGAATCCATGCCTCCACGGGAAAGCTTTACAAGCTTTAAGCTACAAAGGCTTTGCAATAAAAGTGAGGATTTGCTATCCATCCTTTCCCTGTCAACCCTGACTTTTTCTAAGTCTTAAGCAATATGTTTTAACTACTTTGGATGTATGCCTTGATCTAGTTTCACCATCCCATTCTGTTCAGTACCATATCCATTGTTAAATTGTGGGCACTTAAATTATTTCTTATTGCTTCCACCAAGTCCTTTCTGGTCTGCCCCTAGCTCTTCTAGCCCCTTCAACTTGTAACATATCTCTTTTTCTAATAGGTGCTGTAGATGCTTTTCTATGCATGTGACCAAACCATATCAATCTACTTTCTCTCATTTTATCATCTATTGGAGCTCCTACATTCCTTCTATTGACTTCATTTCTAGCCCTGTCCTTACAATTCATCCACATCTAAGCGTTCACATTACTGCCACACTCACTTTTTGGACATGCTGTTTCTAAACTGCTTAACACTCTGCTCCATACAATGTAGCTGCCTTACAACTGTTTTATAGAATTTTCTCTTTAGTCAAAGTGGTATTTGCCTATCACATAAGACTTTGGGTGAACCCTCCATTTTGACTATCCCACTCTAATTCTATTGCAACATTGTCCTCAGTCTCTCCTTTGTTATGAATTATTGAACCAAGGTAAAGGGGGAGGTCACATTGAGTTATCTCTTGGTCTCTAATCCTGAGGCCCTGTTCATTTTTGGGTAAATGTGGGGGGGGGGGGGGGAGTGTCCATGTTCGTTTTTGGGTAACTGTGGGTCCCATGGTAAATTGCTTTTCCCATGGGTATCACTTAATGATACTCATCTTCCGGTGGGTAGGTAACTTACCCTCTTGGGAGGAAAGTTGTCAAACATTATGGGTAAAAATGGCCAATTGTTTAACTTACCTGGGAAACACTTATGATCAAAAGAAACGGTTTAATGCACTTACCCAGGTAAATATGCACTTACCTGGGTAAGTGCATTTATCTGGGTAAATGACTTATCAAAAAAAAAAAAAAAACGAATGGGGCCTAAGAGTATTGCATCTTGTAATCATTAAACTTACATTGCATATATTCTGTTTTAGTCCTGCTTATTGTACCTGGGAAACACTTATGATCAAAGGAACACGGGTTAATGCACTTACCCGGGTAAATGTTGCACTTACCTGGGCAGTGCATTTACCCAGGTAAATGTTGCACTTACCTGGGTAAGTGCATTTACCCAGGTAAATGACTTATCAAAAAAACGAATGGGGCCTAAGAGTATTGCATCTTGTAATTATTAAATATACATTGCATATATTCTGTTTTAGTCCTGCATATTTTTAAAACCTCTTGTTTCTAATGCTGTTGTCCATTAACCTAATTTTGTATTTAATTTATATCTAGTTTTATCGATTAATTTATCCATGACTAGTGTAAATGAATAAGGACCAAATGTTGAACCTAGGCGAAGATTCATTCTAATACATTTTGCACATAACTGGAAGGAGATAAGTGCCATTTTTACTTGGGTGCAGAGATCAGCAAACGGCTTGGCAGATACCCTAGACAAACAAGGAGTAAATAGGAAGTAGTTGTTTTGGGGTTTAGTAAAATGAATGTAAAACCCAAATTTGGGTTAGGTGGCTGAAACCGGCCTATTTGTAACAGAGATGCTTTGGCATACTGTACATACCGATTCTTTTCAGTATTAATAAAAGTTACAGTTGTCCATAAACAGAGGCATCTGATCTCCTATCTCCAAGGGCTTGCATATTTTTGTATAGATGTATGAAACTATGCATGTATTCATATATACATGTGTGTGTGAATAGTTGGTTATAGGATTGTGGATATTGCTGGACTGAATAGTTGGTTATCTTTCCTTTTTAGGCCTTCTTAAATATGCAATTATATGAAAAAGCTTTGGAATTGTTTGAAGATGATCCATCAACCTCAGTAAGTCCTCCATTCAGGTTATGACAGATGGTTTTCTGAAGCCTCTTCTCCCACTAATGGCTTTCTTCTCTTTAGAAAAGGAAGTCCTCCATTCATATACATATTTGAGTAGTCTGCTTTTAAAGTAGATGTTGACTTCTCTTTCACAGGTTATTTTACACAGGCATCTGCTGAGAACAACTGCTACTCCAATGGTTGACATGCTTTTACTTAACTTGGTAATGTTTATATTCAGAGGTCTTAATTTATATGTGTTAGAATTATATTGACTCTAAAATTTGATTGATTAAGAATATAACCAATCCCATGCCATGTAGGGCATGCACAACAAACTGAAGAGTGGAATTGAAATTGATGAATCTCAAAATCCAGAGTCTGCTTCACTGGGATCGGGTGAAAGAATACCCCTTGTATGAAAATCAGTTTCTCATGTGAACTTGTGATACTCATGGTTAAGAGTGAAATGCTGCTATGATTGTTTCACCTTCATTTATTTCATTTTTTAAATGCAGGCAAAGAGCTTAGATGGATCTCTTTCAGTTAAGGCTCTTGCTGTAATCGAGGCTTTAGAAGGAAAGGTAAGTGAACATGCAGAAAATGACGTAATTCATCCCTCATTGAAGTTTTTATGATATTAAGTTGTGGCTTACTGTAGAGTCCCACTAAATGTTCTTTCCCTATGATTCCTATAAGTAACCGATGCTTATATACTTTGTTTCTATGTAAGAAGCAGTCTAGCTTTCACTTGTAAGGACCTAGAATACTTTGATAATTTAAACGGCTCTATATATGTGTTTCCTGACAAGTTCTTATCACAGTAATTATTTGCAACAATTTAAATCTTTTCTTTTGTGTTTCTTTCTATTTATATATAGTTTCATACTTCTCACATACATACATACATACATACATATATATATATAATTTCATACTTCTCTACTTTACATAACTTGAATAAATGTAAACCTTATGTGACAGCGAGTGGATACATTCATGACTATGCTCAGAACACTTGCAGAGGAAAGGTAATGATGCTCATTATTATCCCCGTCTCTGTCATATCTTTGTCTAGAACCTGATATAAGTTTGACACTTTTACTTTTTTGCAGTGGAATTCTCTTAAAGAAACTCGATAAGAAATTGGAGAGGACACTCTTGCATTCATATCGTAAGGTATGCCTTCTCTTGGATTCTGGGAAGTGTCTGGAAATTGGATGATTAAAGGAATACCTGTATGTATCTATATCATCATCATCATTTAAGCCTTGTTTCTGTGACTGTCAGGATCTGATGTCTCAAGTTTCTGCTGAAACTGATCCAGTTGCTCTTCTGCCAAAGGTTGTTTCTCTACTCTATTTTCAGGTTAGTGTGTTCATATTGCTATTCTTTTGCATTTCTATTAATTAATGCTGCCTCATATGAAGGGATCTTTTCTTTTTTTTTTTTCAATCTTTCTTTCTTTTCATGTTTTTCCTAGGTGCACAATAAAGCTCTCCAAGCCCCTGGAAGGGCCATTTCTGCTGCGGTTTCTCGGTTGAGGGTATGCATTTTGTATTGCTTCTTACATGTATTGTAGGAAAATATCGTGCATCTATACACTTTTTTCATCAGGATTCATGAATTGTAGCTTGAATATTTTTACAAGGGAAATAAATGCACTTGGCGGGTAACAACAACTAATCTCCTATCCTTTTTCTTTGTCATGAATATGAGCCTATATGTTTCTAATTGGATGTTCCCAACTTCCATATATGTTTATTCTTTTCTTTTGCCTTCCCTTCTTTTTGATAAATTAATGATAGAAATTAAGAATATTCAAGCCAATAGTTCTCTGAGAAAGATGCTAAAACACATTATTTATACCATTGGAGATAAATCAAAACAGAATATCTGTTTGAGATTCAACAAATGCTGTGACTGAGGAAATATGTCTATGTTTGGGCCTAGAACCTTAAGAAATAAAAAAAAAAAACAAGGTAGAACACCTCATTCAGCTACACTCTTTACCAAGTAGCCTTGCTAGATCAACATCAGGAGTATACAGCCAAGCTCTATTGGGAGGCTATTCTTCAAAGAGTTACCATGGGTTATCATTTGTTTGTTTGGAATTTAGTAGTTGTTGGGTAACCTTTAAGCTTATAATTAATGCTACTCCTTCCAAAAATTGAAAAATAGAAACAGATTCCTGAATCTGCCCCATGTATTATGACTTTTCAAAACCATTTTCTGCTTATTAATTCAGAATTCTCACATCGGATTGTTGAAGGCATTTTACTCTAGTCCATGCATCATAAAAGCAAATAAGTAGATACAAATTTCTTTTGTTTTTTTTTTGGTAAAATATACGAGTTTCAATTACCAGTTACTGAGTGACTTCAACATATTTTAACATAGAGCAAACATCTATGCATTTTGGGGGATCCAGTACCTTTTATTTATTTATTTTTGATCGGTAAAAGTTGTGAATTTTATTGATTTATTTTGAGAGAATGATATACAGGGAAGTAAATGTGTCAAGCACCCCCATTTGGTAGGGTAGCTCTTGTTACCTTACTCTACTTCAATCATTATGCTACAATAAGTTAGCCTGGAGGACCATTGCCAAAAGTTAGTCTCTATTTATCCCTTGTCTTGCCAAGGCATCAGTGATGCTATTGGCAGCTCTCTGTGTTTAGCAGAAAGAAGTTTACATGGACACAAGGAATCAGAATGAGATGTGTTGGAGTCTGACTTGACAAGAAGAAGAAACAGGGACCAAGAGACACATCTGTAGAAAAGTATAAGCTAATAGAATAGTCCATACTTTTTTGTATTTTAGCATCATAAACATGAAAGTCTAAAAGATTTTTTTAGTGACATATCATTGAAAAATGTCATTCATTGTATACATTAACTGTTAATTTACATTGAATAATCAAGGAGGAAAAGAAAAATGCCATATAGAAGTATTCAAGAATCCATGGAGTATCAAATTCCAATATGTGTTTGACACAAACACTTCATCCATTTAGGGGAGTCCCTATCCAGTTTTTTGGCCTCTCTCATATAATATGCTCGTATTTCCAAGCATCTATCATGTTGTGCTTAAACAAGCCCACCACCACATTTGAGTCCCCTCCATTACTACATTTCCATAATTTAGGGATTTACCCTGCCTCAGCCCTTGCAATACAGCTAGTAATTCATCCTGTGTAGAGCCACTATGTCCTATTGGGTCTAGAGGATAGTGCCAAGTTTGCACCATAACAATTCTTGAACAACTCCCCCTATTGAACTCCCAGGATTGCAGATGAAGTCATGAGTGGTAATGAAAGTATGGTTGTAGGTACTCTAGCCAATGAAAGAACAAGTGACAATCTGCCATTCTCTAATGTTGTCATCGAGATAAAGTCGAGCAATGATTTTACCCAATACACCATTCTCACCAGGGTGTTTTCTGTCATTAACTCCTTGGATTAACCTTCTGTCTTGAAATTTTTTTGCATTCCTCTCTTGCCAAAATTGTCCACAAGAAAATGTCAATGGGTCAGGTTTGGCTCAAGCCAGACCTTTGACCCAAAGTCAAACCCAACCTGACCTGTCCAAGGAACAGAACGGCTATTCTTAGCAGAAGTTATGTCAATGTATCTGGCTCAGTGCAGGTCAGCCTCAATCCAAGCCCAACCTGAAACCCAATCAAGATTGATTCGAGCTCAATCCTATGGGGTCGGGTCAAGGCAGGTTTACACTTAACCTGACCTACTGACATCCCTGCAGAAGATTGCTGCCCTGGTACATTACAGTGCCTTTTATTTAATATTGTTGGTTCTTATCTAGTTGGTTAATTAGTCGTCATTGTCATCATCATCCAAGTCTTATCCCAACTACATGGGTCAGCTACATAAATCTTGTTTCACCATTCCATTCTATCTCATGCCATATCCATTGTTAAATTATTGGCACTTAAATCATTTCTTACTACTTCTACCATGTTTTTAGTCATCAAATAAGAAATATATATTTTTTATCATCTTCCTTCTTTATGATGTTTCTGTTTCTAGTTTTCTTAGAAATGTATATGAATATGCCAGGAAAAATTGGAAAGCTCGGCGTATAAGATCTTAGTTGATTACCAGACTGCTACAGTAACCCTTTTGTCTCTACTAGCAGCTGCAACTGATGACGTGAGTACTGATCCAAAAAGAAAAACTACTAAATTTGTTCTGGACTCCATGTGCCTTAGTTACTAATAATAATTTAGTTCAATGTGTTTTTTATTTTTGAAATCTTTATGTTTGTTTCTTTTTCCTTTCAGTTGGTACTTCTATGTTAATGTTCCTGAGGCTCAGTTTGGAAAGAGTACAAATACAAATATGTAGAGTGCAAAACCTTGTATTTTGTATGTATTTGCACGATTTCCAAATTGAGCCTTGAAGAACTTCTGTTACTTAATGCTCAGTTTGGAAGGAGTGCAAATGCAAATTTGTAGAGTGCAAATACATACAAAATAAAACAAAATACAAGGTTTTACACTCTACAAATTTGCATTTGTACTCCTTCCGAACTGAGCCTTCTGATAACAATTCAAATATTACCTCTACTTGTTTGATGTTACTGTAGTTCTAGAATGCCAGTCATTGATTCACCTGTATTCTGGGTCAAAGAAATGTGACTTGGGAAGAGAGACTCCTGATTTTTTCCATGATATTTGCTGGAAATGTAGAACCCTGCAAATATTATTTTTCTGACTTGGAAAGTGAGTGGTACGATAGGGACGCTATCTGCTGAATTATTTTTCTAAACTCTGTGGTCAGGTAGGTGTTCTCTATGTTCTTATACATGAACTATAATCTGCTTATCAAAAAAAAAAAAAAATACATGGACTATGATGTATGATTGGTCTATACCAAGTAGCAGTTGATTATGGACGTGATAAATGAAGTTTGCATCGTTTATCCTTCTCTTTTTATTATCGTTAACCTTTTAGCTATTGTTTGTCAAATTTTGGTAAATCCTTTTTCTTCATTCTTTTGTAGGAACAAGACTGTTCTTCTGATAGAATTCCAAGTAAAAGGGAGTTTCTGGAGGGACTAATGACAGACTTGAAAGGCTTGGTTCTGAATACAACTCAATCCTAACTAGGTGAAACGAACAGTAGAAAGAGCATCTTATTGAATTTGAATATGGTGATCAATTGACATGGAAATTGTGGAACAAAGAGCAATTTTAAACTGAAACATGTTAAGGGCACCTGCAATTCATTTGGACTTGTTAGGATGAACTGAAGATGCATTGGTTTTTTCTTTTTAATCTTTTTTTGTTCATTTGTTTTAGTTGCCTCTACATGCTGTAGAGTGTAGACTTTAGCTTACTCTGTTGCGGTCATATGCATATACAATGTTAAGTTGATCTGATGAAGTACTGATTCTGGAGAGATAATTATCATCTTTATTTATGAAATGAACTAAGCATAAAATATTTGCCCTTGTTTTTTTTTCCTTTCTTTCTTTCTTACCCTTAGAAACTGGATAGGGCGTTGAATTATTCAAGCATCCACATAAACGGTTTATGTGGAATATTTCAGTCAAAAATCAAAATATTTCTGTCTACTAATTTTTCCTTTTTCCTTTTTTGTTTTTGTTTTTTTTAGTTTTAGTATTTATAATGTATTTTTGGACGGTTTAAACTTAAAGAGTTAAAGAGGACGGCTATAATTTTTAAACTGTATATATACAGCCAATCAGAGGGCATGCGAGTCAACAGACAACATTTTGTTCAGTTTTCAAAATATCGAATGGCCGGTGGTCGTAGGCTCGTAGCAGATGCAAACTCATAGTCCTAGATAATTACTAGACTCCTCTTCTCTGGAGTTTGGAGGACCTATTCCTATTTCCCCCACCCCAATAAGCCAAGGAGTGCGTGCAATTAATTACCCATCCCAAGAAGCTTTGGCATGTCATTTATTTATTTGATGGGTTGCCTAACAAGTAACAATGTGCTAGGCTAGGATTGATTGAGGACACTTGTAAGTTTAATCCATTTACAAGAACTGTGCGGCTTTGAAATTTGGACCAGTTTAATCTTGGTCTGCCAATACGAATGGACTACGTGGGAGGTTCAATAAGAGACGAGCGGAGTTCACATCTGCGCCAACACATCCCCGCCATATATTAGGAACATCACCATCATCGGGAGATGTTCTCAATACACGGCGGGTATGTGCTGTGAGACATTGAGGGGCGCAGATCTGAACTCAGACGAGTGAGTCCAGAGAAGATCAGAAGACTCCAAGTGTGGACTACTGTCTGTTTGGTTTCAATAATCAAATATACGATCTCTCATTAACTATTACAGGTCACCACAACGAGAAGGACGTTCCCTTCATCTGGATGCTGGATTCCCCACCTCATGAGTGGAAAAGGAAAACTGTAACTAGACGATTTCCTTTCTGGCTCTAGGTGGTCGATTGATGCAAAGGGCCGTCTGCTTGATAAATGGTCGTGATGTTCCAACTTATTTCTCCATGTCCACGTGGATGTTAGGCATTTCGTCCAGAAGACTGAAAATTTAGAGCGAGGCCCAGATTGTTTGTGTTGAAAAATGTAACAAAGACTTCGTCTTTACTGGTAAGCAAAACAAGACAAGGATGGTGCAAATCCAGGTGAAGCAGGACGAGGAGAAGCAATTCCTATACCATTGCCTGAGCACTACAGGGGTCAACGAGATTGCCAAAGACGTGATCGAGATAGCCAATCTTCAAACCAGGACACAGCGTTTCGTCCTCGCACTTGAGCCGCGTCTCCTCCAACTTGGGGTGGCGGGTTTGTCTCTCTCTCTCTCTCTCTCCCCTTACTTGCCTGCAAACCAAGATGCACCGGTTCGTCCTCGCACTTGACTGAGTAACAGAAGCGTATTTTCACATTTCAGGAGGTTATCTAAATGCAGCATCAATACCTTTAAGGAGAGCCTTGTCAGAAGCCAAGACATATGCATCTAAGGTTTCATATAGAATCCCCTTATTTATACGTTTCAGTTTTAGTTCCAAATTGTTTCTCTATTACCCTAACTAACAGTCGGTTATAGCTTCGTAATGGCTTTTGGACCAGACTCCCTCTCTTTATGCCTTTTTATATAGTATTCCAGGACTGAAACTTGTTTTCTGTATCTACTAATCCTTTAACTGATTGCTGTTGGGGTTTTGTGTTTCTAGAGGGGATGCTTAATACTTTTGCACTGTGCCACAGGACCAAGTTCTCAATAAGAAGCCTTTATCACCTCATGTCTTGAAAGACCATATACAAGCAATAGAGAGGGAAGTCATGGTGAACCAATCTTTGGATTTGTCAGATTCCACTCAACTACAGCAACTATTTTCTGGTTCCTCCTCAGGTTAGAAGATATCGATCACTGTATATATTGGTTTGCAAGAATGAAGTTATTCTTTGATGTAAAACGCACCTATACTTTAGTTGGAAATTAGCAATTGGCCTACTATAAAAGGCTCCGTTTGTTTGCGATACAAACGCTGAACTGGGGTATTTATGTACTCCGGTTTGTGTTTGCGAGAGTTTGTTTGATAAAGTAATGGTTATCAGAGCAAAAATGTATTTTCTGACACTTTTGTACGCAGCATTACTGTACCTATTTTTTGGATACAGTTTTGTGCTTAATTTTTTGACCAAAGTTAAGGCATTGGAGCATAAGATAGTTGGAGCATTTAATGATGGGCCCACATTTTGCACCAATTTAAAACAAACAAGATGAATGCATAAACGGTTTAAAATGTGAACCGTGTTTGTATTCATGAACCAAAAAATGAGTAAATATGTAGTGTACATATTTGTGTTTGCATTGCAAACAAACGCAGCCAAAGGAACAACTGAAAAAGGCAGAAGAGAAAAGTGTATTTCCATTTAGGAATGCTTGACATTTATAGATACAATGAGAAACTAAATTAGACATGTGGCTATGTGCTGCCAGCTGGAAGACTAGAATTTTTGAATTTGTTACAGCTGTTTGGAATTGAATGTTCTAGACTATCACCCCCGTCAAGTTGGAGCAGCGGAAACGATGCCCAACTTAGATCATAGCTGTTGAAAATTTGCGACACTCAATGCCTTGGTGAGTATGTTGGTGGGCTGTAAATGAGTGGAAATGTGGAACGTGGTAATGTGCCGACGTTGAATATGTTCCCTTTATCAATGTCGACATACTTAGTTCTCTCATGAAAGACAGGATTGGCTGCAATGTGTAGGGCAGCCTTGCTGTCACAATAGCTGCATGGGAGAGGAAAGCTGAACTGAGAGGTAAAAAAAAACTCGTTGAAGCCACAGTAATTCAGAAGTGGTGGTGGCCATCGCTCGATATTCAGCTTCGATAGATGATCGAGAAATTGTTAGTTGTTTCTTTGTCTTCCATGACAATGGAGAATTTCCCAACAAGGTGATATACCCAGAAGTAGATCTTCTTGTCAGTGGGCAGCTAGCCCAATTTGAGTCACAAAAGCCTTTGAGTGTGAAATCATTTTGGGCTGGAAGGAGTATGCCATAATGAGGAGTACCCTCGAAGTAATGAACAACCCATAGGGCAGCTTCAAAGTGTTCTTGACGTGGAGATTGCATGAACTGGCTGAGACAATGAACAACAAATTACAAATCAGGTCTAGTGACAGTTAAGTAGACCAGCCGTCCCATAAGCCGCTTATATCGAGTTGGATCAGAATAAAGTGGGTTGGACTCATCAATAAGGTGATTTTGTTGCTCCATTGGGGAGAGGCAAGGCTTGCG
Organism: Nelumbo nucifera; assembly: GCF_055504915.1. Lineage (NCBI taxonomy): Eukaryota > Viridiplantae > Streptophyta > Magnoliopsida > Proteales > Nelumbonaceae > Nelumbo > Nelumbo nucifera. Next base: position 4,899,981 of record NC_142650.1, read on the forward strand.
GTCCAACATGTTTGTCTCATTGATGATATCAAGAGCATGTTCGTGTTGACTGAGAAATATTCCGGAGTTAGTTCTGATCACCTCAATGCCCAAGAAATATGATAAAGGTCCAAGGTCCTTAATACGAAAGCGGTCATTGAGATATTGTTTAAGAGAAGATATTTTGACTCGATTATTTCCGGTGGTGATTAGGTCATCAACATAGACAAGAAAAACCACAAGGGAAGAGCCTGTGTTGCAAGTGAATAGAGAGTAATCCGCTGTAGATTGGATGAATCCAATAGATGTGAGTGACTGGCTGAACTTCTCGAACTACATCTGAGAGCCATATAATGATTTGTGTAGTCGACATACTCGTGAATCACCATCTTTTGCAAAGCCTTGAGGTATTTGCATGTAAACCTCCTTACGAAGATCCCCATGAAGAAATGCGTTATGTACATCAAGTTGGTGTAACTCCCAACCTTTAGCAACAACCACAAAAAGTAAACAATGCATTGTTACTAGTTTTGCTACTGGAGCAAAGGTATCATGATAGTCTTGCCCTTCGACTTGGTTCTATCCTTTGGCTACTAATATGGCCTTGTAGCGTTCTATGGTTCCATCAACTTTAAGTTTGATCTTGTATACCCATTTGGACCCTATGGCCCTTTTGCCAGGGGCAGTGGCACTAAAGACCATGTGTTGTTCCGTTCTAAGGCTTCAATTTCTTCATTCATGGCTTGTTGCCATTTAGGATCAAGAGCAGCTTGATGGTAAGAAGTGGGTTCCACAGGTAAGGTGGTAGAGGCCGGGTTGGCCAAGGAAGGTGGAAGTTGGCATTCATAATCTCGGAGAGCAGCTGGTTGTTGTCTAATGCGGTGTGGTCGAGGTAGGGACGGATTTACAGGGACTGAACTGTGAGAAACTGTCTAGGGAATGGTTTCAACAGCAGTGGATGCATTGTTTGTGGGTTCAACAGTGGTATCTAGTGCTGGAATAGGTACAGCTGGGGCTGAAGTGATGTCAGGAATATTTTGATATGGGAATTGATCCTCATAGAAGATGACATCCCTTGAAGTAAACACAACCCTGGTGGCTAAATCAAATACCCTATAACCTTTTTGTCCATGAGGGTACCCAACAAATATGCATTTGATAGCTCGACTTGCAAATTTGTCACGTAGCTAAGGTCGAATTTGGACATAACAAACATCCAAATATTCTCATATGACTGTATGATGGTGGGGTCTTGGATAGTACCTCGAGAGGGGTTTTCCCATGGAGAACTACTGTGGGAAGCCTATTGATGATGTAATTTGCTGAGAGGAGGCATTCACCCCAAAATGCAACTGGAAGAGAGGCTTGAAATCTGAGTGCTCGAGCAACTTCTAACAAATGGCTATATTTTCGCTCAGCCACGCCATTTTGTTGGGGAGTATCAATGCAAGATCGTTGATGAATGATCCCTTGAGTGTTGAAGTATTCTTGGAGTGGTCCACAAATAAATTCAGAACCATTATCAGATCGTATTTGCTGAATATAGCAACCATATTGACGAGAAACCATGGCAAAGAATGATAACAAAGAAGAAACTGCTTCAGATTTGAATTTTAGCAAATACACCCATGTACATCTTGTATGAGCATCAACAATTGTAAGAAAATAGTGAGCTCCTATGTGTGAAGGTGTATGATAACCTCCCCAAATGTCACAGTGTATTAGTTGAAAGGGAAATTGAGCACGAGTAGTGCTGATGGGAAAGGGAATTCTGGTTTGCTTTGCCTAGTGACAAGCATCACAATAGGAGCCAACAGTAGTTGAGACACCAGGAATGAGTGCTAAACTCTTATTAGACGCATGGCCAAGCCACCTATGCCATGTTTCTGAATTGATGGTAGATGCAACAATGAATGTAGTAACAGAATAATTCAGATGGTAGAGACTTCCCTCAAGCCGACCCATCCCAATCATTGTCCATGAGGTTGGGTCCTGAATTACACAGAAGGAAGGAAAGAAAATAACAGTGCATTGGAGCTGTTCTGTTAGTCTTTTAATTGAAATAAGGTTGCAATGAAAGGAAGGTGTATATAACACATTGTGAATATGAAGTTTAGGACCAAGAACCACAGTCCCTTACTGAGTTGCATAAGTGATGGTTCCATTTGGCAAGTAAATTGGCTTAGTGGTTTCCAATGAACAAGAGCTACTGTAAGCATTCTAAGTGGAGATCATATGATTAGATGCTCCACTATCAATAATCCAATCAAGGTGTGAGCCAGACGGCTTACCAGATACATTGGCTGTAGCAGGGGATGTGTTCGATTCTTTGCTAAGCAGAGCAAGAAGTTGGGCATACTGATGAGAATTCAGACCAGCAATTGGTGAGGGGCTTGTGGTGACTGGTGATTCGGCATTTGCACATGTTGTGGATCAATCAGATCATCTAGATTTGGATTGATTCCCACGATTTGTTTTGTCTTTGTTTTTTTTTTTTTTGATCAATAACATCAACTTCATTAAATTAAGAGAAGAGAGGGAAAAGAATACAATGGGAGATAAAATAACTTAGCTCCCCAAAAACAGAAAACATAGGGAATGCAAAGAAAATTAAAAACTAGCCCAAAAAACAGCCTCCCTATTCACTCCTTGCTTGGCCAACCCATCCGCAAATGAGTTGGCACTCCTCTTCACCCAGCTGTACTGAATCTCAATATCCCTACCCAGCCATAAGAACTGTTTTTTCTCATTGTTAAAGTTCCACAAGCCACTGTCCTCTGTCTTCAACCAATTAACCACCACCTTCGAGTCACCTTCAAGCGCTGCAAGGATCTCAGCCCTAAGAGAGTCACCTTCTCCAATAGGGCCAGAGAATAAAGCAGTAACAATCCCTTCCTCATTCCTGAAGACTCCTCCAATCCCAGAGGGCCCTGGATTCCTCACACTGCTGCCATCAAAATTCAGCTTTATAAAGCCCGAGGGGGGAGGGGACCAGAACGGACAAAGAGTCGTCTTGCATCTAGCAGTGGAAGCAATCTCTTTCCAGTTTCTTAGCAAGTCATCCATAGGACAATCTGAAAACAACTCCAAAGATTTTAGCCAGTGGACCGCTCTTAAAAGGATTCGATCTAACAAATCTTCCAATGTTTTTTCCTTGTCAGAAAATATGCGTGAGTTTCTTTCTTCCCACAAAGACTAGCAAACCGCTGCCCTAATACACCTCCACATAGTCTTCCCTCGCTTCTTAGGCCAACTGAAAAAAGGAGAAAACAAACCTTGGACAGTCTCCGGAGGATACCAAGAACACCCAAAACGGGAGAAAACCCACTCCCAAACAGTTTTAGCAACCTTACAAGAGACCATGAGGTGGTAGCCAGATTCCCCATCAGCTTTACAAAGAGCACATCTATTAGGAAGTAGACAATAGTTGGGTCTCTTTCTTTGGAGTAAGTCTAAAGTGTTGATTCTTTTCAGGAAAATTTCCTAACAAAAAAACCCCACCCGAGGAGGAATAGGTCTGCTCCAAATTTCCTTAACTGGAAAGGACAACCCCAAGGGGGTAGGAGGCTGAGTTAAGGTTTCAAAGAAAGAAGCACAAGAAAAGGTACCAGAGCTTGAAAGGGTCCAAAATCTGGTGTCTTCCTTAGCAGGGTTTAGGAAGACACCCTCAAGGGAGGCTAGCAAAGCTACCAAGCTATCCAAGTCCGTATCCCTAATTGCCCTACGCAGGCCAAGGTTCCAACCAAAGCCCGAAGTGGAAGCTGAAGGGACTAAGAAAGAAGAAATGGGTTCATTTTTCTAGTCTGAAAGAGCATACAAGGAAGGAAACTTGTCTTTCAGAGGAAAATCCCCGACCCAAAGATGTTCCCAAAAATTTATTCGGTTACCAGAGTTTAGACCATACCTGATCCAAGGGGAGAAAACTTGAAGCAGATTGTGGATGGATTTCCAAGGAGAAGCAGCTGAAGCCCTTGCCAAGATTCCAGGATCCCAGCCATTGTCTTCCAGACAATTTATCCCTTTCCAAAGAGAACCTCCACAACCACTTCCCCAGAAGAGCCATGTTTCTTTTCTTGAAATTACCAATCCCAAGACCTCATAGTTTTTTACACCTAGAGACCACCTCCCAACTCACCCTATGATCTCTCTTCTCCTCTCCAAGCTCCCAGAGAAAGTTCCTTATTAATTTTTCCAAAAGATTTGAAACCTTTGAGGGGATCTTAAACACTGACAAAAAGTAAACAGGAAGGTTAGCTAGGGTAGATCTAATGAGAGAGACTCTTCCACCTAAAGAAAGATAACTCCTCTTCCAAGCCGCTAGCCTCTTCTTAAACCTCTCCACTACCGGAGAATGCATCTTTAACCACTAAGCCAATTTTTATTTCATAGTTTTGTCTTTGTTATTAGGGTAGCCGGCCAACTCATAACAATGATCTTTAGTGTGTCCTTGCTTTTTGCAGTGGTCACAAAAATATTTACTTCTATTTGTTGATCATGTAGTGGTTGGTTTCTATGCCACAGCCAGTGTCACTGCTTCTGGTGCAGTTGGTCCACGAAGAGAAGCATTGAGTAAATGGCTTTCTTCTTGGGTTACTAGAGCGAACACTCTATTCGGACTTGGGAGTGGTTCAGAAACAAGAATACTGGATCTTATAACATTATAAGAGTCGTTGAGACCCATCAAGAATTCATGAAGCTTATCTTTTTCTCTTTCAGCAATGAGAAGCTTCATGGCTCTGCCACAATTGCAATTAAGGAAGGTCGTGAGTGATCCAAGTTCATCCCACAGGGCCTTCAACTTTGTGAAATATCCGGTTACAAAGAGATTACCTTGCTGGAGTATGGCTAGATCTCGTTTCAATTGATGCAAGCAAGGGATATTACTTTGTGAATAGAATTCTTCCAGTTCACGCTAGATTTCTGATGCCGTTTCAATAAATCCCACGCTTTCATGTAGTTCCTTGGCCAGGGAGTTAATCAAACTAAGAAATCACCATTGCATTGCATTTATTCCAGTTTCTTTCTTCTGATGTTGACTTTGCTGGTTGTGGAAGAGAACTGTTGACTAAGACGTACTTGTTTTTTGCCATTAATGCATTCGTCATGGCCCTCTGCCACATCGGGAAATTTTCTCCAGCGAGAGGAGATGAAACAAGGATTGAACCAGGATTGTCTGAAGGATGAAGATAGAACAGCAATCCTAGATCTATCTCCGTTCCAGTTCCAGCAGTCGGAAGACGTGAATTCGATTGCATTGCCATGATCGATACTTTTAGAGAAAATGGGAACAAGGACGTAGAGCCCACACTCTGATACCATGTAAACAAAGGAACAACTGAAAAAGGCAGAAGAGAAAAGTGTATTTTCATTTAGGAATGTTTGACATTTATATATACAATGAGAAACTAAATTAGACATGGAAGGTCTGTTTTTTTGTGTGGGAATCCAGCTTAAAGAAAATCAACACTTATGACCTCCTTCAGAAAAAGAACCATGGAAGGTCTTATCTATCTCCTCATGTTTGTTGTTTCTGCCTTAAAGCTAGGGAATCTACCAACCATATCCTGCTTCACTGTGAGGAAACTAGAAAATTTTGGAACTTTTTTATATCATTATTTGAATACAGCTGGGTTTTCCCATAAAATGTGGTTGAATGCTTAGGGCAATGGTCAGGAAGAGAATTAAGCAAAAGAGAGAAAACTTTATGGCAATCTGCTGCACATGCTATTTTCTGGAGCATTTGGGAAGAGAGAAACAACTGGGTGTTTACCAACAGAACAAAAAGCTTTGAGGAGCTGATTTCTCTAATATGTTACAGATGCTTCTTGTGGACTTCTAGCTTAACTCACTTCAAAGGTGTCACCTTTGGCGACCTCCAAAGAAATGCCGTAAATTTTCTTCACTCTAATCAAATACAACTCATCACTCCCCGCAATTTCAGATCTGATGTGGAAGGCGAGACGACCTTGTACTTTGATGGGAGTGCTTTTGGAAACCCAGGTGTAGCGGGTATTGGAGGTGTAATCCGAAATAGAAATGGTATTATGACTATTATCAGTTGGGCTTTTAGTGGGCCGATTGGGATAGCCTCCTCAACAAAGGCCAAAGTCATGGCAGCTCTAACCGGCATCAGGATTGCAAAAGACATGGGCTTACTAAATATTACCATTAAAGGAGATTCAGCCAACACCATTAATTGGATTTCTAATCCTGGCAGTGGGCTTTGGGCCTTAGCTCACTACCTGGCTGAAGCGAGAGACATCATCTCTTCTTTAAATGCTCATGTGGTCTGGATTCCGAGGGAGCTAAACTCTGAAGCAGATAGTCTAGCTAAATCTGGTGCTCACAGGACCTTTTTAGTGATAGTTCTCTGCCTATGTAACTTTCTAACTGCTTAACAGTTGTGTACATCTCCTCATGTACCTCTTTTTTCGAATAAAGTTAAACCTTTTCTCAAAAAAAAAAAAGAAACTAAATTCGACATATGGCTATGTGCTACCACCTGGAAGACTCTAGAATTCTTGAATTTGTTACAGCCGTTTGGAATTGAATGTTCTAGACTACCACCTACATCGTCCTTTCTCTCTTTTTTTATTCTCATTTAATCTAATATGTAGCAGGTTTTCATGGTCATATTCAATGAGAGTTGTCTCTTGGATTTATAGAGCGGTGTTGTTGCTAATTTTGTTCTAATACAACTAATGCCTGCTCCTTGGCTTCAATCTCTGGAAATTTATCTATGCTATCGGTTAATGTCATATGTAAAGCTTCTTTTTTTGAGATAATGCCCTTTGTTTATGAATTTATACATACTTTATGTTATAGGAATGCATTGAATTGGAGTTTTCCCACTACATTTTCACCTTTATGAAATCAAATGGTTACATGCATCAACAATTATTGGTGTAGGTAATGTTTTAAGACTCAGGCCGGACTAGACAGTTCGACCGTGAAACTTGGGAACCTTTGGCCTTTCTGGGTCCTAGTTAAATGATGGTTTTGGCGGGTTGGACAGGCATACCATCCGGTTAACTGGTAAAGCTGGGATCCAGAGAGCATTCCGGTTTTGACTCCAGTCCGAGTCTTAAAACGCTGAAAATAACTAAACCAATTCAGATGAAGTTGCTTGAATAGTTAGTTGCAAATTGCTTCTGAACGACAGGAAAGGGTTATATATTGAGTACACTCAATATTTCCTAAATATTGAGTATATTTAGGAAATTGTTTTTTTCCATCTCAATGAATGCAACTGAGCTATTTGAGCATTGGCCAAAAATTTCAGGTAGTTATGGAGTAAAAATTAGTATCATCCCCTTCATATTTTGCTTTGGTATTTGGAAGAAAAGGTATAGAAGAATATTTAATGTGAAGCCTATGTTAGATATATATGCTCTGTGTAGGTGGGGTAAGGTGCGGTTGGGGAATGGTCTCTTTCAAAGACAGAGAGAGGCCTGTGAGTAGGGAATGAGTTTTCTGGATTAAGGGTGTGAAAATGGGGGAATTGGAGAGAGAAAGAGAGTACTCGGGAGTGTTGGGTTACAAATGCCAAGGATTGGATGATTTTCAATTCAAAGAGGACCTTTATTTATGGGGGAGGTCCCGAGATCCTAAAAGGTAGGAGATAAGGGTATTCGCACCGTATCGGGAAAGGGGATATTGGATCCGCTATCAATTATTAAGTGCGCTACTGGGGTTTCGCCACGTGTTTCATGAGGATTTTCTCGAGGATCGGCTTTCCTTTTCCCCAAGATCCCTCATTATTCACGTGTGCTACTTCCTTTCGTGCACTTTATTTTAACTGACATGGCGTTTAATGACGTCACCACTTGGCGAGCGGCGTCATGTTAACCCTAGGTGGCGTCACGCCATGTCATTTGATGGTATGCGCTCCATGTGGCTATGGTTCCACGCGCGCCTCGCCATGGGCTCAGCCTGGGTTTCTCTCGGTTTGGCTTGCGATTGGGCTTGGTGAACCGTGGGTTTATCGCAGTTTCGCGATATGCCTTGTGATCGCAAGGTTGATGGTGTGTTGCGGGTTCATCGTAGCATAGGGATTGACTGTAGGTTGTTCGCACACAACTTTGTGGTGTTAATCTTAGTGTTTGATGTTTTATGAGGGTCCGAGCGAGCACTATGTACCTACACTCTGTACATGATTGGGTATTGGATTTTGTTTTGTTTATTTATTTATTTATTTATTTTTTTTTTTTTGGGGGGGGGGGGAGGGGTGATATTTACTTGATCAAAGGATTTTGGAAATTGGAAGTTATTGGAAATTGTTGACATAATTATTGAGTATCACATTGATGAATTCTTAAATAGAAATTTTGTTATATATAAAGAATAACAGAATCCTTAAATTTTATTTTAGAACAGAAAAAAACCTGATATCTAAGGCCTTTACTAGCTTGTACTTATGAATTATGATCCTTTATTTTATTTGTACTTATATCAGCTTGTCTCAAACGTTTGTTTGTCTTGTTAATTTTTGTTGGCCATTTTATTTAAGAGGTATACTTTTCTTGTTGAATTCAAGAGATATAACTAATGTGCCAATGACCATGTAGTCTAGGTGGTCAATTAGCATCCCTCCCATCAAACTTGAAGAAAGGCAGGCTCTCTGCATTGTGTAAACCAGTGGGGGGCCGGGCCGTTTTCATCCTGGTCAATTAGCATCCCTCCCTGTCAAATGAAAAGAAAAAAAGTGAAGGCATATATTTATCATATATTGTAAAGTGTGCTAACCTTTTCTGGCTAGGGGTTGTTCTTTATATATTGTTATTGTGTAGCACTTTGATCTTTTCAGTTCATGATAAAAGAGAAAAGGGGCTTAAGCAAGATTACTGCCTCTACTTACCAACAGGCTCTACTTCCTTTTTGTGTCAGAAAACACCTTGTTTAAGCTCCTTTGCTTTTGTGACAGTGGATTTAATTCAATCATTGAGGACATTCTTGCTCTTTGCTATGTTTAAAACCTTGGTATTTGCCATGACAATGCCACCTTTCGACAAACATCATTTTCCTTGTTATATTAATGTCATTATTGTTCAAAATGTGATAAAAGTAAAATGATCTAGCCCCTTTCTTTTCTGGACTACAGAGTTTTCCTTTTTCTACTAGCACAGAACCACTACCTGCATCACCTCTGCTTCATGAAATTGACATCCTACTAATATTGGTTTTAGATACTACTAATAAAAAAATATTGGTTTTATATACTTAGGGTCGTTTACTCATTTTGTAACAGCTGAAGTTGCTGAATTGAATGACTTATTGCTTTGCCATTTAGTGGATAAAATAATCAAATAGTAAAATATTCAAGGGTATAGTAATCAACATAAATTCAGCTTCAGCTGATAAGGAGTCCATAACCTCCTTAAAAACTTATTTACTAAAAGACAAAGCAATAAACTTTTTAGTTCAGGCCCTTAAGTTGTTAACAATGGTGCCTTAATTAGCACCTTGTAGTGAGAGTAAAAAGCCATTTGATAATGGTGGAGTGGCTGTACCAAATAGCTTATTGCTTTGTCTTTTAGTGAAGTCATTAAGCAGGTTGTGAGCTCTTTAATGTCTGAATGGCATGTTGGTTTGATTACTATAACCAAAATGTTATTGCATGACTGGCACTAGAAGATAAAAGCAATAAGTCATTCAGTTCGGCAAATCCAACTGTTATCAAATGGCCCCTAATTCTTTTTTCTTGAGCATATATCATGTGCTTAATTTATCAATAAAAAAAAAAACATATACCATGTGCTTACTAGTTCCTTTTTTTCTTTTTCTTTGAAGCTTATTGACTTTCTTTATGCCTATAATGGGCTTTTCATATTTAATTGATGATGTTTCAAGGATGACAATTGAGTAAATATATACAATGTCACATATATAATTAATGTACAAAAATATCTCATTCTATTTAATTATCCAGACTTGAAACTCATGCAAGAGGATACTACCCAACTTTGGTGGGCGGGGAAAGAGCTAATGAGAAATAAACGACTCTGTGATTACATTGGTGAAAATGAGAAAACAAAGGTATCTACTTTGATGGATTAAAAGAATTCTACATTAACATAGTTGAAATCCTTTGCCCTCCAGGATGAACCTCTTAACAATACTTTAACCCATTGATCACAGATCATGATCCGATTGCAGCTGCCTGCCTCAGATCCAGGTCATTCTGTAAGTTACAAGATATTCATGACTAATTAGAAGCTCTCAAATTAGATGTTTAATTTTATCCTTAGTATATTTTGGCTGCATTTGCTTGTCTTTTTTGAATCAAACCTCAAAGTTCCTCCTGATTGATTTATAATTGCTTTTTTCTATTTTTGTTATTTATGTTCAAGATGATTGCAGTAACTTCAAGTAGCAATGAATGTAGGCCAACTGAAAGAGCACAAGGTAATTTTCACTCGAACAAGTTATCAATTGCCAACATTGACCATGCAGCTAAAGCTGTAACCTTTCTCTTCTCTTGTTCATTTCCAATTCTTTTCCCTGTTTCAACCATGGTAGGTTGACATGAGAAGAATGAGGATAGAACATTGAATCTGCAATTCTGGTTGAGTCTTCAAAAAATGTTCGTGAATAGAGTCTGAGGTTCCCAATGGTCCTGCAATTTTCATGTGTTTCGAGTGAAGAGAAGGTCCTTTGCACTCCGGTAAGCTGCCAACTATCCTTGTGAAGTAAACTGTTATGGTCCCAAGATTGCCCTTTCCATAGATGCTTACTGCAAAAAATATTATGGCAGATTTGGGTTTTCTTGGGCTTGTATGACAGAGTTTTATAAAAGAAACAAGTGAAAAAGAATGGTTATAACTTTGACCACCTTTCTTGTGTGGATAAAAATCACTGTTATCACATGGTGGGCAAGGAAAACCAGTGTATAAAGATGACAAATAAAAACAAAAAGTAATGGCATTTTAACTTTTCTTTGTTGGGGGGGGTGTGTCCGGAGAGTGGTAGATTTAACATGATGCCAGCATTCTTTTCCAAACAAAAATTAAAAAAAGTGATGCAGCATTTTCTTTTGTATCAATTTGAAATAAACTCGGAAGGAGATAGAACAGCAGGGCAAAAGCTGAACGGATAAGCGAAGCCTGTTTTTCTTGTTTTCTGTTCCTTTACCCATTTTATGGTTGGCCGTGATACTAGAAGACATGCATTGGAAAAAGTCTAAGAAAAATGACAAATTTCCCTACGGAGTCTTCGTCCAGAAATATCTGACATCAACCCACATGCGCCCTTTTCTGATTGGTTCAAGCAATTCCACAAACATCCTTCTGGGTTTATTATGGGATGCAATTTGCATAATTGTTTTGGGAAGACTACAATCAAATTGGTTGGTTTTAAGGAGCATGGATTGGTACAATTCTACAAGGTAATGGACATGAAGAGCGACAAACAGTTGCAACTAAGGGAACTTTCTACGAATTAACACAAGAAAAAACCATGTCTGAAGAAACTATTCACCAAACAATAGTGACTACTCAATGATCATTTCAAGCGGTGAGATTTGAATTATCTGTTTGGGTTTGTTATGGAAAGCAATATTCTGTAACCTTGGGCTTGCTGAGTGGTGACATCTGGGTTTCACAAGGGCATACCCATACAAAAGCTAATTGAATTCTTGAAGGAACTTGACATAGAGGACGACAAACCAACATCAAATTGGGTTGGTTTGTTTTTGATTCGGTAACCTTAGCTTGTCAAAATGTTAAATAGTTGCTGTGGCACCTGGATTTCCTCGGGGCATATCTGTACAAAAGCTAGTTCCATTTTCACTGGAAGTGGAACTACATAGAGGGTAACAAAACAATATTGACTGATCCATATAATTGATCCCGGTTTATGTGATAGGAAACAGGAAGAATCAACAGATTAGGACAATTTGTTGTGCATGTTCCAAAGGTAGGGCTGTCAATGAACTTGATTTCCAATCAAATGATCCAATTAAATTCAATCAAACTTGTTATTAGAAAATCCAATCCAATTAGTTACAGTACTTTTGGATATCCATCAAATCCCATTGAATCTAATTCAATCCAAGGATTCTGTTAGTCACTTAGTACCAATGCTGATATTAGTATGCCAGGTGATGATTATTAAAGCAGGGGGAGTAATTCATATCGGGACCCATCGCGGTACCAAGGTGACATCAGCATGCTAGGTTAGGTAATTATTACTAGAATAGAGTAATTAATTGAAGCATGTTTTATACATTTGCAATTGTATTTGTTATTTTATTTTAATAACAAACAAAACGCCATACCTCAGCTACCAAAGCCCTCTCTTTGTTGTAATTTGATCTATTAGATGCTTGTTTGATTATCTTATTCAATCAAATAATACTTTTTTTTTTTTAAATAGCTGACCCCATATAGTTGGGAGTTGGGACAAAGCCTAGATGATGATGGTGAATGCTTTTTTTTTTTTTAATTGAAATCAATCTGATGAACTTGATGATTGTCCAAATCCATGTTAACTTGATTCGAATCGGATTAGATTGGAACAAAAATTCAATCCATTGACAGCCTTATCGTAAGGGATGAGTGGGTCTGCTAGTCAGGTCACTCAGCAAAGGAGGCTGAACAACGAAGGAATCCTCCATGTGGTAAACTTGGTTAGTTCCTCTTGCTATCCTTGGCAGGGAAAATTTGAGACCACACCATTGCCATGTAATAAAAAAAAAAAAAAACCTTGTTTATGAGTCAATTCATTAAAATATTGAAGAAATGGCCAATAATTTGTCAATAAGAAGTGGGGGCATAGGGCTGGTTTTGAGTAGAGGATTGAACTGTTGGTCAACCCAGAGGGTCCCCCACATGGTGGATGGCTCAGATTGGCCACATCATCCCTCCATATGACAGAATCAGGGGTGGTCCTGTAGGGAAGCTCCCTACTTTCCTATATCTATATATATATTAACAGCAAAGATGTCTCTTCTTGGGAATAATAGATACTCTCATACACTTAAACCATGAAGAGTGGAGAGCAATTTGACCCTTGTAAAATTGGATATCTGCAATTATATCCCATCCCATGTACAAGAATCTGAGAGAAGGATACAACGGATTGCTTGAATTAAGAACCTGGACAGCAGAAGGACAAACTAATTGATGCAAAAATGCAGCAAACAAAGAAAAGTAAAATGGAGATGCAATTCAGTACAGTATATAATATAGCTTCTGCATATGCACTTGGCGTTTCAAAATCACAAAATCATTGGATTTGCACACGTAATGATTAATGCCAAATCGCTAATACAAGCATACGCGTGTCTCTGATGGATTCACACTCACGGTTTCAACTTTCAAGAGGGACCCAATTGGAGTGCCCTCCTTTCTGCTTCTGGAATAAACAAACAAATGCTTGTGATGGCTTTATTATTAACAATAATCCTTAGTCCGTAGTGCTCAATAACATCAAAACTCAAATGGGTCCCCTTTGCTGCTTTCTTTGGCTTTAATCCTGTCAAATATATGGATGCCATGCTCATTTTTTTTAAGGTTTATCCTCCACTCCTTAAATCATAAAGGAAAAAAGAGAAAAAGAAGGAAGGGTGGTGGCACCTGAAAGGCTGTTTGTTTGCACCTCAAGATTTCCTCCTCTATCATATTTTTTTTTTTTATTATCAATCAAGTAATCATACTGCATTTTTATATGGATGGCCTTTTTTGGTGGCATGATTAATGTAAGTGTCCCACTTGTACTCTTAAGAGGCAGACAAGTAACATTATAAATGCTGTAATTAGGACACTAAACGTTTTGTTTACAGGAACCATAAAAGGTAAAAGCATTTTTGCTGGGTTGTAGTATTATGGTTCATGATATCATGTTCATTGGTGAGGGATATGGGAACTGATCCAACTTTTATTTAAACACTTTTTCTTCTGTGTGTGTTTGTAAAGAAGGTTCAGTAATCTATTTCTTTTTCTTTACTGAAGATCGAGCCATGGAGAGAGAGAGAGAGAGAGAGGAAAACAAGTGGAAAGATAAACTCATAAAAGCAAGACACGGGCCCTTGTTAGAAATGGATGGATGCATAAAGCCTGAAAGACCCAAATAGAAGAAACCATTTCAGGGAGGTAGAGCTGCAAGACTATCTTTGATAAAAGCCTTCCTTGGTTGCTTTTTGCAGTATCTCTCTCTGCCTGACTTGTGATCATGTCAACTTCCCTGGAAAGCTTGGTATCATATAAAGGGATGTGAAAGTTGTTTTTTCCCTCTTTTCTTCTCTGTAAAAATCAAGGGGACTTGTTTGGATACATCCCATTTTTTATTAACTGGGCACATTCCTGCTGAAAGACAAAAGCTACCCTGACATGATGGTCCCAGTCATGGTTTTCATGAAATTTTGCAAGATTTTCAGTTTCAGACAGAGTCACTTCGATGATGAAATTGGAATATTTTTGGCAGATTTGTTTAGATTGAAATTTTTATTTAGCCTGTAATTTCAAAATATTATTAAAATAATGTAACTAAAATATAAAATATAGTAAAAGGTTAAAAATGTTTAGATTTTATCAAAATATTCTGTCCAAAATTTCCAAGTTGTGGAAAATTTCCAATGGTTTAAAATGACCCAAATTTGTCATATTTAAAAGCATCCCAATTGATGCAAGCTCTATGTTTTTCTTTTTTCTTTTTTTTTTCTTGAAAAAATAAACTATTTTTCAAGTCTATTTTTCCGGGTGACTACCAAAAGCTCGCCATCGAATAACTGAAAAAAAAAAAAAAGAATAACTGAACCACGTTAACCGATTTGGAACAATGCTGCATTGCAGCGTAACCCAGAACTTCTTTATAGTGTCCAAAATGCAACAGAAAACGCGCGAGTCATCTATTTTTATTTTTTCCCCCTCTACATTCAGAGAGCACTCACCAAGAAAATTAATAAAACCAGTGGAAGGAGAGTTCCGATTGTTCTTTTTTATTCAAGCAATTACAGTTGGAAGTTTTTTAGAGGGTATTTCTACAGTTCACACAAACTGCCACAGGATGGTCTGATCTAAGAGTACAGGACAGACAGCCTTTCAGTTTCACAGGACTTTGCACTGAATCAGAGCATACCAAGCATCAAAAAAGAAGAAAATAACAGGAAATTTGTCTTAAATCAATCAAATATATGTACTTATTCATCCCCTTTCTCCTTCCCTCACCTAATAGGGGTTCTTCTTTTACTTATTTTTTCATTATCAACTAATGATCAATGATCATCCTCTACAAAGTGCTGGCCTTTCTTGTTCCTCACAAACTCCAATCCTTGAAGCAGACAATGAACAAAACCCAACTTCACTCATCGCATTTCTCGAACCAAACAGCTTCTGAGACTGTTTACAGTGAGCAATTGCTCCCTGGATTGAACTCTCAATCTCTGAATTGGCACTGCTGCTCCTCTTGAGCAGCTGTACCCCATAATGGCCGTTAGAATTACTCGAAAGTGATGATGAAGAAGAAGAACCAGATGAAGATGTAGAAGAAGAGGACTTGATAGTCGAATGCCATTTGATAGCCCCAGAGAAGGACCTTCTATGGCCAGTATCACCGCCACTACCATCCTCAATTATCTTCTCTTTATCAAAGCCCCTCATGACAGTAGCTGCATTTTGGCACCTCCCCTTTTGGATTTGGCCAAATGGGTTTTTCCTTGACACCTTGATATACCTGTTTAAACACTCCTTGGCTTTCGAAATGGTCCCTTCGTCTCCATTCCTCGCAGCTTCCGCGGAGGACTCATCCGAACACCCGGATTTACTGAACAAAGACTTAAGATAAGCACGAGAAGCCTTCAACTTCAGACCCAAGGAAGAGCTCTTGATCAGCTTGAGCTTCTTGGACCAAGACTTCTTGGGTTGGTCGCTGATGAAACCGTTTGCATCAGTACAACACTCGACGAAATATTCATCTGGGTTCAGTTCCCTACTGACCCGGCAAGACTCGGAGGGAGAGATGTTGCAGGATTCGAATGGGGTGGCAGTGGTGGGAGTAGGGGTTGTGGTGGAGAATGGAGTGGTGTAATTTTCATCCAAGGCTTCTGTATTTTCCTCGAAGTGGGTGTTGGAGTGCTGGAGGAGTTTCTGAACCATTTGTAAACGCGGAGGAAGGTGGAGAGGTAGAAGCTTCCCTTTGTAGAAGAGTTCATCAGCTGGGGAGGTTGTAGGTTCCCTATCAATGGGGGTTAATGAAGACATATGGAACTCAAACTCTCTAGGATGTGGCGGAGAGTTGACGGAATAGCAGAAGAATGCGGAGGAACCAACTTCCATGTCTATGTATTCTTCATCTGCATGGTCGCATGGAGGTGAGTTCATGGCCATCTTATTTGATCTGCTGATCTCTCTCTCCCTCTCTTTCTCTCTCTCAATGTGTATAGAAGCTTAATGGAACCTGGTGTTTGTGCAAGATAGGAGAAGGGCTAAGCCAACTTTAAAGGTGGGGATCAGAAAGTGCCAAAGTAGAAAAACGAAAATAGAAAAGTAAATAAGGATTAGGCACTGTCAGAGATTTGGGAATTTTGAATGCCTCCAAATAATCACGTTCATAAACTTATAATGGCCAACTGACCCGTAACTTTCTTTATTTGTTTTTTTAACCAAATTATGTGCTTCATCTCTCTCCCTCTAACTAAATTGTGTGGCTCGTCTCTCCCTGATTTGCCTTTTTTTTTAACAATTTATAAAGTTTAATTGAATGAATATACGGGACCAT
Organism: Nelumbo nucifera; assembly: GCF_055504915.1. NCBI lineage: Eukaryota > Viridiplantae > Streptophyta > Magnoliopsida > Proteales > Nelumbonaceae > Nelumbo > Nelumbo nucifera. The sequence continues at coordinate 4,916,673 of NC_142650.1, forward strand.
ACCCTCCTCACAAGAAAGAAGGTATTATATGGGAATATCTCAGGTATAATTCGATTTTATGTTTTTAATATGTATAACAATTAATTAAAAAGATATACTTCTCTATTTAATTTATAAAGGCTTTCACTTTTGTTTTTGTTTTTTTTTCCATTGCACTGTTTAAGTATATAAAAGAAAAAGAATAGATTTATTTCTATATTTTCTGAAATAATTAATCCCCACTTACGCAAGCAACATACGTATTTGAATGCAGCCCATGTCTCAAAAGCTGGTTTTCTGCATTCCCCAGTTATTGTATTCCATTAAATACAAAACCTTTGGCTAAGACTCTGGGCTCTGCTATCCAGTACCAGTAGTAATTGATTTAATGTTTCATATAATACAAAAATTGTTTAATGAAATCTAGGAAGCTAGAGGGTCACTTCACACTTGAAGTACTTTACTACTTTTACTGGATTCCTGGCTTTGGGTCTTCTTATTCTTTTTCTTTATTTTTATTTTTATTTTTTTTATCTCAACAGTCTGTAGTGATCTTCCCCCTTCATTTGACTTGATTGGCAAGAGAGAGATAAAAATGTTGTTTGGCATTTGGGCATCTTTTTATCTCCTTTCCTTTCCTTTTAATTTATATTTAAGTTAAGATTAGATATTATTGATTATTGCTGTTGGCATCACTCTCTCTAAGAAGTGAGGAACACACCATCCGACATTTCATGGTGGAGGTTTACATTGAAGGGAGAGATGCATGCGCAGCTCGAGGCCTTGTTTTTGTGCACCTTTTTAAAAACTCAGTCTTGATACCCTCACAGAATTCAGAAAGAAAGAAGTAGTTTTTCTTCCCTCAAAATAGTTCGTTACATAAGTTGATAAAACACAATGCTCAGTCACAACAGAAAACAGAGAGAGAGAGAGAGAGAGTTGTTAAACAGACACTAACATAAGTTTGCTTTGCTTTGGCTACTATCAATTGGTATTTTAAGCAATGTAGAAGGAAAGAGCACCACTGTAAATTGTAGGACCCTGATTAAGGTCTCAAGCCATTGTCAAAGACTGTTCAACAGAGTCTGACTCCCCATGGTCTCAAACCATTATTTGTTTACTGTAAATTGTAGGACCCTGACTTGTGAGGGTACGTGTTTGTGGGTTGTGACTTCTGATCGAGAAAGCATCAGTGCCTCCTGAATCCTGAGCCACCCTACAGATATCTGGGCCAAGTCGATAAAACATTAAGAGGGACAAATTTTCGTCGTCGTCTTCTTCTTCGTAGGGTTTCCTTTCCGTTTTTTTTTTTTTTTTTTTTTTTTTTCTTGGGGATGATTTTGAAGCGGTAAGAGCGAAATTTACGGTGGATCATCGTTCATTCATTCATTCATCAGATAAATTATCTTATCCAACCAAAGGATAAAACTTAAGAAAGTGATGGCGTGACAGAGATGTCACCAATGGAATCCCAAAAAAAACCAATTAAGTTCCACATGCAGCAGGCACTAGGCAGGAGAAGCAGAGAGCAGGCAAGCGGCTTCATAAGTTTTCCCAGAAGGGTGATAATTGAGTGGAACTGCTCACGCTGAGTAAGCAAAAACTGTGATCCCTACTGTGTTCAATGAGTGATGAGCAGGGTAGGGCACTTGAATTCTGCACCAATGACGATGAGAGTAGTATTGAGTGATGAACACGGTGGGGCAGGGATTACCCCATTTACTCAACCAATGTGACCGCTCCCGCTGGAATCCTGAACCTGAGCCTTTTGCTACCTACCCTACCCTTGTAAGTTCCCAATTATTATTAATAGAAATAATATATTCATTCATATGCCATAACAAAAAAGGATGGATGGCCATGAAAGATCATCCACCCAGTTTTATTCTCCAGTCTTGAGTAGTAGGTCAACTTAATTGAATGGCCCACACTCACACTCTTTTGTATGGTACTAAATGCTAATATCACTATAGTAAATGAATCATGCATCTAACATGATGACGATGAAGAGAACCAACAGTTTCTCCCAACAAAAGGAATAGGAACATAGAAACTAAAAAGGTTTTAGAGGCTGAATGCGTCCATAGAACTGAACTGACCCACCAACCCAGAAAACCAGAAAGATATCGACTCTGGCTCAATGAAAGAAAGAAAGAAAGACAATTTAGAGTGTCTCGGATTCTAGAAGTAGAACTAAAGTGGGGAATCCCATGCCTCGTGCCCGTGGTCTCGTGGCTTACCTGGCACATATGGAATGGAGGAAGTGGTAAATATAATGCATTTTACAGCGAAATGGTTTTCAGCTAATCCCTTGGTCATCATCATTATTCATTGTTGGAACTCGGAGCTGCCAATTGATGAAATTTGGTATGGAGAATTTTAACACCACTAAGCTTTGTACCCTAGTGCTGAAAACATGGGAGCCCTTGACAATTATGTTGCCCTTCAAAAGCTGAAGCAATTTCCCAACTTCCCAAATAGGAAACCATTTTTCAAACCAGAAAAATCTCACTCCACACCTCTCTTTCTTTACTTCTCCTTCCATACCGTGGTTGGAATGCACATAATTTCAAAATATAAAACAAATATTTCATTCCTCGTCACCACCACTTTGAGCAAAGTGGCATATGGGCACACGCCATGCCATCACAATAATTATTTCCTAACTTACACAGCCTCCAAGGTTTAAACTCTTAACCGAGTTTAGGGCCTTGAACATGACTGATTCGTTGCAAATCAATCAATTTCTACTCCTGAACTAATCAGTAATGAAGCGTTAGTCGTCAAAGTGGAAGTGTCGAACCAATCTGCACCATATTTCAGCTCTGCTAACGCCAGAGTACTTAGATGGTTGGGTTGAGTGGAAGAGTTTGGACACGAGGGCACTCTGGGCCGTCCACCCCAAATAACAACCAAGATTTAAGAAACTCAGAGAGATGAATGGTATCCATCAGTTAATCGGCTTCTTGTTGACAACCTAAGCGTAAATGGAGGCTATGTTGATCGTTATTAGTTATGTTCCAACTAGACCTCTACCCAGAGAAATACTTGCATCCAAAAGACAACATAAATGTAAACCAAGAATATTACATTTATTTCAACGAACCCATGTTATGTTATCACAGTTTGCAAATTTACATCCGATCCAATGGATACAAGTTCATCTAGATCCACACATTAAAAAATATAAACCTAGCTAAAATCTGGCTTTTCATTAGGTGGCGCCTAGATGTTAAATAGTTACATACAACAAAGCTGTTCATGGTTAACGGATACCAGAAGTTTCTATAGACTCAGAGCAGAAGGGTAGATCTGATCTATTTGTTTGTTGCCGAGTCACCTATCAACTCCCTCTCAAGCTCATCAAACTCCCAGTCACCAATCTCCTCTGTTGAGTAGTCTCTGCTAACTTTACCAAATTCTGACTCCAGCTTTGCCAGTTCCGCTTCAGGGTCCAATGACTGTTCTTCCTTGGCTGAGGGTGGTTCCGAAGGTTCATCATTCTTAGATAGCAGTGACTCAATGGTCTGTGTGGAGGGAGGAGATGAAACCTTCTCTTGCATATTGATAGATGGCGTCTCTGCACTAGGGGTTGTTGGAGTCTCAATATCTAGGTTTGGTCTCTCAATGGATTCAAATTCCTCTCTCATTTTTTCAATAGCATCAAATAGCTCTTTCACTCCTAGATCATCTTTCCTGCATTATTAGTGACCTTGTGTCATATTTTCAGTGGGATCAGGTATATACCTAACATGACAACTACATGCACAAGTTCATGTGTAACAAGGGCAAAGTGGGAACAAATACTACAATCGCACCTGGAGACTTTCCCATGTTTAGGATAAAACTGTTCTTTCATGTTGTCCACTACACTAAAGGTGGTTATAATCTGCAAAAAATGAAGCATGCCATTAACAAGAGCACTCAAGGGAAGTAGATGTCAATGTGTCCTTAAAATGCATTGCTTTTAATCATCTTAGGCTATGTTTAGTTTGATAGAAAATCAGAGAAACGGAAAGTTGAGGGAAATTACTAAACAAATTTTGTGAAATTCGTTAAGACTTTCCCCCAACTTTCTGTTTCTCCCTTATTTTCTATAAAACCAAACATATCCCTAACCTGATTCTTAATCAAAACCACAGCATATTTCAAAAGAAAGAAACAAATTTCAAAAGTTTGGTTGTCATCAAATTAAGGACCACTACTAATAAAAAAAAAATCAAATTTAAAACCACACCACAAGAAACAATGGAATGCAAAAAAGATTCAACTTTATTTAATTCTTCCATCTGAAGCAGGATATTCCACAAAATCTAAATTAAGACAATTTTGAATGTGAAGGTAGGCAGAACCAAAAGAGAACACATGCAGACAGATCCATACCTTCGCTTCACAATTCAGGTATTCCTCCTCAAGATTTCTTCTTGGGCTTTCTCTAGAATCATTGGCATCTAAACCAGAGGCCATCTCTAACCTGTCGTGTGAAACAAGGAAAGTAGTAAAAGACTTGTTACAGTGAAAGTAACAATCTCTTCAATGCAAAAAAACTGCATTACCCTTCATTTAGATTTTTCAAATTCTCCACAAGTATCCTGATACGGTTGATAGAAGGACCCAACTGTTCCTGTATGAGTTGTACAAGATGGAAAGGAATATCATCTATAGAATTTATGGTCAAGTGTGGGGATGTTCATACATCTATTGTTTTGATGATTGAATCAATACCTTGTAAGCAGAGAGGTGACAAGTGATCAATTCCACAAAGTAGTTCTCATGTTTCTCTAACTCATCACTTGAACATGTAAGAAAAGTAAGTACTCAAGCATCAAGGTAAGAACTCATGATATAGGCATACAAAACTCGTTAAAGAGTAGAAGAGATTTCACCCCCCCCCCAAAGGTTTCAAATACACAACAAGCGCACAAGATTTCATAAGCCAGATACAACACAGAGATACATACCTGGTCTGCTTTTCCTTCCGATCTATAAAGGAGGATTGGAGAACCCAGGTATCTTCAAGGAAATTGATCCATGTATGAAGAACATCTCCTTCTACTCTACATGAAGCAATGGATCTTGATAGCTCATCTTCCTATAATTTAAACAAATGTTAGGCAAGCAAAATCTATTGGCATATAAATGATGACAAATATATCGATCTAGAATATATTAATTTCAGACAGATTAATCTGCTGGTACCAGCACAGAAACTGTAAGTAACAATTACATACCTTTGTTTTCAGGTGTGCAACAATTTGATTGCTTGCCTCATCAAACTGCTCCCTCTCTTCCCGGGTATTGCGAAGGCGTGCAAGAGCAGCAGCCAAGGAGATGTTAACCTACAATAGTTGCCCCAATCATTAAGAAAAAATCCATTGTTCATCAAAACAGGGAAACCAGTTTGGTCTCCACCAGGGGAAACTACTATGAATAAGCCTTTTGATTTATACATTGTTTGAAGTAAAACACTGCAAATGCTGAAAATGATATCATATCAATGGAATGCTATCATTTCGAAGTGCTTCCTAGCAAGTCAATATGCATCAATCAATCAAATGAACATTCTGAAGAGAACGCTCAGCTCTATTGCATACTAATGCCTTGGGAAGCACCTTCATTGTAGTACTAAATGGATGCTTTGGAAAGATAAGCAGTCACCAGAACCATTTATTGAGAGAAGGTTAGCACTGACAACTGAAGATCTAAACATAACAACCACAAAGATTTATGTGAAAGAAAATCCTCTGGAAAATCAGAAAATGTAAAATTCTCATCAGTACTTTCAGAGTAGTTAACAATGTACAAGTTTTTATTTAGTTATTGGTTTTAGATGACACCGTTGATGACTTTATTCAGTGCATTGGAAGCACCTCTTCATTTCCTAAATTGTCCTTTTTCTTGGGATACTTCTAACAATGTCTGAATGACACTTACAGAACAACCCTCTCTCCTCCATCCTAATCAGCTTCATGCATTTCTTCTGTTGCTGTGTATTAGTTACGATATTGGAGCTGGGCTATGGATGTCTCTTGAAATGGGATTTAGTACAAAATGGTGCAATGGATACATGAACATATGGTACATTGAAGAATAAATATAAAATTTTATAATAATCATGAACTTTATATTAAATAACATCGGTTGGTAGTTTTTGCTGGGAAGCTTTTTTGGAAAGAATCAACACTGGTGATCTTCTCCAAAAGAAGAGATCCAAGACATGTTTATCCCCTCACAGGTGTGTTCTTTGTAAAGCTGATGGGGAGACTGGTTTTCACCTATTGGGTGTATTTGGAACCCTCCATCAAACTTGCGAAGTCTTTTTTCCCTTTTTTTCTTTAGATGGCGTATGAAAAAGGGGTAGGACCATGTGGAGATGCCCGAGGGCTGCGGTATACTGGTCTTTATGGGAAGAAAGAAACTCCAGGATCTTCTCTGAAGTAGAGAGAGGTGCTGAAGAATTGAAAGAAATGATCCATATAAGGATTGTACAGTGGCTGAAATCCTCAGAGCTGTTCACAAATTACACAATGGATGTAATGTTGAGGAAGTGGGGTGAGATTGCTAGTTGCACCCAGACCAAAACAGTAATGAGTGTCTTGGACCCCTCCACCAGCTGGTTTCTTAAAACTAAACTTCGATGGGAGTAAGAGGGAATCCTGGGCACTCGGGGATTGAGGGTGTGTTTAGGGATGAGAATGGGATTGTTTCAGCCCTGTTCTCAGGCCCAATTGGAGTGGGTAACTCTCTCAGAGCCGAGATCTATGCAGTTATGGAAGGAGTCCAGAGAGCTAAGGAGATGAATATAAGAAAACTTATAATTGAAGGGGAGTCGGAGGTGGTGGTAGAGTGGCTGAATAAAGACAACAGTGGGTTATGGAAGTACAGCAATGAGAGGAGGAAATTTAGGTGGCCGGTTCAAGAGATGGAAGTCAAGATCAGTTGCGTGAAAAGATCAGCTAACTCTTTTGCTGATGGGTTAGCTAAACAAGGGGTGGAGAGGGAGTCTATGCTTTGGGCTCAGGTGTAGTCCTTTTTATCCTTTCTTGGGAGCTCAAGACTCAGCTGGAAGATAAGAAAGTTTATCTTCCCCTTTGTAATTATTTCTATGATTAATTAATGAAATGTGTTATTAATCAAAAAAAAAAACATCGGTTCATTCTAATAATCTCTAAAAGGAACATTCAGAAGTAGAGTACAATTATGAACTTGAAAAATGACAAAAAGCAAACTCATAATGCAATAAATAAATATGAAATATATAATGCATGCCTGCATGGAGTGTGGACATTGATCATTGAAATGCATTCAACTTCTAATTACAGAACTTTGAAATTCCGAAAAACCATTTTGGAATAGTGTAACCTTCTTAAGAACATCAGAGACCAAAATTCAGGTTATACATAGATATTTTAGGGGTAACGTATCGAATCTATGCTAGCATGTGATTATTTGCAAACAAGTTGCAGCATTTGTTGGAATAGAAAAAGCATGTACATCCATTTAGTGAAATAGAGAAGCCAAGAATACAGGATCATCTACAGGATAACGTAGGTAGGGAAGGTAGTTATAAAAGGGATAAATATGGTTCTTCCGAAGTTAGAATATTAGATTTATGTGGTGAGTACTGTGCCCTCCACTCTTGGTTTCCCAGTTTCTACCAAATCTCAGACTTCAAATCCTGTCCCATTTTCTCTTTTCCTTCTGTTTTCCTTGCTCACAACTCTTGGAACTCTTGATGTAAATTCCATGTTAGAGTTACAATCTGGTTTACTTTGTAGTCCTCTGGTGCAGATGGTTGAGTTAGGCATTTATTCTGGTTCACTTGATGCCTTGTCTTGATCCGCCGTCTTCAAGGATTTATATATGCACAAATCGGCACCTATTAAGTGGTTAAAGCTGTCTGCTGGGGTCCAACTCCAAAAACCAGGTGTTAAACTATGAAGTGATACATAAAAATAAAACATGGAAACTTTCATCTCATATGTGTACCATATCAAAGGCTATTAGAGAGAAAATCCACCAATTCGTTATTGACTGTAAATTTTCTGCAGTTCTCTGGGGACATTTCATTTCCCCTTTTTTACCATTTGTTGAGGTACGCACCTCTTTGATTCTAATTTCCTATTCGCTTTTACAAAGAGAAGGAAAATTATGTGGCAACATAAACATGAGGTTGTGATACTACAAAGCATTTAGGAGGAGAATATTGCCAAATCTTCACAAACACAAATCAAACCTCAAAAGTGACTTGGTTACCATCAATGTAGCTCACATGAGTACCATTGACTAGAGAGGAGGTCTGTGACTTCCACATTGATGACAAAGAGATTGGCAGATTGGGGGCAGCCTATCACACCATAGATACAGTAGCACAGGATTTGTCACCATACTCTCCTACCCTAGTTTCTTCTTTTTTCTTTCAGAGGAGCTATCAAGCCAAATTTTGATTTCTTAGGAAACCAGGACATTTGAGTGCTGGTGACTAGGTGGGGGATTCAGGAACCCAAGGATGAAAATTATGGTCCTACAGTTAATAAAGATGTGTTTCATGCATTCTTCCAACGACTCAAGTTGATGTTTTATTTGGATTTTGGCAGAGTAGATGTGTTGAGCAATGCTCAGCTGGTTTATTGCTTGGATGAAGTGGCCTCCAAATGTTCCATGGGCTTTTCATAATTTTTTAGAGAAGGCTAGGTCATAGTTGTCTAGGCGACTAGGCGCTTTTTCATGGTCGCCTCGCCCAAACGCCCCAGGTTTTACATACTAGGCGCCCGCCCAGAGACTTAGGCGGGCGCCTATTTATATATATAATAAAACTATTTTTTTATTTAATAATTGTTTTGAAATTTTATTGATCGTTGTATTGTTTTAAAATACAATCTGCTACATGGTATCATCTAGTATTAAGACAAGTTACATTAAAGACTCAATCAAAGAGTTTTCTTTCGATTGGAGAGGGAGGAGAACCGAACACCAGTTCGAGCTCAAGCCCCAGCCCAACTCCATCACACCTCACCTCCGGCAGCGGCAGGTAAGTTTTTTTCTTCAGTTTTCTTCTTCTTCTTCTTCTTCAACATTTTCTCCTTTTTTTTTTCAAAAATACGTCCACACCCCGCAGACCAGGCGTCAAACCTCTTCTTCTTCTTCAAATTTCAGTTGAAAAAACTGGGGTTCCACCAAACCTCCTTTTCTTTTTTCTTTTCTTTTTTCCGAAAAAACAGGGGCTCCGCCCCTATGCTCCTCTCAGTAGTCAGTCCTCTCTCCACTATTCTTCTTCTTCTTCTTCTTCTTCTTCTTCTTCTTCTTCTTCTTCTTTTGATCAATAATTGTGGATTGTATTACTATTAATAATATGAAAAAGTTACAGGGCAAGGGGGCTTAACAATCTTAGCTCCCAAGAACAACCATTAAACATCAAAAACAGCCCAAAATATAGAATTTCTGTTCACCCCTTGTCTAGCTAGACCATTTGCCAAAGAGTTCACACTTCTTTTTACCCATTTGTATTGGATTTCCATGTCCTTAGTCAGCCACTTAAATTTACTCTTTTCATTACTGTAATTCCAAATTTTAAAACTATCCTCTTTCAGCCAGTTTACCACCACTTTAGAATCTCCTTCTATGATCAGCTTGTTAATATGCATACCCTTGATTCTTTGTACCCCTTCAAGAGCTGCAAATATCTCAGCTCTCAAAGAATCTCCCACCCCTACTGGTCCAGAATACATAGCTAACAGATTCCCTTGTTCATCTCTTATTACTCCCCCTATTCCGGATGGCCCTGGATTACCCATGCTGCTGCCATCAAAATTCAGTTTAGTAAAGGCATGGGGTGGGGGAATCCAACAAGCATTTGAGGCCTTCCTCATTGGAGCAAGTTCTGCTATCTCCTTCCACTTTCTTTGCAACTCATCGACTGAGAATTCTGCAAACAGAGCCAAGGTTTTCAGCCAGTGTATAACCCTAATATGGATGACCTCCAGTATTGCTTCCAAACTTCTCTCCTTATCTGTAAATATCCATGAATTTCTCTCCTCCCAAATAGTCCAATAGACTGCAGCCCTAATACACCTCCACATAAACTTGGCCCTTTTTGTTGGCTGAATCGGCATAGATGTGAATAAGCTTTGCACATTTGAAGGGGGGGTCCACCTGCACCCAAACAAAGAAGTACACCATTCCCAAATGACGTTAGTGAACCGACAGGAGATCAGTAAATGATATACAGACTCACCATCAGCTTTATAGAGGACACACCAGTGAGGACAAAAACAACTATTGGGTCTTTTTCTTTGAAGTAAATCTGTTGTATTAACTCTTTCCAGAAAGGCTTCCCAACAGAACTCCCAGCCTTAGGAGGTATAGGATGACACCACACCTATTTAATAGGGAAAGACAAGCCAGAGGAAGAAGATTGTGTGAGAGCTCTAAAGAAAGAGGCACAAGTGAAGGAATTAGAGGGGGTGGGTGTCCAAATTCTACTGTCTGCCTTTGTTGGCTCTAGGAAAACCCCTTCAAGAATGGATAACAGTGATGAGATACCATCAAGCTCTGTGTCCCTAATATCTCTTCTCAGGCCCAAGTTCCAACCGACCCCAGAAATAGAATTAGAAGGAACAAGGAATGAAGAAACCGGTTCATTTTTAAAAGTGGAAAGGGCAAAAAGGCTTGAGAATTGGTCTTTTAGGGAGGAGTCCCCAATCCAAACATGTTCCCAAAAATTAATGAATTGCCTGAGTGCAAGTCATACCTGATCCATGGAGAAAACAAAGGTAGAATAGCTTGAATAGCTTTCCAAGGAGATGCTCTTGTACTCCTTGCCAGAATTACAGAGTCCCATCCATTGGCTGCAACCCCATGAATATTGCCCACTATCTTCACCAAAAGTTTGTCCTTCTCTAATGAGGATCTCCAAAGCCATTTCCCAAGTAGAGCCAAGTTCCTATTCCTTATGTTCCCAATACCCAAACCTCCCTTCCTCTTACTCCTACAAACCATCTCCCACCTCACCCTATGATCCTTCTTCTCCTCCCCCGACTCCCAAAGAAAGTCTCTCGTTAGTTTCTCTCATCTACTAGCCACCTTTGTCGGAATCTTGAAGATTGACAAGTAGACATGAAGGTTACCTAAAGTATACCTGATTAGAGTGGTTCTCCCTCCAAGAGACAAATAATTTTTCTTCCAAGTTGCTAGTTTCTTTTCAAACCTCTCCACAACCGGAACCCAAAACTCACCTTTCTGAGGGTTATCACCTAGTGGCAAACTGAGGTAATTTAAGGGACAATTTTCTATTGCACATTCTAAGATGTCTGCAGACTTAGAAATCTCCCCCTCGCCCATATTTACCCCAACTATACAACTCTTCTCAAAATTCACCTTAAGGTTTGACATTTGCTCAAAAAGTCATATAGTGAGCTTCAGGTTTCTAATCCTGTCAAGGTCCCCTGCTTCACAAAAGAGTATGGTGTCATTTGCAAATTGCAAATGTGTGAGTGGCACATGCTCCCTCCCAACTCTCCAACCTCTTATTAAGCTCCTAGAATCTGCTCTATAAATTAGTCTCCCCAGAACTTCAGCTACCAATGTAAATAAAAAGAGGGAAAGGAGGTCTCCTTGTCTAATCCCTCTCAAGGCTGGAAAGAAATCTACCACTGTCCCATTACCAATATGGAGTAATGGCAGTTCCTGATACAACCCAAGACCCATTTGCACCATTTATCTCCGAAACCAAAATCGATCATCACCTCCATCAAGAAAGACCAATCCACCAAATCATAAGCCTTTTCCAAATCCAATTTACAATTGGATTTATATCCTCTTCACAAAAGCTCGTTGATTATCTGCTATAATTGTTGGGAGCACTTTCCTTATTCTGATGGACAGCACCTTAGTGATGATCTTATAGAGGTTGTTAACTAGGCTGATCGGCCTGAAATCCTTCGGGTGACTTGCATTCCTCTTCTTAGGAACCAATGCAATGAAAGTGGAGTTCAGCCCTAGGTTGATCACCCCTCTAGAATGGAATTCATCAAACAGACCACAGATCTTTTAATATCTCCCAACAATCTTGATAAAAAGCCATCGTAAAACCATTTGGGCCTAGTGCCTTTGATCTATCCATAGAGAACACTGCCTCCCTTATCTCTTCCACTTCAAATTTCCTTTCCAACCATTCCCTATCCTCTATCTACAAAGTTGGCCATTCCATACCCTCAATCCACACCCTACTATTTAGGGGTTTTCTAAAGATAGACCTAAAGTGATTTGCAAAAGCCCCTGCTATTTCTCTTTGGGTGGAAATTGTAACCCCCTTCAATCTCCAGACTTGATATAAAATTCCATTCCACCCCATGAGGCCATGAATCCAACTGTCCAAGTGTCCAACAGTCATCAGCCCCTTGAGTCCTTGAGTCCATTCTTTTATTTTTTTATTTTTTTGAAATGTTTTATTTTGATTGTATCATTGTATGCTGATTGCTGAATTGAAAATCTGATATATGTTTAAAATGTTTGAAATGCTTTATTTTGAAAATTTGAAATGGCTGATTTTTTATCAGTTTTGTTTTTCATTTTTTTATTTTGGCTGATTATATGGCTGATTTTTTATCAGTTTTGTTTTTTATTTTTTTTTCTTTTATTTTGGCTGATTGGGTCCTTTAGGAAGTATAGAAATCTATAAATTAATATATTACAGATTCCATCTCCTAGGCGCCCGCCTAGGCACCTAGGTGCTTGGGCGCCCCATGGTCACCTAGCCTCGCCTAGTCGCCTTGAAAACTATGGGCTAGATTTTTTCATAATTTCTGTTTAGATGGATCTAGATATCAGCCAACAAGCTATCAGATTCTCTGGCCAGGGGCAGGATTGGGAGGGCATGGTGCCATTTGGAGTACTTTTCCTGGAATATGAGCTTCTCACATGTGATTTTGTTTTGTCACAGCTTAACTTGGCAAGGCTTTTTTTTTCTTTTTGTTTTTCCCTTCCCTTAAGCCAGATGGTTGTATTTTGCTCTTCTTCTTAGTATAGGTTTCTGTTACAGAAAAAAGGGAAATAATGGGATTCTACAAGCCTTTAGACTATTGATATAAATCTATACCATGGAGATTGATTGCAGTGCTGAGTGCAGGATTGTTAACAGCAACTGCATGGAAGGTATAAAACTGCCATAAGCTTAAATGTATTCCAAATGCTGGAAAAGTTCAGGAATCACTGCTTAGGCTTAACTGTGTCATGAGTGTAGATGTATTCATACTTCTGGGATTGTTGAGGATCTTGTAAACAGGCATCATATTTGAAATGAAATAACACAAGGGTCAACAACAATTCACCAGTTACTAGTACAGAATTGAGCAATCATCAAAGCTGAAAATTTATCCGACATCTGTCATCCAGAAGTTTAGGTTATGGTCTTGTACATATGCAGGGAAAAGATCAAAGAGAGATACCCTTTTCAATTCAGCTTCAAGTTCATCTCTTTGCCTCTCTAGACTTGAAATCTCCATAGCTAATTCCTGGAAAACGAACATGAAAGTCAAATACTAAAAGCTTACCTACATTTTCCTTCTAAAAAGAACAGGAAAAAGAAAAAAGGACCTATTCTAAGTAAGCCAAGTATGCCATTTTAAATTAGCATATGATGAAGCCAAGCAAATCCATGAACCAGAAAGAACCACTTAATGAACATAAGTCACATTTCTTCCTAATGGACATATGTACAAACACATGAAGCTGCATAATTAAGAATTTTGATTTAGAAAGGTTCTCCAAATGATTCAGAAAATGTCTAACTAAAGCAATGCATTTTATTAAAATATAAACTGGAACCACAGAAAACCTTTTCTTTTTTGGGAAAAAGAGTCAAACCATAGTGGAGTCAAATATTCATGTAGAAGAGAAGTACTGTGTTTTAGAAGTATTCTGAAATCAGAATATGGTGGTCTTGAAGTGTGTGCAGCAGAAGAACAGAGTTTGAATATGATCCTATGGGAAGAAAAAGTTAGTCTCCGTCTCCCAGTCAGCCACTACAAATAGGGGTTATGTGTAGAGTGTCTAATCTGCCAGTCTGCCCCATGTAAGTTGGGACGGATCTATACAAAATAGAACATAAACAAACATATGACTGCTAGGCCTGTGGTACAGAACTTAACATAACTTAAAATTAAGTGAAACAAACACCACCACACCACCATACCTACACTTTTAACAAGAAGAAAAAAGCATAAATAATTCAAGGATCACATAATTAATATCACCAAAAAATGATCACATAAATTAAGTTTAATATGAAAAAACAAATTTAAATTAAGATTTGTATTGCTATTTATTTAGACATTGGACTGAAAAGTTAGCAGATTTCAATACTAATTTAAAAAGAAGCCATAGTACAAACTGTGTTGCATTAAAAAATCCTTCAATACTTATAAGAGAAATTTAATTAAAGACCCAGCCTTGCCAAAGAACCATTATGTCAGAAACTAGGGCCAGAATTGGGACAAGAATTGGCCTGCAATTTAGTTCAGATAGGAAGTTGACCTTGAGTTCAAACTAAGGCCAAGTCTATGTATGTATCTATGTAGTATATGTGCATGAGAGCATGTCTGCTAGTCATGTCATTTAGCTCTAGTTTGAAGCCCAAAAGGACCCCACATGTTCCTTGCACTGGACAGGACTCCACTCGGGAAACTTTCAACCCCAAAACATGTGCCACATCAGTAACTCCTCTTGGACAAGCTTTATATTTAAGAATTAAGACTTCTAACTTAATTGATGAAATTAATAAATAATTAAATGTAAAATTAAATTTATGGACAAATATCTTAGATGGTTTAAAATGTCCCCAATTTCCCTAATATTTCCATGGGCAGTGACATGAAATTTTACTGGAATCGACATTTCCACAATGAACACTACCAGCACTATGTGGAGTACAAGAGATAGTTTCCACAACATATTTCCATGTCCACTTCCATGGGTAGCAACATTAAATTTTACTAGAATCAACATATTCCCCAGTGAACACTACTAGTACTATGTGGAGTCTAAGAGATGGTATTATAACATAAGTTGGTGACAATATTGTAGATATGTGAAGTAACAATGTCACTGTCTGCCTAACTTACATGATTACCACTTGGAGCTAGCTCAATATTCATTTCAAACATGAAGTTAAATATTAGTTTTTTTTTTTGTGTGTAATAGATTATCTGGTTGATCTATTACAACCATTTACATTTTCTATGAGATAAAATTTTGCTTTAACTCATTCTGTCATGAAGCTCTGAATCTTAAGGTTTACAGGGCAGCTTCAGAACATATTCTTTTGTCTGTAACCTTAGTTTCTTAGCCTTGTTTAATAATTTGGAACAAGAAAACAATTTAAAGAGGTGTTCGTATGCTTCTTTTATCATTTCATAAAATATAATTCTATATTTTGTATATTTTACAATGTTTCCACCATGTCTATAACTTTTACAATATTTTTTTTTTATCATTGAATAGTAAGATTTATTAAATCATAACCAAAGAAGAGAGTACAATTCAGGGAGAGGCATGAGATGTTACCTCCCCTTTAAGAAGGGGAGATGGAGGATTCCATCAACCCTTTAGTTGAATAAACAGAACAAAGGACAAAGAAAATTACAAGGAAGCCCAATACAAAGTAACCTGAGTAGCCCCTTGTTTAGCAAGATAATCAGCCAAGGCATTAGCCGATCTATCCACCCACTGAAACCTAATTGTCATAACTTTTACAATACTTCCATATGATATTTCTAACATTTCCGACATGTTTCTTATATTTGGATGACTGACATCAACATTTAAACCTTGCTTAGAAACAAGAGATCTTAAAATAACTAGGGCAAAACAAAATATAGGTTATGTAAATTTAATAATAATAATAACCTAATGTGACCTTCTTCATTACTTTGGTTTAACAATACAATACAAGGAAGAGATTGAGTATGTCACCCATAGAATTAGATCAGGATGGCCAAAATGGAGGAATGTATCTAGAGTCTTATGTGAATAGGTGAATACCACTCATGTTAAAAGGAAAATTCTATAAAACAGTTGAAAGACCAGCAATGCTGTGTGGAGAATAGTTTTCAGTAGTCAAGTAACAACTTGTCCAAAAAAATGAGTGTGACAAAAATGCATATGCTGAGATAGATGAGTGGAAAAATTAAAAAGATGGTAGGGGTCATCATGGGCCAGGCTGGGCTTTGGGCCTAAAGCATTAAATAATGAAAATTTAATGAAATTATATCATATATATATATATATATATATATATATATATATATATATATATATATATATATATATATATGTATTACATAGGCCCAAGTTGGGCTGGGAGGCTATGACACACAAAATAGGCCATGGGGCATGGGCTTCAACACATGGTTGTCTATCCTTATATAGATTAGAAAGTTGTTCTCTCCTATGTGAGTTGACTCACGAGTTAATATATATGTCAACTCTATATAAAATATCTAATATTAAATATATATAATTTATTATATAATATAAATATATTGCAGGTCGGACCAGAACAAGATTGAACTCAAAAGCCTGGTCGCGTACATAGAATATCAATACTATCTACAACACCTGTAAGAATAAACAGTCAAGTTGAAGGGGCTAGAACCTAGGACTAGGAAAAGACCAAAAGGAACATGGATTGTAGTAGTAAGAAATGATTTCTGGACTTAAGTTCTTTTTTTTTTTCCCCACATGAATGAATTGTTGGCCAATATGAGCACCATTGGCACCCTCTGATCAACTATGCTTTCATTCACCCAGTCCACATCAGCACTATCCTATCCCTACTTTTGTATTGGAGTTTCCCCCAAGTAACACTAACCATCAAAAATCCTCAATCTTTTGGTTTAAAAAAATATATCACATGAAAACTTGTAAATATTGTCAATTTTTTTATTGAAATTTATCCCCCGTATAAGTTTAAAGGGACAAAAATTGGAGTTTTTCTGGGGCCTGAAAAGTAGATCCTCATGGAAGCTTCCTAGGTCATCTGGACTCCACTAAATGACCTGACTAGCAGACATGTTCCCATACATACACACACACAATATTTAGCTTCCATACACGAACATATACCTATTTCTGCCATGTGAGGGCAGACATTGTGGGCATTCTAGACGTTCTTTATTGGTAGACAATCCAATTGGCCATGTACTCAATCCCATAGTATATATCAGCCTATACCCACTATTATATTGGATATTTTCCCAATCAATAGTAGTCATACATTGCAAGGCCTGTTGGGCTGAAATTTTTCCATTAATAGAGGTTGGGGAGAGGAACATGGAGACTCCTATGGAGATCCTAAAATTGCCACATTGAGATTCCAGTGTCATTTACAGAAGCTCACTAAATGACCTGACTAGAAAATATATTATGTATAGTTATACATACAATATCTTTTTTTCCCATATGCATAATGCATAGAATAAAGTACCCATAAACATGTGATATACAAATAACATGTATGTAAATATATATATATATATATATATATATATTTTTAAGATATGTTAAATGCATAAGAATTTTGAGTTTGGCCAGCCCAAGGCCTGTCTGCTTAATTGAGCTGGGTTCAGCACAACACTTTGGGCTGAGTTTAGGCTCAAGCTGGAACTTTATATGGAGTTAATCCCAGGCCCAAACCCCTCCCCCAGACCAATGCTCACAGTTAATATTAAGTTTTTAGCGTCTAAGAGGCATCATGAGGACCTTAAGCACATTTAGACATTGTCCTTGAACCTCCACCAAGTGGGTGGGGTGGGGGGTGGGGGGGGGGGGTGGGGGGGGGGTGGGGTAAATAGTTCAGGTCCAAGGCAATATATATAGACCTTGACTCTCATCAGTTATAGGTCTTATCTTGCCAAAGTCTGGGTAAGTTACAGGGGATTCCAGATCAAACCTGCCAAATAATCAGTGGTAATCAGGTAAATGGCATGATCTTTGAACATTGAAATACTGTGCTAGAAGTGGCAACCTCTTAAAATCTAGGCAGGTTAAAACGCCTCAGCCTTTTTTGTGAAACTTACAGAGCTACTGGTTCTCTTACATGCAAGCAAAAGGTGGTATACCAGATCTTTGATATATGATATATGAACTATTTCACTAACCCTGTCTTTTACCCCACCTGGTAATATAGTGTACCAACTTAAAGCCCTTCTTTTATATATCATACACTTGGTAACTTTGGGATAGATGTTCTTGAAAAAGTGATAAGAGATAAATATGGCAGAAGTGTATAAAACCCTCTTAATAGATATAAGCCTAGATATTTTCCAGGGAAAATATGGTTGAGGAGAAGTCCAGATCTTATGGTTCTTCCATTCTCCCCACTATCATAAAGGCAGAAATAACCTTTAGATCATGGCATCTTTGGTTGATGTGCAGCACTAATTCAAATATGTTTTTTTTCCACAGTGAACTTCATGGCTTGTGCACATACTTGCTTCGCCAAATAAGCTTACCAGAGGCGGCTATTGTACCATCCCCCCCCCCCAACACCACACACATACATGCAAGCCCAAAAAAGTAAAAAAAAAAGAATATTCCATTTATGTGCATTAATTTTACCCTCAGATCTTCACCATGTCTAAATGTATTATCATGTCAACAAACCTTACCCCTATAGTCGAGCCTTGTTCCTTGAATCATAAGATATATGAAAATTGACTTTTATATAAAAACACTAGAAAGTTTAGTTTATTGCACACACTTAGCTAAAGCAAATGGAAATAAATAGTTTACTTCCCTTTATAAACTTAAAGATCCATACACCCGTATTTTTATCCTGTATGTGCCTGGAAACAGGCTAGATTCTCATGGGTCTTAAATATGGAATCCAAATTGGATGCTCTTATGATGAAGACAAATGCTTATGGACCCAAACCCTAACAATCAGTATGTTGATCAAAAAACCCTAATGATCAGTAAAAGTATGCCAGGTACCTGGGTGATCAGGTTACCTATTAACACCCCTATCACCAAGGTATAGGCTTCACTCACTCTTTAAAAATTAAAATAATATTAAAGATGCCAAAGTTGAGCATCTTAATCTAGACATGCAAAATAAGTAATATCAATTACCAGTTCCCAAACAGTTGAATTTTTTTTAACAAGAAAATGAATCGTAGATCATCTAGAAGCACCATACCTTCTCAATTTCGCTAACCTCACCAGCTTTGGCAAAACGAAATTTAAGAGCCTCTTCTTTTTGGTGCCTGTTTAGTATACACAAAGAATAATTAGAAATTTCGAATACTAAACTTCCTTATACAGAAATCGAGACAAATCATCAATCTGAAATAGAATAAAATGATGCTGTATTCAGATTTTAGCAACAAGAACCTAGTGGAGGGCATGATCTTCCCACCAACCATAGAAGGTCATTCATTTTCAGTCTTGTGTTTGGACAGGATGAATAGAAGAACTTGGGGAAAATAAACTAATATTACACCCGAGTAGTATATAACTATATATATACTCATTATGGATTGCACTGTCATTCTGAAGGTGGCATGTGAACATCAATCTTGCATAATTTTTTTTAATGGCAAGGACTAACATTTAAGTACTTGCAGACATGCTTAAAATATATCTTAACAAAGGCACCCCATAACTTGTCAAATGATACTCAACTCTCTCTGCCTCTCTGGTTGAATATACCCTACAAGTACCAACCATAAAGTCAGAGCCCAACACATCCAGTTTGTCTTTAGTTTTTCCTATAGTAATTGATTAGGCACTTATATTAAGTATGAAGACCCTGTCCAAAGCAAAGACTGGGAACTGGCCCAATGCTTCTACCCCTAGCATGTCAGTAGCTTACTAGTATATAGCATGACATAGGTCTCCATACACATGCCAATGAAGGTTTTCTTTAGGAAGGCAAAAGCATAAGCAATAAAACTATCAGAAGATGCTATTTCTAACCTGTGATCTGAAATGCGCTTTTCGGCTTTCAAGGTGGAGTTAGCAAGAGAGTCTGACAAGACTTTCAACTTATCAACCTGGATGTCAATTAAACCAAGGTTTTAAGTATTGACATATATCACATTGTATCACGTGCATCATATTGATATTGAGACTATTGGATACCAAAAAAAAAATACTGAGACTTTGGGCATTTTAATGGTTTAAAATGTTAATGCACATCCTCAGCTATCCATCTGTGAATTATCATCCTGAAAAAGAGCATTGCACCTTTGAAACACACAATACGCAACTTTCGTGTATTGTGTGTTGATATTTTAGACCTTGCTTTGGGCAAAGAAGCAAGCAACATGTCAATGTACAAACAGATAGAAGACTATTGAGATGTTTCATCCAAGGAACCATCACCTCGCTGCTTACAAAACCTTGCAGAAAAACTGGCAAAGGTTTGATATTTGAAGGTCCGTCGGTGGTATGCAATCATCAAGATGTGTTAGCCCAACAACCAAACAAAAGGTTAAGAAATTTCATGTCCATTTTAGAAGTGTGAGCCCAAACTGTAGCATGCAGCCACAGTTTTATACTGAAGAAAGGTCCAAATATAGTGAGTTGTGGGGTGCACAGACAGTTCCATGCCTGTAGCCCCAGACATAAGAAGCAGCCAGTATGAACATAGGAACCTACCCAGACTACAAGACTATTACAGCATCTCATTATGTTGCACTTGATATAAAGCAAACAATAATTGCCACTTGTCTAGGAATGATTAAGGTATGCAAAAGCATAACCACAATGTGAGCATGGCTCAAACACCTAATAGTAAGTACAGAAATCAATAAGAAAAAGATCCAACATCATAATAAAGGCATAGATTCAGAGATAGAAAAACAATGACAAGAATAAGAGAGGAGATTAAAGCTAGCCTTTTGAGAATGGATCTCTGGTGAATCTCCATTATTTAGTGATTTCCTCTTTAGCAAGAGTGCTTCTAATTTGGAACAAAGCCGAACTTCTGCAAGCGCGTCTTTTAGAGACTGCAAGCTCAAAGTTGAGCATATACTATTATCATATGAAGCAAAAAGCATGAATACAGATAGAGAACAAAGTCAGGAAATAAGTAAGAACATGTATATGGATTGAATAGAAGATTTCAAAAGGTGATCCTATTAACATTAAAAGGTCCTATAGGCTCAGTAGACTCCCCTTGACCAAAAGATGATTTACAAGGCTTACTAATTGTTTTCATGAATTTTCAGAAAGTGGAGATAAAAGGAGATTCTCATTTAACTTTAGGCTTTTGGATGGCTAGTAAAGGATCACGGCTCCTCCAGAACAGGTGCTAGAGAGGCTAGAGCTCTTGCATCTGGAGAAAAAACCTCATTCAGATGTGTATTGATAACAACAAATTCTGTAGCAGACAATTTAGCAAGAGTAGATCGGGAAGGGGTAATATGTATTGGGGTGTCTCCGTAGAAGAATAATGTAGTCTTAACAGTTGCTTTTGTCTCACTGAAGAATCTCTAATGCATTTTATATTTTAGTTTGTGTTTCTTTAAAAGGTTTTGGATCTGGTTTTCCTGTCTTGGAAACTAGAGGATTGTATATTGCTTACCTGTTAACAAAGAATTTTGACCTGGTGATTGATAAAAAATTAAAAATTAAAAAAAAAAAAAAACTTAACCATTATATACATGTACATAAACTTAAATATGCATCTATTAGTAAAGTTGGTTAGAATATTGCATGTCTAGAATCATAGGTTCAAGTCTCATATAAGTTATTTTCAAGTCATTTTATCCATGATATACACTACCAACGTCATTTTTGGTTTATCTTACTAATAATATAAAATATTCTGATCATTTTAATTTAATTTATTAATGGTATTTAATATCTAAAGCTGATCTGAGTCCTATCTAAATCCAATGGATAAGATTCTACTTGAATCCGAATATTAATGAATCAAATTTAGATCTGGGTATATCCAGTTCACTCCAATCCATTTTTGGTCATATTAACCTGATCAGGCCTATAAACTGCTCTCATAAATGTAGAAAATTTCTTGCCTAATAAACCTTGCAAATTATAATTATTAATAACTATAATTTGCGCCTTGTCTCATTTGCACTCCTAATAAACTTTGCAATAACCTAAGAGCAATGACAACTATGCTAAATCTGTTCCTAAAAAACTAGTGCTTAATACTGTATTTAGAATCCAACTAAATATTAGACAAAGGCCATTACACAATGCTGATCCCAGTTATCTGGAGTCATGGGAGGGGTGAAGTGGATATGGTCCTAACCTTTGGCATTTTTTGGCACAAAGTGGCTGATTTTAGACTCAAACCAGCATTCTCACATGTCATCTTAAGATAATTAGATGAGATATTTGTGGGAATAATAAAATACAACTCACCTCCAGTGTTGCAATAGTTGTTTTTTCAGATGTTTTCTCATCTGCTTTGCTTGAAGACAGACGAGAAGCTCTCATTTCATCAATTTTTTGTTGCAGTTTTGAAATCTCAGCATCTATTCTGTGACCAGAAAACAACAAATAGAATAGCACTAACAATATTAGTTTTTCCACCCACTTCAAGCTAGACATATAATATGCATTTTATTGGCAAAGACAAAACAATGCATTTCCAAGTAGAAAATAGAAACTAAACTCTACACCTGTCTACCTGGATTTATCCCTGGATAATCTAACGCACTCTATGCCTTTGGTACCAAAGAAGGCAAAATTTCTAGCTATGGAGCCAATGACAAATTACAACTGGATACAGAGCTAATTTTTCGGCTGAGGCTTTAGCAAGGCAGGGGGTTCATATAAAAGATGTATTGAGGGATTGCATCCCAAGCGGATGAAAGTAATTTTGTGAAGATAAATAAGAGATAACCGATACAAGTGGGGTGAGTAGCAAATGCTAGCCTATCAAAAGGGATGCTTGGCAAAATCTCAATTTTTACTTCATTCTTTTATTTAAATTATTAAAAAGTCTTTTTTTATAAATAAAATTAAGATTTCATTAAGAGGTGCGAGCTGCATCCTCTCCTAACAACAAGGAGAAACAGAAAACAGAAACCAAATTCAAATTCAAATTACAACAGAGCCCATTACAATTGTTCTCTGTTTGCCCCTTTCTTTGCTAGGCAATCAGCCAAAGCATTTACTGATCTCCCCACCCATTGTATTCTTACAGTTAAGCTCCTTGTCAGCCACTTGAATATTTTAATTCCATTCTTAAAGAACCATACTATAGACTCTGAATTCTGTAGCCGACCCACTACCACCTTGGAATCCCCTTCAATTAGCAGCTGTTCCACACCTAACTGAACTGCAAGCTGTACACCCTGGATGAAAGCTAGCAATTCTGCCCTAGTAGAGTTCCCAACTCCTAGAGGACCTGAGTAAAGGAGAACCACAATACCAACCTCATCCCTCAACACCCCTCCCATCCAGAGGGCCTGGATTACCCTGACTGCAGTCATCAAAATTCAGCTTCAAGAAACCTTCAGGAGGGGGTTCCCAACTCATACTCTCTAATCTTAGAGAGGAGCAGCTTGCTACTGCTGACCAATTCCTCCAGATATCATTAAAGAAGAATTGGTGGAATGAATCCAGGGATTTTAGCCACAAAATTACCATAAATGCACTCCTTCAATTCTTGTAGGTTCCTCTCCTCTTGGAAAATCCTGGCAATCCTTTCTTCCCACTGTCCAAATCAAGGCTGCTCTTGCATACCTCCACATAGTTCTTCCTCTTCTTTGACACCAAGGGAAGGTAGAAGGATCAAAAAGCAAGCTTACTTATGCTGGCCTATGCCACCTGCACCCAAACAACAAGAAGAGCCACTCCCATAACTCTGCAATAAAGGAACATGATATTAGTAAATGGTAACAAACCTCACCATGAGATCTGCAAAGGATACACAACAATTAGGTGAGATACAAAGGAAAGATCTTCTTGTTTGTAGGATATCTAAGGTATTTATTTTCCCATAATGCACTTCCCAGCAAAAAGCCAAAACCTTAGAGGGAATAGGCTTGCACCAAATTTCCTTAACGGGGAAGAGTTAGTTGGAAGGAGACTGAGAAAGTGACTTGAAAAAAGAGGCACAAGAAAAAAGACCCATTCTACCGAGGCGTCCAAATGCGCATATCTAGTTCAAAAGGGGGTCCAAACAAACTTTATCAAGAAGGCTTAACAGGCTAATTAGACAATCAATTTCCTCCTCCCTTAAACCTCTACAAAACCCAAAACCCCAGTTTGGTGCCAATGGATTTTCTAGAGGGGAGAAAAAGTTTGATACAAAGTTCTTTTTATACCAAGAAACAGAGAATAAAGAAGGGAAGAGATCCTTCAAAGGAGCCTCTCCGACCCAAATATCCTCCCAAAAGAGGACAAAGTTAACAACACAAACATCATAGCTGACAAACCTAAGAAATTGAGGAAGAATACCATGAATCGCTTTCCATGGTGTTGCCAAGGTTGCCCGCTGAGATACTCCAGCATCCCACCCATTTTTTCCTCGGCCATGAATACTTCTTACCACCTTATGCCATAATCTCTCTCCCTCTCCAAGGGCCATCTCCATAGCCACTTCCCTAGTAGCGTTGTATTCTTTTGAAGCAAGTCCCCTAATCCCAAACCCCCTCCTCTTTATTACAACATACCACCTCCCACTTTATCAAATGATCCTTCATACTTTCCCCTGGTTCCCAAAGAAAGTCTCTCATCAATTTCTCCAATTTATTGGCTTCCCTATGTGGAATCCTAAAGACAAACAGGAAGTAGGTTGGTAGGTTAGTAAGTGTAGCTCTTATCAAAGTGATTCTACCCTCCAACAAGATAAAATTATTTGTCCACAAGGCCAACTTCTTTGAAACCTCTCTACCACTGGGTGCCAAAAACTACTCTCCCTAGGGTTTGCCTCTAAAGAAAGACCCAAATAGGTCATGGGCCAGGAAGAAATGGAGCGCTCTAAGCCTCTTGCAATAGCCTCCACCTCACTAGTTTCCAAGCTGACACCAGCTACACAACTCTTTCCAAGGTTGATTCTCAAATTAGACAACCTCTCAAAGCTTCTAACCAACTACTTAAGATTTCTCACCTTCTCAAGATCATTCCCGTCATAGAAAATCAGCAAATCATCTGCAAATTGGAGATGGGTAAAGAGAATACCATCTCTGCCTATTCTCCACCCTTTTACTACATCCTCTCTGCCAACCTTCAAGACCATTCTACTAAGCACATCTACTATTAAAGTGAAAAGGAAAAGTGAAAGAGGGTCACCTTGCGTAATACCTCTATAGGCTAGGAAGAAATCCTTCACCACTCCATTGACCAAGATAGAATAATGACAGAACTAACACAACCAAAGATCCAATTACACCACTTGTCCCCAAAACCACAATTTCTCAAAACTTGTAAAACGAAATGCCAGTCCACCAGATCATAAGCCTTTTCCAAATCTAACTTACAAACAAAGCCTATTCTTTTAGATCTTCTCATATCCTCCAAACACTCATTAGCAATCAAAACCTGGTTTGTTATTTGTCTCCCTTATACAAAAGCCCCTTGGGATTGGTTGATTAAGGAAGAGAGAATTTCTTTAAGCCTTAGAGACAAAACCTTAGCTAAGGTTTTGTAATTTTTTTTGAAGAATAAAAGGAAAAATAATTACAGAAAGAAGATGATAAGATATCATCCGAAAGGAGAGAACAACTAAATGACCCAGCAAACAAGCATACAACTTACATGCCAACGACTCATACTAAACTGGGCTCAAGCTAAAAACCTTGAAACACCTGGTAGAGATGCTCAATCTTCATCCACGATCTCATCCTCCTGATCTGAAACTTCCTCATCCCAAGCTTCACCTCCTTTCAACAAAGCTCTTTTCTTTAACTTCTCTTCCCTTTTTCTCCTTTCAAATTCCTCAAAGGCCTTCCTAGCAAACTCTTCTTCACCACCCCAAAAATAGAGACCCAAACTTTTTCCGATCGTAACCTCTCTATCTACCAACTTTTGAAGAGTCACACCGCCTGAAGCATTATCCTTAAACTCATCACTTTGCACCTTGGTGCTCGTACCAAAAACAGAACCCTCATTGCCTCCTTGATGGCTTGAACATCCTTCCCCAAAAGAGAATCTAGTGGTTACTCCTCCATCGTTGTTCCTTTAGACTCAGCTCTAGGAGACAAATTGCCTCTCCTCCTTCTCTTGTATACCCATTTGTAGTTTTTTATGGGTCCTGGCCAGATCGAGCTTCAACCTAGAGAATATTTTTGTTACATGCAATACATTAGAGTTTCTTAGGCTACACGATTTTTTACCATTCACTTTGTTGAACCTCTCATTTTTCTCTTCATTCCTGCTTCTTCGACCCAAGTCAACACCCAAACTTCCGACCTTCACCTCCTTAAGACTAAAGGCGTCTCCAACGTGATTCTCATCCTAAACACCAACGCTATCTCCATCTTATCTCAGCCCTCTTCCTCCTACTACTTCCCCAAACTCAGAAACCACAAAGATCTCCCCAACTTCCTCAGTCCCCTCTTCTAACCCCCCACTCTCGTTGGGGAAAATCTTCTCAAAGGCCAAAAGGTCGACTGAAACCAAATCGTTTCTTGTTTCTTGGAGAGTTGACACATCAACCTTAGTTTCCAGTGTGATCCAGGCCACTGCAGTATTTCTTTCAACCTGAGCGAACAGACCCTCTCCTCCAACCGCAGAAGAGGCCTGACTTCCGACGTGATCCTCCCCTATGCATCCATCTAGCTTCTTAATTCCATTTTTGTCAAATTTGGTAATCGCCCAAATCCACCTTTCCTTAAAATTAATTCTCACCTCATTAAGTCGATTGACCTTAGCCCTAATAACGCAATTGAAATTCAAAGTTTAGGCCCCACCTGTTTCTTCAAAGGGTCTACTCTTCTCATTCGGGTTTTCAGCTTCCACCATTGTTGCTTTGTTCTCAAAGTTGTCCATGTGTCCCACCTCCCCAATCTTCTCACTAACTCCACCATCCTCTGCAGTACCCGAATCCTTCTTTCTATCTCTTTCAACCACCTCTACCTGGGTCCCACCCCCTTTTCCATTTCTCAAGTTCTGCCAGCCACCTCCATCATTAAAGCCCTCAAAACCCCCTCGTTTTTCCTAAAATGCCAAAACTGCCCTCGTTGCCTACCTCTGACCTTCCTTGTCTCTTCGACTTCTCAAAAACGAAAAGCTTTTTTGCAACATAGCTCCTTCCGATCTTGTATTCCCCTCCCATCTTCTAAGTGGTTCAACCATCTTAGAGGGTAGGGGCCTTCCACCACAAGTCTTAACTCGTAACTTTCCCCTCTGAAGCAGAGAGTTAACAGAGTCAACACCTCGTGGACCTCTGCAACTTCTACCAAGATTCTTGCAACACTCAAATTCTGCCACGAATTTACTCTTGCATCTACAAATCTGAAACTGCCGCAGACATCTCCCACCACCTTGAACATATGGAAGCTCCAAAGTCCAAACGTGTAAAAGAATGCCAAAGATCACGATCCACACCAAGCTTGTCAGACCCACGTCTCTGATAACGCCAACCATGGGAGACCACCTTCCAATTCTAAGCTCTGGGCGTCGTAGCTCACTTTGTTCTCATTCCAATTCTAAGCTCTGGGCGTCGTAGCTCACTTTGTTCTCATTCCAATTCTAACACTTTGTAAATGTTGGTTACCAAACTAATTGGCCTAAAATCCTTAGGGTTATTTGCGTTAGGCTTCTTAGGAACTAAGGCCAAAAAAATGGCATTGACACCCGAGCTCACTATATGGTTTTCTGTAAATTCCTTAAGAGCATCACATAAATCATCTTTCAGTACACCCTAACAATCTTGATAGAAAGCCATTGTAAAACCATCCGAGCCTGGTGCCTTAAAATCTATCCATCAGGAACAACTCTCTTAATCTCCTCCTCTTTAAGGTTCCTTTCTATCCACCTTTCTTTTTACTCTCCCAAACTTGGCTACTCTAACCCTTCCATTGGTAACTACTCATTCAACAATCTTCTAAATATAGATTTAAAATGATCCACAAAAATTCTAGCAATTTCATCCTAACTGGTAATCACTTGCCCTTCTAATTCTAATTTGGCCACTAGGTTCTTCCCTCTTCCATTTCCAGATCATGGAAGAACCTAGTATTCCCATCACCTTCCTTAATCCACTTATGCCTTGACTTCTGCCTCCAACAAACCTCTTCTCTGAGTAAGACATCTTCCAATTTCTTTTTCATATGCCTTCTTAATTCTCTATCTTGTTCACTCGATAGCACTTGGAATTCCTTCTCATCCAACTTTTCAATTTGTGTGATTAGATTCAATTTTTATTCCTCAACCCTTCAAAATGTTTGCTATTCAACCCCTTCAACCTGGTCTTCAGTCTCTTCAACTTCTTATGAAATTTAATTCCTTTCCATGTTATCCCCCCCAACTCCTCATTCCACCACTCCTTCACTTTACCCCCAAAGTCCAGACGAGTTAGCCACATATTTTCAAACCTAAACGGTCTAGGTCTACTAATCAAGGATTCAATACCAATCTTAATTAGGCAATGATCAGAATGACCCTAGGCAGAGCTCTAGAAATCAGATTTCCCCAGCAATTCTCCCAGGCTGGGTTGAAGAGGAACCTATCCAACTAAGAAAGGTTCAATTGTTGATTCACTTGCTAGAGAGAGATAGAGAGTTCATAGACAAATTTTGTAGTATAGTACCTCATATGGTGGCTTTTTGTTTTTAATTTTTTTGATCAGTAAAAAGAACAAACTTATATTAATAAAGAATAACAGAATTTACAGCAGTGAATAGCCTCGGCTACCCAAACAGTTAAAGAAAAAACACAGTCATAACCCCAGGAATTTAGCTTTTATGGTGGCTTTTTATGTTTCCTTTTGTAAACAAATATTAGTTGGGGGGAGGTAGCAGTGATGCTAGCTCTCATTCTCTACATTGGAGAGGGTTTGGTTACTCTCCCTTGTTTTGTACTTTATTCTTAAGCCTATTACTTTTTTAACCAAATGCCCAGTTGCATATAAAAACAAAAGGATCACTCTCTTGATCTCAACTCTTTCCTTCCCCATAATGTAAATAAGTTGATCCCTCAATCTATCCTGTCACCTTTTTCTTTATTATGCACGAAATGGAGTTCTTGCTTCTTCAATTTGTTTTTTCCTGAAATAAAATAACAAAAAAAAACCTTTCTTTATCCATTTATTCCATGGCTTTTCTCTACCAGATTACCTCTCTTCCTGAAACTTTGCTTTCAGTCTATGTCTATTAAGATTCATTCTGTCAAATTTAACAAGGTTCGAACTTCAATCAGAAACAGACAAGTTCCAAGAAAGGGAAAGGTACCAAATGCAATCATAACATTACTTCCACCTAGCATACTCGAAATAAAGGCCGAAGCTTCATATAGATACATTAAAGTATCAGACCACTTAATATATGCATTACTCTTTTTTTATCAATAATATATGCATTACTCTTAGAAAAGCATATAAGAAAGCAAGGACCAGCATTTGAGGCTGAATGCATATAAGAAAAAACAAAAAACAAAAAATACAGACTGTTAACCACCTTGCAAGATCAGCATTTATTTTCAACCCTGTAATTGCACCTTGTGCAAATTGGAGCAACTCTTCTCGCTTTACCTGGAAAAGGAAGAAACTCCCAAAATGTTAAGAACTGACTAAATCTTTTTTTTTTTTTTGGTCAGTAAGAGAAACTGACAAATCTTAATCTTAATCTACCAAATGATTTTATGTTACTTTTGACATTAAATTAATATTCCAAGCATCACCGTCATAAGATTAACCTCTAAAACAAGTTAATCTTTACAACATAATGAAACAAAAAGAATAGAAAAGAAAATTTTATAGGTGAAGATGTATAGGGTAGAATATTGTTCACCATAGTTACGGAAATGTCATACACACAAAGGTAGGAGAAAAACATCCATACCTCCTATCTACTGCACCATTAACTATGAAACCTGAAAATTAACTAAACAATAAGGCTATGTTTGGCTTGAAGGAAAAGGTAGGGAAAGACAGGGAAACCAATACAAGGGTTGTAAAGGTTTCCCTACATTTTCCTTCATACCAAACATAGCCTAAGTAGATGAATGATGCTGGTGACCAGATCTCACTACCAATAAATAAAAATGATAAAAACGCCCTCACTTTCCCAAGATACTTGAAAGTACAAGGGAAAAAGAAAAATTCAAAGCATGAGATCCCTTTCTTAACCATTTGGCAGTCCCCCCCCCCCCAAAAAAAAAAAAAAAAAGCATGGGATTACTGCTATGGGCCCATATTGTGAAAAGGTTAACCCAAATAGATATGAGAAGGCATGAATAATGACAACTACTAAAAGACCATTACCCAATGATAGTCCCAGTAATCCAGGATGCTGGAAGGGGTGGACTGTTTATGGTCCTAACCTCTGGTTATTTTTGCACAAAGTGGTGACTCTCAGACTCAAACTCATTTCCTCACACTTGTCAGCCAAAGATTTTTCCCTCTCACCAAGCAATGGCTCCTAATAAAGCAGCTTCATTTGAATAAATACTTACAGCAAACACGAATGTCAGAATAAATGCCAATAAATAAGCAAAGCATAAACCATGGGGTAACTGTTTTTTCCTGATAAGTGTCAAGGATTTAAATGAATATGGATATGGTATGCAATGGTCAGAATCTGACATATGTAAGTCAATTGGACTCAAGGCCATCCAGAAATATGAGAGCACAAGCAATGAGGATGTAGCATGCACTTGCTCAGAATTTAAACATCAGAGAAAAAGAATCAAGGTATTTTTCGAATTTTTCTTAAAAGTAAAATGCATATAAAGATAAATGAAATCTAACATGAGTATACTTGAATTCACAATAGTGAAAAACCTCAAAAGGTCATGGAGATTACGAGCTACGACATGGAAGGTAAGAAACAGACTAAAGATGTCCAAGTGGAGAAGCCTGCTGGATTAAGTGATGATCGAAGTGATGAGAATGATCTTTCTTCTGGGACTTGCAATTTTAGGAACTGTAAGTCTTTGGAGGTAGGCTATGTTTCTATTGATCAGAAGGATTCTACTCCGCCAAGTCAAGTGTGTGGCCCTGCTCAGGAGGAGTCTCACTCGAGAGGTACAGAAGCTGAAATTGAAGGGGTGGAGTCGGAGTCGGGGGCGCAAGGGAGGACAGGGAGAAAGAAGCTGAAGATTCTCTGAAACTCAAAGAAATTGTAGAAGATGAAGCTGGAGGATCCATCGGAGAAGCAAATGGCAGCTTTCTTTCAATGGTAAGGAGTTCATTTGACTCTGGGTCAAGTGGTGATCGAAGAGGCAATGAGAATGGTCATTTGGAGGTTTGCAGTGATTCTGTTGGTCAGAAGGATTCTCCTCTGCCAAGGCAATGTGTGACCCTGCCCAGGAGGAGTTTCACCTGAGAGGCACAGAAGATGAATCTGAAGGCGTGGAGTAGGGTTGGAGGTGAAAAGGAAGACAGAGAGAGAAGCTGAAGATTTTCTGAAAGTCAAAGAAAAGGTCAAAGATGAAGAGGGAGGATCCGTCAGACAAGCAAAGGGAACGATTCTTTCTTTGGATGATAGTTTATCTGATCTCGTTTTTTCTTGGAGGAAGTAGTGGGCTGCAGGAGGAAGGTTGAGGAAAGTCTTGAGGTTTTTTTTTTATGAGTAATAGTAAAATTTTATTAATTCAAAAACTGATTTAGAGTTGTGATTTCATACAACATCCAAGGAAGAGGCGCGAGCTGCAGCCCCTCCTAGAATCTTACAATTAAACTAGGAAAAAAATACAGAAATCACAGCTGAGCTCAAAACAATTATTCCCTATTTACCCCTTGCTTGGCTAACACATCGGACAAAGTATTTGCTGATCTCCCCACCCACTGTAGAGAGACCAACATATTCCTTGTCAACCAACTGAATTCCTCCACTTTGTTCTCGCAGCACCATATAGCATCTTCAGGATTTTTCAGCCAGCCCACCACCACCTTGGAATCCCCTTCAATTATCAGATTCTGTACACCCAATCGGTTTGCAAACTGCACCCCTTGTACAGCAGCTAATAGCTCTGCCCTGATAGAGTCTCCAACTCCTAAAGGACCAGAGTAAAGCAAGACAATCTCTCCATTCTCATTTCTCAGAACACACCCCATTCCAGATAATCCTGGATTACCCATGCTACTTCCATCAAAGTTCAACTTCAGTGAGCCTTTAGATGGAGGAACCAGCTTGTAATTAACTTGTCCTTTAAGGGTGAACACCTCTATATTGCTGACCAGTTTCTCCAAAGGTCATTAAAAGAGAATTGATGAAAGATTTCCAAAGTCTTCAGCCAAAGGATTGCCCCACGCAACACACAGTCTTTCAGTTCTTGACTGCTCCTTTCCTTTTCTTGAAAAATTCTAGCATTCCTTTCTTCCCAAAGAGTCTAGATCAGAGCAGCGCAAGCACATCTCCACATAAGTCTCCCTCTTTTTGTAAGCCAAGAGAAAGTAGAATGGTCAAAGATCATGCGAACTTCTACTGGTAAGTTCCAACTACTCCCAAACAACGAAAGTAACCAAGCCCAAAGGTTTGCAAAAAATGGACAAGATATTAGTAGATGGTAACAATCCTCCCCATGAGCTCTGCAGAGGATACACCACTTGGGAGAAATACAGAGGAAAGGTCTTCTCTTTTGTAGGTTATCTAGAGTGTTTACTTTCCCATAGAATACTTCCCAACAAAACGCCATAATCTTTGGGGGAACTGGCCTACACCAAATTTCCTTTGACGAAAAAGGTTGCTGAGCAGAAGATTGAGAGATGGACTTGAAATAAGAAGCACAAGTAAAGATTTCTTTGGGTCTAGGAGCCCACACCCTTTTATCTAGCTTGGAGGGATCCAAGCAAACCTGATTAAGGCAACATAGCAAGTCAGAGAGAGATTCAATTTCATATCCCTTAGTCCCCTACAAAACCCCAATTAGGAGCCAAGGGTGTTCTTGAGGGTGAGACAAATTTTGAGACCAAAAGTGAACAGCATTTCCAGAACAAACTTCACACCTGATAAAATTGAGAAATTGAGGAAGGGTGCTGTGTATGGCCTTCCAAGGTGTTGCTAGGTTAGCCTGCCTTGATACACCAGCATCCCATCCATTCTCTGAACTCCTATGAATGCTTCTCACCACCTCATGCCACACCCTCTCACTTTCCGATGGCCATTGCCACAACCATTTCCCTAACAGAGCTTGATTTTTTTCAATCACCCTCTCAAGTCCCAAACCCCCCCTCTTCTTTACTTCTGCAAACAATTTCCCATTTAACCAAATGATCCTTTTTTCCTTGTCTCGGTTCCCAAAGGAAGTCTCTCATCAACTTCTCCAGCTTCCTAGCTTCCCTAAGTGGTATCCAACAAATAGAAAGTAAATAGGTAAGTTAGCCAAAGTATCTCTTATTAAGGTGTTCTCCCTCCCAAAGAGATGTAATTCTTCTTCCAAGAAGTTAATCTCTTCTCAAACTTTTCTAGCATTGGGGTCCAAAATCTGCTCTCCCTAGGATTTGCCCCCTAATGGAAGCCCTAAGAAGGGCATAGGCCAAGAAGAGATAGAACACTCAAGACACTCTACAATAACCTCAATCTCCCCAACCTCCAAATTTATACCCGCTATGCAACTCTTCTCCAAATTTATTTTCAAATTAGAAACCCTTTCAAATCCTTTGTTTAGCTCCTTTAGGTTTGCCACCTTCTTGCTAAAACCTCCTTCACAAAAGATCATTAGGTCATCTACAAACTGAAGGCAGGTGACTGGGACTTGGTATCTCCCTATTCTCCAACCCCTAATGGCATCTTCTCTATCAGCCTTAGTAATGATCCTACTGAATACAACAGCTACTAAGGTTAAAAGGAAGGGAGAGAGTGGATCCCCTTGCCCGATGCCCTTGCAAGCTAGAAAAAAATCCTTCACCACACCATTTACCAGAATAGAGCAGTGATAGGTACTAATACACCCAAATATCCAACTACACCACTTGTCCCCAAATCCACAGTTTCTCATCACCTCTAATAAAAACTCCCAGTCCACCAAGTCATAGGCCTTTTCAAGATCCAATTAACAAACAAAACCACTTTGCCTAAACCTTTTCATTTCCTCCACACACTCATTCGCAATTAGAATTTGATTTGTTATTTGTCGCCCTTAAATGAAGGCCCCATGAGTTTCACTGATGATATTAGGGAGAACTGTTTAGATCCTCAAAGAAAGCACTTTAGCTAGAATTTTATAGATGCTTGTCACCAGACTAATAGGCATAAAATCTTTTAGGTGGTTGGCATCAATCTTCTTAGGGATCAAGGCAAAAAATTGGCATTGATTCCAAGGCTTATTACATGATTGTCTGCAGATTCCTTAAACATTTCAACTAAATTCTCTTTTAGTGCCTCCTAGCAGTCTTGATAAAAAGCCATTATAAAGCCATCTAGACCTGGAGCCTTGGATCTAAACATTAGAAAGACAGCTTTTTTAATCTCTTCTTCCTTGAAATTCCTTTCCAACCACCTTGCCATTCCGTCCTTAAGTCTTGGACATTCCACCCCTCCCACGACTGCTCTCTCACTCAAAGGTCTTCTATAGATCGATTTGAAGTGGTCCACAAATTTTCTAGCTATTCATCCCGGTTGGTAATCACCTCCTCTTCTATCTCTAGCTTGGTCACAAAATTCTTCCTTCGTCTCCCATTGGCCAAGTCATGGAAAAATCTAGTGTTCCCATTGCCTTCCTTAATCCACTTGATTTGTCAAACCATTTTGGGAGTCTTTTACATCCAAGTTTTCTATTCGAGAGATTAGGCTCATTTTTTCTCCTCAATTCTGCCAAACTGATCTCTATTCCACTCTTTTATTTTGACTCTCAACCTCTTTAACTTCTTATGAAACTTGACCCCCTTCCACCTTACCCCCACCACTCCTTCACTTTTTTACAAAATCTAGATGGGTAAGCCACATATTTTCAAATCTAAAAGGTTTGGACCCAATAGGAAAAGACTTGGTGCCTATCTGGATAGGACAGTGATCAGAGGTGACCCTAGGTAATGCTCTAGCAACCAAGTTTTCCAAACTATTCTCCCAGACTAGATTAAATAAAAACATGTCCAACTTCGAACACAAAGGGGTTTCCTGAAGGTTGGACCAAGTACAACTGGTATTTCCTTCAACTCCAATCTTCAATAAAACCATTAAATTTCCTCATGGTTGTTGTGATTACCTGTTGGGGACTACTGGTTTCTTCAGAGAATCTAATGACGTTAAAATCCCCACCCAGGCACCAAGGGCCATCCCATAACCCCTTGATTGCATATAATTCCTCCCACATTTCATTTCTCTCTCTATAGGAGTTAAGGCCATAAACATTGGTTAGAACCCATACCCACCCATCCTCTACATTCTTGAACTTAATGGAAATGGAGAATATCCTCCTATCAATTATTCCACTGCTTCCACCACGTCCTCCCTCCACAATGTTACAATCCCCCCCCCCCCCCCCCCCCCCCCCCCCCCCGAGGCTCCCCAAGAAGGAGCCAAAGTCTAACCTACACCTCTAGACCTCCAGAAACTCCTAACCCATCTCCCATCTAATTCCATCAGTTTGGATTCTTGTAAAAAAACAATGTTGAGTTTTTCCCTTTAGAGTAGGTCTTTGATCACCCTTCTCTTTCTTGCACTCCCTAGGCCTCTTACATTCCAGCTAATAATTTTCATCGAGACAAAAATAGCAAAACACACATGAAGAAGCCTTTGTCTCCTTATTTTAGGCCCTTCCTCCTATCCCCTCTACCACTAAATTCTAAATCTCCCCCAATGTCCGAGATTAGCCTTTCCACTTCAGATCTTTTCTTCTTCTTTTTTCCTTTTTCCCCCTTCCTAATACAATAAGCATCCTCTTCCTTCTCTACATCCTTTCCACCCAATGTCTAAAATAGATCTTTACCACACTCGCACTCATTTTGGCTGCAACGGCTCTCTATGACTCCTTCCTTTTTTTAGTTCCTCCAGCCCTGTACAAATCAATTTCCAGATTCTATCCACCTCCTCTTGTCCCCTTACCACTTCCTTCCACCACCCTCTCTCCTCCTTCCACTATCACCCTCTCTCTTACATCAAATCCTCCTAGATGGGAAGCTGGAGTATCTGTTACAGGCATAGCACACAAGCCAGTATCCAAAAAAGAAATGACACCCATACATGGTAGGATGGGGGGAGGACTAGGACCACTGGATTTGAGTTGCTGACAGGTTTTGTTTGGTTTTAAGGTCTTTCCCCTTTCTGGACAATGTTGTGAAGTAGACGTAGTGAAAGTATCACTTTCGGACTACCTACCCACTTGGAATTCCTTTCTATGTGTTTTCGACACTAGAATGCCCACATCCACCCTCATGGCAGATTTTTGTCCTTCTCCACCAACATCCTGCAATTTGTTAGACTCAGGGTCGGCTCCCTCGGTGGAGGGGAGAGGAGCTTGCACAGCTTCAGGACCAATTTCTTCACCATTTCTAGCCTTCCCGCAACCTTCATCTTCGAACTCTTCCTCTATAAACAGAAGCTCTGTGTGCAAACTTTCTGTTTCAAGTAGATTATTGTTGCTTTTCAGAAGCACACTTCCCAAACTTACAGTTTCATCACTATCAGAATCGTCACTGCTATCTTGTTCACTCGGCCAGTCTTCGATCTCTGTTCTGTTAATATCACTACATTTCAGACACCTTGGATTGTGCCTATCAGGTGAGAGACGGTTCACTATGTTGGAAGGGACCCACTGTAAAGAGCTTTGGGGTTGAGAGTCTTGAGGCCCTGTGCCTGAAACGTTCGATCGAAAGGAGGGATTCAAAGGAGAAGAAGATAGACGATTGTTATCGTCCATCAACTCATCCCCCCCTCCCAGTCAAGTGAGTACTTAAAGGGTCCCTTGGCCCATCTAAGGAAAGTCTTGAGGTTGCTGTTGTTGATTCAGTCCCTAGAAAGTCTCGGGCTCCTGGTAAGATGCATATTGTCCACGTTACTAAAGTATTTTCTCGACTTTGAAGCTTGGCCTGGTTAGTGCAAGTCAAACAAGTATTTTCAGCTTCAGTTTGCACTGGTAGGAGAGATCCCATCATCCCCACTAATTCAAATAGGCAGCTGGAAATTTTGCAGCAGGAGAGGAAGAAAATTGTGGAAGGGGAGGTAGCTGATTTGAGAATGGACGGTGGGAGGCCGGAAGAAGAAATGGAGAAGGAAGGTGGTTTGTCTATTGAGAAAATTACAGAGAAAAATATCGAGGATGGTAAGAACCTTGGTTTGTTCTTCTTGGGAGATGAGGAATTTGCTAGAAGAGCCATTGAGGAGTTTGAGAGGAGGAAGGAGAGCTTGAGAAAAGTTTATGTGGGGGAAGGAGAAGTCTGGAACGAAGCAGATGATGGGAGAGATGAAGTGTTTGAGGGGGAGGGTTAATGGAGGTTTTGTGAATTTCTTTTTGGCTGTCCCTATTTGTTAGTTGATGAATGCCTGTAGTTGCGAGGGTCAGGGGTGAGGTGGTTGAGGGTGATTTAGGGGGAGGTTTTTTGTAGTCTTGTTTTGATTCTTGTTAGTTCTGAGGTCTTTTTTTTCCCTTCTTGTGCGTGACTGCTTGTCACCTTCCTCTTGTACTCTTATATTCCTTTAATATATTTTTTTATTATAGAAAAAACATCAATGGCAATATTAGTCATTAACCATTAGAAAAAAGGTAAAGAGGTCTAATAGGGCTCAACATGCAGAAGGGGGAACCTAT
The DNA here is from genome assembly GCF_055504915.1 of Nelumbo nucifera. Lineage (NCBI taxonomy): Eukaryota > Viridiplantae > Streptophyta > Magnoliopsida > Proteales > Nelumbonaceae > Nelumbo > Nelumbo nucifera. Next base: position 4,954,479 of record NC_142650.1, read on the forward strand.
ATCCTTGTTGTAATCGACAGACAGGCAGAAGGACAATTATACAACATCAATGAAGTAACTGTTTCCAGTCAAAAGAAAAAAGATACAGCACTAAGTGAAGTTCCTTTTTTTTTTTTGATCAGTAAATCATTAATATGAGGAAAAGGTGCAAATTATGATTACAGATCCTGTGTAGCCTCAGCTACCCCACTAAACTTGACATGTCAACTTTCAATTTTAGTACTTCACCTTTACAACTGAGCCCAAAAACAATGATCCCTGTTAACCCCTTGTTTTGCTAGCTGGTCTGCAAATCCATTAGCCGCTCTTGGGGTCTACTGAATTATTAACTACATATCCTTGGATAGATTTTTAAGTTTCATGATTTCATTTCTCAATTGCCAGGGTATTATTTCAACTTGCTTTAGCCAGTTTGTCACCACTTTGGAATCAACTTCCACAACAAGCTTTCTCACCCCCAGATCCTTGGCTTTTGTGAAGTTTCATAATTTATAGGGAAAATCTATAGGGTACTGTCACACATCTAGTAGATCGTACAACTAACCCCATATAATACTTAATGAAACATCCATTGACAATAAGATGCACAAGATATTGATAAAACAACCAAGAGAAAATAATAAAACATAAGTAGATTTTCCCAATTTCTAAAAGCTATGTGAAGTTTAGTTATTTACCAATACTTCATCTTGGTAGCTTGAGAATGATTTTGCCAAATCTTGTATACTGCTCACTATCGCATTATGTACTTCCCTTCCCCCTGTAAGACAGAGGCTGAAAACAATCACAACAAAAAGAGGTTTAGAGAAAATTCTAGTTGGTCCCAAGTATGAAGCTTTCTGAATTTATAAAAACAGTGAGAACCACTACCAAAATTTTATTAATACTTCACTAATGTCTAATTGGTCATTCCCTAGTTTATATTGGAATTTTGGATTTTGAAAGGTTTTTACAGGACTATGAAGCTTTTGAAGTAATCTTGTCACCCAATCTTCTACCAAATGTCTTTCTTAGCCCATTGATAATAATAAGATCTGTTCTTTGAATCTAATTGTTCTTTTCTGCTTATCCTTCTATGGAGTCCCGGATCCAAATGCATTTATTCCTTTGTTTTTTTCAAGAAATAACTGTATGGCTTTATCCTACTCCACGCACACACAAAATAAAAAAAAAAAAAATCGAGCTTTTTTGCTGGGAGGTCTTTCAAATTAAGATCAACTCAACATAGACGTTTGAGCGTTAGAAATCTTAATCCTTATTACCCCAGCATAATTCAATGGCCAATTGATTAATAAGATTAGTGGTACAAAAGGGCATCTTGGAATAGTGGCAGCCCTATTCCTGCAAAGTTTTTTTTTTATCAGATTGAGGATTAGATCTGTACTTACAATTTTTATATATCAAAATGTTAGTCCCTTTTACATCTAAAGTTTTACCAGATGGCCAGGATTTCCAGGTGGAAAGAATGGTAAAATTTTATGGAGTATCATCCCTTTTGCAGTCTTTTTTGGCATTTGGAAAGAGAGGAACAGACATATTTTTTAGGAAAATTAAGGTCTTCAAGAAAACTGGCAGATGTTCCAAGTCAGTAGAATGGGCTTTGGCATAGTTGTCAAGGTCACACCTAGGCAACTAAGTGGTTTTAGGTGCCTGCATCAATGAATTACCACAAATAATTTGACAAAGGAACATGCCAAAATCGTTAGGTGCTCAAGGAAGGCGTTTAAGCAACTTGAAAAGACCAGGCAAGCACTTTATATAAATATATATATATACGTGTGTGTGTCTTACAGTATTAAAATAGGAATGGTGCACTGAATCATTTACTATTTTAACACATTATATTAATCATCTTGTCCCTCTTCTTTTGTTAGGGTTCAATCAGGCACATGGAAGCAAAGAAGCCACCAAATTCTCCTTTGATTGAACTGTTTGGAGGAAGGACTGAAGTCAGTCTCAGAGAATAGATGGACAGACACTACAGGTATGTTTTGTATATTTATTTATTTTCTTTCTTTACTTCTTTCCTCCTCATCCTCCTTTTCATGGACTAAAACAGTTCTTCTTTTGAATGCTGACCCCTTCCCTCGATGATTTAACATGCAAATCTTTTCTGGGAATCTTTTCACATAGTCACTCGCTTGAACCAAAGCAATAGGTTTTTGAGGACCCTAGTTGGGTTCAATCAAGACCAAAAAGGACATGGATAGAAGTATTATTAAATGATTTAAGCAATAATAATTTAACAGTGGATATGACCTTAAATAGAACAGATTGACAAAAAGGTCCATGTAGCCGACCCCATATACATATAGTTGGGATAAGGCATGGATGAAGAGGATTCATGTAGCCAACCCCATATATGAGGTCCCTAGCAAAATCAAGACCGAAAAAAACATGGGCAGTAGTAAGAAATGATTTAAGCACTAATAACTTAACAGTGGATATGGCTTTAAATAGAACAGATTGGGGAAAAGGATTCATGTAGCCGACCCCATATTCATATAGTTGGGATAAGGCATGGATGATGAGGATTCATGTAGCCGACCCCATATGTGAGGTCCCTAGCAAATTCACCTATGTCTTTGGAAGTTTTGTCTGCCTGTGCAGCTCTTCCAAGATTGATTAATTTCAGGTCTACTAATCACAGTTAGTTGATCTTGTAGCCTCTACTTCTGAATAGTTATTCACAATATTTTGGGGAAACTAATAGAGAAGTTTAATCCAACTTATATTAAATTTGTTTCTTTATCTTGCTCAAGACTTTAGTTCTTATGATGCTCATTTGATTGGCTGATACGTGAAAACGTTTACATGAATCTGTCCATCAGAAAAGATTTGCATGTTAAATCACTAAGAGAAGCTTTCCAACAATAATGTTTGACCCAGAAGTTTCAAGCAAAATCACTAAGAAAAGGTTTGTAATTGTAAGATTAGATTATTTATGGGGCCATTGACACTGATTGGGAGACTGCATTTGAATAAGTATTGATAAAGAACATTTAGCTTTTAGGAAGGGAGTTTGATTTATGGTAGAAAATGGAAGAAGAACTAACTTTTGGAGGGACCTCTGTTGTGGAGATCAATCACTCAGATTTGTACCCAACAACCTTTGATTTGGCCAGAAATAAGGAAGCTATGTAAGCAAGAATTTGGTGGAATTTGTTGTCACAAACCGGCGATAATATGGATGATGCTTCTGGCTGCATACCTCTTCAGTGTTCTCACCGACCCATGGTTTCACAAAGCTGAACTTTGATGGGAGTAGTGCAGGGATTGATGGCATTTTCAGGGATGAAGAGGGCAGCATTATTGGCATATTTTCTGGGCCAATGGGTGAAGGAGACTCTTTAAGGGCTGAGGTCTTGGCTATGATGGAAAGAGTGCAAAGAGCAAAGGATATGAATATCAGTAAACTGATCATAGAAAGGGATTCAAAACTGGTGGTGGGGTGGTTGCAAAAGGAAGAAGCTGATCTGTGAGAATTATTGCAATGAAAGGAAGAAATTCAAATGGTTGACAAGAGACATGGAAGTGAGGATTAGTTGGGTGGAAAGAATCATTAATGGTTTTTCTGATGCTTCGGCAAAAAAAAGGGGTGGAAAGAAATCAATTGTTCTGGGCTCAGTTGTAAAAATTGTTTTTATCTTCGGGGAGAGTTAAGAGTTTTTAGCTCTCCCCCCTTGTAATTCATGTTTTCTGTCTTAATGAAATCTGAAGTTATTGATAGAAAAAAAAATACTCTTCAGTGTACATATCATCAATTCATCATTATCCTCTAAGCCTTGTCCCAACTATATGGAGCCGGCTTACATAAATCCTGTACCATCATTCCTTTTTGTTCAGTGTCATATCCACTGTTAAATTATGAGCCCTTGAATCAATTCTTACAACTTCAACCCATTTCCTTTTTGGTTTGCCCCTAGCTTTCTAGCCCCTTTCAACTTGTAACAAATCACTTCTTTGACTAAGTTCATTTCTAATCCTAACGCATTCTATTTTTCCCACTCATCCATCTCAACAATTGCATGTCTGCCACACCCTTTTTTGCACGTCTTGTTTATTGACTACCTAACACTCTGTTCCATACAACATTTCTGGCCTTACAACCGTTTTATAAAATTTTCCTTTTGGCCTAATTGATATTCTCCTCCTATCACATGAGATTCCAGATGCACCCCCTTCCATTTTGCCCATCCTGCTCTATTTATGTATGCCTCTCGGTTCCTTTATATATTTCTCTTTTTCCTTCTAAAATAAGGTTGGTAGTACACTTCCCATTATAGCTTGCTCTTCAATACTCCCTCTCTCATTAAATAATTTGCAGCCAAATCAACAGCTCTAGGAAGTAAGAACTTAATGGAATGAAAGGCTCACGCTAGATGTCAAAAACCCAACCCCTTCAATCTGATAGTGCAATCTCCACTGACCTTTGTACTGTCCCTCAACCATCTGATCCCCAGTTCCCCTTATGTGAATCCTCTTGTAACCCATAGAGACATATACATGTATAAATGTAAAACGAAAACAAGGGAAAAAGACAAATAGTGATGGCATCAACCTTTTTGTAAAACCCCTGAACATATCAGGTCAAGGACATCCTGAATGTCCATTCCTTCCCCTATACCAAATTACCAATTAATGAACGAAAATATTTCAAGGTGTGGAAATAGCCTCATTGAAGGGGCATAGTGTTGATGGGTCAGAGTGAGAAAGGGGAGCAATCAAGAAGGATATAGAGGGTTACAATTGATGAGGTTTACCAGCTGCATAGGTCTCTTCCAGTTGATCAGATTGTCCACGATGAGGTTCAAGTCGAAAAGAAGCTGTGACCTCCTCTTTTTTTTTCTTTTGAAGATAAAAAGAAAAAAGAAGTACAAGTTGTCACCTCTTCTACTGGGAGGAGATGATTTCTCATAGGCCACTTTTTGGCAATTGGAAGAGCAAGATAGGGCCATTCAATATTAAGAAACTCAGAGGTTGAGGAAAGCAACCATCCCAGTTGATACGAGTTGGAGAAGTAAATAAGGAGTTTCAGGCTCCTTGAGAAGCAGCCTATAAGATAACCAGATGGATGCCCAGGGTTGATTCCTTTTTATGCTGCTCCCTGTGGGGTTTTTTTTTTCTTTCCTTTTTGTTTGCTTTTGGGCCTAGGGTCCATTTACTTCTTGTATATATTCTTTGTTTTTTCAATAAATTTACATTTACCATAAAAAAAAAAAGTTATGAAGGCTTGCTTGCAATGACAAAATGGAAAAATTCCTTTATGTGTTCTATCATGTGCATGTCAGACAAAAGCATTACAAGATTTCAACAGATCAAATGCCCTATAAAACTAAATCCAGAATATGATGAGAACAAACATGCTAAAGATTAAACAGATACATAACATCTAAATCCAGATCAAACCAACATCTGAGACAGATTCAAATGTAAGTATACAAAATCACTTATTGAAGATTTACTTTATGGTGGATACTTTATGAACTATCCATTTCCTTAGGCTCAGTTTGGAAGCAGTACAAATGCAAATATGTACAGCGTAAATACATACAAAATAATACAAAATATAAGGTCTTGCACTCTACATATTTGCATTTGTACTCCTTCCAAACTCAGCCTTATTAAAGGATACATAATTGGAAGTGAAGTGACCTGCCATAGATATAAGAGTGAAGAGACTCACCCAAATATCTCCAAAAGCAAAGAAATTTCTTCCTCGTTTGGTGCTTCAAGAATCTGAGTCATAGAAAAGAGTCAACCTGCGGTTAACCTCCATGATCAGCAAGTACAAATCCAACTAAAAATGCAACTTAATCTTTTTTATAGGAAAATGTTGTATATATTAATGTCATAAATATGGAGGGGGAATGGAAGCCCCCTACATAAAATTTGATAATTTTTTACCTGTAACAGTAAAAAGTTTATTTATTAACGATGAAGAAATCAAGAAGAGTACAACAAAGGAGACACAAGATATTTTTTAATGGATGTCCATGGGAAAACATGAGTAACTCATCTTTTTAGGCTCGAATTCAATCCATTACCCTCAACACTGATATTCCTTATCATAAAATGTCAAAGTTTCCCAACCTCATTGAGAAACGTACACAACCACTGGCCCGGTAAAACAGGTTTCCTATCTTTCATTCTACCTATACCTAATACCTGTCTGCTTTCTGTTGACACACAATCTCCCAACTGATCAAATGATTGCTCTTAGAATTTCCAAGCTCCTTGGAAATATCCCTTTTCTAACCTTTTGCACTCATTAGGGCATGGATGATGGAACAATTAGAAAACTACACATGAAAGTTGAAAAAATAAATATGGAATTCATTAAGGTGATTATACCTCTTAAGGAGATTTAGTTCTTTTTCCAATCAAAATTATTCTAGCAAATCTAATCCAAAAAATGGGCTCCAAAAGGCAGTGATTCTAGGGTTTCCACCAGGAGGAAAGATTAAAGAATTTATATGTTATCCCAAAATACTAAAGCCAAGGCCACTAGCATTAAGACCCTATTGTACCCTCCTCCAATTTGATCCTACCCAATCAATTTTTACTTAGGTTACTGTTCACTACTGAAATCCTTTACAAGCATTTGATCAGCACAGAGTCTGTCCACACTTAATTGACCTTAATCCTCCAGATATAAAGAATTACAGACTGGGTTCTTATTCTCCCAGATGAAGAAATCACAAAAGAAGACCTTGGTTCTGATTTTTGGAACATCCGTTTTGGCTTAATAATTTCCCTTTTGTTTGATTTATGTATTCCTCCTTTTTCTATTCAGTGTCTCCTTTATGTTTTCTTCATCTCCTTTGTAGATTTGTTCTCTAGGGATATCTCATCACTATCAGATGTACTTCTTTCTTTTTTTTATCAGTAAATACAATCCTTTATTTTATTAGAAGTTACTGTGAAAGTACAAAGCAAGTCATCTTTTTTTTTTTGAAGAATAAGATAGAAATTCATTAGAAAAAGAAAATAGAATACAACAGGAAGGTGATAAGACATCACCCGAAGAGTAAATAAACCCAAAGAACCCAACAAAGATCTCAAAAGTCCCAAACTAAAACCCATAAAACCAAAACTGGCGAAACTTAAAGCTTTTCTCAAAACAATCTCAAGCACAAACCAAGAAATCCCCTAAACAGAAACTTAAACCCTCCTTGCTCCACAACCAAAGCCTCAATCTTCCACCGCAAACTCATCCTCCCGGCTTGAAACATCTTTGACCCAACGCTTGCCGCCTTCCCAATGAGTTTCATTGTTCATCTTCTCTTTCCTTTTCCTTCTTTCAAACTCCTCAAAGGCCCTTCTAGTGAACTCCTCACCACCCCAGAAAAATAAACCCAGGCTCTTTCCAATTGTGACCTCTCTGCTCACCAAGTTTTGAAGAGTCCCACACCTTGTCTTGTTATCAACGCCATTGTTGTTTTGCATTGTCCCGCTCTTGCCAGAAGCAGAGTCATCAACACTCACTTTGTCCTTCTGTTGCTCCTTTCCTGAATGAGAGGACACAGGTTGGCATTGTGTTATTGTCCCCCTGTTTTCAGAGCCAAATGACCTACTGCTTCTTAATCTTTTCTCTTATAAACCCAAGTTTTTCGTGGGACCTGCCCCTGCCAGACCAAGTTTTAGCTGGGAGAATATCTTCATCACATGCACTGCATTAAGATTTTTCAAACTATGAGATTTCTTGTTGATCGCCTCGCTTATTTGGTTCTCTTCCTTTTCATCAAGCTTGCTCCTACAGCCTAGATCGTCACCCAATCTACCTGCCGTCACCTCCTCGGATTTAAAACCATCCTTATCACAGCTCCCCTCCAGACTCCCCATGCCTTCTCCATCACCTGCCATCACCTCCCAATCTACTTCTCCCCCCCCCCCCTCCACCCCCTTCCAGCCTCTGTAAATCTGCACGGAGATCCACTCCCGACATCAAAACAGCAAGCTTTCCAGAGTCCTGCCTCCTCCCTGCTTACAACATATTACAGCAAAACAGCAAGTCATCTTTAAATGGCCCAGGTTACAACATATTACAGAATTGCCCAAAATAAAGTGGATCTATCAGCTCCCTGCTTTGCTAGAGTATCCGCCATGCTATTGATTTCCTTTTGACCCAATCAAAGCTGGAACTGAATTTTCTTGCTAGTGAACCAATTTTTCTGAAGATGAGCCTCAACTTTCAAGGTGCTAAGTTGATTTGTTTTGCCCAATTTATGACTAATAGTGAATCCCCTTCAATTTCCATCTCTCTTACTCCCAACTTCTCTGCAAATTTCAAAGATGTACTTCTTTCTTTTACTAATAAATTTTCTTTTTTATTTATTACCAAAAAAAAGCCTCCAGATATAAGCACCATCTATACTATTACCAAAGAAGGTTTGAAGTATCAACGTGTATCATATTCTATCAGGCATACCATATCAGTATTTATTGTAGAACTTTGTTAATAAAATTAAGATCAGAAGAGTACAAACAATCCAAGCATTGCAAGTAGAATCGCAAGGTGCAGCCTCGCACAAATATAAGCATCTCTGTCAATCCATTTGCCGATCTTCTTTCCCATTGGATCCTCGCCACCATATTGGAAGTTAGCCACTTAAATCACTTTATGTCCTCTCTAAAAGTCCAAATTACTGAGTCTGGGTCTTTCAGCCAGCCAACTACCAGCTTAGAATCCCCTTCAAGATCAATCTGTTGAAGCTCCAATCCCTTGCTAAACTTAACCCCTTGCACAACTGCCTAGAACTCTGCTTTAATGGAACCTCTTACTCCTGATGGACCCAAGAATAAAGCAATGATGCTTCCTTCATTATTTCTGAATACTCCCCCAATGGTCCCGGGTTGCTTTGGCAGCTTCCACAAAATTTAATTTTAAGAAACCCTCTTCTGGAGGTGACCAACTTGGGAAATTTAAATGGTTTTAAATGTTAATGCCCATCATCAGTTATCCATCTGTGAGTTATTATCCTGAAAAAATATATATAAAAAAGAGTATTGCACCTTGGAAATTGCATGATATTCAACACTTGCATATCATGTGTATCAATATTTTAAAACCTTGTTAACAAAACAAGTAAAAAGATAATGTTGTTCCAATCATTGAAACATTGATCAAATTCAGGCCTTGGAATTCCTCCAAGATAGAAGATCAAAATTAAATGAGATATTCTGCTTTGCCTAACTGACCACCTCTTTCATTAAAACCCCAGTTGTTTCTCTTGTTCTATATGCAACAGCACAGTACAAAAGGCATGAAGTTCCTTGGGTTGTTCCGCTGCTTGTCAAACCCCTTTAAGAGCCACATGTTAATGAGGGATGAGATGCTACTTGAAATATTCACTGGCATGCCACTATAACACAGTAGAGAAAAGGCAATGAAGCAACAAATAAGCCACCAATTCAGGGGAGGTGCCAGACAACGAAGATATATCATTAACATCTCTCCCCCTGGAAGGAAGTGCTTTTAGTCAAATTTCAAGATTTGGATTGGCTTTAGAGGCCATTTGTGGAAGAGGAAGTTTTACAAGCTCTGTCCAATATGTAGAGATAAAGACCAAGGACCAGATAATTATGGATACAATTCCAGATTTTACAGAAAATGCTCACATATAGACCTACAGGGTTTCATGACATTTAAGTTATGTTTGGTTTGATAGAAAATAAGAGAGAAATAGAAAGTTGGGTCCTTTTGAACTTTCTGTCAATTCCTGTTTTCTTTTATTTTCTATCAAACCAAACACAGCCTTATGGAAGAGCTTCAAACTCCAGCATGCTGCATCTAAGTTTTAACATTTACAGGGTACAAGTCAAAGCACATCCAATGATAGATTGCTGAAGTTCATCCATCAAATAAAATAGATCGTTTAAATTCATCTAACTCACCATGGACAATGTTATGCCTTCCAGAGCTTGACTATGAAGGAAGACATCACGAAAATTCATTGGCTCACCACCTAATTCAGAGTCATAAAACAGAACCTATGACAATGAATGAAGTACATAGGATCAGCAGCCTAAACAAAGGGATGAAGAGAATTCATAATTTTTTTTAAATTTCATACTCTTCCAAATGAACAAGCAATAAGCATAATACAACGCCATGCACAAATTACTCCAAAAAGAGATTGCATTACTATTGTAAGACATCCATGACAGGCAAAGCAAACCTCGTTATCCAACAAGGATAATATTCTTTGATTCCACTTGAGTGTTGGAATCAAGCTCTATTTTACTGGACTATGTCCACTAAAATCTGATTCAACTATCCACAAGGCAGAGACCACGTTATGGACCCAAGAAAAAAAGTCAGGAATTAGAGATAAGTCATTGACCAATGCATTTAAGAATGCATACAAGAATGTAAAAACTTAAAAGCTTCTTACAAGAAACTTTATTATGTGGTTTTCATGCATTTTGTGTCATCAAAATGAAACATGAGATAACAAATAAGTGTTCATAAAACTGAGTTACAACTACAAGGTCTCCAATTCTATATATCTCCTTTTAAACTCATTGTAGTCAAGTGCTTTTCTTGGATCAGTAACATCATAATTTTGTTTAAATCAGAAATTATAAAGGTGTACAAGGAATTACAGAAAAAGAGAGCTATCACCCCTTCCGCCGGCTGAGAAAGAGAGCAAATAGCCCCACTGCTGCTCTTCCCCACATACACCGATCTCAGATAATCAACAGAAAGAAAAACATTAGATCAGGGTGAGTTCCTCAAAAGAAAGGCCATCTACTGATTCCTCCATCAGTCCAGCTAGAGCATTTGCATGTGCATTTGCTGATATAGGAAGTAGGAACCCAGTAGAAACTAGCAATTGAACTATAAGAAAAGGCTCTAGCCTCCCTGATCTGGTACAAATTAGATCAGTTTGTTTACACCCGTGAGCAGCATGTCAAAACTGACAATTAATAACAAGATGAACTGTACAGAAGTAGATAATGCAACCCTCAGTCAGTCACAGTTTTCAAAGAGCCAAGGCAAGGCTGGGTGACAGGGGGGCACCTTGTTGCCTAGTCAACTAGGCAATGGATTTTTTTCAAATAAAAGGCATGAACCTTAGGGTAGTTCCCTAGGTTCCATAACAACTAGCAACCATCTTTCATAAATAATTATCTATAATCTTCACAAAAAAATATAAATTCATATTAAAATCTAGAAAATTAACATATTCATGATAAAAAAGAAGAAAGAAAAGTGAAGTCAGAAAACATAGGGGCTGAGCCCCTGTTTTTGTCCTAGGAAAAGACGAAAAGAAAAGGTGGAAGAAGAAGAAGAATGTGATGATTGGTCAAAATTTTAAGCCGTTCCTTCCTTAACAAATAAGAACATGTGTGTTGATTGAACCCTAACAAATAAGAAATAATAAAAAGAAGCCAGTATATAAAAGCACAAAATAAATATCTAGTTTAATAGTCTATTTTATTATTATAATCTCAAATTCTGCCATGTACAAATTAGCTTGGCAATTAAGCGAGGTGACCCTTCATAGCACGTTACGGCACCTTGTCGCCTAGGCACGTCTTGACAACCATGGCCAGTCAATAGAACAACCCCTCTCCAACACCCATCAACGATAAATATCAACTCCCCCTACTGCCTCAATGCAACAGGACCACTGAAAGATGCTTCCCTACAACCCCCTTTCTAGCCAATGTATCTGCCACGGGGTTATAAACCTTGGGAGCCCATCAGAAAGAGAAGTTCATTCTAGAGGCCAAAAATATAGTCTCTGTAATATGATGTTTAAGAACCAAAGGTCAAATCTTCCCCTTCATCCATCTTATGACCACTTTGGAATCTCCTTCACTTCCAAAGACAGCTTTCTTATGATATTGCAAATTTAAACCCAAGAGTAAGGATAGCATCTCAACTTTACTGAGGTTCCCATGCCTTTGGGCCGTCAATATGCCAAGATAGTAGTCCTTTTATAGCTGTTAAGGTCTCCTCGAACACCAATGGCACGGATTGCCAAGACTGCATCCTTCAAAATTTAGCTTCAAGACGCAAAACTAGGGTCGCTGCCACTACTGTACAAACCTCACCCTATGGAATGAGGATGAAACAACGGTGTTTCAATTATTCATGGCACGTTCCCAATGAACTAGTCTTATAGTGCCTAAATCAATCAACACCTCTTGGGGCTGTTCCTTGTCTATGAAAAATCCATATTTTCTTTCTTTTCAAACTGCCCACAACAGAGCAACCATCGAATACCCCCACAATATCCTCCCCCTTCTTTTACTAGAGAAAAACATCTTGTTTGAAAAGGCTATCTACATCTGTAAGCTGCAACCACCTAGAACCAAACAAGGAAAACACATGCAACCGAATGTTGATGACTTAAGGACCAGAAATTAGCAGGTGACAAATAGAATCGTTACTTATTTCATAATGTAGCACATGTGGGGTGAAAGATATCAAGGTCTCCCCCTTTGAAGAACATCACAGGTATTGACTTCCAGTATCATCTCCCAAGAAAAAAGCCCTTCTTCTGAGAAGGTATAGGCTTCATTGACAAATTATTCTGTATAGTACATAGTTTCTATTTCAGCTGATAAAGACAACTAAGGAATAGATGGAATATACAAATCAAAACAGAATATTAACATGTTCAAAGTTTTTACATCAGGAAAGTATAAATTAAGCCAGTAAAAAACGCTTTGACTTTGTAGTAGCAGTTCAAAAGGCAAAGTCAAAAATAAATAAATAAATAGCAAAATGTGTTTGCTCACCATGGGGGGGTTTTTTGGAGAGCTGGATTCATCAGAAGCAAGATGCTGATCAAGAACCTTTTCTTTGTCATCAATAGAATTTCCAGATAATTTTTCGATTTCTTTAAGTGCAAACAACCACCTTCTCAATAATTGAATTCTTTCTAGCCCCCTACAAGAAATAGAAACCTCTTCCAATCTTTTCACAGTATGTTTAAAGCTTTTGAAATTCCTGGACCCCTGAAAAATTTGCAAGACAATATTACAAAGGTAAGATATTGAAGAAACTAACCAAGTATAAGTTAAAAAAACACTAGTCATAACATGGTTCACAACATCAGAAAGAATATGTCTGTAACAATAAAATGGGTGGGGAGATTAGCAAAATCTTTGGCTGGTGGCTTAGTTAAGCAAGGGGCAAATAGGGAAGTAATGTTTTGGGCTCAGCTGTAATGTTTGTTCTTTTTTTCTAGTCTCTTTGCAATCTGTTGGGAGAGGCTGCAGCTCGCACATCTTCAAGGGCTGTTGTATCAGTTTAAAGTTCTGAATTAATAAATTATCTTTTTACTCATCAAAAAAATATCAGCAAGATTGGTGAAATTTCCCTGGAACATCCTCACTTTGCTAGGGGGAGATATGAATGCCAAGAATCTTTTTTTTCCTAATATCTCCAATATCAGCAATATTTCAAATTTCATTGATAGACTATATATTTGAGGTTTAAATATTTGAATATTATAAGAAATTTTTCAATATTTCTTTGAAATCATCATAATTTTTTAAAAACCTTTAACTAAAAGAATAATTTGGCTTACTATTTTGATATGATTCATTTGCCAAGTCACTACAATTCAAAAGAAAAAGGAAAAATGGTACAAAACAACAAAAGATTATCTCAATCTAATGAAAAAGTATGGTAACAAAAAAAGAACAAAGTCAAAATGGCAAGTAAATGACATACATAATGAAGAAAAGATGGTTAAAAGACTAAAAGAGAGACATACCTATTTAAGTCACTTAATCTTCTCTTACTTAATTTATCCATTTTTTTCTATGCTTTTTTGAGCCTTAAATGTGCAATTATGCTTCTTTTAGTGATTACTTGAAGGCTTATAACTTATTTCATGTTTAAAAAAAAATCCTGATTTCATTAGATTTTCCAAATATCTTAGTAAAATCAGCAAAATATCCCCAAAATTTCCCAATCTCTGCATGGCAATACCCATGATATCGAAATTGAGAACCGTCATCAATAGAACAAAGCAAAAATACAAAAGACTGATTAAGAAAGGAACAATTTATTTAAATTTTAGATAGTAGCAAAGCTGATAAATATTACATAGATTTGAAACTACAAGCAAAATTATATCAAAAGAAAAGAAAAGATAGACAGACAGACAGACAGACAGACAGACAGACAGACAGACAGACAGAGGAGGAGGAGGATGCATAAAAAGCATAGTCCAATAGAATCAACCAAAGAACAGAACTGAAGGGTAAAAATACAAAGAGGATAGTACCACACTATCTCTCCTTCTAAGAACCCCACCCTTTGCAAAAGATTCTGCCCATTCAGCCACATGGGTGCAAGACATTAACACAATGTACAAGTCATGAATTTCTTTAGTGAATGAGAAAATCTCCAATTAACCTTCTTGTTTCTTAATGGCAAACTGATGCAACAACATAGACCAGACTAAGAGAGACTAGAACACCTTCCAACAATGAGCTTGTTTGAAGTTTCTGAAATCACTCCACTAGAACAGTCTAACTGGTTCTTGGACCAGCTTGCTCAATCAGGTTGACAGTTTAAAGAGACCATCATGGTGGCTTACTTAAATAAAAGCTCAAATCAGTTTCATTAACAAGAAAAAAGCACATTTAGTGCTTGAGGGAGGATATCAGTGGCCATAGAACTTTAAACAAATAAAAACAATTTTAAGAGAAAGTTTTCAATATGAATCCATTCTTCATACGTCTAACTCAACAATTCAACTTAATTCACTAAGAGCAAGTTAGCCTATATGATAAACAAAATTCATATTACTTTGCATGCTACTTGCCACAGTGGTTCAAATAAGGAAACAACATAACAAGCCACAGAACACTTCTAAATCCGCATGCTCACAAATTTAACTAATATAATTAAAAACTTGCTAAATTTAAACAAAATTAATGACTAAATTGTATCTGCATATCATCTCAATTACTCAAGTGGATGAAGAAAGAGTTGCTGTATATGATGCCACAAGACACCTTTTAGAAGGTAGCACAGGAATAGATCTATTGGTGCTGAGGATTCACTATAATTAGAAAATGTGAATGTCCAATAAAGAAGATCAAAATTTTTTCATAAGAGAGGACATACTTTAACCAGGTGGCAGATGGCATCATAGGTTTGGAGTTGTTTCTTCTCCCTCTACAGGAAGGATTGATTTAACTATACCAGGTTAAACAAAAAATGGCAAATATACCAGTCCAATTGAGGATTCTTTGTAAATTATGGGAAATTCTATCATATGAGACAGAGAGAGAGAGAGAGGATTGCATTTTGTGGTTTTTCTCTGACATGCAAGACATAAGTGGGGAATATTTTTGTGAAAGAATTATTAGACAACTGCATATAATGCTCAAGCAATACATGCAATAAATATACAGGGGAAGCATAGAAAACATGCATAAATATTTTGTAATAAATCAATGAAAAGCTTCATTAAATAAAAATGATTATAATAGTGTATAGGGTGATGAACTAGGACCTATACATCAAAATAAGCTAGAAAAAGAAAATTGACATAACTAAATATTTAAATTTGCTCCATCAAAATACAATTCTATAGTTCCCAAAAAACCCATGCCAAAAGAAGCCCTCTCCATATAAGTTCTCTCCACCCCTGAAAAGTTTGGTAACATCAAAACCAATCTATAATCATGTTTCAATATCTGCACACCACTCGTCATTATTCCTTTTATTTATTTATTTATTGATTGATAGATGATTGATTCATTGATTGAAGAAGGAGAAGTATTGAATTGAATTATGATGAAAACCAATAACATCAGCCCATGTACAATGAGAGCTTGTACAATGGGGATATACAAAAAGACTCAACGAAAAAAGGTCCAGATTGCAAAAAGATAAAAGCTGGGCACCATTGGAAGCCCTTTGTACACTTAACCAGAACTCAAAAAGCCTATAACCTTGTTTCTAACTGAAGCTAGATCAGAACAGTTGTTTCAAAGAGTCTTTCTATATCTTTTTAATTCAAATCCCCCAACATATTGCAAATGGAACACAAATCCCTCCGTTTCTTAATCACATTAGGTATGATCACTTTCCTAATAATAAAATTAGATTCTAAGAAAACCTTTGGATTGAAAATTTTCGATTAAAGGACTATACCCTTCTATTTTCTCGCTCTCTACCCTTAAAGGTAAGTCAATATCTGAGTTTGTTGTCCCATCTAATTCTTTTATTCTGGATTTGACTGGAATTTGGACCGCAAAAAGAATCTTTGAGATTGTAAAATCACATCCATGTCTGATCTTGTGCAAATCCTTGCAGGGGTGTTTCTTGATCCTAGTTGGTATGCTTTTCCATCCATTTATAAATATCCTTTTAATTTAGCTTATGGTCACAGATATCATTATCATAAACTGGATTGGTATGGTTCAGACTAGATAGATATGGGTATGTTTAAGCACCTAGTCTATCATTAACAAAATTCGAAGAGAATCAAATCAGCCAATTTGAATTTGTTTAGATCCTTGATGTTTCACACATGGATGAATAAACAGGTAGGCAGTAAAAAAGTAAGGTGTAAAGCCGAATCAATAAAATCATGAACAGGATGATAGTTTCAGAGTTTTTTTTTGGTGATGATAGTTTCAGAATTAACATTCCAATAATACTCAAGTCTGCAAGTTCAAGTTAAAACCTAAATAATAATCTTAATCCATGGGCTTAGATAAGTTATAATGGAATATCGCCAAGTGGATATTATCTTCGTGTTTGCTTGGCATCCTTTTTCCTCATCACTCAACTAATTGTCCTTACATACAAAATTACCATTTCACATCCGTCTCACTTAACTACAGGTTCTAGTTAACACTTTGGCATCACTATGCTAAAAGGTAACCACAGTTAGGCAGAATAGCAGTGGAGATTAGTACAGTAAAACATAAAATACACCTGTTGTCAATCAACCTTAATGGATGTACTAAATGAACTATAACAAACAATTGATCCACCAAACTTGTGACAGAGAGATTTTCAAGAAATCCCAAGCTATACTATTTTGAATGGATTTGTTAAATAATTTAAGGATATTCAAAACATCTGTCATGATGAAAGACGCATAACAAGACAAAGACTCAAAACCCACTCCAACTTTCAGCTTATGCCAATCCAAGAGGATCAATTCGTTGCAACATCTCTGGGCTTGTATCAGAAGCTAAATATAACCTATGTCATGCCAAATATTGACCAGGAATATTTCAAGGTTCTGTCAATAAAAAGAATAGCTTCAGTATTTCAAGATCTGGAATTCATATGAAGGTGTCATCAAGTGACTACAAACATAGAATGCAGTATAATGCAAGAATAAGGTGGAGGAGTGGTAGAGTCCTAGTTTTCATGAGGAAACACAAGAGAGAAAGAGAGAGAGAGAGAGAGAGAGACAGAGAGAGACTGATGTGGAAACCTTCAACTGATATGGAAGGAAGATAACTAGTTCTCTGCTTTGGAGATGCCTATCTTCATTCAATTTCCTTCAGTTCCCCATAGTGAAATAAAGTCTCATTTTCGCAAAATAAGTGGGGAGGTCTTATTCAGTTTCCCTATTGGACTGGAAAACAAACTGACAGAGGAGAGTTTGCACAAGTTGGAGGATAAATTGGTTTAGATGGAAATGTGATTCCCCACGTGAGATTTTTCTTAACTTGTTTCTAAAAAAAATCCAAACAAGTAGGAGACTTTGAGGGGATAGGGAAAGGCAAGGAGACCCTCTGATGTGGAAGTTGTCCTAAAGTGTGTGTGTGGGGAGAGAGAGAGAGAGAGAGAGAGAGAGAGGTAGGTGGCCTTTAATTGATTGATTTATGGTTATTATTAACACGGTTCATCACCTAAATGGTAAGGATCATTTTTCTTTTGGTGCTTGCAGCAGTGATCTTTAATCAGATATGACAAAGGTATTGATAGTATCACTTAAATGCTTTGAAAATGTAAAAAATGGAAGTAATTAATGGACTTCAGATAAATAATTTGAGAATACGGATCAAAATTAATGGACTTTACATAAATAACTTAAGAATACAGGTATCAATGTGTTTAGACCATAAATTAAGAAAGCGAAAGGAATTTCAAAAGAAACGTGGGAAAATTTATCATGAACCAATACTGTGATAGGACGAGAAGTAACAAAAGATATCAAATACGAAAACCTAACAGCAAGAAATTGAATAACCGAAGCTGAAAACGGCGCGCGCATTTCATCAAATTACCAAAACAAATTTGGATATATAAAATTGAATAAAAAAATATCATAACATTGTGGCAAAATTGTTAATTCACCAGCAACTGACGGCTTAAAACTTAAGAGTACAAGTGAGCTCAAATTGGTCTAACAAAAGAGATTAAGTAAAAGCATAAACAGAAAATAAAACAAGAAGCAGAGAATAGGGAACTTAGCGATAGGGAGATTAGAAGATTACAATGCGATCCTGCAAAAGCTTGGCACCCTCAGCAACAGCTTGACCGGCATGTTGGACGACGGAATCGGCGTAGCTCCTGACGGTACGTGTAAGGTTGTTCTTGCCGCCGACCTCGACAGCTTTGCTCACTGCGGATCTCAACCACGACATAGTAGCCTCTGAGTGTTATGGGAAAAATTAGGGTTTGTCTATGGAACGATTAAATTGCAGAGGGGTGATTAGGTAACACGGAGAGCTCGAGAGAAAAGAAAGTCTGTTGGTGTAGATTGATGGCAGTGATGGATTTCTAACTGTCAAATGAGAACAAGCAAGGGAGAAGTGTGGGGTCGGTGTGATGGGAGAAGGTGAGTTTGCATTGCATCTGCCATCTAGAAATCCAGATGGCATTGGCGTGTGTGTTGGGGCCTTGGGGGGGAGAGAGAGAGAGAGAGAGAGAGAGAGAGAAAGAGTCAGCGTCTTCGCTTCCCCGATATTTTTTCAACGTATTGGGCTTTGGGAGTTAGTGCCTTGGCCTTGTATTTCGATTTGAGTAATTCACTGGCTAGCTAATTATAAACAAACACTTCGCGCAAACTTCTACTGTACTTAACATCAACAATTCGACTTCGGATTTGCTACTAACACCCAATCAAAAATAAACACGTCACTAACGAAATAAATACGTCGCTCATCATTCTAAAATCTAAAGAAATAAAGAAATAAAATCCCAAAGGAGCTCCAATTTCTTATTAACTTTTATTCCATTACGGGTAATGTTGCAGCTTGTAAAAAGCAGAATTTTACAATCAAATGATGGATCTGATTATATCTTATCCTCTATGTTAACTTAATTTTTTTTTTTTTTTTTTTGGCTTCGTGGGGCTGCAACCCCCCTCTCTTTTAACCACCCCAACCCTCGTGACAATGCGATTTGATCCCAAAGACTCACTCAAACGAATCAAATATCCTACCAGCTAGGCCACCAAATCAGTCTGCTAATGGTTTAGTGCTTGAGTTTTTTTAGAGCTAGTTCCCATTACTTTACAAATTGCTCACACAAATCTAAAACACATACATGAATTCATTATTATGAATTAACATATTTAAATTTAAAAACGTATAATTTAATATCGAATTTGACTTAACTATGTATCAAATATATTGGTCAATATCAGTCAAATGGCGCATCAGGCTACAGTTTAACTCTTGCCTTGATCGTGAAGTATATTATTTATATGTGATAAAATGGAAATTATATTAAAAAAATTGGGTACATATATAGCAAAATTCTACAACCTACCTTCATGGTTACTTTATTGTGTTATCCCTCCCGATTATCATTTGGAGTTTAGGGTTTTACTTTTCCAACCCTTCTTTTAAAATGCCATCATGTTATGATCGATTTCATCAATTACACCAGCAACATGTCATTGGAGTGTCAACGGGGGCACTGTACAAATTTTGCATTGCGAGGGTGCCAATGGTAATATTGTATCAATATTTTGATATATCCTAATGTCAAATCCCCAAAAACTTAAATGACTCTTTAAAAAGGAGATAAGTAATCAAAAAGGAACTTATGGATTCATCAACTTATGCGTATACATGATTCATTAATGCATATGCATGCGACATGCATATAGTTGATTCATTAATGCAATATAAAGTACCTTTTTACTAATTGTTTTGGTAAAATAACAAAACTTTTACACCAAATTCTAGATACTTATAATAGAGAAAGTTCAAGAAAAATTTGCAGATTTGTGCTCATTTTCCTTATAAATAAAATAAAGTTTGAGATGACAAGATTGCATATGCTTTTGGTGTTTATAAATGATGATTCTTTTAATCTTTATATATTAATATCTACAATTTCAAATCAACCAAATTAGCTTATTTTGCACTCTGAAAACAAAATAGCAAATTAAAGTTCTATTTGGTACCATTACTATTTTCTTACCTGCTGAAATGTTTTGAAATGATGGATACAAATTGGTGAAATATCTTTTGTCACATTACACATAAAAGTCACATAAACTAAAAAATGCAAGCATGGGGAATATTCTCTCTCTCTCTTACGGCAACACAAAGTGGCTTATGAATGTCAAATCCATTTCGATCAAAAGTCCATGTCGGGGCACCCCGATCAAATTCTTCCTACACGCCTTCCCTCCTCAGCGTCCTCAAGAAACTAATGAATTTATCTCACAACGTGGTTATCAAGAAAGAATGCCTTTATTCTATTAAATACAATCGTGTATGTCCAAAACCTTGGAGGTGCTTGTGTTAGGATCCATTTGTCCCATGTTGGTAGTATAGGATGCTAATGTGAGATATCCCATATCGGTAGTATGGGATGCTGTTGCAGGGTATATATGTGATTGAGTTCCCTCCCTTTAATAGCTAGCTTTTAGGGGTGAATTCTCCTAAGGCACATAACAAATGGTATCAAAGCCTACACTATGCCTCCCAGTTGCAATCAAGGTTCAAAATATCGATAGGCCCGGCATATCGAGCGAATCGATACAGTGTTTCAGGCTTTTTTTTTATTTTTTTGCAACCGGTTCGAAGGGGCCGGTTTAAGTCTCCTATACCCCCTGAACCGGTCAAATCTCCGATACACCCACTGTAGGGGCATATCAGAGGGGTCTCGGAACGATACATATCAACCAATACGGGCCGATACGTATTGATATTTTGAACCTTAGTTGCAATCGTGCAGCACAAATGATGACATCAGTATTGCAGTGTTCAACCGAGACTAGGTGGATTAATGCAAAGCCAACCTGCATGGGCGCCGAGACTGTGGAAGCGTGATGGGATATTCCAATCCATTTGTCCCATATTAATAGTATGGGATGCTAATGTGAGATATCACACATCAGTAGTATAGGATGTTGTTGTAGTATATATCTTTTAGGGGTGAGTTCTCCTAAGGCACATAACAGTTTGCTACCGCAGTGTTGGGTTGGGATTGAGTGATACAAATTTGTATGAGAGATCTTTCTACTTAAAATGTTTTTTATTGATCAATAAATATTGATATTTCTACCTAAACGTCAAATATGATGCTTCTCACATGCATTTTTCTAGTTGAAATGACAATTGACAATCATATATGAAGTGACAATACAATACATTTCTCACAAATTTGTATCGACCCACCTAAAATGCAACAGCGACCCATTGCCACGGTACCATACACCCCCTTTATAAGGGGATCAAGATGACATCAGAAGTTGAAATCGATTAGTGGATGTTGGCCGTGAAAACATTCTCTGGATTCCCAGGTCTGTCTAATCGCACATGTCAGTAAAGCCATCAATCAATGTTTGGCAAAGGCATTTTCCAATAATTCCATGAGTTAAAATCCTCCTGCACAGATTTGAATATCAAGGGCTTCATTATCAGATCACTTGTTTAAAGGGATAATAATTAACAAACGACATAAGCAGTAAAATAGAAACCGATCCTCTGTGCTCCTGCTTTATGAAATAAGAAGTCATCACCTGCTCAACTAAAGAAGTGGGTGGAAACATGTCATTGACCAGCGTGTGCAAGGAAGTGTACGACTTCACGTCGATGCAGTGGTTAATGGCCACTTCACCCTACCATTTTTTTTCGAGGAAATATGATTGGAAAAAGTATATACATATATATGATGTGTTTTGTAATAAAAACATAATAGGAGAGAAAAATAATACCTTAGGATTAATGATGAAAATTTTCCCTTTTGGGATCCCAATCTTCCTGTAACTGAGTTCATCAGTATCCCTATTCCCAAAGCCCGCATAAAATGGATTGTAGTCAGATGGAAACAGGGCTTTGATGTCCTGTCAAAATGAGAAGTAGCTAATAAGAAAATGGTCAAAATGATCGTGTTCGATAATAACAAGACTCCAGGGAATTGCCTCGACCAGTTGTGATACTTACCTCTAAACACGCAATCTTGAATTCATGAGGCGCTCTTCTTATTACTGTCATCAATAAGAGAAAGCAAATGCCAATTAGAGGAGCCACGTCAATATGGTGAGTGCATTCACACAGCACAAAACAAAAGCTCCGGGAACCTATTCCATCTCTCTCTCTCTCTCTCTCACACACACACACACAACCCCACGTAATCAAGACTCTCATTATTTGTCTGAAAACTTTATTAAGAGTTCAACATGCACTCTTGCTCTGGCAATATCAAAAACAGGTTCTGGAATATCGTCTGTGCCCTTCCTCCAATGGGTCTATGTAACTATCAACTTCTTAACAATTTATTTAATAGAGAAGGTTTTGCTGGAAGTATGGGGAAAAGGAAAAGAAAGTAGAAGAGGTCACCCACCAGCAAGGAGAAAGGGGGAGCAACAATGAAAAGAAAGCACCTAAAATGCCACTACAAAGGAAGCCCTGGACCGATGCACAACTTTAATACTTCATTCCTGACTAGAGAATCTTCTAATCCACCAGCTGGTAGAATCCAAAAAAGAAGGTGCTGCATTTTTAATTAGGAAAGAATTCTTCTATGGTCTGACCAAGGTAAAAAGGAATATCTGAATCATTAGCAACTCAGACAACAGATTTCTTCAACATCCATGTGGTAAGGATATTAGAAGCCCCCAAAATATTCAGACCAAGATCACAAGTCTCTGCCCTCTTGAAAATGTCTTCGGCAATTACCGCCAAGATGGCATAAAGAATCCTATCCTCCTCATCATTCTAAACAACACTTGTATCCAAATGGCCCAAATTCTGTATAGAGCAAACATCAGTTGTCCTTACAAGTTACAACCCCTTCATCCAGATGATCCAAAGAAACAACATTTTGGTGGGGTATCTCTTAGTGATCAAGTTTAACTACCTTCAGTCTCTGTGTAAAGTTACCTTCAACAACATTAAATACCACTTACATTCAGACAAAAATAGGATATAGCAACTTTAACTCAGATTAAAGTCAAGACCTTCTACTTTCTAAATAAGTGCACTAAAACTAATTTTTCTCTGGTAACAATATTATGACTCACAATAGGATGAGGATTTTTTTTATCAATAACGATAGGATGAGATTTCATACCCCCGAGTATTGAACAGCGACAAATAAATTTAGGGAGAACGATGATTCAGCCCAGGGTCAGAATTTGTACACTCAAAGTACATTTGGGGTAAGTGCCAGCTCAGAATTGATGCCAATTCACAGGAGGGTGAGTGCATAGAGTGTGGGTTTTTAGTCTTTTGAATGTTTATAGCTTTGCAATGGAAATCAGAAATCTGCATTGGGCCTGTCCATACTTCTCCAATAAATTTATTTAGATAAGGCATGTTCCCTTGTCAGTATGGTCAAAGGAGATAACTAAAGATAACCAACATATCTTTCATTAAGCAGGCTTAATTACTTCAGCAACCGAAGGCTGTAAGCATGCAACAATGAATAAACGGTTCATTGTGCTGAGTTGAGCATCAACTAATAGAATCCCATGCAAATCATAAGGTAGAAACTACCCTCTTGGTAACTAGAACTCACCTTCTCGGTACAATGAAGGAAACAATCCATCAGGTGAAATGACAACAGGCCCATTTGGTAAAGCTTTACCATCCTGGCAAACATGAAACATATAATCAATTTGTAGGAAAAAATAAATGCTGCAATTATTTTAGTATTTTTATCCTGTTCCCTTTCAGCTACAAAATAATTTACCAAATAAAATGCCAAGGAAGCATGAAATACCTAACATACTCTGGTTTGCTCAAATGAATACATATGAGATGCATAAATAACTAGAGCACAGATGGATATCAGGCTGAACAGACTGTTCAGATGGATACCTAGGATGGACAATGATTTGGTTGACAGTTGACTCCCTTGTAGGCAAATTTGTTCTTGAGTGAGGGGGACCAGGCCCAAGGTTACCATGCTGATTCATTTTTTTTCCCTTTATATCAGTATTATTGGTCAGCTCTATGCTGTGTAGTGTGCTACCACAAACTTGAAATCCTTTCATGTGAAGGGAGTTTACCTTTCTTCTCAACAATATTATTAATTGTAGAAAAAAAAATCTCTTTTTACTTTGTTATGATAAAAATGGAACAAAAAAAACAACTGGTGCAGAGCTACACTTGATGCAAACAAGGACTGATATGCCCTCACAAATAGCAGATCATAATTCCTGTCTTTCCAAAGGAATGAAGACCCCCCCCCAAAAAAAAAAAAAAAGAAAATACCAACACATCCACCATCCCAAACACAAAGCAAATAAGCATTAGAATAAAAACAAAAGGCAAGGTATATCACGACCTGTTTCAGATTGAGGAGAAAACTTCTGGTTAGGTATGCCTGAACAATTGCACGTGCACTAAGAAAAAGCAGTTGATAACCGTTTTCCTACATTTGAATACAGTCCAGAATCAGCTCCAACCTTTGACTGCAAAAGGGGACATGTTTGAAAAGAAATTGAACACCCATCAAATATGTTATGTTCTTACTATACCTAGACTGTCTGATGTAAAAGAGAAAATACATCAAACTTAAAAGAAGCCAAACTTTCCAGATAGCTAGAAAAGCTCATGTATATATTAATATCAAAACAAAGAATCTGGGAAGAGGGCTTCTCTCTTCCCTACAGAGAACTGTCAAACCTAAGCAGATAAATAAGAGATCTGTCTCAATGAGAGGTTGGGAAAGAGTAATCCAATTGGATGATCCTAATAATCAAACCTATCAGAAAAGAATTCATTAATGTTATATTTGAACTGGCAATGAGGCAAGTAAGTCCAACCCTGTCAGCAGGAGGTGATCAAGGTTAACCTGTTACCTGTTGGTATCTACTGTCATAAGAAATTAAAATAACAATTTAAGTTCAATCAGTGGTTCAACGGTATGCATTGACTGGTCCACCAATTTAATTAGTTGGACTGGTTTTCAATCCCCTAAGTCCATAACCACAAACACCCCAAAAGGCCATTACCCAATGTTGGCCCCAGCTAGTTGACATGAAGGAGTGGACTCCAATTACAGAATCCTACTTAATAATATTCTGTTTTATTTTTCCTCATTATTAATACAGTTCTCATGGAACTTTTAATGATTAAAAATCACTAAAAAGTTCACTAGTGATCTTTTCCCAAAAAAAAGTGGATTAAATATATGCAACTGCTAAAAAGAAGAAACGAACCAAGTTGTTTTTGCTATTGTTTAGGAACCCTGCAAGACAAAAGTCCTATGCATGAACCACCAGCTCCACTAGTTGTAGGACTAGTGTGGGTTTACAAAGAACTGGAATAAATTGTGAGGAAAAAAACTCAGTATATTTGTAAACTAATACTGGTAATGGACGCCAAAAAGAATAGACGTAGACTAAGCATACCTTAATGGCAGAGAAAAGTCGTGCTACCCCTGACTGTGTCCAATCCTTACCCACTAAAGGCATGAACTGGCCCAGGACGTCTGACCTGAAAAACATGCGTTCAAGTAAAGTCAAGGGCTGCACCAATGGCTCATTTTCACAAAAAGAACATTGTCATTTAACAAAAATGGAAGCACTTCAACTTGCTGCAAATGTGTCCTATAAAAGCTTAAAGCTCCAATGCACCTATGACTTAGAGAATGCTTCAAATATGCCCTAATAAAGCATACAGTCCCACAGTGTGACATACTAAGGATCCATAAAACTACCACACTTGAAAGACAAGTGCATATGGTTTGACCATTATGTGTCAGGAAGTGTGCTATGTGTTTTGGATGTTGTCCCCATCTTGGGTAGTTAAACCGCTTATATATAATTGCCTTAGGGGCCATTGCTTGGTGTAATGGTAAATTCTCGGGCTGACAAGCATGGAACACAGATTTGAGTCTAAGAGCAGCCACTATGTGCCAAAAAATGTCAAAGCTGAGATCTGTTTACAGTCCACCCTCCCTGGACCCAGATTGCCGGGACCAACATTGAGTAATGGCTTAAAAAAATTGAAAAAACAAAAAAAAGAAGTGTCAGACAATTGGTTGTGTCCTGATTTCTCAAGAACAATTTTGCCCACCTAAACCAATAATACCACCACTGATTATCCTTGTAAATTTGTTACAATTTTCTCCTCAATGTAAATAGCAAATTAAATGCTATTATTTGCAACATTTTCCCATCTCTTGTCTCTTTAAATTCTGAAATCCCACTCCTTCATTTTACCATTCTTGCACGTAGAGGATTTAACACACATCCTTCTAGATAGATACAAGAACAAATCTGTCAATCCTATCCCACAGGGCTAGTTCCCAATACAAACCAGTCCTGCCGGTTTCTTCCCTATTTAAAGACTGTGCTAGAGAATTAGCAGATCACTATACACATTTAAACAAAGTGTTCATGCTCCATGCCAAAAACTGTTACTCCATAAAAGAATGGAGGTAGAACCATGGACATGTTTCCTCATCCCTCATCCATCCAATTTTAACTCGGAAGTCTTAATAAGTTCTTTTAATTTACTTAAAAAAAAAACACTTGGTCTATTTCAATTTCCAAGTTTTCATATCTCAGTAATGATAATAGATCAGAGAGGTTCCAATGCCAATAGGTGGGCTATCAAGAAATGCCTTTCATGATTCCAGAATGCCCCTACCATCCTGGATTACCAAAACTGCAGCCATCAAATTCTGGATGTCTTATAGTTTACTTTTATGTCAAGTGACAATAGGACTCTTCAAAAACTTGATACAAGTTTAGGCCTTTCAGGTATGGAGTATGGAGAAACTAGCACAATGTCCAAATTGGAATTTCTTCAATTTTTTTATTTTTAGATAATAATAATGCTATGTGCTTATTAGAGAACCTGAGACTGATACACCAGGAAAAAAAACATGTGAAATCTGATAGGTAACAATAGAGAGCAAAGGGTTAATGCAAAGAAGTGATTCAGGAAATTGATACAGACAATTAGGAATGCAAATTAACTATTTAACTTGACAACTTGGCAAACAGAAAAAGAAACAGATTTGAATAGAGAAGGCAGATTAGAAGATCCAGGTGCAGGCATGACGTCTATCAAACCCAATAACAACCTCATGGTTTTTGTTTCACTACAAAAAATAATTTATTACCATACTGTGGATTATAGGTAACATTGTGTACATATACTGTGAAGTGTAAAATGGCCATGCTTGTAGAGCCACTACAAACGTGTTTTGGAAGGCCATCATTACAATGATACAAAAGATAAGAAAGAGCCTCATGCGGTCCATTTTTATTATCTTATCGTCAATGGCAATGTAGTCTAGGTGGTCAGTTGGAATCCCTACCATTAAGAACGCTTGGGTTTGAACCCACAGAAAAGCAGGCTATCTGCATTGTGTGAAACAGTTGGCCTCGCATGCATCCCTTCTACCCTCAGTGTTACATGGACTCTCCTAAATGGATATAAGTGTTTGTATTGGACATATTTTTTATTCTAACACTTGGATTCTTGAAGAACACTTCCACATGACATTTTTCTTTTTTCTCCTTGATTATTCAAAATATATGAACAGCCAGCCAATGCACACAATGAATATAGTTTTTCCTATAAAATGTTATTAAGTAACAAAGATTATCTTTTAGATCTTTTTCTGTTGGTTTATAATGTTAAAATCCAACAAAATATGAACAAATTTAAAAGTTTATACTTTTCTATAGATGCTTTTTTGGTAATAAATAAAAAGGAAAAATTGTTCATACTTCATAGAGAAGAATCCTTGTTTCTTTGTCTTGCCAAGTCAAGACTCCTAGGCATGCATCATATTCCGATTCCCATGTCTGTATCCATGTAATACTAGCTACCCTAACCCCACTAACCTGCTAACTACAGGTCTAGGGTATAGCCCTTAGCCCCTCTTGGGGCCAAAACCACATGGCCTACCACCAAAAAAAATAAAAAAAGAGCCAGGTATCAAGACACCTACTGATTCCCAAGCTTCCAGCTTAGGTTTTATTGTTTTTTTCCCACATACATATTTCTGCTTCAGCAGTCTCCTTGTATCTTTTGAATTTTTCTCACTAAATTTCAGCATTAAAAAAGGTACTGGCCTATTAGAGAGGGTGTGTTGCCTAGGAGTGATCATCAAAAAACCGAAAAATCAAACCAAACCGAACCGACGAGGTCGAATCAAAACTTCTGGTTAATCGAACCAACCGGTATACATATATTTATATATATTATATAGTTATGTAGTATATTATACATATTATAAATGAATATATATGCATTATATATAATATATTATTTATTATTTATAATATAATACTTTTATAAAAAATATATGTACATATTTATTTATAATATATTATAAAAATCAAAAACCGGAAAACCAACGAATCGAATCGGCAATTAACCGAACCAATCAACCAGTTAATCGATCAGCTTCGGTTTGGTTTCGGTTACTGGTTTTTTGACCAGTACTACCGGTTCAGTTAACCAAACTGTGAGCATTCCTAGTATTTCCCTCCATATAGTAATACAATAAACTGTTTTGTCGCCTTTGAAAAAAAAAACCTATTGCGGAATTCTAGCATCTGGAGTGTTTGCAGTCTTGCATGGACACTCCCCTAGATGGATGAAGTGTCTGTGCTGGACATGTCTCAGACTCCAGCACTCCATGGATTCTTGTGATACACTTAATATGATATTTTTCTTTCTCTCATTTCTTATTTCACATAAATGGACCATTAATATACACAATGAATGCCATTTCTGTGCAAAGTGTTATTAAGTAATATTTTAAAAACTTTTTTCTATAGTTTTATAATGTTAAAATTCAACAAAATATGGAATAATCTAATAGTTTATACTTTATACTTGTCTATAGACATGTCCACAAGTCCTTGTTTTTCGTATTGCCAAGAGTTGGACTCCCAGACACAATTACATTCTGATTCTCATGTCCATGTCCATGCAACACTGAATGCTCATCTCCTAGCCACAATTCATATGTCTAGGGTCCAAATCCATAAGCAAAACAGGTCCCTTTATATGATTTTTTTACCACATTGACATAATTCCTAGGCTATTAGGATCCATGACAACAATAACAGCAGTTCCTTCAAGCATAACCATGCATTAGGGCCTTATATGCTACAAAAACTTACCTGGTAATCGTCCCATCAACATCAGAGATAACTATTTTTGCATTCCACTTCCATAGGTAAATATGGGCATCAACCTATGAAAGGAGACAGTGAATAAACAGTTGGAAAGTATAATACACCAAACCCCTATTTATCATCCTAAAAACTACAATACTATACAGCAAAGATGAATGTAACCTGCTGGGTTCCTAGAACTCTGGTAGAGAAACTGAAGGTTATCATATTTTGACCTTCTTTCAGATTCAAGGAGGCAATCTGTTCAATAGTGGGAACATTTGTCCTTATTAACTGCTTGTGAGGAGACTCACAGTCACCACTGAATGTTTGGCTAGGCTCCACAAGTGCATTTTGCAAACCTGACTCTGAATCAACAAATATGTCTTCATTTGATAAGGTACTGTTTGTATGCTGGAGGGTTTTAACCCTTCTAAATGGAATTGGCCAGAGCCTCCACCTACGGCTAGAAGAGGTGGACATGGTTCCAGGTGCCTCATCCCTGGGATTCAGTGCCTCCTCCAGTTCCACAGGAATTGTATCTTTGGAAGAAATAGGTAAATCTAAACCAAATGTAGTCATTCCAACAATCAGAGGAGCAGCTTTATCCCATGGTAAGTATCTATCTTTATATCTGATAACAAGGTTTCCATTCTTAATGATTGATGCTGAAGAAGCTTTAAATTCTTCCTCAGATATGCGATGTGCATCAAAAACTTCACCAGCAGGACCCAACCCCATACCAGCACGAAGTAAATTCCCACATAGAGAGATCTCAAATCCTGTAAGCGATAAGCATGGATAAAACAGAATAATAACACATCAGAGTTGAGCAACACAAGAGAAGTCCATTTTCGTGATTGAAAATCACTTGGAGGTCCTTACCCATGCCTGAACCAGACGTTATCCCTTCAGCTGAAGGTTCAGAACTACCTGTTTCCATCTGATGTTGTGCTATCTTCCTTCTATTGCACACTTCTTCGGGTTCAGATCTTCCAAGGCCATTTTGTGTACTTTGATCTTCTCCTGCAAAACCAAACTTTTCATCTTTCCTCCTGGGATCACAATTTAAAGATTGGACAGCCATGCCATCTGAACTTTCAATTTCGGGATTGTCCTTGGAAGCCTCAATGTCGATGCTTAAAATTCTAGATTTCATGTTGTTGAGAAAATCTGAGCTAGGAGAAAAGAACTCAGCACCATTCTCAAATTTAAGATCACCGGTGACTTCACTCTGCTCTTCTGCTGAACGACTGGAAAGACTATTCTCTTCCAAATCTTCAGAGCCCTTTTTTGTCATCAATTCCATGCCAGGAGAACCTGCACCTTGTGAATCAACACCTCCAATACGTAAGGTTAATCTTGAAAGTTTCAAGTGGCTGCTGAAAATATCCTTCCTACTGATCCCACCAACTTCATCTCCTTCAATGCTATCAATATGATAAGTTTCTTGAGTTGTGATTACATCTACTGTAGAATCTTCACAAACTTCTGCTAAAATTCCATGAGCATTACCATTATCACAAAAAGGAGAGTTGCCTTCTGATGCAGTGTTAGGTACAGACCATGCATCGTCACTGGTACCAAAATCTTCATTACTTCCATTGAAGTCAGACCCTTCACCTGGACCAAGATGGAACTGTGGTGTACTTAATTGCACATTATCATTATCCATGGCCTCTTCTGATGAGATAGGAGCTGTCAGCACGTGACCATCAACACTCACCAAGACTACTTCTGAGTCAGAACCCTGAGACTCCACTACGTCTTCCACATGATCTAAGCTCTCATAGCTGTAAGCTCCGTAACCAGATGACTCAACAGAACCCCTTCCAGGAGATTCCTCGTCTTGGGGTTCATACGAATGCTTCTCATTATCAGATTCAATACTGTCAATTTGGTCCAAGTTTGACGAAACAGATTCAACAGAAAATTGTGCTACCTCCTCAGCAATGGATACAGTGCTCTGATTCAGAAAAATACTAGTATTGTCATTGTTATTATCATCATTCATGCCTCCATTGTCATTATTGTTCTTATCCAGTGGTGTAGCTTCAGAATCCTTAACAGAATCTTCGGTTTTGTTATCTTTGCCTGACACCACCTCTCTTATGAAATAAGCCTCACCCGAGTTATCAAGAAACATATGGAAACCGGCTTCAGTACCATTTACAGAGACGCGAACAATCTTCTCGGCACCTTTAAGAACACCTTGGAATTTACCAAAGCGAACATACCAAGGCGTGCTCCGGTAGGTTCCATCCTGCTGCTCGACGACAATAACATCAACAGCCCCGCCGAAAGGATGGAATGGGGTGGCAACGGAGTAAACACCTTGTGATATGAGGCTCCCAACCTTACCGACCACATTCATCTTTCCCGACTAACAACCAAGAAAATAACTTAGGAAAAAAATGAATACAAAAGCCTAAATAGAACCCACAAGTTTCAACTCTTCGCCTTCACATATGTGCGAAAAAATAAAATAAATTAATCTTTACAACAACCAGAACAACAGTAGAGTGCATCTTTTTCGTTTATTTTTGCTCGATTACAATTCCAAATTCTGCCGTGATATCTGCATGAGATATGAAATCGAATACGATTACGAGTAATTACACAAAATGAGCGATTAAATCAACAGATGAAACCGCGTCAGATAACAAAATCTAAACACAGATAATTACGTGAAAAAAGGATTAGCAAATGATCATTTTCGAATCAAATCGAAAAAAACTGATAATTGAAAACCCTACATTTTCGTATACAGACTTAGATAAATTAAACGAAACCAAAAAAAAACGGAAACGAAAGAAAACCAAAAAAAGAGGGAGAGAATCGAGGAGATATTGATTTCCATAGTCGTATATAGAATCAAAAAAAGAGTGCACTTACAGATTAAAAATGGCGGAATTCGGGCTCGAACGATCCCCACGGAAAAACATACTAACCTGATAGCTAATGACTTGGACGACTTTCCCGCTTGTTCCCCGTTTTTCTTTCATTTTCTATCTATGTTATATCTGTTAATCCCCCCTCCTTCATCAATACAATATGATCAGTCCGACTGCCCAAGGAAAGAGTAATAAATTTGGTATACGTCGAGTAAATCGACATTAAATACCCCTTCAGTGTGCTATAACAACGGACTTACGTTTATACTGACTTGTATATATTGGATGTCGTAAAGGGTATTTGCGTAAATGCGTATATATTCGAGCTATTGTGTCAAGTATTTATCGAATCTACGTATATCATTTTGACTCGTGGAAGACCACCACTGTCCAGTAAATTTCAAGTTTAAATTGACAAAATCACCATTTCAATAAATTAAATGCGAATCCTTCTACAGTCATTTGGCAAGAAAAAAAAAAAAAGAAAAAGTAAGGGCCCAAGAAAAGGGGTATAGAATTGGAATGGCCCATTTCTATAGAATTGCAATTATATTCTCATTCTTGATGAAATGGCATTTCTTTATTTGAGGAAATGGTCATTTCCTCCCATTCCTTTAAGAATGGAATCTCATTCTAATTTATTCCAATTTCCATTCTGATTCCAACCAAACAGATTATGGGAACGAATCATTCCAATTCTGATTCCAATTGCAAACGAAATGGACCCTAAATCTTTTTTGAGTCGAATTATGTGATTATTGCATATTTTTGTTTTGATAGGCTAACTTTCAAGATCATAAACAAGATCACGAAATATCATGCATGAATAAAATGATCAAAATATTTGTACTAAATGTCATTGATGAATTAAATGAAATGATCAAAATATTATGGGTTACTATTTATAAAAAGGGAAATTGTCAAAAACCCACCATCAGTTTTCAGCATTTCTCTTAAACTCACCACAACTTTTTAAAATATCTAAAACTCACTATGTCACTAACTTGACGTTAAAGAGACTAACGGCTGTTAATATATTACCATTTTAACCTTCATAGAAAAATATAAAATATATACATATATTTTAATATTTAGATATGAAAAAAAGGAAAAAGTTCAAAAAGTATTTTCAAATATAAAATACATAAAAAACACATAAATTTCAAAAATATAAAAAATTATAGAAATTGCACACAAAATAAAAAAATTATTTTTAAATTATAGAAACTATAGAAATTGAAAAACAAAATCAGAAAATAAAAATTATAGAAAAACACCAACAATTATAGAAAAACATAGAAATTTCAAATAAATGACAAAAATACAGGAAATTTTATAGATTGTAGAAAATAGAAAAATGTAAAAAAAAAAAACACAAATTATAAAAAACATTAGAAATTATAACAAAACACTAAAATGTAAAAAAAAAAAGAAAATTGAAAAATGAAAAAGACCATTTTCCTATAACTCGCCATTCAAGGGTGATTTGGTCATAAAATTTGTTATTTATGTTGATGTGGACACCTCTGTTAAGAAACATTAATGATGCACTAACAGAAGGTGAGTTTTGGAAAGTAAAAACTTACTGACATGGTGAGTTTTAGACGTTTTGAAAAGTTGTGGTGAGTTTAAGAGGAATGTTGAAAACTCATTGTGAGTTTTAGACAATTTCCCTTATAAAAATAAATAAACATTTGATGTAGGCGCACATGGCAATGCCCAGGATCGCACCATGTGGCATCGACCAGATGAGATCCTAGCCGTCCACCTCTAATTGCCTCCAATTACTCCATGGCAAGGTTAAGTATAAAAGGATGTGCCCAACTCAAGGTAAACCCATCTTACTCACTCTTGCTCTCTTGCATTCTTACTCTCAAGTGATATTGTCTGAGCTCTCGTCTCAAGCCTAGTATGACCCCTCTTAAACGCTTAACTAACTTGATCGTCGGAGTCTTCGCCATTAGGATAACACCTGGGGCCTCTGACATGTGCTCTCCTCTCACTCTCAAGTTAGACACATCGACCTCGGACAAAAGCAAAGTTATCTTGTTGCCCTCAGCCCCATCCTAGGCAGCAACAACATTATTCTTTTTAAAGCCAAAATAAACATTCTGATTTTATGAATGGAATGGTTGATAAATTAACTTTACATTGATAAATATAAAACATCCAATCCAATTTTAATAATATATAAATCATTTTCATGTAGATGTGAGCATATACATTAAGGGGTGTTCACAACATAAATTGTTTTTTGTTAGCCAAAAAAATGTATTGTATTTTTTGTTGGCTCCAAAATTAAATGAACACCACCTGATTTGAAAACAAATTATTTCTCAAAACAAAAACAAAAAACGATGTTATTGGTTGTGTATGTCTTTTTTGTTTTCAAAATTAAAACTAAAATATATGTTCTTAGACTTCTAGTTTCAAAAATATGTTCTTATTTAATTATTTAATATCATGTTCAATAAATCACATAAATTCTATTCCACAAATTTTGTTCTTTTTTTCTTGTTTCTAAAAACATTATTTTGATGGTTCTAAAAACATGTACTGGTTTTCAAATAAAATCACTTTTTCCTTTTAAAAACAAAGAAAATAAGTTCAAAAACATGTCTTTGCTTTTGTTTTTGTTTTTTCTTGGGGGGTTGATGTATTGGCAATCTAAATAGAAAATGAAAACAAAAGCATTCATGTTCTGGAACACCCCTTAAATATCTATATCTATATTATTATAAATAAAATATTTGCCTCGGGCTCCATGAAAATTATAAAGTTAAATCCAAATTCGTATACAATGTAAATGCTTACTTCCATTGCTCTTACACTAATTATTTAACACATTTTTTAGATTATGTTAGGATGAATTCATATGATCATATCCAATCCAATTTACTATGTGTGTTTGTTAGAGAGAGAGAGAGAGAGAGATTATCATTTAATTTTAAGGTAAATAAATAACATTAAGGCTGTGTTTGGTTTGAAGGAAAAAGTAGGGAAAGGAAGGAAAAGGTAGGAAAATCTATACAAAGTTTGTAAAGGTTTCCCTACCTTTCCCCACTTTTTCTTTCAAACCAAACATAGCCTAAGAGATAGCATTTGTACTATATTCAAAGGCAAGGATCTTTCTGGAAAAAAAAATGTGTGGAGGAAGCTGCATGGGGAAAATACTTGTCTCCTACAACGTTGGATTATATGCATCTACTATAGCCATTTTATGTGCTAATTTTAAGATTTATGGTTTAGAGTTTGACATTTAGGGTTTATAATTTAAGGTTTAGGGTGATTAGGATATAGTGACATGGAATTTAGGGTTTAAGAGTTTAGAGTTTATATTTTGGGTTTAAGATTTAGACTTGATGCTTGAAGTTTAAATTTTAGGATATAGTATTTAGATCTAAAAAAAATCAGAAGGTGGTAGTATACATGTCCTCAAAAAAGGTAGGAGCCAAGCATTACTTGGATATGAAAAACGACATATAATTGCATTTAACCAGCTAAGTATTACTTGAGAATATATTATTCACATACAGGGCTTAGTTTTGCCTTTTTTATTAAGAAAAAATGACAAGGCCCAAACCCAAGCTTGACCCTTATATAAGGCCCCAAGCCTAGACCCAAGCTTAAAGCTTGATTTGGACAGATATATTATAACATATTATTAATATATAGGGCAAAAGACTCGAACCACCCTTCATCTTTGACCTAAATACTAAAACCTCCCCTATCTTTTTAAAATGGACTTAAGCCTCCCCTCTTATTGGATAGGCATCCGTAGTAGAAAAAAGAAAAGGGTTCTGAGAATGAAGCAAGGACATTACAAGTCATGGATTTCACCTTAACCAATGGAATTCAATTTCCAGACAACTAAAAAGATATCCGACTCCCGCTTATTATTTTGGACTTTGATTGGTCTTATCATGCAACATAAATTGTGCATTAATAGTATTTATTTATTTATTATTATTTTTTATAGTTAAATAAAGAAACCACTAAAAAACATTAAGGATACATCTGCAATCCCTTCTTACAATTCACCAAAATATTCAAATAACATGGAGGGGGTTGTTCAAAAGTAACAAAAGAGTTTGACTGTGTTGCTTTTCTTTTGCCATCATATGGGCTATTACAAGTTTACAACATCATTCCTATTTACATATAATAAGGTTATATATCATGTTTCCTGGCTTCC
Organism: Nelumbo nucifera; assembly: GCF_055504915.1. Taxonomy (NCBI): domain Eukaryota; kingdom Viridiplantae; phylum Streptophyta; class Magnoliopsida; order Proteales; family Nelumbonaceae; genus Nelumbo; species Nelumbo nucifera. Next base: position 4,991,078 of record NC_142650.1, read on the forward strand.
TTTCAGCTTACCCAAAGCCACTTTAGCATCAGAAAATAACACACCTTTTCCCAACTTGTCAAAAGGAGTTTTCTCAAATCTTTAATTATAGTCCAGATTTCAATTTCAATGGCCACACAACATCTTGGTTATGAGTAGAGGTATAAATTGAATCATGCCGCCTACGGCCTAACACGGTTCGGCCCGAATTTGGATCGGCCCAGTACGATGGCACGTAGGTCGTGTTGGGCCTGGGGTTCTAGGTTTACGGGCCGGTATGGCTGTGCATGTCGTGCCGCTTGTCAACTCGCGGGCACATAGCAGGTCGCGCTCGGCCCGCCCGATGAATTAGCCATTGGGGGGGTCCCCAATGTCTAGTTTCAATTTTTTGGGGGGTTTACAAAAATACCCCCAATGGCTATAAACAACTTATTTATATATTTTGGTTTAGGGGAAAAGAATGACACAAATGCCCCCAAATAGCTATATAACAACTAGTTTGAGGGGCATTTTGAGTAAAGTGATAAATAGTTTTACAATGACCAAAATACCCCTCCCAACAACTAAAAAATGGTTAGTTTTGTAGGGTATTTTGGGAAATTGAATTATTGTCAATTCCTATAAATAGCCCTATCCTCCACCATTTTCATCACACCAATTCAACAATTCTCTTAATCTCTTCTCTAGTTCTCATACTCTCTCAAGTCTCAATATCCCAATCTTTTATACATTCTTTGGCTCCAATTCTTAATTTTATTGAAGTTTCAACAATAATAAGTCTTGCTCAATAGCTCAAGTATCTCAAGTTGGCAAATTTAGAGACTTGGACTCTTGGAGTTGAAAGGCTTCAACCGTTGAAATCAAGTTGGGATTCCGAACTGACAATCCGGGTAAGTGCAATTAAATTAATTTTTATTTTTGTAGAATTTAAAAAATGGTCGGCTCCTCCCGAGACCAATTCCCCAACATGTCCAATGTTGATGATATCCAGTCGCAGCATTGTGGTATTAGCACCGATATGGATGCTATTAATATTAACAGAACTTTCATCCCTATGACTGATACTAGGGGAAAGAAAAATGAGGCCACTAGGCTGATTAGCCTGGTTTGGAAAATATTTAAAGTAGAGGAGGTTCGGGAGAAGGGAAAAATAATTGTTTGCCAAAAATGTAGAAAAAACTTTAGCTATTGTAGCAAGGGTGGTATTGGCCATTTGGGCAGACATTTGCTCACCCATAATAGAGAAACAATACAAACACAAATTGGGCGTGGGGGTTGGTACTTCTAAATATTCTTAAGACAAAATGAGCCAAGAATTAGCAAAATACATTGTGCATATTGAACAATCATTTTTGTTAGCTGAAGATAATAAACTTGAAAAATTGGTTACGTAATTTTGTAAATCCACAATTTAAAAAAGTTTATAGGAATACTTTTAGATCAGATGTTTTAAATTTTTTTTATTCATATAAACAAATTTAATTTATATGTTATCAAATCTTAATTCTAAAGTTGCAATTACTTCTGATATTTGGACTTCTAAATTTAACATAAGTTATATTTGTGTCACCGGTCATTTTATTGATGAAAATTGACTTTTAAATAAAAGAATTTTAAGTTTTACTAGGCTTAAATGGCCATATACTAGCCTAACTATTGTTACAAGTATTTTAAATACTTTACATGCTTATGGAATTGACAATAAATTATTTTCTATTAATTTTGATAATGCTAGTAATAATGATCCAACAGTAAATATTTTAAAATCTTAATTAAAACCATGTTTAAATGGTAAATTAATTTATATCAGATGTGACATGCACATCTTAAATTTATATATTCATGATGCTTTAAATATTATTTCTACTCATATTTTTAAAATTAGAAATCGTATTATATATATTAAAAGTTATGGAGCAGAAAAACAATAATTTAAATATTTATGTCAAGATTATGGTTTAAAATATAAACATTTTATATTAGATGTTAAACATAAATGGATTTCTACCTATGCTACTTTAGAAAGTTGTATTTATCACAAACAAATTCTTAGTGATTTTTATAATGCAAAAATGCCTATTGATATTATATTTGAGGAATATCAGGAAATGGGAAATTGTAGAAGAGATTTTTTTAAACATTTTTATGATGCAACTAATGAATTATTGGGTATTTATTATCCAACTATTTGTAATTTATCTTATCAATTAATGATGATTAGTGATTGTTTTGCAAAATATAGAAAGAATTCAGAATTTAAAAGTATTATTGAAATAATGAAAAATAAATTTAAAAAGTATGGTTTATATATTTTACTCGAAACATATTGTGAAAATATGAATATTGAATTTGGAAATAAAAAAGAATAAATTAATATTTTATTATTTGAAATGTATAGTTTATATGAATCTGAAATAGCAGGGAGTAATAAAAATTCTACAACTTGTATAGTTACATCTTCGACTTCTGAACTTGAGTCTAGTAGTGGAAGAGAAAAACTTTTTTATTTAATAAGTAATATGTAGAAATCCGTTGTCTCAACAACAAGTTCATTTACTAAACTTATTTTTTATTTACAAGCAAATCTTTCTACTTTAGGTGATTCTTCCTTCACCTCGGAGGAAATAAATAATTTTGATATTTTAGCATGGTGGAGTGAACATGCAAAAAATTATCAAATTCTCGCGCGCCATGGCACATGATCTACTAACCCCTTCGGTGTCTAAAGTTCCATCGGAGTATTGTTTTAGTGCAGGTACTAGAATGTTGGACAACAAAAAAAACTGCATGAATGATGAAAGTATAGAAATGTGCATCTGCTTTAAAGATTGGTTTGATGCTAAATATAGATTATAAGACAAAGGCATGACACTACACTTGATGTTTCACCTGAAACAGATGATCAAAGTCAAGAACAATAGGAGAAAGTGATGAATTCAATATTTTTTGTATACTCAATAATTGTATAGCATTTTTTTAAATTATTGTAAATTTTGTTTTAATTTTATTTTATATTTTTTAATAGCGTAATTTTTTATTTTCAATTTGTAACTATATTGTATTTCTTATATTTTATTAATTTTTCCATTTCCCAATTTTCATATTTCATTCATAAAACCATTGTATGCTTTGTATCATTCAAATTTAAATGAAATAAAATTCCTATTTTCTTTCAATTTGTTATTCACTTTGAGTCTTTGTCTCCGTGACCTCTTATTTTGTTAAGTTTTTTTTTTTTCATTTATTTGTTAGATTTCTTATTTTTTCAAATAGTTCCCAAAGGAAAGTTAAATATTTTAGTTTTACTTAGCAAAAAAATAAAAAGTTAAAAAATGTAAAAAAAAAATAGTTTGGCTCAGTTCGGCACAGGGCCCAGCCCAACACGACCTATAGCCTACGGCACAGCATGGGCCCACACGGGCTTGGGTCGTGGCTGTGCCAGGCCGACCCCTCAAATTATCCATGGGGAGGGCGACACGACCCAAGATGACCTGCACTTTGTGCGGGTCGTAGGCGGGCCATTCCAGCATGGCACGACTCATTTTACACCTCTAGTTACGAGAAAAAGTTAAATAAATGCCCAACACAATTTTTAATAAGACAAATTCGTTTTGAAAATTTGAAGAATTAGCAATGGAAAAATAGACATTTGGATAATTTAGTGAAATATAGCTCTAGTAGGGGGGAGGTTAGTCCATTTTAAAAAGAGAGGGGAGGTTTTAGTATTTATGTGGAGGTTTAAGTCATTTACCCTAATATATATTACATATAATTTAATGTCATATTACATTATATCATTAATATATATATATTATAATATTATCGGGCATGCTCATTTGAGAAAACACAAACCTAACCCAAAAAATTAAATCCTAGCGTTCAGATCTCGCTCCCGAGCTACTCATTCTCAAGTCTACTTGGAAAACACTTACCCTAAGGGGTGGCAATTTATACCTTAACCGGTGGGTATCCACCCCAATGGGGCGGGTTATTTTCTTGAATGATAGGTTTAGGGATTCTATAACCTGCACGAGTACGGATAGGATATGGTATTAGGCCTAGCCCAACCCTCCCCAACTTGCATATTATTGAAAAGCATATAAACTTTACATATTAAGGTGGTGTTTGATAAATCTGAAAATTCAGATATGAAAAGTTAAAAAGATATTAAACAGTCTTAAATATGAAAAGATGCATAGATGCTTTTCTACTTTTTAGAGGATCTGAATCCATAAGTTTGTTTGTGTTGGATCAACCCTTTACCATATGAAATTTACTGATTTTACTATTTTACCCCTAAAACATACTATTTGGAAATGTTGAGTTCAATTTGCATTATCTCATAAAAATAAATTTCAACCTCAAAATAATTTTGAAACAATACAAATAAAAAATAAAAAATTAATATTTACTAATTAATAAATAAAACAATTAAAATAAAAAATAATGACTATAAAAATATTAAAATAATTAATAATTAATAAATAATAAATAGCACAAATAAATATAATAAAAAATAATTAAATGTTTAATAAAAAATATTAAAATAATTAATAATCAATAAAAATATTTTATAATTAACAATTAATAAATAACACAAATAAATTTAATAAAAATATAAAAATAATTAATAAAAATAATTTATAATTAATAAAATAAAACTATTATTATTATTGTTATTATTATTCACCGAACCACTACTGCTGCATGTTGCAGTGGTGGTGGAAAGACAGGGGATAGAGAGAGAGATAGAGAGAGAGACATAAAATCTGAACCCAAATTGATCGATCTACACCTCTGAAAAGACAAAGACACCTACAGTTTTTGGTGATCAATTGGAGTAACAGAGATAAGGGTAACATAATATAGATGAACATTGCGAAAGCCCTCTCAGTAGAAGCCTTGCGATCCCATCGATGAAGCCATCTGTGTTCACATAATATAAATGAACACATATCGTTTATGGTGATCTCACCGTAAGGACTGAAAGCCCTCTCGAGGGATTGGTTGTCGGTAACCCGCCTCCAAGAGCACGATAAAACCCTCAATCCCCCGAGAGAGAGAGAGCAAATGAGTCGTGCGCGAGAAGACAAGGGTAGTGCGTGTCATTTCCAAAATATTGTAAGGATATTTTGGACTATGCACCGGCTATGAAACACGTCTGAACACGTTAAGAGCCGGCCCAAGGTCTATTAATTTTAGATATGTAAATCAGATTCAAACCCAGTTTAAAGAGGTAAAACCAAACAAGGGGTGAGGTCTGAAAAGTAGCAATTTCAGATTTAAACCTCTGAAAAGTGTAATCAAATGACCCATAAGTATTGAGTTTAATAATATTTTGAATTTTATATAAAATAGTTTATGTATTTTTTACATGTTTAATCAAATAATTGGAAATTTTGTTTTTTATTTGTGTTATTTTACATATTTTTTTACTTATATATAACAAGAAATAGTAGAAAATTAAATACAAATTGCAAATCCAATTTGCCCTATAAGGTCGGAAAGGGTTTTACATTTCGTGTACGGGGAAAGTTTGGATTATCCAACCCACTACGGATTTTGAAATGGTTATGAGCTGAGAGGTTTAAGAGGCGGGGTAGGGACGTATGGTCTAAAATATACCAAACCTTGTTTGAATCCGTCCCATTTCCATCCATTTACTCTACTCGTATAAATCATGTAGGGTAAGTGATTTACAAAGGGGAGAGTACGGGATAGTAGAGGTGGATTCGAGCCAAGTCGAGCCGAATAATATGAGGCTCGAGCTCAGTTTGAGCTAGAACCTTGAGCTCGAGCTCGACTCAAGTAAAAAACTCGTAAGCTCAAGCTTAATTTGAAAAGAAAATGCTTTATAAAAATAAAAGATTATATATAAAAAATATTTTTTATTTAATATTTAAAAAATTAAGAATTATAATAATTAATTATTATTATATATAAAATAAAAATATTATATATATATATATATATATGAACTCATCTTGCGAATCTTAAAAGCCGTGTTCTATTAGGCTCAAACTCGGGTTGATTAATAAACGCGAGTTATATTGGGCTCGATCTCGGCTCAATTAATAAACGAGCCCGTAAAAGCCGACCTCGAGTAACTCGTAAAATTTCGGCTCGTGGCCACCCCTATGGGACAGAGAAGGCGTCCCTTTCCGGCTCCCTACTCTCTCCTTACGGTTCACACATCACAATTCACACAGACCACGGGTGACGGGTCATGCTCAAGGTCTTGCGGGGTAAAAGACTAAGAAAAGTAGGGGTATCTTAGGTATACCAAATGGAGAAGCCTTCAAAATCTAAAGTCTCAGTCCACTGTCTGACATAGTGTCATCCTCTTTCTTAACGGAGCAACGAAGCAAAGTACTCTCCACCGCCACCACCAGGCACCAGCATCGGCACGGCACCACCACGGCGTGGCAGCAAAATTAAGGACTCAAATCTTCTCTTCTTCCCTTTGTATGAAATTTACACCATGGACAGAAGTCTCTATTCCATCTTCCTCTCCTTTACGTTCCTATCTCTGTTTCTTCATTTCTCCTCTGCAGAGATAAAAAACCTGAAGATCAATGCTGACTCTCGCTCCATGATCCTTCTCGAGAAGTTCGGCTTCACCCACACTGGTCACGTCAACGTCTCCGTCAACGATGTCTCCTACTCGTCTTCTCTATCCCAACCCGACCCTTCTCGCCTCGGCTTCTTCCTCCTCTCCGAAGAGGCCCTCATCCAAGTCCTCCTGGAAGCCGAGCAGAACTCTAATTTCTGTGTCCTCGACAGCCACTATATCATCTCTCTCTTTACTTTCAAGGACCTCTTACCGCCTAAGCACATCTCCTTCAACAATTCGTACCCAGTCACCGAACCTAATGAGTACAGTCTCTTCTTCTCTAACTGCGCACCGAAAAGCCAGGTGACCATGACAGTACGTACCGAGATGTACAACGTCGACAACGGCGTCAAAGACTACCTCCCCGCAGGTCAGACCCAACTTCCCATGCTTTATTTCTTGTTCTCGCTGTCCTACTTAGCCTTCTTAGGGTTTTGGATCTACTTCTGCTACACGAATCGTCTCTCTGCTCACCGGATCCATCTATTGATGGCTGGTTTGCTCCTAATGAAAGCCCTGAATTTGATCTGCGCTGCTGAGGATAAGCATTATATCAAGGTCACTGGGACTCCTCACGGTTGGGATGTTCTGTTCTATTTGTTCCAGTTTCTTAGGGTTGTCTTACTTTTCACGGTCATAGTCTTGATCGGGACAGGGTGGTCGTTCTTGAAGCCGTTCTTACAAGAAAGAGAGAAGAAGGTCTTGATGATTGTGATCCCACTTCAGGTTCTTGCCAATTTGGCTTCTATTGTGATTGAGGAGACGGGGCCTTTTATTAAAGATTGGGTAACTTGGAATCAAGTGTTTTTGTTGGTTGATATCATCTGTTGTTGCGCAATTATCTTCCCAATTGTGTGGTCGATCAGGTCACTGAGGGAGACCTCTAAGACAGATGGGAAGGCTGCAAAGAATTTGGCCAAGTTGACACTTTTCCGGCAGTTTTATATGGTTGTAATTGGATATTTATATTTCACGAGAATTGTTGTGTTTGCACTCAGAACAATTGCTGCTTACAAGTACCAATGGGTAAGCAATGCGGCTGAGGAGATTGCAAGTCTTGTTTTTTACTTGGTAATGTTTTATATGTTTCGGCCAGTTAAAAGGAATGAATACTTCGTTCTCAATGAGGAAGAAGAAGAAGCCGCAGAGGCTGCTCTTAGGGACGAAGAATTTGAGCTCTGAAGTGGGGTTTGAACTTTTGATCCGTGGGGAGGATTTCGTGGTCCGTCGTTTATCTTTTACTCCTCTCACTATAACATTTTGAGAATTCACCGACAGATTTATGAGTAGATTTGTTGGGTGCTGCTGCTCCCATTTAGTCTCCTTTTTCCTGTAATAAGAACAATACCTTTTCAAGTTTTGTGGTCTGGCTTGACTCTTGAGGCTATAGGAATTTCGGATGTAATTGATAGGTGTGCTACTGAAGTACAAAGTAAGTATTTGCATTTTACTCTTATATTGCTTCTCATTTTCCTAACATCTGGGTTATGTGCCAATTGAAGGAACTGTTCTTCTCTCTAAAATTATCATTAGTTTTTTTCTCCTTAATTGTTTCTTTTTGGTAATAGCTGGTCCCTTCTGAACATATAGTTTGTAAGACAAATATGGTTTGGAAGCAGCTTTCTCTGGAAATTTCTCTAGCATGTTTCCTTTTCATTCATTTTCCTATCCTATCCTTCAACCTTTTTTTTTTTTGGAAAAATGCCAATTTATATGTAATATCTGATCACTGACTTAATATTCCATCTACTTAAAGTGATTTTTTTTGGTCTGATGTACAATCTTTTATCTGTTCCTTATCTAGAGTATCATGTGGAACCAGATCCTTTTTTCGACCCTCTCCTACTTGCCATCCTGGATATGGGGTTGGATCAGTTTGGATGGTTGATAGGAAACTATATTATTCAATTAAGAGATTTGTATCTGTCTGGGGATTGAGAACGATACCATTAATCATGGGAGATGGTATTTTTTTAGTGTAAGTTAAAGCATCTTAAAACATGTTATCTGTGTGGGAATCTCCCTTGAAACAAAACTATGGTTTTTATCAGAGTAACCTTTTGTTGATAAGAGGTTTGGTGCATTGGGGCTCTTGATATTGACAGTTCTGTTATTACTGTTTCAGGAGATAGGAACTTCTAGAGGAATTTCTGTACCCAGAAAAAATGTTCTTTTTCCATATAATATCTAGTGTTGTCAACTAATGGTTTTATTGACATTGGATGCCATGTAGGTCTAGGAGATATACCAATCCCAATAGATTGGTTGATTCATTCCATGGGTTGGATCTTTCATCTTTGGAGGAATTTTTGGAAATATCATATGCTCAATGAAGGCTTGATATTTTCATACAGTAACAAGGTTATAATTTTACGTTATCCTCTTCCTCACATGGAGATTTAAAGCCATTATTTTGACCTTCTTTGGTGACTTCTCACAAGGTTCTCAATCTTCATGTGTCCTAATTGTGGTTTAAGTAGCTCAGGATGACATCTTTTTTTTTTTTTTGGGGGGGGGGGGGTTGATGCAGGGGCCAAAGGCTGAGGAAAGGAACACCATCTTTACCCAATAATAGAATGAAGAAGCCATCCTTGTTCTAGGGCATTATGTCCTTCTAGTGGCTCTAATGATGGATCGGACAAGATCAAGCCCAACAGTCCAATATCCACAAAATAGATCTCATTCTAGCAAGCCTGGGAAATTGGTTGCCAATTTAATTTAGATCCTTAAGGTTTGTTAGATAGTTGGGTTTTCTAAGATCTTTTTCTAGCAAGTTTTCTCCTTTTAGTTTCATTCTTTAGGGAAATCAAATAAATATACTGTATATCTCAAAAGAGATATTTTTCAGGTTAAAAACCCTTAAATATAACCTAGGGTTTCTGACAGGACTTAAACATACCTTGTCCCTGTTATGATAAACGGAAATGATAAAAAAAATGTTTTGCCCCCTTTGTTGTAGAACATGATCTCTCCATTCGTCTGCAACATATTACCACTGTAGAATGTAGATGTTAATGTCGGTCATTCACTCTTCCCCTCTTGCTTCTCCATTGGCATATCTCCACAACTTTGGAAAAATACTCAAAGAAGTGCCCTAATATCTCTCTTCATCCTCATCTTTGGTACCATTGTGCCTGTGAGTCAAACCCAAAATTTTCTATGCCTTCCATCAGCATGACTTCTTGGAGCCTTTCCTGTCACCACCATGGTTCAAAGTATCAGTACTTTCGATATGCATTTTTTATTTTTTGTATATCAAGAGTTCAGCCGATGAAAAGTATTATTATTTTTTAATATTTCAATTTGATGTTTTGACAGTGGCCCTGTCACATCATTTTTTAACATTTTAAAAGTTTAACATACCAGAACTCCCATTAAAACCCGTATTGGTAACTCAAAGATAAAATACAATACACCTGATATGGGGCATATCATATCAATACCTTGCACAACAGAAGTGGCATCTCAGAAAGCTGATTCAAAGCTCTCGGAGCAATCATCTCTGTGGGAATGAATTTTAATAATCAATAGCAGCAGGAGATCTTGGACTCTGCAATGAGAAACCTATGAGCTCTCCTAACCAGGGATTATCTGTAAAGCACCTTTCAGCTTCTTGAGGTCTTCTGTTGCTCTGAACAGAAAAAAATCCCAAGGTCAGGGAGAGAGAGATTCCATTTATATGTGCAGGCTTGTGTCAGATTCTGTTACAATTCTTGTATCAATCATGCAATAAGTATTGCAGCAATTATAGTTCACCATTTTTCTTTCTTCTCCACCTCCCCATTTTCAGAGACTTCTTGAGGTCATGTTCTCTGTTCTTATTCAAGCCTACTGTTTGTGACCCAAATCATATCAGAGAAAGTCCAACTTTTCCAGAAACTGGTATACTCTTATCTGGGTTTGGTGGGAAAATGTGATTTTTCCAAATCTGTTAATCACCTCTTAGCTTCTAACTGGAGATTATTCTCTGTAGAAGTGTAGAGCACCAAAGACCTCAAGTGCCATCCTCCAAATTGAGCTAGACTGGTCTTCCTTCACCTCTGCTATGAGGAAGAGTCAGAGCAATGTTCCCTAGTCTGAGCCAATCTAGTGGGGATTGTTTCATCCTCATTGATGGGGAATTCATGGGCTCTTCAATGGAGATCTGAGACCACCACTCTGTTCATTCTCTGGTTTAACCTTGAGAAATTTGGGTTCACAGTTTTGGAAGGAAGCAAGAGAAAGGGCAAAATAGGGTTTTTAAAATATTAAACTAATCGTGTGACATCACATGCCAATGGCATGTAACATTTCACTAACAGAGGGTGTGTTTTAAGACCAGTGATGCCACCCAACAAGGTATGCTTTAGTCCATTTAGAACCTCAGGGTATGTTAAAAGTCAATTTCTGAAACCTCTGGATGTGTTCAAGGATTATACCCTATTTTTCATCCTCTATATAAACCAATGTAAACACTCTTTTAAGCATTTAATTGAGTGAACGAATTAAGAGTTTTCTCTGCTGATGTGTTTGGAGCTTACTCCCAACTTATAGAGGCATTGACTAGTTGACTCATAGAAAAACCTTCTTGTGCTAGGGCAACACGACAAGGACCTATTTTTAGTTCATTCTCTTTCTTCATTGCTGAATCATTCATCCACCTTTATTTCCTATCTAAATATTTCATTATGTTCTTCCTTTATATATATTTTTTTCGTGTTATTATTTATTAATTTAATTTTTTGTCACTAAACAGTGTAGTCCAGACCTGTTCCCTTTTTGTTTTCTTAATTATTGAGCAACTTTATCTTCTGCCTGGCTTTTTTGTTGTGTATGCTTAGGTGGAATCCAAGTTTCATCCTCACAGAATTGATCCTTACACTGTCCTCACAACACTTCCAGTCGTGCATTATCTTCCCATGAATGAAAATATACAAGTAGATGTTCCCAATGCTTGTGAACCCTCAAGCAAGCAATCTGAGGACCTTGTGGCTTATTTCAACTTGATATAGATCTTATCAGCCCATATTTCCCCTTTATTTCATCCTTGTTCCTTAATTTTTACTCCTTTTAGACTGATTTGCTTATCACATCTACATCTGGAATGTTACAATTTCATCCTTAAAACCCCACGTTGAATCTAGAAAATGGCCCTTTTCCCCGTTAGGTATTCATAGAAACCTCAGTTTTGATTTGTACAGAGTTCTTTTAACCCAGATCAAAAAGTGAAGTTCTTCCGAAATTTTTAATTCCATTTGCGTCCTTTTTTGAACAATATCAATTAGTCATTTTCACATGCTGCCTGAACTTATTAGACTGTTTTTGGTAAACTGAACTCATTTGATTGAAGAGTATCTTCATCTAGTTAAATGTATTTTGGCAACTACTTGTTGGGCAATTTCTATGACGTTGGAAAGGTATGGTTTTAAAAAATCTTTGACCAATCAGAAACCCCCGTCAATTTTGATTGATCACCACTTCTATGATACCTGTTGATTGGTTATCAGTTCTTCAGGTATCATGCCTTTTCGGTATCTTTGTCCAATTGAATTTATCAGAGAACCTTTGTCTATCTGTGCACTGGGGTATTCTTTCTAGTCCCATGCAAGTGCAACTGTGCAAGTTCAACGACCTCAAATCCATTTCCCTTCTTTTTCTTCTACTAGCTCAAGATCTGACTCCGACGCTTATTTCTGTTTTTGGTGTTGCTTTGAACATCTGATGAATGGAAAAAAAGGCAGGATGATTTATATTTTTTTATCGGTAACGTTTCAATATTTTATTAAAAAGAGAATGGAGTACAATTTGAATTGTGCCAAGCACTCCTAGATCTAGGTATTGACAGGTTTATAAATAAGTAACAGAGAGTAGAAAAACATTTTATTACTAATCTTTTAAGCAACTGGTGGCCACAGGTGTGATTGATGATGTGCATTGTGGTGGTGTGGTGTGTTCCCAAGTTAAATTTGAAATGTATTGGCTCTCAAATGAAATGGATTGAATCAGTTGTATTGAACTTTTGAAGGCAATAAAGTGTGGTTTGTTTGTTTTGATAAACGAGAAATAATCATTTTTAGGGTGTGTTCAGTTCATGATTGTGTTCATGTTTTATTGTTTTATATGGTTTGCGTTCTTTACAAATATTATATTATTCGTATGATGGTTTCAGAACTAGCTAAATGGCCTTCCAGCGAATACAACTTTTTATAGCTTTTTCAACCAAAGAAGCATGGCTTGCTTATGAAACATAACATGGTAGACTGGTAATTACATGGTGTCTCTCACACACCAATATGGTTTTTAGCCATAATGTTTTAGACACACCAAATGGTTTGATGACGACGATCAAAATTAGACAGTGCAAGTACAAATAGATCAAAATTAGACAATCAATGCTCATATACCATGGTTTAAAAAATTTATCAAGAACAAAACATCCTCTTTGGAACCATAAAACCAAACACCACCTTAAAAAGTCGTGATATTTTGTGTTCTGGAACCAAGAATTGCCGACACACCATGCTCTAAACCCCCGGCGCCAAAAGGTTAAGCCCTGTTCACTTTTTTGGTAGGTTACTATTTTGGGGTGTTCTTTTTTTGGATTTTGAGTGGGGGGAAGTTGGTCGATGGGATTTTGGTTTCCATTGATCAAGAATCCCATATTCATTTTTTAGATTTATGTGGGGATCAAGGAAAGTTTATTTCACTGGTACCCATCTCCAAGGTGGGTAAATATCTTTTCCATCGAGGGAGAAAGTTGCTAATACTTGAATGAGACACAAATGTCTCTTTCAATAATGGATTTTTATGGCTAAAATGGTCATTACCTTATTTACCTAGGAAATAAAAGAACATAGGTAAATATACTTACCTGGATAAGTGTTTCTCAAGAAAAACTTACCCAATTAATTGCATTTACCCACGTAAGTAACTTACCGAAAAGTGAATGAGGCCTTTACGTTTTTTTATTTTCCGAGTAAATAAGATAATAGCCGTTTTAGTCATAAAAAGATATTATTAAGAGAGGTAATTTTGTCATATTCAAGTGGTTGCAACTTTCTCCCTAGGTGGGAAAATTACTACCCACTTGGAAGACAGGTATCACATACTTGGGTAAGTGAGATCTCACATAAATCTGATAAAAGAACATGAGTTTCTTGATCAATAGAAACCAAGATCCTATTAACCAATTTTTCCTTCTCTCAACATCCCAAAAAAGAATAAACCCCAAGCCCCTAACCCTAAGTAAGAAAAAAACGTTGTCAATTGGGCAAAACCTCCATACAATGAGTTAAAGAGGTTGGGTGTGGAACTGACGTATGACATATCTAAGCCAACCTGGCTCAACCCAACCCGGCCTATGCATCCATTGAAGAATCAGCACCTCACTGGCGGGGACCAGGACTAGACCCCCAAAATGGAGTCTTGTTAGACATCATGAAAATAGACTTGTAAATTTTACCTACATGAGACGAGAGAAATTGAAAAATCTGAACCGAAAAAAGGCGACATGCTGACTGTCCAAATACCCAATCAGGTCCGCATCTGACAATATTGCTGAGAAGTGAGAACTGAGTGGCATATAAGCGAATTTGCAGTTTGCACAAGCATAAGCCAAGGCTGCGGAGAAGGTCATCGAGGCCTTGAAGGATGAAAACTTACAATTTCCCCTTGGCAGAACCCTCTTGTTTTCACACTAATTCAGTCCTGTCCTGGACAGACGACGGTTGGTGTGATACTTCTTCAAACTGAACTTAAAGATTTATTTCCTTTTCGCAGTTAAAGATTCAGTATTCACATGGGCATTTTAACTGCAAAAAGAAAATAAAAAAACTTAAAATAAGAAATGCCAAAGCCATAAACAAATAAAAATGTAAGAATAGATTGTGAATAAAACATGAAAAGTAAGTTGTAGGGTTGCAAAAGCATAGAATTTGAAGGGGTGAACATCGATGGTGAATTTGTTAAGTTCATCAACACACAACTGTCCCCTCTCTCTCTAACCACCCACAACATTAATGACCCTGACAAAGAGTCCATTCCACTGCCATGTTCAATGGATCAACCGATAAAGGACCGAAAAAACCAGGAACCGGTCACCTCCATTTTCCTTTAAAACTGTTTTTTTCCTCAAAATCGTTGATTTTGATCAATAAATTGCATAACCGGCTGGTTAATCGTTCGAACGGTTTTGACCGTTTTCCAAAATTTTAAATTTTTGTCAGAATGGGCCGGTCGTTCGGGTCGAACGGTCGGACCGTTCGAACCGGTAACCGGACCCATGACCGGTTCGTTTCTAAAAACCATGGTTCAATCGACTCACCTACTACATGAATTGAGAAACAGGAAACCGAGAGAGAGAAGGTACTCAGGTAAGTAGGTAACGACATTCAAAGAACTCGTCAAAGCCCCTTCCTATAAGCTATAATGGTTACGCAATCTAAACCAAACCATCTTAATGAAGCTTGCATCAGCTGAGATCATCTCTGACGACGGAAATGCTTATACAGCATTATTAATTGTATTTAGTTACACGGCAATCTGTATTTCTCCTTCAAAATTCAAGCACGTGGCTACCCTCCCATCCTCTCAAAAAAGAGTGAACAAATTTTACGTCAAAATCAAAAATAAAAATGGTAGCTACCTTCCAACGACTGTTGTTGCTGGTGGTAGCTAGCTTCTAACAAGTAAAAATGGTAAAGCCACGTCCCGAAGCTATTAAAACTAAAAGACCATACATACAATTGAAACCGGATTTATATTTTATGGGAAGGTTTTGGTGCGACTGATCGATGGCACCTCGGCTCTTGTTGTTAACAAACCAATTACCTCTAGTCTTGTTCTCAAACCTTCTCTTCTCTCTCCATCTCTTCATTCAACCATGGCAATGCAGAGCCACCATGCACATGACCAGACCCACTACTCTTACCGGCTTGAGCGTCCAAGGCTTCGTCTACCCTCCGTTCGTGAAACCACCTGGTTCTTCCAACACTCTCTTCCTTGGAGGGGCAGGTAGTTTAATATATTAATTTGCTCTGATAAAGAAACAAACTCTTATTCTCTCACTAAGTAGTACTCTGACTTCATCTTCATCTTGTCCCTCCTCCACTCGCATATCCCACTTTGTTGTTAAGTTATAACTAACCTTAATTAGTTATGTAGGTGTGAGGGGAATGATCATAAACGGCACATTTGTGAAGTTCACCGTCACCGGCATCTACTTGGGAAAAGAAGCCGTTCCCTTTCTCTCCGTCAAGTGGAAAGGGAAACCAGCCAACAAGTTACTAAGCTCAGTCAAGTTTTTCCAGGATATCGCTACTGGTATGTATCGGGTCCGGGTTCGAGGGGTGGCTACCTTTAGTTGGTGTAATTGTTTCGATCGGTTCCCATTTTTTGATGGAAAATAAATCCATCTCACGACAGGGCCATTTGACAAGTTCACAAGGGTGGTTCTGATTGTGACGCTGAGCGGCCAAGAATTCGTTAGGAAGGTGGCGGAGAACTGCGTCAATATAATGAAGGCCAATGGAAAATATGGTCCAAAAGAGGAGGCTGCAGTACACAAGTTCAAGGAGGCCTTTAAGGGACGAAATTGTCCTTCGGGATCATCCATTCTCATAACACACACCGCCTCAGGATCTGCAACGGTATCTGCTTTGATTTGATTTATTTTATTGAGCTTAATTGATAGAGATTGTTTTTTCCTTTTTGATATAAATTGAAAGCTTGTGTTAAATTTGTCATTTGTGGGTGTGGAGGTGGCGTTCTCGAATGGGAGCTTCATACCAGTGAAGGGAGCGGCAGTGATCAAGAACAAGGCCCTCGGGGAAGCCTACCTGTTATCCGTAATCGGCCGACAAGGGGTGTCGCCTGCCACGAAGCGATCCTTGGCTCGGCGGCTATCGAACATGTTGAGAAGCTAATTAGGATGCTCCATTGATGCCACTGCCATCGTATTATTGTTATTATTATTATTGAAATAAAAAATCGAAGGATGGAAATTGAAAAGATTCAGATTACTATACCTATGTATTCGTATTCCATTTCTTTCTTCCTCTTCCTTATCTGTGTATTTGCGAGTATGTTATAAGTTTACCTTCAGAACCACTGTGATTAGTCATAGCTCTTTTCAAACTTGGAATTGGTGAGTGCTGACCATCCGATTGAGACCATTAGTTGGTAAAATTAAGAAAAAAAATTGTTTTGATTTGAATGGATTTTTTGTTTTTTTTTTTAATTTCCAATTATTTTGGTTTTTTATTTTTTACTCTAAAGAGCTTCACAATAATGGGGTCATTCATCCCAAACCTAGGTGCAAGCAGAATTTAATCTCAAGCCTCTGATAACCAGAAGAGACCTTACCAACAAGTCGGCACCAAGATAAGAGCTTATGCTTATCTTCGCACTTTAAATCAAGGAGGCAAGCGTTCAGCTTCAGTGCACTCCGGACTCCACTGACGGAGACGAAGTCACATCTGCTCCTAATGCGCCCCCAAAACGTTTCACAGCACATTCCAAACATGTATTGTGAATATCTGACAAGAACGGGAATGTTCTCAATACACGTTGAAATGTGCATGTAAATCGTGATGTGAACTCCGGACACGTTCAACTTCATCACTTACGAAGTTTCAACATAGGCTGGAATCCTATAGTTATGGGTTTCACATGGTCTACCGTCCACCAATTAAACGGGTGCTGTAATTTTTGGGACTGAATATCTAAAACCTAACTACCAGGTGGGATAAAAGATCCCTGAGAGAGAACTCATGAAGCATGAATACGAGCATTATAATATATTATAGAACAAAATGTGGAAAGAGGAAAGTTTCAAAAGTTGAAAATTGAACGGACAATGAAGAAAAAACCTAACATAGTAATAATAAATCCTTTACCTTTGATAGGTTAATCCATTAACGTATGAATATTGGACTCTTCATACATTAAGGCTGCGTTTGAAAATGATGCAAATGGAGTGTAAATATCAATTCAGGGTAAATTTGCACTCTAATTCACTTTGGTATGTGTTTGACAACATTACATTTATGCATTGACAAATGATAGACCAATGCATATTTACATTGATAATAAGATGTAAAAGTACATCAATAAAAAGAAATAAATTTGCATCAAAATAAGCTTTTGAAAAAAAAAAGCATATGATTTATTAGAATTCATGTTTGCATCCATTACAGCTAAAAGTCTGTTTGATAAGAAGGTAAATTTATTAGTACAAAACTAACCCAATTTTACAATTTATATGAACCATTTTACACTCTACATATTTGCATTTACACTTATTTGCATTGTTTCCGGATGCAGCCTAAATAGTTATTTGTTTTACTTTTTGACCAATCACAACCCCATGAATTTTGATGAAAGCCCAACTGATACCACTTTTATGGTACGTTATAAGTTTTTCCGGTATCATAGTTGAACCGCTAACATATAGATACAAGTCTGTCTCACCAATAAAAGATGGTTTGTATGCAAAGCAAGACTTGAACTAAGAATTATCAGTCGAATAAAGATGCATGATCGAATATCAATTTCAGCATTACCAAAAAAAAAAAAAAGATCCACTTGCACACAGTTTAATCATATAACCTACAACAAGTTGCATCAAACCAAAATATAAAAGACCCACTGTAAAGGGAGATCAGGGGCAAGGGAGCATTTAAAACAAAGGATTGGGGCCGACAATACAATACCCACATTTCTTGGCTAATTCAATGAGGGCTAACTCATTGAATTAGCATTTAGACCTAAAATTATAAGTAAATTGAAACATGCTGTTAATCGATGGTGCATCTTAAGGGGAGCCCTTCCAGAGCATCCATAAATGCATATTCCTTTTTTTTTTTTTCTTGCTGGTGCTTCTTAAATTTAATCGCCAACCCCATTTGTCACCCAAATTATTTTAGCCATGAAAGTAAACCAACATTGAAGGCTTTGAATCTATGCAGGGTGCACATTGAGGATGGGAAGTAAGACAACTACACAGGCAAATTACAGCCCGAATAACAGGAAAGATGCAACAATTGGCTACAACTGCCAAATGAAACAATAACTGAGTTAATTTACATGGGAATATGAGCCCCATGGGCTGAAACTTTACATAAAAAAATGCTTTCTTAACGTTGAGGTGGTGCCGGTCTCTTCTCCACCATGTCATAATGTAGAACAAAGTTATCCTGCACCAAATCGTATTCATAGGAAAGATTAAAAGGTAAACAAAGCAAGTAAACTTGCTAATAAACCAGTGTGTGTGAGAGAGGCAGAGAGGAGAGAACCTTGCGTACTGTTTCCCACATGTTCGGATCAAAGCAAAGGTACGATCCCCTCTCATATGTGCCTGTCTTGACCAGTGGCTCCATGTTCGCAACCCTTATGAACCACAAACGATGTTCTCTGTGATAGAACCATCCTCTATTATGCCTGTTAACCAATGGGTGGCACACCCATAAATTTCATCAGCGCAACCAAACATAAATCCTGCTCATCCTGTCTGTTAAATCCATGAAAATTGTTTCTTAAAGAAAGGTAGGTGTAGGTCCAATTCTTCACAATCAAGAGCAGATAAAAAGGGTCAACTATAATAGCGGAAAGATATGATATCGGAAAACCTTATAACCAATCAATCACCAAAAAAAAACCTTGTAACCATTCAACTGGAATCATAAAAATGGTAACCAATCAGGTGATATTCACAAAAAATCACAGGGAGATTTTGATTGGTCAAAGCTCTTCCAGTATCACAGATTTACCCAAGAGAAGAGCATGAATATATCCCCAAAAGATTTACCAACAGAGACAAAAAACAATATATGAAAAGAGGCACTGAGGCAAGGATAGCGCCTAGTATTAAGCCAATAAGAGAGAAGATATGGTTATTGATTTGGAGCCCCTTGTAAAGTATTAGTCAAATACATGTGGCAAAAGAATACCATTAACTGCCACACCACCCACAATCTTCAGCACATGAAAATGAATTTAAACTTTTCCTTTGTTTACAAAATATTCTTGCATAATTAAACTCTATATTAACTCATTTAGTAGATTGCATCAATACCCTAAATTCAAAACATATCTTCTTTTATTGACCAGTCAGGGCCTAGGCACCAACTAGTCATCGCTTTACCACATTGATAACACCGACTCCAATGCAAAAATTATGCATGGACCCTGGATTAAGTTTATTAACATGAACCATCTTTCCCTCCCTTTCTATGGTTCTTGGAAGTTAACCTCTTAAATGCAGCATTGTCCAAATAACAAGTGACTAGATGCTCCTAGATCTACAATTTAGCAGAACTGATGAGTAGATTAGATGAGCAAAAAAACAGTCATCATAAACTCAAGAATCTTATTGGATGTGTAACTTGGGTTCTAATTCATGTTACCATCAATTCATTTTCTTGAAAAAAAAAATCAGTTGTTTGAATTATATGATTTACTATCAAATTGATTGGGACTTGGTTCTGTACCATGTATTTTTAATTATTAAACAGCTTCTGTTTAAACCCCTTGTTGCATGGTGCCAATGTGCCATGTTGCTTGGGTTTAAGTTTGCATGATGTATTATTGTTTACACCAAGTTTGATCAGAAATAAAAGATAAGTGATTTCCTCTAGGTTTGACTAGAAGTAATTTCAATCAAGGAGTTGCTAAAAGTTACATCTTTTAGCTGGTATCTTCCATGGTATTCTAGATAGTAGATACCTCTCTTATTATGGTTAGGTTGCAGAAGTGAGTTAGACAATGGCCTTAAAATCACAAGACAGGGCATAACAACCCTGTAACACCATGTATTTGCACAGAACTCTCCCTGTTTCCAATGGTCCTGTGATTTGAGGCCCTCCATGGTGCTCACTCCTTTCATGCTAGCACTGTTCTGTGAAGAAAAAGGGAATAGAATAGAAAAGAAAAATAATCAATCAAGAAAAGTCTTGATGAGGGGCGTACAGCTCATTAGCAGCATACAACTGGGCCTCGTCTTTCGGCATGCTGCGAATAGAAGCAAGAGATCCTGTATCATTTTACAGCTCTAGAAATTATTTGGAAACAACCAAAACACAAGATCCAAGAAAGTGAAGCACCTATAGAAGATATAGAACAATGTCTCCAACTGGAACTTTGAAAAGTAGCCTTGCTGCATCAATCAAACAGAGGTTGGGGTGAGAATGTAAGTGGCTAGCAGGAGCTTAGAGTAAACTCGAGTTCAGATTCAAACAACTCACATGTAGCACAGGAAGGTCTTTGACAAAGTAACATTCTGGTAAACTGTACTCTGGTTCTCCCTTTACAGGCTCATCAGACCATGGGGAGCCAAATGTTTTGTGCAGGTTATCTGTTGAGTTTAAACTTAGTCCAAGAGTTGTCAGATCAATACCAAGAGCAAGGGATGTCAGATCAGGATCACTCATCCTTATTACACTTAACAAGCCAAGCAAGCCAAATCGATCAGGGATGGCCTGGGCAGCTTGCATGGCCTTCATGCCCTGATCCCTATATGGCTGAGCCACAGCAGACATCTGTTGCAAGCGAAATTGGGATTGGTTTTGGTGCTGGTGGTACTGCTGAATAAGCTGGTCATAAGATCCTATACCAGAGACTGAATTTGGAGAATTTAGAGGTCTCAATCCAATGCTGGGTGGTCCACCGGTCTGTACCTGGATGAACAAAGGGAAACAAGAATCAGGAGGTTGGTCAATTTGAGATTCTTGGTAGTCTAAGATTAAACACAGTTACATGACCCCAAAACGCACACAAAAGCACCCCTGGAATCCCGGAGCCACACCTGTGAGTGATAAGTTGCATGAGAAGATGGGAACAAATCAGACCCATGTAAATGGAGCAGATCCTGATTGTTTCCCGGGGCAAAAGAGACCCCATTGTTACTAACTGATGTTGCATGTTGCTGTTGTTGTGGACGATGAGATGAATATGTTCCCCCTAGAGTGAATCCAGCAGACCTCCCCATCTGTACATAGAAGAGAAGTCAAGATCAAAAACAAGAGGCCTAGGTACTACTGTAAAAGAAATCAGGAAATCAATCTTCCATTAAGTGTTAAGACAGAAACTCACTGAAAAGTGCTGCGATTGCATCACAGACATAGCATTGTCATGAAGTTGTTCTTTTTGGTGCAAATCCATGGTATAGTCTGCACTACCACCTGCACATCAAGTAGTGTGATCAAAGCCAGAAGACTAAAACTGAGCCATGCAATCATTTGCAGTGCCAGTGGGGGTGAAATCATGTTTTCATGAGATATCTCCCCCCCCCCAAACCACCACCACCACCAGAGAGAGAGGGGGGTGGGGGTTGTAACGTGCATTGAACTTGTAGAAATCCTTTTTTCTTCCCCCTTCTATCCTTCTTTATCAGTTTTTCTATCCTTTATCTTCATGCACTATAATATTTATCAGGCAACATCAAATAACCATGCCAGTCAGGTTTAAAAAGCCATCACATAATAAACATGTCAAAGTGTAACATTCCATTTACTTCTCACGACCTAAAATCTCATCTATTGAAGGATGAGAATTTGCAGCAACAATTTAATTCAAATTAGAACAAACCAATCAGGTGATTAAGCATGGGGCTTCTGAGGTGATTGAGAGAAAAGTAACTATGAATTCATTCCAAGGGGAGGGGTATGTATATGAAGAATGTACAGAGTCTACAGACAAGGAGGCAAAAAAAAAAAAAACAAAAAGAAGCCACCCTGAATTAAATCAGCAGAGAATTGGCTCTATACAAAAAAAGCCCTATCTACCCCAGATTTAGAGATTTAGATAAAGCATCAGCCTTCAAAGTTTAAAACCCTAGAAATTCATCTGAAAGAGAAAGACAAAGAGGCCGCAATATCCCAAATCTCATGTAGAAAGTGAGCAAATCTCCAAGGGCTGAAACATTATTAGAGTCCCAGCTAATTTGGAGTCTCCTTCCACAATAAGAAAACTGATGGCTAGGGACTTGGCAATCCTGAGGCCACAGAAGAGAGCCCTAACCTCTGGTTCAGAAGCATCTGCAGTCCCAATTGGTCCACTAAAAGAACAGAACACACTCCCATCAGCCTTCGGAACTAGACCACCAATACCAGCTGGACCCCTGTGATTAGAAACAGCTCTGCCACTTCCATCAAACACCAAGATAAAAAAAGCTTCCTGTCTTGGAACTGGCATAGGAAAGGATGGGGAGTATAAAGTGAGGACTACAGCACTTCAACAAGATTTCTGTCAAAATCGCTTAAGTGTTAGCCCTTAAACTGATTACAAACCAGCAGCCAAGAAAATAGCAGAGATATTACTCTGCCTCTAAGTCCTTCCAAAGTTGAAGACTTGATATCAAAGATTCTTCTATTCCATTCCTCCCAGATACACCACATTACTGCATAGATAAGCATTTTCCAGAAAATAATGCCTCTTCAACCAACTTGCATGAGGCCATTGAAGAATAAAATCAATAACAGAATTCGGAGGACCCAGTGGAAGCTACATCCGTGGATGAGGTCCAAGAGAGATTGCCAAAGCTGACAAGCCACCTTACAGTTTATCATCAGAAGAGAAGTACTTTAGACATCCTTAAGAAAAGGTCATACTGGACCCTATCATAACACATGCTTTTTTATCAATAACAGAAACAGATTTATTCAATATTAAGAAAATAGTACAAGTGTAGAGAAAGAAAGGGGAAGGGATAAACTCTCTTAACCCCTCCCCAAATAAAAATTACAACACAGCCCAGAATAAACTATTTCTCCTCACCCCTTATTTAGCAAGTGTATTGGCAAAGGCATTTGAATCTCTTCTGACCCAATTACAATTCATGTCTATCCCTTGTAACAGATTCATGGCTTTCCTCTTCTCATAAATATAGAACCACCATCCAGCCTCCTCTTCTTTCTAGAGCCAGCTTATTACCAGCTTTGAATCACCTTTAATTAACAGCTTCCTAATATTCATCTCCTTTGCCTTTTGAAGCCCTTCCATAACTGCCATAATTTCAGCCCTTAAAGAGTCCCCAACTCCTATTGGGCCTGAGAAAAATGCAATGACAATTCCCTCTTCATTCTTGAGCACTCATCCAACGCCAGATGGGCCCCAGGTTGCCTTCACCTCTAGGGGATGGGGACCATAAAGGTCTGATCACCATGGCACCACCCTAAAGGGGGAAGAACTAACAATCTCTCTCCAGTTTCTCAGCATCTCAGCCCCAGAAACATCTTTGAATAGCTCTGACGATTTCACCCAGTGAACCATCTTGATGAAAATAGCTTCAGTAACAGCTTCTTTGCTTCATTCTTTACCAAGAAATATTCGCTGGTTCCTTTCTTCCCGAATCATCCAACACATCGCTGCCCTTGTGCACCTCCAAAGCAATCTTCCCCTCTTCTTTGGCCAACTTACGAAAGCATGAGAGAACAAGCTTTGTACATTAGGCGGAGAGTTTCACCTGCACCAAAACAAAGAAAAAGACCATTCCCAAATTGTAGAAGAATAAGGGCATGATATTAGTAAGTTATAGTAATTCTCACCATTAACTTTGCAGAGAGGGCACCAGTGGGGGGAGAGGCTTCAATTAGGAATTTTTCCTTGCAGCTCACAAGTAAGTATAATTCTTTCCAGATAGATTTCCTAACACAAACCACCCATGAATACTAGCCGAAGTTCTAGAGTCCCAACCATTTGCCACAAGCCAATGGATACTATCACCTTTGCCCAGAACTTATCTCTTTCCAATGCAATCTTCACAACCATTTTCCCAACAAAGCCATGTTCCTCTCTTGGATATTCCAAAGGCCTAATCCTCCATGTTTCTTGCTTCTACTCACCATATGATGATCCTTCTCCTCCCCTGGCTCCCATAAGAAATCCCTTATCAGTTTCTCTAAACTTCTGCTTACCCCAACTGGAATCTTAATTCTGACTAGTAGACAGGTAGTTTGGTCAGAGTAAATCTGATCAGGGTGATTCTTCCTCCTAAAGACAAATAACTACTCTTCCACAAGGCCAACCTCTTTATGAACTGTTCTACCAAAGGCCTTTGGGACACAAAACAACCCAAAATACCTACACTCTCAATGATTTCCCTTTCCTCCAAATTCACCCCCACCATCACCACACGTGCTTTCTTTGCAAGGCAAGTTGTGAAATCATGTGTCACCTGCTTATCTCTTGTCCTTTCATAAAGGGTATTCAGGAAGCACTTTTAGGTTTTAGATGGTCACACCCATTAGACTTGGATACCTTTCTTTGACCAACTTTTTCTATCCATATAAGAAAAGAGGGAAAAAAAGTTGGAGACGTAATTGAGCAGCCATTCTATGGATAATGTGGGAAGAAAGGAATGCCAGAATTTTCTTGGACAACCTCAGAGAGGCAGTTATAGGAATGATCAAAACAGAGTTATCCACAAGGTTGTCAATGGGTCAGGCAGGTCCAACAGACCTGAATCAATATGTCTCCCAATTATAATTGGGTTGGGATGGGTTTTGATTGTTCCAAACCAATGAAGATCTTAACCAACTATATCTATAACCATGTATATGCATATTGTATATTACAAAGATACCCCCAGTCTAATACATATTTTTATATATTTTTCTCATGGTATACTTGTAATATTATGTGATGAGTGGTCAAACCTAGCTTATTTATTACAGGAGGATTGTCCGCCTCAAGCTTGATGATGATGATGATGATGATGCTTGTCATATTATCACATTATGATGTTCAAATGTCTCAATTTAACAAATATGTAGGTTTATTGTCAAGTTACAGGTTAAAAAGCATAGCTATCAATTATGACCCAATAGTCCTGATTGCAGACCCTAACGGTCTGCTTTGGAACAGATACTGCACATTTACTTAGTGGGTCATGACTGGGTATATACACTAACCCTGACTCAACCCAACCACTGCCTCCATCATCATCATCCAAAGCCAAGTCCCAAATATATGGGGTCAGCCACATGAATACTGTTCAGCCTGCCCCTAGTTCTTCTAGCCCTTCGACTTGTAACAGTTCACTTCTTACTGGTGCTGTAGATGGTCTTCTCTACATGTGCCCAAACCAACTTAGTCTGCTTTAACTCATTTTACCACCTATTGGAGCAACTCCTAGGTTTCTACAAATAAGTTTTGCATTCATGGTATAAACAGATACTGTACCATATATAAATGCTGTATATCTTTGCGTTCTTTTAACATCAATAAATTTTGAAGTTACTGATCCAAAAGAGAAAAATAAGGATTGAAGTGGGAAAAAGCTCAAAAGAAAGTGTTCTATTGTTTTTTATAAAAAGTATGTTAAAAACAACTATTGTTAGTGGCTAGCCTCAGTTAGTCCCCTCATTTTATGCCTTATCCAATCATAGGGAGGAGCCCATTTCTTCTTTTGTGGCCCCTTCTAACTCTAGTAATGGTGTTGTTTGGGACTTGGGGTTCTGAAGGGGTCTTCGGGAGTCTGAAATTACAAGTGTTATTGGCTTGCTTCAAAACCTTGAAGGGGTATGCTTGGATGATTCAAGAAGGGATAGGAGGATATGGACTTTGTCCCCTTCTGGTTCCTTCTCTTGTGCCTCTGTTTTTTCTTCCCTTATTCAGCCAAGAGATAGTCAAGGTTTGTCCTTTCCAGCAAGGTTTTAAAAACTGACCCGGAAACGGAACCGTTCTGGCCACCGGTTTCTGGGTCAGCGGTTCGACCGTCCAGGTCAAACGGTTCAGACGGTTTGAGTAATTTAACAATGATATGTCATCTTACCCATTAGATTGGAATATTAGGGTAAGATGCATATAAATATAAAGAGAAAATAGAGATGGAATGATAGGTATTTGAGAAGTTGTCAGCTGAAAGAGTTTAGAAGAAGAAGAAGAAGAAGAAGAAGAAGAAGAAGAAGAAGGAAGAGGAGGGCTTGAAGGCTGCAGCGGCGACGGCGGCGGTGACTTACAGCGGCGATGGCGGCAATAGCGGCGGTGATGGTGAAAAACGGGAGTAGATCTGAGATTTCTCTGTTCAGATCTCATTCTCTCTCTCTCTCTCATAGATCTGTCATCTAGAGTCTAAAGACTCTAAACTTCTTCCCAGATCTCTAAATGTGAGATCTCTCTCACTGTCTCACACATCTCTCAGTAGATCTCAGATCTGAGATGTTCTTCCCTTTTCATTTTGTTGTTACAAGTTAATAAACCGCAAACCGTTCTCCGGATTGAATTGTTCAATGGTCAAACCGTCCAGGTCAATGGTTCGTTGACTAATTCAATGGTTTTTTACCAGAGACCGTGTTTGGGGTAAAACGGAACTGGTCGCCTGAACGGTTTCCGGTCCAAACGGTCCGACCATTCGGGTCAACGACGGTTCGAAAACATTGCTTTCCAATGAAAGAGGTTTGGAGCAAACCTATTCTTCCGCATAGGGTGGGTGGTTTTTGCTGGCAAGTTTATTTAGAGAGAATTAATGCTTGTGAATTAATGCAAAGGAAAAGACCTAATTGGTGTCTTTCCCCTCATTGGTGTTCTCTCTGTAAGGTTAATGGTGAGAATTGCTTTCACTTACTAATCTCTTGACCTCTTTCTTTCAATTTGGGAATGGTTCTTTTCTTTGTTTGGGTGCAGGTGGAACCCTCCATCAAACGTACAAAGTCCGTTCGCCTCTACTTTCTTCAGTTGGCCAAAGAAGAGGGGCAGAATATTATGGAAATGCACAAGAGCGGCAGTTTGTTGGACAATTTGGGAAGAAAGGAATCACAAAATCTTTCTTGATAAAGAAAGAAGCAGAGACACTATTATTGAAGCCATTTTCACTAGAGTTGTCCATTGGGTGAAGACAATGGATCTCTTCAAGAATATTGTTGTGGATGATTTATTGAGAAAATGGAGGGAGGTGGCTGGTCCTTCTCCTCTTAGGGAGGTTACTAGGCCTATTCTCCCCCCCCCCCCATCTAGAGGCTCCATCAAGCTTAACTTTGATGGTAACAGTGAAGGTAATCCGAGTCCATCTGGAATCAGAGGAGCCTTCAGAGATGAGGGAGGAAAAATAATTACGATTTATTCTGGACTGATTGGAATTGGTGAGTCTTTGAGAGCAGAGATTATGTTTGTGGTGGAAGGTGTTTAAAGGGCTAGGGAGATGAATGTTAGTAAGCTTGTCATTGTAGGTGGCTCAATTGAGTGGCTCCAAGGAGAAGAGGAGGGATAGTGGCCCTGTATCTTTGAAAAAAAGAAAAGTATTGCGATTGCTTCAGAGGATGGAGGTGAACTTCAAATGGGTGAGAAGGGATGCCAATATACTTGCTGACACTCTTGCTAAACAAGGGGGTGGTAAGGGATAGTTTGTTTTGGGCTATTTTGTAGAAGCTTCTTTCTTTGGGGAGGGCTAAGAGAGTTTGTCTCTCCCCTTGTTGTTTTTGTAACTTTTTCCCCTTCCTAATTAATGAAATTGGTTCTGTTATTGATAAAAAAAAAGCCTCAGCAAGTCCCCCAACTGATTTTCTCTTGCATATTATCACCTCGGGGGACCAAACCCCAATACAAAAGATTTCTGTTTCCCCCTTGTTTTAGTAGTCCATCAGCTATGTTGTTTGGGATTCATTGTTGAATTGTTGTTTGATGAGAAGGTTCATATGTTTGTCTCAGATGGGTCATCTTGTTCAACAAATATCTTTAGTTTTTATATCCATATCCCATCTAACCTGATCTGGGTTCCAAAATATTGCAACAGAATTCTATCCATTACCAGATAAATAAAATAAAAAAGTCACTAACAAACTACAGATACATATCAATATAAATAATATGAATAAACACCAAATCAATCATGAAAAGAAAAATAAGTTAATCATAAACCACTGACTGCCCATTATATGAGCCACTGTGAAAGTCAATTCCTTGCATAAAGTACAGCATTCATAATATGATAATTACTTAAGAAAAATGTATTGGATCATATCTAGGTCCCAAGAACAGATGATCACCTTTAAATCCAGGTAAAGCCGGAAAATCTTCATTTTGGATGCTAAATTCTTGGCTTTGTTGGACGATAGGACTAACACCAATGTTTTGCTTTCGGAGTGAACCTGCAAATCTGTGGGTCAAATGATGTCCCAGCAGCAACATTAAGCACTTGGGAAAAAAATATCTAAATAGGATCAGGTTAGCTCTTCAATTACCCAATTGCCCTTGTGGCCCTCCAGCAGAATTTGGCCGTCCAGTCAACTGAGGGAAATCATTTATATCAAAAGGAGAATTTTCATTAGAGTTTACATCATTTAACATTCCCATTGAACTTAAACTATTCCCTCCTTGAACTTGGCTTTGAGACAATGGACCTCCAGCACCAGGATAAGAATTACCTAGCATAGAAATCACCTGCGGTGATGCTGAACACGGTACATGTTATTTTTTTTTTTTGATAGAGAACAAAGACTTTTATTAATAGATATTAATAAAGAAAGATACAAAAGGAGGGGTAAAAACTCTTAACTCCCAAGAAAAACACATTACATGTTATTTAAGTGGCAAACAAAAACAACACTTAGATGATGCCAAATACAGTATGCTTTATTTGGTCTAGCAGATGAACAAGGGCCAGTCTTGTTGACAGAGGCAATACATCTTCAATTCTGACCACATATAGATTTTTAGCCTAATTACGCATACATAGTATACGTATATCTGTAGACAAAAATACAAACTAAGCTTGAATACAAGGATCGCAAAGAACCAGGGTAATAATTTAATTAAAGGTGACAAACTAACTAAAAGAAAAGTCCAAAACTAAAATAGTAAGAAAGGCTAATTAAAATGCAGAAACTTGAACTGTAAAGACTGCATAAAACAAGCATCTACAGAAGTAGTATTTTAATCCCCCAAAAAATAACTGCATAGGAGAGAGATTAATCTTTTTTGATAGCTTCTGATACTGCACTGATTTCACATGACACAACAAACCTGAGCTATGAATAAAGAGGTTAACCAATAATTTGATGAGTTGCCCTATGCACTCTATGCACATGATAGTGTGATATGAATCAAACCAATATGTTCCAATGATGGCATCAACAAGGAAAGCCATTTCTCCATGTTCTAATATAGGGGAAGAGTAGGGCCCTGGTTCCGCTAGGATCACTATCATGGAGTAGTCTTCCTCTTTATTTTAAAGTCTTGTAGTTGGTGGAGGTTCTAAGTCAGCAGCCAGATTTTCTGTCAGGTGATATCTTATCACCTTCCTTGAGTATTCTTCTTTTTAGTTTAATGAAATTTTATTTTACTTTTCAAAAAAAACAAGTTCTAATACGGTTTAGGCAGATGATTAGGCAATAAAATCTAGTCAGTGGTCGCTTTGTATTTTATACATCTCTTTCCCTAGGTTTGTTAAAGAAAGTAAAGAAATGAAAGTGCAGTTTCTGGCATCAGACAGCATAAAACAAACTAAAATCATCAGAATGTCTGCAACCAAATGATGCTGAATAAGCAGGATATAGCATGCCTGGGATCAATGAAATGGAATGCCAACATAATGTCCAAGGAAAACAATGTGGTTTAAG
The DNA here is from genome assembly GCF_055504915.1 of Nelumbo nucifera. NCBI lineage: Eukaryota > Viridiplantae > Streptophyta > Magnoliopsida > Proteales > Nelumbonaceae > Nelumbo > Nelumbo nucifera. The sequence continues at coordinate 5,021,198 of NC_142650.1, forward strand.
AAGCAGAAAATGATAGGAATAGAAACAAAAACTAGACAACTTAACAAGCACACCTTGCATCAATGTGGGAAAGACAAAGGTGAGAAGTGGGAATAGCCACTTGATATGATGGAGTTTTTTATGGGAAAACATGCAGGTTGGTGGTTTACCATTTGGCAAGAGCAGACAGGTTTTCTACCAAGATAAGCAATAGAAACTTTAACACATTTACCAGTTTGCTACCATCTTCAAATTAACATGATAGACCTGGATAAAAAGAGAGAGGCGCACAAAGAAAGACCACTGAAACATTTTATAAGGCAAATTGAAATGACCATCTTGGAGCAGCCTAATCATACTCTTCATATGTTGGATAATGCATTTGTGAAATTGAACTTATTCTTCCAATTTATGGAATTTTGTTGTAGAAAATCACATAATTAGAGCTACCTGTGAGGTCTTTGTCAAGTAACCAAAACTCCTAACAGCACTGCAGAATAAGGCATTGAGGTTCTCCACCCCCACTCCTTGATATAATTTTTTTTTTAGTCGGAACCAGAAATGTTATTAATTTATGGAAAAAAAAAGATAAGATACATGTGCCAAGTAGGGGTGATCATGAAAAAATGAAAAACTGAACCAATGAGACCGAACCGAAAATTCTGGTTGACCAAACCAATCAGTTCGGTATTTCAAAAAACCAAAGGTACCAGTTCGGTTTCAGTTAACCAATATAAAAAACCAGCAGTAAATCGAATCGATCGGTATACATATATATATAATATATTATTTGTAATATAATATTTTATATTTATTATATATAATATTATGGACAATCAAAAAACCAAAAAACCTATGAACCGAACCGATGATTAACCAAACCGATCAACCGGTTAACTGATTGGCTTCAGTTCGATTTCGGTTACCGGTACTACTGGTTTGGTTTAGAAAAAAGGCCCACAGTTCAGTTAACCAAACTGTGAGTGCCCCTAGTGCCAAGCACCACTTTGGTTTAGCAACTAACCAATGCTATTTAAAAATTATCAAAGTGCATTGATTAGTTCACCAAAAATTGTGCTTATAAGATCTGCTCCTACTAGTGTAGCATGAAAAGTTGCCTGCTTTTTTTGTCATATTGCATAAATTACAAACAACTGCAAGCAATTAGCTAAAAAATCCCAAATATTGATTGTTATAACTGCCACCCAGTATTCCCGGACACATAAATAATAAAAACATATTAATATAACCTCCATCTAAATTTTTCTTTTGATAGATAATATAACCTCCATCTAAATTTTTCTTTTGATAGATAATATAACCTCCATCTAAATGGTTTGAAACTCTAGTAATTGCCTATGCATAGAGAAAAAAATAAAGAACCTGCACAAGGGAACAGTATTGAACATATTTTATTATAGTGATAACTAAAGTTACTGGATGCAAATTCCATCAACTAGATTTAAACAAGAAAACAAGAGAAGGGCAAAGGCTCCAGTTAAATAATAAGTGTTCTAACATCTCATGATGTTAAAGCAAGTACCTGGTTGAAGTACGCCACTCATTAATCTGTTGGGCCCTTGCACACCCAGACTTCCAGACCCACTATTAGCAGTTAAGTTTAGGCGTGAAGCAAGACCAGGCACAGACAAACCCCCACCAGAACTTATGCTCCTTCCGATGTTGCCCCCACCAACAATGTTTCCCATTGAGCTTGTAATCCGAGGACCCGCATTTCCCAAAATTGGAGATACTCCCAACCCTGGAACAGCACTCCGGTTACCAATTGCAGAAGATGTTGGGGGAATCCCAGGAATAGAAGCACCAACGCCATTCATGCTACTACTAAATACAGGGCTTCCAACAACACTTATACCTCCTCTATTTGTGACTCCTGAATGCCCATGAGATATCTGAAATATCAAAAGGATAACAAAACCAAAGTAAAGAACAATTCATAACATTACAACCAATATCAGTAGATTAAATGTTAAGCAGCATTGAAAAAAATCAATCAAAACACCTGAGAAAGAGCAACAGGAAGATTGTTTGATGCAAATCTTCCACTAGAAAGGCTTCCTGTGGGTTGCTGGACACCACTTGCAGGAACACCATTCATTGTTGAATTCCTTGATGTAAGTGATCCTGGCATGTTGGGAACATTGAAACTCCCATGAATGCTATGCAGCCCTTGTATGGTACCTACATGTATTGACAAAACACTTTTGCAATTATTCACCGCACAGTAAACCAGTGATAATTAAAAGGTTGAAACTTGAAACTTGAAAGACTAATCAAAATCCTCCCACCAGTGTGATGATAAACAGGAGATGCTGCAGCAGACTGAGCAGAAAAAGATGTTGCAAAAGATCGGCCTGTAGAGTCAGGAATATTTGAAGTGGACCCGTTGAGAGATTGCTGCAATCAGAAGTTTCACACATTTTACATGAATAGCTAAAAGATGCACTGTGAGGATATATAAGACTCTGGCAACAGGGAGCAGGGAAGACATAAAGAAGTTTTTTCTGTTATTACAGGAACAGAGTTTTCAAAGCAAGCATTTTAGATATTGATAAAAAAAAATCAAGCATCTTAGATACCAAAAGAGACACAAGCAATGAATGGCATAATTTGGAGACAGGCTAAGCTGCTAATGTGTCCAGCCATTTTGAAGAAAGCTAGAAGAGAATTGAGAAAATGAACATGTTATCATGCTTGTCAACCCAAGATTTTACCATTACACCAAGTAATGGTCCCTTGATAAATGATAACAAAGCAAAGAAGGATCAATCCTAACTGGGATTGGGAGCAAAGTTATTGAGGTGGCAATGCAAAATTGACTGACAGGGTACCACTTTATCACCTACAAACTTAGACAGGTTGCCTACCTAACTCCCAGTAGGCAGTGGCTTTTTGACAGATGGGGCTTATAATATATTAGGTATGAACATATGTTAGCATGTCCCATGTTTTTAATTTCTTCTTATTATTTTGTATTAAAAAAATACCAAAAGCAAGCTAAAAACCAAAAAATATTGCATCTAAGACGCATAATATAAATAGTTTTGTAAGAAAAATATCACTTTTAACTATATGTTTCCATATTCCATATACAATATAATCAATTATTCATCAAGGTATAAACACATAGCTAAAATCATGAATCCATGCAAATAAGCAAAGCAATAGCACATTAAATCTAAGCAACGGATTAATGCAGCAAGAATCCCAACAAACAAGTAATAAACAGCATACTGATAATATAAATAGTCTAATTTGCCCTTTTCCTCTCATATGGAAGTGTTAACATGTATACAAAAGAAAAGGTGATATAAAGGCACTACATAGGAGAAGAAAAAAGTAATCTAGGTGTTACTTAGGGGGTGTTCTGTAGTGTGGATGAGAAATTGGTGGGTGTGGACTAGTCCACACCACACCCTGTGGCAGGGACCAATCCACACCACACCGCACTCCACAGCTGTTCTGAACTGTGGATAGACTATGTGGATTGGACCTCCACACCACACTTTTTGATTCCATGTATCTCATATACATTTTATTAATGATCTACATAGTCGATCATAAATGTCTACTTTTTGCATATTATATGATAAATATATTGAAAAAAGGCATTGATAAATTCATATTAATCAACAAATATTAATTTTAATAAAATGGTAGTAAAATAATAAAAAATAATTTAAATATTTAAAAATATTATTTTGTTGATAAAACTTCAAAATAATAATATTTAAATAAATTAAAAAAAAAGAGTGAAAAGGAGCACCATCAGGCTTGTGCTAGAATTAACATTAAAATTATTTTTTTTTGAAAGAAGTTATCTGATTTCATTAAAGGAAAAAGGGGTACACAAGAAGGTGTACAAATACAAAACAGGGGCCAGACCCCTGAGAATTACACAGGAGGAAAATTATCACAGTACAAGGTCTCCAAAATGACTCCTAATTTTGCTAGATCATCTGCAATGGCATTTAGCTCCCTTGGGATCCAATATAGAGAAACGTTCGTATGAGCCAATAGGTCCCTTGCCTCTGTTAAGAAGTGACTAAGTCTCCAAGGTCCAGTCTCTTGTTGTCCTAATCATCTTATAGTATTTGCTAAGTCACCTTTGATGGAGAAGTTCTGAATACCCAGTTTGCTGACTAAGCGAATCCCTGTGAGAGCTGCCAACACTTCTGCCTTTGTGGAGTCAACTATCCCAATCGGTCCACTGTATACCCAGCAAGTGAGACCATTTTCATCTCTTAGGATTCCCCCTATGCCGGCTGCTCCAGGGTTACTAAAAGCACTACCATCAAAGCTTAGAGTCCAAATTCCTTCCCTTCTTAAAGAGGGAACTCTGGGGGGGGGGCGGAGATGGGATAGAGGGGGAGGAGACCAGAAAGTTGTACACATTTCTGTTAAGGTCGTTAACATTGTTTCCTGTGAACTCCTCTAAGCTGGAAGCCCACAAATTGCACTGATAGGAGATGTGGTTGATCAGCTCACATTTGTTTCCTTTGATTTTATTTTATTTTCAAACAGTCGGTTGTTCCTTTCCTCTCAAATTCCCCAGAGTACCACATGAAGCACTATCAGCCAGTAAGTCTCACCTCTCTTACTCAGGCCGCTTCCTTGCCACTGAGAATCAGATCCTGAAGGTGCTTAGGAGCCACCCAACTATAGCCAACTAGCTGTAGGAAGAAGTTCCAGATGTTGCTGGCAACCTGGTAGTGTATGAAGAGGTGGTCAGTTGTCTCACCCTCACGGAGGCAGAGGATACAGGCGTGAGGGGAGATAAAAAGCCTTCCAAGGTTTTTCTTCTGCAACAGCTCACTGTACTCTATGCAGACAAGCCTCCCAAACAAAGAAACTCACTCTGGAGGGACAAACTTGCACCAGATTGTGATGCAAATAGCTCACAAGTGTTATTTTTCTTCTGCAATAGCTCACAAGTGTTTACTCTATGCAGATGTACTGTATTTTGAGACTCACAAAAATATACCCCTCCCATTTGGAGGTTGTGAAGCCTTGATTAATGCCTTTTAAAATGCTGCTTCAGAACAGAGCACTCTGAGCATGTTGGAATTTGGAAATGCCAAATAATTCATGTGATGCTTGCTTTAAGACAGTGATATTACATCTTACAAACAAAAGAATATCCAATTTTGCTCAGCTGCACAAAAAAACATAAAACTACACTCTGTTGCATGCTGCACCTGTTCATCTAATAACAAGGATTCAAATAACCTCAAAAATCACATTACGCACTGGAAAGACAATATTAGGATAACAACCGGACACATCTTTTTTTCCTTGTTGAAAAAGGGATCAAACTTCAATTTTTCATAAGATATAAGTCCTCTCACAAATACACTTGCTAACCAAAAAAAATCATAAATAATATTAAATTATGAAGCTTGGCATGCATGAACCAATTTTCCATTATTCATCCAAAACAAAGGAATTCCTTAATGACCTTACCACAAGATGTATACTATACTTGTATCATAAAATGTGTACAGGATACTGTAAAGATGGGAAAATACATTAATTAACCCAGACATTGCAGAAAAATCAAAAGGAATTGCAGTAAATCATCCCTCGCCAAGCACAAGCCCTTCTTCGCCCTTGTTGTTGCCACTAAAGGTTTTCAGCTGGGAAAATCTTTTTCTCTGCCAATGACAGAATGTAAATCAAGATTAATCAAAAGCCCTAAACTTGGGGCAGAAGTTTCCAATGGAACACATATTAATAAAAAAATATTTAATAAAAGAAAATGTAGTTCCATTTACACACCCAATGGCCCCATTGTATTTGTATGTCCAATTACACTAGAAGAACAGTATATACAAAAAAGAACTTAATAGAAATTCAGAATAAGAGGTAATATTTTGTGTACTGGCCTCTGAAAATTCATGATCAAAAGCCTCATTGAGCATTTCTTAATTAGGCATTTCAACTTTAATTCTTTCGTTCTTATCCTATGCCTGAATTTGGTATCAAATCGTCACTAGTTTTTTACATGAACTGAGCATTCACGATTCATATACCCACCTATTTCACTTCCTTATATGGCAATATGAGATTTCTTTCACTAATGAGTATGAATCCCCTCTGGAACCATTAAGGCTTGGCTAAACCTAATATACTAGGGCCCTGGGCCTCTATCCAAGTTGTCTTCCTGCTAAGTTGTAGATACAGCTATAATGTGAAAGATCAACATGTTCCTTGAGCAGCAAAATCTGTTGAGGCAAACAGGTGACTAATTGCAAGTAATTTCCCCATTTTGCTACCACAAATTGTATAAAAGTTCAATGGAACACCCGTAAGTCATGTATATGGCCATATGCAGATAGTATGAAACATGGTATCCGTTTGATAAAAAGGGGAAACAGAAACTTTCCCTTCACTCTGACATCTTTACTGGTGACAACAACTATAATTCTCCAAGGAGTAGACTAAGAAAATAGAGAGGAGTATAAACTAGTTGGAATGACAACACTCTACGGTGTAAAATAGCAAGTATCGGGGGAAGACTGTCTGTGCAAAAGGAGCACATGAGAGGACTGTCCTGCCTGCTACCCAAACTCTTCTAAAATTCTTGTATAAGGATAGACTTGGTTTTGTTAACTCTGGACAATCAAATTACATTTATACTACAGAAGTAGATAGTTTAAGCTCAACACATAGAGAAGAAACAATGCTAAGCGGTATGGCGATAAACTTACATAAAAGTTTTATCTATCGGCTACCAAACTACATTCATTGTTCCTCCCCCACCGCCCCCCAACTCCCGGAAAATAATAATAACAATAACAATAATATCTAAAAAAGAACATATATACCGTTTATAGTAAGCATGAACAAGAACAACCTTCTTGAACCAAAAAAGAAGAATGGAAAATCTCTAAATACAGTGCGATAATTTCCATGAAATCTCGGGGTAGGGAGGGGGCCTCAAATCTATGAAATCTCGCAAAAACCCCAATTACGAGTCGATGGATATTGGTACAGAGATAAACTGATGACAGTAAAATCGGGATGAACAGCACTAAAATGCGGTGAGATGATGAGATGATAGAGATCGGTACCTAAGTTGCAGCAGGCAACTGAGGGATCTTAGTTTCAGAGTGAAAGAAAAGGTTGGCTCGGTTTCTGCCCCAAAACGTGAGAAGACGGAGAAAAGGAGCGCCACAAAGAAATTAGAGAGCTTTATCGAGGGAGGGTTTTCAGTTTTCACGGACAAGTTCAACCTTGACGGTCCACCGATGGCCGCACTTCAGGGTCAAAAATGTATTCTCGCATCAACGGGTTGCTGCAAGCTGCTCTTCGTGCTTCATGGACTATGTGGACTATGAATGTGATCAAATGGGTCGGATATAAAACAATAATGGATCGAATCGAATTTATAACCCAAACCCGCGTTTTAAATTATAAAAAATCCTTACGCCTTCCATACAATTTGTACAATATGTACAATACAAATACATACAAAATAATATAAATATAAGATTTTGTGCTTTATATATTTGTATTTATACTCCTTTCATGAAAGTGAATGATTGCTGGTGATTATCTTATTAATGAAGTGAATGATTCCAATACTAAATATGTAAAAATTTATCCTTATGCATTAAATTTGATTTCCAACATTTAATCTTACTAAATTGATAATTAATAATCACGATATAAACAATAACATTTCTAATCAATTAGATTGTCACTATAAAGGAGTGGAGAAATTCAGGTCCCACGACCTAGAGTGAGAAAAAGCTATCCTCCCAATCAAGACCTTTGCTTGCCAAGCCTGGTTCCCTTCTTTGAGAGTATGCAAGTAGGATACCCTTGTTGGGAGATTGCTGGCGATTTAAAGGCAGTCTTCTAAAGCGAACAACACGTCCACAGAACATTCCAACACCCTTGTAGACATTTTAATTGTTAGGAGCGAGTCACCTTTGATGATGATTGATGTGTAGTTCCCCTACTTATGGAATTTTTGGTTCTGTTTTCATCTAAGAACCTTATCCACTAGCTGTCTAGGTCTCAGTTTGGATCAGTCATTTGGTGTTGTAATTCTTGGTCCAATAGGCCCTAACATTGGATTACCACTGGGCATTTCGCTATCATATGATCTCTATCTTCTTCTTGTATGCAAAAGGTGTAGTTGGGTCTAGAGGGTTTTCTTTGTTGGTAACTTGTTTAAGATCATTAGCCAAAGGAAGAATTTAATTTTTTTTTTCCGAAGGGAGGAGACCCTTACATGCTTTTATTAGACTTATCTTTTATGGGCTCAAGGTTTGGTTTGGTCATATTAAGTTATAAGCCAATTAAGGCGGTGTTTGGCATCAATGTCGTTGCTCCATAAAACAGTGTCATGTTGGAAAAATCGGTGCTCCAAAATACAGTAACATGTTTGGAATTATTTTTTTCATAAAAAACGGTGCTCTAAACCATGCATTGGAATTTGAAAAGGCATGGTTTGAGGAAATGCCGAATTCGACATTTTTTCAATTTAGAACTCATTGCTACCAACGATGACATGATGTGACAGTAACGTGGACTTTCTATAATGGGTACCGGTGCTGAAAACAGATATAAAGCATTGGTACCAAACAGAATGTGCTGTTGTTGCCTTAGGAAATGTTCTACCAATTCCAACCCACACATACATAGCACAGTTTTCTCAAAAAACGATGTCGTATATGCAGAATTGATGCCAAACATTTACTTAATAGTAAGAGAGCCATTGGTGTCCGAGCCCCAAACTAGATCATCTTCATTGTCACTCAGGAGATGAATGGCTTTAGTTTTTGGGATGAATTCATGGGGAATATTCTCATCTAATTTCCTTCGATCCCAAATTTTGTTTGGCTATTAATTAGATCCTCAACCTTGAGCTCCATGTTTATCTAGTTACCACTATTTGAGCCTATTATATCTATTAGAGGTTTATCTTTCGAGTCCAGATTTCCTACAAACTTTTCCTACCCACTCTCTACCCGTCATGAATTGGAGAGTGAGTAGGAAATCCCGAGTGCTATCTTTCGGCCAATTATCCTTCCATACATTGCACTTCCACTTGATTGGTTATCATTTTTATGACACTAATTGTTTGGTTATAAGTTGATTTTGGCATCATGTGTCTTTTTTTTTCCTTTGGAATAATAACAGGACTTTCATTCATTTCAGTTTCCAATATTAGAAGATACAATGGCTTCCAAAAAATCTAGACAAATCGGCCTAGAGACTATAGAATTACAACCAATGGCCATTCTAGAGACTTTATGGGCAGCTATAATTGCTTGCCACTTAACATGAGAAACTGAAAAAGAATATAAGCGAGATAACAAATTCCTACAATAAGCAATAACGATCGGTTGATACAGCACGGTAGAGAAGAATTCACCAACAAGAGTTCAATAATTTGTTTAGCATCGCCCTTAAAAGCTACTGAGTTCAATTGCAAGTCGGTTGTAAACTTAACACCATGCAAAAAAACGGGATTTACTACTCACTTTTTCTACCCGCCGTGAATTGCAGCCATACATCTCTATTATGGGTTGAGAGATGTGTGGCTGCAATTCACGACAAATAGAGAATGGATAGGAAAAGTGAGTAGGAAATCTGGGTTTCATGGAAAAAGGCCCAGGCTTTCCACCCCAATAGGCGAATCACAAGGGAGGGAAACAACAAGAGAATATGCATGACTCCCATTATGATCCCATTAACAATAGCACCACTCGCCTTATTATCTCTCATTGCCCCATCAATATTAGTCTTCAACCAATCCACGTGAGGTTTTGACCACATGGATTGTGGTGTGCTTCCAGCATCAAGAGCTGCAACCATCATCTTTGTCAATGTAAGATTAATATGATGGAAGTACTATAAGAAGAATTCTCCAAGAGCCATACCCTTCTTAATAATGAATGATTGGTTAAGATTTTTTTTTGCTCAAAAACATTCTCATTACGGGAACGTCAAATAGTCTATTTGACCTATGGGTGAATATGCAAGCATATGTTTCATTCTTATTTGAGTAATAGCAATGAGGTCTCCAATATCATGCTAAGAATGGCTAGTATTATTTCCAAAAGAAGATGGGAATCGTTTGATGAGAAATAAAAAATTCGAGTGGATGAAGCTAAAGCAACTGCTTTTGGAGTAACAAAAAGAAAAGCAATGACTAAAGCGGGGGAGTCACAGTTGAAATGGGGATTTCTCACTTATTTCTCTCATTCAAAACTGTGAATGAGACTTTCATCTCACACAGCTCCTAAGTGATCAAAGAAAAAGAACTCATCTTCTTTTTTGGGTTATCTTCCCCGTGTATGTATAAGACTAAATCTATATATATAAAAGACTGAATCCATTTGATTTCTAAAAAGGATTACTAATCCTTTTTCGAGGGATCCTTCATCAATTGTTGTAAATGAATGTTTTTTTTTTTTTTTCAATCTTTTTGACCTTGGTTCCATAGGAGCAAGCCAAAAAGATTGAGAAATAGAACCATCTGATTTGATATATTTTCAATAGCTATGGGATAATCATCTTAGGGTGATCCATGCTCCTATTACACTCCTGGTCTTTGAAGGATGAGAACCAACTATGTAGCATCTCCATCAAGAATTCAAGTATTGTATACATCATTAGTCTGATCCTTTCCTACCCGTAATAACGAACTTGCAAAATGGATCTATTTATCACAAAGAGAAACATTGTTTCTAACCCTCCTTCACCTTAATTGTTATTTGAACAAAAATATCATGATAAACTTTTGGTAAAAATTATGTCTTGGTCTGAGTGGGATAGCATTTCTCTTCCGCATGTCTACAGAGTTTTGAAAAATCCAAACATTTTAGAGATAGATATAGAGGTAGAAAATTTTCAAATGAGTCACGTTCCTCCATATATGTTAGGAGCCCATTAATGAAAAGGGGTTTGGGAAAGCTTGAACTCAATTCCTAAAGTGATGAATATAAGCACAATTGAAATTCCTAGTTATACATTTGTGTATTGATAAGAACCAGTCACTATTTCTTGAAGCTCAATCTCTTCCCTAGATGAACCATATAGCCAGGAAACCATGAATCAGAACAGAAGAGCTTTCCCCACCCATGAGTAAATATTTTATAGCAGCCTCATCAGATCGTACATCTCTCTTAGTATATATAGATAATACGTAGGAGTTTAAAATAAAACATTTTGGAACTACAAAGATAGTTATTAAATCGTTAGCAATGCATAAAAAAGTCCTCCTAGAGTACTTATTAATATGAATAATAGAAACTCTATTATAACCATTTTTGTACATTCAATGTAGTACACAAATAGTGAAATATAGAGAGTTGGACATAGTAAAATAAGAAACTGAAAGATTTCACTGAAATTGTTCATGTGGAAATTTCGTAAAAAGCCAATCATATAGATTCTCCTCCCCATTGGAATAATAGGGCCATTATGCTCATTAATAAACTTGTTAAAGAGATGAAATATAACCAAGGTATGTCTTTTTTATCTAATTCATATCACTTGACTACATGAAACACATATTAATTAAGATACTTAAAAGACATTATTACTCATGGAATCTTAAGCTCTATATGTTTCTTAGAGCCAATATTATCTCTTAAACAATCCATCGTATCTTGGTCTAGTATTGAGTTGGAGTATAACAGCTTGGTGTCTACATCTGTTGACTTCAAATGGGTCATCATACTTATTGGAACTTGGGTTTTCTCATGTTTCTCGGCCTACTCTATAGAGTGTGATAATTTGGGAGTAACATTTATTACTAAACATAGATTTCATGTATGCACCAAATATATTGTCCTTGACTGCATTTTGCTAGAGAGAAGGTTGTTGAAATGTCTCTCTTAATTAGTGCATATGGTTCACTTGATGGCTGATATTTTACATAACCCATTTCCAACAATCGGTTTTCCATTTAGGGGGCATTTTTTTTTTAGATTTTGAGAGGGGGGAAAGTTGGTCAATAAGATTTTGGTTCCCACTGACCAAGAATCCCATGTTCATTTTTTAGATTAATGTTGGGACCAGAAAAAGTTTATTTTCCTGCGTATCATTTACTTGGGTAAGTGATACCTATCTCGTAGGTGGGTAAATAAATTTTCCACTAGAAAGTTGCTAACACTTGAATGAGACAAAAATATCCCTTTTAATAATGGATTTTTATGACTAAAATGGTCATTATCTTATTTACCTGAAAAATAAAAGAATATGGGTAAATGCACTTACTTGGGTAAATGTTTTCTAGGAAAAACTTACCTAGGTAATTGCATTTACCCGAACAAGTAACTTACCAAAAAACGAAGAAGGCCTTAATGTCACAAGCTAATAGTTTGGGAGTTCCTTGTCAAATGCAAAGCAATTCTCGCTCATAGTAGTAGCAAAACTAGACCTGATGAAAGGGTTGACTAGTAATTACAAGCTAGTAGGTGGGATTCTCTTTTTATTTCATTTTCCATGTAACTTTGATCTATAAAGGAATGGAATATAATTTGGAGTATAAATCTCCTCTCATTGGGTTTAGCCCCCATTTGGGAGTGCTTATTGGATACGTGATTATGAGTGTTTGGTGAAAAAGCACTTGTTTCAAATAGGGGTAGTATAGGTATTTTTAAAATAATGGCAGACCAAGATGGGCCAAAAAAGAAATAAACACTTAAAAATTGGGCTCTTGAATAAGTGCTTATTTTCAGGAATAAGCATTTATTCAAGCTTATTTTCCAAATACAAACAAGTGATTATTGGTGTAGTCCCAGCCCAAAATAAAGTGCTTATTTGAATTAGCATGCCCAGATATGGGCTTATACTGTATATCTACATACAATTACAAATTATGCTTGATTATAAAAACCAAACAAATAACAAAGAGTCGCAATGATGTAGGAATCCATGCATAGTCATGCATGAGTCTTCTAATATAGTAATTGTTAAAGTGGCTTTGTTGTTTAGGCCTTGTATTAACTGGGCACAGGTTTCAATTATGTCCAATACCCTCGTCAGGCATAACCATTTTGGGCAAACTATTAGCTTGTGACATTAAGGCCTTGTTAGTTTTTTGGTAAGTTACTTGTTCGGGTAAATGCAATTACCTAGGTAAGTTTTTCCTAGAAAACATTTACCCAAGTAAGTGCATTTACCCATATTCTTTTATTTTTCAGGTAAATAAGGTAATGACCAAAATTCAGAGTGAGTTTTGCTACTCCTCATTTGTCCTGAGGAGATATGATCGAGCAACATACTGGTTAGAAGATAAGACCAATACCAAACAATTTCACATCTTGACAAGTCCATCAATATTTCAACTTAAAGTTGCTAATTACCTGTAGTCATTCCTGCTACAGCAGCGGCCTTTCTCTTGTGGTGCAAGATAGCCAGAACTCCTACAATCACCCAGAAAATGACGACAGCTGGGATTGTGGCCCCAAGAATTACCGGTAGTTTACTCTTCTTGCTGCTGCCTGAGCTCCCAGTAGAGGTGTCGATGCCGGAAGTCTGACATGACCGGCCGGAGACACACAAGTCCTTATTGCCTGACACACTACAGGGTTAAAGAAAACAATTAAAAACCCAATATAGTCTCTTGAATTTTGGTAATTTATTTTGGGAAGAGTTGAATTAATCTTGATAAAGCTAGGGTCACTTACACCAACTTTAATTTGCTATTCTTAGACAATGAAGAAGGTATGGACCCACTGAATTCATTATCTGCCAAGTTACTTCAAGAGGAAAAAGGGGCACACGGTTAGTTTAATTTTTGACATAAATTAATACAAAGAACACTTGGCCCCGTTTGGTTCACAGGAATTGGGGTTTGGAATCGGAATGACTGTTTGGTTGAGTGGAATTGGAATCTCATTCCCATTCCATCTGGAATGGTATTCCCCGATTTGAGGGATTGGCTATTCCCTGCCCCTCCTTGGGAATGAAATTCTATTCGTGCTGATTTTAATTTCCATTCTCATTCATGTCTGAACCAAATAGGAATGGACCATTCCGATTTCAACTACTACCAAACGGACCCTTAATTGTAATGGTCTCCCCAGGATAAAAGGAATTAGAAAGAGAAACTCACAGCTCTTTGAGGTTGGGGAAGGTCCCTAGGAAAGCAGGGATTTCTCCAGTCAAGCTGTTGTTGTGCAAATCTCTGTGATAGATGAGAAACGATAAAGCGGTTCAGAACATGATATCCAAAACGTTTGTGTTTTTGTACTTGCTGGTGCTTCTTATCCATTTTCACTTACATGGTTACTAGTGCATCCATGGAACTGAAATCTGGAAGAAACCCGATCAGATCAAAACTACCGAGATTCCTGGTGATTCCAGATAAATCATTAAATCAGTAAAAATGCAGATAATTCTTTGACCTTTGAAGAACAATACTTTTTTTCCCTGTTACACGACTTTACGTGAAGAAACCCAATTTGATCCAGAACCAGAAGTCATGTTTATAGAAGTCTAGGACCAAGAAGAGGAGGCTGCTGCTTACAGTGCTGTTATGCGAGGCCTGTCATCAGAGCTACAAGTAACCCAGTCCCAGCTAAACGTTGCAGGAAGACAAGGATCACTGCTCCACCCCTGGAGTACGTCAAATTGAGTTTGCAACTGGGCCAATCCTTCCACTGGATAAGAATTGAAACTGCAGGTTAGTAAAGCCATGACGCTGTAGGGTCAAAGTCTGTAGCTATGAGTTGAATTTGAAGATCGATAAGAGTCTCACCATCTTTGCTATTGGTTCCATCAGTCAGTGGATCGCTAATTTGAAAGACCTCCATGGCATTTATCAGTGGAGGAAGTGTGGAGTCGGAAGTGGGTACCAAAGAAACCGAAGTGTTTGAAGAAGCAGTTATATTGCCGATGAATATCTCAGTGACACTCTCCAAAGGAGGAATTATGGGGGTAGATATAGGCGTGTTGTCTATGTAAACCCGGAAGGACCTTTTCTGCGTAGAATCCAGCTGAGACACCTCGGAAAAGTACCAGTTTATGTAGGTGGGGACTTGAGCATTTGGAAGGTTTGTGCCTAAGATAATGGAGAAAGATGCGTTTGCATCTGTAGCTGCAGTCTGTAACACAGCTTTTGGAGGTTCATCTGCAGCATCGGTGGTGGCAATGAATATTGCTTCATTCGTAACATTATTCAAACCAGTAGCAAGCTTGGCTGGAACCCAAATACGATCGTATAAGTCATCTGGAGAGCTACCAACAGACATCAGAACGATTTCTCACTTTCAGCATGCCTAAGAGGATAAATCAAAGCCTAATTTGAATCGACGTACATTTAATTTGGTCTGCACTTAATTACCTTATGATATCGGTGGCTCCATAAGCAGTTCTCCCTCTCAAGAACAAGGCATGATTTGAATTGACGTGACTGTACATTTCTGAACCCAACTCCCTAACTTCAAGTGCCGATATGAAGGGAAACTGATTGGGCTGGGTCTGAGCCAGACACACACTTATGGTATCCCCCTTGGGAACATATATTGCTTCGTAATAAATCGGGTTAATGCTGCTCGCCGTCGTCAACACGGTGGCCCAGAGGTTGCCGTCCAAATGGAGATCGAAGGTCGGAGGGGAGGATTTCTTGTCGTAGTTTCCATAGTAGAAGCTTGCGCGCACAAGATGCCTTTTTCCATTAGCACTCCCGAACGAGTAGCAGTTCTTCTTGCGAGCCGTGAACACCCTCAGAGTGGTCATCTCCTTGGAGACAGAAGCAGCAGCAGTCGTTTGCACGGTTTGGCTCTCGCCGGTCTGAATGTAGAGATCGTCGCTGCTCCAGGTGATCCCGTTGTCATCCACGTAACTATCCGTAGAACCGCAGTCTATGCTTACAAACACTGCAAGTTGGATTTGGATATATAACGTGGGAAAGCTGTGAGTGCTCGATCATAAACCATTCATGCATATACGTACAGAAATTTAACTGATAAACAAGAAAAACAAGTATTGGATCTGGATGCAATTAACGCTCACCTTGTGCCGATACAGATATAGCTAACATGGTTAGAAGTAATAAGATGAAGAGATGGTGAGCCTTAGCCATGGCAGCAGTAATGAAACTCTTGAAAGAAGGAACAAAGAGAGGAGAGTAGCAGCTAGCAGGGATTTTGAATTTGCTCCGCTCCATTTTTGAATCAAGACTATCGAGGAGAGGAATTACAACCCATTTTATAGGTTGTTTTGAACTATGAACTGTGATTTGCGCTGGAGATATAGAGCATTGTTGACAGGATGTTCATGTGCTTTGCTAATTTTTGTTTTATTTTTGGTTGACTTTGACTTTATTAATTATTTTCTATTTGTATCATTCGTTCATGGAATGGGAGTCCTAGCTTGCTTAGATTGGTATATTTTGACAAGAACAGTAGTGAGATCCTTTACTAGGAAGCCTAGTATAGGAGTACAAGAACAAAATATAGAGACAATTTTTCAAAGAGAATAATGAGAGTTCCGACTGAAATCTTTCATGGTAAACGAACACATGGGCCATGGGCTGGGCCCACCTTCACTTGAAGGTCTCGAACAGGTCAACAGGGATGTAGCGTTCAAGGAAGATATTGGATGTGGGTCCCAAGGGAAGCAGCGTCAGAGATGAGAATACACATGAATGGCCAAGCCAATTGGTCAACAACTCAACATTTTTTGGGGAGGGAGAATTAAGGCCCGTTTGGTTCGCGGGAATAAGGGTCTCGAATTGGAATGGGATGGGTTATTCTGATTTCAATTTGGTTGGGTAGAATGGGAATCCTCCCATTTGAGAGAATGGCCATTTCATCTATTTTTCTTGGAAATGAAATCCTATTCCTCTTAATTTCAATTTTCATTTATATTCCTGTCTAAACTAAAAAATTTCGATTCCAATTGCAAACCAAACGGACCCTAATGTGCAACTATGCTACCCAAGATGTGTTTGCTCTTCACAAACTCTGCATTAATATGACAAAAGGTGTCCATGTAGGGCGGCTTTGGGGCATTTGGCTTGATTCGTTTACGCGTGGTATTTTAGTCAAAATCAACGGCTTGTAAGTGGTAGTGCTGTAATGGAGAGTTGACTTTCATGGGTGTTGACCTATCAACCTAATCATAAGCTCATAACATTTGCGTGTTAATGGATAAGCTCCAGCATGTTAAACCCATCTTTGTTCCGCCATTTTCGACTTTTGGGTCCCTGTTGGGGGAATATAATGCAACTACACCATAATAGGGCCCACGCAATTCTGGGCCGGGGCCCAAAAGGATCTTTCTCCCTGTTGGGGGAATACATGGAAGTTGGAAATATAAATTACTGGGCACTTACGAAGCATATGTGTCATAAAGATAAAAATGTAAGTTAATAATACGTTAATAATAGATAAATGAAGGGTCTTACGATTGGAATATCAAAACCTCTCTCTCATGAATTAATTTTGATGAATACCAGTTGATTGATTGTAACTTTTATGATACCCGTGGGTTGATTATAAGTTTTTCAGGTATCATACTCAAGTCTATCCATTTAAGCCGTACAAGGAGGTTGGATCAAAAGATCTGGTAATGTGGCAAACATCTGCCTTCAACACCGTGGATATGGTATATCATGATTCAACATGAATGACCATCATTGTTCATTGGACTTCTCAATAAACAATATCAGTTTTTATTATTTTTTAATCACATGGTTTTTAATTCCAAAAAAAAGCCCAAGAAGGATGGACATAATTTTATGTGATAGGGTGTATCGGCTAAAACTGACAGTCAGTTTGTCAAACGAATAGGGGGTTCCCATTTCCCAATAAACAATCCTCTCCAGATCAGTGCGGAGAATATCCTCTACTGGCCCAAAAATGATTTTATGCCAATTCATATAGTATGCTCCAAACACATGGGATGGGACTCTTTTGATCCCATTCCAAATTTATTTAAGTATTGACATGTTAACAAAAATAGTTCAAAAGGGCAAAATTCTTAAACATACCCTGAGCTTTAACCTGGATTTTGGGTTAGTTAGCACTGAATCAGAAAGCTGTTTGGTCTTCATTGGAAATCTAATTTGCTCCGTTCTTGGGTTAGCATTGAACACTGAAAAGCTGGATTTGAGTTTTGGGTCCTCTTTAGGAATATTATACATCTAAACCATAATAGAGCCCATGCAATTCTAGGCTGGGCCCCGAAAAGGTTCTCGCGTATTTTACACCTTATCCATCTATCCATCCATGGAATAAGCTTTGTCACTTCAATCCAGTAATTCGACGCATGTTTTTGCGATCCAACACGGCATTTCCCACCTTCTACTGTATGATTTATGAAGAGTATTAAAAAAATCGATACAGTTAATGCATAAATCTATGATACTGAAAGGTATGATACCGTAAGAATTTTGACCAAACACCCCTAATTTTTGTTATGCTGCCAGAAGATATCATATATAAACAACTTTGACCAATCCACCCCCAATACCCCCTGATTGACTACCACCTTGTAGATTTATAAGGTTTTTTTTTTTTAATATATCATAATCGAACCCTTGAATTCTTTGTTCACAAAGAATTTGGGTGATTTTTCAAGAAATTAGGAAATAAATTTATGTGATAGGCTGTCCCAGCTAACAGCCAAAACTGATTATCAGTTTGTCACATGAATAGGATATTCCGAATTCTCTCCAGCCTGGTGAGGAAAGGATCCTCCACCTGCCCAATGACATCATGCCAACTCACTCGTTCAGTATACACTAGACCTGTTTATGGGCTGGGACGGGCCGGGTTCGGGTAGGGCTTTGTATATATATCAACACTTCAACAGAATACATTCAGCCCCGAGCCGGAGCCCAACCCGACCACCGGGCCTAAGTCTTGAGTCTGACCAAAAAATTGAAAATATAATTTTTTTATTCAATAAAAAAGTGTTTTATTCATATTAAAAACCTTCAAAACTCAAAAATAATAAACATCTCACTATTACTTGGAAAAAAAAGAGAAGAACAAATAAAAAATATTATATATATTTTTATCAAATAAAATATATTTTTTATTATTTAATATATAGTATCAAGTCGGGTTTGGGCTCGGCTGGGCTTTTTTGGGAAAGCCCGAGCCTGGCCCAAAATAAATCGGGCCCGGTGCTTTAGGCCCGAGCTCAAGCTGACGGGCCTAAAATTATGACCAAGCCCGACTTAATAACAGGCTGGGCCAGACCAGCCCATTGGGCTACCTGGCCCATGAACAGGTCTAGTATACACCAAACCAATGCTTTCAAACCACCGTTGATTTGGACGGTCGGGCCGTTCAGCCTGAAAAACCATCCAAGAAACTGGTTTTGTTTTACCCTAAATCCGGTCCTTGGCCAAAAATCATTGAATTGATCAACGACTTGTTGATTCGGGTGTTCAAATCGTCGATCCATTCGACCAGTTCAATGGTTTTTGGTCGTTTTTATTTTAATTATTATTTTTTATTTTTTAATTTTTGTTAGAACGGGTCATCGGTTCGAACTGGATGGTCGAATCATTGACCCAAAAATCAATAACCAAAATGGTTCTGGTTTAGGTCATTTTTTAAAACATTGCACCAAACACATGGCACTCTCTTGAGCCCACCCTCATTGAGTATTAACATGTTAAAAAAATGTTATTGACCGATTCAACAGTTTTTGGCTGGGCACTGGATTTGGGGTAAAATAGAACTAGTTGCCTAGACGATTTTAGGGCCAAATGGTCCAACTGTCCAGATCAACGGTGATTCAAAAACCAACCTAAATAGTACCGGTGATATCCTTTGTTTGATGGCATAAAAAAAAAAACAGTTTCAGTACCATGTGTTTCCAGCATCATAGATTTTTCCTTCTTTTCTTCTGCACATCTTGTATTGAACCCACATCTCTACCATCTTGATAATCCACTAGGTTGGGTAATAAGATATGGGAAACTCGGCATAGCTTTGTTCAAGCCAAATGCTACTTTCTAAAGATTGTCGACTTCTGCTTTCATCTTCCCATCGGATTGGCCTAAGTTAGCCTTTACATTGCTTCAGGCTGAGGCCTTCGAGCCAAGCCCATTCCAATTTTGACAAAAACCTAATCCAAGCCCATCAAACATCCAAGTTGCATCCTAAGCATATGATACCCATTGGGTCTCATTTAACAATTTGCCAACGACGGAAAATCAGGAATTTCTCGGTGATAACTGCCTAAAATGAACTTCCCTAAAACCACTCCTGTTTTCTTTTCTTCTCCATCTCCTCTCTCAAAGCAGTCAATGAGATGGAAAACAAAAACCGCACTCCTCACAGTTCATCGATTTGGCTCCTGGCTTCGCTTTGCCCACTCTCTCTCTCTCTCATGGAAACCTCCAAACCCCCACCGCCATTGTGACCTTCAAGTAATGAAATCGCGTTCATCTCAGGATTCTCATCATCTGTGTTTTCGAACCTTCAGGGAGGTCGATGTTCAGATCCTGAGATTTTCAGTTTGGCATATGGAACTCTTTCTTTGTTAGCCGAGGAAAGACGCAACAGTACTGCATAGTGCCCTTAATTGATAATTTTACAAAAAGCTTATCTTATTTTAATTATTATATGAAAATTATTATTTTAATTGATATTAAAGGCAAAAAATTGCCATTATCGACTAGAAGCCCTAATTACTCATAAAAAGGAGAAAAGACCCTTTGATTTAGTTTTTAGAATAATTAAAAAGGATATTCAAATATTGTAACGAAATGGATTAGATTTTTGACTAAGAAAATAAACTGTGATTGGTTTGAATCACTTCGGATTCGATGTTAGTTGGAATCAAAATCCAGTCCAACGATAGCTTTAAATTGACAGCTTAATTGTAACATTGTATCAATGAAGGTAGACCCCACTCCTCTGGGCCTTGCTAATAGTTGTTGGTGATGTCAGAGAGATTTGTGTATCACTTGAAGGAAAAGCATTATGGATTTCTTAATTCTGTGGGTCCGTTTAGTTCGCATGAATAAGAGTCTAGAATGGTTCATTCCATTCTAATTATTTGGTCGGATGGAATCAAA
Source organism: Nelumbo nucifera (assembly GCF_055504915.1). NCBI lineage: Eukaryota > Viridiplantae > Streptophyta > Magnoliopsida > Proteales > Nelumbonaceae > Nelumbo > Nelumbo nucifera. The sequence continues at coordinate 5,042,211 of NC_142650.1, forward strand.
ATTCCATTCCCATTATTGTTAGAATGGCATTCCTCGAAGAAATAGCCCTAATTTCAACTGATTTCAATTTTTATTTTAGTTCTTGTTTGAACCAATCAAATTATGGAAATAGGCCATTCTAATATCGATTCAAACAAATTTGATTCTAATTCTCATTCTGACTATTAATTAAACGGACCCTAAAAATCATTTCTGTCCCAAATCCCAATTGAAACATGATGTTTGGCTGGCATGGACAACTTTTGTGATTGAAGAGAATACAGCAACCCTTCAGTCCACTAGAGGCTAGAATACGTGTCTGTTGTCTCAATTTGTTTTGTTTGTTACTGGATTATTTGCGATGCCCGTGATCATCCCATCTGCTTGCTTTCATTGTGGGTCCATTATTCTGTGGTTTCAACTTTGAAAATAAAATCTGCTTGGTTTAGATTACCAAAAAAAAAGGTTTGGTTTAGTGTGGCCTAGGCAGAATTAACTATTTAAGCTAAGCAATAGCCAACTCATGTATTACAATTTACAAATAAGGCGCAAATTGATTTTTATTGAAAATCCACCTGGCATTGTGTCAAGCTTTTGATAGCCAAAGACGTTTCAAATTTCATGTGGGCCAATTTTTTATCCACAATTAGTAAACTAGAAAAAGATGAGCTGGCCTTGTAAATAAGGATTGAAATATTTGTTGATATGACTGATACTAGCTTTTTTTATTTTATTTTATAATCATTAAGACCCTCCAATAAAGTATTTTTAAAATTTTAAATCTTTAAAAATATTTTTTATCCATGTACCTATATTTTTTTGAAGGCACCATGTACCCATGTACCCATACCCATTGATACAAATGTGATAATCGGGTATAATATATCAATATTTTAAGTTTTACTTGCAAACATTAACATGTCAGCGCTCCAAATAGCAAAAGAAGTTGATCTGCAATTATTTTTGTTATTTGTCGTTGTGGAATAATTTTATTTTGAATTTTGAAAATAATCATGCAGCAAGAAAAGATGGGAAAATAAACAACATTAGACATCAGACCATACTATTTTTCGAGAGAAAAAACATCGAGCACAGAGAGACCGGTGATGTTTGGTTTCATGGACGTTTATTAAAAACACACTGCTACATTAATGTCACAAAGGCATTAGCGTTTATTGCATTTGAAACTATTGTTTGGTTTTATCTTTTATCGAATAAATAACTAAAAACTGAAATGTATTGATTTTTGTGAATAGGGCATGGAAAACGTCATATTCTCGTTTCTCCCAATGCCCCAATATTTTTTGAAATGAAATTATCATGTGACACACTTTTATGTGGTGTTGATCTGAGGTAGAAGGCAAAAAATAATTAAAATAATACTCAACCAAACAACAAAAACAAGAAAAACATTTAAAGTAAAATACAAATAACGTTTATAAATGACTATCTATAAACGTCTGTAGAACCAAATATATACTATAACATATGAGACGTTTGCAAATGGTACAATGAGTTAAATAACACCCAAAAGGAGGGACAACACCTCAATAGAGATCGATCCCATTAAGCGAGACTCCCTAAATAGCAGAAAATGAAACCAACCTCAGATGAACATGGAGTTTAGGAAAAGGGATACTGCCAAAGGCTCAACCCCAAACGGCCCAACCCTTGGCAGACCAAAGCCCAATTTTTCAAATCATACATAGGAATAATAATAGCATATGATCTTTGATCTTGTCAACATACTTATTCACTGCTAATAATTTATAACAGATAATTGCCTTGATTTTGATGTAGGCCATAAAAATTAAATTTGATTATTTTTTATATCATTTACTTATATTTTTACCTTTATATAGATGGATGTAGGGGCATCAATTGGACTGGATTTGGTCCAATTCAAACTTTAGACTGCCAATTTAGGGGTGTTCATGGGTCGGGTTGGGTCGGTTTTTTGAGATTTTTCCAACCGACCCGACCTGGTTGGGTTAGCTAAGGTGGGAACCGAAATCGACCCACTGACAGGCCAAACCGACCTTGTCGGTTTCGCTTTTGCTCCTGTACAAAGCCAAATAAAATCTGAATTAGTTGATAATTTGATATTCAAGAGTCCAAGATAAATCTAAATTTAATTCAGGTAAAGAATAAAATCAATAAATTCTTCATGTAAAAACAAGTGTCAATAATGGGCCTTCTAGAGTAAAAAACTAGATAAATTTAAGTAGGTAAATCAATCAAATAAAAATTTAGAAACCTTATAAATTCTAATCTAGGTAAAAAACTAAAAAAGGACACCTAATTGAATTCTAATTGTAATTGCCTAATGAACCTTCTGGAGTTCTAGTTCTAGTAGAAGTCTAAAAGTAGAAGATTATTAGGAATTAAGAAACTACTCAAACTAGGAAATAGGAACTACCAAACTAGTAGAATACTAGTTCGGTTCGGGTCGGGTTGGTTTCGGTTTTCACGCAAGAAAACCAAAACCAACCCGAGATTTCGGTTTATGTATGTGCCCAACCCGAAACCGACCGGTACGGATGAAAACCCGCCCAACTCGGGTTGAGTCGGTCCGGGTTGGTCGGGTTGGGCATTCTTATGAACAGCCCTAGTCCAATCTGTTCAAATTTATTTTAATTTAGATTGGTTCCAATCCAAATCTGATCCATTGACACTTATCTTGTACCAATGGACCATAAATTGATTCAGTCCAACTCAATCCAATTCAATAAATACTTTGGACCACTAAGTCTGAACAAGTCCAAGTCTTGTTAATCTGTCCAATCCGTCTAAATTGATTTTGGTTTAGAACTTTAGAAGGATCTCATCCATTGGTAGTTCTAGACAGACGTATACCCACACTACTATGATATAAAATTTCATCTTTCATGCTAAAAAAAAGTAGCCAATACGCCAAGTGATGCTAGGCCTCGAAGACAATATCATTGCGCATCTTTTCTGGTTGGCCAATCGCCACAAATAAAGAAATAAGACTTAATTTTCTACTTCAACAAATCAATGCAAGTTTAGCTTGAACAATTAAGCAAACAAAAAAAGTTCATTCTCGTCATTCAACACCCACCAGGCCAAAGTCGCAGCAAAGTCTTGCAATCCTCCAATACAACACAGCCCCAACCTCCACTCCACCATGTATATTGTAATTTGGGTATCGTTGTCAATGGGTCTTGTCTGGTCTGGGTTAGGATAGACCCAAAGAGTAAAAGTGCAAAACTAGTTCCGAACCAGACCCCATAGAGTTTCTGTTCAGAAGACTAATAGGTCTGACCCTATAAGACAAAGTAATTGTTTTGCATTTAGTTTTGTAAGATCATGCTAATTTGATCCCCCAGATTTATTGGATTTAAATATCTCACATTCTTTCCGATGTTTTCAATTGGACAAACAGTGAATTTGTACGATGATATTATTCCCAATTCCAATGGCAGCAGACCAGGCACCTCCATTCTTCTCCCTCTCCTGCCCCGCCTGTTACGATTGTCGTATCCAGAGTCAAAAGAAAAGTCAAATTCAAGCACAGAACATAAGAGAAGATCAAGAGAGTAACCTTCATCCCACCTTCCTTAGTAGTTAGTACCACTAACCTAGCTACTAATTGTCTCTGCTGCCTGCACTCACCACTGTCCCCAGACCCCACACGTATTCTCTGCTGCAAGTTTGGTTTTGCGCGTTTATGCGTTTGGTTGGCGCCTCCGCCTACACTCATCTTCATCAACTCATCAACTCCTTTGTTTCAGCTTTCTTCCTTCTTTCCTTCCTCCAATTTAGGGAAAAAAATATAATTCAAGACAGTCAAACAATGTATCATATATATGTATGATACAGGTTACATCATGACGATGTCATTTTCCAAATGCCAGCTCCCCAACAGCGTTAACTTTGGCTTGGTATACTGCCTGCTACACTGCACACGGCCTTTTGTTTCTTTCTTTTCGAATCCTGAATCCTGATCGTTGACAGGACAGTCTCCATCGGTCCAAATACATATTGATTCAATCATCTCCTGTTAACGGTTCACCCTCACCCACTAGTGATTTCAATCCTACGGTTTATACTCCTCTTCATAGAAGACTTGCCATTTCTTCAAGCTCAAACCCACTCTCAGAAGAATTTGTGTGCCATTGATTTAGATATTTTTGAAGTGGGAATGTGGGATTCTCTATGCCCCTTCAAAGTTGAAACTTGAAAAGCAATAAGCATTCAGATTTCAGACTCGAACAAAACATTTGAGATGAGCTGCCTGCGTTGCCTTCCAAGTTTCAATGGTGATGCGGAGCATGGGAAGGTAGAGAGCGGTGTATTAATCCGCACTTGTCGCTCTTAGATAGAGACATTTGTAAAGTTCCCAATTATTCTATTCGAAAAGTAAGGCCTGTCTCTCCTCCATTCATGGCGATACTGTGGTAAAACTATTGTCTCTTTCCTCCCCTCACAAGTAACAACAACCTCTCCGTTTCACTTTCATTTTCTTTCTTCCTTTCTTCTTAGTTTTTTCTCTTCTATCTTCTGGCTTATTTAAGTTTCTTTCATTTTCTCACCACTGCAAGGACACACCAGATTAAAAAAAAAAAAAAAAAAAACTCTGTTCCGTTCTCCTTTTTTTTAATTCTTTTTTCATAGTGAGAAGGTTAGCTCTCCAAACTTAGCTGGATTCCTGATTTCTGTCCGTTCCAATTTCATCCATCAACCCATCTTTCTTTCTTTTATTTTATTTTATTTTATTTTATTTTATTTTATTTTATTTTATTTTACTCTTTTAGCTTCGTAATCTAGCAGTCGACATATATAACCCAGTTTCGATATTGAGCACAGGATGCTTTGGCCAATATATCACTGCAAACATTGTTCTCCTTTTTGTTTCTTATTCTAACTGAATAGCTTGAGGATTCATAAAAGGAAGAAACAGGTCCGTCTTCCCGTTTAGGTTGGTGATGGAGAATCTGCCACTCTCTCTGTGGGAGTTCAAACGATTACAAAGGTGCCATCTTTCTCAATTTTCTATGTCATAAAAAGGTCTTCAATTTCAGTTCGGTTTGTGGTTATGAAGTTGTGTTGCAGCTCTTTTGAACCCTAGAATTGAGTTTGCTGAAATCGATTTGTATATCTTTCTTTTTATTCCTCTCTCTCTCTCTCTCTCTCTCTCTGTTTTCATGATGAATGTTGGAGAAGTTAAATTGTTTATCTGGGTTTCATCCCTGTTGTCTTTGGCATGTATTTCTGTTGGATTTACTCCTGTGGACAATTACCTCATAGACTGTGGATCATCCACCAATACATCGGTGGGAAATCGTGTCTATGTGTCCGACATCTCCAATCCCCGATTCCTTTCGACCTCCAGGAACATTTTTGCCAACAACACCGCTTCCTCCACCACCAGTTCGCCTCTGTATCAAACAGCTCGAATCCTCGATGGGTCCTCTAAGTACAGCTTTCCAATCCAAAAGCAAGGAAGGCATTGGATTCGACTATATTTCTTCCCGTTTGTCTACCAAAGCTACAACATGAGCATGGCAAGCTTCTCTGTTTCAACTCAAGATTTCGTCCTCCTCAGCAATTTTCAAATACAGAATGGTTCTCTAATGAAAGAGTATTCTGTGAACATTACTTCAGACAGGCTCACCCTCACTTTCACTCCTTCAGATAATTCGTTCGCCTTCTTAAATGCTTTAGAAGTTGTTTCAGTCCCCGACGATCTCATTGTTGATGATGCCGTTCAAGTTAAGAGTTCGACGGGTTATCAAGGTCTGTTAACACAGGCTTTAGAGACGGTTTGGAGGGTGAACATGGGTGACCTAGCTGTCTCCCCTCTGAACGATACTCTAGGTCGAACATGGATTCCCGATCAAGATTTTTTACTGAACAAGAATTTGGCCGTGGCGGTGTCGAATATTCCGGCCGTCAATTATGTGAATGGCGGGACCTCTCGGGACATTGCTCCTACTGCTGTCTATGGCACCTGCAAAGCGATGAACTCGTCGGCCGATCCCAACAGCAATTTCAATGTGACATGGAAATTTAATGTCGAACCTGATTTCCAGTACCTCATTCGCTTTCACTTCTGCGATATAGTGAGTAAAGCTGCTCACCAGCTCGTCTTCAATGTATTTATTAACTCCTTACTAATTGTACAGGCTCTGGAACTCTCCGATAAAACATTTAACGTCCTGGGTGCTCCAGTTTTTATGGACTTCGTTCTGGGGTTAAGTTCCGATAGCAAGATCGTGGTCAGTATTGGTCCTAATACGGTGGGTGGAGCTCCCCCAAATGGCATTTTGAATGGGCTGGAGATTATGAAGATGAACAATTCCATGGGAAGCCTTGATGGGGATGTCTCTGCAACCACTTTCACACCATCGAGTTCGCACAAGAAGATGGGCTTGGTGGTGGGTGCCGCCCTTGGGGTGTTCTTTGCATTGGCAGTTGTAGTTCTGTTCTTCTTGTGCAGGAGACGCCGACTGGCACAGCATCATGGTTCAAAGACGTGGATTCCATTACCCATCAATAGAAGAGGTAACTCCCACAGCATGGGGAGCAAGTTCTCTAATGGAACTGCAACGAGCATCGCCCCAAACCTTGGATACCGCTTTCCTTTTGGGGCGCTGCAGGAGGCCACGAACAATTTTGTCGAGAGTTGGGTTATTGGGGTCGGTGGGTTTGGCAAGGTGTACAAGGGAGTTTTAGGAGATGGCACCAAGGTTGCAGTGAAAAGGGGTAATCCCCATTCCCAGCAGGGTCTTGCAGAGTTCTGGACTGAAATCGAGATGTTATCTCAGTTCCGCCACCGCCATCTGGTGGCGCTGATTGGGTACTGTGATGAGAGGAAAGAAATGATCTTAGTTTATGAGTATATGGAGAATGGGACCCTGAAAGGTCATCTTTATGGCTCAAATCTACCAAGCTTGAGTTGGAAACAGAGGCTTGAGATATGCATTGGAGCAGCCAAGGGACTACATTACCTTCATACCGGTTCTGTGAAGGCAATTATCCACCGAGATGTCAAGTCTGCTAACATATTACTGGATGAGAATCTCATGGCCAAAGTTGCAGACTTTGGGCTTTCCAAGACAGGACCCGAGATCGACAAGACCCATGTCAGTACTGCTGTGAAAGGGAGTTTTGGGTATCTTGATCCCGAATATTTCAGGAGACAACAACTGACGGAGAAGTCAGATGTGTACTCATTTGGGGTAGTTTTGTTTGAAGTCATCTGTGCAAGACCTGTCATCGATCCATCCCTTCCAAGGGAGATGGTGAACTTGGCCGAGTGGGCGATGATTCATCAGAGGAGAGGGCAATTGGAGCAAATCATAGACCCTAACCTTGTGGGTAAGATAAGGTCTGCTTCTCTGAGGAAATTTGGAGAGACTGCCGAGAAATGCCTGGCCGAGTATGGCGTTGATCGGCCCACAATCGGGGATGTGCTATGGAACCTGGAGTACGCACTTCAGCTTCAGGAAGCAAATGAAACTGATGAAGACAGTATTAATCAGATTGGTGAGGTGTCGCCGCTAGTTATCAATGTGAATCCGGTGGAGAACAGTGTTACAACTGAGAGGTTGGGAGGGTCGACATTGGGTGATCTATCGGGTGTCTCCATGAGTAGGGTTTTCTCTCAGCTGGTGAAATCCGAAGGGAGGTGATCCAACACATGCAGCTCTAGCCAAGGATTATCAAAAGGGGCATTCTATCTATATTCTATTGTGCAGTAGTAGTGCTCTTTCTTTTGTACAGGGTGAGGGTTCGAGTAATTTGTTTCACTTCATATAAACAATACATCCATCTCCATCTAGTTGAGTGTATTCTTGTTGTAATTGTAATCAGTAGATTCAGTTATTGAGCCATTATAGAATATTTGTGTTTTCAATCCAAGGAATGAGATTCAATCTTTTTCTAATTTGTCAACAAACAAGTAACAACAATCCAGGCTGCAAAGGGACAGGGGACTCGTATTTATCCATCTAGCACTCTAGCAGTGGTGGTCATAGGCTCATAGCCAGCCTTTTTTTTTTTTTTGTACCACTAGGACTCAGTCAACTAACTAAGCAACTAGTGAGAATTGGACAGAGTCGGTCCAAGCCTCCAACTATTCTATATCACCTTGGCTGCAACCTGCAATTGCATATAAAAATGACCTGTCAGGTATCAGAAGTTGCAAATTTGCATTCTATTGGGGAAAAAGAAGAGAAAGGAAACAAATACAGGAGTAAACCAATTAACACAGTCTCCTACATATTATGGGCCTGGGTTTATGGCTTCATGGAAGATATTAGATATCTGGGTGGGGAGGACTGCTTTACGGTATAACTCTGCAAACAGGGCTATATTACAGTCATGTGGTTAATTAGGAGTGAGACCCAAGAGCCAAAAGGTCTCAATCAAGCTCTTGATGTCGTGTAGAAGATGAAAACTCAGGGCGATAGAGCAATTTTAATGGGCGCCATCTATTCTTCATGGCAATAATTGATAACTCGAGTAGAATGAGAAACCGTTACTCTCTTCTTCTTGTCGTCTTTTCTTTGCAGGGGTTCAGAAATATATATACAAACATCTCCTAATTATACATAGATTCTGGTTCTACCTCTCCTAGTTACATACAATTTACGCTGAGAGTTATCCCTGAATTCAAGGGATATCCCCTAGTTTTACAGCTCACGCCAATACTCCCCCTCACGTTGGTGCGTACAGATCTTGGACGCCCAACTTGCCAAGTGAGTTGTAGAAGTTTTTACTGGATACAGCCTTTGTAAGTATATCTGCCAGCTGGTCTTCAGATTTGACAAAGGGAAATCGAATGGTTTTGTCTTCGATATTTTGTTTGATGAAATGTCGGTCCACCTCCACATGCTTTGTTCGATCGTGTTGGACGAGATTCTGAGATGTCAATGGCAGCCTTGTTGTTGCAGAATAGGTCCATTGCAGAGGTTGGGGGAAAACCAATTTTAGTCATCAGTCTTCTCAATCAGAGTAGCTCGCACAGCCCTTTAGCCATTCCTCGAAACTCAACTTCAGCACTTGATAGGGCCACGACCTTCTGTTTCTTACTCCTCCATGTAACCAGATTTCCTCCGACGAATGTAAAGTACCCTTAGGTGGATTTTCTATCTGAGACATTTCTGGCCCAGTCTGCATCTGTGTACCCTTCTATCTTCAGATGATCATTTTTTGAGAACATGAGTCCTTTTCCGGGTGAGGACTTCAAGTATCGAAGAATCCGCATTACAGCATTCATGTGATCTTCGCTTGGGCAGTGCATGAACTGACTCACTACGCTGACGGCGTAGGCGATGTTTGGGCGAGTATGGGAAAGGTAAATGAGTTTACCCACCAGCCTTTGGTATCTCTCCTTATTGGTAGGTACTTGGTCTGGGTACTCTCCAAGTCTATGGTTCTGAACGATAGGCGTGTCTGCTGGTTTGCACTCCAACTGTCCTACTTCGGAGAGTAAGTCCAAGGTGTACTTCCGTTGGGATAGAAATACGCCTCCCTTTGATCTAGCAACTTCAATCCCTAGAAAGTACTTTAGCCCACCTAAGTTCTTCATCTCGAACTTGGATGCCAATTGCTTTTACAGTGTTGCTATTTCTCCCGAATCATTCCCTGTGATAATCATGTCATCCACGTATATTATTAGGGTTGTCACCTTTCCTCGTTGGTGCTTTAAGAATAGTGTATGATCTGAATTGCTTTGCTGGAAGCCATATTTTTTCATCGCAAGACTGAACCTCCCAAACCATGCCCGTGGAGATTGCTTTAGTCCATATAGTGCTCGTTGTAGCTTACACACAACTTGGTTCTTAGAGTTCGTTGTATAACCAGGTGAGATGTCCATGTATACCTCCTCTTCAAGATCACCATGGAGGAAGGCATTCTTCACATCGAACTGGTGTAGTGGCCAATCAAGATTTGCGGCAAGAGATAATAAGACTCTGATCGTATTCAGCTTGGCTACTGGGGAGAAAGTCTCTTGATAATCTACACCCTGTGTCTGGGTATATCCTTTTGTGACCAACCTTGCTTTGTATCTCTCAACTGCCCCGTCTGCATTGTATTTGACGGAAAATACCCATTTACACCCTACTGGTCTTTTCCCTTCAGGCAGGATGACTAGAGTCCATGTCTTGTCCTTCAGTAGTGCCTCCATCTCTTCTTGTATGGCTTGAGTCCATTTTGGGTTTGTCAAAGCTTCTTGGACACTGGTGGGAATATGATTAGAGGACAATTCTTGCACAAATGATTTTAGAGGTTTGGTGAGTCTTTTCGTTGATACATAGTTGGCAATTGGATACTTTGTCCTCCTATCCTCAACATCTGGAGAATATCTGTTTGGCGGTTTGCCACGATTATGCCTGAAAGGTAAGGTGTAGCCAACCAAAGTATCGTTAGAGCTTGAAGGAGTGGTAGGGGAGGTTACCTCAGGGATGCTTTCACATGCTTCTGGGATATCCTCAGGAGGTGGGCTTTCCGGTACTGGCGAAGTTGGGGTCTCTACTTCTTCTGCTGGTAGAGGTGATGCCGACGTTGAGGTTTTTGTAGATACTTCTAGTGTAGTCTCTGTAGGTGCCTTACTGGTTGCTTCATGGACCACCATTTCCGTTGAAGCACTCGTATTCGGCCAATCGGGTAAAAACCAGTTCTGTTCTTCACTTTGACTCTCCCCCTGAAAAGAAGAATTGGTTGTAGGTCGAGAGTAGATGGTTTCAGATTCCAGAAAGGTGACATCCATGGTAACATAGGTACGGTGGGTGACTGGGTCATAACATCGGTACCCTTTCTGCTGTAGCGCATACCCCAAGAATATACATCGAGCTGCCCGTGGATCCAGTTTTGTACGTTGATTTGGATGTAAATGCACAAACACCACACAGCCAAAAACTCGAGGTGGAATCATCAAAACAGAGGGCAATGAGACATGAGATGAAAGAGCTTGTAATGGTGTTTTAAACTACAAGACCCGTGAGGGCATTCGGTTAAGGAGGTGCACGGTGGTAGCAACAACATCAGCCCAATATCGGTTAGGTACATGTGCTCCAAGTAACAAGGCGCGGGCAGTTTCGAGTATGTGCCGGATCTTCCTTTCTGCAGTGCCATTCTGCTGTGGAGTTTGGGGGCATGAAGTCTCATGAAGTAATCCGAAAATAATCTTGGAACCGTTGATTCATGTATTCCCCGCCGTTATCAGACCGGAGTACCTGAATATGTGATTTGAACTGAGTCTTCACCATTATATGGAAGGATTGAAAGACAGTCAGCACTTCATCTTTGTGTTTCAGTAGATATAACCATGTCATGCGAGTGCAATCATCAACAAAGATTACAAACCATCGGAATCCAGAGACTGTAGTCACCGGGGATGGCCCCCACACGTCCGAGTGAATCAAAGCAAATGGAACTTGACTTTTATTCATACTTAAGGGATAGATTGTTCTATGACTCTTAGCTAGGATGCAAGTGTTACATTGAAAAACATGCGGCTGTATATCTGAAAATAACTCTGGAAATAAATGTCTCCTATAACTGAATGATAGATGTCCTAACCGGCGATGCCAAATCCAAATCTGTTGTTCCTTGGCATTCCCTTGATGATGTGTATGATGCGCTTGACCCGTGCTAAGATCATCCATGTAGTAGAGCCCCCCTCGCCTAATACCACGCCCAATTATCTCCTTGGTGAGAATATCCTGAAGAAGACAGAAAGTGGGATAAATGAGCACAACACAATTCAGATAAGAGGAGATTTGACTAACAGATAGTAATTTGTGGGAGAGCGAGGGAACGAGCAAGGTGTTTTTCAAGGATATAGCAGGTGACAAGGTCACAGTGCCTGCTCCTGTGACTTGAGAAATTGCCCCATTGGCATTAGCAATTGTAGTCCGCCTTGGTGGTGAAGTCTTTGAAAAATCAGTAGCATCATAGGTCATGTGGTTAGTGGCTCCTGAGTCAAGTATCCATGCCTTGTTGTCAATGGTCTTGTTGGGAAGATTGTTACCTGAATCCGAGAGGTGAACTTCTCCCTGTGGTGCGAATGAGGGTTGAAATTCTGTTGTAACTGTTGCAGCCTTACCACTTGTTTCAGCCTTGTCTTGGCGTTTCCGAGCTTGGAGTTCATGCCACCAGTCAGGATAGCCATGTAGCTTGAAGCAGTTCTCCCAGGTATGCTTTGAGTTGCCACAATGAGAGCATTTAGTACCACCAAAAGATGCTCAAGATTTAGAGGTCTTACCAGATTTTTCGCTGCTTGCAGGCAGAGAGCTCGTTGAAGAGGGCGTAGGTTGCCCAGTCTTAACACCTTTAGAGGTCAATACTGCTCCTGGAGTTTCAATATGGTTGCCGGTTATCATGACCCTCTATCGGATAGCTTCTCTTCAAACATGTGCGTAAGCCTGTTCAATAGTGGGAAATGGGTGCATTTGGAGTACATTTGCCCGAATCTTGTCTAGTTTGTCATCAAGACCATCTAGGAAGATATACACTCTCTCCTCTTGAAGGAGAGTATTGTACCGTTGAATATCTACCACACACTCCATCGGATTCGGACGGCGAAAATCAATTTCTCTCCACAATCCTTGGAGATCATTATAGTACTTTTCAAGAGACCCTCCAGACTGGCGCAAGCGGGTCACACGGCGCCGGAGATCATATACTTGCGAGGTATCACTGCCATCAGAGTACGTGGTAGCCACAGAATCCCACACCATCTTTGCTGTAGGGAATCAAATAAAGCTACCAATCAAGGATACGTCCATGGAGTTAATTAACCAACCTTTGACAATAGCGTTGTCAGTGCGCCACCTTCGAAAGGTTGGGTCAGTTTGTGGAGGCTGAGGAAGTTTTCCATTAATATATCCCAGTTTGTCTCTGCCAGATATATACTTCTCAACAACTTGGGACCAAAGGGCATAGTTGGTGCCATCCAACTTGATACCGATCTGAGCAGCAGAGGTTTCTGTAGTTGAGATCGGTCTGTGCAGGAGTTCAGTCATTCTGGTGGTCAATTCAGTGAGAGTAGGATTAGGCCGTTGTTCTCCAAACGGATCTGAGGTTTTCGAATCAGACATGATTATCAGCGGGTTGTAGCGGTAGTAGCACCGTCGACCACGATGGGGCGACGAGATTGCAGCAGAGCACCTGTCGGTCTTGCGACGACAGTAATAGTAGCCAACTACCCAGGGTCCGCAGTGAGGTTGATAGTTCTGGATAGATCCACTGCCGGAGTTGCAGTGGTAATGGCAGCGGATAGAGCCACCGCTAGACTTGCAGCGGTAATGGCAGCGGTCACCTCCCGGTGACTAAGATTTCGCGACGACCAGGATTTGCAGCGGTGATAGCGGTGGTCCCCTCCTGGCGACCAAGTTTTTGCAGTGATCAGAACCTGCGGCGGTGATAGCAGTGGCCACCTCCCGGCGATCGAGTTTTCGCAGCGATCACGACCTGCAGCGGAGATAGTAGCGGTCGCCTCCTGGCGATCGAGTTTTTGCAGCGATCACGACCTGCGGTGGTGATAGCAGTGGTCACCTCTGACGACCAAGTTTTCGCAGCGATCAGAACCTACGGCGGTGATAGCAGTGGTCACCTCCCGGCGACCGAGTTTTCGCAGCGATCACGACCTGCAGTGGAGATAGCAGCGACCGAGTTTTCGCAGCGATCACGACCTGCGGCGGTGATAGAAGTGGTCACCTCCGGCAACCAAGTTTTCGCAGCGATCAGAGATTTGCAGCGGATGGAGCTTCTGTCGGCGACCAAGATTTCGCGGCGATCATATCGTCGAGTTTATCATAGATCGGTATGCTCTGATACCATGATAACTCGAGTAGAATGAGAAACTGTTCCTCTCTTCTTCTTATCGTCTTTCCTTTGCAGGGATTCAGAAATATATATACAAACATCTCCTAATTATACATAGATTCTGATTCTACCTCTCCTAGTTACATACAGCTCACGCCAATAATAATGAATCTTGACGAGCGCCACCTGTTCTAATCTGTGTGAGGCTGAGTTCATGTAATCGGTTTCCTGCACATGAAAAAGTCGGTGGTTCAGTCAAGAACATCAAGTATCTTTTTAACTGTGCAACTTGACACTTGGGTCTCTGAGAACGAAGAGTGAAGAGAGAGACAATTCTCAAGTGCCCTTAATTTAATGGCTACTAAACAAAACCAGAGGGGGGGCCTCCATGTGAAGTGTGGAGGTAACAGGTTGACTACAGATCCCAGCGTAAAAGGGAGGAATGTCTCGAGTCTTATCTCTTGACTCTTATGTGTTGGGATGCTGCATTTCCAACCAAACCCAACTGCAACCCGACCGGGTCCATTCCTTCAATTGTGCACATTACACAATGCCGCATAATAAATATGTGAGGGGTCAGGTGGCATGTACCACACATGCCAACAAGCAGGTGTCTACAAAGTCGTAATTTGCAAAAGTGAAGCATGTTTGGACGATGAAGACATCCCATCTCGGCCATTGAAGAATCTCTAGGTAACAGAGACTAAGAGTGTTCTCATCTGATGTTACACAATACATACACATGGGTCATGCAATTACAAGCATCTACAACAATGAAAACAACAAACAATCCCCTCTTTTAATCAACCCTACTGAACCCATCCTTTCGGAGAGAAAGAGAGAGAAGACAGGACAGGGCGCTCTCTCTGTGTGTCTCCACATATTCTCCAAAAAAGGGCACATGTATACACGCGATTCCCTCGACACTAGCACATGTGTTTGCCCCTGTTTCTTGCCTTGTATGTTAGTCTTTATAGTCTTCAATGCTTTTCCTCTCTGTTTACAATTTACCCCCACCAAAAACTTGAAAAAAAAAAACAGAGAATCATATTTTTCTTTGGTAAGATTTGAGATAAGAGCAACGAGAGACGTAAGCCCCATATCTTCAATTGGTGGTTTAATTGCAACAACCGGCCATGGACCATGTTTTTCCAAGGCAGACGACACATAACCAAGCCCTAAAATTAGGTAGAGACTTCATCAACTCCTCCTCATCTCTTAAGTCTTAACAATCACTCAATCCATACAAGTGACAACTCCCCGTAATTAATTTCCTATCAATCCACTTATACAATCACTTTCTCTTTCCACATCCACACACGGCACTACCACTTGATAATTAGTAATCATCTGAAACGCATTTACTGTTTTAAAATCCGGCCTCGAATTTCAACCATTTTCCCTCCAGGCCGGCTCCAGCTCAATGGATTAATCCCAACCGGGATAGTGACTAGACCACTGCTCCGACTGAGTGAGTCAACAGTCAACTCCAGGTTCAAAATCAAAACAGTGATGGAAGTAAGGACTAAGGAGTAAGGACCTGCCTCCAGTCCTGTCCTATTCAGTACTTGAGACCCAGGGACCAATTAGATCGGGTTGCTTTGAGTCTAAGCCGGGTCGGACAAACCCTCCTACTGAGCCCACAAGACATCCACATCATTGCCCATTCATTCCATCGAGGGTTATTTCCGTCAAGCTGGTGAACTTCTCTCGAGGCTTCAACTTATATGCTCTTATTACTCTTTGCATTTTAGCTTTAGTTTACTCTCTGCTTAATACCTATAAAACAAAGACAACAGTCATTACAAATGATGATAAATCATTCCATTCCACGAGTCCCATATATTACAGTGTAAACGACCAGACACTTTTTTATAAAAACAAGAGTAATTTACTTATACATCCTTTATGATTTCCATGAAATACTTATACCAACTTAGCTATACGCCTATACCTAATATCTTACATCTCCTTTCACCATGAAAACAGAGCTACAGAGGGGATTTATCTTACATCTCTCTCTCTCTCGCTCTATATATATATTTCAAATTTGCCAAAATACCCTCATTTAACAATATTATTAAATATAGTTTTATCATCTCAAAAGTTCATTTTATTTTATTTTTCGTAAACCCATTTTCAACTTTTTAGCTTTTACTCACACCTTCACCTATGAAAAAAATAGTTATCGTTTAAAAGCACCAACCAAAAAATTTACTTATCCCCCCCCCTCTCTCTCTCTCTCTCTCTCGCACTCTACTGAGTTAAATATAGTCAATATCTTTCCTTGTAATCTAAGCCTTGATTGGATTTATAGAGGAGATCTCCTCTATAACCCATTACAGAGATCAGTCCTCCCACTCGCCGGAGAAAGCGAGAAAAAGAAGACAATGAGTTCTGTCTGCATATCGAGCTGTGTCAATGACGCCCGTGTTCCGGTGAGGGCAACGTACGTCAACTTGTACAAGTGGCCGGAATCTGACGCTGAGTTCGTGAAATCGGTGAGCTCTAATGCGCGCAAATGTGGACACCCGAGGGTGGTAGACAGCATTTCGTGTAGACAGATGTACTTGAGGAGCTATACATTTTCAAGGAAAGAAACCATGCCCGAGAAGACGAAGAAGTGTTTGGGCAGAGTTAAAGAAAGGGTGGTTTGCAGGAGAAGAAAGGTTAACGGTAATGGTGGAGGTAGCGGTGGAAGGAAGTACTTTGTGATGAGAAGGGTAAAGGAGGTATCGTGCGCCGCGTTGTTCTCCATCTTTCACAGGCTGTTATCCTGTACTACCACTGTAGATGTGGTGGATCGTTGAGTACTTGTGAGTTTTAGTTTCATCATCGTTGTCTTCTTCTTCTTTTCTCCTTTATTTATATCGAAAAGTTCTTTTCTCTTCTTTATTTATATCGAAAAGTTAGGTTGTATTTCTTACTGTTTATCCATCAGGGTCCTTTTTCTTAATCTTCTGTAATTGCTTCTTTGGAAGATGGAATGAAAAGTTAGTGTGAAAAGAGTGAGGACTTGCTGGCTTAGAAATTTGTCAAATTTACTTTCTTCTTTAATTCCGGGTGTTCTGAGTTTATAGTATTAATTTTGTTCATTCAGCAGTCATGCCTCTCTCTCTCTCTCTCTCTGTGATGAAACACAATTTAGTCACTTGTCAGCGAAAATTTGAAGGCCATTCATCTATGCAGAGGAAAGATAGGTCCGTGGTTAATTACTTGATTATTGCTCCATTTAAAGAAATCCGAGCTCTATTTATACAAAACCTAATAGAAGTCTTGTATTATTGTTTTTTTAATTTTTTTTGGCTTGCATGTTAGGCTATGTATTTGGTGAGTAGTAAAATAACAGGTGATAACCCGATCACTGGGTTATGCAAGGAATTTTATGATTTGTTTCCCCTGTAAATTTTTATTGTTTTTTTTTAATATATTATTTTAAATCCATTTACGATATTTACAAATCTATAAAAATCCCCCAAACACATAAAGTTCGGTAGTTTGAAACTCCAATCATTATTCATTAAGCTTAATCCTGTGAATGGATCGGGTTACGGCGCTTTAAGAGAAGTCTTGGCCCCAATATAGGGTCTGTAAGTAATGGATCAAGAACCGTTGATATCAATTAGGGTATTCTTAGTACTTTGATTGTAAAGAAAACTTTATCTCATTAAGTGGGAAGGGTGGATGTTTCCATTTGTGTTTCTACGGAGATTCTTGAATAAAGAGGTTTCAGTTTATTTTAAAAAAGTAGAGGAATTTTCAGCTTATGGGAGAACATGGAACGACTAATAACTAGAGAACTTCAGTTCCTTGTTTCAAAAAGTACTACAAGTGAACATGGACTGGTGACAAAGTGCCTCATATGACTAAAATCGTATTCCGAATACAAAAAGGACATTGTAAATTTGTAATAGTTGTGTGTAACGGTGTAAGTTTGAGACCACAAAAACGTTGTTGGCTACCTTCATCCAGTCGCAATCGTCGTTGGAAATATTAGTAATATAAAATAACAATTCAAGTAGTCTTATATTTGATATTTTGTATTTGTAAATGAAAAAAAAAAAACAATTAAAACATAGAAGAATCATAAAAATCATAAAGGCATTGTGACATCTACCAAAATGGTACTCCACATCTAAAATGTTCTCGCCTCCATTAGGGTTGCTCACAGTTTGGTTAGTCGAGCCGTGGGCTTATTTTTTAAATCAAACCAGTTTTGTTGGTTTTTGTAAAACCGGTAATTGAAATTGAATTGAAGCCAGTTGATTAATTGTTGGTTTGGTTCGTCAGTTTTTTAGTTTTTTTTTTATATTTATAATATATATTATAAAAAACATATAAATATATAATAAAAAATAGAAATATATAAAAAGCATGGGTGGGTTTTGATTGGTTAAAACTTTTCCTATACCATATCTTTTCGGCATCATAGATTTACCCATATGTATATATATATATTTATATACAAAGCATATCTATTAATTTATAATATATAAAATATATATTATATACATATATATATATAATATAAAATATATATGCCGATTGATTCGATTAACCACCGATTTTCTATATTAATTTACCGAAACCAAACTGATACCTTCAATTTTTTTAAAAATACCAAACCGAAACTAAATCAATCGATTCAGTTAATCGGATTTTCTTGCTCATCCCTAGCCTCCATGCCCTACCAACCTACTGAATCTAGATTCGAATTTGAGTGGATTAATAGATAAAATCCACATCTAGTCCATTTCAATATAGCCCAAACCAATTCCAACCCTCTTATCATCCTGTAAATGCATTTATATTGGTTAGATCCTAATATAAATTGATCCACTTTTTTTCAATTGGTTTTATAGCCAAAAGTATTACCACGCGCATATCAATATTTTTATCCCATTTTTAATTTGACAGCTATGATGGGACCTAGTGATACATTTGCTTGAGCCATTGAACAATTTGGCTTGGTCAATGGGTCATAAGCTAAATATTAATGCATATTATTTGTGTTTAACGTGATAAGCATACAATATTAAGGCATGATAATTTTTCTATAGTTTTTGTATTTTGCATTTTTATCATATGATTTATAAAGCCACAGGCTCAAAGAGTTGAACTGTTCATCTACCACACACCAGTACAGTTGAATTGTTACATGGACTTAATCCTTTTTTTTTATTTATTCAACATAAATAAATGTAATGTTAATTCTTTACTTTAATTTATGCAATATTAGAATTCTAAAAATATGGACTATTTAAATAAATTATACATTTATAAGCATATCCATGAATCTTTTTTTTTCTTTTTTCATAACCATTATATTTGTTTTGTTAAATTAATATTCTAATCAAAAGGCATAGAAATTGGATTAATATAAAATTAAATCTTGAGATAATTGGTGTCTTCTAATCTACAATATAAAATATTGTGGTTAAGAATTAGCTAGTCAAATTAATTAACTTACTCATTATTACTATTATTATACATCTAATCTTATATAAGGGGTCATGACAAGCACATTGCCTAAATAATATATAGTTAGGGGAAGGTTAAATACTTCTCCCTATTTTAAATTATCCTTTATGAAACAACAATTTTAGACCTCCTCAATATCTTCACGTCAAGGCAACCGTTTATTTTCCTCTATCCACTCTCTTTTCCCTCTTGCTCATACGGGAGCAAATGCAAGTGGCGGTTAATTAATCTTGTATAAAGCCATTAATTACATGTAAATCATGTATTATTATAGTCATAAAATGAATATAATTAAGCTGAGACATTAGGAGAATCTAAAATCTTTCATTATGGGGGTGTGGTTGAGTTTGAGAGAAAGAGTGAGTGGATGTGACTCAGAGTCTGAATCATGAGCATCATTAACAGCAGCAATGGTAGGGAAAAGTAGTGAAGAAAAGCGATGAAGTGATGAAGATGATGATGATTGATTGAGGCATCTATTATTCTAGGTCTCATCAATCCAACCACATACATTTATCTAATCAACACAAGACTTATCATACAAGTCTCGTTGGTTCATTGCAAGATGCAAATATATGTGTATTTATTTTACGGGGACCAGTTTGCGAATTAATACTTGGGCAGTTGGGCCTCGGGACGTCATCAAATGAAGCTACCTGTCTTAGGCCGTGTTTGATAATACTAATTTCGCCTCTTATCTTTGAAAAATTTGTTTGTAGTGGTAATAGACGTTTGGGGTCATGTCTAAAAGTAGGATCTAGATGCCAGTTTTAGAACTAAAACTTTAAGAGGTCGCCCAGCTACTTAATGCGGTCAAAGGCAATTCAGAGCTGATAAAATATCCTAAATGCCCTCTTATCAATTTTCAAATGACAAAATTTGCTTCTTTTAATCCAAATCCAAGCCCCAATTCACTTCCCAAGTTAAAGCTTCAAGTCTCCTTCTCCAATGCCGACAACTCTACCAGGAATAGTTTCCAAGTAAAAACAACATATTTTTTAGTTTTTTTTTTTGTCTTCCTTCTCCATGCTGACAACTCTACCATCGATTGTTTCCATTTCTCACAATGTAAAAAAAAAAAAAACAATGAATTTTACCAGCAATGATTTCCACTTTTCACTTTGTAAAGCTCTCCATTAATGATGGAACTCAAGGAACACCTTCTCCTACCAAGATCCTGGCCAGTTGTAAACGTTAGAGAGCAATCGTTCAGACCCTCTGCTTCCAACCAGTCGCTTTTCCAAGGCACGAATTTCCTATGGCTGAAGAAGCATGGGCAAAGTATGCATCCCGGTGTCAATACCTTTGGGAACTCTCACTTCATTTTTGTAGAACCGGCGGCATCTACCGATGACACCGATGATGGTTCCTTGTGGAAGGTGCATCCACCAACTATATGCTATTTTGACTTGTTCAACCTCAATACGGTAAATGGTAGGATGAACTCTTCCCTTTGGATTAAAATGGTAAAATCCACCATTTTTAGATGCTGAATGATTGATCTATCTCAAACAACTTTATTCTCTGAAAATTAGAAAAGCATGTATACCTCTTTTCAGACTTCAGAGCTAAATAATAGCTTTTATACTTTTCAAATACCAGACTTCAGTGTTATCAAACGACACCTTTGCAAAAAAGATGAAGCTAGTTGAATGAAAAATGGATTTGCTTAACTTGATAGCAAGTTCACATCAGCCGCCCATAAGGGGGTGCTCCACAACATCCCACAGCATATCTCAGTCGTGTATTGGGAACATTTATCGATGATAGTACTAGAAATGATGATACATCATCGGGAGATGTTCCCAATACAAGGTTGGGATGTGTTGTGGGACATTGTTGGGCGTCTTGTGGGGGGTTGATGTGAACTCCTTGGTAACTGTTTCACAGATTGTAAGACCAATAATTTTGCTCCACACCAGCCATACAACTCAATCTCTCACTTGTTATATGACAATTTTTTTTTTTCCTCTGTGGGGTTACACAATGGCCAAGGGGGAGTTGGGAGGGTAGCCCATCCCCCAGCCTTGGTGCAGACAGGATTCCGTTAAGTTGTGTTGTGGGACATTGTTGGGCGTCTTGTGGGGGGTTGATGTGAACTCCTTGGTAACTGTTTCACAGATTGTAAGACCAATAATTTTGCTCCACACCAGCCATACAACTCGATCTCTCACTTGCCATATGACAATATTTTTTTTCCTCTGTGGGGTTACACAATGGCCAAGGGGGAGTTGGGAGGGTAGCCCATCCCCCAACCTTGGTGCAGACAGGATTCCGTTAGGTTGTGTTTGAATGCGGTGGGAAAATCCATCATGTAAAAGTCAATTGATGGAAAAATCCATCGTGTAAAAGTTCATCGGTTAAAACTGTTTGAACCGTTGGGAATTTTTTTAAGAGAGAATGGATGTAAAAGTACATCGATTTTATAGATGTATCATTTACATCAGTTAACGATGTAAAAGTCAACCAAAAAACAGGAGTACATCAATTTTCGATGTAGCTTTTACACCAGTTCGCTTTTACACCGGAAACAAAAAGATGTAAATGTGAATCAACGGTTGAGTTTTACGTCGATTCACATTTACACCTCAATCAAACGCAGCCTTAAGAAAATACATATTTGTTGTTTTTTCTTGATAAATCTCCTAAACATGCTTCGAATCAAATCACATTTGCTATAACAATATCGTAATGTTTAGCCAAAACAACAGTGGGTGTTTGGCACCATTGTCGTTTTCTGAAAAAATGGTGCCACATTAGAGAAAGCGGTGCTTCAAACAACACCCTCTTTTTGGTACCATTTTTCTAGAAAAAGTGTTGCTCCAAACCATGCCTTGGAAATTGGGAAAGTGTGGTATGGAGCAATGCTAAATTCAATGTTTTCTAAGAAAACGGTGCATTGCTGCCAACGATGCAATGATGTGGCATCATCTTTGACATTGAATAACATAGATCAATATTGAAAATGTTGCTGCCAGCACTTGTACCAAACATAACCAACATTGTTTTCTCAAAAAAAGCCTATGTGGTAACACTGGTTCCAAACAAAAAATAAGCACCCTTTTCTAAGAAAACGATGCTTACAACTCCACAAACCAAGTGCAAAGTTCCCAACACCGATGCCAAACACCTACAAAATGACTCAAAATCAAATCCTTTAATTTTGTAACAATAAATCAAAGGCTTTGATCAAGTGGAGAAGCCCTCCTCTCATCATCCTCTAATAAAGTAGATTACACGTGGAATCGCACAGTAAAGCACGCAACCAATGGTAATGCACACCGCCACCTACCGGCTACTACATATGACTTAATCCTATTATATTTATTGCACACAAAGAATATCGATCTTAAAGCGCATGCGCTTAATTAATTTAAGGGCAATTTTCTTAAACTACCACTACTGTTTGCGAAATTGACTAATTGTACCCTTACTATTTATATATTGTCTTAAACTACCCTTAAATTTTCTCACAATTACCATCATCGTTAAGTTTGGACGAAAATCTTGAATTTACATTTTTACCCTTCCAGTAAGATTTCTCACAATGTTCAAATTACTTTTTACCCTCTTATTAGAATAAAAAAGGGATTGATTAAAAGTCTATCGCCCATTTAGAAACATTTCCTAAAAACCTCCAACGGAGTGCAACAGAAAAGGAACGTATAGTCTTCGATGACTACCACTGCATAATCTAGCCAGTTGTATGGCGGCATAAGGTTTGTGATAGCAAATCCTAAATAAAACCTTATTCTAAATAACAAACCCTATCCTCATCTTTTTGTTTGATACCTTTGAACCCTTAATAGCAAACCATATTCTAATCTTTTTGTTCAATGGAAGGATGACATTTGTCCTTCGTTGCTCTTTTCTATGAGCTTTATCTTACTATTGATTTGTTTTGCAGATTTTCTGCGTATTAAAAGCCAGGTATAGTCTAGGTTATGGGGGATTACGCATAGAGATTCGTTGACAAACCCCCATTTGGTCAGGAAAATGGCGTTGGAGACCATTTGTACAGTGTTGGACCCATGTGCCTGCTTCAATGCATACACATGGGATCCACAAGTGGGTAAGAGGATTCAGGTGCTTGACAAAATGCCTGAAACACTGTTTCCACTTGATTTCTGACACGGGAATATGGGTTGGCCTAAAACCTATGTAAATGCTTGAAACTTATATGTGTAGCTTAAAATTTAACTTTTATATTATTGCTTATAATGTAGCTCATAGTATAGCTTATAGCGTAACTTATAATGTAGCTTATAGTGTATACTGTGTATGCTTATAGTTGGAATCTCTAATATGCTATACCTTACAGACTGTGCATGCTTATAGTGTAGCTTATAATTGGATGTGGTCCCTAGCTTATAATGTAGCTGGTTTTCAATATCTGATGTGCTATATTATAATATAGTTTATAATATAATGTATATGCTTATAGTTGGGTTTTAATCTCTGATATGCTATATAGCCTGTGCATGCTTATAGTGTAGCTTATAATTGAATGTAGGGACCATGCCTATGATGTAGCTAGTTTTCAATATATGATGTGCTATACCTTATAGCATGTGTATGCTTATAATTGAAAGTGGGGCCCATAGTGTAGCTTATGATGTAGCTAGTATTTGTTTGTTTCTTTGATGTAGGCAGTGGATGGTGTTAGATACATTTTCATCATCAATTATGGTGGTCATTAGAAGATCACAAATGGTAAATTATAATACGTAGATGGTCAGGTTGGATATGTAGATAATGTGGATAGTGACAGAATATGTTACCTAGACATCTTGAATGACTTTTGTTGAATCATGAACTTTGTTACAGCAGATGGTCTAGGTCTTCCTATTTTGAGAATTCGTTGATTCTAGGTTGCTTGGACCCTTTATATTTATATGAGCCAGACTTCCTTTATATAGAGCGAGGGGTAAGGCTTCACGTCCCCCCACCCTCCAAGGTTTTCTGCATATCAATAAAGTTTTGATGGCCACCCCACCACCAGGAGTAAATTTTGGGGCTTGAAAAAAAAAGACTTTTGTTTAGTGACTAGTGTACCTCCTGGAAGAATGGTGACTATCAACTATAAGATATCGGGTTGGAAGTTAGAGGAGCATTTAGGTGTTGTTGGTTGTGAAAATGATGTAATAGTTATGTTTGCCACCCACAGGGACTTCTGTGAGATAATGTTCTATATTACATATACCGAAGCCTAAGTGTGTTAGTATGGATGATGGGTGTATTGTAAAGGGAAATGATCAATTGCAAGATGATGATGATGATGACTTTTATGTAGTTAATGTTGAAGGAGGTGTAATTGATGATGAGGGATTAGATGAGGATGGTGGTGATGAGTTGGGTTGTGATGGCGATGTTGATGATGGTGATGGTGAATTTGAGGGTTTGGATAGTGATGGGGTGGATGAGGGATTAGATGATCATCATGTTGACGACTTGGATAGTGATGATCATGAGGGTATGAACCATGTAGGTGTTTGATGATTAATGTGTTGACAATAAGGGTGTATAGGATGGTGGTAGTGAGAGTGGTGAGGGTGTACAGGGTGGTCTAGGAGGTGGTGTTGATTTGTCTAACTATGAGCCTATCAGTGATTATGACAGTCCAAGGCTCTGAGGCAATACAGGGGGTGAGTTTGATTTTGACTTTTCCAAACCAGGATTTTGGGTTGGTATGGAGCTTGACACTGCAAAAGAGTTTAGGCAAGCATTGAGGCATTATTGTGTGGTGGAGGGTATAAAGATCAAAAGAAAAGAAAATGAGAATAGTAGATTTACTAGGGTTTGCTCTGTAGTTGACCGTGACTGAAAGATTCATACATCCCTTAGCTATGATGGAGGCAGTTTCATAGTGAAGACCCTCAACGATACACATAGTTGTTTGAATTTGACAACAAATAGGGAAGAAACAAATGCTTAGTTGTCAGCAAAGATTGAAGGGTTGCTAAGAGTTGATCCTAATATGTCAAGCCATGTGCTTAGGTCTGAAATTAGGAGGATGTATGAAATAGATGCCTCTTGGAGGAAAATACACAAAGCTAGTCTTAAAGTTGTTGATAAAATCAGGGGATCATTAGTTGAATCATATGCAAGACTCCCTCAGTATTGTACAACCTTCCTTGCAAGCAACCTTGGGTCTATTGTGAAGCTCAAGGTTTCAAGCATCGACACGTATCGGCCCGTATTACCCTATACGTATCGTTCTGGCACCCCACAGATATGCCCCTACAATGGGTGTGTCGGTGGTCTAACCGGTTTAGGGTGTGGCGAAGACCTAAACCGACTCCCCTGAACTAGTTAGCGAAAAAATTAAAAAAATAAAAAACACCAAAAGGAATATCGATTCACCCGATACGCCGAGCATATTGGGCGTATCAATATTTTGAACCTTGGTGAAGCTACATGCCCCACTTTCTAGAGAAGAAGAAACATTTGGGATTTTCAACACAAAGTCTTCATATGTCTTGCAAGTCCAAAGGATGGGTTGTTGGATAGTTGTAGAAAGATTTTTAGATTAGATGGTTGCCACACCAAGGCTGGAGCAATAGGGGGTGTAATACTAACTGTGTAAGGCTTGATGGTAATAATGGAATCAATCCTATTGCATATTCGTGGGCCAAGCCTTAGCTAGGTTGGGCCGTGGACTGGGCCAAAGCTATTTATTTAAAAATTTTGAAAAAAAAAACTTAAAATTTTAATTTTTTATGAATTTTGATGTATACAATTGCTTATATATACAATAATTAAATAAATTAATATAATAAAATTAAAAACAATTGTTTATTTTATTAATATATTATATAATATATATTATTATATAATTATAATTTATATAAATATATAAATAATATATATGGGTCGTGTTGGGTCGGGCCGTGGGTGGCATGGCTCGCTCGATCGTGCCTTGTCGGCCCAGCCCGTGGACCTAAAACCCCAAGCCCAACACGGCACACACGATCATACCGAGCCTAACATGACCCACGTGCCCACGTGATGAGCCATTCTAGGCCAGACCAAAGTCAAACCGGGCCGTGTCGGGCCATGGGCGGCACAACACGTTATTTGGCTTTTTCGACAACTGTTGGACTTTTTGCCTGGGCTGCAAAACTCTACTAAGAAATTTGTACCCCGAAGCTCCATGAAGAAATTAGGATAAAAAAGCTCTTTTGGGAAGATGCCAATAAAGGGTATTTTAGGATTTCTATATATATATATATATATATATATATATATATATATATGTATTATATATATATATATATATGTATTATATATATATATATATATGAGTCACGTGACGTTACATGTGAACGGAGTATGATGGATAGTTAATAGCAATGGAGCTTTTAGACAATTGTCAAAAAACTTAAAGGTACTCTAAAACAATATGTAAACAGTAAAGGTAAAATTAGTAAATTTCCTAAACCATAGGGGTACTTTAAGAAATTTGCCCTATTTTTATTTATTTTTTGGGTAAATTAATGACACCTCCCCTGAAGTTTGGTATTTGCAATCACCTCCCCTAAACATTATTACATAGTTGCAAATAAACCCCCTTTATTAGAATCTTCTAAAAAGAAGGATGAAAAATATCCAAAATACCCATATAATTACTTTTGAGGCTGGTTTCTACAGAAAACAAAACAATACAAACTTTATAAACAACAAAAAATAGAGAAACTTAAAGTCACAACTTTACATTTGAAAGATTGATATGAAGGAAAAATTTGAAAAATTAATCAATTTTAGAAAAGAAATTAAAAAGTTCCAGCTTACAAAAAACAATTGAAAAATAAACATTTTAATCAAAATAACTGCATGGTATTTTTGAACATGTGATTACAATTACTAAACTTGTTTCAGCAATTTATCCTTATTTATTTATTTATTTTGGTATGAAAGTAAATAAGGCAACACTTCCCTTATAACAAAGTTACCCCAGCTAAGTTTGTTTTGGAAAGAAATGCACGGGTTGCAAAGATTACAAATATATAAAATTATGCAACCCTTACCATTTCCAACGGCTCCAAGCGAGTTGCAATCAGAGGTTACTAAAATACAAGATCATAAATAATTAATAGACATGAAGGAACAAAGGAGCTTAAACGTAAATATAGAATTATTTCCGTATTATTTTATTACTAAACACGAGTAGGTAGTCCATAACTCGGCCGACTTGGAGCCAAAAATTTACTGATTGGTTTTACACTGTACATATTTATATTTGTACTCTTTCCAAATTGAGCCATAATTACGAATACAAATAAAAATAAAAAATAAAAAATCTAGTTTTTGCCTAAGTTTTGTTTCTCGATTCATGGCCCGATGGCACTGCTAAAGTTTTGTTTTTCGATTCATGACCTGATGGCATGATAGGGCTACACAGGGGGTAGCCGGGTAGCCCATCCCCCACACATGTTCGTAAAGGCTCGAGCCAAAAACACCGTTAATTTTTTGGGCCAAGCTCAAGATTTCTATGATAAAGAATATATTTTTATTTTTTCTTTATTTTTCTTTTATAAAGTCACAGTAAAATGGTTATAATATAAATAAATCAGTTGTGATGATGTACGATCTGGACGCTCTTAGCTGGAGAATGCCTGGACGTACTCGCATGGCGAGCTTGATCAATCTGTAAAACAATGCTCAGAGGGACCGGGGTGGAAGACCCAGTAAGGTCGCTCTGATGCTTAAGTCAGTATTCTGTGTTTGCAAGTTCAGTATGAATGCTAGAGAGCTTGAATGTGAGTAATCGCGCGTACCTTTGCCTTGAGGATAGATGCCCTTATATAGTTGAGTAGTTGTGAACCTTACGAAAATGCTCTGGGATCCCTGAGCTGCATAGATAAGATCCATTCCGTTTTCGAAAGAGAGCAATGCGCCATTTGATAAGGTCTATCACTTTCCTCCAATTCGGACGGGGTGAGGATGAGCTCTGTTACTAGACGTCGTAATCCCGGGAGATTCAGAATCCGTTGGGGAAGCTTCTGTAGTCACTTACGTGGTACTTTGGTTCTTTGGTCCCGAACTGGCACCTCGGTTCTTTGGCTTCGAACTGGAACCTTGGTCCTTTGGCCCCAAACTGAATTAGGTGTCGAGGTGCTCAAAGTCTCGAGCTGCTGGCGAGGCTCCCTTGCTGAGTTGTCACCCTACTGGCCAATCGCATCCACGTGTACCTCGGTCGCTAGGTCGGGCCAAATTACCCCTCAGCAATTTCCCCCCACTCCTCGTGCCAGGGGTCGCAACCCCGGTGCGGGGAGTTTACGGTCAATGCAAGCCGGTTGGCCCGGTTTCATCTTGCCTCACCTCCTGGTTTTATGGTCAGATCAATTTAACCCATGTGGCTCAATGGAAAAACCAGGTCGCGTGTCGAGGACACGCAGATGCGACGTGGTTTATAAACTCTACGGACGCCAAAAATCGCACTCAACTGAAATCTTTCCTCGAAGAGAGTGCGGCCAGTTTTCACGAAAGCCGTAGGATCGCGTCGATCTGAATCGTCAGTTCCCGGATATGGTGGCTATAAATAGGGGGGACCCAAGTCCCCTTTCCTTCGTCTTTCAAAGTGCATCCGATAGTTGATGTCACGCATCCGTTCTTCAGCACGCGTCTTGTATCCGAGGCAGTTCGCTTCCTCTTTCGTCTTTCGGTGAGTTCCTTTGTTTCCTTTTTATTCATTATGCCTGGCCTTAGTTTAGATAGCCTTCTAGATGGGAGCGATGAGTCTGCTAGGGCCGAGGTGGGTACCTTAGTGCAGACTGTGGAGCCTCATCCTGCCGAGGTGGGCACTTCGGCACAAGATGAGGACCCCAATCCGTTCGATGTAGACTCACCTCGGCGAGAGCGAGAAGCTTCTGGAAAATTGGCTTCCTCCTCACACTGATGTCGCCTGTCAAACAGCTTCAGTCCGTCTACAATGACAACAGACAAGCTCCTCTCCTTAGTTGATCGCTATAGACTTCCTAACGACCTCGTTTATAATATCCCCTTAGGCAATTTTCCTTGGGATCATAGTCACGATGAGATCGTGATCTTCGAGGACCAACTCATAACTGGCCTTCGTTTTCCACTCCACCCTTTCATAATCGAGATCACCAAATTTTGACATCGCCATAGACTAGCTCCACCGGAACTCCATTCGCAATATTATAGGTACCATCTCCCTTTTTCACGACTATAATCAACCTCTTGATCTCGACATTTTTTCCTCGATCCTTTCCATCAAGAAGAATTCTGCATGTGTTCTACCCGAGCACAGGCGTAGTTACTACATGTCTCCTCGCCCCGGGTACAAGTTGTTACACGAGCTCCCCAACAAAGTCCCGGCCTGGAAGAAGCGTTACTTCGTAGTCCGTAACGCGGAAGGGTGGCATTTTCCAACCCACTGGAGACCCACCATTTAGGACCCCGGCGTTAGGCTGGATAAAAAAGTGCGGGAGGAAGTCCGAGCTTGGGCGAAGCTAGGCTTGAAGTTTGAGAACTTCGTGACCGAAGAGAAGCTCGCGCAGGCCAGCCTAAGTCCTCATGGTAGGTAGCTAATTGTTGTACTCTTTTTCTTATTTTGTTTTACTTTGATGTTGCATCTGACTCTATTCGTTGCTTTCTTGTAGTCATCATGGCCGACTTCTCTGCCGACTAGCTCTTCAAAGGCATGCAGAAGGGCAAGAAGAAGAAGAGGGCCTCCAAGAAGGCCCGCTTTCAAGAAGAGGTTCCCACTTCGGGCGTTGGTGTCACCACCTCCGAACCCCCAGTCGATACCCAACAGGCCCCGGTAATCGACCTGGTAGAGGAGGACCAAGATAGGGCTTCCCCACGCCAATTGCCCGAGGAAACTACATCTTCCGAGGCCCAGCAAGCTCAGGAGGCTGCCCCATTGGGCAGCGATATCCCAGCTCAGAGCGTCTTGAGCCCGAAGCTTGGTCTCCTCAAGAGCAAAGACGCGATCTTCCCTGAAGAGGCCACTCGGTGGGCCAAACTACCGGACGCTTAGCTCGGGGGAAGAGCGGTGACACACTGCATGGTGGTATGTACCCAACCTTCAATCCTTCTATACTTAGATTTTTTTCTCAATATTTATGTCTCGTTTTTTCTCTTGTCAGGTGAACTCTTCAATCCACGCCCTGGTCTACCAGTCCGAGATGAACTTGAAGCGGACTCTCGAGGCCGAGGAGTCATCTCGCAAGGCTCACTCCGAACTGAACTTGGCTCACAACGAGAATAACAAATTATTGAGGGATGCACGAGCTCAGAAAGAATTGTTGATTGTTCCGATGGCGAAGGAGGAGCTGAAGAAGCGCGAGGCAGCCCTTAAGAGAGAAGTCCAAAACCTCGACGAGCTAGTGAAGGAGCAGACTAACATCATGCTTTGTTCGATGGAGGAGGCGAAGCTCAAGGCCGTCGAGGAGTATAAGTCTTCGGCAGAACAATGTGAGTTGCTCTTCAAGACCGGAACAGCGGGCTACCGCAAAGGCTTCAAGCTTAGCAGGTGGTTGACCCGACGTAAGTTTCCTCACCTCGACCTCAGCGCCATCACAACATCAAAGATCACCGAGGAGATGGCCCTCGAGGCAGCTAAGGACCCCGACTCCAAGGAGGAGGAGAGCGACGACTTCCTCGACGAAGAGACTATGGAAGGGAAAGAGGGAGGTGACGCCGCCGATGACCACATGGAGACCGATCAGCCTACAGACGCTACTATTGGGGACGAAGGGCCCTGGATTGATTGATACCTCTTGCCTCTTTTCTAAGTGTTGGTTATCCTGAAGTGCCAAACTAACGAGTTGGACTCCAAGTAGGAATAACCTAGTATTGTTGTACGCCAAGGTGAATGGACATTGTAGGGTTTCTACCCGACTTGTCTATGCATGGGCTACTCTCTTGCCCAAGCCGAAGAGGCGACTGGGACTTGTCGCACCTATGCCGAGGAGGCAACTAGGACTTATTTGTCCATGCCAAAGAGGCGACTAGGACTTGTCTGCCGATGCCGAAGAAGTGACTAGGACTTATTGCAGTGTCGAGATCTTCTATCAGCTCGACACCGTGGCCCTTAGGCTTCTAGGAGTGACTCATAGTCCTCTCTCCAGCTCGTCATCTTTTTGACCAGTTCGATGGTCCCATGGACTTAGGGGAATTTTACCTTGGATTCATGGACTCATAAGTAGTACCTTCTTAGGTTGTCGATGTTCCATGCTCGAGATATCTGCTTCCCTTCCAAAGTCTCGAGCTCATATGTGCCTTCCCTGAACACCCGTCTTATACGGTACAGACATTCTCAGTTCGGTCCGAGCTTACCTACACCGGGCTCAGGTATCATAACTTCCTGGAGAACTAGGTCACCGACACGAAACTGTCGCTTCTTGATCCGGGCATTATAGTACCGAGCTACTCTCTGCTGGTATGCCGTAGTCCGGATGTAGGCCAGGTCTCGCACCTCCTCTACTAGGTCCAGGTTGGTACGGAGATCGTCGTCGTTTGCTTCCTCATCATAGGCCTCAAGTCACAATGTGGGTACCTCGATCTCTGTTGGGATCACCGCCTTTGTACCATACGTGAGGTTGAAGGGGGTCTCATCCGTCGCGGTCTTGACTGCAGCTTAATAGGCCCAAAGGACACTGGGCAGCTCACCCACCCGCAATCTCTTTGCTCGGGCTAGGTGAGCTTTCAATCTGCGAAGTATAGCCCTATTAAGTACTTCTGCTTGTCCATTCGCTTCAAGGTGTGCCACCGAGGTGAAGTTTGGCTGAATCCCCATCTCGGCACACCAGTTTTGGAACTTAATATCTTCGAATTGTTTCCCATTGTTGGATATCAGCACCTAGGGTAGTCCGAAGCGGCATACTATGCTCCTCTAGAAGAAATTTTGTATGTTACGAGCTGTGATGGTTACCAAGGGCTCGGCTTCCACCCACTTCGTAAAGTAATCTACTACCACAACTAGAAACTTCCTTTGCCCGATTGCCGGCATGAAAGGACTGAGGATGTCGATTCCCCACTGCGCGAAGGGCCACGAGCTGGTAAGGTACTTCAAATCGGTAGTAAGTTGAATGGTAAATATTGGCATGCCTCTAACATTTGTCACACTTCTTGACGAGCTCAAGTGTGTCTGCCATCATTGTGGGCCAATAGTAGCCATGCCTTAACACTTTCTATGCGAGGGCTTTACCCCCCAAATGTCCACCGACAAGCTTTCTTGGGTGTCGCAAAGTACGAGCTCAACTTCTGAGGGTCACAGGCAGCGCAGGTAGGGGAGCGTGAAAGATCTCCTGTACAGCCGTCCATCTATGAGGACGTACTTTGTTGGTTGACGCTCTACCCTCCGAACTGCATTGCGTTCTGCAGGAAGGTCTCGTGGAGTAGGTAATCGGCGAGTGGGTTGATCCAACTCGGTTCCGCTGGCAACATGGGAGTGACCTCTTCTGCCCCCCGAAAATGCTAGGCCCAGGTAAGTCCTCTATGTACACAGTTCGTATAGTGTTGTCGCTCGTGCTCGCTAGGCGTGATAAGGTGTCAACCTCAGCGTTCTCGGACCTCGGAATTTGCCTGATGAAACAAGAGTTAAAGCAATGCAGGATCTCTCTGACTTTGGCCAGGTAAGCTGCCATAGTTGGGTCGCGGGCTTCATAGTCGCTAGTGACTTGGTTGACCACCAGTTGTGAATCATTGTATACGATAAGGTGCTTTGCTCTCTTTTCCTTTGCTAAGTTCAGCCCAGCGATCAGCGCTTCATACTCTACCTCGTTGTTCGACACCTCAAATCCGAATCGGAGAGCATACTCCAGCTTCACCTCGCTTGGGTCGTACAGTAGCAGTCCCAAACCGCTTCCTCGTTGGTTGGACGAGCCGTCAACATGGAGGATTCAAGTCTCCTCGTCCCAGGTCGGTACTACTTTGACCGGGTCCGGTGTCGCACTGGTTGACGCCTCCGACGTGTGAGCGAGCTCAGTCAATTCAAGGGTCGGTGCGCCAAACGTGCAATCTACTATGAAGTCTGCCAAGACTTGGGCTTTTATTGCTGGTCGTGGCTCGAACCGGATGTCGTATTCGCTCAGCTCGATGGACTACTTCGTTAATCTTCCAAACACCTCGGGCTTAATCAGAATCTACCTCAGGGGTCTGTTGGTGAGAACAACAAATAGAGTGGGCCTGGAAATATGGACGTAGTTTCTGGGCTGCTATGACCAATGCGTACGCTAGTTTCTCACTCTCCGAATACCTAGTTTCTGCATCCTACAAAACTTTACTAACATAGTAGATGGGTCGTTGCACCCGATCTATTTCTTTGTGAATGGATGAGAGATTCATCGTATGGACACCCATATCTTACGGAATAAGGAGGCGAATTTCAAAAAATTCTCTCCCTTCAATTGGGAATCGCATTCCCTATTTGGAAAATCATATTTTCAATGATCAATCTTGAACCATAAACTGAACCAGATCTGAACCAAAAGGAGTAGGAGAGGATTATACCTGATACGGAGAAGTAATATCTCCCAATGGAGGTGTTCACACCCAAGGAAGGATCCAAAGACTGCTCCCACTGAAGATGGCGCAGTGTAGGATGGAGCAGAATCAACAGTGTTCTTCTCCAAGAACTCTGTCATTCGCAAGAATCAGCAGGATGACACGTGAGCACAGCTTCCTATCAATTCTTTCTCAAAGAACTGATGTCAAGATCGAATCTTGACTTCTCCTACAACTGGAGATCGAACTGGCAAACAGGGCGGCAAGAAAGAATTTTGCAGGGTTGCTTAATTCTTTCTTTTGTAATTTCAGCTCTGAAGAGGATCTGATTGTGTGTCTTCTAAAGGTTGCCGCCCCCTCCTTCTTTTGTTAACCTAAAAGATTAGCTCCTAATTGTGTGTCTTCTAAAGGTTATCGCCCCCTCCTTCTTTTGTTAACCTAAAAGATCAGCTCCTAATCCAATTAGGAGCTGCTTATCCAAATCATATTTGGATCAGCCCTCTCTTTAGGTGATAGGGATAAACCCTTATCTTATCTGCAAATTAGATTAGCTTTCTCCTAATCTCATTAGTAGGTTTCTATATCTGAATCACATTCAGATTTGGACTGTCTGAGTGGATAGGGTCAAGAATCTATCTTATCTGCTAATCCATCCCAGAATCCACCCCATAATTAACTAATTAAATAGCCCAGTTCGAAATGGGCTTTAGGCCCATTAAGCTTATGTGCTCACTTAACCTTCCTAACTGCTGCCCAGTTGGGCTTCCTTATGTGGCGTGGGACCCAAGCATTGATCTACACATCAGCCACATGGGTTCGGCCCAGCCTTTGTTACAAGGCCTGGCCGAATACACTGTTATGGACAGTGCACCCCCTAAAACCCATCAAATGGGCTCTATGTGCCCAACACTTACCCTAAGTGGTCCCTGGGTCAAGCCACCTTGTAACACCCAGGGACTGTGGGCAGATGCAAGATTAGCCCATCAGGTATTACCCTCAATGGTCTTACACAACCTCTCAGCCCATAATGATCATACACTGCCCGACAAGAGAAGACCTCTCCCTCGGCTGCAAGGAACAGTGTTGCACTCTCTACTTATATGGATCCCGGGAATTAAAACATTTTTGCAAACCTTTTAGAAACCATAATATATATACTTTTATATCTTATATAAAATATATTTTGCAAAACAAATCTCAACGATTGAAATCGGCTGCCGACAGTCTTGGTTTCCATCAGTAAGAGTGCATCCCCAATCATTACCTTTGTCCGACAAAGGGGTTGATCCTGTCACTATGATCACCCACTCAGACGAATTCTTAAACTGTCCCAACATACCCAGGTTTTGACCCTCACTAAGGATCTCACTGATTGGTACATCAAAGATAGCCCAATCCGACACCCAGTGCAGTATCATAATCGAGTCTAGGGGTCGGGTGTAACTTTCCAGTTTTGCCCATTAATCTCCAAGGTCCATGGCAAAACTAGAAATCTGGTCAAGTTCAAATATTCAATTAATACTACACTGTATGTGCCTAGGGTCTCACCCTGGCAGCTAAGACAGGCCACCCCAACCGACTTGGTGGCACCACAGTGTCAACCTTATCAGGATAGGTCTCCCTAGACCGACCCACTGGCTATGAACATTCTAAACTAACACGAGTCTCATTAAGTGTCCAGTTTAAGGGTATTACACAGAAACATACCAAGGGAACATGAATCAAATATGCACTTTTATTCATTTACAATAAACTCATAAAGTACATCATTCTGATTGAAGCTAAGGGCATACAAAACTGTCTAACACTTTGATCAGTACCGAACTAAATACTTCGTCACTCGCGGAGAGATATAGTTTCAACTCATCCCCTTCTTTGGGTCGAGATAACACCGGTGCGGTACTTAGGTACATTTTCAACTCGTCAAAAGCAAGCTGGCACTCTTCGGTCCATTCGAAATTCTTGCTCTTTTTTATTGCTTTAAAAAAGGGAAGAAATCGGCCCGCCGATTTAGACATGAAGTAGCTTAGGGCTGCTAACTGGCTAGTCAGCCTCTGGAGTTCTTTTATTTTCCAAGGTGGTCTCATATCTAGGATTGCCTTTATTTTTTCTGGGTTGGCTTCGATGCCACGTCAGTTGACTATGTAGCCTAGGAATTTACCCGAAGTGATTCCGAAGACACACTTATTCGGATTTAATTTCATATTATATCTTCTTAAAATTTGAAAAACATCATTTAAATCAATTAACAAAGAGTTCAAAAATTGGGTATTCACGACCATGTCATCAACATAACATTCTACTTAATTGTCGATCAACGGCTCAAAAACTTTATTTACAAAGCGTCGGAATGTTGCCCCAACGTTTTTCAATCCAAAGGGCATAACCTTATAATAGTATATCCCGAGCTCAGTTACAAATGCGGTCTTGTCCTCGTCAGCAGGATCCATCCTAATCTGCATGTAACCGGAATAGGCGTCCAAAAAAATTAGTAACTTGTGCCCTGAGGTCGCGTCCACTAGGCGATTAATCTTGGGCAGTGGGAAGCAGTCTTTCGGGCAAGCTCTGTTCAGGTCAGTGTAGTTGACGCACATGCACCACTTGCCGTTGGTCTTCTTCACCAGAACCGAGTTGGCCACCCAACTCGAGTAATGGACTTCCCTGATGAAATATGCCGCAAGGAGCTTCCCGACATCCTCATCGACTACCCTCCATCGTCCGGGGTGAAGTTGCGTTTCTTTTGTCTTACTAACCTAATTAAAGGGTCGGCATTAAGCTTGTGAGTTATTATTTTTGGGTCAATCCCAGGCATTTCTGTCGTGGACCAAGCAAAAATATCTAAATTTTTAAGTAAAAAACTTACTAGTTGAGTTCGAAGTGGCTCGCTGGTTGAGGCACCGATCTGAAGAGTTATGGTCAGTTCGGTGTCAGATACTGGTATGTGGACCGTTTCTTCTGTCGGGGCAGCTCACTCTTCGGTGTACTCTACTAATTGCTCGATCTCGACGTCTTCTGCTAGCTTTGCTTTTCCTTTCAGAGCGGTCACGTAACATTTACGGGATTCGAGCTGGTCACATTTACGGGATTTGAGCTGGTCACATTCACAGGATTTGAGCTGGTCAGTTGGGAACTTCATCGCTAAGTAGTAAGTGGACACTATCGCACGTAAAACATGTGTGATAGGTCGACCTACTATCGCATTGTATAGGGACGGAGTCGTGACCACCAAGAATGTGTACTCAAATCGTACAATGTTCGGCCACGTGCTTGCCTCCACGGGTACTGTGACTTGACCAAGAGGTCTGACCTCTTCGCCGCTGAGCCCTACTAAGGGTGTATTTTCCGACTTCAGGTCGCTCTACTGCAACTACAATTTGTCGAAGACCTTGAAGAGTATGTCTGTTGAGCTGCCTGAGTCCACTAAAATGCATTTCACCTCGAAGTCGTTGATCCTTAGCTTCACTACTAAAGCATCATCATGCGGGTATTGGATCCTGCGCGCGTCGTCCTCAGTGAAGTAGATAAGTCCTTCGAGCCGATGTCACTTTGGCGGGTTTTCGCCTTCATTCTCCAATTTGCGGACCGAAGTCCTCCCAGCTTCTAATGTACATTCCGCGATGATGGACCTGTTGGTGATCATATTGATCACTCCGCGAACTAGCCTCTCCTCTGGTAACTACCGAGGTGGCTGCTCATTCTGCCTGCTAGTCTCAGGGGCATTCCTCCTCTGGTCCCCCTGACGATCCCCCTGTTGGTCTGCCTGCCCTCTCTCCTCTCGCAGGACGTAATTCTTCAAGTACCCGCGGCGGATAAGCTCTTCGATCTCGTCACGGAGATTCCTATAATTTTTCGTGTTATGTCCATGATCTCGGTGGAAATGGCAGTAGACATTCGGATTTCTTGTTCCCGGGTCTCCTCTTAGCTTGGGCAGCCATCTAACAAAGGAGGAGTCCTTAATGGCCATTAAGATCTCTCATCGCTTAGCATTCAAAGGTGTGTAGTTCGTTCTCTCTACTGGAAGAGTCCTGGAATGCCGACCAGACTTGTGACCGTGCGAGGGGAACCTACTTCTTGACTAGCTTCTTCCCCTGCTCGGGGGCTTACTCTTCTTTCTTTTCTGCTCACTGTTGTTCGTCCCTTCATTCTCTCTCTTCCTCTTTTCAGCCGATGGATTATCAGTCTTCTGATTAATTTCCTCCTCGGTACCGATGAACTGGTCTGCCAATTTAAGAAATTTGGTGATATCTTTTGGTTTGTTGGCTACCACATGCCACTTGAACTCTCTGTGGGTGATTCCCTTATTTGCTGCTATGAGACGCACCGCTGGATCAAGGTCTGGTATCTGCAGGCAAGTATCGTTGAAATGCGCAATGAACAGCTCGGCAAACTGTGCCCAACTCTTGATGAAGCCCGATGCGAGGTTCATATACCAGGTCCGAACTACCCTCCTGAATGTGGGGGAGAAGGCCACACACACGTAGGTTTCGTCGGCCCCGGCTAGGTGCATCCGAAACTGGAAAGAATCCACGTGATCATTGGGGTCGAATGACCCGTCATACTTGTCCAGTGGTGGAACATTGAAATCTTTCAACATTGGGGTTGCTAGGAGCTCGGGAGATAGAGGAGATGACCAGCTAAGCAAGGGAGGCACAGTCTTCATTGCCACCGAGCTCACTTTTTCCCTTTCTTTAACTCGCTCTGCTTGTTGGCTTGGCTTCGCTGGCAAATTATTTCTAGCCGAGGAGCGACGAGTTTTGCGGTGTCGCCGTTGTTGCTTCTTCACTGGCTCGGCGTTGGTGCTGTTAACCTCAGTCTGGTCTGGTATCTCGACATTGTCACGAACACTGTCACAAGGTGGGTCTTGGTTCCTTCTTGCCGAGTTCTCCTCGTTGTGGAGTTCGCACCGACTATCACGAGGCACGGAAGGGACTGGCCTCAAGTTCGCGCCTCTGGCTCCGGGCTGGTTGTTATCTCCCCGCTATCCATTGTTCTCCTGCTGGGAGTGCCGCAGCGGGTTGGCCCTGTTGAGCTAGCTATCCTCAGGCCTATTTCTAAGGTTTCCTTGTGATACTAGGGGAGTGTGTTCATCGTCCCTCCTCCCATGAGGTGGAGTTTGACCCCTAGGAGGGGCGGGCACCTGCGAGGTCCCCTCACCCCGCTAGGGGGATTGGCAGACGTTCTGGTTGGTTTCGGGCCGGTTCTGGTTCTGGCCCTGGTGCAACCCTAGGTGTCGGGGTGGAATCGGCTGTATTGATGGGAACTGCTGCTAATACTACTGGTACAGGTAGTACTGTTGATATTGTTGAAACTATTGGACCTGTTGCATATGGATCTATATCATTCGGACGCATTGAACAAGGTCATAAATTGGGAGTGCTCGACTCCATGGGGGACCACAGATGGCTCAGAGAAAGTCACGCCCACTAGGGGGAGCGGGACGCTCACTTGCATGGTGCCCTGTGGTACAAATAGTGACAGGACCCCTAAAGCTGTAAGGGGAATTGTAAACTGTCTAATACATACCGTGGGGCCTTGGGGGAAGGTTGATCACTGATCTTGCTCTCCGGTGACATTCAACTCGATGCTTTTCCTAGTGTTTCTGGAAGAATCCATTGAGGTTTGAGCGAAAATCATAACTGCAACTGGGATCGGGATGGCCTTTTGATCATTTCCCACAGACGACGCCAATTAATGATGCGTGATCTGGAAGCTCCTAGCTGGAAAACTGCCTGGATGTACTCGCGTGGCGAGCTGGATCAATATGCAAAACAGTGCTTAGAAGGACCAGGGTGGAAGACCCGATGAGGTCACTCCAATGCTTAAGTCAGTATTCTGTGTGTTTGCAAGTTAAGTATGAATGCTAGAGAGTTTAAATGTGAGTACTCGCGCGTACCTTCGCCTTGAGGATCGATGCCCTTATATAGTTAAATAGCCGTGAACCTTACGAAAAGGCTTCGAGATCCCCGGGCTGCATAGATAAAATCCATTCCGTTTCCGAAGGAGAGCAATGCGCCAATTGGTAAGGTTTATCAGTTTCCTTCGATTCGAATGGGGTGAGGATGAGCTCTGTTACTAGACGTGGCGCTTTGGTTCTTTGGTCCCGAACTGGCACATCGATTCTTTGGCTCTGAACTGGCACTTCAGTCCTTTGGCCCCAAACTGAATTAAGTGCCAAGGTATTCAAGGTCCTGAACTCCTGAACTGTTGGCAAGACTCCCTTGCTGAATTGTCACCCTACTGGCTGATCACATCCACGTGTACCTCAATCGCTAGGTCAAGCCAAATTACCCCTCATCTAATTGCATTGTTGAGTAAAAAATCTTGGCTTTTATGTGAGGGTCGGATTCTGGATCAAGATCTACGCCCAATAATTGGTCTAGGCTTTGGCTCAGGTCTGAACATGTTATGCTAATAGAGGCTAAGCTCGGCAAAGCCCGTGAACAGATCGTATCCCGCATACCCGTAAGAGATCCCACCGAGCCACCAACTAATCCATGGAATAAAACAAGTTACAAAAGCTTCGGATGCACGGATAAGGGGTAAAACAAGTTATAAAAGTAATCACCACAGTATCACATCTACCAATCTTCGATCTAATAACACATGGTGCAATTGAAAATCGATTTCTAACCTATTACGGCAGATAATCCACATGGCTAAATCGTGTTTAACGGTCTCTAACCTATCCATTTAAGTTCAAGGTCCATATTCGGTACCCCTATCTCAAACATTCTCGATCTTTCTTTCACCTTGTAGCTTCCAAAGAATACTAAAAATAGTATGAAACATAATAAATCAATATATAAAGCAACTGTGCTTGATCTCTACCAGAAAACCAATTATGAGAGAAGGTAACGAAGGAACACACCAATTCAGATTCAAAGAAGGCAAGAGCTTGAAATGAGAATTTTCCGGTCTACGCTAACTACATATGATCGATCAGTCCGTCGCATCCAAAATTCGCTTACCCACCAAAAAAAAAAGTAGACCCTAACCCCGCCCCTTTTTCGCTTCATCTGTTCTTTCATCTACATTTGGTCATCTGTAAAATTAACGGCCAGATCCCAATAATGAGCAACCCCTGCATCAGAGAACACCTTCTTTGCAGCAGCTTCAGTCCTACACTGATGAACAGTGAACCTATTGAAACTCGGTTTAGCAACACTACCTTGCCACACAAGCACACACCTGTTGATTGGTGTGTCCTCGTCTTCATCACCATCATCGTCTTCATTCACCACAGATGCAGCCCAGTTTATTCGCCTGAGCATAAGCTTCCCATACCTTTTAATAGGCTTGTTGCCACCTTCCACAACCACCACACTAATGCCATCTGATATCACAGCACAACCTGTCAACCGGTTCTCCTGGGCGTTTACATCAACCTTAAAGCGGGTTTGGGGATGTGAGAGATCATTGATCTTGTAAACAGAAACAATAGTCTCCGGTGTATTTGGGTCCTCAAAGAGCTTCCTCTCTTTTTTCTCACGGCGTTCTGCTGGGGTGAGCTTGCGCGCAATATTCCTGTCAACATGAGCTTGTTCACGCTCAGCAGCTGCACTCCTTATTTCCATTTCAAGCCTTGTGGGATCCTGCGTCGCTTCAGAGCCAAGAACTTTCATAAGATTGCTCATCTTAACCTTCGGCTTTGGAGGCTCTATTAGACCTTGCCTTATCATCTCCTGCCTATCTTTTTCCTTAGCTAGACGACGCTGTGTCCGCAATTTCTTCTGCTCCTTCTTAGTCAGCTTCAGAGGTTGTGGAGGTGGTGGGGCAGGTTCAGCTGGGGGCTCAATAGGGAGTGGGTGTTCAACATAAATTGTGATCTTGTCCATTTTTAGTTTATCTTCAGTAATTTTACCTTCAATGATATCACAATAGGTTCCAGAAAGCAAAAGTGGCAGATCCCTGATTATTCAAAGCATAAATCGTAAGATAAGCATGAATAATTTGTTCATATCTTACTATCATATTAGATACAGACTGCTCAGACAAGTGAAAACTAAAAGCCAAAATTATCCTAAATTGTCCAATCATGATAAGCAAAAGCATACATACCACCACTCTACATCAGGGATTGGATCCTTTGGCTTTTCTTTAGTGACAACTCTCTCTGATACTTCTATCAGATTCGGATTGATATCAGGCTCTGCCTTTGCTTTTGCCAACTGTGCTTGCTTTGTTTTCAGCTCTTTAGCTTGTGCTTCTCCAAATTGACTCTGAAAAAAGAGTTGTGAGGATTACCCAAACAAGGAAACCATTGAAGAAAACAACCTAGCAAAATGGTCAAGTTGCTAGAGAGACCCATACCTTAAATCTAATAATCTCTGCTTGTTTTGACCATTTACCTTCCTCTACAAATTGGAATGACATCCTCTTAGGCCTCAAAAGCTTGGTCTTGTTGATGCCCATTCTTGCATCAAAATGAGGATTAGTTTCTGGATCCACATCCAGCTCTGGTTTAAGAATTTGAAATGCTTCCTTTTTCTGTTTGTTGATATTGACCTGGAAAAAATAACATAAAACAGTACTTTATCAATGAACAAGAATAGCATGCCAAGGCAACCATATGGTAGTGACCCAATCCCATCTTGGCATTGGTAGGTGGTGCAAATCCCTTCCAGTTCCCACCAAATCAACTTTTTACCTTTTCTCACTTTCTTAAAATAAATGAAACATATATAAAGCAGATAGTCAGGTGAAGTGGCAAAGAATGTAGTGCCTTATTGAAGTGAAAGAGGCAACCAAGACTGGCAAAGAATGATTTATACCTTTAAGGTACTGAGATTTGTTGGTTTAGGCATATCGACTACATTTCCATGTTCATCAATCTCCCTGCCAAGTGCATCCAAACGAAGAACAGGAACCTTGGCTGGTTTTGGCTGAACAGCAACATCTGTTGTCGTATGCCCAGGAAACATGTTTATCAAAGGCGCAAATTGTGGGTCCTGATGAAATCCCATCTTGGCAGCAAGTTCTTGGGCCCTCTTTACAGCTTCATAGTTGGGTGCTGTTAGCCCAGCAAGAGTAACCATGCCAGCCGTAGGAGGTTTCACAGATGCAGCAGGTGAAGTAGACACACCTACAGCAGCAGTGATAGGTGGTACAGATCCTTGCTGCCTCCCTATGCTTGACAATGGGGTTTTTGATGCCTCTTTGTTTAACCCTGGCTGCTGGCCACCATCCGAGCTTCCACTTTTATTTAACTGCACAACAAAAACCAAATAGGAAACAAAAAATGAAATGGTAAACAGTCTACTTGACTCCAACAGAAAGCATTATCTTTGTGTCTCAGAGAGAGAGATAGCAAGAAGATGCACTAGTGAACATACCTGTGGTATCTTCTTCAGCTTTTCAGACAATTCCTTCTGCATCTGCAAAGCTTTCTTAGCTTTTGCTAAAGCATCAAGAGACAGACTTGCACTCTTGCCAGCAGCTGAAGTTGTTCCATCTGTACTGGAGTTTCCATGAACCTCATGAGATCTGGTAATACTAACTCCCTTATTTTCATTGGTGGTAGAAATTGAAGATACCTTTGTGGCTGTGGGAAGATTGGGGACAGAATTCTCAGGCATGGCCCTTGATATCTGATTAGGTGGTTCCAAAGAAGAATCCTGCAAGAGAAAAAGTAACATAGATTAGAAAAGATAATAAAAGTGTGAAGCATGGATAAGCATATAGTAAAAGTAGCTCATCAGAGTAGTTGAGATGGCAGAAAAACAGTTGGAAATATTAAAAGCAATGAATTTGCCTTTCATTCAGTGTATACAAAAGCCCAAGGACCCTATGAAACAATTCATAGCTTTAAAAAAGTTGATAGAACAAATTATGAAAGGAAACTATCTGCTAACCACTATTTCAAACTAGCAAGATATAGTTTCGTTGAAAGGAGATTCTCAACAAGATTCACTGTGGTTTATAATGTTTGGCTGTTTGCCTATGCAATTTCAAGCTTTTCTATCAGAATGGGGAACATCAGACATTACTTACCACCCTTCACAAACATGCTCATCGTCAAATATAAATCTTCAAGGTCCTCAACTTAAAACTGAGCAATGTCCATGTGTCAAAAAAAAAACACAGATTGTATATTCATGTTAGCATACCACTGTGACAAACATCCAGCCAAATGCAAATGTTATCATACAAGTATTCTGTTATCCTTGATCAAAGAAGACAGAAAAGAAAGGGCATTTTGGCCCTCCAAATTGTTAAGAAAGTTGCATGGTCAAGCCAGAGAGTGTAAAAGAGGATGACAGGATAGCCTACAAAAAGAAGGTCAATATAAAAATGTGATGTGTCAACAGTCAACTTGGAAATAAAAGACCTGAAAGCAATGAAATACCACTAATGAATAATATAAAACCACAGGATTTGGTCAACCTTTCAGTCAGACTTTCCCTTTCTTTAAGATCAGAAATTTGTGGTTTTATTAGCATTAATAACAGAAGTT
Source organism: Nelumbo nucifera (assembly GCF_055504915.1). Classification (NCBI taxonomy): domain Eukaryota; kingdom Viridiplantae; phylum Streptophyta; class Magnoliopsida; order Proteales; family Nelumbonaceae; genus Nelumbo; species Nelumbo nucifera. Next base: position 5,086,399 of record NC_142650.1, read on the forward strand.
TTCCTGTTGTTTGTGTGTGTTGGAGAGGATATAACCTATGATCACCCTTTCAAGAGGTTGCTAGGCTGTGGTTCTCAAAATCAGATCCAAGTCATTGATGATTTGATGTAAGGACTTGTTGACTGAATTTTCGGTATTTCCTTGATAAATTGGTTTTTCCCCACGATCCAAGGGTATAAACCAGTAAACCACTGATACATCTTCCGTTCAGCCTCATAGATATTCTAGGCACAACTAAGGGGTTGAAGATAAAAAACCATTAAAAAAAACTTATCAAACTTTTGGGACCACAACTCCATCGTATATTACATTACAAAATTGAACACAAGATTGTTCAAAATACTAAATACATAATAAATCTTTTTTGTTATTGAGAACTTAGTTCCCGCTAAATAAATCACATAACAAGCAACTCAGTTCCAATCAACTAGTGCACTGAAACTTTATAAAGATCTTTATGAGTTGTATCATAGTTTATGCATTAGCTATTGTAGATTTTATCCTCGTTACGAAAGAAAAATACAAAAATGACAGGAAAAATTAATATATATATATATATAAGAGCATAATGTAGCTTGGCGCTTAGCAATTAAATTGTTGTTTCGACAAAATAACTTTTATCTACTTCTCTAAAGATAATGCCAATAGCATCATGCAAAAGAAGCATGGGAATGGGGGAAATATTAACAACTAACCTGAGCAATGGAATCGCTTCCACTTGGAGTAACATTGCTCTGAGCATTATTTACCTGTTCAGCCATTCCCTGTTTCTTTTCTGATGCCCCAACTGAAACGGGATGTTTTCCTTCTTCAGTAGCAATCATATCGTCTTCCTTGGCTCGATCCTCGAATCTCCGTCTCTCTCTTTTCTCTGTCCTAACACTCCCAATCAGATCTTTCTTCTCTTCTTCCTTGAATCCATCATGGGATTTCTGATCCTCTGCCCTCTCCTCCCTACTAAATCCATTCATACCCTTGGAGTCGTCGACAGCCTTCTCTCCAAATCGCCTTCTCTCTCTCCTCTCTTCTTTCGCTCCATCCGAAACTCTAACTTTCTTGTCACTCTTATCCGTCCGATCCTCGCTTCCTTCGCGCTCTTTTCTCTTGTGCGAAGAAGACGATCGTTTTTCCACCGATCCTTCCCGGAAATTCCTATCCCGGCTGCCTTCTCTCCCTTCTCTGGGTTCATGAGATCGCTCGCGCTTCGACTCATAATCCTGCAAATGGTCCTTCAATCGGCCCCGATCTCCATCTCGATGCTTCTCATCCCTGGATGAACGTTTCTCTTCTCTGTATTTATCGCTGTGGAGCCGTTCTTCGGATTCCCTCGATCGAATGTCTCTATGTTTATCACTGTGATGCCGTTCTTCGGACTCTCTCGATCGAACATCTCTGTGTTTATCACTATGGTACTGTTCTTCGGATTCCCTGGATCGACCATCTTTGGCTCGATGCTTGTGTTCACGGTCACGGTCCCTATCTCGATCTCGATGACGATCAACGTCTTTGTAATGATCTTTGGTGGAATCCCTATCTCTGTCTCTCTCCCTTTCTTCTCTGCTCTTTCTGCTCGATGCCTCTCTCTCGTGAACCCTATCCATCCTGGCTTAGGGTTTCAGGGTTCTCGATTCTTCCTGCTCTCAGTCGAGAGGAAGGCTAAAGGCCTACCCATTTTTATCCAAGAGCCTGAGAGCACTTCACATCATCTGTGTTTTAACTCGAAGGAATTGATTCCACGGTGTGCCACGTAAGAAATAGTTTCAATTTTTTTTGAGAGGTAGATGGCAACGGGGCGGGATCCCGGCTCCCGAGGTCAAAGGCCCAAAGGGGTGTATCGGGGTTCAGGGTTCAAACTATCGATGCGTATCAGCCCATATCATGTTGGTGGTTTTCTGAAATATCCTTGTATCGGGGTTCTAACCAGTTCAGGGGTGGATGAATCTTAAACCAGCCCCCTCTGAACTAGTTTTGATAAAAATTTAAAAAGAAATCAAAAAACAGTTTTGATATCATTCAATACGCCCCTATTGGCATATTAGGCGTATCAATATTTTGAACCTTAATGGGGTTTAGGACTACCAAAGCTATGCCTTTTTTTTTTCTAGACTCACCTTGAATCTCAAGCTTTTTTTTTTTTTTTGCACTGGGTTCCCATGGAAACATTTTCTATAACAACTAGGAGAAATATTCCCATTGCATGCTCAAATAGTCAAATGGGAGCCGGATCTATTCACAACAAATTACTTTGTTTATGTTTGGTATCGATGCTGCAGTTGCAACACCATTTTTTGAGAAAACGGTATTGTTTATGTGTGGTTGGAAGCACCGTTTGTCTTTATTTTTGTTTGGAATCGTTGTTGATAGGTAGGAGGTTTCCTTGAGCAACAACAACTTTTTCTATTTGGTACCAATGCTCCAGGAAATGTTTTCAGCATTGGTACCCATTATCCAATGCCATATCAGTGCTACATCACTGCCCTTTTGGCAACAAAGAGTTGCAACTCCAGGAAACGCCTAATTTGACGTTGCTCCAAGCTATGACTTCCCGATTTTTGAGGCATGACTTAGAGAATCATTTTTTCTAGAAAAACGGTTCCAAACAAATACCCATTTCCTGAAACACCATTTTTTCTGATGTAACACTGATATGACGCCGTTGCTCCAAGAAACGGCAACGATGCCAAACTGTCGCTTTTATCAACATGTTCCACACGTCATATTTAAACTTGTTAGAAAAAGTATGTTGTTGTGAGTGGATTCTAGCTCGCCCAAATGTGTTAAGAGTCCGGATCTAGTCCCAGCAATGGTGTTACATATATTTAACCACAAGCAAACATTATGAGCATGCATAAGTTCATCCCGTTAGTTTCTCCCCTATTCCTCGTGCCCAAAGCCCTTCCCATTATTTTTTTCTTGACAGCTAACTTAGTTTCAGATTTTTTTTCATTAACCTCTGGTGGATCCTAGCAATATCTCACTTACTGTGTTGGAGCTAACACATCAGATGTGGGATGCAAAAAACATGATGCGTGTTGTAGACCTTCACCATGGTTGCCATCTGATTGTCTCGATTATGCTCATGGAAAATTCATTTGAGGATTCGCTTGTCTAGACAATGCCCACTTTGAGACAGAAATGGACGTGTGTTTCTGTTAAATATTTCCCATTTTTCTCTATGTAAGGTAAAACATTTTCCTTGACATTTGCATATTAACGTTTGTTGTGTTATAGGGGTGCAATTTGGGCGGATCCAATCCCAGTCTAAACCAATCTAGCCCGCAATTTTGTATAAATTTGGCATGGACCTTATGGCCTTGGCCTGTCTTAAGCTAAAAGTCTGTTTAAGAAAAAAAAATCAGGCCAAGTTTGGACCTAGCCCTTTGATAGCCAGAATTTGGGTGGAGCCCAATCCTATCTTATCCTAATACGAGCTTGGCTTGCCTACATGCATATGCAGACACATGTTATGTTTTTGATAAACCATAGCATAGCATACATGTATATATATATATATATATATATATATATATATATATATACATTTATATTAAATTTTAATGGGCATTGATGGATTGACTCAGCCCTGGCCCAAGAAGGCCTATAAACGGAGCGAATTTGAATAGAATCAGATGATATTTGTATTCGTTCCGATTAAAGAGTAGTTGCTTTGAATTCGATTCGGTATCTGTTGAATAATAAAAAATGTAAATTGAATTCGAAATTGTTTAAAATGAGGAATGTTCAAACCGATTCGAATTTGACTGATTCTATAAATATTAGAAATCCTAAATTTATATATCAGATTACACAAGAAAAAAAAAACCTTTGTTGTAGCTTGTGAGTAAAAAAATAAATAAATAAATAAATTGTTGTGTCTTGTGAGTAAAAAAGAAAAAAAAACTCAAAATAATATAATAAGAAGAAAAGAATAGGAAAAAGCACCTGAAAAAAAAATCAAAAAATAAAAAATATATAAAGAAGTAACAAATAAAGAGATGAAAGATCTTGGATGCCTATGAAGCTAAGATTTGAATGGAATAAGTTAGAACGCCATGAAACTCATTTGTCTTCAACAAAAACCCAGTGCCCTCTCCTTTTTTTTCAACATGCTACCTCCAACTGCAAGTTTAAAAGCAGTGTAAATGAAAGAACACAACAACAAGGGGAGAGGGAGATGAGGCAGAGATAAGAATTGACCAATATGTTAGAAACATTGAGAGTTGCAAGTTATGAGATGGGGAGAAGAAATGTCTTGTCAAAGTGAAGTAGGAAGAGGGAGGGTTAATGTCTCGATGAAGAGGGATGGGTTAATGGGTGATTGCCTCAATGAAAAAAATAATATAATAATCAATTAACTGTTGTATAATTTTTTTTTCAGTTTTCTGAAAAAGGACTGTGTATATCTAATTGTCTCGATACATTTTTTATGAAAATGGTGTAAGAGTATTAAGAGTATAAGACACGTAATCCTCTCTCTCTCTAATCGAATTTGATTTTTTATCAATTGAATCAACCTATATTCTAATTCGATTTGATAAATTAATCGGTATTAAATTTTGATTTGAATTCAACCATTAAATTGATGGAATAATCCGAATTCAATTAGTTTTCCTCAGATGTCAAATTTAAAATGGATTATCAAATACCGTTTACACCCTTACTTGAGTGGATCACATTTCATTTTGAGTCAGGCCGAATTTGACTATTTGGGCTTGACCTTGGGCTCGATCCATAGGCCCAATTCATAGGGTTGGGCCTGGCTTGAGCTTAAACTTGGGGCAGCCCACGTCGACTTGCACCCCAAAACATACCATGGATTTTTATATCGAGACCCCCTGGAATTTTGATTGGTTAAAGTACAAATTCTGTATATTGTGTGTGGGGATTTAAAAGTTTTTGGTCACTTTGCAAAGCACCTCGAAGAATCAGGATAGTTGGGATCAATCAAATAAGTGGAGCAATCTTGGGCAACCACATATCAATAGTTACCACTGTTATCAACACAAGATACAACATATGATATAACAATGTTAGTGATCTAATTGCTATGAGGATGAAGGCATTGAAAGAGGTGGTCGGACCCTTGGAGGGGTTACCCACATACCCTCGAACAATGGATTAGGCCTTTGTAGTTTGTAATTTCAGCACAAATGTAGGAGAAGTATATTATTGGTGGTTTATATATATATATATAGAGAGAGAGAGAGAGTGAGAGAGATGCATGGGAAATGGATATGAAATAATAAATGGTAAAGCGAATTTGAACTTAGGTGTGGGTTACTTGGGGAATGTTTGGTATGGCTTCAGTTTATTTGAAAAAACGTATGTATTTGATTTATCTTCAAAACCAAGAAAAAGTTGTTGATAAATGTTTTTTATGTGTTATTTGGCAATTAGGTGCTAGATAATCAGACAGTAAATAAACACCTTTGTGTTCCCAAGCTCACACATAAAATGAGACAAACATTTATTTGACAATTAATCTCGCCAAATAGCATTTTGGGATAAATGCCTACATGGCGATGAACTGACACTATTTTTTCAAATAAGCAAAAGCTATACCAAACACCATCTTATTTATATATACAGCTATAATTTTCTTAGATTTTTCTTATTCACTATTTTAATTTTATCCTTGATTATTATGGAATGCCTTTTAACTGATTTTGGCACGTGTTTATTTCATTAAGATTATAATGTTATGTTTCTTAATCGATGCACATGTCTTTATTGTTATTCTAAAATGTTATATTTCTTAATTAATGCATTATGAAGCCAATCGAAGCTCTTTTTCTAGTTTGAGACAAAGAAATATCAGAGTTCATCTTGGCCACCTCACTAGGAGGGGCTTCCCATCTATGAGACAAGGGGGGTTGGCAGGGGCAGCAATGACATCTTCTTCATTTTTCTTGAAAAGAAGAGAGGTTCCACCACCATTTAGCTTTCTCCACCAAGGATACTACAGATATAGAAATGTTCTCAAAGATTAACTCATTTCTTGCATTCCAAAGCATCCAACTTGTGTTAGCAATTATAGAAGAAAGTTTGGAAATGCCAAGACTTCTTTTCTTTTCCAGCCAGTACAACAATCAGTCTATGAAGTTTGCTTGATCTTCTACTTCTTCCATTGCAATCCCTAAACCAACCCGCACAACTCTGGAATAATGACATTGAAAAATAATGTGATTTAGTGATTATGGGGCGCTATTACATCTTGGACAAGTATCTAAAACTTCTAGATGTCTTTCCTTTAGACTGTGTTTGGAAACGATGCAAATGGAGTGTAAATCCCGGTTTAGGGTAAATTTGCACTCTGGTTCACTTTTGCCTGTATTTGGCAACATTACATTTATGCATTGACAAATGAAAGAAAACATATTTTTCAATATATATTTACATTGATAATAAGATGTAAAAGTACATCAATAAAAAAATAAGTAAATTTGCATTCAAGTGGGCTTTTGATAAAAAGGCGTATGTTATATTGGAATTTGTATTTGCATCCATTACAGCTAAAAGTCTGTTTGGTAAGAAGGTAAATTTGTCAGTGCAAAACTAACCCAACTTTACAATTTATATGGACCGCTTTACACTCTACATATTTGCATTCACACTTATTAGCATCATTTCCAAACGCAACCTTAGCTTAACCAAGGTTGGGAGAGCATTGTGACAACATCTCCAATTGAACATTCTAATTTTGGGCACGACCTCAATCTTCCAAATCTGCCTCCATGGCAGCTGATTTAAAGAATGCCCATTTGAGTTTGACCCAACAGAAGAGCTTTGTAAAGCCAAATAATATGCTGATCGAACAGTAAATTCATCTATTTTCGACCAACCCCAAACTATCTAATCCTTATCCATTGATCAGCTTAGGTGAATTCTCTAAATTGCCTCACACTCTGCTTGTTGGAACAATGATCTTAAGAGTTGAACCTTCCAGGTTCTTGACCTTTGATTTATAAGATCACTAACTATGGCTATATCGTAGTTCTCTGGTCGGGCTGATTGGATTTTGAAATTTGGCAAATTTTTCCCTTGGGTCTTCCCAAATATTGATAGTGGAGTCATCTCCCACCGGCCAAATAATACCTTTTAATAACAGATATCTGCATTTTAGCAAGCTTCTCTAAGCCCAAGAGGGACAAGAACCTAAGGTTGTGTTTGGTTTGAAGGAAAAAGTAGGGAAATGAAGGAAAAGGTAAGGAAACCTTTATAAACCTTGTATAGGTTTCTCACCTTTCCCTTCCTTTCCCTACATTTTCTTTCAAACCAAACATAGCCTAATGGGTCTTGAAAAAAAGGAAGAACGAGGATAATATATATTCTTTAGCACTTTTACACATAAATAATGCCTCTTCATGTTGAAATATATTCCATGCTACTTTTGCTAAGAGGGCAAAATTGAACTCTTCCATGTGCTTAAAGCCTAGTCAGCTTTGGGTTTACACAACTTTGACCAAATAATCCAATGAATTTTATGTTCCCCTATTTTTTGACCACACATAAAGTTTGCCATAAAACTATTAAGGTTTTTGCAAAGATCTTTTGGGAGCTTAAACCGAAGCATTGTATAAATGGGAGAAGCAAAAGCATTTGCCTTAATCATAAACTCCCTACTAAAGAAAGCAATATTGAAAACTTTGGAGTCACATTTGTGAAAATTTTTTATTTATTTCTTCGAAAGGGAATGGGCTTAGGTATTAGGTTTTGCACACTCGATAGGTATCTTATACTTTAGGCCGAGTGACAATTTAACACTCAAACTTTAAAACGTGACAATCTAGTACCCAAACTTTCGAAATGCGACAACTTAGTACCTGCTATTAACCAGTCGTTAAGTATCATGGGAAAAGACGCAAATGCCCTTCAAGTGTCATCTAATTTTCTTTATCAACCATTTGCAACCTGTAAGCCTATAAGTATGCATCAACTATAGAGAGGGAGGCCGAGCACCTACAGATAGTTGAACCATTGACCCAAAAACCGGTGGCCATAACAGCTCCAGTCTTGCGAAGGTTCTCATATTGTACTTTGCATGAACTACAAGCAGTCTATAAAGTTTTGAGGCTTGGGCTGGTCATGAGATGAAGTTTTAGTATAGTTATGATAGCCATTGGCTATGGGCTTCTGAACTGTCGTAGAGTTTGTCTTAACGACATTTGCTAAGGATGGTTTGTTTCTCCTTTAATCATAAGAGGATCTTTTACCACTGTTTGATAAGAGAGTCAACGCTTCATATACAAGCTTGAATGCCCCATCAGCACCTACAGTTTTAATATGGTCAGGGTGAAGCATCAACGCCAGTTTCCTGTACTGTTTCCTAATTGCATATTCATATACAGATGGATTTAATCCAAGAACTGCATAGAAATCAATTTTCCCATTGATTTGAATTTCCTAAGCAACATAAACGTCAAATGTGACAAGCATTTGAGAGATGCCATCTAATTCTGGATACAATTTTTGGGCCTTATTAGGCTTGAGCTCAGCTTGTTTAATAAACAAGCCTGTAAATTGGGCTCGAGCTCAGCTCGAAGCTTGGTTGAAATCAAGCTGAGCCAAGCTCGAGTAGCTCGTGAAGAGCTTGGCTCGTGGCCACCCCTAGTTCAAAGGAGCATTGAATAGCCTCAAACACCTGACCCTAGAAACCCTATTTCCCAACCATAGCGATGGAAACGGAAGGGTAAACGTACAACTAATAATGGAAATTTATATTGACCACATCCATTAAATTTAGGACTTTTAGGGTCAAGTTCGGAGTGAATTGCAGAATAAACACCACATTTCTAGGGTTTATATTCTAAAACAAAGATGGTCTGGACTATTGAGAACTTGGGTTCTGTTTCATTTTCTTGAGAAAGAAGATGATGAACAACGTGTTTTATTTTTAAGGGTAATTTTGACATTTTCAAAAGTCTTAAATCACACACGAGGTCATGTGATATACATAATTGACGGTTCATTAACGATAGGTACTAGATTATTGCATTTCAAAAATTTGGGTACTAAATTGTCGCGTTTTAAAGTTCAAGTACTAAATTGGCACTTAGCCTAAAGTATAGGGCACCTATCGTGAATTTTCCCCTAAAATATACATGTCATCGTCTTATGTTGTTGGGACTATATTAGCATTTGATGTATTGTGAGGCGCGCTTTAGGGGAGCAAATCCAAACTCCCTCGATAGCCCAAGAATTCAAAGAGACCGGATATTCTCCTCATACAGGGCGCCTCACACGCATATCCTACCATGCATTGAGAAAACCTTGTATTCACGGGAGATGTGAGGAGCATATCCCATTCGGAATTCAGATTGCTCTGACAAACACTCCCAAGTGTCAATACTATCCCAACATGCCATTGCATCCTTACATTTGGAGCATCTCCCTTGAATAGCAGATCCCTATCATTGAACCCATTGGTTGTTCGACCAATTACTAATTATGATCCATATCATATGCCAATAAATTACGTATGTGACACCACACATCTTATACACGACGTCTTCCAATAGTAGGTTCCAATCGCGCGGTGTCAGGTCTTGTTGGCAGGAAATCGCGCGGTTTCAATCCGAATCGGCTCTCACACCTAACGCCTCACAGGCGCCTCACACGCACATGATAGGAACATGTCTCGTATTTATTAATTATTATTCACGAAAAATGTTTCCAATGCACGGTGGATGTGCATATGAGGCGCTCATGTGTGAGGAGCAGATCCCGTCCCTTAAGCGAGGCCGGTTTCTGGCCAAGCTAGGCTCTGTGGCCGATGGACTGAACGAGTAACAGCCCGAATATATTAATAAGACAGTCACTTGGTCGGCAATCTCTCCACTCCCGACGAAGAAGGGAAGGAGCTTGTTTATTCTTCGTAAAATCTGCTCGGTTCGTTAGTGATTATAGCTTATTCGTCATTTGTCAAATCGTTCGATTAATTTAATTTAACATGGAATCCATGGAAGCTTTGATCACTCAAATACAAGGGCTTTCGGGTAGCGTGGAGGATATATCTCATCTTCACAATCTCTTGAAACTGACCGAGGAATCTCTCCAATCTGAGGCGCCACGATTAGCTTCTTTCTTGGGGCAGCTCGACCCCGCTAAACAATCTCTTGGCTATCTCTATATCCTGTAAGTTGCTTTCCTTCTTTTACCAAAGAAAAAAAAAGTTGTTTTCCTTCCAAACTCTCCCGCATTTGTACTTCCTGCTACATTGTGTTTTTCTTTTATCCTCTTTGAATTATGGGGTTTTACGCGTTTTGTCCGGATCTTCGTGATATCCGATTACTTCTAGTCTTATTGGAAGTGAGTTTTGATGCATCGACATTTTAACAAACTAATTGGGTTAACTATGGAATGGGTTTTGTTCCTTTGATAGCGTAAAGAAGTGCATGGAGCACATTATAGTCCTGTTTCTGTTAAATTTTAAATGGATGAACCTTTCTTTCCGTTCAGTTGGATATGGAATCGTTACGTTGCTGAATTTTGTGTTTTGACTTTCTTTAAAGTTTTCGAGTCGATTTTTGGTTGACTCGTTTTGTAAGCACCAGTCATGTTATTCTAAGGTTATGGTACCTTAAAGAGCATGGTCTTATGCCCTTGATGATATGGCATTATAATTAAGTCATATAAGCAGAGAATTATTGTTTGAAGAAGTGATACCGGTTGTGATGATTCCGAACTCGATACATGTAATATTGGTACAAAGTAATCTACTTTTTTATCATGGTAGACCTACTATAGCTGGATTTGTAGCCTAAATATGAATAATCATTTGGGGTTGTAAACGGTATTGCTTCAGTTCCATTCTTCGTTGCTGTATAAAAATTTGGCTTCTTAGTTCTCGCCTTTATTCATGTTTCTGTGACCTTCTTTTTTTCCTAAGAAATTGCAACAATAAATATGTGTTTGGAAAGAAAAGGAAAAGTTGAGAAAATCATTGGATATAAATGAATCCATGTATATATTCAGCTCTGTTATCTGGTTATTTGATCAAGCTGTATACTTTTCTGGTGTTTGTGGTTTGACAGGGAGGCATATACTTCTGCTCCAATATCAAGAGAGCAACCTAGTGAATTCATTATGTCCGTCTCTACCTTTATCAATTCTTGTTTAGCAGAGCAGATACGTTTGGCAGCTGATAAATGTATTCTACTGTTCACAACAAAGTAAATTTGTTCACCATTGTCAGATTTCCTAATGCTCCTAATTGGTCTAAGGATTGATTTCTTATAAATGCAGTTGTATCTGTTTGCAAGAGGTTCAAGGATCAAGTTGTGCTGCTTCAAGAACCATTACGGGGTGTAGCTCCCATGCGTACAGCTGTACAAAAGCTTCGGTCTTCTTCTGAACATTTAACTGCTTTGCATCCGGATTTTCTCCTTCTTTGTTTATTGGCAAAGAGCTATAAAACTGGATTAGGCATTTTGAAGGAGGATATTTTTGAGATTGATCAACCGAGGGACTTCTTCCTATATTGCTATTATGGGTAATATCTCTAGTTTTTTCTACATCGCTATTATGGGTAACTGTTAGTTTTGTTGCCTTGTTTATTATAATATATAATTTGTGCCAGGAAATCACCTTTGAGAAAGTGTTGTCTAAAGTTTTCATGAACCCAACTTTTTAAAAAGTAGAGTTATGTATAACATGCAACAGATGAAACAAGGAAATTTTGTTGTTATTCATAAAACAAATGATACTTCACTTTTCAAGGCATTTCCTTATTTGAAACAGTAAAAATCTGCTGAACTCAAAAAAATATGAACAGAAAAGTGGTTTCTTGAAGAGAGAAGGAGAAGAAGAGATCTTGAAAGAAAAGAGAGCCATAATCTGGCCGCCCCCTTCACTTATTATTTATACTAAAAATAATAGAGCAATACAAAGACAACTATGCCCTTATAGGGCGGTAAAACATAAAACAACATATATAAGACTAAAAAACATAATAAAATTTGGACTCACATAACTACTGTGGTCCCCACCACATATTTAACAACTAATATAAAACATCTACTCAGAAAAACAACACAAAATTGATTAATCTTTAACACTCCCCCTCAAGTTGGGAGTAAATGTCACACATTCCCAACTTGCGTAGATCATGTTCAAGCTTGTTTTTTGCCACCCCTTTAGTGAGAACATCAGCCAAATGCAACTCTGAAGAGACATAAGGCAAATAGACTTCTCCGGCTGTTACCCTTTCTCTTATGAAGTGTCTATCAACTTCAATGTGTTTTGTCCTGTCATGCTGAATTGGATTGTGGGCAATATTGATTGCAGCCTGATTGTCACAATACAACATCATAGGTTCCTCTACTTTCACCCCAATTTCACTCAAAAGAGATTTAACCCAAAGAAGTTCTGAGACACCATGGGCCATGGATCTATACTCAACTTCTACACTAAACCTTGCCACAACCGCTTGCTTCTTACTCATCAAGGAGATCAAGTTTCCACCTACAAAGGTACAAACTCCTGATGTAGACCTCCTGTTATCTAAGCATCCTGCCCAGTCTGCATCTGTATAGGATTCTAGCTTCAGATTCTCATGATTTGAGAAAAGAATGCCTTTGCCAGGGTGCTTTTTCAGATATGCAAGTATTCTCTCAATAGCTTCCTAGTGCTGAACTCGAGGTGCATGCATGTACTGACTCACAAAACCGACAACATAAGAAATATCTGGTCATGTCATACACAAATATAGCAGTCAGCCCACCATTCTTTGATATCTCCCCACATCTTTTACCAACCCACCATCCACATCATTAATTCTGTGATTTGGATCAATAGGAGTTTCTGTTGGTTTGATCCCCAGCTTCCCAGTCTCCCGTAGTAGGTCAAAAACATACTTTCTCTGTGAGATGAAGATCCCATGCTTGGATCTTGCAATTTCAATTCCTAAGAAGTATTTAAGCTCACCAAGATCTTTGATCTCAAATTCTTGCTGCAATGATTTTTTGAGATTATCGATCTCCTCCAGATCATTTCCTGTAACTACTATATCATCCACATACACAATCACAATTGACAGCAGAGCATCTCTCTTCTTTACAAAGAGGGTGTGATCAGACTAGGTTTGAGTGTATCCAAAACGGATAAATGCCCCTCTTAACCTGTCAAACCAAGCCCTAGGTGACTATTTTAGGCCATACAGAGATTTTCTGAGTTTGCACACCTTTCATTTACCAACATTTTCTTAAAAGCCTACTGGAATGTCCATATATACCTCCTCCTGTAAATCACCATTGAGAAAAGCATTTTTGACATCAAGCTGAAACAAGGGCCATGAATAGGTGGCTGCCAGAGATAAAAGGATACGAACTGAACTCATTTAGCTACCGCTGCAAAGGTTTCTAGATAATCAACATCATAGGTCTGAGTATACCCTTTCGCTACCAACCTTGCCTTGTACCTCTCTATCTTGCCATCGGCCTTATACTTCACTGTGAATACCCATCTACATCCGACTGTCTCCTTCTTTGGGGGAAGATCAACTATTTCCCAAGTTTGGTTTTTAACCAAGGCTTCCATCTCTTATTGTGTGGTTGTTTTCCACTCAGGTTTGGAGAGAGCCTCAATAACATTCCTGGGTATAGACATAGAATCCAGGGAAGAAAGGAAAGCACGGTGGGAGGGTGACAAGGCACTGTAGGAAAGATGGTGTGAAATGCAATGGGCATACACTTTCTCTTCCCTTTATGAAGTGCAATGAGAAGATCAAGGTCAGTGGGATTAGCTGCAGCAGTGGTGTTAGGTACAGGAAAAAGTAACGGTATCCTTCCATGGAAGGGATGATTATCGTGCATAATCATCCACAAACAAGAAAAAGTAACGGTATCCTTCCATGGAAGGGATATAATATGGCCCCCATACATATGTATGAACAATATTAAAAGCAAAAGTACTTCTTTTATTACTTGGTTTAAAAGACTGTGTACAATGCTTTCCTAACTGTCAACTCTCACACTCCAAGGTAGATAACTGAACAGACTCAAACAACTTGGGGAAAAGAAATTTCAAAGAACTAAAAGAAAGATGTCCCAAGCGATTGTGCCAAAGCATAATCTGGTTCACTGACTCTGACCCATTACTACTGTTGCTGCTAACATGATGGTCCTGATGTCTCGGAATCTCATCTAGAAGGTAGACTCCATTCACCTCACAACCACTCCCAATCATCTTCTTTGACTCCAGATCCTGCAAAACACAATTACCAGGAAGAAAGGTCACGGAACAATTCAAACTTTTTGTTAAAGAACTAACGGAAAGTAGGTTGTTATGAAGTATAGGGACATGTAAAACAAAAGATAAAGTTATATCATTGGTTACTCTAACTGTCCCCTTCCCAGCAATGGGAATATGTGAACCATCCGCTGTAGAGACTCTATCTCTACCAGAGTACAACTGATAAGAACTGAAAATGGTAGGGGCATTAGTCATGTGCTCAGATGCTCCTGAGTTTATAATCTAGGAAGATCCCTCCTTACCTGAAGTGGATGCAAGATTTGCAGTTGCATATGAACTACCTGTATGTGCAAAAGAAGTGGTGTAGTTGGCTCCTACATTTTGCTGTCCATCTGGAAGGCCAAAGCTAGGTGAATCTTTCTTACTCATAAGCTGTCCAAACCTCTCTAGTTATGTTCTCACTACTGCTACTGCAATGGATTCCCAATCAGTTTGGGAAAGAGGGGCTAAAGAGTCTCCTGTAGTGACCACATTTGCATTTCTCTTCTTGTTCCTTATTCGGGCAAGCATAATATTTGGATGAAGCTTCCAACAAGTGTCCTTGGTATGCTTAGGCTTCTTACAATAATCACACACCAAGTCCTTATCTTCCCTTCTAGTCTCACTACACCCCCTGTCTCCATTCGGCTTAGGTTTTTGGTTGTACTAACCATAGCCGACTGGTTAATCTCAGGCTATCTCAGCATTACATTCCTCCTATTCTCCTCTCCAGAGACAAAGGCATAGGCTTGAAAGAGTGTCACACCCTCCCTAGAAAGAATATGCTGCTTAGCAATGCCAAATTTAGGGTTCAACTCTGCCAAGAACTCAAAAACCCTATTCCTCTCTACTAGTTTGTGATAGGTTGTTGCATCATTTACCCTTTCCCATGCTACAACTTCTAAGTGATCTATTTCCTACCAAAGGGTTTTTAGCATGAAGAAATACACAACAAGGGGTTTTTCTCCCTGTTTCATATTTATCATCTGATTCCTTAACTGATAGGCTCTGGCTTCATTTTGCTTTTGAGAGTAGGTTTTAGTCACTACATCCCAAATCTCCTTAGCAGTATTAGCCCATAGGAAATTTTTTTGCAATATGAGGTAACAGAGAATTATACAGCCAGGACATTACCATGTAATTCTCCTGCACCCATCGGGAAGAGTCTGTATCAGGTTTCTTCTCCTCCCTAGTGATGTACCCTAATTTTCCACGGGCACCAATAATCATTTTGGCTGATTGTGCCCACTCTAAATAATTTGTACCATCAAATTTTACTGTAGTAATGATTCCAGACCCAAAAATATCATTACTACCTCCAACACCTAGTCCCACAGTACCGGTGGATTTCACCTCGGTTCCAATTCTCCATCTTACTTTAAACAGTTCAACAGTAAGAAAAAAAAAATAGATTGGAGACCTTTCAAAAACAATTTAATATCACACACACGGAAACCAACCCTTCTGGAAGAAGAAAACCCTATCCGGAGAGAAATCTCTCTCCTCCCCACGCCTCCTAATAGAGAGAAGAGTGAATCAATCACTCCAGGAGGCTCAAAAAATTCCAGAAACTTAACCACCTTCTTTAGAATATCAAAAGAAAACTAACAATACCTGGCTGTCCAAGATCATATAAAAAAAAGAGTCCAACTTTTCTGGGACTCTTTTTTTTGGTAATCGAAATAATTTTATTAATTAGCAATAGACAATAGTACAAAGTCTCCAAGGAAAGGCACGAGTTGCAACCTCTCCGGGCTAGTTAAGTACAGATTTCCAAATTAATAACAACTTACATAGAAGCACAAAAAAGATCTTCCCTAGAAACCCCCTGTTTGGCTAAAGCATTAGCCAAAGAATTAGCAGACCTACTAACCCATTTTACTTCAACTCTCATATTGCTGGTTAACCACTTTACTTTTTTGATGAGATCTTTGTAGCCCCAAATGGTGGTATCCAAGTTTAGGAGCCACCTTGTTACCACCTGAGAGTCCCCTTCAACTAGGAAATGCTCCACCCCAAGCTGGTTGGCGATCTGAATTCCTTGTACTGCAACAAGGGTTTCTGCCCTTGTGGAATCGCCCACTCCCATTGGTCCTGAGAATGGGGAAATTATGTTGCTGTCCTTATTTCTTAGGATACCCCCTATACCTAAAGGCCCGAGGTTGCCTTGGCTGCTTCCATCAAAGTTCAGCTTGATGACACCTTCCAAAGGCGGAATCCATTCTGATAGAATTCTGTCCTTCTTTGTTGAAGTGTTAGCTATTACTAGCCAATTCCTCCACAAGTCATCAAAGATATCCACAGTTTTCAGCCAATGGATTGCTCTTGTTAGGATACAATCCTTCATTTCATCTAACATTCTTTCCTTCTCTAAGAAAATTCTTGCATTCCTTTCCTCCCAAAGAGTCCACAGGGTGGCTGCCCTGACGCATTTCCACATGACCTTACCTCTTCTAGTGTGCCAAACAAAGACAGATGGGTTGAATAACAAGCTTAAATCAGAAGGCATAGACCATCTACCTCCAAATAAACAAAGGCTCCACCTCCATATAGCTGTAGCAAAGGAACAGGAGATCAGCAAATGGAAACAGTCCTCATTCTCGACCTTACGCAAGGAACACCAATTTGGGGAAAGACAAAGCGAGGGTCTCTTTTTCTGTAAGTTTTCCAAAGTATTGATTTTCCCATAGAAGACTTCCCAGCAGAATACAACAATTTTTGGGGGAATAGGTCGCGCCCAGACTTCTTTGACAGGGAATCCTTGGGAAATGGGGTTAGAACTGAGGGATTTTAGAAAAGAAGAGCAAGTAAAAGTACCTTTTGGAAGAGGAGTCCAAACCCTTTGATTAGAAGAAGTGGGGTCCAAGCAAATGGATTCTAGTAAATGAATTAGCTCAATAACACAACTCGATTCACCATCCCTTAACCCTCTATGAAACCCAAAGTCCCAGTTTAAAGATAAGGGGTTTAACAAGCTCGGGAGAAAAGTTGCAATTGGCTCATGTTTGTGAAGGGAAATGGAATAGAGCGAGGGGAAACAATCTTTGAGGGGTTGAGTACCCACCCAAATATCCTCCTAGAATAGAATAGCATTACCAGAACAAGCATCATACCTGATGAATCTGAGGAAGCGAGGGAGAATACCATGTATAGCCTTCCAAGGTGTAGTAAGGGTAGCTTGGCGAGATATCCCGGAATCCCAACCATTTCCTGCACAACCATGAATACTTGCCACCACCTCATGCCATAATCTCTCTCTCTCTCGGGGCCATCTCCATAGCCACTTCCCTAGAAGGGCTACATTCTTCAACACTATGTTCCCTATCCCTAAACCCCCTTCTTCCTTTGGTTTGTTAACTATCTTCCATCTGATCAAGTGATCCTTTTTCACCTCTCCTGGTTCCCATAGAAAGTCCCTCATTCTCTTCTCCAGTTTCTTAGCCTCCCTTGGAGGAATCCTGAACAGTAAAAGGAAGTCGGTTGGAAGGTTGGCAAGTGTAGCCTTAATTAAAGTCAACCTACCCCCTATTGAAATGTAATTCTTTTTCCAAGCCGCCAAGCACTTATCAAATTTCTCCACAATAGGGGCCCAGAAACTACTTTCTTTAGGGTTGACTCCTAAGGGTAGCCCTAAGTATGTCAAAGGACAAGAAGAAATATTGCAACCTAAGCATTCTGCAATGGATTCAATCTCCCTATTCTCCAAGTTCACTCCAGCCACACAACTTTTATCAAAATTTACCTTCAAATTGGAGACCCTCTCAAAAGTACTTATTAAAATCTTTAAGGTTCTCCACTTTGCTCAATTCATTCCCTTCACAGAAAATAACAATATCATCAGCAAACTGAAGGTGAGTTACTGGAATGCCTTTGCTCCCTATTCTCCATCCTTTTATTTGGCCCTCCTCATCTGCTTTGGAGATCATCCTACTAAAGACATCAGCAACAAGTGTAAAGAGGAAAGGGGAGAGTGGATCCCCTTGTCTTAAGCCTCTATTGGCTGGAAAAAAGTTCTTAACCACCCCATTCACCAACACTGAATAACGACAAGAGTTTAAGCATCATCTTATCCAATTACACCATTATCCCCAAATCCACGTCTTCTTGACATCTCCAGCAGGAAATTCCAATCCACTAAGTCATAGGCTTTCTCCAAGTCCAGTTTGCAAACAAATCCTTTCCCGCCTGATCTCCTTATCTCCTCCACACTCTCGTTTGCAATAAGGATCTGATCTATAATTTGTCTATCCTGTATAAAGGCTCCTTGTGCTTGATTAACGAGAGAGGGGAGAACTGCTTTGATCCTCCTAGAGAGCACTTTTGCCAGAATCTTATAGATGCGTGTCACTAGGCTAATTGGCCGAAAATCTTTGGGGTGTCTGGCATCATTCTTTTTGGGAATTAAGGCTATAAAGGTGGCATTGATTCCAGGACTCACAAAATGTTTATCCTCGAATTCTCTTAATACTCCAAATAAGTCTTCTTTGACTATGTCCCAACAATCCTGATAAAATGCCATTGTAAATCCGTCAGGACCCGGTGCCTTAGCCCTATCCATAGAAAAAACAGCTTGTTTAATTTCCTCTTCCTCAATCATTCTTTCCAGCCATCCCTTATCTGTTTGGTTCAAAGTTGGCCAATTCTCCTCCCCTACTATTAACCGATTCTCTAAGGGTCTTTGAAAGATGGATTTGAAGTGATCCACAATCCTACTGGCAATCTCCTCTTGA
The DNA here is from genome assembly GCF_055504915.1 of Nelumbo nucifera. NCBI lineage: Eukaryota > Viridiplantae > Streptophyta > Magnoliopsida > Proteales > Nelumbonaceae > Nelumbo > Nelumbo nucifera. The sequence goes on from NC_142650.1 coordinate 5,105,358, forward strand.
GAGGTTATCTCCACACCATCAACCTCAAGCTTTAGTATCAAAATTTTCCTCCTTCTCCCATTAGCCAAAACATGAAAGAATTTGGTATTCCCATCCCCTTCCTTGATCCACTTATGTCTGGATTTTTGTCTCCAAGAGATCTCCTCCCTCAACAAAGTCTCCTCTAACTCCTTTTTGAGTTTCCTCCTCATTTATCTGTCTTGCTCATCCATCATCCCTTGGGATTCTTTTTTATCTAACTCCTCAATCTGAACCACTAATCTAGCTTTTACCTCCTCCACTCTTCCAAATTGAACCTTATTCCATTCTTTTATTTTGCCTCTTAACCTTTTTAATTTTTTGTGGAATCTAATCTCATCCCATTTCACTTCTCTCATCTCTTCACTCCACCATTCCTTAACCTTAGGCAAGAAGTCCGGGTATGTCAGCCACATATTTTCAAACCTAAATGGTCTAGGTCCATTACCAAGAGATTATTGTCCTACTTCTATAGGGTAGTGATCAGAGGTTATCCTAGGTAGGGCCTTAGCCACCAAACCTCTCCAGTGGCTCTCCCAACCCTCATTAAATAGGAATCTTCAAGCTTTGAGCAGGTTGGGTTTTCTTGGAAGTTGGACCAAGTGTAGGTAGCCTGTAGTAAAGGAAGCTCCCGTAACTCACAAGAATTTATGAAGTCATTGAACTTCCTCATACTAGTTGTAATGGCCTGCCTGGGATTATTTGACTCATTTGTGAATCTTATTGCATTAAAATCACCCCCCAAACACCAAGGACCTTCCCACAAACCTTGAATTCCATGAAGCTCCTCCCATAACTCATTCCTCTCTCTGTGATTATTTGGACCATACACATTTGTTAGCACCCAAATAAATCCATCTTCCACCATTCTGAATTTTAGGGATACAGTGAAGTTTCCTATTAGCTCCTCTATTGGTTCTCCGAAGTCCTCCCTCCACAAAGTTACTATTCCCCCCGAAACTCCCCACGACGGAGCTGAGCACCATCTTACCCCTCTTATTTTCCAGATCTCTCTGACCCACCTTCTATCCAGTTCAACTAATTTTGTCTCCTGCAACATCACAACATCAAGTCTTTCTCTCCTAAGTAGCTCCTTAATCGAACTCCTTTTTCTGGCACTACCCAAACCCCTTACATTCCAGCTTATTATCTTCATTACCTCTCAAGAATTTAGCCCTCCAGTGTAGTGTTCCTTCATTTAGAACCCTTCTTTCTTTCACCTCTGCCACTGAACTCGATATCCCCTTCAATGTCCATTGTTAGTCTCTCTACTTCAGAATTTTTCTTCTTTTTCCTACCCTTATTTCCCACAGACTTCCTATTCTGCTCTTTATTTCCTAATTCCTGCCCCAATCTATTGGTTCTTGCCTCTGATTCAGGGTTTTTTGGAGCCACCTCTATCATTTCCTCCTTCTGTTTATATTTCTCCAGCAGGGCACAAATCTGCTCCCAAACCCATTCTAACTCCTCTTGTTTCCTTTCTAACAACCCAACTCCCTTCTCTGATCGGACTCCATCATTATCAATCGCCACTTCCTTACTACCAGTTGGTTGGTCTGGTTGGGATTCCAGGACATTTGTTACAGGCAGAGACTCCAAGTTAGTATCTAAAACCAAATGGACAGGCTTACCTAGAATTAGCATAGATGGTTGCATGTGGACCGGCTGCTGGGTATCAATTCTTGGAGTCAGGATTAGGCCCTTCCCCTTTTTCGGACTTAGCAGTGGAAGTGGACTAGGTACAACCAATACTTCCTCACCCTCTACAGTCATAGAAACTTCACTTCTCTTTCCCTCTGCGTGAATCCTTAGGTAAGGCTCCAATTTTGATTCCTGTCTCTCTGGCCTGATGTCCTGACTAGGCTGCACATATGGAATGGACTCGTTTATTGGCCGGGATGCACTCTGCCTTACCTCTTTCAGTGTTCCCGACTCCACCTGTCTTTTGTATAACATACCCAGTTTGGGAAAGATCTGTTCTCTGCTGCTAAGGCTCACTCTTCTTTGCGTTTTGATATTACCAGAATCTTGCGAATCCGTCTCCTCCTCTAGGAATAACAGTTCAGTGTTTAGGCTACCCTCTTCCAGTATATCTCTTGGCTTTTGGAGGTCGATACTTCCCAAGCTAATGGTTTCTTCCAAATCTGAATTGGAATCAGAAAGTTCTTCATCGTCTGTCAATCTTTCCGAATCAGAGTCGAAAACCTCACTGCTCTTCACACTCCTGGGGTTACGGCGTTCCTGTTCCTCGAGCGGCATCTTCTTCAAGGGTCTGCACTGTAATGAGCTGGAGACCTTTGCTGACCTGTTCGAACGAGAGAAAGGGCTTGAGGAAGATGATGGTATATAAATTTTACTGTCTACCTGAGGAGCCAACCTTGTCACGTGCCCCTCTCACTCTTGGGTCTTTTAAGCATCTACTTAACTTTTCGGGCCTACTGGGCCCAAAATTACAATTTAGAGATGGGCCTGCTGGTTGGACTCCCGTGCATATTTCTGAGGCTACCAATACCTCTGCCCTTCCTTCATTTGAATCATTCAATATATTTTGTTTGGCGCCACAAGCAGTTACCTGAGCAAAGGTTCTATTGGTTGTCAAACCTTTACCTTGTGTCACATGTCTCCTAATAGTCTCCTGACCCAAATCTTTTGGACTGCCTAAAGGTAGAGTTTCCATTTCAGTGAAACTTCCTTGTCTCTTTTTTCCAACCAACTTCAAGCTGCCACGTAACTCCATTTCCTCCACCTTTTCGTCTTCCTCCTGCCTTGCCTCCCTCCAAAGGTTAGCTTCAATGGAGGACACTAACCAAACTGGTAAGAACAGTTCATCCACAATTACAGTCACCTTCCTCGGTATATCTTCTGGTTTTACTCCACCCAGTAGAATGGCTGCACTTCGCAGATCTCCCCAGAAGACACCATCAAGGCGAGCTCCACACAGCAAAGCAATTGAGTTTGTAGTTTCTTGATTCCAGAGATGGAATGGCAGCCCAACCACTCAGACAGTAACATTATCTTCCATTAAGAACACTTTCGAATTTGAAGAAGAAGACCATTTATAGACTGAAAAGGTCCCCAGAACATCTTGGATACAACATGCTCTAACATTTACCTGGTTTTTGAGAGGGTCCAATACTGCCTTAGCAGAATCAAATGGAGTTAAGATGAAGGTGCTTCTTAGCTCCAGTTTGAGCTTCAGTAGTTCTGCAACTTTCCACCAATCTGTCACCAATCCTCCAGCTTCAACCACTAGTGTTCTTTCCCATTTTCCTGCTGTTCCATTTGCTATCCAGGAAGGATCCCTCCTACTGTTTGCCATGGTTAAAAATTTCTTTTCTGGTACCTCTTCCTTATACATGATCTGTCTTCTAGTTTCTGGTCTTAGTTCCCTTTCATCAATTTCCGATGGTTCTTTTTTTTTTCCAATTCCTTTCTATTTAGGAATTTTGTTAGTATCCCAGCTATCTTTATCCATCCTTTGCCATTCTTCCCTTGAGGGAAGCAAACCATCTGCTTCCTTCCTTTAGAAAAATATTCAGTGAGAGATATGAATGCACCCTTTGCATTCCCCTTGTTCTCCATCACATACCTCCTACTTGACTCTGAGGACTTTTCTTTCCATTTTGTCTGTTTCCCTTTAGTTGCTGCATCAAAGACATATTCCTTCACCCAGACAATCATGTCTGAGCCTTACACAAGAACTGTAGCCCTCTGCTGTTCTCTTATTTTCAGTCCCATTCTTCCTTTGATCCGTATTTCTTCAAAGAGAAAATCTTTGGCCTCTACCCTCAAAGTTGACCTCCATTTTGCTTTCTCCACAAAGCCTCCTTCCACTAAGCCTCTATCCATTGCTGAAAAACCTTAACTTAACTCCTCGATCTTCAGTCTCTGTTGCTGTGGCTTAAGCTTGTTGATGGACAAACAGAACAACCCATTCTAAGCTAATGCTTTTCATCGACTTTTCTGGGACTCTTCCCCATACTTCAGTTCTTCCTGATTTTGATGCCGAACAGTAGATCACCTTCCTGATGACTGGATCCCACAAAAAAATACAAGAACTGGGCTGTATATAGCAGATCGGTCAGCCCTTTGTTACTTCATGCAGTCGGCCGATCTAGGGCTGCATGAGAATACTTCAAGAACCCTAGCTGGTGCTCTGATACCAAGTAGAAATCTGCTGAACTCAAAAAATTATGAACAGAAAAGTGGTTTTTTGAAAAGAGAAGAAGAGAAGAAGAGAAGAAGAGAAGAGAAGAGAAGAAGAGAAGAGAAGAAGAGAAGAAGAGATCTTGAAAGAAAAAAGAGCCATAATCTGGCTGCCCCCTTCACTTATTATTTATACTAAAAATAATAGAGCAGCACAAAGACAACTATGCCCTTATAGGGCGGCAAAACATAAAGCAGCATATATAAGACTCAAAAACATAATAAAATTTGGATTCACATAACTACTGTGGTCCCCACCACCTATCTAACAACTAACATAAAACATCTACTCAGAAAAACAACATAAAACTGATTAATCTTCAATAGAAATGTTATTTACTGATTACTAAATATTGGATTGCATGTATATTTGAAAATACATTCTCCTTGTCCAGAATCCAGATAACAAAAAAGAACTAGTACTGTTCCTAGTAGGGGAAGCCCTCCAAAGGAACCATCCAGAGGTAGTCAAGGCATCCGGGGAATACATAGTCATTTTGCACTTCTCTAGGTGGAGAATGTTTGTTTGATAGAATAATGCTAGATTTCAGTAGTCTCATCTAAGGTTTGTGAAAATTTTCAGAGAACCTTGAGTTATCAGAGATATTTTTAGGGATCACAATTGGAATATTATAATGAATTATTCAAAGCCAGTTTAGGGATGAAATTTCCTTGGAGAGGAACTCTTGTTGTTGCTGCAAGGATTAAAGTTAGCCTTTTCATTGGGTTGGAATGCTATGGTTGCAGAAGGGACTTCCAGGCAGTGATTGGATGTCTGTCTGTTATGGGCCCGCGAATAGGATCTCGTCACGGGTCGGTCCATGGGGAAAACCTCTTGTTTTCCCTTGTTCCTCCCTTTTCTTGAGGAACCTATTTTGGCGCCTTAATAGTGATTTGTTCAAGAGATCACCAACTCTCCTTTGCTCTCTTTCTTGACTGAAATTTTCGATGCCTTTATTGAATAAAATCAGCTCCTTAATTAGGAGATTACAAGAGATAAGAGTCCTACTTTTAGGAAGACTCCTTGCTAATTAGGAAGACTCCCTACTAATCTATCCTACTGAACTGATAAGATAAGATAAGACTCCCTTAATCTATCCTACTGAACTGATAAGATAAGAACTGTATCTGGCTAGAATTAGATAAGATGAGAATCAACAAATCTTGCTCCCTTTACTGTTGCTGCCGGCTGTGATATGTCTTCCCAGTAAAAACGTCCACATCACTGTCCAGAAATTCTGAAGTCCCTGGCTCCTTAGACACCATTATTAGAGAAGCAAAGGCTTTGGTGTCCACCTTGAACAGCTCATTCATGTCTGTACCAACTCCCAATATAAAGCCAATGACATAGTTGGATTCCCTGTTATGATGTTGTGAGGGTGGTGGGCTCCAGGCGTGGGATTTTCTTTGGAATGCTATATGGTTTCAGTGGGACTTTGTGACAGTGATTGAATGCCTGTCCAGGAATTTTGAGTCCCTGACTCCTTAGACACCATATCGGAGAAGCAAAGGCTTTGGCGTCCACCTGGAGCAGCTCATTCATGTTTGTTCCGACTCCCAATATGAGCCACTGGCATCGTGGATTCCCTGTATATCTATGGGGGTGGTGGGCTCCAAGCATGGGGATTATGTTATAAGGTGGGTCGTATGTATCCCTTTTTTATCATGTTTTAGCTAGGTTTCTATTGTGTATTTTTCTCCTCCAGTTCATTCCTTGGACCAGGAATTCTTTCTATATTTATGAATAAATACATTCTAATTTTGTTACTGATCAAATAAAGAAAATCAGAGAACCTTTGTTGGGTTTCTTGAAAAGCATCTGTCTGTGGGGGAAATGTCCCAAATATGTTCTCTTTGTGACACTCCGAAAGAATCTGTTGCACCCTTTCTCTTTACATTTCCTGTTTCCTTGTGAGGTTTAGTGGCACTTCATCAAGCTATGTGGGTGGAAATGGATATAGTTAGCATGCATCCACTCATCTCTCACTGTTGTTTAGCCTGCTAGGGGCTTTAGAAAGAAAGGAAATATGTTTTGGAGTCATGAGTCTTTTGGAATATATTGGTGCATTTAGAGGAATACAAATGGGAAGATTTTTGTAAGGATAAAGGTTTTTGGCTTCTGGTAATATAGGGGAAGTAGAATAGTTCATATACTCTTAACCCTCTCTTTTTCAATGATTTCCAACCATTTTCTGTACAACTGGAACATCATTATTTTTTGCATCTCTGTCATGTAAATAGTTTTATATGCTGTATCAGTGTTTCATAAGGCATACGAGACTTACAACTTGAGCCCCTCAAGGAAAGGCTCAAGGCATAGTTGTCAAAATGTCAAGGTGTCAAGACAAAGCTAGGCAACAGGGCTTAGGCAATTTTTTTTTTTTTAAATTAAATTAGATTCTAGATCTTATGCTTATATTTTCTACATAGCAATAAATTTCATGCTAAAACATAGAAAATCTTCATATCTTTAGGAGAATGTCATTTTAAATATATTGATATCAATATCCCAAACACTATTGTAATGAGATAAATATTTAATTAAGCATACAACAATTGCGAACCCAAAGCAATTAGCAAACTGATTAAACAACAATCACTGATCTAAACATGTAAGTCATGACAAGTTCAGATTTTGGAAGTGGAGATGAAAAACCAGATTGGATGTAGCATTATGATACTCTTGTGGCCATATCTCAATGGCTCAAGCTTCTTCCCACATGGTGATTTTCAGCTGATTTTAGCACCTTCTTAGTTCTTACTAGCAAAATGGAGGGGAAAAAGGAATTTCAATGGAAGGGGGAGGGGGGGATCCTCTTGTACTTTTATATCATCTTTAATGAAATTACCTTACCTTTTCTCAATTTTTTTTTTTTTTTATTTCACTGTTTTACCTATGACTGCAGGCTTTTGTGGAGCTTTACCCGATAACTGTTGCAGCTAACGGTATTTTATATTTGATATAATGATAGGGGGATGATATGCATAGGACAAAAGCACTTCTGCAAGGCCAGGGAGCTTCTGCGCAATGTATGTAAAGGATTTCCAGTCAAATTGGCTTACTATACTTTTTGCTAGCTCTCATGACCAGTTGACTTAATTTAATGAATTGAATTACACATTTTTTTTTTTTGATATAGGTTGTTACTGCACCAATGTCAACTATAAATGCTATAGCTATTGAAGCTTACAAAAAATACTGTTTGGTTTCCCTCATTGATAATGGGCAGGTTTGCTAATGCTTCTTTTACCCATGTTCTTAGCTTGAACAAACAGATCAATGGAAGTGGAGATGAACATGCCAAAGTTAAAGTAACTATGGAAAAGGGCGAAAACCTTGGACAGTTATATTTCTCCTCTATTTATATCACTACCATTTTTATCTAACATAGTCCTCTTATATTTTTAGAATCAATATATGTTTAACATCTTAAAGCTCTTCTCTGGAAGCAAACTTGAAAGAACCTGCAGAAAACAAAACTGCATTAAACTTTTCTTAATTCTTGGATCATTTTCTTCTCTTATTTGTTTCTCACTATGCACAAGCCACCCTGTTGAGACTGACCATGTGGGCTGATGTGTCCATTTGCAATCCCCTTCCTGCTGTACCAGTCTGGCAAGATCTACCAACCCCTCCATATGCATCTTGATGATGTATGCTCTGGTAGCCAAAAGAATAGTAGTGACTGACCTACTCTATCCTTCAAAAACACTGCACCAGAAGCCTGAGTGGAAGAAGATGGTCTCCCGCCAAGTCCATAGCCTAAGCGCCCACTACTTTGCCTTCCCTGAGAAAAGTTCTCCTGCCACTTACTGGTGGCATCCCTGGCATAATCCCGGCCCTCTCATTGCTCTCAGTGAGAACAAAAAGCTTCTCTGTCAACTAGAATGCAAGGTCTGCAGTCTCATGTGCTCAACATTGTGGAAGACAATGCACCAAGTTGGGTGGCCCAGCTTGCATGAAGCTCTTCCATGATCATCATCTTGCTCACAATGCTGTGGACAAGGTGGTCTGAGAGGTCAAAGATTGTTGTAAGCTATCTAAGCTCAGGGAAACAAAAGGGTAGCACTCAGGGGGTGGGTTTTATGCGTGTGGGAGTAGTGAACAGCCTGGAGGGTGGCAGGTCCTTTGCACAGGTTGTAACCGGCACCAACTTGACCTGTTTGAACAAGGAAAAGGAGCCGGTCCAAGGAAGAACTGGATCTAGACCGGATAAAACCAAACCGAGTGCATGTGACTCTTTTAAAAGTCACGTGAGGTCGCAGTGGCTTAAAAATGGGCCAGAGCCAAAGCCCATTCGAAAAGTCTTGGGTGCGATTAAAGGCCCATTTGGGTCAGCGGGCCCGATCCAGTGGTTTAAGAAGGCACGTGAGCCTTTAGTAACTCACGTGACTGGGGACACGACTAAGATAGACGATGCTAATGGTCTATCATCGTCCCTAGTCGCGAGACAAGGGGGGGAACGCGCACAGCGCCGAAAAACAGAGAAGTTGCTCGACTTGCAGTGGGCTTCCCGACGAAGGCTGAAGGAGTTTAGCCCCCTGCGGCGCTCCTCAGAGAAGCCGAAGCCAAGTTATGTTAAGGGAAGACCTGAAGAGAAAGAAGATAAGGATGAAGGCTGGGCGCAGTGCAGTGAAGGTGATGAAGACTCAGAGGACTGTTCGGTTGATGGTACTAGCTTGGGCAGTGTAAACGACGAAGGTAGTTGCGCTGGAGGTGACGTGGATGGGTGGAATATTGTAAGTTTATTTCAGGGTGACGAAGGCAAGCGGTACAACCCGTTCCCAAGACCACAGAGTGTGCAAGGAGGATCAGAAGGGGCAGATCGGGAGAACCGGAAGCAGAGCAGGAACACACCATCAAGGGGTGAACCAGGGGTAGAGTGGAAAGATCACCAGGGTGATCAAAGGACAGAAGTACCTCCCGACCAACTCAGGGAGATAAATTTTTACCAACCTCTAGAACAAGAGAGGGAGGCAGGGAGCAGTCCTTTTCCAGCTTGTCCATCAGTCCCAGGTAACCAAGTGATTTCGGTTTGTGCTACTAATGTGTCTCCAGTGTCTTTGGTTCCAGATTCCGTTTCTGCTCCATGTCCTGTAGCCCATGATTATGTAGCCGAGCCAGCAGATGGGCTCTCCAAGGAGGGAGAGACCGGAAGGAAGGAAGGTGGGAAGGTGCTGGAAGGAAGGTTTAGGAGTGAAAAAGTCTGGGAAATTATTGAAAGAGTGCTTAAGGAAGTGGAAGGAGAGCTGATCTGGAGAGGGGAAGGGGAGGTAGGAAGAGGGGAGGGGTCAGTGGAGAGGAGGGAAAGGAATGAGGGTAGAGATGGAGAGGACTATGAGGAGAGAGCAGGGTTGGAGGGAGGTAATAGGAAAGGAGGGTGGATGGAGAAGAAAGAGTAGAGGTGGGACCAGAGGAGAGGAAGAAGGGGCAGGTGGATAGAGATGGAGGGGATCCTGTAGGAAGGGTAGGGCTGGTGGACTCGGTGAGAGAAGACTTGATAGCAGAATTTGTAGGGAAGCTAGGTTGCAGATTGAAAGATCTGAATGTGCTGAAAGAAAACTTACAGAAGAGGAAGGAGAAGATCAGAATAAAGAAGAGGAGATTGAGTGAAGTAGAGAGAATGAAGAGAGATGTAGAAGGTGATAAGAGGCTCGGGGTAAAGGGAGACAGGAGGAAAAGGGGAAAGTAGTGGTAAGTGGCAAGGGGTTCACCAAGAAGCGGAATGAAGATTCTTAGTTGGAATGTGAGGGGAATTGGGAGTGCAAGGAAGAGGGCGACAATAAAAGAGGTAATAAGACGGTGTGACCCAGACATTGTGCTGCTACAAGAGTCTAAGAGAATGCAGTTTAATGATAAATGGGCAAGGAGTGTATGGAAAGCCAGGGGAATTAGCTGGGTGGCTGTTCCCTCGTGGGGTGCTTCCGGGGGGATTGTAACAATGTGGAAGAAGGATGTGGTGGAAGGTCTGGAGGAGTTGATCGGAAAGTACTCGGTGTCTCTGAAGTTTAAGCAACAAGAGGATGACTATACATGGGTGCTCACAAATGTTTACGGACCGAATGACTATAGAGAGAGAGAGGAGTTGTGGGAGGAACTGGCTGATGTTAGAGGGTTATGGGATGGGCCGTGGTGCATGGGTGGGGATTTCAATGTGATCAGATTCTCGGAGGAGTCCAATAAGGTTAACTAGAGGGTGACAAAAAGCATGAGGAAGTTTAATAGTTTTGTGGATGCCTTTGAGCTTAAAGAGATTCCCCTAGCCCATAAGACGTTTACATGGTCAAACCTCCAATCTAGACCCATTTGCTCTAAACTGGATAGATTCTTGTTTTCTTTGGATTGGGAAGAACATTGGGGAACCTTGGCTTCTAGAGCTCTCCCAAGGGTGACCTCAGATCATTGGCCCATAGTATTATGTAAGGAGGAAAGAAGGTGTGGAGGTCCTACCCCCTTTAGATTTGAAAATATGTGGTTACGTCATCCAGGGTTTACTAACAAAGTGAGGGAATGGTGGCATGACTGTAACCCACTGGTGGATTGGGAGGGGATGAGATTTCATAAGAAACTACAATTCTTGAAAGCAAGAATCAAGGAGTGGAACTTGATGGAGTTTGGGAGGATAGAAGAAAGAAAGGGAGATTTGATGGATAAGATTGAAAGCCTTGACTCTAAAGAAGAAAGGGGAGAATTTGGAGAGGAAGACAATGATCTCAGGAGAGATTTGAGAAGACAGCTAGAGGATTGTTTGCACAAGGAGGAAATTAGTTGGAGGCAAAAATCTCGATGTAAGTGGTTGCAAGAGGGAGACAGAAACACTAGGTATTTCCATTCTCTAGCAGATGGCAGGAGAAGGAAGAACTTTATCTCCAAATTGGTAGTAGATGGAGTCAAGTTAGTACAACAAGAGGAGATTGCCAGGGCCTGTGTGGAGCACTTCAAATCTATTCTAAGAAGGCCTGTAAGTAGAAGGGTGTGGGTAGAAGGTTTGGACTGGCCAGATGTAGGGGTGGAGAACAGGAGAAGGCTGGAAAGAAGCTTTACTCTAGAAGAGATCAAGGAGGCCGTGTTTTCTATGGATAGAACAAAAGCTCCAGGGCCGGATGGGTTCACAATCGCTTTTTATCTGGATTGTTGGGATATCGTGAAAGATGATCTCTTGCGGGTGTTTGAGGAGTTTTTCAGGAGAGGAATTGTCAATCCGGGTGTGAACTCTACATTTATAGCTTTAATTCCAAAAAAGAAAGATGCATCCCACCCGAAGGATTTTAGGCCAATTAGCCTGGTTAATAGCTTGTATAAGATCATTGCAAAAGTGTTGTCTATGAGGTTGAAGAAGGTATTGCCCGATATCATTGCACACTATCAAGGAGCCTTTGTGAGTGGGAGACAAATTACTGATCAAATTTTAATTGCTAATGAGAGTGTGGAGAACTTTAAGAGGGATAAGAAGAAGGGAGTGGTTTGTAAGTTGGACTTGGAAAAGGCTTATGACTTGGTGGACTGGGATTTCTTGAAGAGAGTTTTGACTAAATTTGGGTTTGGGGCTAGATGGTGCAAGTGGATCATGGGTTGTGTCAGGAGTTGTCATTATTCAATACTAGTGAATGGGACAGTGGTAGATTTCTTTCCAGCCAGTAGGGGTATAAGACAAGGAGACCCCCTGTCTCCTTTCTTGTTCATTCTAATTGCGGAGGTTCTGGGGAAACTGATCACAGAGCAGATGATAGGGGGCTCATTAGAGGCTGGAGAGTTGGGAGGGTGGAAACCCCCCTCACTCACCTACAGTTTGTTGATGACACGATTCTATTTTGTGAAGGCGGTAATGTGAGCTTGATCAGGAACTTGAAGTTGGTGATACAACTGTTTGAGAAAATGTCTAACTTGAAGGTTAACCTTGGGAAAAGTTGTATAGTGGGGGTGAACCTGGAGGAGGGAGAGCTCAGGGAGAGTGCTGAATTGTTGGGGTGTGAAGTTTTGGGGTGGCCGTTGAACTACTTAGGGTTGCCATTAGGTGATAATCCCATGCGAGAGAGCTTTTGGAACCCGGTGGTGGAAAGGTTTGAAAAAAGGCTGGTATCCTGGAAAAAGAATTACCTCTCTCTCGGTGGAAGAATTACACTAATTAAGGCCACGCTTGTTAACTTACCCATCTTTTTCCTATCGGTGTTTAAAATCCCAGTGAAGGTCGCTAGCAGATAAGAGAAGTTTATGAGAGATTTCCTGTGGGAGCCAGGAGAGGAGAAGAGGGATCACAGAGTTAGTTGGGAGATAGTGTGTAGGAGTAAGCCTTGTGGTGGTGTAGGGCTTGGGAGTATCAGGAGAAGGAATATGACTCTGTTGGGGAAGTGGTTGTGGAGGTTCCCTATGGAGAAGGAGAAACTATGGGCTAAAATAGTGGCAAGTATACATGGGCTGGAGGACAATGGATGGGACGCTGGAATCAGAGCTAGGACCACAAGCAACTGTCCTTGGAAAGCCATTCATGACCTGCTACCAGTTTTCTCCCCTAATATTAGGTATGACTTGAATTCCGGTAATTCCATAAAATTTTGGGAACAAACCTGGGTGGGGAGCGCCCCTTTAAAGGATCAATTTCCTTCTTTGTATGCTCTATCTGATTTGAAAAATGAGCCGATCTCGTCTTTTATCACCCCGTCCTCTTCCACTTCTGGGATTGGGTGGAACTTGGGTTTAAGAAGGGATTTGAGGGACTCGGACCTTGACAGTATTTCGAGCCTTATTGCACTTCTTGATAATGTTGTCTTAGACCCCACTAGGGAGGACTCTAGAATTTGAACACCTACCTCCAATGGCATCTTCTCTTGTGCCTCGTTCTTCAAAGTCTTAAGTCAGTCCACCAGTCCTACCTTCCCCCCTTTCCCTCTTGGTGAGGTTTGGTGCAGAGCAATACCTCCTAGGGTTGGTAGTTTTTGTTGGGAAGCCTATCTGGAAAGAATTAACACTGGTGATCTACTCCAAAAGAAGAGACCCAATACTTGTTTGTCACCTCAGTGGTGTGTTCTATGTAAAGCGGATGGGGAGACTAGTTTTCACCTACTGGTGTCTTGCCACTTTGCGAGGTCAATTTGGGATTGGGCTTCCTCCTTATTTGGATGCAATTGGAATCCCCCATCAGACTTGCAGGGCCTTTTCTCCCCCACCTTTTTCAGGTGGCGGATAAAAAGGGGAAGGATAATGTGGAGAGGACTAAGGGCTCCAGGATATTCTCAGAAACCCAAAGAGGAGCAGCAGATCTGAAGGCTATCATACATATTAGGGCGGTACGATGGCTGAAATATTTGGAACTATTCACAGATTACACTGTGGATGACATGTTGAAGAAGTGGGGTGAAATTGCAAATTACACACAAACCAAGTCAATAATGAAAGTGGTTTGGACTCCCCCACCTAGAGGATTCTTGAAATTAAACTTTGATGGATGCAGTAGGGGAAATCCGGGGCAATCGGGGATTGGAGGTGTTTTTAGGGACGAAAATGGGGTCATCTCTGCCATGTTCTCAGGCCCAATTGGAGTGGGTGACTCCCTTAGAGCTGAGATCCTTGCAGTTATGGAAGGAGTCCGGAAAGCTAAGGAGTTGAACATCAAGAAACTCATAATTGAAGGGGATTCAGAGGTGGTGATAGGATGGCTGACTAAAGATCAAAATGGTTTATGGAAGTATAACAATGAGAGGAGGAAATTCATGTGGCTGGTGCGGGAGATGGAAGTTAAGACATGTTGGGTTAAAAGATCGGCTAATTCCCTAGTTGACGGTTTAGCTAAACAAGGGGCAGAAAGGGATTCATTGTTTTGGGCTAAGCTGTAACTTTAGTGTATTCTTTTCTCTTTTTCTTCTTCTTTCTTTCTTTTATGAGGCTCTTAGTGACTCTTGGAAGATAAGTGTGTTTGTCTTCCTCCTGTAAATTTTCTACTGATGATTAATGAAAGTGTTATTGATAAAAAAAAAAAAACTATAGGATGAAGAGTATGTGAACAGGTAGGTCCTCAAGGCCTCTTCCTTTATCTTGGACAAAAGCATCTCCAAAACATTTTCATGGTTCCTGAGGAGCTTCCAGACATCATGGGATCCTATGACATCAAATGCCTTTTGGAAGTCTCCTTTGCCAAGTGCCCTGGGAGCAGCCATGACATGGTCTCAAACATTGATCTGTTTGTTCATTGATGTCAATACCCTGCATTGACAAATTTTGATTTTCGTAAACATCTTTTGACGGATTGGTGTTTTTTCAACTTTCTTAAGCATTAGTTAAATAATCTCTTTCATTAAGTTAGAGAACTTCCTGTCACAGTTTTCAACTGCTTTACCAAAGTATACTTCTTCAGTTGCTCAAAGGAGTCTAAAGAACTTTTGTCAGGTAATTCTGAAAACCAGTAAAGTCTCCTCAGATATGAAAATTTTCTTTGGAAAATCTCATTTATATCCTCTATATCCTTTTGCTATCCTGATGTTATTCTTTTGTATACTTGGTCTAGTGGAATATTTTCTTCATACTTGATGTGATTCCTTCAGCTCTTTGGCAAATTAATATGCATTGCATTATTGATAAACAATTTTAGACGTAGGCATTCCTTCAGCTCTTTTGTATACTTGGAACTTCCAATGTATCACCATCATGCTGGTTGGCTTAAACATTTTTAGACCTAGGCATATTGGTAGCTGATCTTCCATGCTTGACTTTCCTCTAATTGTCATGTTGGTCATCTGTCTCTAGCAGACTGGATTGCCGCTGTCTGATCACCATGCTGAAAGGGCAGTCCAGTGCATGAGGCTCTCGCCAATGCTGGGTCTGGGGAGGGACAGATGTACGCAGCCTTACCCCTGCACATACAGAGGTGCTGCTTCCAAGATTTGAGCCCTGGTCACTATAAGGTCACAATGTGGGGACTAATCACCATGCTGATTGATGTAAATAAGGACATACAGAAGCATACAAGTAGAAATATATTAGTCTTTTGGTTGGATTTGTAGATCCTGCTATAGAGAGGTCTATATGAAATATCTAATTGCAGTTATATCTCATCAAATATATGGGCCAAGTGATGAAATACATGCCATGTAAAATAGTAACAGTACGTTCTCTTGGTATTTTTTGTTTAGAAAATATTTTGTGGATTTTCTGCCCCTAATTAGGAATAATGTTCACCCAAAACACAACCACCTGTTTCCATGTTTATTTGTCACAGGCTCAACTTTGTTTCTACCTGCTTCTACTCGATGACTTGTGCAGGAAATTTGCATTCAAGAAAGTTTGGCATTTTCTACATGCTGCTTATTTGTCTAAGTTTTATATTGTTGTCCGGGGCTACATAGTTTCTACTGTAATAAGTCTGAACTGTTACTGTGCAATTTGATTGTTATTCTTCTGAGCAATTCGTTACATAACAACCATTTTATAGTGGATTCTCCTGATCATGATTACTAGCTGTGCTGTGCTGACATGACCTTCTAACATAGACATATCTGATGGGTGGAACAAAAGGAACATGGCTGTGGCTTGTTGGATCATGGGTCTGGGCTGAATGAACTGGATCTGAAGGGCCAGGGTCCTGGGCTTGGAGCTGCTTGTGATCCCTCCTCCCTTGAGATCGACCTTGTCCTCAAGGTTGAGGTGAGCATACCTTTGTTGGAGTTCAGTGTAGTCCTCCCAAGTGGTGTCCTCTGATGGAAGATTGGTCCATTCCACCAAAGCCTGCTTGACAACCTTTCGGCCCACCTTAATCTACTTGAAGTCTGTCAAGTTGTGAGGCTCCACTGTTAGTTGTCCATCATCTCTGAATTCAGGTAAAGTAGGGGTGACATGGCTAAATGTGGAGTTGCAGGGTTTCAGAAGTGAAACATGAAAGGTAGGGTGCAGTTTGGAGACTGGAGGGAGAACCGGCTTGTAGGCTATCTGTCCTATCCTGCTTAAGATTTAAAAGGGTCCGAAACATCTTGGGGACAGCTTCTGTGTTGCTCTCTGTGCCATTGAAGCTTGGCGATAAGGCTGGAGTTTCAGGTAAACCCAGTTTCCTACCTTGTATTCAGCTTCACAATGTTTCTTATCATATATAGTCTTCATTGTTATCATGTACTGCCGGGCTTGTTGTAGGTAGTTTTCTCAATGATTTCAGCAGCTCATCTCTGGTTATAAGTCTATTCTCAACTTCCAGCAACTGTAGTGTAGACCTGTTCATGGGCCGGGCTGGGCCAGGCTCTTGCTCTTCATTAACATAAATTTTTCATGCCCGAGCCCGAGCCCAACCCTCATAAAAAGCCTAAAGCCCGGGCTTGAGCTCGAAGCCCGACTTGGGAGTTTGAGCGCCGGTGCCCTCTGAGATTGAGAGAATGGCGCCTGCTGAGTTCGCCGATTCCTGGGAGTTTGAGAGTGAGAATAGAAACCGAGAAAGTGAGAAGATAGAAGATGACAACAGTGCCGGCCGGAGAGAGAGAGAAAGAGAGCTCACCACTGGAGAGAGAGACGATCTAGATCTGGTGGTGCCAGCCGTCGGTGCCTAAGTTCACAGAATGAAAACGATGTGCCTGGGTTCTGGTGGCGCCGGCTGGAGAGAGAACTGAGAAGATAAAAGACCTAGTTCTAAGAAGAGAGAGAACTAAGAATGAGAAGAAAGAAGATGAAAACGGTGCCGGCTGGTGGCGCCGGCCGAAGAGAGAGACGACTAGTTTTGGTGGCACCGGCCGCCGGTGCCTGAGTTCGTAGGTGCAGCTGGGTTCGCCGGTTTTGAGAGTTGAGAGAGAGAAATGAGAGCCGCTTTTGAGAGTGAGAGTGAGAAAGGAGAATGAAAAGAAAAGTTCAAGAATTTAGGGTTAGGGTTAGGTAGTTTAGGAATTTAGGGTTTAACTTATATAAAAGTTGGGCCGGGTTTTTTTAACAAATCCTGAGCCTGGCCCGTAAAATAGTCAGGCTTGGGCTTTTGGGCCTGAGGTCAAGCCCGCGGGCTAAAACGCATGCTCAAGCCTGTCCGGGGGCCGACCCGGCCTATCGGGCTACCTAGCCCATGAATAGGTCTACTGTAGTGGATCCCTTTTCATAAGGGAGGATTGAAGGGGGCTTTTGATCGTAGAGGATTTGAAATGGATTAGTGCTAGTAGAAATGTGGTACGTAGTGTTGTACTAGTACTGAGCCCAAGGAAGCCACTGCACCCATTGAGTGGGTCTCTCCCCCATGAAGCAACACAAATAAGTTTGAAGGCAGTGGTTTGCCACCTCCGTTTGTCCATCATATTGGGAGTGGTAACTGGTGGAATGACATAAATTAATGCCCTATAGGCGAAAGAATTCTTGCCAGAAGTGGCTCATAAATATAGGATCACGATTAGCCACAATTGCTGTAGGAGTGCCATGAAGCTTGGCTATTTCTTGAACAAAAAGTTTTGCTACCTGTTGTAGGTACATAGTGGTCACTAAGACCATCAAAGTATAGAGGGTGTCAAATCAACGCTACATGGATGCCTACAATGAATCTATAACCCATCGCACGTTTGCGATGAGTTCATTGCAAATCTGCGATCGTGATGAACTAATATTCGGGACAGGTGGCGATGAACTTCGACTAGTGCGAATCTGCGATAAAGCTAAGACACGCGCGGGTTTGCGATGAACCCCAAACACACGCGAATTTGCGATGAACCCTGAACACATGTGGAGTTGCGATGAACCTGACACCATTACAGAACTGCGGAATCATAGTAGTTCGGAAAATGCCGGTTACACGTGCATCTTTAAATTACGCATGCGGGTTTAATGAAAGTATGCCCGCCAAACGATGATGTCACCCAAGCCACGTCAGTATAATAGGGTCAGATACGGGAGAGATCCTCTTTCCTAATAGGAAAGAACTCCTTCCTTGATAGCCTTAACTCTCTCTATAAAAGGGGGAGAGCAATTCTTCCCTGGGGGGAGACAACATAATACAACTTTGACCTAGGGTTTCTGGGAGAGGGGCAACTCCCTTCTCTCCTCTCTTTCCCTCTCTTCTCCACGTTCCTTCTCATCCCCGTTGCCATCTCCAGACTTTCGGAGACTTGACCACCCACCAACGAGAACACTATACCCTACTTACACCTGTAAGGATAGAATAAAACCATGAAGTGAGCATATTTGCTCAGCCTGTCCACCACTGCTAAGATCACTGATTTTCCTAAGGACTTGCCGACTTGGGCAAACCTGAAATGAAATCCATTGAAATTTTGTTCCACACCTGGTTGGGAATGGGAAGTGGTTGTAGCAGTCCAGCCAGGGCCTGTGTAAGGTATTATGTTGCTGGAAAATGGTGCAAGCTGCCATGAAGTCCTGAACCATCTTCTTCATGCTGTGCCAATAATAAACGGTAGGTTCTCAAAACACCTGAATGACCACCAGGTGGTGTTTCATGGAATAATTGAAGTAATTCTTTAAAGTGTCCGGACTGAGAGGCCAAAACTAGGAGCCCCTTATAGAATATATTGGGCCCAACATCAGAATAACCTGGAATCAGAGAAGGATCTTGCTACCACTTTGTTTTGATCAGGCCCTGCTCACTGTTGTTTTGGGCCTCACTCTTAATCTGATCAACCAAGGCATAACTGGGCCTGGAGGCATGCAATTGGGCTAGCTCTTTGGAGTGAGAAAGCGCATTTGCCACTATATTCAATGGGCCTGACTTGTATTCAATGGCAAAATCATAGCACATTAACTTTGATGCTCACTTTGTTGTTCAAGGGTGAGAACCTGCTGGTCCAAAAGATGTCTTGGACTTTTCTGGTCTGACTGAACTATGAATTTCCTCCCTAGGAGATAAGAAGCTCTCCGTTTGTGCACTGAAAGGGCCACAACCATGGGTTCCTTCTCATATGTGGGCTTGTTGTGGGCCAAAGGAGAAGGGCCTTGTAGTAGGCCACTGGTTGGCCACCTTGCATGAGAATGGCCCCAATGCCTCTTCTTGAGGCATCAAACTCTACAACGAACTCCTTAGAGAAATCTGGAAGAACTGGGGTAGGTGGGGAGGTAATGGCTTGCTAATGAAAGCCTGCTCAGCTTGTGCAGTCCATTCAAAGGAGTCCCTCTTTAAGAGTTGAGTCAGTGGGGATGCCAAGGTTCCATAATGCCTAATAAATCAGCAGTAGTAGTCTATTAATCCCAGAAATCCACGCAAGCATTTTACAGACCTGGGCTAGGCCTAAGAGGCCATTGCATCCACTTTTTCAGGGTCAGTCTTGACCTGGCTACCTGAGATGATGTGGCACAAATAGTGTTCGAAGGAACACTTGGAGAGCTTGACAAACAGTTGGTTCTTCCTGAGGGTATCTGAGGTACACTTGAGATGCTCCATGTGAAGGGCCCAAGTAGGGCTGTAGACTAAGATATCGAAGTGATATCTCTAAGAGTGGCACATTGGGTGAAAAGATTAAAGTTGTTTGCTGACTTTAAGACAGAAGACTTCTTCAGATCTTGGGGAACAATTGTTAACACTGCTTCTAGAAAATCTAGAACAAATGAGGTCTGGTCCCCTCCAGCGGCTGGATGGAGGAAATTAAACTTTGATTGTAGCTGTATGGGAAATCCTGGACCATCGGGTATTGGTGGGGTGATAAGGGAAGAGAATGGGAATATTTTAGCCATATACTTGGGCCCTATTCAGCATGGTGATGTGGTGAGATCAGAACTGATGGCAGCAGTGTTGGTGTTGAAAAAGCCAAAGAAATGGGGATTAACAAGCTGATTATTGAAGGGGACTCAAAGATTGTTGTAAACTGGCTGAAAAAGGGGGAAGGAGTAATATGGAAGCTAAGAAATGAACTCAGGCGCTTCAAGCAGATATCTAAAGACATGTTGATCCAAGTTAGATGGGTTAGGAGATCAGCTAAGAGTATGGCTGATGGGCTAGCTAAACAAGTGATTCAAAGACAATCTATATTCTGGGATGATTTGTAATTAGTGGTTTTCTTCTCTCGGGCTTATCCTTCTGCTCACAACTTCTTATTGTATATGCTTTGTTTAATCTAATCAATAAATAAATTCTGTGTTGCTGATAAAAAAAAAAAAAGATATTGCTGAAGAAAACCAAGATATATCGATGTAGGTGAGGTCTGAATATTTCATTCATCAAACTTTGGAACGTTGACGAAGTGTTAGCCAAACCGAAAGGCATGACCAAAAACTTGTAGTGTCTGTCATGAGTGTGGAAAGCTGTCTTGTGCACGTCTTTCAAATGGACACAGATCTGGTAGTAGCCAAACTGGAGATCTAACTTGGAAAAGAAAACCACCTGCTGCACTCGTAAAAAAGCTCTTCTGTAAGTGGGATAAGGAACCTATCCTTGATGGTGATTTTGTTAAATGCTCTGTAATCAATGCAAAATCTCCAAGAACTGTCTTTCTTTTGGACCAACAGAACAAGAGAGGAAAATGGCCTACTACCGGGTTGTATCAAGCCTTTGTCAAGCATTTCTTGTACACTTATTTCGATCTTGACCCACTGACAGTGAGGGTATTGGTAGGGCCAAACCTTGGTGGGTTGGGCTCCTGTTTGAGTAGGAATCCAATGATCATGGGGTCGAGAAGGAGGAAGCTAGGTAAGCTCTACAAATACATCAGCGTACTTGGCCAACAATTGTTGCAAGGCATCATACCTCGTTGAAGAATCTAGGGGATCCTTTGGGGTTATGAGAATGGGTTTTGCGCACATGGACCCTAAGTGGACCAGTGTGGGAAATTCTAGGTTCTGATAGTATTTAAGGACCACCTGGGTGGAGTCGGAGGTGGGCCAAATTGGTCATAGGCCCTGGAGGTGATTATGGATGCCATTTAGGGATAAGTCCATTGCCAAGCGGGCCAAATTGCAGGTCACCTGACCTAGTTGACATAACTACTGAATCCTTAGGACTAAATTGGATCAATTGAACTCTAATGGGTATAATTCCCCTTGGAACAAATTCTTACAAAGCCCATCACATCATATGTAATGTACATTAGCTACTCAAACAGAGAAGGGTTCAGTGGGCTGGATTGGCATACCCATTTGTTTGGTCAGTGTGGAATTGATGAAATTAAGGATAGAGACTCTTTGGCCCAATATGAGCCCATCAACCCTCATAGTCTGGTGTGACTGTAGCCCAGTTAGGGCTTGCAAAGAGATCTCAACTGGTTCAGTCTCTTAAGGAACCACCTCCTCTATGTCGGTCTAGCCTAAACTGGGTTCAACATCCTCATCCGATGGGTCATCAATTTGAAGAAGGAAAACTTGCTGGGTCTTGCAATGCTGCCCCGGGGCAAAATTTTCCTCGTAGTTATAGCATAGACCCCTTTCCTGGCAAGCTTGCATCTCTGTCCAAGATAGCTTCTTCATGGGTAGGCTAGTTGGAGGATTGGCCTTAGTTAAACTAGGTTCAACCTTGGGTGGAGGGGATTTGAGAATGGGTCCACCAGGTCGGCTAAGCCATTTGAGATGGATGAGCCATTATTCCTGTAGCTTTGAGAATATGTGGTTGTCCCACTCGGGTTTTATGGAGCTAGTTTAGAATTGGTGGAATGGTAGTGCCTCAAGGGCCAATTGGGAGGGTATGAAATTTCATTGGAAATTGAAAGAGTTAAAAGCAAAGATTAAGGAATGGAATATCCTCCACTTTGGCAGAATTGAGGAAAGGAAACAGGCTATGATAAGTCAAATTGAGGGGTTGGATGCAAAGGAAAATGAAGGCACATTTGGTGATAGGGATAAATAAGAGAGATGGGAGCTGAGGAAACAATTAGAGGACATACTGTATAAAGAAGAAGTTAGTTGGAGACAAAAATCTAGACATAAGTGGGTGAAGGAGGGAGATAGAAATACAAATTTTTTCATGCAATGGCCAACGGGAGAAGGAAAAATTTGATTGCAAAGTTGGAAATTGATGGGGTGCTCCTTACTCGACAGGATGAGATTGGCAGGGCTTTTGTGGAGCATTTTAAATCAATATATAGAAGGCCCCTAAACCAGAGGATTTGGTTGGAAGGTTTAGATTGGCCAAAACTTTTGGAAGAGGTAAAGGAGTGGCTTGAAAGAAAATTTGAGGTGGAGGAAATAAGGGAGGCTATATTCTCAATGGATAGATCTAAGGCACCAGGTCCGGATGGTTTCACTATGGCCTTTTACCAGGATCGTTGGGAGATATTGAAGTAAGACATCCTTAAAGTTTTCAATGAATTTCATCAAAGGGGGGTGATTAACCCGGGGGTAAATTCAACTTTTATTGCACTGGTTCCAAAGAGAGTTGGAGCAAGTCACCCGAGAGACTATAGACCTATTAGTTTGGTTAATAGTCTGTATAAAATCATTGCTAAGGTCTTGTCTAGAAGAATCAGAGAAGTGCTTCTAGATCTAATTTCACAGAATCAAAGGGCATTTGTGGGAAATAGACAAATTGTGGATCAAATTTTAATTGCTAATGAGTGTGTGGAGGTTCTAAGGAGAAGAAAGAAGAAAGGGATTTTGTGTCAGTTAGATCTTGAGAAAGCTTATGACATGGTATATTGGTCATTCTTAATGCAAGTGATGGTCTGCTTTGGCTTTGGGGTAAAATGGTGCAAATGGATCCTAGGATGTATTGAGACTTGTCATTACTCAGTCCTGGTGAATGGGGCTGTAATGGATCATTTTCCATCTTCTAGGGGAATTAGACAATGGGAGACCCCCTTTCCCCATTTCTCTTTACTTTGATAGCAGAAGTGTAGGGGAAATTAATAGAGAGGGCAGATTTGAGGAACCTAGTAAGGGGGTGGAGGGTTGGAAGAGACGGGTTGCCTATCACACATCTACAGTTTGCTTATGACACAATTCTATTTTGCGGAGGGGAGGATGTGAGGTGGGTCAGGAATTTGAAGAAAGTAGTGCAATTATTTGAAAAAATGTAAATTTGAAAGTCAATTTTGATAAGAGTTGTGTGGTAGGGGTGAACATGGAAGAAGGAGAAATGAGGGATAGGGCTGAAATTTTGGTATGTGAGATGTCATAGTGGCCTATGATTTACTTGGGGATGCCTTTAGGGGATAATCCGAATAATAACAGTTTTTGGAGCCTCGTAATTGATAGGTTCACAAAAAGGTTAGCCTCTTGGAAGAAGAATTACCTATCTCTGGGTGGCAGAATCACTCTGATTAAGTCTATATAGTTTGCCAGTGTATTACTTATCCGTGTTTAGAATCTCAGAAAAAATAAGTAGAGTGCTGGAAAAGTTTATGAGAGATTTCTTATGGGAGCCAGGGGAGGAAAGGAAAGATCATAGAGTGAATTGGGAGTTAGTTTCCAAGAGTAGAGATGAGGGTGGCTTGGGATTAGGCAATATCTGGAAGAAAAATGAAGCCTTGTTGGGTAAATGGTTGTGGTGGTTTGGTGGGGATAGGGATAAGCTGTGGACCAAGGTTATATTGAGTATTTCATGGACAGGCGGATGATGGCTGGGACTCTAGGCTTGTGGCAAGGACTAACTGGGCCTCTCCTTGGAAATCCATACATGCCATTCTTCCATCCTTTTTGCAATACATCAGGTATGATCTTTGCTATGGGAATCGGGTTAAATTTTGGGAACACTTGTGGGTGGGGGATGTACTGTTGAAAGACCAATTTCCCTCGTTATTCTCTTTCTCCTGTTTCAAAGGGAAGTGTGAGGCTGACTTATTGGTCCCTTTTGAGTCAAATTTTGGGTATGATTGGGATTTGGGTCTTAGAAGAGGCCTTAGGGAGTCAGAATTAGGAATGGTTGTTGACTTAATTCAGATCTTGAATGGGGTAGTTTGGGACCCGTCAAAAAGGGACAGTAGAATTTGGACTTTATCCTCCTCTTGGGTTTTCTCTTGTGCTTCCTTCTTTAAATCCTTGGCATGACAGATCAGCATTTCTATTCGGTCTTTCCCAGTCAAGGAAATATGGGGTGAGCCAATCCTTCCAAGGATTGGAGCTTTTTGTTGGGAGGCATTCCTGGAAATATGTAACAATGTGATTTACTCCAGAAGAAAAGGCCAAATTGGTGCTTATCCCCAAGCTGGTGCACCCTCTGGAAGGCTAATGGTGAAAGCTCCTACCACTTACTAATTTCTTGTACCTTTGTTTCTGATATATGGTAATGGTTTATCAGTTAATTGGATTGTAGGTGGACCCCTCCACCAGATATACAAAGCTTGTTTGCCACTTCTTTCCTTAAATGGCCTAAGAAAAGGGGTAGAGTTATGTGGAGGTGTGTGAGGGCTGCCATTTGCTGGACTATATGGGAAGAAAGGAACACTAGGACCTTTTCTGATAAGGAAAGGAACAAAGAAGGTATCATTGAGGTAATAATGGTTAGGGTGGTGCATTGGCTGAAGTCTGTAGATATGTTTGCTGATGTCTCTACAGATATGCCGCTGAATAGCTGGCTAGAAGTGGCAAATTCTGCTCCTTTTTCATCAGTTGCCTCTCCTTTGTGGTCCCCACTAGGCCCAGGGTGCATAAAAATGAGCTTTGATGGCAGTAGTGAAGGTAATCCTGGGCCCTCGGGTGTTGGTGGGGTGTTCAGAGATGAGAATAGAAAGGTGATTGCATTGTTTTCAGGCCCCATTGGGAATGGTGACTCTCTCAGAGCTGAGATATGTGCCTTAATGGAAGGCTTAATAAAGATAAAGGAGTTGAATATTCATAGACTGTGGAAATATGCAGATGAGAGAAGGGAGGCTAAATGGCTAACTAGGAGGTTGGAGGTTCAGTTTCAATGGGTGAAGAGGACTGCAAATGCTTTTGCAGATACATTGGCAAAACAAGGGGTGGGAAGGGAACATATGTTTTGGGCTGTACTGTAATCATATTTTCTCTTTCCTTTCTTGGGAGAGTTAAGCCTCTTTACCTCTTCCCGGAATGTTGTAATATTATTGTCCATTAATAAAATGATTTCTGTTATTGATAAAAAAAAATTCTTCCTATAGTTTTGCAAGGCCTACTGCGGCCAAGATTGAAGTCAGCTGCATAGCCTTGACTTTGATTCGAATATTCTCTCTTTACCCTCCAATGAAACAACCAGTCAGAGTCTTCTCAAGCCATCCTTGAACCCTCGTGGCTTGTCTCTCAAACTGGAACTGGTAATCTCTCACTGTGCTAATTTGTTTCA
This sequence comes from Nelumbo nucifera, assembly GCF_055504915.1. Lineage (NCBI taxonomy): Eukaryota > Viridiplantae > Streptophyta > Magnoliopsida > Proteales > Nelumbonaceae > Nelumbo > Nelumbo nucifera. Next base: position 5,130,698 of record NC_142650.1, read on the forward strand.
GTCTTGAGAGGGCTTCATCATAATCATCAAAGCCTGATGGTTCGGAGCGTATGGTGAGTGCTTTTGTGAAACCTTGCTAGGTGACCTAGGGGTGAGTTCTTTAGTACCATTGGTACTAGAGGATTGCTCTCCATCCAGATGGATGGAAGCAATCGGCGCTCTCTATGGTACTTGAAGGACCTTTCATCTTTCTAGATCCATGGGATGGGGTCCTCACTTGAATACATGGGGAAATCCAGCTTGGCAAACTGTTCGGTGAAGCTTCCTCCCTTCTTGTTGGTATTGTTGCTCAAACGTTCACCATCATTGGACTACCACGAAAGAAGATAGTCTCTCTCATTGGACTACCATGACTTTATGGATCTCATTCTCCATATGACTCATCCTCTCATCCATGGCATTAGATTGGGTGGTGGCCATCCCTTGAATCACTACTCTAATACCAAATAATAAGTTTGGACTGTTACTGAGCTTCTTCAAGGGAGCTTAACCTCCTGAAATGGATACAGTGGAAGGGGGAAGGGAGATGGGGAGAAGGAAGAGGAGAGAAGAGAGAGGAAAAGGGAAATTCGGTTGTTATTCTTCTGAGCAATTCATTACATAACAACCATTTTATAGTGGCTTCTCCTGATCATGATTGCTAGCTAGGCTGTTTGATGTGGCCTTCTAACATAGACAGATGAGCGTCACAAAAGGAACATAGCTGCAGCTTGCTGGATCATGGGCCTGAGCTGAATGAACTGGATCTGAAGGGCTAGGGTCCTGGCCTTAGAGATCTAGGAGGCCAAGGCTGGTGTGTAAGATTGATATTGAGAAGGCCTACGATCATGTCGAGTGGGTCTTCTTGGAGGAGGTTCAAAGGCTGATGGGCTTTGGGGGAAAATGGAGCAGTTGGATATATGCATGTGTGTTATTAGTTTCTTTTTCAATACTAATGAATGGAGTATCTTCATATTTGTTTTAAGCTTCCAGGTTATTGAGGCAGGGTGATCCTTTGTCCCCTCTGCTTTTTGTATTGGTAATGGAAACTCTCAATCTATTGATTAGTAATGGAGTGCAGTTTGGGCTAATTAAGGGTTTCAAAGTAGGGACTGATGGTCCTTGTATTTCTCATTTACAGTACGCATATGACACCTTAAGATTCTTGGATGCTTCAGTCGACCAAGTTCTTAGCTTGAGAGCTATTCTGGTCAAGTTCAAGATGTTGACAGGTTTAAAGGTGAACTTAGCAAAGAGTACTATTGTTGGAGTTGAGGAAGTTAGCAGTGAAGTTTTATGGAGTTGTGCTGTAGTATTTGAATGCCAAGTTGGAGAACTTCCTTTCCAGTATTTGGGGCTGCTGGTTGCGGCTAAGACCTCTGCACTGTCTATTTTGAGGCCAATCATTGAAAGAGTGGAGAAGAAGGTTGACAGGTGGAAGGCTAAGTATTTGTTGCTGAGGGGGCAGAATTGCTTTGGTGGGAAGTGTCCTTTCTAGTCTGCCAACATGCTACATCTCTCTCCTGAAAATTCCAGCTGAAGTGGCTAATACGATTGAAAGAATGCAGAGGGAGTTCTTATGGGAAGGGGTGGGGGGGATCTAAGAAGTTTCATCTTATCATTGGGACTTGGTATGCAGGCCAAAGAAGAGTGGGGGTTTGCGGATTAGAAGACTGAAGGTTTTCAATAGGGCTTTGCTGGGTAAATGGCTATGGAGGTTTGGCTTAGAGAAGGAGAAGGAATCTTTATGGAGGGGGTTGGTGATCGGTAAGTATGGGGTGGTTGGTTTGGATGGGAATCAAGAGAAGTATTGTCCTCTTTTGGAGTGAGTGTTTGGAAAGGAACCATGAAGTTTAACCAAGAATTTAAAAGTCTCACTTGCTTCTTAGTGGGGGATGGAGCTAGAATAAAGTTCTGGGAGGGGATGACTGGTGTGGAGTGGGTAGGTTGTGTGAGATTTGTCCAAGACTTTACAGGCTGGTTGATCATGATGCTCCCATTAGCCATTGTTATGAGATGAGGGGGGATAAGGTGATTTGGAGCCCTAAATTCAGGAGGCCCCTTTGGGATAGGGAGGTGGAGGAATGCCTTAGGCTGCTGGAAGTCTTGGAAAAGTCAAAGATATATAGTTCTTCAAGGGATGAGCTGTGGTGGAAGGAATGTAAGAATGGGAAATTCACGGTGAAGTCCTTCTATTTAGTTTTGATAAAGTATCAGTTGGGTGAAGATAGATGTAAAGGTGTGTGGGGTAATCCAGTCCCACCTAGGGTGGAAGCTTTCGCATGGTTGGTGGATATGGATGGTGTTCTTACCACTGTCCATTTTAAATCCAGAGGCTTTTGTTTGGCAAATATATGCCTTGTATGCAGGGAAAGTGAGGAAGCAGTTCTCCATTTGTTCTTCTCCTGCAGGTTAGTTAGTATGTGCCGGAGATATTACTCAACTCTGTTCGGCATGCAATTGTTTCTTCCTGGCTCTCCTGCTGAAATCTTTTCCAAGTGGCCGCCTTTTAGTGGTAATAAGAAAGCTAAAATAGTGGGAGTTAGAGAAAGAAACAGAGTGTTGGTCCATTTGGAGAGAAAGAAACAGGAGAGTGTTTGAAGATAATCAGTGGGAGAAGGGCTGTTACTGATTGGATGCTCATCTTATCTGAGTTTGCTCAAGTGTCTGTGTCAGATTTAGGGTGTAATTTTCTGTAATTGGTCTTTGGTGTCTTCTCAACACCAGTCTATATGTTTTGATGTTTTATTTAAATGAAAAATTTCTGTTATTATAAAAAAAGGGTCCTGGGCTTGGAGCTGCTTGTGATCTTGGATTCTAACATACTGCATGTATGCACATTAGTTTATTGCAAGCTTCCTTTTCATGAAAGATCATTTTTTGCATTTGACAGTATGAATATATTTCTTGGGGCCATTCTGTTCATAAGGAACATATTTCTTACAGCTTTGCTATCACGATGTTTGTTTTGGCTCCAGATAGAAGGAGCAAATGTCGTTTCCATATGGGACTAGCCCAATAGAATCTTTCTTTAGGCCCGGTTGCAATCCATCTTTTTGTTGTTATATTGGTGCTATTGTGATATAAGATACAGACACATTAGTACCTACATATCATGAGGGATTTTCATGCACTGGGCCGCCCATATTATGAGGGATTTGAATTTTGAACCAAGTTAGCTGTGGCTCCTTTGATTTGTCTACATGCCAGTTGTTACTAGTCTGCTAGCCTAGCAACACAGTGAAGCTGCATACCCTTTGACCCTTTGATTCAATTTTGGATCAAGTTGGCTGTGATCCATATTAATACCTGCATATATTTGAGTTCAGTATTTACCACCAAGTTTCACATTGAAACCAAGAGGCTAATCTTTAATTTCTTTTTTGGTGCATTACATAGATAAAGGGTGACCAAAGTTCATGTGAACTAATAATCCCAACTAGACATGTGGTTGACTGGTCCTATGTTGGCTCCAACAATGGTCATATACATGGCCAATCCTATATTATGTTCAATTTTCCAGTCTGATTACCATTTCAGTGGTCCTAACTGCCATGGGTTTGCTTGCTTATGAAGTCCTGTCAAATTTATGGCCAGTACTCTTTATTGGATGATCATGTCGTTAGGCTAGATAACTTTTGGGCTTTAGCCCTACCAATTTGGTAGGCTGTATCAGTGTTTTGTATGACTGTTATTACATCGAAATTTCTCCTTTGTACATATATTAGGTGGTCCTTTCCATGCACAATGTGTAATTTTGTATTTTCATGAACTTAGTGTTGTGCATATATGAGCCCTTTATCTTTATTTGCACGATGATTGATTTTTTTTTTTTTTTTAAATTGTACTACATAACCACTCAAATTCTTTTGCAGCCTTACATTGACTTGGCAAATAGTTATAGCAGTGGTAAAATTTCGGAATTAGAGAGCTGTGTTGAGACAAACAAAGAGAAATTTGAATCCGTGAGCCTTCTTCTATTTTACTCTGTTTTATATTTTCGGCAAGTCCTTTAACATTGAATTATGAGATCCTTGTTGAGACAAATTGGGAGTACCTTTAGTGACATTCCATTGGAAAATTTCTAGTGTTCTGGGAACAGAAAGGCTACTGTTTTCCTCTGAACCACAGACATCTTACTGCTGGAAATCTTCTCTTCATCTAAAATGCTTGGTTTTCTTCCCAGGACAACAACCTTGGATTAGTAAAGCAGGTTGTATCATCTTTATATAAGAGAAACATCCAGAGATTAACGCTGACATACTTGACTCTTTCACTTCAAGATATTGCCAACACAGTGCAACTGAATACTCCCAAGGAAGCAGAGATGCATGTTCTTCGGATGGTAAAGATTGGAACTTTGTTCCATGCTGACTTGTCATTTATTTTAGAGCTTTTCTGTTGAGCAAGATTTCTTGCTCTCAATCCTCAGATCCAAGATGGTGAAATATTTGCAACAATCAACCAGAAAGACGAGATGGTCAGCTTCCATGAGGATCCTGAGCAATATAAGACATGTGAGATGATAGAGCATATCGACTCATCAATTCAGAGGTATTTATTAGAGTTTGGCCTGCCTATTAGACTGATAACAGTCAAGGAAAAGAGAGAAGAGAGAGAGAGAGAGAGAGAGAGGAGAAGAGTAGAAGAGAGGACAAGGAGGAAAAGGTCTGGTTCGAATGAGAGAAAATCAACCCTCCCATTCGGCCAGATCTGTTTTATATTACTAAAATATTGTGAAAAAGTCACATGTGCCCCTACTTAAGTTAGGGACATTAGATCTAACATAAACTTACACATCAGCACCTAACCATAAGCACAAAGACAGAAATACCCCTACATACTCGACACTAACACTCCCCCTCAAGCTGGAAAGTATATATCATATAATCCCAGCTTGTTACATATGTAGTCTACTCTACCCCGATTCAATCCTTTAGTAACACATATTTGCCCACTGGTTCCCCGTGTTGACATATGCAGTGTCTATCACTCCACTTAGCACCTTCTCTCTAACAAAGTGACAGTCAACCTCTATGTGCTTGGTTCTCTCATGAAACACCGGATTAGAGGAAATATGAACTACAACCTAATTGTCACAGTGGATCTTCATCGGAGTATCAACAGTGTATCCCATCTCCTGTAGAAGGTTCCTTAGCCACACTAATTCACAAGTAGTATGTGTCATAGCTCTATATTCTGCCTCTGCACTGCTTCTTGCTTTTCCATGTCACCAGATTATCCCCAAGAAAAGTGAAATAACCTGTGGTAGATCTCCTATCAGATACAGAACCGGCCTAATCAGCATCAGTATATCCTTCTATTTCAAGTTTTCCACCACTTGTATATATCAAACCATGACCAAGAGCCCCCTTTAAATACCTCACAATCCTTAGAACTGCATCCCAATGTGGAACCAGAGGTTTCTGCATGAACTGACTTACCACACTAACTGCGAATGAAATGTCTGGCCGAGTGATGGTTAGGTAGTTCAGTTTACCTACCAGCCACCGATATCTACCAGGGTCTTCAAACACTTCACCCATATCACTGCTCAGCTTAGTGTTTGTTTCCGTAGGTGTTTCAGTTGGTTTAACACCTAACAAACTTGTTTCTTCAAGCAAATCAAGAACATATTTCCTCTGACACAAGTTAATACCATGCTTAGACCTTGCTACTTCTATCCCCAACCAAGGTCCTTTGTCTGAAAATGTTCCTATAGAAAAGTCTTTAACCTGTTAATGCCCATTTTTTCATTTCCAGTAATGACAATATCTACATACACCACCAATAAGATCTTCCCTACCTGAGAGTCATGACTGAAGATTGAATGGTCAACTTGGCACTGTTTCATACCAAACTTCTTTAACACTTCACTAAATCTGCTAAACCATGTTCGAGGAGACTATTTAAGCCCATAAATGGCCTTCAGTAGTTGGCACACCTTACTATCCTCCCCCTGAGCAACAAACCCTAGTGGTTGCTCCATATAGACCTCCTCGAGCAGATCACCATGCAAGAAGGCATTCTTGATATCAAGCTGATAGAGGGGCCAATCATACATGACAGCAAGAGAAACCACAACACGGATTGAACCAATCATAGCAACCGGGGAGAAAGTCTCTGTGTAATCAATACCATAGGTTTGGGAATACCCTTTGGCAAACAGTCTAGCTTTCAATTGCTTTACACTACCATTAGGACTTAACTGTATAAACCCACTTACAACCAACAACCTGCTTACCGGGAGGAAGAGTGGTGAGTTCCCATGTATGATTATGGGCCAGAGCTGAGAGTTTTTCCATCGCAAGACACCATCTTGGAGAGGCAAGGGCTTCTTGGACATCCTTAGGGATGACAATAGAGGTTAACAAAGAGATAAACTAGTGATGGGAAGCGGAAAGGTGAATTAGTGAAAAATAATTAGAAGTAGAATGAAGGGTACAACTGCGTTTACCTTTCCGCACGGCAATGGGAAGATCAAGATCAGATACTAGGGTTGGTGCTAGTGTGGGAACAACTACTGGATCTGTTGACGATGATGGAGCTGGAGGAGGAGCCGATACATGTGGGCGATGTGTATACACGTGATGGATAGGTGATCGTTCAATAGGTGGTGGTACCGGAGGCAAGGACTTGGTCACAGCTGGAACAAGAGGAACATAATCCACAACTGGAAGAGGAAGGGGAGGAGGTGATGAAGAGGAAGAAATATCACCGGACCCCAAGAAAAGTGGAGTAGACTCAAAGAAGGTAACATCAACACACACAAAGGAATGTTGAGAGTTGGGATAATAACACTTATACCCTTTTTGAGTCCGAGAATAGCCAAGGAAGATGCACTTAATAGATCGTGCATCTAACTTGTCCTTTCCTGACCCCAGATTATGAACGAAGCAAATACACCTAAAAACCCGAGGAGAAAGAGGAAACGAAGACAAGATAGGAAACAATGTGGTGAATGGAGAATGACCATCAAGGATAGACGTGGGCATCTGGTTAATCAAGAAGCAAGAAGTAAGCATTGCATCACTCCAAAAAGATTTGGGGACATTCGTGTGATGCATGAAGGACCGAGCTGTTTCCAAAAGATGACGGTTCTTTCTCTCAGCCACCCCGTTTGTTGTGGGGTGTAGGTACACGAAGTCTGATGGATAATGCCATGTTGATCTAGGTATTCTTGAAATGATGAAGAGAAATATTCACGGCCATTATCGAAACGAAAAATTTTAATGTGAACACCAAATTGGTTGCGAATCTCAGCACAACATTTTTGGAAAATGGTAAACAATTCACTTCTTTCTTTCATTAAATAGAGCCACGTCATCCTTGAATAATCATCAACAAAAATGACAAAATATTTATATCCATTTTATGACATTACTTTATAAGGACCCCAAACATCTGAACGAACCAAAGAAAAATGACTCGACATATGGTTATCAACTCTAGGACTAAAGGGAACACGATGATGTTTCCCCAATTGACATGACTCACAATCCAAAACAGACAGATGACTCAATGAAGGAACCAAAAACTTCAAAACTTTCAGTGAAGGATGACCAAATCTACAGTGCCATTGGAGAGGAGAAAGAGACGATTACAGAGTTGTTGACGTACTTCCACCACCATCAAGATAATATAATCCATCAGCTTCATGCCCTCCATCAATCTTCATCCCCGTCTTGAGATCTTGTAAAACACACGAAGAGGGGTAAAAGGTAGTGGAGCAATTAAGAGACTTGGTCAACTTACTGACATAAGATTAAAAGGAAATTTAGGGACATACAAAACTGAGGATAAGGTTAAAGGGTTCATGTTAACATTACCAACACCACAAATGGAAGATGTGGAACCATTAGCAAGGGTAACAGATTGTGATGTTGGGCAATGAGAGATGGAAGAAAACACACCTGGAGTTCCAATCATGTGATTGGAGGCTCCAGAATCAATAATCCAGGGATTGGGTGTGGATGCCAAACAAACTATACCTGAGTGTGCGAGAGTGGCCGTGTTTTGCTGAGATGTGGCCTGAACAAACCTCTCATACTCATCACGGGGAACACTCATCATCTCCTTCCCAGTAACATCTGTGGATGTAGAAGATATCTGGTCAGCTGAATGACTCTCCTGTCTGAAGCTATTGTCACTAGTCACGGCATGATTGGCCCAAGTTGAGGGTGGACCATGCAAGCCATAGCAGTAATTAATGGTATGTCCATCCATACCACAGTGTGTACACCTCCTCGGACCCGAACTACATCCTCTGCCATGGGCTCCCCTTGAATCTCGACCTCCAGTACGACCACCACCATGGTTATATGTAGGTCCACTACCACTACTCCAGCCATATGCCAGTCCACTGTTGCCATTATGGCCAGACTGAGCTCCTCGAGCTCCACCTCTAACACCACGGCCTCTGGATACTGCAAAGGCTGATCTATCGGAAACTTTAGGGTTCTCGGTAGATCCAATGGAAATCCTCCTAAGTCAAGAAAACACCTCTTCTAAGGAAGGGAGAGTTGACCCTCCTAGTATCTGAGCCCGCACTAGTTCATACTCAGATTTCAGCCCCACCAAAAATTGAGTCACATCAAGTTGTTCCCTCTGTTGTTGCTGAATTTTGACATCAAAAGTGAGGGGTGATAAACATTCAATTCATTACGAGTGTTTCTCATACTAGCATAGTACTCCTCAAGACTCTGATTACCCTGTTGTAGATTAAAGTATTCCTGATACAACTGATATACTTTGGTTGTATTGTCTTGGCCCGAATACAGTTTCTTAGCATGGTCCCACACTTCTTTGGCAGTATCAAGAAACATGAAATTTACACTAATCTTGGGTTCCATACTATTCCATAACTATGTGATAATCTGTGCATTTGCTTGCTCCCAATCATCATACTCATGAGAATCGGTGGAGGGTTTTTCGTCCCTTGTGTGTTTCACCTCCTTCTTTGCCTTGAGAAAAGACTTCTACAGATTTAGCCCAAGGTACAGAATTTTCTCCATTCAGCTTAATGGAGGTCATTTGAACATTCAGGTAGTCAGTAGGAACCATCACACTAGTCTTGCTTTCACTACTATCTCCCATTGCTGAATTCTGGTATTGCTGAATTCGTCACACTAGACCACACTACACACTGATTTCAGCACTTACTATTGCTGTAAACTGCACTCTTTACACCACAATCCCTACCTCACGACTACTTGAAACTTCAGCACACTGTTTGAGGAACACTTCCCCTTCGAATCACACTGAAAACTGCACAAACCCTAGCACACTACAATCTAAAATCCCACCATACCGTCTGAAACAGACTTATCATTTAATTCACACCAAGAAAATGCATAGAACCTCTTACCTGATCACCCGAAAATCAGACCACACAAAGCATCCACTGCACCACATGAATCAGCCCTCTTCTCTTCATCGATTAGGGGAGGGCTTCTTAGAAATCGCAGCAACTAACCACGAACACCATAACCGGAGGCATAGAAACCTCCAAGGGAAGAGGGCGATCACTCCTTTTCAGCCCTTTCCCTTATCTCCAACTGATGGCGAAGAAAGCAAGAGAAAACCCTAGACTGGGTGCACAGAGAACAGAATTCTGGGCAGATCCGGTTTGCTCAGTTTAGCTCTGATACCATATTAGAGTTCAGCCTGCCTATTAGACTGATAACAGTTAAGGAAAAGAGAGAGGAGAGAGAGAGAAAGGAGAAGAGTAGAAGAGAGGACAAGGAGGAAAAGGTCTGGTTCGAATGAGAGAAAAATCAACCCTCCCATTCCGCCGGATCTGTTTTATATTACTAAAATATTGTGAAAAAGTCACATGTGCCCCTACTTAAATTAGGGACATTAGATCTTACATAAACTTACACATCAGCACCTAACCATAAGCACAAAGACAGAAATACCCCTACATACTCGACACTAACAGTATTCAATCCTGCAAACATTAATAAGCTGGCTCATGAATCTTCTGTTAGTTTAAGCAGTACACTGAAATCATATGTTCTGGGTTGTTATGGCTCAGTGTGCAATAATTGTTTTTCCTTATTTTTTCTTTATATTTGTATTTTGTACATGTGTTTGTTTTGGGGCAGAGTGGTGCACTCAGAGGATGCCATCCATGAAATCTCTTTGACAAATCAATATAATCAGAAGAGAACTGGATTAAAGTATGTCTAGCAGCTGAAAGTACCTATAAAGGGATCAATGACTTCACCTTTTTCTCAGGATAATGTCATTGTCCAAGAAGCTGAGTGCTGTAGATGAACTCATTTCATATGATCCTGCTTATCTGGCAAAGGTATGTCCCATCATGAATTTTCTTTCCTTGCCAATTCTGTAATGACTTGCATTCCTTGCTGCTAATCAAATTTTGCTTGCGTCCAGGCTGGGAAGGAGCGGCAGAGATTCGATTTTGACGACTTTGATACTGTCCCTCAGAAATTCAACTTGTAATGTGAACTGAATGGCAACACATATTGTGGAGATTACTCTGTATGTAAAGCCCACAGAAGGAACAGAAAAAGAATGCCGAATGATCCAGGCAATGATGTTGATAACCAAGTTAATAATGGTCTCTTGGGGTATATTATGTTAAAAGGGGCTGCCGAAGTTCTTATTTTATCTGAAGCTTTTTTCCATGTTGGGATTGCGGCCATGTTGATGAGAAAAGAGAGGTCTTGTGTTTAAGACCCTGGTTCTGTTCAAAGCGTCACTTTCTTCAATTTTGTATTTGGACCTTGTATAGATTTATGAACTATTTTGTTTGAGCAATCTGCTTGTGTAGTGAAAAAGTGGGTTTTATCAGAACCCCCCTTCTGGCCCTACCAAGATCTTCATGGTCAGGATCAATATCGAGCAATAGCCATTTAGCTTAGGCATTCTAACACGAGGATTAAGGGGTTAGGTTCTGATCCATGTCATGGAATGCTAGCGGTGAGCTATAGCCATTTAGCTTCGGCTCAAGTACCATAATGCGATTACGCAAGAGGCAAGAGAATACAAAGAAATATAGCCAAATCCGTCTGAATGACAGCAAAAAGAGAAAGAAAACTTAGATGATAATCTTTTATCCCTCTCTCTCTTTGCAAAGCATATGCCATTCCTGCAGCACTGCTGCCTGAAGTGCATGTTGTTCAGCCTCCTCAGCTGTCAACTTTGAAAGGGTTGAAGGACCCTTGGATTTACCATCTTCTTCACCATTTTCCTTCCTTTTCTCTTTCCTTTCTTTTTTTTCTTCTTCTGCTTCCTCTTCCTCTTCTTCTGTAGGTTTTGTAGGTTGAGGTGGTGGTTGGGCTGCTTTGAGCAATGCAATTCGTTCCATTGAGATCCTTAGCCTCTCCACAGCAGCTAACTTCACTTCATCTTCGGGCATGTATTCGACACCCTCATCTGTAATGTCATCTAACCATCCCTGCAAATCTGATCCAATTTCCTTTGTGATTGATGCATCAGAGGCTCGGACTACAAATTTGCACATCATGATTGTTGTCTCATCTCCCAGATCAACATTTCTTCTCACTTCACTGGCACCAAAGATCATCATGCCAATAAAACCCCCATACCAAGTTTTTGCAGCAAAGCATAGCTGTTCGAGAAATGAGAAGACAATAACAATGAACCAAAGTTGAATTAACATCAAGTCTGGGGCTACAAAGATCAAAAGTCAAAAACACCCATAGCAGGATATCAACATGAAGAAAGAAGAGGATAAACCTACTTGAAAACCAGCCACTGTTCGGAAAATGTGAGAACAAACCCTATGGAAAGGCTTTGAAGAAAGAGATTTCAAACCACTCAGAAATGGAGAAGCTCCATATTGCTGTGCAGCAGTAGCTTTGAAACCACTCCCTTCATAGGTATATGCACCTGAGTACTCCAGAATAGCAGGTAAACTAGGCCATAGGCGGAAGTATTCAACAGGTGAGATTTTATGGGGCAAAAGAACCTCAGTTAATGGTATCTTGTAAGGTTGACACCTCAAGACTACAGGTTCTCCAAATTCTGTTCTTGAGCTCCATTTTTGTCTCATGAATTGAGGATCATCTTCAGTATAATCACCGTTACCATAATCCCCTCGGGCACTAATTCCGTGGAAGGGGTAGTACAATACTTGAACCCAAAGGGCACACCTCTCAAAGTTGGAGACACCAACAGTCACACTGCAAAATACTGGATCCTAGGAAGACATCACAGCAAGTAAATGGACCATCAAACCTCATTGTACAAGTTATTTTCAGAAATTTATGTACACTTTTAGGAACTTTCAAAATAAAATCTATACAAATTGGTGCTGAAATAGAACCTGTGATACAAGGTTACACAACTGCCGCACTGCTTGAGGAGATCCGTCCATGAAATATAGTGCACCAGATATGCCAACCCGTATGTCCACTCTATTAAGTTCTAGTTCTGTCAGATTTAAAACCTGCAAAGTGTCTACTGATAAGCATATGCCATGCAGTTCATCCAACTAAATACTTCATCACCCAATAAATCAAATACCAATCCTAAAAGATAAGTTTAAACAATCACTTTACAACTAAATACTTCATCACCCAATAGAGAGGTAGTCAGATTAATTATCTTAATTTTAATCATACCCTGGCAGGAGGTAGAGAAGTTGTAACAGACATGGACATCTTGGCAGAGGAGTTATTGTAACAGACAAGAAATACTTTTTTAGTTTCATGCCTATTCCCATTCAAGTTCTGTTTTTTTCTGAATTATTTTTTAATTTCAAGTTTTCTGGAAATCTTTTAGGAGTTTCATGTCTCTTCTTTTCTTAAGTCTTTCTTTTGTTTTCGTATTGCCAGAACCTTCTGTTATTATTATACAGGCAGGCCAGATGTAGTTCACCTTTTATACCAATGATGATGCCTCTTGAATGCACATCCTATCTTTGGAGAGTAATTGTGAGTCTACATGTGTCCACAAGTTTACTTGCAGAGAACTCATCAAAATACATTTCTGATTCAGTTATTGTATGAATCAGGCAAATTTACCAAAATACCCACTGGGTCAACTTAGCCAAAATTACAAATCCTCATTGTAGCATAAGGTGATTGTGAGCATTCATGGATCTATCGGCTCTTACTCTTGTGCTCCTTTCTTTAAAAACCTAACTCAGCAACCTACCTCCCTTGGCATGTCTTTCCCTGTTAAAGAGATATGGTGCAAACCTATCCCTCCTCGGGTTGGGAGTCCTTCCTGGAAAGAATCAACACTTGTGATCTTCTCCAGAAAAAAAAGACCCAAGACTTGTTTATCCCCGCACAGGTGTATTCTTTGCAAAGCAGATGGGGAGAATGGGTACCACTAATTAGTGTCTTTCCATTATGCAAAAGCTGTTTGGGATTGGGCTTTATCCCTTTTTGGGTGTAGTTGGAACCCTCCTTTGAATGTACGAAGTTTGTTTTCTCCATCTTTCTTCAGCTGGCCAGTAAAAAGAGGAAGGATAATGTGGAAGAGTATAAGGGCAGCTGTGTGTTGGTCTTTGTGGGAAGAAAGAAAGTCCAGATTATTTTTAGATAAGGAGAGGAATGCGGAGAACTTAACAGAGTTGATCCACATAAGGGTAACACATTGGTTGAAATCCCTGAACCTGTTTTCAAACTTTACTGTGGATGATTTGTTGAGAAGATGGAAAGAAATTGCAAGTTCTTCCCAGGTTAAAAGGGTCATAAATCCTTCTTGGATTCCCCCTCCTGCTGGTTATATAAAGCTGAATTTTGATGGCAGTAGCATGGGAAATCCAGGGCTGTCAGGTATAGGGGGAATTTTCAGAAATGAGGAAGGGAATGCCTTAGCCCTTTTCTCTGGCCCAATTGGTGAGGGTGACTCTCTTAGGGCTGAGATTTTAGCAGCTTTGGAAGGGATTCAAAGGTCAAGAGAATTGAATAATAGGGGACTGATTATTGAAGGTGATCCGGGGGTAGTGGTAAATTGGTTAAAGGAAGATAAGATAGGAATGTGGAAATACAACAATGAGAGGAAAAAGTTCAACTGGTTGGAAAAGGATGTTGAGATAAAGTACAGCTGGGTGAAAAGAACTGCAAATTCCTTCGCCAATGGGCTAGCTAAGCAAGGGGTGAATAGGGATTCTTTGTTTTGGGCTTATTTCTAACTCTGTACTTTTTCTTTTCCTTGTTTTGGGGGAGTTAAGATAGTTTACCTCCCTCCGCTTTTCTGTAACTTATTCTTAATTGAATTCAACAAAGATTTCTGTTATTGATAAAAAAAAAATGGTTGGATGCAAAGCTATCCCCAGAGACTTATCTTGCTTCTCCTCGGAAATCTATTCATAACATCCTTTCTGTTAGCGTAGGGGTATTTCTGTCTTTATACCTTGATTAATGTTGCTGATCTGTAATGTTGTATTGGAACAAGTGCTCTTAACTTAAGTAAGGGCACATAGGTCTTTTCAGTTATGTTTTAATAATAATATAAATGCTTACTGGCCGACTAGGAGAAGTCAAGTTGACTCTTTCAGTTCGAACCAGAATTCTCTCTTTCTCTCTCTCTCTCTCTCTCTCTCTCTCTCTCTCTATCTATCTATGTATCACCTTTTCTTCTTCTACATAACTGAACTCAGTCAGGCCGAACTCTAAGGCAGACCTGAATTCTATCACTTTCTTTCTCTTTACTCTCTTTAGCCAAATGTTGGGTTCATTCTACTTCTAGGTTGGCCTAGGATCTGGGGTTCAGGAGGGGCCTTAGGGAGTGTGAGTTTTCTTTCTTATTGGATTTACTTAATCTGTTAAACTCAGTTAAATCGGCTCAGTTCTGGTTTGATATAGGATTTGGCCATCTTCCTATTATGATCTGTTCTCTCATGCTTCCTATGATCTTCTTGTTGATTCCCAAGGCCCAGTGGGTTCATTCCCTGTGAAAGAAGTGTGTTTTAACCCTGTTTCCCCTAAAATCAAGGTTTTTTTTTTTGTTGGGAAGAGACTCTTGGGAAGATCAACACTTACGACATGCTCCAGTAGAGAAGGCACTATTGCAATCTCTCACCCCATACTGTCTACTCTGTAAAGCCAATGGTGAAACTACTCCACACTTATAATCTCTTGTTTATTTGTGTCTTGTGTTTGGGAGCATTTTTTCTCTCTTCGGATGCAGGTGGGAACCTCCTCAGGACATGATGGGTTTGTTTACCATTGGCTTCAATTGTCTACCAAGGAGAAGAGGCAAAATAATGTGGAGAGCCACTAGAGCTGTTATCGTATGGAGAATCTGAGAGGAAAGAAATAACAGATTTTTAATGAGCAATATAGGTCTTTGAAGACTATCATTGAGAACATTACTTTAAAGGTAATTCATTTGGTGAAGACTTAGATTAATTGATTAGAGGTTGGGAAGTGGTGGCATATTCTTCTACCTTGAAGCCAAGTTATAAGGAGCAATGGGTTCCTCCTAGCAGTAACAGGGTGCAACTAACTTTGAAGGCAGATCATGTGGTAATCTGAGTCCCTTAGGAATTGGAGGAGTCTTTAGGGATGGAAATGGTTCTATAGTATAACTTTTTTCAGGGCCTATTGGTTATGGAGACTCTGTAACAGTGAGATCAGCAGAAATCTCACTGCAAAGATTGATTTCCAAGAAGCTAAACCTAAGGCAGGTGGAGGTTGAAGGTATACCTCTAATGCGGGCTGTGCCATGCTGACACAACACGGATTATAGGTGGCCCGGATGCCATCCGTGCAGGGCCTCAGGCCTTGGCGGGCACAACATGGTCCTCCTCCGAGGTTAGGTTGGGCATGGTTAGTGGCCTAGTTCCCATCCGTGTTGGGCTGGGCCTGAGGAACCGGGCCATGGCAGGCTGGGCCTACTTTATTTCTTTTCCGGTTTTCCACTTTTCCTAAACTAAGAAAAATTAGAAAAAAATAACATATAATAGCAGAAAATTAACATGAGTAAACAATAAGTTAGAAAAAATTGTCATTTCAAATCTAATTTGTACAAAAAAAATACATTGAAAAAATAATACAATGAAGTTTATCATTCAAGCTACTCTCCTCCTCTTCCTTGTTTCAGGTGAGATGCCATGTGTCTAAACAAATGGTCATTGCTATGGCAATGGAAATCATGTATGCATTTTTTGCAAACTGCTCTTCTTCCCTTTCTAGGGATTTTCACAATCTCAAACATAGTCCAGACTCCGCTCCTTCTGCTACTAGAGCGGGACCTGGTATTATTGGATTGGGCTTCATCAACAAAAGGAAAAGGATTTTAAGAAGAGTTGGCCATTGTAGAGAGTTGTGATGAGAAAGTGGGGGGGTAGGGGTATTTATAGGAATTGGGGGATAAATTTGACCAAAATACCCTCCAAAATTAGTTGTTTATGGCTGTTGGGAGGGGTATTTTGGTCATTTTAGGCCTTATGTTATTTGACTTAAATACCCCCAAAGGACCTAAATTGGCTGTTGTATAGATGTTAGGGCCTTAGGGGGCATTTAAGTCATTTTTTGCCCCCCATGATCCAAAATACATAAATACCCCTTGTGGCAGTTTATAGCTGCTGGGGGTACTTTAGTCAAAATACCCCAAAAAAAAACAAATATAGTTGTTGCCCCCCTCCAACAGCTATATTCTCGCGGGCCGCACACGTGCGCATGCGTGCCATGCTGTGACAGGCCTTGGAGGCCTGGATTCCTGTGTCATGCCAGGCACAACCCCTATTGTGTTGGGCCATGCTGGCCCGCCATCGGCCCAGCCCACATTACAGCTCTAGTTGAAGGTGACTCTTTGTTAGTGGTGGGTTGGTTAAAAACAACAGTCAGGGAAGATGGGTGTATAGACAAGAATTAAGAGAAACCAGAAAGCATGCATATGAAGTTGGAGCCTCTTTCAAATGGGTTAAAATGTCAGAAAATGGTTTGGCTGATGCGTTAGCCAAACAAAGGGTATAATATGCAGTAAGATTAATGTGTTTGCAAGAAACAGCCAACAGGACTCAGAAAAGCATCCATTATGACTCTGAGAATAACAAGAACCCAGGAAGGGTGTAGACCAAGTAGAGTTCATGTATATTTGTGTTTACCCTTACCAAGTAGTCTGTTGATCATCTAACCCACCCTGTGGGCTAGAGAAGTCAAAGCAATGCATAACATTCAGTAAGTTTAATGTGTGTGAAAATGACAGCCTATAGGACTTAGAAAAGCATCCATGATAGTTTTGTCAAGAATAAAAATTAGAAAAGCATCCATGATAGTTTTGTCAAGAATAAAAACTTACCTTAAGGTGCAATGTGATCCTTCCATCATTTGAATCTGCCAAATGATACGCTTCAACATAGCAAGGATCACTACTACCGGTCAAAGTATATGCAGTTGGAGGAACTTTGAGGAATGTAGAGTCAATGCCCTTTGTCAATAGAAGAGTTAATTCACTAGGATCTGGCCTCCAAAGCTCCTGAATGGCTTTATGAACCAGTCCTTCCAACTTCCTGTCCTGAGCTGCAGAAGCTTCATAAAACTGAGCAGTGAGTTTGTGGTGGCTGAATGGATAATCTCCCCTGGCTTCACTAACTCCAGCCCACCTGAAAATGATACATGATTAACCACAAATACAAAGAACTATGGATTTATTCCAAAAGATATTAAGCATAGAATATATAATGATAGCAAATATTTTATCATCTGCAGCATCAAGTGTTTCGGGTAATTACAGGTTAAAAAACCACAGAGATGATTTTTATAGTAAATAAAACACGTACATATTCCTACGGTAAAACAATACAAAGCTAGGCAACATATGTGTGGTTTCTTGAAAGCAATTTGAGAGCCCTCTCATACTTAACATGCCTCCTTCATGATCCCTCTTTGAAATAACAGTTTGTTCTCCTCATCTTCCAATTCCTTACCCATTGCAATGAAAACCTCTGTGCATCCTTGTCACAATCTTTTGGGATTTCTCCCGATTTTTATGCTTCATATCTGTATCACTAGATTTTCCTCCAACCCGTTTCTTCTCCAACTTTTTTCACAGAAAAATTATCGGTGATAGAGGTGGAGATGAAATAGAAGGCAAAACATTTTTATTAAGGTGTAGAAAGAAATACATAAAATTCCCAATCTCACATTCCCATGCAGTTGTGTTGGGTTTACAAGCATTAGAATTTTTAGAGCTAGAACTCCTAGTGTATATTTAATTTCACTAGGCATTATTTGTTACTAATTAGGCAGCTAGTACAAATGGACATAACCATAAAGAGAACCTTGATTCTAATATTTTATTTCCTAATTAAACATTATATAAGCATATGAGATAAGGATGTTTCTTGTCCATATTCATGCTTATTAATTAGATACGTTGTTCACATTGTTAATTTGTTACTGTACACTCTTGTTAGCAAATTATAGTTGAAAAATAATGGAGCTACTCAACATAATCCGGAACTATTTAACCTAGTTGCTTCACAATTTGCTCCAAGTTTCATGAAATTGACACAAATTCTTCCAGATGGCTGTAGTTAGAAAAGAAGTGCCAATTATATCTGTAGAGATTAAGATAGTCTCCCTAAATGGATTTTATGAATTGTTTTTTTTTTTCGGTTGGTAAGAATTTTTATGAAATCTCATTTTATAACGAGTCTAAGTCATTCAAAATACTTCCAGAGAGATGAAGATAGTGGCTCATACTTGGAAGTTGTAGAAATAGTTAGTAAGCCACGGGTGTGGGGTTCCATACCCACACTTAGGCTCTAGTATGTGTGGTTCCATACCCACATCTAGTTGTTTTTAATTCCTTTTAAAATTGGGCCGGCTGGCCTTATCCTTATTCATATTATGTTTATCCTTTTTATGTTTTGTTTTATTATTAGGACTAGGATTGTTTGTTTTATCTCCTATTCTTGTAAGGAACCAAAACTACAAATAATAAAGTGTATGGGGCGGCAGATATTATCAACTGAACCCCTTTCTTCTCTTTTCTCCTCTCTTCCCTTCTCTTCTTCTTCTCCTCTACTCTTCTTTTCTTTTCTTCTCTTTTCTGAATTACAGTAGAACAGAAATCTACTTGCTTTATTCAAGTTGGAATCAAAGCAATTGGCGAGAAAAACTAGGTTTTTCATGTAAGCCTGATCTTGTCGGCTACATGAGAATCCATTAAATCAAGACTTCTACAGAAGTTGCCTGGTTCTTGGAGGTTACTGGAGTGCTGAAAACTGCCGAAGAAAGATTCTTGGAGAATTACCCGGTGACCAGGAAGAATCAGAGATCAGATTCAATCAAGGTTAGGGTTTCAAACCTAAGTGGACAATCAGAATTCTTTTTCTGAGAAAGAATTCAGGTTCGATCAAGGTTAGGGTTTCAAACCTAAGTGGACGATCAGGGTTTCAAACCAAAGAGTTCTTTTTTTCTGAGAAAGGTACATTTAAGCTAATTCGACCTTAGATAGAAGTTATCAAGAATTCTTTTTAGCAGCAACATAATAAATCTGAGAATAACTTGCTGTTTTTCAATATCTGAGAATACCTTGCTGTTGTCTCCTTGTCATTAAACCCTTCGATCTCTTTTTGAGGAATCAAGATCTGTTCTTTACTGATATTAATTTAGGGCTCTGATTTTTACTGAAGTTACAGTTTTGAGAAGAAACTGTCGACTGAAATTAAGTTCTAGGCACCTATTCTTTGCTGAGATCAATTTCTGGATTGCTTTTCTCTTTCTCTTTTAGTATTTCAGCAAAAAAAATAAGTCTTTCTTCTTGGAGTTTTGTGACCTATTTGCAATCTACATAGTATGGAAAAGGTTGGAAGTGAGGTGAAAACACAAGGGGAAGGTTTTGGGACTGGTAACATGACTGAAAATTCGTTCTAGATTACCATTGTTAGGTTTGATGGAACAAATTACTTGGAGTGGGCCCAATCGGCAATGATGGCCATTAGGGGTAGAGGGAAATTAGGGTATGTAACCGGAGACACAAAAGAACCAGCCAAGGAGGATATATCTCATCCAAGATGGGTTCAAGAGAACTACTTGGTGATGATGACCTGGCTATGCAACTCTATACAGCCCCACATCAGCCAAAACTATCTCGGGGCAAAAACAGCCAAGGAGATTTGAGACAGCATGAAGGAAACCTATTCCCAACCCCTCAATGTTGCTAGAGCTTATGAGCTGAAATGTGAGGTGAAAAACCTCAAGCAAGGAGATCAAGAGAACTACTTGGTGATGACCTGGCTATGCAACTCTATACAGCCCCACATCAGCCAAAACTATCTCTGGGCAAAAACAGCCAAGGAGATTTGGGACAGCATGAAGGAAACTTATTCCCAACCCCTCAATGTTGCTAGAGATTATGAGCTGAAATGTGAGGTGAAAAACCTCAAGCAAGGAGAGAAGCCAGTCTCAGTATATTTTGCTACTCTAAAATCCCTTTGGTATGAAATTGATCACTTGGAAACTATTGAATGGGAAAACCAGAAGGATGCAGCAACATACAGAAAACTGATTGAAACAAATAGGGTTTTTGAGTTCTTAGCCGGTCTAAACTCAGATTTTGATATTACAAGACAGCAACTTCTCACTAGGGAGAGCGTGACTCTATCTCAGGCCTACTCATTAGTCCATAGTGAAGAGTATGAGGAAGGTAATGCTATCTTTTCAACCCATAGAAGCAGCCTTGGCAGCAACAAAATTCAAGGCTAGAGGGGAAAAGGAAAGGGAAGTTAAGATGGAGGACAAAAGAGATATTTTTTGTGATCATTGCAAGAAGCCCAAACACACTAGGGACACCTGTTGGAAGTTGCATCATCATCTAATGCCAGCTAGACTTAGAAACAAGAAGGAAAGTGCTAATACAACAACTACTACTAACAATACATCCTCTTCCAGCAAAAGGACCAATCCTTAGATGCCTTAGCAATTGTCTGGGCTGCACTGACACAACTAGAAAAAGAAGTTGGCATTTCTGGATCTACATCTCAGTCTTCAGCTATTACACCTGCTCAGCCTATTTCAGCCCTTGCTCATACAAGTACAAGAGCTACTGCATGTCATGCTTCTGTCCCATGTAATACTAGATCTTTTTGGTTAATAGATTTAGGTGCTTCAGACCATATGACCAGCTTGTCTACTTTGTTTAGCACCTATTGTTTATCCTCTGGGAGAGACAAAGTTTCTATTACTGATGGCTCCCTTGTACCAATTTCTGGCAAGGGAGACATCAAATTGTCTGATGCCATCACCCTATCCTTAGTTTTGCATGTTCCCAAGCTTAGTGCTAACTTACTTTTAGTTAGTAGTATTACTAAAAATCAAAACTGTTCAGTAACCCCTTTCCCTGATTGGTGTGTTTTATAGGATCTGGAAACAAAGAAGGTGATTGGGATTGGCCGTGAGATGAATGGAGTCTACCTACTTGAACATTCACAGGGGGAGCAGAGTGAAGTAGGGAAATTGTTTGTCTCTCAGTCTTGTAGTAAGATTATGCTTTGGCACAACCACTTAGGTCATTTATCTTTTGAGTCTTTGAAAAGTCTTTTTTCAAAACTTATTTGAGTCAGTAGAAGTGTCTAGTTTAAAGTGTGAAAATCGTGAGCTTGCAAAACAAAGTAGATCATCTTATCCTTTGAGTAATAAAAAAAGCAACATTCCTTTTGAAATTGTGCACACCGATGTTTGAGGGCCATATCATACTCCCGCCATGGGGGGTACAGATATTTCTTATTATTTGTTGATGATTATACCCGTTTTTCATGGGTCTACCTTATGCACTCTCAAGATGAGGTCCCTTCTCTAACCCAGGCTTTCCATCAGATGGTTCTAACCTAGTTTGAAACCAAGATTAAAACTCTTAGATTTGATAACGCCAAGGAATACTTTGCAAAACCCTTGGCATCCTATCTCATTGATCATGGGGTCATTCATCAAAGAACCTGTCCTCGTACACCTCAGCAAAACGGAGTTGCTGAGAGAAAAAACAGGCATATCTTAGAGGTAGCCAAAAGCATCATGCTCAACTCTAATGTTCCCATACGCTTTTGGGGGGATGCAATCCATACAGCCGTGTACCTTATTAACAAGGTTCCTTCACGAGTTCTAAACATGCAAACCCTGTTCAGTCTCTGGTATCCAAACAAGGACCTATTCACTATTCCCCTCAAAACTTTTGGGTGTACTTGTTTTGTTCAAATCCTTGGACCTCATCGCTCCAAATTTGATCCCAAAGCTACTAAATGTATTTTCCTTGGGTATGCACAAAATCAAAAGGGATATTGTTGTTATGAGCCTGTTTCAGGGAAGCATTTTGTGTCCATGGATGTCACTTTTTTTTAGGATATGCCCTACTATCATAGGGCTTCTCCTCAAGAGGAGAACAGTGGAAGGGATTTCAGTTTCAGCCCCAAAAGTTCCTTTACCTATCCCAGTTACTGAGGGGGAGAGTTGTGAGGAGGGTTGTCAAAAATGCAAAGAGTTGAGGGTGTATCATAGAAAGTGGTGGAGGCAAGTTGATTCTCATTTTCAACAGCAATCCAGGTCAATTCCAACATCTTCTACAGCCCCAAATCCAGACACTACTACTTCTCCCACTATTGATCCCATTATTATAGATGTTCAGCCTCCACTGTCAGATGACCTTGATCTTCCAATTGCTATTCGTAAAGGGAAGCGTCGTTGCACCTCATCCACTGCCGATTGCATCTCCAAGTTCCTTTCCTATAATTGTCTCTCAGAATCCTACAGATCTTACTTGGCATCTATTGCTGCTATTCCTATACCCAGAAAAGTACAAGAAGCCCTTTTGATACAAAAATGGAAGGAACCAATGCAAGTAGAGATGGATGCCCTTTTTAAGAACATGGGAACTAGTTAACCAGCCTGAAGAGAAGAAACATATTGGATGAAGATGGGTGTTTTCTATGAAATATAATGCTAATGGTACTGTACAGAGGTATAAGGCCAGATTGGTTGCAAAGGGATTCACACAAACTTATGGCATAGACTATACAGAAACCTTTGCACCTGTAGCAAAAATGAACACTATCAGAGTTCTTCTATCCATTTCTGCAAACTTCTCATGGCCACTATTTCAGTTGGATGTTAAGAGTGCCTTCCTCAATGGAGACTTGCAAGAGGAAGTATACATGGAGTTACCCCCTGGCTTTTATAATACAGAAGCAGGAAAGAAAGTTTGCCTTTTGAAAAAGGCCTTGTACGGGCTGAAACAATCTCTGAGAGCTTGGTTTGATAGGTTTAGAATGGCTTTGGACAAATTCGGATACATACAGGCTCAGTCAGATCACACTCTTTCCTTTAAGAAGATAGGTCGTTCCCTGACTCTACTTGCAGTCTATGTAGATGACATTGTGATAACAAGGAGTGACATTAGTGAAATTGAAACTCTTAAACAACATCTTCACAAGGAGTTTGGAGTGAAAGACCTAGGGATATTACACTATTTCCTAGGAATTGAGGTAGCTCGATCTAAGCATGGCATTTTTATCTCTCAAAGGAAGTATGTTCTGGACTTATTGGAAGAAACTAGAAAGTTAGGAGTAAAACCTACTGACACTCCTATTGAGCTAAACCATAAAATAAGTGCAGAAAGTGGAGAACTTCTTGAGGACAGGGCTATGTACCAAAGGCTAGTTGGGAAACTTCTTTATCTCTGCCTAACTCGGCCAGATATTTCTTATGCTGTCAGTGTTGCTAGTTAATACATGCATACTACTAGGACCACCCACCCCCTTGCAGTAGAAAGGATTCTTGCCTACTTAAAGAGGTGTCCAGGGAGAGGTATACTCTTCAAGAATAATGGTCACATGAAAATAGAAGTGTATACAGATGTGGATTGGGTTGGATGTGTTGATGACAGGAGGTCCACCTCTGGATATTGTGCATTTGTGGGGGGAAAATCTTGTTTCCTGGAGAAGCAAGAAACAAAATGTTGTTTCTCGCTCTAGTGCAGAAGCAAAATACAGATCCATGGCCAATGGTGTTGCAGAAGTGTTATAGCTGAGATCCTTGCTTAATGAGTTGGAAATTGATTATGATAAGCCTCTGATGCTGTATTGCGGTAATCAAGCTGCAGTTAATATTGCCCACAACCCAATTCAGCATGACAGGACTAAGCATATCGAGGTTGACAGGCATTTTAACCGAGAGCGAGTCGTATCTCAAGAAGTATGCTTTCCTTACATTGCCTCAGACATGCAGTTAGCTGATCTTTTCACCAAAGTAGTCACAAAAATCAAATTGGAGACAGATTTACGCAAGTTGGGCATGACAAATATCTACTCTCAACTTGAGGGGGAGTGTAGAAATAGTTAGTAAGGCACGAGTGTGGGGTTCCATACCCACACTTAGGCTCTAGTATGTGTGGTTCCATGCTCACATCTAGTTGTTTTTAATTCCTTTTAAAATTGGGTCGGATGGCCTTATCCTTGTCCATATTTTGTTTATCCTTTTTATGTTTTGTTTTATTATTAGGACTAGGATTGTTTGTTTTATCTCCTATTCTTGTAAGGAACCAAAACTATAAATAATAAAGTGTATGGGGTGGCAGATGTCATCAACCGAACCCCTTTCTTCTCTCTTCTCCTTTCTTCCCTTCTCTTCTTCTTCTTCTCCTCTACTCTTCTTTTCTTTTCTTCTCTTTTATGAATTACAGTAGAACGGAAATCTACTTGCTTTATTCAAGTGAAGTGAAAGAAGCTGCCTTAACATCCATAAGGTTTAACAGTATCTTCTGTGTGTGTGTGTGCGCGTGCACGCGCATGTTGGGGGTGTCATCATGGGATATAGACACAATTTTGAGGTTCAGAATCTGAAAAAGTATTTTCATGGACAGCAAGCAATATATAGGAAGCCAAATAGAGTGTAATACAGGGGTAGTTGCTTGACGCAGTGGTAAAATCTTGGGTTGATAAGCATGAGATTTAAATCCCAAAAGAAGCCACTTTGTGCTAAAAAAATGCCAGGTTAGGTATGTATCCAGTCTACCCCTCCCAAGACCCCAGATAGCCAGGACCATCATTGGGTAATGCCCCACAATAGAGTGTAACAGTTGATAGATGATCATTAAAAAAACACCTTCTTCCTTGAGACAACTTTTCTCAAATTTGACAAGGAACAACAGAAGACAATAATTTTGATAGAAGTTTTTCTTCATCCAAGATTCACCAAAACAATCAGAAAATGCTTACCTGCTTTCAGGATGGCCTGCAACATATTTTAGTCTCTGCAATATAATACGACACTGATGCTTGTTTACAGAGTCAGCAAGGCCATTATTTCTAAAATCTTCCAGCTCTTTAGTCAACATCTGCCCAGCCTTAGGGTGACATGATCCCAAATGCTGAGCACATTGAAGAACTGCCTGCACATCCTGGAGCCTATTTGAAGTGGTCGCAGATGAATCTACATTGAACAATACTTTGTGGATATTGGATATGATGATGTTCAATGGATCCTCAGGATCATCAGCCATAAGTGGATCTAGACCATCTAGATTGATATGTTCTCCAACAGCCCATATAAGGCGGGCAGATATTCTCGGGGTGTTTATCTGACAACAAAGAAGCTTTGAAATTGTTACTCAAGCAGAAAACACCACATGGAATGAGATGTAGATGCACTGGAAGTAAACTAGAAAAAGGAAAAACTAGCAGAGAAACACATTAGAACAAGAAACATACTTAAAAATGTTAAATAACAACAGGGAAAGAGGGTATTTCCAGTATGACATTATAGATTAAGTACAACATGAAAGCCATAGGCTGCTAAGTTTTGGGTATTGGTAGGATTTGATCATTATTTTAACTAAGAATTGCATCATTTTGACCAGTAACTACGAATTGCATTTCATGTTATACCAGAAGCCAAAAAAAAGTAACATCAAGATAAAAAAAAAAAAGAAAAGAAAAAAGAATATATAGGAACCTTATTTAACTAAGAATTGGTAGAATGCCATTATAGATTAAGTACAACAATGAAAGCCATATGCTACTAAGTTTTGGACATTGGTAGGATTTGACTATTATTTAACTAAGAATTGCATCATTTTGACCAGTAACTAAGAATTACATTTCATGCTATACCAGAAGCCAAAACAACAAAAAAAGTAACATCAAGATAAAAAAGAAAAAAAAAAGAATATATAGGAACAAGAAAAACAACGAAAAGCCACAATTGGAAGTAGACCTAAAAACCGCATCATAATACAAGCAATTACCAATTTTAACATTCTATGCTCTTTTCTTTTTAATGACTAATAAATGGAATTTGTTAGACACAATGAATAGAACTGTGTACATGGTATAGGGAGTGCAATTGCATCTATGGAAAAACGGTAAACCAACTTATACCCTTCTTCACAAAATGGACCCATAGACCCTAGCAACAAAAAGGTAGTACGCTTCCTAAAATCCTTTCAGAGATCCTTCTGCAGTAT
The DNA here is from genome assembly GCF_055504915.1 of Nelumbo nucifera. Taxonomy (NCBI): domain Eukaryota; kingdom Viridiplantae; phylum Streptophyta; class Magnoliopsida; order Proteales; family Nelumbonaceae; genus Nelumbo; species Nelumbo nucifera. The sequence continues at coordinate 5,157,089 of NC_142650.1, forward strand.
TCATTTTAGTTTCTCTCTCTGAGGGAATTAAGAAGCAGTCTAGTCACGTGATCATTCATATTGAAGTTCAACCTTAGTAATATGACCAACAAAACCTTTTAAAACAAATTCTACTGCACTGAATGAAACCTGAAGAGGTAAAAGTTACAAAGTCAAAGCATGAAATCAAATTGTTAAACAAGGTACAATAATTGCACTAGTGGAAAGGAGTACTTTGTTGCAAATTGAAGGTTTTAAAGAACAAACAGAAATCTGAGAGGACATTAAGGTAATAAGAAAATGTCTGACAACCCTTCAATTCAGCATGTAGCCCTGAACAGAATGGACCAAGATAACAGGAGATGTTATAGAGACAAATAGTTAGGCAAAGGCTCTCATGATGCCAAAGATAATAATGGCATTGATCATGGTAGTGATTAAGATGGTTTGATCACGTGCATAGAACACCATAGATAGCACCTGTAAGAAGAAGTGATATGTTGCAAGTTGAAGGGACTGGAAGGGCCAGGGGTAGACCAAAAAGGGACATGGGTCCAAGTAGTAAGAAATGATTTAGGTGCTCATAATTTAACAATGGACATGGCATTAAATAAAAAGAAATGGTGAAACAAGATTCATGTAGCCAACCCCATATAGTTGGGATAAGGCTTGGATGATGATGATGATAGTTGTGGTAGTGACTGTACTCAAAAGACTAAAGTAGATGAGTTAATGACCTTTTGTTCCTGAACTTCTTATCTGTTACTCGTTCAAAAAAAAGGTAAGAAAGAATACTTTAGGTCGTAATCAAGATAACAACTGATGTAGTCTATCAAAAAAAAGATAGCAACTGATATATTAAGCATCATGAGCTCATCGATTAGATAAAAAATCATTTAATTATTTATTTATTTCTTTTAATCCATTATGGTAGTACAGATGAGATGTACAATCTGGAAAACCAATGATTATATCCATCCTACCTCCCAACTAACTACACACGAACATCATAGAAAATATTTATGCATTATAAGCAGTAAAAAATCAAATAATCTAGTGAACATGTCTGAGCAACAGTAAAGCAACTTTTCAATGTTCAGTTTCCTTGATATAGGATGCGGTTTCAGTTTTCTTCAAAGAAACAGAATGAGATATGCTAGGAAGAACCCAAGAACAGTATTTAAAAATCTAAAAGAATTACTAATGAACCTGACGCAAATCTTTAACAAGCTCGTGCTGCAATTTTTGTAGTCTCGTCTCATTTAGAATCTGATCCTGAGAAGCACCATCTTTAACCCTTTTAATACCTCCTCTAGTATCATAGATATGACACAATCTCACCAACAACTTTAGATAACAATCAATAGAATAGGTTCGTCCTTCGCAGTCCCATTTAACACAAGGCCTACAAACTTCCACCACTTCCAGTGCTGGCTCAGTCCAATTCAATGCTCCATAGCCAGTTCCATAGGCCAAAGCTCCAATTACTCTGCTTTCTGTACCAGAATTCTTTTGCTCAGGGAGAGGAAGAGATAATTGGAAACAACTTTCCACTAGTGAAGCAACTAGCTCTTCTCTGAACAAGCTTTTACTCGTCACACAGTTTAGGTCATCTTTAATTGTCACATCTTCAAAAAGTGAAGCAATATCAGTACCACGAAGGGGTTTTTGCCCTCTTCGGACACTCTCCTTTGCAAAAAGATCAACACATAAGGCTGTGCGACATATACATGCTAGAGCATGCATACGGTCTGACTCTGCCCTCAGGTTCCTGACCATAAGAAGCAACCTTTTGAACAATGAAACCTAAAAGCATAACAGATATGAATATGATATTAGGATACAGCTATGTCTCCAAGCATCAATTAATGGAAATTAACGCGACAAGAACAAACCAACTTTAACAATTACAGCAAAGAAGTTTTCAACAGTGGTGGACAAATTGTGTAATACAACTTGGTAAGTGCTAAGAAGTGACAACATTAAAAGGACATTACCCAATGTTGGTCCCAGCTATCCAGGGTCTTGGGAAGGGTCAAATGGATATGGACATAACCTTCAGCGTTTTGAAGAAGTAACAACATTATTTTTTTTTCTTATTTATTTCCACTTCTTTTTCTTGGACAATGATAGGAGTACTGATTAGAAGATGAGATTACAAAGCAGTGAGTTTTAAAGCATCCCAACAAAGAAACAACCAACAAGGAGTGCAAGTACACAAAAAAAAATGAAGCTAGTTAACAAACTCACCTACATAAATATAGATTAGATAACTGATAGAAAATACTGTTTGGATAGGAGGGTAAAAGCATAATTAATAAACAGACACTGAACTATAACAGCTAATAGATAGTTGGTTAAATTTCAATTAATTGAAAGCCAAAAAATTAATCAACAAGTGCCTGTTCTTCAAAGGTAATGCTGAAAAACAATAAGTATTGATCATTATAGAACTGAGCCTATTCTAAGAGTTCTGGTTCACCGTAAAAGATGAGCCCAATCAACAGGTATATGAAGTACATCAGTCATAGTTTAACCTCAATAGTTATAGAACTGAGCCCCGATTGTTGAGCATGTTTTACAGTCAGTCCAAAGCTCTGATGAAGGATAAGGGAATAAGGGTTGCCTCCAGTTGACAGCTAAAACAGAACCTTTGCTAAATCCTTACGAGCACCTTGAAAGGCAATAAACTTCAGGAAAAAAGGTAACAACCTTAGAAAAATAAGACTGCTTTTCATATTATCTATTGGATTCTTAATAGATACAGTATAGATGAGGCCATTACAATGGCCATAAATCTGAAGCATACAAAAAATCCTACAGGATAACTATGACAGAAAATAGAGATCAACATATAAAGAAATAGTTAATAATAAAAAAAGCAGTTACAGCAACAACAATATTAATGTTTTGAATTCATCATGAAGGCCAACATTTTCCCTTAGAGAAAGTAAAAGGATCAAAATGCAGTCATATGCCAGTTTGCAAATGTCAACAATGTTATAGAAAAACTTTAATAGGTTTGTGGAGTATTGGAAGAAAATCTAGAAATTAGGATATAAAACCTGCTGGCTTTGCAGAAGCATGGTCTTTTGAGAACATAAATTAGTTAGGCCGTGAATAAAACCAAAATACTGATTATATTTTTTTGATCAATAACAGAAACTTTCATTTAACTAATTAAAGTAAAAAGAGTACAAACCAGAGCTGGAAAACAATATCCACCCACCCTTTAACTTTACAATCAGACGCCTATTTAGCTATTCTCTGCCCTTGTAATAGCACCATTACTTCATCTTTTAAAAAGTCTCCAATACCAATCGGACTTGAGTGCATTTCCACTACCATGCCTTTAGCATCCTTAAATACACCCCAAATCCCTGACAGGCCTGGATTGCCTGAAGAGCTTCTATCAAAATTCAACTACACTCTATTATTTGACGGAAGCTTCCACTCCAAGTATACCTTGTCTTTAATTGTTGAAGAGCTTGCCACCACCCCAAGCTCTTATAATGTCACCCACCAAGAAATCTTTGAACGTCTCTATTGTTTTCACCCAATGAGCAAACCTTCACTTTTATGCTTTCCACTAAGTCCATTTCAGATTTGTATTTCTCTTTAAAAATTCTCTATTTCTTTCTTCCCATATAGCCCAAATTATGGCTGCTCTAGCTGCCCTCCACACGATTCTTCCTCTCTGTTTAGGTTGTCTAAGGAAATTGGGGCTAAACAAGCTTGCCACATCTTGAGCCAGGTCCCACCTGCAACCAATGAGAGATTAAAAGCACAACCAAACTATTATTCACAAAAATAGGATATTAGTAAATCAGCAATGGTCTCACCACTTGCTTTGCAAAGAATGAAGATGCGAGGAGAAACACTTTTTTTTTTTGACAAAAGGAGAAAGGCATTTGTTGGGCCTTCATTTTTGGAGCATGTCATAGGTATTAATCTTACCAAGTAACGTCTCCCAACAAAAGGCCTAGATCCTAGGTGGGACAGATCTGCTCCAGATATCTTTCGCCAAGAATGTCTCCCCCAAACTGTTGGATTGAATAAGAGTATTGGAAAAAGAGACACAAGAAAATAGCTCCGTAGGAGAGATTGACCAAACCCTACTGTCTTCAATATGGGGATCAAAGAAGACTACACCAAATTTAACCAACAAATCTATCATAGAGTCACATTCCCTTTCCCTTAAGCCCCTTCTAAAACCCAAGTCCCAATCCATCCTAGAGACCAGAGACAGACCAGAATTACTTGTAGGCTCCCCTCTTTTATTACCAAAAAAAAAACATGGAGTAAATCAATAGAAACTGATCTTTGAGTGGAGAGTTGCCTAACCAGAGATCCTCTAGAAGAGGACCCTATTACTACAACCTGCATTATACCTAATGAAGCTCAAGAAAGTAGGAAGAACCTCATGTATAGATTTCCAAGGAGAAGCTGAAGGCATACTCTGAGAAGCCATTGCATCCCAGCCATTGTCCACAGCACTCACTGTGAATTCTTACATTGACTTTATGCCATAGTCCATCCCTTTGTAGGGGCAATCACCAGTGCCACTTGCTAAGCAAAGCAATATTCCTATGAACCAAGTTTTCTATTCCCAAACCTCCCTGTTTCTTCTTTTATAAGTTTCCTAGACCCCCCACCCCGATTCTTTAGACTTACACACAAAATTCCATTTTATCAAATGATCCTTCCCATCATCACCCAGTTCCCACATAAACTTCTCTATTTTCCTTGCCATCTTTATCGAAAGGTGGAAAGGAAGTAGATGGGAAGGTTGGCCATTATAGGTTTGATTAGAGTAATCCCCCCACAATGAAATATAGTTCCGTTTCCACAATGCCAATTTTTAAGAGAATTATTCCAACACTGATATCCAAAATCCTTCCGTTCTTGCAATTCCCCCCAGGGGAAGCCCAAGATACTCCATTGGCCATGTCTTGGTTTCACATTCCAAGATGTTTTCTGAAATACCATTGTACTTTGTGTCTTAATGTTATTTGTTTCAGTTTAATTGTATCATTTTTCTAATCGGTAGTTCAATCATATCAGTTTATTCCTTAGTCACAATAAGAGGAGCTCACAATTCTTCCATCATTCAAAGTTTTTGTAACTATTATTGCATTGAATAGAACCAACTTGCAGGTCATTATCTAAAGTTTATATAGTTACTCGTGGTATAAAATTTGAGGTCCAAAGTAGTCTTGGGTAATCAAGCAAACAATCACTTGAGAAGACAATTTGATGGGATGGAAACCTGCATATGAAGATCCAGGAGGTGTAGATTTGTTACAACAGCTCTAACGATGCTTTCTCTAGCAGAAGAGAACTCTTGTCTATCCCAAAGAGTGAGAATTGCTATGATTGATGCTGAAGCCCATTCAGGCTTACCTCCAGGCACATCAGCTAGACGCAACATATTAATTGCCACCTCAAATATCAAGGCTGGATCCAGTGACGCCAAGAATGGCACCAGATGCGTAACCACATCTGAAACTCCTACAACCTTCTCCGCATTACCCAAATCCTTCATATTCGCGCTACTACTAGCATTTCCAGAAGATTTGGAGAGCTTCTGAAAAACATCAACTGCACCAGATGCCACAGCCTTCACTGCATAAACAAGTGGAAACACAGTAACCCTAAAGCTCTCAATTGGAAGAATCAAAGACCTCGCCATCAAGGCATGCCTCTTCTTCCAGATAAAATCAACCATCCAGGAGATCCAATTAGAACGGATGGCAAGCGAATTCTCACTATCAACAAGTTTATCCCCAGCTAAACGGCTCATTCTTTTTGAATCAAACTCCTGAAACAACCTCCCAACAGACTCAAACGCAACCTTTGAAACTGCGTCGGATCGGTCATGCATATTCTTCCCAATCCTTCTCCACCAATTTGAGACCCCATCCAGCAAATTGACATTGTTCTCGCAGAGAATAACAAGATCATCCCGTGCTAGAATGCACCCCAGTGTTTCGGTAATCGAGTAGCGGAGATTGTCACTGGGAGAATCAAAGCAATTCGATATCTCCCTGTTGCAGTCTGATATGAGCTTACCAAGACGATGAGATGGTATTGCAGAGAGAATGGAGACAGCGGCAGAAGTGACATCAGGGTCGGGGAAGTCGAAATCTGTTCGGATGCCAGTGCACACAGTTTCCCATAAATCGGAGGTGAGTCGTGTCGATCGGATGAGATCGAAAGCTAGCTTCTTGCAGACGGCAGAGGCCGGAGACGCGACGATCTCTTCACAGGCAGATTTGGCAATGACGGAAATATCTCTACCGGCTGCGGACTGTTGGAGAGCTTGAAGAAGAGCACCGCACTGGCGGAGAGAGTCATTCGAGCGGAGATCAGCTTGGATTTGGGCGAAGAGAATATCCATTTATGGAATTGACAGAGTCACAGTAATAAGATTCTTGCGCGCTGCACTAATGCTGAGGAGTACAGATGGACACTAGATTGCACAAAACCTAGTCGGGTATATACATTTTTTTTTGAATGGGAGGGTATATACATTAGGTTTTTTTTTATTTTTTAAGATTCTGATCGATAGATACATCCCCAAATTGACGCCATTATTTATGTTCTTCTAAGAGTCTGAGTTCTACAGTGTTACATTCTCATGAGAGATAAGACGAACAATATCAGATTATATTTATACCTTTCGCTTATTGGGACGTGTTTTGTATTTTCCGATCGCGGGTTCGGCGCGGCCGCGCGGTTAAGCGCGCGCAGAGGATGCTCGTCGATCCGTAATTCGGGTAATCCACCGGTTCAAACCGAACCGTTGAAGTTGATGTCATATCTCATTCTCATAAATTCATAATTAAACTTTTAAAATTACAAGAGAAATTTCATCGTAATTAAATTTGAAATAAAATAATATTAAAATTTAAAAAAATAGTATTATCTCGTTATAAAAATAAAATTATCATTAGTCTTTAACCATTCCCCAGGGCTTTGTTTGGTTCATAAAAATAGTGGTTTGGAATGAAATGGCCCATTCCGATTCAACTTTTTGGTTGGATGGAATTGGACTTCAATTTCTATTCATGGCAGAATAGCATTCTCACAGTTGAGCGAATGGCAATTCCCTTCCCCTTAGGAATGAGAATCCCATTCTAATTTATTAATTTACTAATTCTCATTTCAACCAAACAGATGTGGTAATAGACCATTCTGAATTCTGATTCAGATGGATTTCAATTTCGATTCTCATTCCCATTTTGACTGAAAACCAAGCCGACCCTTTTGGTTTATTGATTTATTTATTTAAATTGGATTTCTTCGATAAAAATTACTTGAATAACAAGCTGAACTGTGCACTATATAACCCGCCCCCCCCCCCCCCCCGTATTTACATTGTACATATTTGTAATTGCACGTATTTACATGTGATACACACGTCTGAATCAGCGGTTATACACATCAATATATATGTTTGGCTCTTGTGAATTTCTTTCTCAAGTTTAGTCATTTGATAAAGATTCTAGATCTCCTGCCCACACAAATTTTATCCATGTCTAATCACATAACATTGCAGCTACATATGGAGAACATCTCATCCTCTTAAATGATATTATACAGGGGGAGACATTCCCAATTCACAGGAGTAGTGTGTTGTGAATAGACGTGGATAAAGTTCTTGTGGGCAGGTGATCCAGAGATGGAAGATCCACTCTTTGCTAGGGTTAGGATTTGAATTTCTTAGAATTTTTTGACAGATTCTAGGTGTAGAACTTTATAGTCTTGCCTTGTTAGGAATTTTAATGTTAGTATTGGGAATAAAATGAAAACATATTAGTTGATTTTCAATTTGATAGTTATTTTGCCAACCGTGAGGACCAATGTAACCATAACTCAAAGTGAGAGATTGAATGGTTTTGACCTTTGGGCCATCTTGCGAGACAATTGGAACCGTTCTAGAGTGCAAGGTTTTAAAACCGAATCAGACAACGAACCAGTTAGGGTTTAGTTCCCAGGTCAAATGGTTCGACTGTTTGAACTGAACGGACAGCCCATTCTAATAAAAAAATAAAAATCGGCCAAACCGTTGAACGGTTCAAATGGTTCGACAGCCCGAGTCAGTGTTTTGCTGATCAAATTAATGGTTTTTGGGGAAATAACGGTTATAGGGTAAAATGGAACCGGTCACCTAATCGGTCCCATTTTTTGGTTCGGCCATCTAGTCTGGTCTGATTTTGAACTAGAGTGTTGTAATGTATAAACATGCACAATGGGGATAACCCATTCCATCTCCTTTAACCTTAACCCCCAACCCTAGTCCCTGGTGGTAGTAAGATTTGACCACAAGTTTCTATTACCAAGGCTTTTTAAAACCAAATTGGACAGGGAACCGTTTTGGGGTCTAGTTCTTGGGTTGAACAATCTGAACGGTTGGCTTGAATGGATGACCTGTTCTGACAGAAAAATTAAAAAATAAAAAAAATAGAAAAATTGGCCAAAACCGTTGTTTGGGTCAATGGTTCAACCACCTGAGTCAACAGCTCGCTGATCAAATTAATAATATTTTTTCAAAAAGCGGTTTTGGAGTAAAACGGAACCAATCACATGACCGTTCCCAGTTTTCCAATCCAACCATCCGATCCAGTCCAATTTTGAAAACCATGTCTATTGCAATCCTACAACAAGTGTTTTTTTTTCTTTTTGTATAGCTCATCCCCCAAACCAGGTGCAGCCGGTACAATCCTATAACAAGTCAAATATTCTCTTTTTTTTTATAAATAAAGGAAATAATCAAACAAGACGTGGGAGATAGGGGTGTTCACAAGTCGGGTTGGGTCTGTTGTAGGCTTTTTGCTCAACTGAACCGACCTAGTCGGTTGTTTATATTTATAAATTGAGACTAGCCAAAAGTTTTGAGAAATCGACCAGATCGGTTTGGTTCTTCTTGTGAACACCCCTAGTGGGAGAGATCTGCCAACTAAATCAAGAAGAGAGATGAATTGCAAATCCCATGGGAACTTCATCCCTTTGCTGCCCTTGCTTAGCTAATCAGTCAGTTGCGTTATTTTCTTATTTGCAACTGTGGATATACTTGAATCCAAGGCTGTGTTTGATTACAGTGCAATTTTATTTGCACTAGTACAAATGTATAGGAGTATAAATGTAAAAATTGTAAATTCTTGTTTAATTTTATTTTAAATTTTATTTTATTTTGTTTCATGTCTTAATTTACTTCATTCTTACTGCAATCAAATAAAATAAGCTAAAATTTAAAACAAAAATAAATCAAAATTTATACTCAAATCATTTGCACTGCCATGGTTTTACATTGGTTATTTGCATTGCAACCAAACACAGTTAAGGGAATGCTTCGGAGTTCGGACGATGATATTGCAGTCCTCCAGCATCACTGTATCCAAATTTTAGATTGGAGCGAGTTATGAGTCAGCCTCTTTGATTCGTGAGTCAAGCGTATTATCATCAAGTTCACGTCTTTTTGTTGCACAAACCTCTTGCCACTGCCCAACAAAATATGGTCATACTTGTGATCTATTTGTATTTTATTGGACAAATGCAAGGATTAATTTGTGCAACAATGGTTGCACTCATTCTCCAACGTCTTCCCCTTAAAATTGAGAGAGATTTTGGTCTAGGCCTCCAAAGATCTTTAGTTCCAACCCAGAGTCGGATCTGTTCTTTTGTCTCTGTCCAGTCCTCCCATTACGACCGTTTTTACAAGGCATTATTTGGCACATCCGGCTTAGCCCGGGTTTTGTCCGTAACATCTATACTAAAAACACCTCTTAATCTATCCTACGTATCCACGTGGCACCACTATCCTCTATTTTCTCCTAAATTATTTTTTATTATCTTTAATTTCTATTTAATTTACCTCTTAAATTATCTATAATTTATATTTATCCTCTCCCTTACTTTTCATCCATGTCTACTTAAATAATGTTTGAATTAAAATATTCAATAGTTATTTAAATATTATAACAAAATTATGTAATAACTTTAAAACATGTATTAAAAATAAAAAAATATTATAATAGACTTAATAATGTTTAGATTATTAATAAGTTTATATTTTTATGAAATTCATAATAAAATTATGTAATAACAATATAAATTATAATTTTATGGATTACAAATTTTAGTAATAAAATCATTTAAATTTTATTTAAATAATAAAAATTTAAAATATTATTTAAATATTTAAATAAAAAAAAATATTAAGAATATAAATTAATTATATAACAAAACATTTAATATTATGTAATAACTAAATAATTTTTTAAAAAAATTCAATAAAAAATTTATTCAAATTTATTTTTAAATGATAAAGTGTTAAAAAATAAAATATGTATTAAATATTTCAAATAAAATATTAAAAATGGATAAATAATTATATAAAAAAACATTTAATATTGTGTAATAACTTTCAAATAAAAAATTTAAATAATGAAAATTTTAAATATTTTATTGTAATTTTTGTATTTTTATTATTTATTTATTATATTTATGTTTATAAATTAATTTTCAATAATTGTGTATTTTTTCTATAAATTATCAATAACTATCGGGGATTAAAGTGTTGTTATTTATTAGAGATTTAACTACTAATTTAGTTGAAACTATGAATGTTCATGGGTCAGTTTAGTTGTAGATTGTTTGGCCAACCAAATTGACTTGGTTGGGTTAGGGAGTTGGTCACCCGAAACCAACAGGCCATTAGTGAAAATTGGCCAATTCGGGTTGTATGAGTTTGGATTAATTTTCGATTTGATTGGTCGGTTCAAAAGATTTAAACTTAAAAATTTAAATGTAAAAAATTACAATGGTACTATTAAAAAAATAAATTTAAATTTTAAATTTACAATATAAAATATTTTAGACTCAGAAATATGGGAATTTCCCACTTTCCCATATTAAAAAATTTATATTTGAAATATAAAATATTGATATATATATATATATATGGTCGGATTGGCTCAGTTTTGGTTAATTTACAAATGGCCAAACCAAAATTGACCCAACTTAATCGAGTTGGAAAATAGTTGAACCAAAGTCAATAAAGAATATTAGAAAACCAACCAACTCGGGTCGTATTGGGTCAAGTTGGTCGATTTGGTCAATTTCATTGGTTTGATGAACAACCCTAGATGAAATTAATAATTATTAATTATTTAAAAGTTACAATATAAAGCACCTGTCTACTCATATATATATATATATATATATATATATATGTATGTGTGTGTGTGTGTGTGAACAATATAGACCTCTACATCCGTGGGCCCACACACACGGCTGGGCTGGCATGTGAGCTGCAAGCAGCATGGCCCATTCGGTCGTATCATGTTGTACCAGCCCATGGGCTGGAAACCCAAGCCTAGCACAGCCCGATTTATACCTCTAAAATTAGTACTGCCAAATGGTGAGAGCCTATAGACCTCTACATCGACCTCATACACACATTCCACCATACATTGAGAATATCTCCCATGAATAATAATACAAAAGTTTGGTGAAGGCCATAAAAGTTGAGCATTTTTGCATTACATCATACATGTAAGGTTTTTTTCCTTAATTTTTATCCCTTTATCTTGCAATATCACACGAGTTTTAACACTAATAAAAAGAAACAAAAATGTTTGTTATATTGCTCCTTAATTGGCTCGATGCCATTGCCGACATTCCTCATTTCCGCATAGTTATCAGCCGTGAAACTAGCAGAAGTGATGCCAAGGAAAATTCAAGATGGTTGCTATTATGGTTGTCAAAGGGTCGGGTCAGACCTGATGGATTTGAATTAATTGGGCCGATTCTAGTTAGAGGAACTGGAATTGATGGATCGGCTCTGGGTGCTGATATAGTGTCTTGATTATTATCCATTCAGACCAGCTTCACCCAGTCCCGAATCAATTTAGACTCGACCTGAGTTATATTCATATAATACATAATATATTAAATAAATTAGATATAATATTTAATATATATTAAACATGTTTATTTATTTATGATAATCGGATCCATCAGGCTGGATTCAATTATCCCAAAAAAAACCGATCGATTTGGTTCTGGGTCTGAAGATTACAAACCCTATCGGGTCTGATTCAATTACATTAAATCTGGTCCGGTATAACAGACCCAGACCAAACCCGTTGACCACCCTAATTGCTACCTCGACACCCAAAAGAAAGGGCACTTGACGTTAATACCGTCTAGCATGATGAGCTTGTCTTGGGAGATATAGCCCTTAATGGTGGGCCTTGTATTTTAATTGGTACAAACCCTTGTGTTTCCATTCAAATATGCAGAAAACTTGCCGGTAGTTTTCAATGGTCTCCAAATCGTGACCGAGGACCATTTTGGGAGAAGATCCAAGAAGTCAGTCTTCAATGGTCTCATAGGCTGTAGGTGTATGCTTAGCATGGGCGGAGCTAGAACTTTTTTATGAGAGGGCCAAAAACTAAAATGGGTGGGGGAAGAGGGAGAATAAAGACAGATGGACCATTTAGGGGGCAAACCATTTAGAGTGAGGAGTGGTGGAGGGGAAAAACATATATGAAAGGTTAATATATAAGTGGGAGATTTCTTCTCTAGAATCCTTTCTGCGATAACCACTGGTGGAAGTTGTCACTTGCGTTGCCATCTCCAGCGTTTTGGAAGGTAGTTACAGTTCTCTGGGTGTCTTGGATGGCCGTTACAGTTCTCCGACATTTCAAATACCAGTTACAGTTTTCCGACGTTGTAGATGGACATTTCAGTTATCAGGCATTTTTTTGGATGGCATGTCACAATGGACAGTTATCCAGTGTATTGGATGGCAGTTTCAGATCATGCTGTCTTTTGAGGATTGGTTCGAAGTGGTTAGAAGTTACAGATCATAGCTTTTGGCTTTGTAACCTCCTTTGGCAGTTTTCGTTTTTTGTTGGAAACCTCCTTTGTCAGTTATGCTCACCAATTATGGTGGTTTAGAAATGCATTTATCCACTTTTGTTGGTGATTTTAAGTCACCTTGCTTTGGTTGCAAAAGTTCTTTCGACTATCCTACATCAATCTCTTTATTTTATCCTTCTTGAGAATTGTATATTAACTTTAATTAGCCTTGTTGGCATCTCTTTGTATCACTCTTTTGAATGAATGAATGAAATATGATTTAAGCTTTCAGAAAAAAAAAAAAAAAAAATAGGGGGCATGACTCCGTTGATCCCTTGGCTCTGCCCTTGATGGTTAGCGGCCGTTAACAGCAATAGTAAGAACGTTAAGTAGGTGAGGCTGTTATGCAAAAATGTCATTAGAGATATGGACCTAGATCCAACAACCAACAACTAACAACTAAAATAAAATTCATCAACTCCCTCGATTTAGATCCAACAACCAATCAAAGCACCCGTGTGATTGTAATCAAGAGTTCAGAGCAAATTCTATTTGAGCAGTCTTTAGAGTCTTATATTAAAAATATCTCAATACTTATATGCTTTATTTTATGGGAAGATATTCCCAATGCAAAGTTGCAACAATCAATTGGAACAGTATGGGCATGAGCTTGTCCTGATGAAAGACGATTTCTATAATCAATACCACCTGATCGATCACATCTTTTATAAGACCAAGATATAGATTTTTTCTAGTATCAAATCCTCACCAGATCATGAGCTCGAATTACGAGCTGTTCCCATATCTCTACCCACAAGAAATTATAACTGCACATTGGGAATCTCTCTTATGAGAGATGTTCCCAATATATAAAGGTGGTGATGCTTGGTATGTGGAAACGATTTAAGGGTAGCATAGTGGAACCCAATTGATAAATAAACATTTATTGTAACGTCAATTAACCAAATTGAACTTGCATATTAAAATCTGAAATGACAGAATAATTATCTATCACAAGTAAAAGCTCGGGCCCTTAAGCATCATAATCCCAAAGTTCAGGGTAGTTTCCTGTAATTTTCCATTTTCTTTAATATACGGCACCTTCCCAGAAAATTCTTTCTGATGCGTGGTTTCTCAAAGCCATTAAAATAATGAAAGAAGTACAAAATCATCACGGTCGTGATGTTAAGTGATTTCATATTCTTATTTTCCTTCATTCACATATAATTTAACTTTATGTATCCGAGATGAATCGACATTAGTTAATAACAACAGGGAAATAAACAACTGGAGAATGCCGTGCCCGTGCACTATAACTTTGCTTCCGTATATGCTTGGAATCTCTCAAGCAACCCACTCCTGCTCATGTATGTTGAGCCAATTAAGCAATAGTGTCCATTGAGGTTCAATTTATTTTTTTAAATAAAAAATTAAACGGGAGGAGAATAAATCAATTAAAATTTTATTATTTATAATTTTTTTCAAAGTTGGAAAGTTGCTACTCAATATACATACATAAATAAACATTATCAAAGGGATGCCAGCCATTCCTGTCTTGTTCTTCTGTCTTCTACATGTGCCGCTCAGGCCACTCCACAGCCCAAAATCCCAATTTTAAAAAACAGAAAACAAGGTAGGCACAACTCTTTTATTAGTTAAGCAGGTACACGTGTGAACAATCCAGGAGTTCTTTGCATCTACAACATTTTTATTGGTCTGAGTAAGATGCTTTTAAATAGCATAAACAAAGAATCTTGTTTATAAACATTTCTTCAAAACAAATTCTGATGACTTCTTGCTTGGTGTATCTCCGACCGTGCCATTTTCTGGTTGATTGTAACAGAGATTTGAGATCAAGTTTCGCTATTAGCCTGACTCAATTTAGAAAGAGTATAAATACAAATATGTGGAGTACAAAATTTTGTATTTTACATATATTTACACTATATATATTTATATATTATTTGTACTTCCAAAGTAAACCTAATGTCGAGAGGGATATAATTGTAGAGGGGAGGGGGGTAACCCTGTTGTCTAAAGACAAAAGTAGAAAATCATTGAACAAGACATAAGAGAAGCGTTCACGCTTTAAGTCAATTGCGTGTTTGCATGTTTAAGTCAAGGGTTTGTTGGTACTTGTGTGAAATCTTGGTTTGTCTCATTCCGGGTCTCAGCCTCTTTGATTTCTGAATGAAGCGTATTGTCATCAAGTTGTGACTTGTGATCATTGTCACACAAACGTTTTGCTACTGCCAAACAAATATGCCCATACTTGAGATAGAACCAAAATTTAAAGCAGATCCCTTTTATGTTTTGAAAAAAAAAAAAAAGATAATGTCCGCGTATTTGGACTAGCAAGAATTTGTGCAATAATGATTGCACATATCCTTCTTGTCGTCCTCTAAAGTAATTTTCTCACCTCGAAATTGAAAGAGATTTTGGGCTGAGGCTTCACGATCTTCGGGGCTGAGTTTGAGTTTGTTTCTTACGCTAAAACAAATATGTACCATTCAAAAATTATTTCTCACCGATTCCCTAATATAAATTGATTTAATTTTGCACTGATAAATTTTGTATCTCAACTCTTAGGTTCAGTTTGGAAGGAGTACAAATACAAATATATAAAATAATACAAAATAATACTCATTTGAGCCAAGGATTCATTCAAGCTAAAAACTTAAATTGTTAGTGAGATCTTTGAATAGGTTTTAATTTTCTAACACAGTTTTTGGTTGTAATGAGTATAAACATGGATTCCAAGACTGAAATTCACCTTTTTACATTAACCCAACCAACAAGTGCAAAGTTTGATTCCAAAGAATCGATACAAATTTTACATCAATTGTGAATACAAATGATTGTGATAGCTGTAATTATTAATATAAATGTAGATTTATCAAATGCTTGTAAAATTAAATCTGTTGCTGCGGTGGTGCACGAATCGAGGTTGTAGTTAGATAGTCCTTGCCAATAGGGTGGAGCCGAGGCGGAAGGACAGTGCCACACTTCAAGACCTGTGATCAAGAAAAAAAGTCAGAGGCTCGAGGAGTTGTTCCCGGGTAGGCACTTCAACGCTCAAGTCAATAGAAGGTGGTAGATGGTCAGGCTGAGTAGAGAGGGTGCTGGTCCGAGCCAGAAAGTATTATGAGTGCTAGAAGCCAGAATCCCTTACCTTGAGTGGGAGATGCCCTTTTATAACCGAATGTCTGTGTCCTAGTCGGATTAGGCTTCTGGGGTTGCTGGGATGAGGTTGACCGTCGAGATCCCTGGGATAGAGTCCTAATCCCTAGTGGAATTGTCCTCATCTCTTTTCCTGTTCTTGGTCGTGCTTATCTGTCTGATGTGGCGCTGATGTGGCTAAGAGGATAAGGTGGGGGGTTATGGGAATAGTGTAGTGCAGTCATGGCTGTAGAGCCAACCGAGCTGTACTGACATGGTCGGGGTGACTGGATGATGACTGGGCGGCCACAGTCGTTTAAGGCCAACTCAACCACGACCCGAACAAAATCAAAAGTACATTTATCTCGAGCCGGTCCTCCCAGTAAAGACCGTTTTTGTAAGTCATGATTTGGCAATTGGCACATCTGGCTTGAACCGGGTTTTGGTTTTGATGTCCACATGACTACCAACACTACAACATATGTCATCTCGTCAGTCTTCTCACGAGTTCTCCTGAGTCCTGACTAGACCTGTTCATGGGCCGGGTGGCCCGACGGGCCGGCCCGGTCCTTGGACGGGCTTGAACAGGTATATAGACCCGCGGGCTTAATCTCGGGCCAAAAAGCTTGGCCCGCAATAAATTCGAGCCGGGCTCGAGATTTGCCAAAATAGCCCGGCCCGGCCCGACCTATAAATAAACCTAAAAACCCTAGTTGAATACCCCTCTTTTTTTCACCTCTTTCCCTTATTTTTCCAACCAAATTCTTCTTCTCCACATCCTCTTTCCCTTCTTTATATACTTTTTTTAATATAAATAAATTTTGAATTTATATATTTTTTTAGTGTAAATAAATTCTGATTTATATTGATTATTGAATAGGGAAATTTTCTAATTTTTTTTATTAGGTCGGG
Organism: Nelumbo nucifera; assembly: GCF_055504915.1. Lineage (NCBI taxonomy): Eukaryota > Viridiplantae > Streptophyta > Magnoliopsida > Proteales > Nelumbonaceae > Nelumbo > Nelumbo nucifera. Next base: position 5,174,009 of record NC_142650.1, read on the forward strand.
CTTCGAGCTTTTTATTAGGACCGGGCTCGGGCCCAAGTTGTAGACGTTGGTCGGGCCGGGCTCAGGCTCGGGCCTAACATATTTTTGTTAATGAAGAGTAAAAGCCCGGCCCGAGCCCGACCCGGCCCGGCCCATGAACAGGTATAGTCCTGACTACCAACACATGGTAAGCTAAGTGGGGCCAGCGATAATGGAATCTTATAGCGTTAGCCCAAAAGAGCGAAACACTATTAATAAAAAGGCAACGCGTGACTCGTTAGACCGTAGAAGACTTTCAGATATCAGCGTATAACAACAAACTGGCCTAGCCGGCTTTTCCATTATAATCATTTCAAAATTGCCAAATGGTTCGAGTCTAGAGGGGCTCCATCCACCGGAAATGGGACCATTTGAAAGGCTTCCATCTACCTTTTCATAGCCAGCTGGCACCTTGTAAACCGTGCGCCTTGAAAGGCTTATATCTCAGAATATCTCTCTGTCTTGTTTTACGTGGCAACTGGCAAAGGCATCCTCCCGTCGCGTCAGGACTTTAGGATTCTTCTCCGTCTATAATAATCTTCACCATACACGATGGTGGATCCGGAAATGGGTCCCTCACCCAAAGTTAGCCCTTCAATGTCGGATTAGAATCCTGATCCGCTCAACAAGTATAGAACCCTTGTTGGACTTGTCTTAACTCATAACACCCATATGATATTTAATTCACTTCATTATTTTCATTGTTTTCTTATTATATAGAAAATAAAACCCTTCGATGTTAGATCTCACGGGCGTTCCCATTAGTGGACGTGAGCACTGAGCACACGAGTAGACGAATAGACAAAATCACTAAATCCTTTGGCATATAAACGTCCCTTTCGTCCGATGCACATACCAGCACCTGCAAATTGCAGTCAGACCCCGACGATGTGGACTGTGGACTGCGAGGCTGGCCTGTCGAATCCCTTGCTTTTGAAGCTTTATGTAGAATAACAAGACAAGAGATAAATACTGCGTAACAATATCAAACAGAAAAAGCCGAACTTCAGTGGGGCCCTACTTTACTATTTGGCTATGGATCCATTGATTCTTTCATCATGTCCTCGTAGTCCGTCCAAATACGTAAACGCTTGTTTTATTATGAAGCGTTGCTACTACGGTAGATATGGAATCAAGTACATGATACATTATTAGATTAGATCAGGGGAACAGCTGTCCCTGTTGCCGGGCGAGTGAGTCCGGATCTCCTCCTCTCAACAATAAAAAAAACCCGTTTTATCGTTAATTTGATCCAAACAAAACTGCCTAATGTGAAACGGGCTGAAGCAAAAACGGTTGCCGTTGTCTTACTTACACAACAAAAAGCAAAAGCATGCATTCACATTGACGAAACTCCGCTTAGTTTTCGTTTTTATCAATTTTGGAAAAGAACAAGGACATGGGGACATCCTCGAGATTGGAGATCACTTAAATAAATAAGTATTGATTGGGAGACCGGCGTCCGGCGAGGCCAAAATTGAGAAGAAATGAAAGGTCTAAGGGAGTATTTAACTATTTATTTATTTCTAAATGAAAGGACAAGTACGGTAACTGATCTCGTGTCCAGCTTATTCGCACGTGTCTCCGTTTTCCAAAGCACGAGAGCCATAAACCACGGGATCCTATGTTTTCCTTCCATGGCAAAACAGAATCTAACAGTGAAATTTCGAATAGGTTTCCAATGCACTTAAAATAAAACAATCTTAAGGGGATCCAGCTATGCGCCAATTAGGGCTGGTTGTCTACTAATTGGAGTTCACCATGGAGCCAGGTATATAGAGGTGTCAGACATTCTGTTAGAGGGTAAGGAGTAAAGGTAGACAGCTAACTACTGAGTGTAATTCCTAGGCTCCAACTGTAAGTTGCTGTGTTTGGTTTGAAGTTCTGAACTTTTCGATGTAAAATAGGAGAGAGACGGAAGCTTGAGGGAAAGTTCATAGAAAAAATTAAAAAAAAAATGACTGAGAAGTGAGAACTTTCACTCCCCTCAACTTTCTATGCTTCTCTCGTCATTATGTTTTATCAAACCAAACATAGCCCAGTCTATTGTAACTTGTAACGGAACAATAGAATATACTCTCTAGTTTCGTACTTTGATCCGTGGGTTGCCTGGTAGGTAAAGGCGGATTTGTGCGTCTCTAATCTACCTATGTACGGCTCTCTACTCTAGCAAGGAGTACGATCACAGCGATGAAGCCCTGTAAAGTGTAAAGTCCCAATCCAACGGTTTCAGTCCAAAGAGAATAATGCAGACTGTACTCCTAGTGAGGACACAGCAGAAGTCAGTACGTCCCATTCCCTCTTTCTTTTGTTTTAACTTTTAAGCCCCCAATAGTCATTTTCACTTTTTCAGTGTTATTTATCAAAAATGAAAAAAAAAGGTCATTTTCAGTTATGGGCTGGGCTGGGAGTGGCGGAGTGCAGTGGACCATAAAAATTCAGGGGCCAGGGTGTGTGCTATATCAACCCAGTTTCTGATTGGCTGAAGGGCTATTTCGATAACTTCAATGAACTAACTCCCTATGCATAATTACAATAATAACCTTGAAAGTCGTGGGTCCTAATTAGTTAGGCATATCTAAGCACCCAACTGCTCGAACGGTGAGGATCATCAAACTCAGCCAAAATTTCGGAGAGAGATCCAAAGGGACCGGCACCTCCAGCTCCAGGTTGATTTGAGTATAAATAAATAATTAATTAACTGATTAAATGTGAATTATCGACGGTTCAGAATCGGTTATATTCCAATACAAAGACTCGAAGAGTTAGGACTCGGGAGCCACGAAATTAAAGAATGCTTTACTTTTTTTCACTGTTGAAATTTGGAAAACAAAGTAGGAGAATATAACAGGAAAATTAAAAAGTGGAGGTGGAGTAGTGGAGGCGTCGAGGAATTGGGATCTACTGCCATAGAGAGCTCCTCACACCGATCTAACAGCAACATCCCACCGTATATTAGAAACATCTCTCATCAATAATAACATACCATTACGGAAGATTTTCCCGATGTGCGGCTGAAAGATGCTGAGAGGAGCGCTCTGTGAGGAGCAGATCCGGACTCGGGTATAGGGGGAACTGGGAAGAAGAGGGACCGAAAAGGGAGAGAGGGGGTCACGTTTCTCAATGAGGAGAAGGCAAGCAAGTCGCCAAAGCGATAGAAGCGCTCTCCTTTTCTAACAAGAGGCAAGAGGAGAGGTTGCTTCTCACTTTAGTTAGAGAGACCATCATAGAGAGAAGGGAAGGGAAGTTGCACGGCATCTTCCTATTAGCTTTGCTCTTCAGCTTCCCGAAACCCTAAAAGATCTCATTCTGCTCTCTCTCTCTCTCCCTCTGTTCTTCCTATTTCCTTTGTTATTTTCGTGGACTTGGAAGCTCATATTTTATTTGGAATTTACGATTGGTTTCTTGGATTTGATTCTTATATAAGATTCGTTTCTGCGTTTTTTGATAGGTAGATCATGAGATTTATATGTTGATTAATTCGTCGATTTCTGGTGAATTCACCTGGAAAATTCATTAACTCCTTTCTTGTGCATCTTTACTCTTCTCGAGTGCGCTATTTTACTAAATCTCGATGGGGAAAGGGGGGCAAGATTATGGAAGACGAGATACCGGTGGATCCAAGCCCTCAGACCGAGAAATCTGTCCGGCGTGGGCTAAAGACGTCGAGGACTGTCTGAAAGTGTTCAACGTCGACAAGGACCGGGGATTGTCAACTGAAGAAGTCGAGAAGCGGCGTCGGATCTATGGCTGGAACGAATTGGAAAAGCATGAGGGCCCGTCAATCTTGAGTTTGATTCTCGAACAGTTCAACGATACTCTAGTGCGGATTCTACTCGTTGCCGCAGTTGTATCGTTTGTCCTCGCTTGGTATGATGGCGATGAGGGGGGCGAGATGGGAATTACGGCGTTCGTGGAGCCTCTCGTGATTTTCTTGATCTTGATTGTGAACGCCATAGTTGGAGTCTGGCAAGAGAATAACGCCGAGAAAGCCCTAGAAGCTCTAAAGGACATTCAATCCGAGCACGCCAACGTGATTCGTCATGGGAAAAAGATTTCCAGTTTGCCCGCGAGGGAGCTCGTTCCGGGCGATATCGTTGAACTTCGGGTAGGCGACAAGGTTCCAGCCGATATGCGGGTTTTGCATCTGATAAGCTCCACTGCGAGGATCGAGCAGGGCTCACTGACGGGTGAGAGTGAAGCGGTTAACAAGAACAATAAAGCCGTTCCAGAGGACACTGACATTCAAGGGAAGAGATGCATGGTTTTTGCGGGGACTACTGTTGTCAACGGAAGCTTCCTCTGCTTGGTTACGCAAACGGGTATGAACACGGAGATCGGGAAGGTGCATTCTCAGATACACGCTGCTGCGCAGATGGATGAAGATACCCCCCTGAAAAAGAAGCTTAACGAATTTGGAGAAACTCTCACTGCCATAATCGGAGTGATCTGTTTGCTGGTGTGGCTAATCAATTTTAAGTACTTTCTAACCTGGGATTATGTGGATGGGCGGCCAGCTAATTTTAAGTTTTCTTTCGAGAAGTGTACTTACTACTTCGAGATTGCTGTGGCATTGGCAGTGGCGGCCATTCCGGAAGGTTTACCGGCGGTTATTACAACTTGCTTGGCGCTCGGCACCCGAAAGATGGCTCAGAAGAATGCTCTTGTACGAAAGTTGCCTAGCGTCGAGACTCTGGGTTGTACAACAGTGATTTGTTCTGATAAGACAGGTACCTTGACTACCAATCAAATGGCAGTAGCAAAGCTGGTGACCATGGGTCCTCGTAAAGATTCACTCAGAACTTTCAAGGTAGACGGGACCACGTACAATCCTTCCGATGGCAGAATACATGACTGGCCAACTGGTCCTATGGATGCCAATCTTGAAACGATTGCAAAGATTGCTGCTATCTGCAATGATGCAGGTGTTGCACAATCGGGGAATCACTACGTCGCTAACGGAATGCCTACTGAGGCAGCATTGAAGGTAAAATCACTATATTTTGTTTTCTTTTCCTTTGTTCTTATTTATTATGTAATAGCAATTGTACCCTTTCATTTGATTGGCGGAAATCTAGTCGTTAAATGAAACTGAACGCAGCCTGAGGAGCATATAATCCAAAACCATAGTTTCCAATCTAATGGCTAACAAATTACTGATGATTGGATTCTGTTTCTTGTAGAAAGTAAGGTTAGCCTCTCAACCGGAAGTAGACAACAATGTGCCCCACTTATTTTTGGTTGTGCATGTTGATTATTCGGGAGCTTTTTCACTTTTTTATTTGGTTCTGTAATAGATATGATTTTATTAGGTAATGGTAAATAATGAAAAATATACAAATTGCCAAGCCCCATTTTATGGACTAGCCTTCTAGGCTTCTATCCTTAAACCTTGGGAGGTTTTTCACTTAATTATGAAACCATGTTTATATCATTACTTGGGTTTATGTGTTTTATTTTTTGTGTATTCTGGGGAGTGGTGGTGGTTCGATGTAGTATTCACAATATTCTTCCAGTAATGAAATGCTCCAGGAGGGAAACACCACTGTTCGAGAACCCACAAACAATGAGGGAACATATTTTCCTTGCTTTTTTTCTATTTTTGGCTGACCACTAATAGGTTGTTGCCAGTGGATGCTAGACAATTAGTAATTAATCTTTTCAGAAGCATATGCCAATAAGACTCTTACCTTGTTTCATTCATCCAGGTAACTATTGACTGTTAAGCAAGTTAGTGTGGTTGAAACTCCTATCTGAACCATTTATTTTTCTACTTTCAGGTCCTAGTTGAGAAGATGGGACCTCCTCAAGGATTTCAGGACTTATCTTTGAGCACTGAAGATGTGTTATGTACGTTAAAACATGGAAAAATTAATTCTTTTAGCTGTATTCCATTTTCACAAACATGAATAATTGACCTCATGTTCTCCTTTTTCTGCTTTTATTTTTTTGTTGTTAAAGGTTGTTGCCAGCTATGGAATTCTGTAGAATGTCGGATTGCAACTCTTGAATTTGATCGTGATCGGAAGTCAATGGGTGTTATTGCAACGTCAAAATCAAATAGAAATACTTTATTGGTGAAGGTAACTTTGGAAATACCAATTCTATACTTTTGTGTCATTGTCTTAATTTGCTTCCAATGGAGTAAAGGCAAATAAGTAAAATTCTATACTTTGGCTTACAAATGAAGTTTGTTAAGGATATGAAGGGTTAGGTTACAGGGAGATGAAGGACAAGGGCATTCCAATGGCCCATCCTATTGTTGCTTTAGTTTTTTCTTCAGTCACACTAATTCACAGATCTCTCCGTTTTCATTCATTGAAGCTTTCTACTATTATGACTAAGTATGGGCAGAATGGTTTTTCTCACAGCTGTTCTTTACTTGATTGTTATTGTTCGTTATCAATGAATTCTGGATTGAGCACGACATTTGCTACCTCCCAACTATCTATAGCTTTTCTTCTTTGTCAAGGTGTCTTTTGGCTGTGACAAAGCATTTCTGACAGAATTGCTACATATGGCAGGGTGCAGTAGAGAATGTATTGGAGAGGAGCTCCTATATGCAGTTGTGTGATGGCACTGTTGTGCGATTGGATCAAAGCTCTAGGGATCTTATTTTACAATCCCTTAATGAAATGTCAACAACTGCACTGCGCTGTCTTGGGTTTGCATACAAGGAGCCTTCTGAATTTGCAACTTATGATGGTGATGAAAATCATCCAGCCCATGACCTCTTACTTAAACCATCTAATTATTCATTTATTGAAAGTGATCTTATCTTTGTTGGTTTGGTTGGATTAAGGGTGAGTCAACACATGTGCCATTTTACACTCATTTGTTATATGTTGACTGTAATGACTAGTTAGGCAATTTTGAGGAGCTAACAGTAATCAACATGTTGTAGGATCCTCCTCGAAAAGAAGTTCACAAAGCAATTGAGGACTGCAGAGCAGCTGGTATTCGTGTTATGGTCATAACAGGAGATAACAAGAATACAGCAGAAGCAATTTGTCGTGAAATTGGTGTATTTGGTCCTTATGAGGACATTAGCTTGAAAAGCTTAACAGGCAAGGAATTTATGGATCGTAGTCTTCATGATCAGAAAAGGCATTTGAATCAAAATGGCGGGCTTCTCTTCTCTAGGGCTGAACCAAGGCATAAGCAAGAGATAGTGAAATTGTTGAAAGAAGATGGGGAAGTGGTTGCGATGACTGGTGATGGGGTCAATGATGCCCCTGCTTTGAAATTGGCTGATATTGGAGTTGCAATGGGTGTCACTGGAACTGAGGTTCTTTTTTCCACTGGTTGTCATGTTGCAATATTTTTGTGCATTTAACAGGATGATTTGATAATTTTTTATTGTTTTTCTATGATTTGTTGCTTTAGGATTCTTGTGTTGGATAGGCATAAGCTGTAAGTTATGTTATTCTTTGAGATCATATCATTGTATTTATATCATCATTTTCTTTTCACCTAAGCTTCTAAGTTCTAACTACAATCCTTGAGCATCAATATTAGGACATCAGTTAACTTGCATTGCAGCATGAGATTCAGGATAGGAAAACACAGTTTATTGTCTTTAAAATTTCCTATTATAAAATTTGAAGATTTGTAACATTCAGATGCTCATGCAAATTCTTGGGGTGTTCAAGTGAATGAGAAGATGTTCACATTGGTGCTACATTGCATTCTAGATGCATTTTTCTAATTGCTCTCTTGGGGCAGTTCATGTCTTTGCAATGCTTCTTGTTGGGGGTTTTAGGCATTTGTATGCATGTAGTTCTGTCAAGCTGTAACAAAGCTTCTAGAATCAATGTAGTTCTTTAGGTTTTTGCTATTGTTCCTGAAATTATGCCCTTCTAAAACTGTTTATCATTTTTACTCTTTTTATATCACTATTTTCTTGAATGCCATCTTAATGCTTGTTCCTTTCTTGTAGGTTGCAAAGGAAGCTTCTGACATGGTGTTGGCAGATGATAACTTCAGTACAATAGTTGCTGCAGTGGGTGAAGGCAGATCTATTTATAACAATATGAAGGCATTCATCAGGTTCACTGCTCTTTCTTTTCTGTTCCCCATGTCTTTTCCATTTATGGTGTTTAAAATTGGTTTTGTTTTGTCATTGATAAAAAATGGTTTTGTTTTGTACTTATTTACTAAAGTTGCAAGTTGCAAACTGTGGGATGTATATAACAATAATTTTTTTTTTGCATACTTGCTATGTCATTAATATGAAGGGATTATGTCAAATACATTCTAGAACTTAATTAAAAATGATAAATCTCTAGATGTGTTTCATGAATCCTCATCATCCTCTGCTGTGAAATTTTCTGCCTTAAATATGGACATTGAGAGTGTGGCTAGAAGTGGATTGAGAAACAGAATTCTGGAAAGAATCCCTGACAGCCACTTACGTTGTTTTAGTACGATTTGTAGAACTCTTACTTGTGCCTGCTGAGATATTTTAAAATGCCATTTCATTGTCCAACTACTAACCAAATGGCAATTAACTCCAAAATTTGTAGTCCACGGTAGATGCATATTGAGTGAGTTTAAAAACAAAGCTTTTTAGAAAGATGTCCAGGGTTCAGCTGATGAATTTGAATATGACAGTCAGTTCTTGGAAATAAACATATTATTATTCCTTCAATTTGTATTCTCTATATTGCGGGGTCTTAAAATCTTCATCTATAATTTGTAATCGTTGAGGTCCCAGTTGCTATCTGACAGTTATGCTTTATGTATTTGTGGCATTATTTCAGGTACATGATCTCCTCAAATATTGGCGAGGTTGCCTCTATATTTCTAACAGCAGCTTTAGGTATTCCGGAAGGGTTGATCCCTGTCCAGCTTCTGTGGGTCAATCTTGTCACTGATGGCCCTCCTGCAACAGCGTTGGGATTCAATCCACCTGATAAAGACATAATGAAGAAACCACCTCGTAGAAGTGATGATTCCTTGATCACTGCTTGGATTTTATTCCGCTACCTGGTACTTCATTCCTCGATGCCAAAAACCGTTTCTTCTTGACTTGTCTTTTGAATATGTTTTGGGATTTAGTCCATGTATAATTCTTTTATTCTCAAACTTGTGCAGGTCATTGGGTCCTATGTAGGGATAGCAACCGTGGGTGTGTTCATTATATGGTATACACATGGATCTTTCTTGGGTATTGACCTGAGCCAAGACGGCCACACTCTTGTCACCTATTCCCAACTCTCCAACTGGGGACAGTGTCCTTCCTGGGAAGGGTTCACAGTTTCTCCTTTTACAGCAGGGTCTCAGGTGTTCTCATTTGATGCCAATCCCTGTGATTATTTCCAGGTTGGCAAAGTTAAGGCCATGACTCTCTCCCTCTCTGTCCTGGTGGCTATTGAGATGTTCAACTCTCTCAATGCCTTGTCTGAGGATGGGAGTCTCTTGACAATGCCCCCATGGGTTAACCCTTGGCTCCTGTTGGCCATGTCAGTCTCCTTCGGCCTGCATTTCTTGATCCTTTATGTTCCTTTCCTTGCCCAAGTCTTTGGGATTGTGCCTCTTAGCCTCAACGAGTGGTTGTTGGTGTTGGCGGTAGCATTTCCCGTTGTCTTGATTGATGAGATTCTCAAATTTGTTGGGAGGTGTACAAGTGGGTACCGAACATCTTACTCAAGGAAATCATCCAAGACAAAAGCAGAGTGAGGAGCAAAGAAGGGGTTGGTGCTTCTCCAAGTCTCTAATAGAACCATTACCATGGTGGAATTGGTGCCGGGGGCATTTCAGGTTGGCTAGTAAGCTTGGTCCACCTTAAAATCTGCTGCAGTTATACAAGAAGGCTTAGCCTGGAGCTTGAAGATCCGAGTAACGAGGGACTTCCCTAATATATAATTTGGTTGGGGAACTTCACTTTTGTTTTTTTTTTTTATTATATTGAATTTATTTCTCTTTTCCAATTCATCCAAGAAACCCAGAACTCAATTTTGATGTTTAAACGATGCAAACATGGAAGCAGTTGCTATACTTGTTTCAACTTCAAGACTTGTACCAGTTTTTGCGGGAGAAATCACTTGCATGTTTCCATGATCCCATTAAATGCAAATAATAGGCAAAATTTTAAGTTTGAGCAACTCAGATGTGTATTTCATTCATTATATTGCTTCGAGATGAATTCTTGCTCTTCGGGTCTTCCATGTTTCCATTTTAAGCCCCGTAGGGTGGGAGTAAACCATATAACCAATTCAGGGGTCAACCAATCTAATTGATGGTTGATTACCAAATCATCCCTCCATGTGTCTAAGGTTGGAATGTTTAGCCAAGAAGCCTTGGATTTTACGGTCAAGTGGTTGAACGGTCCAACCATCATATAGCTCTATCTTCAGACCCATCTGGTATGGGAGGCATTTTTAGAGATAGTTGAGTCTAGAGTGACTATCATAATCACATATCTCTATCTTCAGACCTATAGGTTATGGGAATTTCAGAATGAGCGGAATAATGGCAGTATTCCAAGGTTTAAGGTTAGCAAGGTCTGTCAGGTTTATAAATTTGGTAGTGGAAGGAGACTACTAAGATGGGCTGGTACAAGACAGATGAAAATAGGATATTCTTATTGCATCCCAAAATAAATGGGATATTGTGGCTTCACCTCTTTCATTATATTCCGACAAGCTGCCTATTGGAACATCTCTCAATGATATATACGATATAGGAGATGTAGGGAACATTCCAGTTTGCATTCAAATATAAAATGCAAGAAGAAATCAATTCTACATAATACAAATACTATAAAGTCTGCCAAAGATGAAGATACGGGGCTACTGTGGAGTGTAATGGGGTATATACGCTGTATGACTGATGTGGGGTGTTATCATCCGTTGCACAGCCTCTAATAAAGCTATGACATTCAGTTCATCGGGATATAAAATTGGGGTTAAGGGCAATTTTTTGCCCTGAATATCAATAATAAGTAATATTTTTATAAAATAATTAAAATAATATAACTTTTTTAGAAAAATATCAAAAAAGGGCAATAATACTGTTCATCGTCTTCTGCTCTTTCAAGAGGAAGACGATGGAATGATATTTTTGCCCTGGATAAGGGCAGTGGCTCTGTGTTCATCGTCTTCCTTCTCTTTTCTCACCCAAGAAAATGGTTTACAGCAATGGTAATTCGTTTGAGGGCAATGGGCTGTTGATCTTGTATTTGTTTGAGGACTCTGTAATAATATTGAAACGCTGCAATTTTTTCTGTACTTGGTCTGAACTTCTGAGTTGTGACAGTTCGAAGTGTAGCAAGAGTGGATTGGTCTCGCTGGCGGTGAATGCAAAATAGATCGATCTCATCATGCTCCCACATGGCAAGCTTCGGAATAATCCAACAAAAGAGAAAACAACAGAAAGAATGTTAACTTTTTTTATATTTCTCTAAAAAAGTTATCATTACTTTTTATTGATATTCACGGCAAAAAGTTGCCCCGAATGTAAATGAGAATAAAATTATAGATTTGGATCAGATAAAAGTGCAAATTATAATTACAAACAAAAGGTGAAATGATGCAAAATTTATATCTCATTTAGAGATTTGCAGTGCAAACAGAAAGAGCCTGAAGGAAAGAAGGGAAGTAGTCTTGATCAAATTTGTTAGAGTTCCAAGTTCCAACCCTCAACCACCGGTCTGCAAGTTGTAACCAGTACCTTTACATGCTGTTCTAAAAGGATGCACATTGAGTTTGCCTCATCCAAGGTTCAAAGTATCAATATGTATTGGTCAATACGTGCCGATAGCCTACTGATATGCCCCTCCAAGGGTTGTATCGGGTCAGACACTGGTTCAGAGGGTAGCTGGGCCCTTAAACTGATCCCTCTGAATCAATTTCGTAAAAAATAAATAAAACTTTAAAAAAGTACCAATACAGGCCGGTACACCCTACTGGCGTATCAGCCTGTGTTGATACTTTGAACCTTGGCCCCATCCACGAGGACCTGCATAGTTTGTGGGAATAGGGCCAGCATCGAAATTGGAATGAATCATTCCGATTTCAACCATCTGATGGGCAGCATTGGAATTTCATTTTCATTCCTGGTAGAATCAATGGCATTCCTCATTTGAGACCTTTCCTTGAAAATGAAATTTCATTCCAGCTGATTCCAATTCTGATTCCGATTTTTATTTGAACCAAACAGACTAAGCTATAGGAATAAACCACGCTGATTCTAATTCTAAGAGATTTTGATTCCAATTCCAAAAACAAACCAAATGATCCTTCAACTCAATCCAAACCCAATCTGACCAACCCAAACCCCAAATTTCACCTTCTGTATTAGACCCAAGGTTTTTAAAACCGACCCAGAGAACAGACTAGTCAGGGGTCCGGTTCCTGGGTTGAACGGTCTAACCGTTCGAACCAAACGATCAGCCCGTTCTGGCAAAAAAAATTTAAAAATTAAAAGAAAAATGATCAAAATCATTCGAACGATTAACCGCCTGGGTCAGCGGTTTGTTGACCAAAATCAATGATTTTTAGGAAAAATCCATTTTTCTAGAAAAATGGAACCGGTCCAATCCGGCACCACCAGAACCGACCATCCGGTCCAGTCCGGTTTTGAAAACCATGATTGGACCTATTGGTTGTTGTTGTAGTAGTAGTAATTGAAAACGTAGGCATTTTACGTTTGCTTACGAGTTACGACATATACATGGCCCCCTCTTGGGCTCTTCCACTCCGCCACCAGTTATGTAGTTTTGTTAGCTCCAAATTTGGTAGATCTTTAGGCACAACTAAAACAACTACCTACGCAACAAAAATAGCATATATGCATTGCCTATTATTTGTTTCCATGAGTCGTATGAATTGAAATTCATATACAAGTATACAACACTACCCAATAGGCCAATAATAAATATATAATAATAAGAAATAAGAAACAAGTTTTTCATTTCAAATTTTCAATCCAGCTTGAAGTTAACTCTTTAATGAACTATTTCTCAGACCTGAAGGCTGAAGCTGATGAAATTTGCAACTCTCTTCAACAAACAACTGAACAAGAATTTGGGTTTCCCCACTCCCCAGTTCCCAGTAGATAAACACCCGTACCTAACAACCCCTCAACAGGAATTGGAAAGAAGACGTGCAGACATCAAATTAGGAGGCGTAGGTCACCACTCGTCACCTTGGAACGCTCGTACACGTAGAAAAATGTAATTAATTAAAGGAATACATTGACCTCCATTTTCGCCGTTAATGTTAACCATTTACCTTCCTTCCTCTCCAATTCCGCCGTTAACGTTAGCTATTTACTTCCCCCTTTGGCTCTTACACTCGCACCCGTCCCTATATAAGACCAGCTTTGGGTTACAGACAGAGAGCCGTAGAAAGCCAAGCCCCCCCAGCTTCCAATGTCTCCCGTCGGAGCCGATAAACATATCCCGGCGAAATTGGTCGTCGATAGCAAACCAGTTTTCGAGCCGAGGCCAGCCATGGAGCTTCAAGGCCTTGCTCCTCGAGGGGTCCAAAACACTGGACCGTCTCCGACCCTCAGTGAACTCTTCTGGCGAGTGGAGAACGCCCAAGACGAAGCCACCCGCATTGAGACTCCCCGGCACCAGTCGCTCGACATTAACGACACCGGTGTTGACTCCAGATATCTTCCTTTTATTCTTTCCTTCAATAATCTGACATACAGCGTGAAGACTCGCCGTAAGATTTCGTTTCCTGCGTGTTTTGGCCGGGCCAAGAGTCTCGGAGCAGCGGCGGGTCCAATCCATAACGACCCTAGGGTTTTAAATTCAAATACCAAGGTTCTCTTGAATGATATCTGCGGCTATGCCAGAGAAGGAGAAATACTTGCCGTTCTGGGTGCCAGTGGATCGGGGAAATCAACTCTTATTGATGCTCTAGCCAGTCGTATTGCCAAGGGGAGCTTGAGGGGATGTATAACCTTGAATGGCGAAGTTATACCGTCTCGACTTCGTAAAGTGATATCTGCGTACGTCATGCAAGATGATCTGCTCTTCCCAATGTTGACAGTGGAGGAGACGCTCATGTTCTCTGCCGAGTTCAGGCTTCCACGCGAGCTCTCTAAATCGAAGAAGAAAGCTAGAGTTCAAGCTCTGATCGAACAGTTGGGTCTGACAAACGCTGCCTATACGGTGATCGGTGATGAGGGCCACAGAGGTGTTTCCGGTGGAGAACGCCGTCGTGTTTCCATTGGAATCGACATCATTCACGACCCGATCGTATTGTTTCTCGACGAGCCGACGTCGGGACTCGACTCCACGAGTGCTTTCATGGTTGTGAACGTCTTGAAGCGCATCGCTGCGAGCGGCAGCATCGTTATCATGTCCATTCATCAGCCCAGCTTCAGAATCATCGGCTTACTCGACCGTCTACTCTTCCTGTCACGTGGACAGACCGTGTTTAGTGGCACCCCCGACGATATGCCGAATTTCTTCTCCGAATTCGGACGCCCGATTCCACAGAACGAGAACAAAACCGAATTTGCTCTCGATTACATTCAGGAACTGGAGGGATTGCCCGGGGGAACGAAGAGCTTGGTTGAATTCCACAAGTCATGGCAGCAGAAAATGAATCACCCATCGACCTGTGGATACGATAGACAGGGTCTCACGCTGAAAGACGCCATCGCTGCCAGCATTTCAAGAGGAAAGCTGGTTTCCGGAGCGACGAACGATGCGAGCGGTACATCGTCGGTGCCAACGTTCGCTAATCCATTCTGGACTGAGGTGGCGGTACTATCCAATCGATCGATGACGAACGCGAAGCGGATGCCGGAGCTGGTTGGGGTCCGTTTAGGAGCAGTTTTGGTAACTGGTATCATCTTGGCTACCATATTCTGGCATGTAGACAACTCTCCCAAGGGCATCCAAGAGCGACTGGGATTCTTCGCCTTCGCCATGTCGACGACATTCTACACCTGCGCAGAGGCGATGCCAGTGTTCCTGCATGAGCGATACATCTTCATGAGAGAGACAGCTTATAACGCATATCGTCGGTCGTCCTACGTTCTATCTCAGTCTCTAGTGTCCATACCTTCTCTGATATTGCTGTCATTGGCGTTCGCGGCGGTAACGTTCTGGACGGTGGGTCTGGCAGGGGGATGGTCAGGTTTCTTGTTCTATTTCTTGATAATTGTGGCTTCCTTCTGGGCTGGGAACTCGTTTGTGACGTTCCTGTCGGGAGTGATCACACAGGAGATGATGGGGTACACGGTGGTGTTGTCGATGCTGGCATACTTCGTGCTCTTCAGTGGCTTCTTCATCACAAGGGATCGAATCCCGGCGTACTGGATATGGTACCATTACATATCGCTGGTGAAGTACCCATTTCAGGGGGTGTTGCAGAACGAATTCGACGACCCGGCGAAATGCTTCGTGAAGGGTGTTCAGATATTCGACAACACGCCGCTTGGGATGGTGCCGGAGGCCATGAAGGTAGGGTTGTTGAAGAAGATGAGCAGTTCGTTGGGGATGAACATCAGCAGCAACACCTGCGTGACGACGGGAGTGGACATATTGAGGATGCAGGGGACTACTGATCTGAGTAAGTGGAATTGCTTGTGGGCTACTGTGGCTTGGGGTTTCTTCTTTAGGACTCTGTTTTACTTCACCCTGTTGTTGGGAAGCAAGAATAAGAGGAAATGAGAAATGAAAACAAAAATAAAAATCTTTTTTAATTTCTTGTAATTATATTGTATTAGCAGCTGGGTTTGGTTTTGTATTAAGCTACCGCTCGATACGATGCTTGTAATTTTTTCCTAACTCCTTTGTGTTTCTATAGAAAAAATAATAGAAATTCTTCTGGTTTTATGAATTTACATCTACTTCAAGAAGTCAGGATTTTTCTTTTTTTTTTTTTTGTGAGGTGTGGAAGGAGTAAGTGTCCTTAATGACTAGGGTTAATTACTACACCCTTCGAGTTCAGGAGTTGTGAAAAGACTCCTTTGAGTTTGAAGCATCAGAACAAAAAAGAAAAAACAATTAAGACATTCCCCTCTCGACGAGTTGAATTTACTCTCTCCACGTGGAGAGAAAAAGCCCATCTCTCATGCCGTGTAGTAAATTGGCGGTCTATTATTGCTGTCCAGGTCCAACATGAATGGCCTAAATCAAATGCACAGAGACAAAGAAAGAAAGAGTAGATTCAAATTACAATTGGAAAATGGAAATGACTGAAGATGGAAGAGAGAGTGTCTGCCATAAAATTCGGTTTTGAAAATGACGAGAACCAAATTATGAGAGAGGTTAAACGACCAAGAGACTTTCCTTTGCTTTGGGTTTTTTTTTTTTTTGGATAGGGGATTTGACGGGCCGATGGATGGTTTTCTAATTTTTATTCTTTTTTTTGGTCTCTTGACTCTTCTTCTATGTTCTATCGTCATTAGTCCATTCATAAATCATAGCTTGCGTGCATGCAGCAATTCATAAATCACAGTTACCCATGACTCTGTTGCAAGTATGGATTTTCTATTTTAATCCTACTTGTATTGTATTTGTATTCTAGCCCAACCGGGATTTCGGCAATACCAACTACCCATAAATTTTACAATTTCATCCTAATTGCGTCTTTCTTTTTTTCCCAATTCTCCCCAATTCTCTACAAACTCAATTTGTTTAAACCAAGTGTCTCAACAACTCAACTCAAACTGTGGACTGTGGCCAATTTCCATGACCCCTGGTGAAAATTCTTTGGTTTCAATTTTTTCAATGCTAGCGATAGGAAAGCCGGTTAATCCGGTTAACATCAGATATTTAATCCAGACGCTTTAGTCTCTGTGATGTAAGGTTGAAGAGGAAATAAAAAAAAAAAGGTCCTATCTCCCGATAACAGTAAGACACGATTACACATTTCCAAACGTCCCTTTGGACCGGTACAAGCAACCATCAATTAACGTGGACAAGGGGAGCCTGACCACCATACTAACCTGATTGGCCACGTACCATCCTGTTCGACTGGCCTGATTAGCGCGGACTTCGTAGATTGAAAGGGGACCCTACTTACTTGAAAAACATTTATTTATGATAAATTACGGTCGTAATTAAAGATTTTTAATTAGCACAAGGAACCCCGATTTATCGTTTGGCGTGGCAAGGTTAAGGTTCAAAATATTGATACTCTATATCTATGTTTTTTTATGTTTTATTTTATTTTTTTAAATCGGTTCAGAGAGATTGATTTAAATCCCGACTATCCTTAAAACCTGTATACAATCCTGGGAGATACCGATAAGGCCCCAATATGATATGTATCAGCTGATACGGGTCAATAACGATATTTTGAACCTTGACGAAATTGGCTTAGTTTAGCTTAGCTTGCTTTGACATGGGGGTCGGCCTTTATAGCCGACAATCTACATACACAGTCTGTAACTACTAACCATACATGGCTCACAAGTCACAATCTTCATTCTCAAGATGGGGTAGAGAATATGACCATTCTCTCAAATGGGGAATACCATTCCACCAATGATGGGAATAGTATTCTAACTCCACCCAACCAAACTGATTTTGACTTAAAAACCCTATTTCTGCAAACCAGCCTTTAACTTGTTTCAATATTGTTAGTACACCTCACGTCGATCTCATTGCACATCCCACCATGTATTGAAAACATCTCCACCATAAATAACACACAAAGTATAAAAGATGTTCCAGTAGTATTTTCTTGAGAGTTCAGCCACTGATACGGCTGATGGTACATATTTTGAATCAACTGGAAAAGGATTTCATTCGCAAGATGGGGTAGAGAATATAGCCATTCCATAAAATGGAAAATACCATTCCACCAAGTATGGGAATTGTATTCTAACTCCAAACCAAACTAACTTTGATTCAAAACCCCTATTTTGACAAACCAAATGAGCCTTAACTTATTCCAATATTGTTAGCACACCTCACATCGACCTCACTGCACATCCCACTTAGAGGTGTAAATCAACCCATGCCGCCCACAGCCCAGCACAAACTTGGACTGGCCCGGCACGACGGTCCGCGGGCCATGTTGAGCCTAGGATTTTAGGTCCGCAGGCCAACATGGCACAACATGACCAAGCAGGCCGTGCCACCCACGGCATGTAAACCGGCACTACACAACCTAGCACAATCCATGGCTTGGCCAATATATATATTTTATATATAGTTATATAATATTATATGAATTATAATTATATAATAATATATAGTATATAATATATTAATAAAATAAATATTTTTTTAATGTTATTATATTAACTTATTTAATTATTGCATATATATAAGTAATTTTATACACAATTCATATAAAATTAAAATTTTAAACTTTTTTGTCAATTTTTTTAAATAAATTTGGCTCGATGCACGACCCGACCTGGCCCAAAGTTCGACCCACGGGGCAGCACAACACAGGCCCAAGCCATGGGCCATACCGAGCCGACTCCCAAAGTTTTCACCAGGGAGTGCAGCATGGGCCGTGATGGCCCACAAGACAACACAGCACAGCCCGCAAAAAGTGCGAGCTGCCCACAGGCTATGCCTTGCCGGTCCCGCACAGCCCACTTTACACCTCCGAGTTCATTGTCATCATCCATCATAGCGGCCCCACGCCCAACCAATAGAAACCATCGATGCTAATATCTCTACCGCTCCAATCCCAACCCTCTGTTAGCAACATAGCATAAATAAAAAAAAAAAAAACTTCTATTCAGCGCAAATGATGTTGCGTGTTACATGACATCCTAATCCTACAATCTACGTTGGGCACCCAATTAATAAACAAGAGCTAAGACATTTTACAAGCAATGAGGAAAAATAAAAATAAAAAGAGAGATTTAACCAAATACAACAGCTAAAACCTAAAGCAGCTTTACCAATGACACTGCAGTATTTCCCATTTCTTTACCTTCGCCTTTTCACGTTCATACATCCATCTATACCCTGTTAAATATTACAGGTATGATGATGGTTGACTTGACCTTTGCCAAGTTGATTTTGCAAAACTATTTTCCATTTGATCCATGGATCTCTAACAGATGGCGGTGGGTGGATTTCTGATCCATACCGATACACTAAGTTACAAGCAAAATATCCTTTTATGATGTCCGAGTCAGAAAATCGTTAACAGCAAGATTTGCATCTCCATGTGCCACCGCGTCTTCTGGTTCTGGAATGTAAAGGCTGGAAGTGGAAGCCTGCACATAAACCCATTTCAGTCAAGGACGGAATTTACAAAATCCAAAACTTATGTCGTGCAGAAGTTAATATGTCCCAAATAGCCACCATAATTAGCAAAATATTGTTCCATACAATGTTTTAAAAACCAGCCCAGAGGCTGAACCGTTTTACACAAAAAGTTGCCCAAAATCAATTAAAAAATAAAAGATTACCCCATATAGATCTCAAAAGTTTGAATATAAATTGTAATTTATAATCCATGACCTGCGAGCAGATCAACAGTACAGGCTTACAGCGACTCGGATCAAACGGGTTTTCACCAAGTCAACAGGTTTGACCAGTTTCTGGGTTTTAGAAAAACCAGAACTAGAAAAGGGTCGGATGACCGTTCAAATAGTTCAATCATCCAGATCAACGGCAGAGTGAAAACATTGGGGCTCCATTTCCAAACACAATGGAAATCTACAGGAGATTTCATTTTAACATTTCCAAATGGCAATAAGTGCAAGTTATGAGCATACCTTTGTATCAAACTGCATCTCACCATTGTTGTCTACAGTTAGGCATGCACCGTGTGCTCTTAACCATTCCTCACATTCCTCCAATCCATCCGTGTCTTTTTCATTGCCACCTTCAGTTGTTGACAATACACTCGGGAAGCCCAGAACTTGAGCAATGAATGCCAAAGGGAGAGAAGGGCGATACGAACGAGACATACATCTCACTGCCTCAAACCTCATCTTCTCAACATAAAGATCTACAGCAGGAATTTTAATTTTTCCATGAGAGGTAACCACACAAAATATTTCATCAATTGAGCTAACTCTAGAATTCTTTAAGTACCCACCCATAAGGCAGGTGTTTAGGTTAGGTGCTGTCTTGTACAGTCTGAAAAAGGAGACATAGTTCCCCGATGTAACGGCTGCACGAACTGCAAGAGCATGCCTTACAGCCTCATGCTCTTTTGCTTCGCGTGATAATCTGGCAACAAAAGGAGAGTTTAGGAAAATTTGATATATGAAGATGTTAGATAAAAATTCCAAAATACAGGCATATTTGCACAATTTGATAGAAAAACTTTGGCTCTCTGAAAAAAACAACAGCCTGGGCTGTTTGGGAGCAACCTAGACATGACATATTAGGATGGGTGTGGGGTAAAAGAAAATTTGCAATCAATATTCTTTTAGCCAAAAGGACAAACAAGGTACTGATTGGGACAACATATCATGCAAAGGAAGTTCCCAAACAGCCCAGGCTATTGTTTTTTTTTTTTTCAGACAGCTAAAGTTTCCCCAATTTGATGATAGGATGCTAAACAGCAGACTGGTTCTCTGTAAGTTGTACTTGTTACTTGCCAATTCTATAATGAGCCTCCTTCAAGAAATGAAACCAAAGAGTATATCTAGAACCCCATATATGTTAATTTTTTAAGTACGTGTTTCAGATAGAGAAGCCAAAGGTCTACAGAGAAAAACAGTAAATCTATCTATGGTTGTTTGGACAAACTCAGGCTAGGTACACATTTTATAACTTCTGGCTTTATCCCGATGCCATAGCTCTATTTGCAGATGTGTCTAAAGCAACATATCTTGCTAAATGCTTGCAATAGAATGGTTCTGCCAAAGTAATTCCAATTACCAAGTGTATATGTGGCAAATATAACTAGTAGACATATTATAACAGTCTAAATGTGTATAGACATTTTTGAACAAGATTGAATAAAGTTGATTTTAGATTTTACAGCTTATACTTTACATGGTGAGGGATTCCTATGCCCTAGAGTGAATTTAGGTACCTCATTGAGTGACTTTGGGTTTTTCTTTTTTTATAAATAACTTGAATTTATTAAAGCAAGACTTTGGGTTTTCTTGCTTCTCTCTCCATTTTATTTTAAATCCTTCAAAAAACTATTACTGCCATAAACAACCAAAAGTTCAAAAGAAATTCATTTGACATTTTCGATGGACTGGAACTAATATAGATGAGCTTTCTTTCATTTTTCATCAAAACCCGAAATTTTACCTTTCTAGCCAATATTCATCTTTTTTGTGCCAAACCATATCCAATTAGGGGTGCATCTTGGGTTGGAGCCATTCTTGAACATATTTCCAAGTCCCATAGGTTTGGGAGATTCTACAAGGGAAAAACTGCTATCTGTACTAAAATGGTTGAGGCTGGGAAAAACTAATAATTTCAGAAATGTAGCAATAGAAGGGGATCCCGAGGTAGTAATAGGATGGCTGAGGAATAATAGTCAAGGATCATGGTTGATATTTTCATTCGATGAAGGAAATCAAACACTTGTCAAGGAGTTAAATGTCACAATTACTTGGAACCAAAGAACAGCAAATAGTTTGGCTGAACCTTTAGCCAAACAAGCAGTGAACAGGACAATTGGTGGTTACATCTCTATGATGTTTTTGAGTATAAAATGGGGTGGTTGGATTGTTTTAGCCAACCAAACAAGGGTCTTTCAATTAATGATTTATATACCACTATCTTTTTCTCTGTCATAAACATTTAACGGTTAGCATGAAAAAACAAGGACAACACAAGTTGTAGGAAGAAAATATACATCATAGCATAAAAAAAAAGTATCTAGAAACATGTGACTAACCTTGCCATTGATGATAAGAGATCTCTATTGTTATTTGAATGCATGATAACACATAGCAAGTTGTAGGCAGAAAACTCCATATGACATCCTTTGATCCCTTCAGCATAAAGAGTTTTCAGCTGTGATTGGCACTGCAAGTAACATAGGAAGAATCAATCTATGTTTATAATAAACATGACAACCATTCATCCAACGAAAACAACAATAATACATCTGAAAATCACTACAATTAAAAGAACTTCACTACCCAATTCTGCAACAATATCTAGAATAAGTAAATAATCTGTCCATCATGGTCTTAGATGACTACTTTTCAACAACTTTGTTCATCTGTTTATTTCCCAAGACTTGATATCATCAATCCCAAAGTAATTTTCATCTATTAAACGTTCAAATCAGCTTCCTTTATGTTCTTTGGTTATCGTTCTTCTTCTTTTCTCCTCTTTTCTTTAAGTGTTTCTCTAATACATGACAATAAGGTTAATAGATCTAATTCATGAACTCCCAATGTACAACATTTTATCTAAAATAGCACAAGTTAGATCAAGCAAAAGAGCCTATTATTTGAAGAAGGATCAGAGCAAGAAAATAAATTGAGAAAATAAGCTACTTCTCAGGTTCTCCCACTCCTATGTCAACCACCTTATTTGCCCCACTCTAGAAATTACCTCATTTTCTCTAAGTTCTAAAACAAGTTTTCAATTTTCTCTGAAGACCCAAGGAGCATTCAGAGATTCAGAAGGTAAGATTATATGAGCTTCCGTCTGTGTTTGAAGAAATTGCCAGATGTTGTGGTAGATTCTTGAAGTTTGATGACAGGAATAGAACCTGGGAGAAGCTTGACATGACGAGACTAGGTTGAAGTCATGGATGCTGTGGCAATCCCAGACATATTGGAACTGGAGGATTTGATGGATGGAAGAGATATTGAAGAAATGGTGGTGAAAGAGGTTGGAGTCTTGGAGATGCAACTGAGGTAGGTGAAAGGCCATCTAGTTGCAGAACAGAGGTGGAGGCGGAGCTGAAAGGGAAGCCAAAGACTCGTTTGGATGGAGGAGATGGTGAAGCGGAACCTCACAACACAAGTGATGTTCAGGTGGCCCAAAAACTGGGCCAACTGGCTCACATGAGGAAGGACAGAAGGGATTTAGAGAGGAGTCAGTGGAAGGCCAACAGGCAGGAGTTTGAGGTGGAAATGAGAGGGAGAGGAAACAGGCGGTAGAAGGTAATGGTCCGGAAAAAAAGGAGTGGGGTCCACCATTTTAAACAGAAAGATTTAATTTTAGAAAGGGCAACTAGAGTAAAAGGTCCAAAAGGTTGAGGGATATTTTAGGAAAGAACTTATCTTCGATGAAAGTTGGGCTGGATCCCTTTAGGTCCAGGCGAATAAAAACCAAGAGGAGCTGGATCAACGATGAATGGGTCTGGATCGTGACAGTTTGTGAGCGGCAGGAAGACCACCATCCAAAAAGAGTTGCAGGAGAAGGTGATACCACCCGGTTCAGCCCAGAAGGAGGTGCAACAGCAATAGAAGAACAGTGAAGCGGAAACAATTTGATCCCAAATGTGCAAAAGATCAAAGATTTAAAGCCATTTGGAGGTTCTGCCTCTCAGGAGCATAGGAAATGTCTACGTGGATTAGCAGTTGGAATGGGAAGGGCAGTGGAATTTTTGAGGATTTTTTGCAGAAAGGAAGAGGCGAAGTGAGCGGTGTTCAAAAGACTTCTGGCTTGCCGGAAGTGGTAAACCTTTTGGGAACCATTACTTGACTGATTAGCAAGGAGGAAGACATAGATACTGGTGGTTATGATGTGAATAAGGAATAAGGAATAAATGTAGCAGTGGTTGGATCAAAAACTTTGGATATCATAGCACAGCTGAACAATGAGGTAGGTTCAGGGTGTATCTCTTCTACACCTTACCTATCTTCTCCTTCCAGTTTGGAAAGTAGTGCAAAGGAAAGGGACAATTCAGGAGTTGGTTTAGAAATCACAGATGGAGCTAGAAGCTTGAAGAGAAAAAACGTTGGGGTGGATCAACAGTGTTTACATTAGGAAGAGAAGGTAGGGCAAGGAACTTCAGGGGTGGATAGATGGCACCAATACGCTTGGGAGTTGGGTCATATTCCTTGTTGATAAAGATGCTACCCATCCCCATCCTCTAAGGATATCATCTGTAAGAATAGAGGACAGATTTCCAATATTTTCACCTAAAGCACAACTTCAATGCAATGACTTTGATTGTTGCTTCCTTGCTACATGCTGTGTCCTATTAAAGATTCTTGTGCTTCTCTCCTCCCATACTGTCCAAACCACTGCTGTCCTTGCATAGCTCCACAAAATCTACCCCCTTCTTCTTCAAGGTAAAGGAGGCTAGTTTTAACAGCTCTGCCACATCTGTCTGGTTTAAACTCCTTTTTACATTAACAAAATGAGAGAGAGAGAGAGACTGAGGTATAAATGGTCTACTCTTGTTTTTTATCATATTTTTACATCCTTCCAATCTTGCTATTTCCTAATAAAGATCTTCCCATCAATCAAATTGTTAGTGGTGTTAGTGAAGGGGTATTTTGGTCTTTGCACTTGTTGAGAATGTTGATGTGTACTGTTATGTTAGTTCGAGTGCCTCTAAATTAAATAAGGGCACTTAAGTATTTTCCAATAAGTTCATAATATAATAACAGGTCTGGCCGAATCTAGGGATAACTTTTTCCTCTAATTCAAACCAGACCTTCTCTCTTTTCTCTCTTATTCTTTCCTCTCCTACTTCTACTTCTTGCTATTCACTTTACTTTACAGTCAACGAACAAGACAGAATTCTAGGGCAGGTCGAACTTCAACATGGTATCAGAGCCACATTGAACAAATCAGACTTGCTAGAAGTCTGTCTTCTGCGCATCCGAACTAGGGTTTTTCTTGGGTTTCTCAGCTGTGAGTTGGAGACTGGGAAAAGGGCTGAAAAGGAGTGATCGCCCTCTTCCCTTGGAGGTTCCTATGCCTCCGATTGTGTCGTTGGTGATTGGTTGTTGTGGTTTCTAAGCCCTAATTAGGACTGGTACGTGTGGTGCCGTGGTGTCTCAGTCCTTCGTGTGGTTGGCCTTCAGGCGATGAGGTAAAGTTTCTTTTTATGCATATTTTCTGTTATGGAATACATGAGAGGTGTAGCACAGTTCGTATGATGGGTTTTCAGATTGCAGTATGCTAGGATTTATGCTAGGGTTTATTCTGGTTTGTGTGTGATTCGAAGGGCAATAGTGTCTACTTAATGGTGAAACTTCCGGTAGCTGTGGATTAGGGTTTGTGGTGTTACAAGTGTGGTTTTCAGCATTTAATATTGCTGAAATTAGTGTGCAGACTTCGGTGAGTAAGGTTTGTGGTGTTGCAGTTTTCAGCATTTAATATTGCTGAAATCAGGGTGCAGATTTCGGTGAGTAGGGTTTGTGGTGTTGCAGTTCTCAGCATTTATTACTGTTGAAATCAGTGTGCAGATTTCGGTGAAGTGTTTGTGTGTAGTGTGCAATGTGTAGTGCTCAGAATTCAGTGATAAGGGAGTTCGGCAATGGCAGATAACAATGATAGTAAACCTAGTGTCATGATATCTACTGACTACCTGAATGTCCAAATGACCTCCATTAAACTGAATGGAGAGAACTATGTCCCTTGGGCCAAGTCTATAGAGGTTTTTCTGAAGGCGAAGAAGAAAGTGAAGCACATAAGAGAGGAGAAACCCCCCATTAATTCTCAGGAGTATGAAGACTGGGAACAGGAAGATGCACAGATCATCACATGGTTGTGGAACAGTATGGAACCCAGAATCAGTGTGAACTTCATGTTTCTTGACACAGCCAAAGAGGTGTGGGATCATGCTAAGAAACTGTATTCAGGTCAGGATAATACCACTAGGGTATATCAACTGTATCAGGAATACTTCAATCTGCAACAGGGAAATCAGAGCCTTGAGGAGTACTATGCCAGTGTGAGAAATATCCGTAATGAGTTAAACATCTATCATCCTCTCACTTCTGATGTCAAAGTTCAACAGCAACAGCGAGAGCAGCTTGATGTGACACGGTTTCTGGTGGGGCTGAAGTTTGAGTATGAACCAGTACGAGCCCAGATACTAGGGGGATCTGCTCTTCCATCTTTAGAGGAGGTGTTTGCTCGTCTTCGGAGGGCTTCCATTGGATCTATGGATTCTAATGTCTCAGATAAATCAGCATTTGCAGTATCGAGAGGTCGAGGTGGCAGAAGTGGGGCTCGAGGAGCCCAGCCTGGCAGGAGTGGTAGTGGTGGACCTACACATATCCGTGGTGGTGGTCGTACTGGAGGCAGAGATTCAGGGGGAGCTCGTGGTAGAGGACGTGGCTCGGGTCCATGGAAGTGTACTCATTGTGGTTTGGATGGACATACTATTAACTACTGCTATGACTTACATGGTCCTCCCTCGACGTGGGCCAACCATGCCATGACTAGTGACACCAGTTTCAGCTCTAGACAGGAGAACCGGGCAGCTGATCCAATGCCTTCTACTCCCTCAGATGGCCCAGGCAAGGAGATGGTGAGTGTTCCTCGGGATGAGTATGAAAGGTTTGTTCAATCCAAGTCGCAGCAGAACACAGCTACCTTTGCACACTCAGGTATGGCTTGTTTGGCATCCACACCCAACCCCTTGACTATTGACTCTGGAGCCTCCGATCACATGACGGGAACTCCAGGTGTGTTTTCATCTCTCACCCATTGCTCAACATCACAATCTGTTACCCTTGCTAATGGCTCCACATCATCTATCTGTGGTGTTGGTAATGTTGACCTAGACCTTGTATCCCTATCCTCTGTTTTATTTGTACCTAAGCTTCCATTTAATCTTATGTTTGTTAGCAAGCTGACCAAGTCCCTTAAGTGCTCCATCACATTTTACCCCTCTGTGTGTTTTTCATAATCTCAAGACGGGGATGAAGATTGGTGGAGGGCATGAAGCCGGTGGACTATATTATCTTGATGGTGGTGGAAGAACGTCAACGGCCCTTCAGTCATCCATTTCTCCTCTCCAGTGGCATTGTAGATTTGGTCATCCTTCGCTGAAAGTGTTGCAGTCCTTAGTCCCTTCATTGAGTCAACTTTCTGTTTTAGATTGTGAGTCATGTCAATTTGGGAAACACCTTCGTGTTCCCTTTCGTTCTAGGGTCGATAACCGTGTGTCGAGTCTTTTTTCTTTAATTCATTTTGATGTTTGGGGTCCTAATAAAGTGATGTCATATAATGGATACAGATATTTTGTTATTTTTGTTGATGACTGTTCAAGAATGACGTGACTATTTAATGAAAGAAAGAAGTGAATTATTTGCCATCTTCCAGAAATTTTATGCTGAGATCCGCAATCAATTTGGCGTTCACATCAAAATTTTCCGTTCTGATAATGGTCGTGAATACTTGTCTTCATCTTTTCAAGAATACTTGGACCAACATGGCATTATACACCAAATTTCCTATGCCTACACTCCGCAACAAAATGGGATTGCTGAGAGAAAGAACCGACATCTTGTAGAAACGGCACGCTCCCTCATGCGCCACATGAATGTTCCCAAAACCTTTTGGAGCGATGCAATTCTCACCTCTTGTTTCTTAATTAATCGGATGCCCACGTCTATTCTTGATGGTCGTTCTCCTTTTAGTGTCTTATTCCCCAACATGTCTCCGTTTCCGCTTCCTCATCGAGTATTTGGGTGTGTCTGCTTCGTTCATAATCTGGGTCCCGGGACTGACAAATTAAATGCACGTTCCCTGAAGTGTATCTTCCTTGGCTATTCCCGAACTCAGAAAGGGTACAAGTGTTATCATCCCAGTTCTCGTCGTTCCTTGGTATGTGCTGATGTTACATTCTTTGAGTCTACCCCATTCTTCGTGGGGTTCGGTGATGTTGCTTCCTCCACATCACCACCTCCTCTTCCTCTTCCTGTGGCTGATCCACCTCCTCTGGTTCCAGTCATGCCTACATCCTTGCCTCTGGTGCCACCGTCTGTTGACCATCCACCCATCCGTCACGTGTATACACATCGCCCGCGTGTACCGGCTGCAACTCCTCCGACTTCATCACCGTCGACAAATCCAGCTCCAACTTCGACACCAGCTTCCGACCTAGATCTTCCTATTGCCTTCCGGAAAGGTAAACGTACCTGCACCCTTCACCCTATTTCCAATTTTGTTTCACTTACTCACCTCTCCGCCTCCCATCGCCAGTTCATCTCTTTGTTATCCTCCGTGGTTGTTCCTAAGGATGTCCAGGAAGCCCTTACCTCTCCAGAGTGGTGCCGTGCTATGGAAGAAGAGCTCTCTGCTCTGCATCATAATCACACTTGGGACCTCACCGCTCTTCCTCTTGGGAAGCAGGTTATCGGTTGTAAGTGGGTGTATAGTGTTAAGTACTTGCCAGATGGTCGTGTTGAGCGCCTGAAGGCGCAGCTGGTTGCAAAAGGGTACTCCCAAACCTATGGCATTGACTACACAGAGACATTCTCCCCGGTTGCTAAGATAGGGTCAGTTCGTGTCGTCATCTCCCTTGCAGCTATGTATGATTGGCCTCTACATCAACTAGATATCAAAAATGCCTTTTTGCATGGTGATTTGCTCGAGGAAGTCTACATGGAGCAACCACCAGGGTTTGTTGCTCAGGGGGAGGATGGTAAGGTATGCAGATTTAAGAAGGCTATATATTAACTTAAACAGTACCCTCGAGCATGGTTTGGTAGGTTCAGTGAGATGGTCAAGAAGTTTGGTATGAAATAGTGCCAAGTTGATCATTTTGTCTTCAGTCTTGACTCTTCGGCAGGCAAAATAATATTGGTGGTGTATGTGGATGATATCGTTGTGACTGGGAATGATAAAATGGGCATTGACAGATTGAAGGCATTCCTACAGGAACACTTTCAGACAAAGGACCTTGGCAAGTTGAAATACTTTTTGGGCATAGAGGTAGCAAGATCTAAGCATGGCACTAATTTGTGTCAGAGGAAATGTGCTTGATTTACTGGAAGAAACAGGGTTGTTGGGTACTAAACCGACTGAGACACCTATGGAAACAAATACGAGGCTGAGCAGTGATATAGGTGAAGTATTTGAAGACCCTGGCAGATACCGACGACTTGTAGGCAAACTAAACTATCTAACCATTACTCGGCCAGATATTTCATTTGCGGTTAGTGTGGTGAGTCAGTTCATGCAGAAACCTTTGGTCCCACATTGGAATGCAGTGCTAAGGATTGTGAGGTATCTGAAAGGAGCTCCTAGTCGTGGTTTGCTGTACAGGAGTGGTGGAAAACTGGTAGTAGAAGGGTACACTGATACTGATTGGGCAAATTCTATGTCTGATAGACGATCTACCACAGGCTATTGCACCTTTCTGGGGGGTA
Organism: Nelumbo nucifera; assembly: GCF_055504915.1. Taxonomy (NCBI): domain Eukaryota; kingdom Viridiplantae; phylum Streptophyta; class Magnoliopsida; order Proteales; family Nelumbonaceae; genus Nelumbo; species Nelumbo nucifera. The sequence continues at coordinate 5,203,193 of NC_142650.1, forward strand.
ACCTGGTAACGTGGAAAAGTAAGAAGCAAACAGTTGTGGCAAGAAGCAGTGCAGAAGCAGAATATAGGGCCATGGCACATACTGCTTGTGAATTAGTGTGGCTAAGAAACCTTCTACAGGAGATAGGATATGACATCAGTACTCCAATGAAGCTCTATTGTGACAATCAGGCAGCGGTTCATATCTCTTCCAATCCGGTGTTTCATGAAAGAACCAAGCACATCGAAGTTGACTGTCATTTTGTGAGAGAGAAGGTGCTGAATGGAGTGATAGAAACTGCATATGTTAGTACGGGAAACCAGTGGGCAGACTTGTTTACAAAAGGTTTGAGTCGGGGGAGAGTGGACTACATATGTAACAAGCTGGGATTATATGATATATACTCACCAGCTTGAGGGGAAGTGTTAGTGGTGTTAGTGAAGGGGTATTTTGGTCTTTGCACTTGTTGAGAATGTTGATGTGTACTGTTATGTTAGTTCGAGTGCCTCTTACTTAAATAAGGGCACTTAAGTCTTTTCCAATAAGTTAATAATATAATAACAGGTCTGGCCGAATCTAGGGATAACTTTTTCCTCTAATTCAAACCAGACCTTCTCTCTTTTCTCTCTTCTTCTTTCCTCTCCTACTTCTACTTCTTGCTGTTCACTTTACTTTACAGTCAACGAACAAGACAGAATTCTAGGGCAGGTCGAACTTCAACACAAATATTCATTACAGGTAACCAGTAATAGCCACAAGAAAAATTTGAACGGTAGCAAGCTTACACACAAAGAAATATCTCAAGACTAAAGTAATTTCCAATAGAGGTATTTATACTGACCTGATTATACTCGGGCAAATCCCCAGCTTCCAGTGCTAATCGTGCATGAGTTTCATAGACCTAAAACAAGAAAAAACTAAAACAATATAGATATTTCCAAGAAGAATATTTCTCAAAGCAAAAGAATATCGTTAGAAATAGGCATCATTTTCAGCAAGGATTTTTAAGGATAGACAAGAGTTCCTTCTTTCCCTATTTTTTGGAGAAGAAAAGAACATAAGAGTAACAGAACTCATAAGGTGACAGAAGAAGAAAGAAACTCTAAAGTGTGCTTAAACTGATAAAATTCGAAGAACATAGTTGTTTTCAAGGCATTAATTATGAAACAAAAGCTCATAATGAAATATAACTAATGTAGATGTAATAGATACCAGTACCTTGACTGTTAGTTCATTACGTATCCTTTGTACAGTCAGATCCTGACGAATGGATTTCAACTGATCACATTTGTACAGGTAATTTTTTTGTGAGCTTTGAACCATTAGGAGAGCTTTTTCCAGCACTTCTTCTGGTCTCACCTGTAAAAAATCAAAAAATTTCATTTCACAAAGAAGTTCAGGTATGTTAAACATGGAAGAGAAAACAGTCCTAAATTTAATGGAACTGGATGTATTTACAGTGGCAAGATCAGGTGCAGAAGTAAGGCGCAAGTAGCGTTTCTCAATTTCCTGGCAGGTTCCTTTGACAGTAAGGGCATCCCAGTCAATATCTTCCACAGCCCTGTTGCCACTATCCTCATAATTTTTGCCACGTTCCAGAGCAGTAAGCCTTCTGGTGTACAAATTTCCAGCTCCAACATCTTTTGTTCTTAGGTTCTTGGTTTCTGCCCGGTGACCATGGACTTTCTCAAAACGCTTAGAACGATTTTCACGTCTTTTCCTTTCTTCAGGTGAATCTGCAAGTGCTATAGCACTTGAGTAGTACGCTGTTAAACTCTGTTCCTTGTCACTATCACTAGAAGTACCACCATTTTCAGCAAGATTGGAATTATCACTAAGCCGCTGCTTTTTCACTGGCCTCGGGGAACTTTTACTTGGAGTCTGCTGTTGTGGAAGGAATTTCACACCGCTCCAATTATTTTCCTTGCTTTCACATTTTCCACTTGAAATCTGCAAAGGTTTCATTTAGAGCAAAGCAGATTGAGTATATAATGCAGGTATTTATTACTTCTCACAAACTACTGAAAAATAGGTAAGTAGGTAAAGAATGCAGCAAAACCTTCCTGGTAAAACAATTCCCCTGAAAGAAACAAAGAATCATGTCATCTCCAACATTAATGGGCATGCCTTCAGAGGCAGACCCAGAAATTTTCCCACGGGGGCCCCAGTGCACAGAAAACCATATGATCTTTGTAAAGTTCTATTTTTTTTTTTTTATCAATAACACTTTCATTAATCATCAGTAGAAAATTTACTGGAGGAAGACAAACACACTTATCTTCCAAGAGTCACTTTGTAAAGTTCTATTTCCATATGACTGTTTTTAAAAATTATGTGGCCCTCAGCCCCTCAGGGTCTGCCCCAGCCCGTCAAGGGGCTGTTTTGACCTAGTCGACCCAATCTGATCTACAAAGATCTGGGGAAAGTTCCAGTTCCAATAAGCCGGTTACAGGCCCATTTTTTTAGATCAAAATAATAACTGGATTGGTGCAGGGCCTAGATTGACCCAGACCAACAAGGATCCAAATATAACTGGAAATTTCATAATCATAGCAAAAAAGGTCTGGGACAAGTTCCAATTCCAATAAGTCAGTAACTGGTTCTGGACCTGTTATCTCCAGATTACATTTGTTCTGCACAATCAGGCTCATGCCCAACTCACTGACAGTCCTAAATATTAACGCTATACCATCTTTGAAATTTCATAAGAAAGACTGAAAAGCTTACCGTTCCATCCTTTTCCTTGAATTTATCCCAATTGACATCTTTCATAGCAACATAATTAACTGATGCCAGTTTCTCAACTGGCTTCTCTTCTGGTACAGGCTCCCACCTACTCTTGGTACGTCTACTTGGACTCCTCTTGAACTTCGGCAACGATGGCGCAATGGTGGAACTCTGTATGCTGCTGCAAAACAGCATACAAACCAATTAGGCATTCATATTAGTTTTCTGCATGACTAGTTTAGGCCAAGCATTTGTACATATTTGTTCTTAAAGACTTTCAGAGTACACAGAGACTTTCCCTTGGTGCAGAAAAAGAAAGGGAGGAAAGTATTTTGTAGACCAACTTTTGAAGTCAAATTTATCTCCAGAGAACCAATTTGCAAAATGCTAGGGCATCCCCTGTTTTCAAACCTAATTCCTACTGGGGACAAAATGGTACAAAGTCTTCAAATTTCTAACTATATCATATCAGCAGGTTGGCAACCCCAAAGTCTCCCTCAAGTGTTATGGCATGTTCAATTTCACTGGTAAGAACCAGATCTTGGCATATGTGGATGGTGAATCTCTTAAAGGGACCCACATCCTCCACAAACCATCTCTCGTTAATCTTGCCAACTGGATCATCCATAGCCTTGCTGACTTAACCTTCACAACACCGTGCACCACAATATCAAGCCTTTGAACTTCCTCATCAACTCTCCCAGAAAGTCAGGTTCGCAGGTTTTAGGGTCAGCTGGAGCATTGCTCTGTAGGAACCATCAGTTACATAAAACCAGAATGAATCACTAGTGAGTTCAAAAAACAGCATCTATGAAGAATATGAAGGAGATATCCAGAGCTCTGGTGTCAGCATTTTGGAGTTTCACATGGTCTGTTCACATTCACGTTCAATCAGACTGGAGACTGGGAAGCTTGGCAATTTGTTTATCTCAGCTGTTAATAGGCATATTACACAATGTAAAGAGAGCTCTGCATTTACCATTTTATACCAAACTGGAGTTGACTGTATGTTCTGACATGTCTTAGCATATTGCAAGTTAACTTTCCCAGTTAACCTTGAAAAGTTGGTCTACACTGTACTTTTCCCCGAGCAAGATCAATTTCAAGAAACCTGACAAATAGAATAGGTCCCAACTATAGAACTTTTAAATATAGTTGGAGAACCAGGAAAGCACACAAGTACCAAAGTTCTCTGTAACCATCTCTGGCATTAGCACCAACTTGGAAAACTTGAACTTTCTAATCAATTAAAGAAAAGGGGGAGTAATGGCAACAATAGTTAAATAGATTGCATCATTTTTTTTTTTGATAAATAAATAGATTGCATCATTGAACTATCCCATTTGGAAGATCAGGTAAGAGTAAACATACTCCTTATTAACTGCATCCATGTTTGGTAATGGAAAAAGAGGTTCTGTGTCCCAGTCTCGTGTGAAAAGTGTCCCATCAGCAGATGCCTTAGTAATCATCTGAAATGGAGAAAAGAAAAAAGATGAACTTAAGATGCACTGCAATATAAAATCACAATTACAAATTCTCATAGCACTGATACCACATTAATAAATGACAAGAAACATCTCAACAATCTCATATGTTGAACCAACAGATTCTATAGATGGAAGACTCTATGCTAAAATAAAGTAGAGGAGAGTAAGAATAGTAATGAAGGTGATTAATACATGCCAGAGACACTCTAAGGCATGAGATCACTCACTTAGCATAAGCTATAAGAACTGAAATAAATCCTACTTGTTCCTCCATACTTTTGCACTTTGCACGTACATATGTACAGAGGTTGCCAATCCTACTAGAACTAGGAAAAGCAAAAAGCACAGACTCTAAAACTTTAAACTAAACCCTCAACTTCGGAAGATCTTTTGCCTTGAGTCAAGTAAATTCCTTAGAACAGGGTTTTCTTGATCCAAGTAAAGTCAATTATAGAACCTAGACCCCCAATCCTACCAGAAACTTCAATTTGTACTTTGTTTACACTTTTCTCTTGTCTTCTCTAATCCCCGAAGACTTTCCCAGTCAAATCAATTCAAAGTCAACCGGTGCCATCAAAAGTGAGGGCCTTCTGTTGGGAGGTTTATCACTTGAAAATTAAAATTTGGGATTGGCTCCAGAGAAAAAGGACTAACTGATGTTTATCCCTACACATCTGCTTTCTTTGCAATGCAAGTGGAGAAACTGCTTACCACTTACTAATCTCTTGCGGCTGGAATCTCTTTGGGTGCAGGCGAATTCCTCCATTTGTTTTGGAAAGTCTTTTTTTCAAATCTTTCTTTAAGTCACCAAGGAAAAAGGCAAGATAGTGTGGAGAAGCTCAAGGACAGTTATACATTGAAAGATATGGGAGGAGAGAAATGAAAAAAAAAATACTTTGAATGACAAGTTGCAGCACAGAAGCACAATACTTGAAGGCATTACTTTCAAGGTGGGCCATTGGCTCAAAACAGTAAAGTTATTTCACTCCTTTCACTAGGGAGGACATCATTAGAGGATAGCACTGGATATAGCCTCATATTTGCAGCACAGAAGCACAATACTTGAAGGCATTACTTTCAAGGTGGGCCATTGGCTCAAAACAGTAAAGTTATTTCACTCCTTTCACTAGGGAGGACATCATTAGAGGATAGCACTGGATATAGCCTCATATTTGCAGCACAGAAGCACAATACTTGAAGGCATTACTTTCAAGGTGGGCCATTGGCTCAAAACAGTAAAGTTATTTCACTCCTTTCACTAGGGAGGACATCATTAGAGGATAGCATTGGATATAGCCTCATATTTGCTAGATCTCTGATCCACACACAATGCATACCACCGCTCTCATCTAGTTAAGTTGAATGTTTACGGATGCAGCATGGGTAATCCAGACCCGCCTGGTATAGGAGGCACTTCTAGAGACAATAGAGTGACTATCATAGCTCTATCTTCAGACCCATAGGTTAGGGTAATTCCATATGAGCAGAATTCATGGCAGTATTTCAAGGTTTAAGGTTAGCAAGGTCTTTCAGGTTTAGAAATTTGATAGTGAAAGAGACTACAAAGTGATGATGGGCTGGTTAAAAAGGCCAGATTAGTACCAATGGCAACTTTAAAACAAGATGAGGACAGAAAGAGAAATGAATAGGGACCTGGATGCAGGTAACATAAGGTCAAAGAAAGGAAAGCAAGACACACAAGACAAATGAAAATAGGATATTCTTATTGCATCCAAAATACAAAGTAAAACAAATGAGATATTGTGGCCTCACCTCTTTCATTATATTCTGACAAGCTGCCTTTTGTGAATCATCCTTGCAACGGGCCAAAGCCCTTTCTACATATGCACGAAGTGATGTAGGGAACATTCCAGGCTGCATCCAAAAATAAAATGCAAGAAAAGATCATTTCTCAAGGAGCCAATCAAGACATAATATTGATCTGGAGAAAGAAAAAAATATACAAGGCTCAGTTTGGAAGGAGTAGAAATACAAATATGTAGAGTCAAAACCTTGTAAGTTACTAACCAATGCTGGTCCAAGCTAGCAGGGTCTTGCAAAGGGTGTACTGGATGTGGACCAAACTTCCAAAGTTTTTACATAAAATGACCACTCTCAGACTCAAACACATGTTCCCCCAGTTGTCAACACGAGATTTTACAATTGCACTAAGCAATTGCCCCTTAAAATCTCTAAAGTCCCAAAATCAAACTTTAGGTCATGTTTATGGACACTAATACTGTTACAAGGTACAGAACCCAAGTAACCTATGCATCCAAGATTATCAAATCCATTAAGATATGAAAAGTAGGAACGAAAGATGTTTAGGACATCATGGTGAAAGTGGAGCAATGGTGGGGAAAAGAAAACTTCAAACGTTTTTTCTCCCTTTTACAAAGATAATATCAATAGTGTATGGAAATGTGTTACACAATCATTTCCGAATACAACCATTGCCCAATGAAACATTGGGTTCATTTGTGGTTTCTTTGCAATCAAATCTTGGTTTCCTAAAATCGAGGAAGCATTGGTCCAGCCCACTTGCTTGTTGAATACTATATTGCTGACTTAACACACATAAATTGAGCATGTGCATGATCTGTTGCTGAGTTGGAAGGGTTCTAAAGAAAGTTCAAAAAGGGCATGAGATAGTGGAAATGAACCAAGGAGTAATAATTTAACAGAAGATATGGCCCCTCAAGATTACAATGGCAAGCCAGTTCTCATGTAGCAAACTCCAAATAGTTGGGACAAAATTCTGTTGAACAATACAAACTACAAAACTCTGTTGTATACTTTTTTTAAGGTAAATAAAGAACAAAATTATTCATCAAAAAAAAGAACAAAATTAATTTTATTTGACAACTTTTAGTTGATAATGTTGAAAGATTATTATATTGGGTGTACTTGGGTGACAGGGTAATTAAGTAATTATGTGTTTAGAATAAGGACACACCAGCCCACTGTCATTTTTATAATTAAGGGCATACTTGTAATTTTTCCTTCATTTAATGTTAATATAAAACTGGGCCGACTGTTATGAGGAGATTAAGTCATTCTGATCTCTCTCAAACACAATTCAGTGGTTCTCTCTTCTCTCCTCTCTTTCTCTCTTGTTCTAGTCTTGCTGCAGCACTATATCTTGCTGTATTTTTGTCTCTGTAATACCATATTTTACAGATAACAAATTATCCAGTTCTGTTGTATACTTTTATCTGATAACAAATTAATTTTATTGAAACAAAAAAAAGGAGCAGAATACAACAAAGGGAAGGCCCAACCAATCAAGGGAAGAGGTTGTTTACAAGTTTAATGCCATCACAAGCACCTGGATCAGTAACTGAATCATGTCAACACAAGAAAGCTAAGCACATACAAGCATTAGAATTACATTAAGGACCTGTTTGGTAACAGATGAAGCTGCTGAACTGAAAGACTTATTGCTTATTGAAGGGTATAGTAATCTATCCAACTAGTCTCATCCATTAAGGAGCCCACAACTTGCACAGAGGCTGAGAAGAGGAAAAAGAAGAAGACTCACCTTAAGCACAGAATCAGCAACTTCATTAGAGGGCACTTTGTTATTATGCTTCGGCATTGAAATGCTGATATATGCCGGTTTTGCTGCTGCATTGGTTGTAGAACTATCCTTATCTGTTCTTGGCAAGCCCAAGGCCAAATTTGAAGCAATTCTAGGGTTCGTTGGGATCTGCAATTTGCTTACCCGCCGTGCATCCAAGGATGGAACAGCTTGCATCGGTGACTGATACTTTTGAGGAACCTGATGAGTAGTGGAATATTGTACATTAGGTCCTGGAGGACAGGCAGTCTTCTGTTGGTCCTGACGGTCATCATATGGAAGTGGATTGGAGTCCAAAGGCTTTTGGAAGTATGGAGTTGGAGTGGCATGGTGATTCTGAAACACCGAAGTGCCATGTTTCCAGTAACCATCCTGGGTATTTCCAACTACAGCACCAGCCTGCCAATAAAGATCCAGCAATTCTGAAGTGTTCAGTTCAATACAGAGATATGACATTCAACAGCATGGCAGATGACACTCCACCAGCAATGACAAGATTTTGATGATTCCTACAATAATAAAAAAGGGCCATCACCCAATGCTGATCCTGGTTGTCCAGGATCTTGGGAGGAGTGGACTGGATACGTGCCTAACCTTTGGCATTTTCTGCACAAAGTGGCTGCAAACAGACTCAAACCCATGTTATCACAAATGCCAGCCGAGGATTTTACCATTGCACCAAGAAATGGCCCCTAAACTCTTATATTAATTATTACAATATTTAATCGGCCAATAAGAATTTCTTTTTGCTGTTCATACATCAAGGTTTTTTTATGAAGAAGGTAAAGTATTAATATATAATAACAAAAGATGTACATGGTCCTCTGTACAAAGAGTTTCTGTACATCATATACATTCTCTAAGGACCCCCCCAAAAAAGTATTCTCAAAAAATAAGATGAAAGTTCCTCCACGCTAAAACATTTGGTGTAAAACAAAACCAGACATCAAGTTGTATTAATTCGATAAAGAAACAAAACCAGTATAATTTGATGTAAACAACGCCTTTTTTGGAAGAAAAGTAAGACATTTTGTTAAAAGGTGCAAGGTGCACTTAAGAAGTATATAAATAGTATCAGTCATCATAAAAAGTATTAAAAAGTATCAACAAATTCATATACAATGAGTGGCTGTACAAGGTACCAACCATGAACCTCACATTACGCAAATATCACTTCTAGACAGAGTATCCACAGAAAAGAAAGAGAACCAAGAGGCATCCCTAAAAAGCTTCAAATCACCGAAAGCCAAGAATGTAGCAAACCATCTTTCCTCCTTAGGATCTCATCATCTTGGGTATCTTTGTTATCAAAAAACCTCAAATTCAGTTGGTTACACACTGTCCAAATCAATGTTGAAGGGATGGATTGCAGGCTAACTTTCTTAACAAACCAGATAGGCAATGTCTCATGCAAAGATCCAGGGAAGCCGCTGATCAAAAAATAAAAAAGTATGCTCATATCTGATAACTGACTTGGCAATGGAGGAAAGTACACCCATAGATGGTCATGAGTGGCAAGACTCTAGGAAGATAGAATTAAGAACAAGTGAATTAGGAACCACTTGAGAGTTGAGAGTAGCCCCAATAGGTTATAAATGACAAAATGAGAGAAAGTCATCTGAGATAGTTTGGTCGTGTTCAAAGACAATTAATGGGCCATTCAACAGGGAGATTCTGAAATTGCGGAGGCTTGGCCCGATCAAGCTGCTGAGTATTGGAAACAAGCTATAGTGCTTACTCCAGGTAATTATATTGAAGCGCATGATTGGTGGAAGATCACGAGGCGGTTCGAATAAGAACACTCTATTTCTTTTGTTAATTTCTAATATTTTAGCTGTACCAGTGGGGCTGGCATTGCAACTAGAAGATTCTAAAAGAGTAAAGGGAAGACCAAAGAAAATGTGGAATTGAGTAATAGGAAATAACCTAAGGACCTATGATTTGGCAGAAGACATGGCCCTTGATGGAGTGCAATGACTAAACAGGATTCATATAGCCAATACTGACTACTTTTGGGTGGCTTTGTAAAATATTGTTTTCTTACTGGGGCCATTACCCATTGATTTGGGATGCTTGGCATATTATGATCTCCCTGTATTTTATCTTAATATAACTCACTGTTTCTGATAAAAAAATACCAATTAGTTGGGAAAAGTTTGCTGAGTTGAGTGTGTGAAAAGCAGACACCTTTCCTAGGAAACAGTAATCTGTCAAAAGCTACAAATTGAATCACGATATTCAAATAGGGCATACAAATTATTGTGACTATAATATAAGTAAAAGATTAAAGCATGTCAAAAGCAATAACACTAGTCAATAAAGCCATAAAGCTTAAAAACAAACAACAAAGGAGAACCATGAGACAAATTAGTAAGAAATCAGTATACACAATTAGGTAAGAAAAGCTAAGGATAACTTAAAGCAAGGGAAGAATGCATGAATTCCTTGTATGAACATTTTGCATTTCCAAATTACACAGGAACCATGCCCAATCTACTCTACCCATTTAGCATATGCATCTGCACAAGGGTGTGCCAACTTACTGGGTTGCTAAAATGCAGACAAATATGGAAATCCACAGACCTGAAAAGAAGGCAATTCAGATGAACCAGATTCTGGTCTCCAGGATGTGGTGCCAGGTGGTGGTGGCTGGTTGTTTGGAGTTGGATATCCAGCACTAACACCAGGAATCGGACAAGCCAAAGTAGTTGCACTGGAAACAGACATATTCTCTGTCCCAGGAGCACAGCTTACATCAATTTGGCTATAATAATCTGCCCACTGCTTATAGTTTTGTTGATAATGAAGTGGTGTTGCAGCTACAGCACTAGAATTATGAGCACCATTTGAATCTGAAGGAGTATAGTTTGGATACTGATGGGAGGAATAACTTGCATAGTTCCCTTCATTCCACAAGTTATTCTGATTACTATAATCGCTGCTCGGGTAACCTCCAGCTGTCTGATAATCACCAGCATTGTAGTAAGTTCCTGAATAACTTGTAGAACCCGCATAAGAGCCTGTATTCTGAAATGAGGTAAGAGGCTGATAAGGAGCACCTGAGTTTTGATACACTCCTGGTTGTTGAGGGTACGGATGGTTGGTTTGCTGTGAATAGTTGTAATAATAACTTGCATAGCCCGTGTTTCCATAACCATAAGGGTCAGTTGAATTTGGGTATGACAAATAGCTAGCATATTCTTGGGAGACATTTGCTGTTCCAAAACTAGATGAAGTAGAAGCATGCGGCACAGAATTCAAGCCATCTTGCACGTTCTTTGGTAGTGTCTCTGCCTGCTGATCATGGCGGTAAGTCGTATTTGAATAAATTCCATTCTCTGATGAGTTGTTATCTGTCATATGCATGGTCCATGATACAGTATTGGATCCTTCTGCCAAGGGCAGAGGGGCATGCCCAAGAGTGAATGAAGATCCATATGAAGATGGATGTCCTTCACTGCTATCCACAGTTTGACGTGGCTGTTCAAGGAAGCAACCAAACGGTGGGGCATTATGTTAATAACCCTTACATTGAACAGTACATAAACAGGCTTACAATTATTACCTTGCAATACATTTCACAGGCATAAAATAGAACCTACCGCTCATATAATGCAATGTAAGCAAATACAGTTAATATGTAACCACCACAGAGTTTAGAAATACCTAATGGATTTTACCCACAACTTCTCTTTTCTCACTCATTTCCCAACTAAAGACAGCCTAAATGTATGTGTACAAAGATTTCAAATCCTCGCTTTTCCAGTGGTAGGAAAAGTATGAGCCAATTGGCCCAAAATATAAAAACAACCTTGAATCCTATGGTACATTTCAAAGAAATTGAGACAATACTGTTGTTTCAAATTCACCATAACTCCACCAACTGGCATATGTCTCAAAGGAATTGCACAAGATACATCAGAAAAATTGAGACAATATATTTGGTTTCGATGATACGTTTTAGAACTCAATTGTTATCAAAAATCCTGGTTTAACCTTTCCAAGAGAAGAGAGGTCCAAAAGAATAATTTATACCACTTCAACACTGAAGTAACAAAAGTTATGATATGTACCAACTAAAATAAAAAGTTCAATTCCATGTCCGTAACAAGAAATCATATTTAATGCCACTTAGCAAAATACTGATGTATCAAACCTATTAAACTTCAAGCTTCAACTCACAGTAATCAAATTAAGTACAATACAATAGACTATTTTTGCATTCAGAAACATAAACTTTAAAATTAGCAGAGGAATGCAATCGGCAAAGCAATTACCTCAAGCAGATTTGGATCCAGTTGAGCTACTGTATCAGTACTGCTTCCTTGGTTCATCATTTCATGTACATCCTAATTCATCAAAAACCAGTCAATTCTTCACACGTGAACTGTAAGACAATAAAAACAAAAGTTCGACCAACAATAAGCCAAAAATACATATAATCTAATCCATTTTCAAAAATAAATTAAAACGAAATAATAAAAAGAAACCAATCAAAATGTTGTGACGTCCTCATTGAAATTACCAAGACTTTACTAAATTGTAGAAATATAAACAGAACCCTAGACCCATTCACTTGCTAGATGTGCAAATAATTCTTAGTTCTTACCTTCAAAAAGCCCGGGCACGCACTTGCTTTTGACCTCAAAAAGAATATCTACTCTTTTTCGCCGCTGATTCGAGATCCGATGACGAACAGAAAAGAAAAAGAAAACAGAAAAAATAAAAGAAGAGAGAGAACTACTCCCAATCACGATAGACAAGAGAAGAACGAATGCAAACAAAGGAATCGTTATTATTATTTTCTAAATTGAATACAGTATTACAAGAACGGAAATAAAAAAGAAAGATTAATCGCAACCAAAAAAAATCGTAGAGTCATTCCAGATTTCTTATTTGTACAGAAAGGAGGAGAGAGACAGAGAGAGTTGGGGATGGTAAAGGAAAACGAGAGATGCGAGTGTTTCAATTTCCAACGCCTTGATTGGGTCCGGATTCAGGGTTTGCCCTTTTGGCCTTGGAACGGTAGCAATAGAAAAGATATCTGGGATAGATCAAAGGCTCTTCTAGGCGGAACGTCCAAAACCCCCTTCGGGGCGATCCTTTCCTTTATCAAAGTGGAATGATGACGTGGCTAAATTATGCAGTCCTTCCCACGTGTATGGATCTGACGTGGTGTGTCACGGTTGGCCCATAATTACGAGCAGAGACCAGCAGCGACTGGTCTACTCCAAGACTGGATCTCGATACTTTCGCGTCTACACGTACAAAATACAAAACAGCGCTTGACCTCCTACAGTCCTACTACGCACCGGCACAAAATACAAACGGTTGTTGGTTCCATTGTGTTGCATTCCCGTTTTGACTTAAAATAGAAACAACACAGTTTGTATTGGATTTCTCGCGCAAGGAGATTTGGATGCTTGAATCGCAGGTATGCTTAAATCAACGAGTTTTGGATGCTTGAATAACAGTTTGTATTGGATTTCTCGCGCTTGACCTGCTTCATGTTTTAGGGCAAAACATTTCCAAATTTTTCTAGCTTGAAACACAGTGTTTAAGCTTAAAACAGGCACCAAACACTACCCCAATTGTAAAGGTGTAAAAAGTTGCCAACCCTGTTCACACTTTTTACGTCAAAATTCGATCATCAAAAGCTGTAAGTGCAGACCTCCTCCCAATTAGATTTTTTATTAGCCTGTTGGCCCACTTCAAGGAATTGCTCAATGAACTCTGGAGCCTCTTTAAGTGAAGCAAAACCAAAACGAAGCTAAAAACAAAAACAACTTCCATTGGCCAGGCCGCACGGCATCTTGGATGATCACACTAAATGCTGTGTTTGGTTTAAAGGAAAAACTAGGAAAAATGTAAGGAAACCTTTAGAAAGCGTGTATAGAGGTTTTGGATGGTTTCAGTGGAGACTCGAATAAAATTAGCCTACCTGTTTGTGTAGCCCCATGAATAGAAAAAAAAAAAAAAAAAAAAGCGAAATTAGGCACAAAGTCTCTACAAAAATATTTATTGAAAGTGGTGTATGAGAATTGAAATATCCCCATTGCATGGACGGAGATATTAAAACTCAATTCACTCCATTGGTCCACCTACAGAAATGCCACGCCATTCATATTTTTTTGAAATACCTAAAATGTCCATTGAGAAATGCCACCTCACCCCACATTCTAAAATACCCAAAATGCCCCTTTCAAATGCAGGCAATAATTTCCTTTTTCTATTCCATTGTTCACATTCATCTTCGTTTTCACCTCCTTTCAACAACTTGAAAGCATTCGTTGGAAAATCTACAGCGTAGTGCCTTTGATCCTCTTCACATGCGCACACCGATGGAAGCAGAGATATCTACCCTTCCTCCCATTGACTCACATCTTCATTTTCACCTTCATCAAAATGCTTGAAATATAGCGTCTACAGCGCACTTTATCCTCTTCATCAATGCACATCGACGGAAACAGAGATATATCCCTTCCTTCCTTTCTTTGTTGTGTCTTCTACGCTCGACCCCTAGTCAGACAACGAACGTGTAAGTGTGAGCTTTGTAACTCAACATCGATGTATTTTAAAATTTTGCCACATAGGATTTATGTCGAATTCATTTAAATAATAGGTGGATTTGAATATATGTTCAACGTTCGGTTTTTGGCACTGATTGTACATATAGTCATCAATGAAATGAATTCGTTGTTCAACCAAGTGGTATTCACCTAGTGCCAGTATATATTGTTCATCTCTGTTTCTTCTATTGAATTCTTGTCCCAGGAAACTAATGTCGGATAGGCAAAAATGTCTATAGTAGTTTTAGTGACTAATCTAAGTGGCTCAAATGGCAAGAATTATAATGAAATCTAAAATTTTCATTGACCATGTGACCCTCGCACATGAATTATTAAATTTAAGCCAAGTTATATCATTATCACTAAACTGTTTGGAACTTTTGCATGCCTTACACATAATATGAGTTTGTCCAACAACAAAAACCATATTTATAATTGAACTTATATTCTTGTGTGATGGTATTGGAATTTTATTTGTACCTTGTATAGCAATGTTTATTATGTACATGTTAGTGTAGTCCGGTTGTTATGCTTCATGGTTATACTTATTAGTGTGAATTTATTTTGAATATTTTTTTGTTTATAGTATCTAACGCGTGGTTGATTGATTTACATGTGGGTATTTTTGTGATATGTTCATGGTGGGAAAATGTTACACGGCTTAAGTTATATGGCAGAAAGTTATTCATGCATTTTAAATCTCTATTTTCAAGTATGCGATTTACATGACACCGTTCCAAAGTGGACTATACATTGAAATATTTTTAATAGTATGTAAATTATAGTTAAGTAACATGTTGTTTGTGTTATAGCTATGAGTTATCAACCAATAGGAGGTTGCTCTCCCCACAATCAATTGAAGTGTGATGTGAAGTATTGCAAGTGTTTTAGGAAATATATTATTTATGTGTTCACAAGATCGTGGAATCCCAATAGGACCTTTCACACATGCGCCGACAATCTTGTTGTAACTAACATTGTCACCCAATGTAACTCATCGCTTAAATATTCAAAGTTTCAATATTCGTATTGACATTTTTTTCTTTGAATGTGAATAAAGGAACCTGCCAAATCCTAAATAGTTGAACCTAAGTTAAATAAAATAGCATATCTATAGTTGGTGCAACATTGACTATACATATGAAGTTACTTGTTTGATGAACATTAGCATATATATTGGTGAATGTGTTCTTAAGCTGGAGAGAGTGGTGTTTGAGTGTCGCAAGCAAATGGGGTCCATGGTGTTATCTCAAAACCTATTACCGGAAGAGATGAAGACAATTATGTTTATAGTTATTTCTTATGTTATTGTATTTATTTATTTATTTTGTATGTTTAAGAGTCAACAATGAATGATCATGTTTTTAGAAGGTGAATCATAATACATATATGATCGATGCATAACCAATTATTTATGCAGGGTTTATGTTCTTTTTTTTTTTTAACATGTAGTAAGCTTTCGATTGACATGTAGGTAATGCATTTTGTATTTTGTTTTATTCATTTTCTTGTTGTGGGAAACAAATATATGATTAATAATCCATTATTCAGTTTTCAATGTTAGATGAGTAAGATCAACTTGGTGGATTAACAATTTTAGTTGAACATAAAATCTAATTATTCTGCAAACATCCTATAGTTGTAACATTTCAGTGGGTGGTGGTAACTACCTACTTTGCTTCATACTTACTTTTAGAAGCGTTTTCTATTAACAATCTCACATTTATGTGTGTCTCTAATTCATATTTTTTCGTTTAGCACCTTGTAAGTATGATAAAAGGGTTAATAGATGATATAGTTAGAAGTGGAGTTCAGTTTTATTTATGAATATGAGATTAGGGAAATGAGACATATATTGCATGGGCTTTTGCAAATGCATACTCTTCTAATGTCTGGATAGTGGATGAGGGAGCCATTTGGGCCAATAACTGAATAACATTAACCCTGCCCTCGAAACATAGCAATATGTCATATGTGTTTGCTGTTGTCATTGATCTTGTGGATGATGACAAGGTTAATTGATGCCGCTATATTTGAGTGGGTGGACCACAAAGTACCTCAAATCGTGCTCACATAGCAAACAAGAATAAGTTGAATTGATGTCATTGGGTGTAACAGAACACGGGTTTAATAAAGCCATAGGTGACCCCAACTTTCAACTTACCCCCTTAGTGGGGCTAAAGTCGGCAATGTAAGACTTAGTCCACCCTGTAAGTAGAAACACAAGTCGACTATAGCACGAACGGTGGCAAATGACAATCATGGAATCAGATTCCCAATTATAATTTTATGTAAATCCATTTCCCCTTCCACTTAATCATCCCCTATGGCATGGATTCAACTCCATTGTTTCAGAGAGGAAAGCAAAATGGTGTGTAGGGTTTACTTGATCAAATTGCCACAATCTCGTGATGATAGAAGCAATGATGGTAGCAAACAACATTCACATAATCAGATTCCCGTATAGAACTTTATATACATCTAATTTAACTTAATCCTCTCCTATAGCATTGATTCATTTCCAATGCTTCCGATAGGATATCGAGATGGTAAAGAATGTTTATGTGACCTGTTCGCCACAACCCCACGAATGGATACGCACATATGATACTCACAAAGTTAGATTAGCGGGTGCAAAATTTGACAAAAAAAAAATCCATATCCCCTTTCCACTTGATCTAATTCATCTTGCATGGATTCACCTCCAATGCTTTTGAGAGGATATCGATATAGTAAATGGGGTTTATGTGACCAGTTAGTTATAACCTCATAGTGATTAGAGAATAATGAATTGACAAACAAAAACATGTAGCTACGTTGCAAAGGTTAACCGCACACAAAATGTGGGAGCATTAACTGAAAGGGATGAGAGATTCATCCTATGAATGGCCGAACTCTGCAGGTAAGTTGGGCGAAATTTCAAAAATTTCTCTCTCCCATGTGGGAATCACATTCCTTATTTTAGAAAATTGCATTTTCAATAATCAATCTTGAACCTAAACCAGACCATATCTAAAACCAAAAGGTATGAGAAGGATATACCTGATACGGAGTAGTAGTAACCCCCAACAAAGGTGTTCACGCCCAAGGAGATTACCAAAGACTGCTCCCACTGAAGATGACACAGCGTAGGGTGGAACAGAATCAGTATGATGGCTCTTTAGCAAGAACCTGATTCTTCATCAAGAATCTGATGGAGGGCGAGTGAGCACGACTTCAAATCACCTTTTATACCAAAAGGTGATATCAAGAACCCTTTCTTGATCGCTCCTACAGGTGGAAATCGAACTGGTAATGGCGCCAATAACAGGAGAAGGCAAAAGCAGAAGATGGCGTCAATCCAACTGTATGCTGCCTTCTCTCTTGAATCAGTAAGACTGAAGGATGATTTGGGGTTCGCCCTTCTCCTCTATTTATAGCCTTAAAGAGAGGTTATCCTAATCCCATTACGAGTTTCCTAATCCAAATCTTGCATTTGGATCTAGATTCTCTTTAAGAGACAAGGATAATCCCTTATCTTATCTGCAGATAAAGATCAGCCCTCCTAATCCAATTAGGAGTTTCCTAATCCAAATCTTTATTTGGATCTAGACTCTCTGAATGGATAGGGACAATCCTTTATCCTATCTGCTGATCTAAATCCCATAACCGCCTCTCTTTAATTAATCTAATTAAGCCAGTTCGAATTGGGCTTTAGGCCCATTAAGTCCATGTGCTCACTTATCATCCAAATTGCTACCCAGTTGGATATCCTTGTATGGCGTGGGACCCAAACATTGATCTACACATCAACCACATGGGTTCAGCTCAGCCTCTGTTACAAGGCCTGGCCGAATTCACTGTAGGTGACAATGAACCCCTGAGTCCATCACCATGGGCTCTTAATGGGCCCAACATTTACACCAAATGGTCATTGGGTCAAGTCACCTTATAAAAACCCAATGATTGTGGGCAGATGCAAGATTAGCCCATCAGATATTACCCTCAATGGTTTTACACTTAACCTCTCAGCCCATAATGATCAAACACTGCCCAATAAGATATGACCTCTCCCTCAGCTGCAAGGTACAGTGTTGCACTCTCTATTCACATGGATATCGGGAATTAAAACCTTTTGCAAACATTTTGAAACCATATATATATGTATATATATCTCTATATAAATATATTTTGCAAAAACAAATTTCAACGGTTGAAATTGACTGCCGACAGTTTTGGTTTCCATCAGAAATAGTGCATCCCTGATCATTCACTTTGTCCGACAAAGGGGCTGATCCTGTCACTATGATCACCCACTCAGATGAATTCTCGGGTTGTCCCAACATATCCAGATTTTGACCCATTCTAAGGATCTCACTGATTGGCATATCAAAGACAGCCCAATTCGACACCTAGTGCAGTATCATAATCGAGTCTAGGGGTCAGGTTTAACATTATAGTTTTTCCCATCTATCTCCAAGGTCCAGGGTAATACTGGAATTCTGGTCCGGTTCAGGGTTTCAAGAAAACCCACACTGCATGTACCTCAGGTCTCACCCTGGCAGCTGAGACAAGCCACCCCAACCAACTTAGCGGCACATCAGTGTCAGCCTTAGTAGGATAAATCTCCCAAAATCTATCCAACGGTTATAAAGATTCTAAACTAACACGAGCCTCATATGTGTTCAGTTTAAGGGTATTACACAGAAACACACCATAATAACATGAATCAAATATGTATTTTATTCATTTACATCAAATGTCATAATGTACATCATTCTGATTGGAGCTAAGGGCATACACTGTCTAACATCAACTGTGTCTAGCAATTTTTATTAACTCTTGTTGTTTGTAATGCACTAATTAACTGTGTCACACATACTTCTCGTATGTTATATGGAGTTATGTCGTTCACTCAATGTGGATCTAAGCCAATTGTTTCCCACCCTACATGTAACCGACCATTTTGTTATAGGGTAAATTTCTTAAACTACCCTTATAGTTTAGCTAATGTTTGAAAATTTACTAATGCTACCCCTAATGTTTTTGGCAATTAACTAACCCTACCCTTACCGTTAACATCCGTTATTATTCCGTCAAACAAAACCCTTGTACACTTGAGACCACATGGTGTTTAAAATTCTTTTAAAACCCAATATTATCCCTCCCTCATCTTGAATCCATTTTTGATAGAATAAAAAATACTATTTATCGTATCTTCCAACTCTCGGCACATCGACAAACCGGCATTACCCTATAAATAATGATGCCATGCCACCACTTCAAAAATATGTATTGTATGTGTCTCTGTCATTTTCAATTGCTAGTCTTTCTTTTGCATTTGTAATTTGTATCTACCCTCTCCACCTACCTCCTTAGAGAGAAAGAAAAACCAAACCCAAGATTTCTTTTGTCCACCATGGACGTTCCGACTTGCTGAGGTTCTCTTCATTTCTCCTTTGGGGCCCAAGATTGTGGAATCACTGGCCGTCTCTTCCTACAAAATTCTCGTATTTTTTTTATTGATTTCTCGAAATTCGTCAATTGGTCATTAATCTCGAGTCCATAACAGAGGCAACCTCAGGAGCCATTGAAGCTCTGTTAAGCACAACAATTCCATGTCCTCTCGATACCTGTAAAACCAAGTACCAAGCTGAAGTTCAAGCACATGGTCAGCAAAAGTACAAGTTGGTGTTGATTTTTTTCTTTGTTTTTTGGGTATCGCAATTTTTTAGTGCTGGTTCACGGTGAAATTTCTTGGAATAAAATGTAGCTTCGTCTTTGTCGTTGCTAAACCAGTCGACAACCGGTGCTTGGGAAGATGGAGAGAGAGAGAGGTCAGATGAGGAATAGGATGCCAGTGTTTTGCCGTTGCATCGAAGAGGATAGGGTGTTGTTGTTGCCGATTAGAAACACTTCGTTCTGCCCTCTTCTGAACCCATGTGTAACTCTGTGAGGCTGCGATGGAGAACGCCACCGTCTAGATCTACTATCGTCGGAGAACGTTGCCGTCTAGATCTACTCTGTTATTCTCTTCTTGATTTAATTTAATTCACTCATTGTTGCATCTGGTTATTCCTACTATTTAGAAGAGGGAAGAAGGGAAGAGAGAGAGAGAAGAAGAAGAAGAAAGAGATGGGAGAGCATAGACGAGCTGTGTTTCGCCGCCGGAACTGTTCTGAGCCGAGATCTACTACTCCATCTTTGCATTTTCTGTTTATTTATTAAACATCTTGATTTCAAAACCACTTATGTGTTTGGTCCGTTGCCCTAATTGCAGCAGGTTTAGCATGAGTAATGAAGATTTTTGTATATACCCAAGGTGGTGATCTGAATTGTTGCAGCTGCTGGAGATGGGTAGTATATTGTTATATCTTCTATATTTGTAATCCTATTTTATTTTGACAATTTAAAGAAGAATAAAGGGTAAAATAGTATTTTTATCTTTCTTTTAACGGATGTTAACGGTAAGGAAAGTATTAGTCAATTGTCGTAAATAATAGGGGTAGCGTTAGTCAATTTTCTAACAATAAGGATACACCTAGTTAATTAGCTAAACTATAAAGGTTGTTTAAGAAATTTACCCATTGTTATATTGACATGGATGTATTGCATGTTACCCACCCTTATTATGGTACAGTTTTAAATTTCTGCTTGCTATACATTTTTGCATGGAGATAATATTTCCAATTACACGTGGAGAGAAAGAGAGAATGTGATTATATAAAAAGTTTAGAGGTGATAAGGTGTATGGCTATCCATATTCAACGTTAAATGCTAGAATACATATTTCAAAGTTTTAATATTAAAGTAACCTAACAATGGCTTTTGGATTAAAAATCCCCATTAATTAATATGGGATGGTGAAAGTTAACAACCATATTCATTGGAGGAATGCACAAAGCACACGTGATTGAGGACAAACATCAAACACATATAAATAAAATTTGACGACACACATCAAACATTTTGTTGCAGCTCAATTTCATTGTGTACATGCATAACATACCTATATTACAACTTAAATCCAAACAAGAACCACATCAAACATTTGAGGTATAGGGTCTAGACATTAGGATTTACACTTAGGTTTAGCATGTTAGGGTCTATGGTGGGGGAATTAAGCTAGTGCACTAGGCAAGGAAGTTGTAGCTTAGAGGGCAGGCTGAGTATGTGGTCGCAAGTGGGCATGTGGGCTGGGCATCGATGAGTGTGCAAGGGGGGAGGCATACGCAAGTGCGGGAGACCTAGCATGCTCCCGTGTGAGCCTCCCCTTGGGTAGGAGCATAATTCTCTAGGATCAATAGGCATATTGGGAAATTCAAGTGGAAGCACTCGTTCCCCATTTCAACCCATATTAGATGGATCTCAGTAAAGTTGAGTTATATTTATGGTGGTATAGCTAAAATATGTACATGAAATCTTTTTTTTTTCGAGATTTCTAGCTAAAATATTTCAGTATTGGATGTGAATCCATGTCAAATGAATCATTTTAGTTGGAGAAATGAATTGCATGTACGTAAAATTTTGCACCAATAGTATGAATTTGTGAGCATTGTCTACCGTCGTTCACGCGTATTGTGCTATAGGATTATGACGAATGGGTTAAGTAACCCCCTTACCCTCTTGATATCTTATTGGAAGCATTGGAGGTGAATTCATACCAGGTAAATCATATTATGTGGAAAGGAAAATTGGAGTTATGTTAAATTTTGCACCACTAACCTGATTCTGTGAGTGTTGTCCGTTGCCATGTGCGTGTATCCCACTATAGGCTTGTGACAAACGGGTTAAGTAAACCTTATCTACCATCTCAATATCATCTCAGAAGCATTTGAGGTAAATTCATGCCATAAAAAATTAAATTAAGTGAAAGCTAGATGTACAAAAAAATATAACTGGTGATCAAATTATGTGAGCATTGGCTGTGCGTATCTTGTCGCATAGTTATGATGAACATGTCAAATTAACCCCACTTACTATCCCAATATTCTGTTATAAGCATTGGAGGTGAGTTCATGACGGAGAAATCAGATTAAGTGAAAGCTGGGTGTACGTAAAATTATAACCGATAATCTGATTATACGAGCATTGTCTACCCCTATCCATGCGTATCCTGTCACAATGCTATGACGAATGGGTCAAGTAAATCCCACTTATTGTCTTGGTATCATATCAGAAGCATTTGAGGTGAATTCGTATCAAATGAATTAATTTAAGTTGGGAGGGGAACTACATGTATGTGATGCAGCGTGGAAGCAATGAAAATTGGAGCTGGCTATGCAAGCGCCGGGCGTTCGCTAGCACCTAGCGAATAACACCGATTTCTCTAGGAGAGAGAAAAGGTGGCGAAAACTCAAAGAAGAAAATTCAAGAAAATCTGAAAATCTGAAGTATGAATTGATTAATAACTTTGGGAAAATAGCAGTATTTATAATACATTTGGGAATTGTAAAAGAACTAGGAAAGAACATGAGTCTTGATCTTGATCTTGATCCTCTTGGGCTGTCTTGATAAGGTTGAACCCTCTTGGAATTCTTGGGCTTGATCTTCCACCGTCCGATCTCCCTGGCTCTCCTTATGCATGAATCTGGGAGTCTTGGATTTCTTGATGCTTCTTGGAGTCTTTGTTGGATCTTGATTGGAGTATTGAATTCTTGCTAATCTTGGAAGAGTCTTGATAATCTTGGATTCTTGATAAGTCTTGGAGTCTTGGAAGAGTCTTAATGGACCTTGAATTATCCTATTATCCTTTCTTGCCTTATCTTGAACTCTTGACCTTATCCTAGGAGCTGTCGCCCCTAGGGGTGAGATGGGCCTTGGGATGGGCCTCCATCATTCTCCCCCACTTGGAGAGAACTCGACCCCGAGTCGTGACGGGGATAGGCAAGTGTTATCTCTGGCAGGTACCGGTGAAGGTCAGCCACATTGAAGGTTTTGGATATACCCATATGATCTGGTCCGTCCACTATATAGGCATTATCATTAATTTTCTTCACGATCTTGTATGGACCATACTTCCGAGGCTTCAACTTGTTGTAGGTACCTACGGGAATTCTTTCCTTCCTTAAGAAGACCATAACCTCATCACCTACATCAAACACCTGAGGTCGGTGGTGTTTGTCTGCGGCCATCTTGTACTTGGCGTTGGATTGCTCTAGCTTCTGCTTCACGGCGTCTTGGATGGACTGGATTTGTTCTGCCATCTACTCTGCTGAGATACTGGCGCTGGGTACCTTGGGTAGTTTCACTAAATCCAGTGCATGGTTAGGGACTTTCATGTACACGATGGAGAATGGGGATCTGCCTGTAGAACTATGCACTGCATTGTTATAGGCGAACTCAGCCTGGGCTATGGCGAAGTCCCACTGTTTCGGCCGTTCCCGGCATATGCTGCGAATTAAATTCCCCAAAGTTCGATTTACCACTTCTATTTGTCCATCTGTCTGCGGATGGGCTGTACTGTTGAAATTAAGTGATGAATCAAACAACCTCCACAGGGTCATCCAAAAGTGACTGAGGAGCCGTGTGTCACAATCTGAAGTGATGGTCTTGGGTACCCCATGTAAGCGAACAATCTCCCTGAAAAATAATTTGGCTGTTGCGGATGCATCTGTTGTTTTCTTGCATGGGAGGAAGTGGGCCATTTTTGAGAACCTATCAACCACCACGAAGACGGAGTCCATGTTCCTCTGGGTCTTTGGCAAGCCTAGCACAAAATCCATGGACAAGTCTTCCCATATAGCAGTAAACGGGTAGGGGCATGTAGAGACCTGTGTTATGGGTTTGTCCCTTAGTTGTCTGACAAACATAGCACCTGCTTACGATGGTAGACACGTCCCTTCTCAATTTCGGCCAGTAATATCGCCCCTTAACAGCTTCTATTGTTTTGTCCCTTCCCAAGTGTCCTGCTAGTCCTCCCCCATGCAAATCCCTGATGATCTTTTCACGGAGGGAGGTGCAAGGGATACACAACTGTTCCCTTTTCATAAGGAACTCGTCATAAATAAAGAAGTCTTCTGCTGACTGCTTATTCACACATTTCTCCCATACCTGTTGGAAGTCTTCATCTTGGGCATATAAGTCTTTTAGGCACTCAAAACCCACAATCTCAACGCTGAGGGTCTTGATGAGAACTACACGCCTACTAAGTGCATCAGCCACTTTATTTTGCTATTCTATCTTATACACAATTTTATATGGGAACTTGTCTAGGAAAGCAGACCATCTGGCATGTAAATCACTCCTTAATTGCCTTTGCCCATTAAGATATTTTAGGGTCTGGTGGTCAGTATAGAGAACAAATTCTTTTGCAATTAAATAGTGTTCCCATGTTTTCAAGGCTCTTATCACAGCATAAAATTCCTTGTCATAAGTAGACCACTTTCTCCTGGCTTCACATAATTTTTCACTAAAGAAAGCAATGGGTCTTTTTTCTTGGGACAATACAGCCCTATGCCAACTCCACTGGCATCACATTCAACTTCAAATAACTTATTAAAATCTGGCAAGGCAAGAACAGAAGCAGTACATAACTTTTCTTTTATGAGAGCAAAACTTTGCTCTTGTTATTCTCCCCATTGAAATTTCCCCTTTTTCAAGCATTCAGTAATGGGAGCCATGATACTACTAAAATTCTTAATAAAACGCCTATAGAAGGTTGCCAACCCATGAAATCGCCTGACATCTGTGACAGTGGATGGGGTCGGCCACTCCCTGATGGCTTTCACCTTTTCCTCATCCACTTTCACACCATCCTTGCTTATAATAAATCCCAGGAATAATAAATTATCATTCATAAAGATGCATTTCTTCAAATTAGCATATAATTTATTTTTCCTCAATGTTTTCAGGACCTCCCTAATATGTCCCACATGCTCAGTGATAGATTTACTGTATATCAAAATATCATCAAAATAGACTACCACAAATTTACCAATGAAGGGGCGCAATACCTGGTTCATTAGCCTCATGAAAGTGCTGGGTGCGTTGGTTAGTCCAAAGGGCATGACTAACCACTCGAACAAGCCATCTCTAGTCTTGAAGGCTGTCTTCCGTTCATCTCCGGGACGGATCCTGATTTGATGATATCCACTCCTGAGATCTATTTTTGAGAAAACTATAGCTCCGCTTAGTTGGTCCAGCATGTCGTCCAGCCTAGGAATGAGAAATTTGTACCCAATGGTGATCTTGTTAATGGCCTTGCTGTCGACACACATTCTCCAACTGCCATCCTTCTTAGGTGTTAATAAGGCAGGTACTGCACAAGGACTCATGCTGATTTGAATGTGTCCATTTTTCAATAATTCTTCTACCTTTTCCCGTAAGATTTCATTCTCCTTAGGACTCATCCTGTAATGTGGGAGGTTAGGTAGACTCGCACCTGGAACAAAATCAATATGGTGTTGTATATCTCTCATGGGAGGGAGTTCATTTGGTAACTCATCTGGAACTACATCTTTAAATTCATCCAGTAGTCCCTGTATTTCAGCTGGAATTGTATTTTCATCATTAACATCTTCTCCTTTTACTACTAACAAATGTATCTCATGAGTATCTTACATTCTTTAACAAATTCAGCATGATGATGGGTGATGGTAAGGAAATTCTTTTCATGTGCCTTTGGAGTATTTATAATATTTTTTTCTGCTATGGGTAACAAAGTATAACGTGTACCTTCTTTTTCAAATTGGTAGGTATTCTTCCTACCCATGTGCCTTGCATCTGTATCAAATTGCCAAGGCCTCCCTAACAAAATATGGCAAGCATCCATATCTACAATATCACAATATGCTTCATCATGGTACTTACCAATTGAAAAAGGTACCCTGCAGCGTTCTTCCACTCGTACGCTGCCTCCTTCCTTGATCCACCCAATTGTGTATGGGTTGGGATGTTTTTCAGGAATCAGCTGTAACTGTTGGATGACATCCCTGCAAATAATATTTTCCTGACTACCACTATCAATAATTAAATTAAATAATTTTCCCTTGACAGTACATCTGGTACGAAATAATCTATGCCTTTGAGAAGTATCCTTATTTTTCTGGGACAACATCAATTTTCTTACCACACAAGTATACTCCTCGTGTTCATATGGACCCTCTTCATCCTCCCCATCAGGTCCACAATATACTTCCTCTTCAATATCTTCTTCCTCCTCCCTTTCTACCATATTAACTGCCTTACTCCTGGGACAGTCACTGGATCTATGTCAAACCTCATTACATTTAAAACATTTAACAAGAGCAGGCCTTGCATAAGGGTTACTAGGTTTAGGAGGGTTGGAAGGATTACCTCGAGTATGTCCTCCTGTAGTAGCCTTACCGGCGTTACTTGTACTTGCCGAGTGAGAAGGTTGTACTGCCGGAACTGATTTGTTCCTGTCAACAGTTGCCGGTCTATTGTCGCTCCCGCTGTACCGGCGATAATTATCACTGCGTGCCTTGTCCTGGAACATTAATTCTGCTTTCAAGGCTAGGTTCCTTGCTTCCTACACACTAAGAACCATCTGTACACCAATTTTATCTCTGATAGACGGTCTTAAACCACTTAGATAACGGGCTGCCTGCTGGCTATCACTTTCAGATAATTGATTTCTTTCAGCTAATCTCAAAAATTCAGATGTATATTCATTAACACTACGAGAACCCTGCGCACACCTCTGATAAGATTCAAACATATATTGTTCGTAGTCAGGAGGTAAAAATCTACCTCTGATTAATTGTTTCATGCGCCTCCAGGTTCGAACAGGACCCCTTCCTTCTCTCATCTAGGTCTCTCTCATTCGTTCCCACCAAACAGATGCGCCTCCCTTTAATCGGAAAGCTATTAATTTTACCCTTCGTTCCTCTGGTATTTCCATGTAATCAAAGAACCTATCGACTTCTGTGATCCAATCCAGAAGTCCCTCTATACCAAGATCTCCACTAAAAGTAGGAATATCTACCTTGAGTTTAAATTCATCATTATTCCTATGGGGGTTGAAATTACCTTGATTGTGCCAATTTCTACCGTTTCTGTCGTTGTCGGGAAGAACTGGAGCACCACCAAATTCGAAATCGTCATCACTGTCGTCGTCAAGAACTGGGCGTCGGGACGCAGTAGTGACGAGTGGTCTGTCGTGATTGTCTCCTGCGATCTGCTGTGGATTTTCCCGGATTCGTGGGACAACTTCCCGTAACAAGGTTTGCAGTTGTTCAGTCACCTCTGCCAACTGCCGTTCGATGTTACGTGTGGCTGTACGCTGCTCTTTGATTGCTCTCCAAACAGCTGGGAACCCCTGATCTCCGTCACGGGGTGGGTTGCGACTGCTACCGTCTGGGTTGGACATGACTGGGCGAATTCCCTGCTCTGATACCACCTGACGCAGCGTGGAAGCAATGAGAACCGGAGCTGGCTATGCAAGCGCCGGGCGTTCGCTAGCACCTAGCGAATAACACCGATTTCTCTAGGAGAGAGAAAAGGTGGCAAAAACTCAAAGAAGAAAACTCAAGAAAATCTGAAGTATGAATTGATTAATAACTTTGGGAAAATAACAGTATTTATAATACATTTGGGAATTGTAAAAGAACTAGGAAAGAACATGAGTCTTGATCTTGATCTTGATCCTCTTGGGCTGTCTTGATAAGGTCGAACCCTCTTGGAATTCTTGGGCTTGATCTTCCACCGTCCGATCTCCTTGGTTCTCCTTATGCATGAATCTGGGAGTCTTGGATTTCTTGATGCTTCTTGGAGTCTTTGTTGGATCTTGATTGGAGTATTGAATTCTTGCTAATCTTGGAAGAGTCTTGATAATCTTGGATTCTTGATAAGTCTTGGAGTCTTGGAAGAGTCTTAATGGACCTTGAATTATCCTATTATCCTTTCTTGCCTTATCTTGGACTCTTGACCTTATCCTAGGAGCTGCTGCCCCTAGGGGTGAGATGGGCCTTGGGATGGGCCTCCATCAGTATGTAAAATTTTGCATTAGTAGTTTAATTTATGAGCATTGTTAGTCGTCGTTCACGCATAGCCCATCACGGGGCTGTGACGATTGAGACAAGTAAACCCCACTTACCATCGCGATATCACCTGGGAAGAAATTTTGGTTTCTTTCCCACACTTGCGCATTTTACATCACATTTCCACAGTCCACAGGTGTAGTGTTTTGTGGGTAGGCATGAGTAAAGTTCCAACAACCTACCAAGAAGATCTGACACCACACATCTCATATATGGAGAGTCCAGTCTCATGGTAAGATGTGCTACTTGATCATGTTGGTAGAGGGTTGGAATGTGTTTTTGGGAGAAGATTCCAATTCCTCCTATATAACAATCCAAAGCGGAAGTCAGGTTGTGGTCACAGACAAGAGAATCAAGATATATCATTGCTTTTATCTATCCCCCCCCGAAAAAAAAAAAACGAGCGTCAAGCCGCACACTAATAATGTATGCGAAAGATATTTATGATGTGCGGTTAGATGTGACAAGATTCAAGCTCTCTTTTTTTGAACATAACAAGTGAAACTATTTCCACTTAAGGGGGCGTTCTTTTTTTTTGATTTTCAGAGGAAGGAAAGTTAGTCAATGGGACTTTGGTTCCCATTAAACAAGAATCCCATGTCCATTTTTCAAATTAATGTGGGGACCAGGTAAGTGATACCCATTTCCTAGGTGGGCAAATAACTTTATCACCTAGGAGGAAAGTTGCTAATACGAATTCAAGATAAAAATGCCCCATTTTAATAATTGTTTTTTAGGACTAAAATGATCATTACCTTATTTACCTGAAAAATAAAAGAACATGGATAAATGCATTTACCCGGATAAGTGTTTCTCAATAAAAACTTACACAGATAATTGGATTTACCCGGATAAATAACTTATCTAAAGGCGAACCGAGCTAAAAGAAAAGGGATAAATTAACTCAACTCCACCTTAGAATTCTGAATTCAAATGTAGACCTTCGACAATTCAAAATTCCACTAACATTAATTGCGAGTTGGCACGTACCTCAACTGTACGGTGGAGCTAAGATTAGAGTGAAGTGAACGGTACGGTGGGTTTTTCTGTTGTTCATTCACCTCTTCATCGTAATGTGTTTTTCTGCTCTGAGGCTATGAAGGCAAAGGTAAAGGCTATATGTTACACTGGCACCGAACATTTCTCTGCTATAGCATTGACCGTTGCAACTTGAAAAGATACACGCACTGGTTCTGTAAGTTTTCAGGGATATCAAGAGGAAAAAGATATGCGAATAGGGATTCACACCACCGGCGCCTGGTTTCAGGGCCCTCATTTTCTACACTCCTCACACCTCCGCTTCAAACTCCAAAGCTCTGTATCGTACTCTAAGGTTCTATTACGACAAGCTTTTAGCTCTGCTTCCGCCCGTTTATCCTTGATTGCTTTATATTGTATGTGTTTGGACTTTGCAGTCGAGAAACTCAGAACATATCGTCGTTTTCAGGTTATACCGTGCTTGCAAGACGAGTGCAAGGACTTTTTGCCGTGGCTACGGCGAAAATCAGGAACCGAAATTTCGTCAATTCTTTCAATTGGGAGCTCTGTATATGGAAGGTTTTGTTATTTTCTTTACCGTTCAAAAAGCTCTGAAGTGCAAGCTACTTTTTACTATTTTTATCTTTTTCGATCTGGGAGTTGCTTCAAACTATACTCCGAATAAATCTGAATAAATTTCTTACTAAACAAATTCAAGGGGTTCGTGTAGTCTACTCCAATAGTTGGGATTAAGGATGAGTTAATTCAGTTGAGTTGCCCACAACTCTACATCAACTATTACCTTTCATTGATTGCATATTTGTCTGGAGTGACTGCTTAATTATAAACAGTAAATAATAGCTTCGTGCTTGTATTCAAACATTCTCTATAAACCTCATGTCAGCCTTCTTGAAGAATTTGTGATCCAAATGCGCAGGTCACTGTTTGCATCGGAGTTCATACAAGCTGGAGACTGCATATTGAAAGTTCCTTTCAACGTTGTATGCTATCATCAGTTAAATCTGCAAAATTATTTTCATGTGCATTGCATTAGACCGGTGATCTTGCTAATGTTTTCATCTGATGGGGATCTTGTTATTTTTCCTCGACTTGTTCATGCAGCAAATAACACCGGACAATGTACTTCCAGAAATAAATTCTTTCTTAGGCAAGGACATCGGAAATACTGCACGGCTTTCTATTGTCATTTTAGTCGAGAAGAAGATGGGTCAGGTATGATGAATCATTTACTAGTTTTGTTTTTCTATACTGTATAGGTATCTGATAAGCTTAATGATTGGTGGGTACATGATGCACATCTTCAGAAGTGTCTTTGTACGTTAGGCTATGTCTTGTTTTGGAGAAAACTGGAATGCTGGAGAATTATGAAATATCTGAGCAGTTCATTATTTTTTTGGGTTTCATACAGGACTCTGAATGGGCCCCATATATCAACAGTCTTCCACGAGTTGGAGAGATGCATAGCACGGTAAATTATCTTTTGGTATAAAGGGATATGAAGTTATCTTGCAAACAAACTTAAATGGAACTCCGAATTTCCTAACCAGTGGTAGTTATATAATAGGGCTTCTAAAGGAAAAAAAGAACTGTATTTTCTTCTTATATTGATTGTATATCTACCAGTGAAAGTGCATTTCTGTGCATTAAGTTGTTCACATTTAGAAGGACAAAGCTGCATAATCTTATGATAAATGGATACATATTGCATATACCTTCCTATAACAAAAACCAACAGAGCAGCACCTGCAAAGTACTGTGATTTATGAGTTAGTAATTGATGAAGTGCATTTATTCACTTGCTAATAGCCACTAAGACATTTGTAGAGAACACTGATGTGGGCCCCACTGCAGTGGTCCCCACTGTGTTCGTAGGACAGCAGTGTAGTTATTTGTTTCAGTTATAGTAGTGTCAGTTTGAGTCAGTTTGTTAATTCAGTTGTTATTTATTTCAGCTTTTATTTACTTTATTTATTATGTAAGTACTAAGGGCAGATGTGTCCTTTCCATTATGTACTAAACATAACCTATAAATATTAAGAGAGTGGCGGCGGCAGATCAGTTTAGAATCTGTCCCTCCTTTCAACAACTTGTGTTATCTTGTTTCTCTTCTATTCTCTCTCCTTTCTCTCACTTTTCTTCTGTTTTGCAAACCTAAAACCTATTAGGATTCAAGACTGATTACAGTCTTGATCTTCTACTTGGTATCAGAGCCTATCTAGGGCTTCTCATGTGTGTCTAGTCTATCCGACCACATGAGGACTAGCTAGGGCTGGAAGCTTTGAAGAAGTTTTCGGTGGCTGAATCTTGGAGATTACCAGAAGAGGTTCGCAGCAGTTGAAGACTTGCCGCGGCTTGCAGAGAGTTGGTAATCAGGAAGAGGCAGCGAAGGTTAGGGTTCAGGTAACCCTAGAAGACAGTAAACCAACGTACATAAGTAAGTTTTTCTTACTGAGTTTCAGAGACTGCAATCAGTCAAGATAGGTTGGACCTATCTAGAAAGAGGGGCCGAACTGTGTTCAAGTTTGTTTCTAGGGTTTGGCTTGCCGAACTGTGTTTAAGTTTGTTTCTAGGGTTTGACTGTTGGGCCGAACCCCCCTCTTTAAAGGTGATTAATTTTTAGGGTTTCATATTGCCCTACGACAAGTCCCACTTGTGCGGACTTCTTGGAGAGTGCAGCTGAGCACTTACTTCAGACCTATAGTTGAAACCCTAATTTTGCTCTCGCAGCAGTGGGCCCCACAGTAGTGATTTCAGAAAATAGCATCTCAGATTGATAGGCTGCCTGGTACTGTGCATGCCAATTGATTATCAGATTTGAGTTGATTTCTTGCATATACTGTGATAGGCGATTGATTTCAGATCAGATTTGGGTTGGTTTCAGATTGGATCAGATCAGATCAGATTTGTGTTGGTTTCAGATCAGATTCCAGACTTGCTTATTTGACTCTGTTTTCTGGTATAGTGGCTCTAACAGTTTGTAGCCACTGAATCTTGATCAAAGATGGAGTTTAAGGGTCAGGGAGAAAGTAGTTTTGGAAACCACAGTTATGGTAGTGTATCTAAAACCGGGTTTCAGATTACAACTATGAGATTTGATGGGTCAAATTATTTGGAGTGGGCTCAGTCAACCATGATGGCTATTGGAGGAAGGGGAAAACTGGGTTACCTCTTGGGAGATGTGACTGAACCTTCCAAGGAGGACCCAACATACACCAAGTGGGTTCAAGAGAACTATTTGGTTATGGCATGGCTGTGTAATTCTATGCAACCACATATCAGCCGAAATTACTTGTGGGCAAAGACAGCCAAAGAGATATGGGATGTTGTGAAAGAAACCTATTCCCAACCCCTTAATGTTGCCAAAGCCTATGAACTGAAGTGTGAGGTGAACAACCTTAAACAAGGAGAGAAGCCAGTTTCTGTCTACTTCTCTACCTTGAAATCCTTGTGGCATGAGATTGACCATCTAGAGACCCTTGAGTGGGAGAGTCTCAAAGATGCACAAACTCACAGAAAGCAAGTTGAGACGAATAGGGTATTTGAGTTTCTGGCTGGTTTGAATTCAGAATATGACATTGTGCGACAACAGATATTGACAAGAGATAGTGTGACCCTTTCTCAAGCATACTCCCTGGTGCATAGTGAAGAGACCAGGAGGAAAGTCATGATGCAGCCTCAACCCTCTTTCCCAGCCTTGACAGCTATTAAACCTAAGCCAGGGGTGACTCAGAAAGGGACCGGAAGAAGGAAGATAAACGGGATCTGGTATGTGAACATTGCAAGAAACCCAAGCACACAAAAGATACTTGTTGGAAGCTACATCCTCACTTGGTCCCAGCAAAACTAAGAAATAAGAAGGGTAATGCTCATATGGCAGTGAACACTGATTCAACATCCTCATCAGGCACATCCCTAGAGACTTTAGCTGCTGTTCGGGCTGCCCTCATACAGTTGGAAAAGGAAGTTGGGAGTTCAACTCAGCCATCTCAGTCACCATCAGCTCCTGCCACATCTGCATTTGCACATTCAGGTACTCGAACCTCAGCTTACCATGCTTCAACTCCAGGTAATACTGATCACTGTTGGGTAATAGATTCAGGTGCATCTGACCATATGACTAGCTTGCCATCTTTGTTCACTTCTTATCACTTGTCCTCTGGCCGAGATAGAGTATCCATTGCTGATGGCTCTCTTGTTCCCATTTCGGGCAAGGGGGACATCAAGCTATCGGATACTATCTCTTTATCTTCTATCTTGCATGTTCCTAAGCTTGATACTAACCTGCTTTCAGTTAGTAGTATTACCAAACACATGAACTGTTCAGCAACATTTTTCCCTGACCGATGTGTTTTTTAGAATTTGGAGACGAGGAAGGTGATTGGGACTGGCCGTGAGACGAACGGGATCTATCTGCTTGGAGAGAGTTCTCGTCGGGAGGAGTTAGTGGATAAGAAGTCTTTTGTTTCCCAGTCTGTGAGTTCGGTTATGCCAAGCATAACCGATTAGGTCATTTGTCTTTTAAATTTTTGAAGAGTCTGTTTCCTGCTTTATTTGAGTTTGTTGAGTTATCAAAGTTGAGGTGTGAGAGTTGTGAGTTTGCCAAACATTGTAGAACCTCTTATTCTTTAAGTAATAAAAGGAGTAATTCCTCTTTTGATATTGTGCATACTGATGTTTGGGGGCCATATCATATCTCTTCTATGGGTGGGTACAGATATTTTCTACTGTTTGTTGATGACCATACCCGTTTTTCTTGGGTCTATCTTATGCGTTCTCGGGATCAGGTTCCTGCTCTGACCCAAAACTTCCATCAGATGGTTCTCACTCAGTTTGGGACCAAAATCAAAGTCCTTAGATCTGATAATGCAATGGAATACTTTGCTCAGCCATTGACCTCCTACCTTCTTAGCCATGGAGTTATTCACTAGAGCACTTGCCCTTATACACCACAGCAGAACGGCGTTGCCGAAAGGAAGAATAGGCACATCTTGGAGGTGGCTAGAAGCATTATGTTTACCTCCAATGTACCTATTCGCTTCTGGGGTGATGCTATCCTCACGGTAGTTTATCTCATTAATCGAGTTCCTTCCCGGGTCCTTGATATGAGAACCCCCCTTTCCCTTCTATACCCAGACGAGGAGTTGTTCATTGTTCCCCTTAAAACCTTTGGTTGTACCTATTTCGTTCAGCTTCTCGGGCCTCATCATTCCAAGTTTGAACCTAAGGCCTCCAAATGCATTTTCCTTGGTTATGCACAAACTCAAAAGGGTTATTGCTACTAAGATCCGGTTTCAGGGAAACGTTTTGTCTCCATGGATGTCACCTTCTTTGAAGAGACACCCTATTATCCTAGGGTTTCTCCTCAGGGGGAGAGCAGTGAGAGTGGGGCTGTTTTAAGTTTCTTTCCTCAGGGGGAGAGAGGTGAGAGTGGAAGTGGGGCTGTTCCTTTACCTATTCCACTGGGTAATGAAGGTTGTAGTGGTGAGGGTGGTCAGAGGGAGCCGGAGTTGAGAGTCTATCACAGGCGATGCAGGCAAGTTGATCCTAGTCTTCGGCAGTCCCGGCCAGCTCCAGTTTCTTCTGCGGCTCCAGATCCAGAGCCTACTGAGATACCTCTCACTGTTGCCACTTCCCCTCCTGTGGATGACCTTGATCTCCTTATTGCCATTCGCAAAGGGAAACGACATTGCACCACTTCTACAGCTCACAGCATCTCACAGTTCTTATCCTATGATCGTCTGTCACCATCTTACCGGTCCTATCTCACTTCCATTGCCGATGTCCCTATTCCAAGAACAGTGCAAGAAGCCTTATCAGTTCCAGAATGGAAAGATGCAATGCAAGTCGAAATGGATGCCCTGTTGAAGAATAATACTTGGGCACTGGTTGACCCACCAAAAGGAAAGAAACCGGTGGGATGCAGATGGGTGTTCACTGTGAAGCATAATGCTGATGGCTCTATTGAAAGGTACAAAGCCCGGCTGGTTGCAAAGGGGTTCACTCAGACTTATGGTATAGACTACTTGGAGACCTTTGCCCCAGAAGCCAAGATGACCACCATCCGAGTTCTGTTATCCCTTGCAGCAAATCATTCTTGGCCCCTGTTTCAGATGGATGTTAAAAATGCCTTTCTGAATGGAGACTTACAAGAAGAGGTTTACATGCAGTTGCCTCCTGGATTCTATGATACAGAGACAGGTAAGAAGGTTTGCCGACTGAACAAGGCATTGTATGGTTTGAAGCAGTCACCTAGAGCCTGGTTTGATAGGTTCAGATTAGCCCTTGGAAAGTTTGGTTATGTACAGGCCCAGTCAGATCATACACTATTCATTAAGAGGGTGGAGTCCTCTCTGACACTACTAGCAGTATATGTTGATGATATTGTGGTGACAAGAAATGACAGTCATGAGATTGAGTCCTTCAAACAGCTCCTTCATCAAGAATTTGAGGTGAAAGACCTTGGTGCACTACGGTACTTTTTGGGTATTGAGGTTGCTAGATCCAAGCAGGGGATTTTTATCTCTTAGAGAAAATATGTTCTAGATCTGTTGGCGGAAACTGGAAAGTTGGGTGTTAAGTCGGCTGATACACCCATCGAACAAAATCACAAGATTAGTGCAAAGGGTGGGGAGCCTCTTGAAGACAAAGTTATGTTCCAATGGTTGGTTGGAAAGCTTCTATATCTCTGCCTCACTCGGCCGGATATCAGCTATGCAGTTAGTGTTGTTAGCCAGTACATGCACTCCCCTAGAACTTCTCATCTTCTTGCGGCAGAGAGAATATTAGCATACTTGAAGAGATGCCCGGGTAGAGGTATATTGCTCAAGAACAATAATCACATGAGGGTGGAAGTCTATACAGATGCCGATTGGGCTGGAAGTGTTGATGATAGAAGGTCTACCTCTGGATATTGTGCCCTGGTGGGAGGTAACCTTGTCTCTTGGAGGAGTAAGAAGCAGAGTGTTGTTTCCCGCTCCAGTGCTGAAGCGGAATACAGGTCAATGGCTAATGGAGTGACTGAAATCTTATGGCTGAGGTCACTACTTGAAGAGTTGGGTATTGACTATGAAAAGCCCTTAATGCTGTATTGTGATAATCAGGCAGCTATTAATATAGCCCACAACCCAGTGCAGCATGACAGAACTAAACATATCGAAGTTGATCGACATTTTGTGCGAGAAAGGGTCACATCACAAGAAGTGTGTCTTTCGTACATCACATCTAATATGCAGCTCGCGGATATCCTCACCAAGGTTGTACCAAGGAAGAAGTTAGAGACAGACCTATCCAAGTTGGGAATGATAGATATCTACTCCCAACTTGAGGGGGAGTGTAGAGAACACTGATGTGGGCCCCACTGCAGTGGGCCCCACTGTGTTCGTAGGACAGCAGTGTAGTTATTTGTTTCAGTTATAGTAGTGTCAGTTTGAGTCAGTTTGTTAATTCAGTTGTTATTTATTTCAGCTTTTATTTACTTTATTTATTATGTAAGTACTAAGGGCAGATGTGTCCTTTCCATTATGTACTAAACATAACCTATAAATATTAAGAGAGTGGCGGCGGCAGATCAGTTTAGAATCTGTCCCTCCTTTCAACAACTTGTGTTATCTTGTTTCTCTTCTATTCTCTCTCCTTTCTCTCACTTTTCTTCTGTTTTGCAAACCTAAAACCTATTAGGATTCAAGACTGATTACAGTCTTGACCTTCTACTACATTTACCCATGTAAATGTTAGACTGATTGGCTGCTAAAATTTTCCCCATGATGCTAACTGTCCATCTCATTCTGGATAATAAGAGAAGAACATAATAGCAGAATCTTTGAGTCAAGTCAAAGCAGAATCTTTGACAGGCAAAATTGAGAAAGTGTCTGGTAAGATGGGTGTGGATCCTTAAACAATTCAATGCTATTAAGGAAGAGCTGTATTCTAGTCTGTGGAACAGTCTTTATTTGTAATCCTGCTTTTGTTGTGCAATGAAGGTTTATTGATGTAACTATTGTTTTGTTTTTGTGGTGCCTTTCAGCTTTTTGGGCCTTTGCTCATTTTATTTTATTTAGGGAACCTCTCCCTTTGTTCATCAATGAAATCTTATCTTACCATTTATAAAAATCCATTGCAATTACCAAGGGGTTAATAACCATTTAAGCCACAATTGGGCTTCACCAAGTAGCATTTATGGTGCATGAACATATAAATGGTCAACTTTTTGACTCCAAAGATTTAGATATGCATTCTGGTTATATAAGACTGGTTTGCTTTACAGAAGCTCTTCTCTTTCATGAATTGAATGGGTCAAATTTTATGGAGCCTTCCAGTCTTAGACACCATTATGAAAACATATATTTATCATTGAACTTGCACTTGATTGACTAAACCTTAATAAACTGTCAAAGACATTGATGGTGCTTTACATTGTTTACCCATATAAACTCACCAGAAGCATTTACCTCAAATATCACATATAATTAAAAAGTTAAAACTAACCATAGAAGATGAAATATGGAGCACTGCCACTGGAAAATGACTATGTTCATCAGATAACTTCTCATCATTACTGAATCTAAAAGAAAATAAGAAGAGAACCAATGGTTTATGAAACATGGAATGGGATGGTAAAATTAGTTATTTGTGTTTTCCATAAACAGAATCTTGCTGGTTGCTGTGGTGCTTTCTCTTCTATCCTGAGTACCAAGATTGTTAAGATCAAGAATTGATTCAATAAGTTGGTCATAAACTTATAATCAAGTATAGAAGGGGCAATGAGAAATATAGAAGTTAATGTTATTGCTTATTTGCTTTATTCTCAGGCCCAGTGGGAATGGCGATTTTGCCAGAGCTGAATTGTTGGATGCAATACAGGAACACAGATTGCCAGTGAGTTGAACTTCTTAAATTTGGTGATTGAAGGGAACTCAAAACTGGTGATGGGATGGTTGACAGAACCAGATTCTATAATTTGGTGCTTTAGGGATGGGATCAAGAAATTTAAATGGCTCACTAGAAATTTGATTGTGAGGATACAGTGGGTGAGAATATCGGCTAATGAAATGGATGATGCTTTAGCTAGCAAGGGGTGAATAGAAATAGCTTGTATTGGGCTCAATTGTAATATGTGATTTTCTTGGGAGAGGTAGCATCTCATGCCTCTCCAAGGGATGCTTCTATTGATTGTAATGTTTTCAGTTAAGGATTAATAAAATTAGGTTTTACTTATTAAAAAGTTCATACTTATGGTGGGAGGATGGTTTTAAGCTAGTGTAAGTAGCAGTTAAAGGGCTATGAGTTCTGTTTTTGTTTGGTGATTCCTTAGCTTGTGCCTTGACTTGTTTGTGTCTTTTTTGTATTCTCTGATGTTTCAATTGTTTTGGGTCTGTTTTTCTTGAGGCATTGCAAAAGAAGGATGTCCTGGAGTGGAGTGAAGGTAGAAGTGTTGCTTTGGGGGTTGTCTTTGTTTTTTTGGTTATTTGGCATTTGAACTTGTTGGTTTTTATTGTTGGGCTATGAGTTCTGTTTTTGTTTTGTGATTCCTTAGCTTGTGCCTTGACTTGTTTGTGTCTTTTTTGTATTCTCTGATGTTTCAATTGTTTGGGGTCTGTTTTTCTTAAGGCATTGCAAAAGAAGGATGTCCTGGAGTGGAGTGAAGGTAGAAGTGTTGCTTTGGGGGTTGTCTTTGTTTTTTTTGTTTTTGGTTATTTGGCATTTGAACTTGTTGGTGTTTTTATTGTTGTTGTTGTTTTGCTGGGGCCACTATGTTGTGTATTGCTTATTTATCTTTTTCTTTTAATGATTTCCTTTTTATTTTACTATAAAAAAACCAGAAGAGATGAATATTAGGAGTCTCAGATGCCAAGTGGCATCTTTTCTAGTACTATGGGTAGGCTGGAACTTATATGTAATGTCATGGTTGAGGTGCAATGCATTAAGTCATTAACTAATCAAGAAAAGGATCAATAATAATAATGAAATTAATCAAATTGATGGAATTTATTTAGGGAGAAACATCTAGATTGAAAGAGGAAAGGTGGTTATAGGTTTGGTGAAACTGGTTTATATTTATTTACTCATTGAGCTAGGAAGGAAAATTGACATCAAGATTCCTGACTTGTACTTATTTTTTCCCTTTTCTTGTGAAAGGACCATTTCTATAACTACAGTGTAGACTGATGCACAGAGAGCTATAACTTGTAACATCCTGACAAATGTCTGTTGGCATGGTGATGACCATGAGTCAGTTCTTTGATTTAAGTACAGTGAACTATAACTGTAATTGTCATCATTATCAATATTATTAGTTCAGCTCCTTGATGTCACTGTATTAGGCCTTGAGCATTATCTTTATATTGGTTTTGAATAATATATTCAATGAATATCTAACTTTTCAGTCTATGTTTCCAGATATTTTGGACTAAGGATGATCTGGAGATGGTTAAAAAAAGTGCAGTCTATCAGGAAACTATCAATCAACAAGCTCAAATTGAGAAAGAATATTTGTCAGTTAGACCAGTATGTAATTTCCTCCTATCCTTTATCTTAAATGCTTATATTCATTATGCTGTTTACCATATCCCAATCGTGGTGGATCATAATCCTAGATGGTTTAGAGGCATAAGACAAATCACTCTACCAATTTTATAACGCTTAAGGGTTCAAGTAAACTGAATCATTAAGTTTTCCTGGTGAGTCTTCTAGAAATTGCAATGTTAATATTGATCTCCTAAATCAAGAAACAACTTTACCCTTCCCAGAATATGCAACATTTTCTTGAACTGTATAAATTAATTGAGCAATTAGTTTTGTAGAGGCTGGCCCGAGCCCTTATACAAATTTAGTCATTTTTATTGAAAATTAGAAGAGTTTATTCATGAAGAGAACATTAGTTCAGTGAAAACAACTTCTTCTTCTAAGTGCTCTATCCCTTTGTTTTAGCTCTAACTGCAAGACTTCTCTTTCTTCCTAATTTCCTGCCTATTGTTTGGTGGATAGCCAGCTTTTTCTTGCTTCACCTATATCCTATAAAACTCACCACTAGATTTAGAAGTTGTTGGAATCTGTACATGTCCTCCATCAAAATGACATATTTTTTTATTTCCATTCCTCATGAGCCTCAGGGACTAGGATCCCTTGGGTTTCTTTGAGCAAGAACCTGTTTGACGGTGTTCAAGGATTTTCTCATATAATAAAATATTGTTCATGTAAGATGCGTAAAAGAATCCTAGTTTTTTGGATTCACCAAGTCAGACTCATGAACACGTCATATTCCAATTCCCAATCTCACATCCATGCAACACTCTTCAACCAATGTAATTTGCTGAACTTATATATATATATATATATATATATATATATATATATTAAATATTACAATTTTTAATATTATTCTTAAAACTCATAGAACTATGTGAAAGTAATAACTTAAAGAGTTAAATTACAATTTCCAATTGATGAATTAAAATCACAGCCTTCGCCTATCTGCCATGTGGCCACACTAATTGTTTTTCATTGTTTTCCTAATTTCAGTGTTAACTAGAAAATATCCAATGAACAATGGGTCATAAGTTGTGTAAATTTGGAATATACAAAATACCGGAGTCTCCTATTGAACAGTTCAAATGGTTGGATCATCACTACATAGAGGCATTTAAAGTGAGAATTTGTTATTTTGGAGAGTCAACATGGTGATCATTTTGGTAAATTTGCCTAGTCCACACTATAGCTGAGTCAGACATGTATTTTGGAGAGTCAGACATCTCCAAAGGTGGGGTGTCCATGTGATACCGATAACACTACAGTTTAGCAAGAGAGGGGGTGGGGATGGCTCTTTTCTATTGGGGGTGGTGGGAAGGCAGCTGGGCCAGTCTTCTCTGATTATTGTAATTTGGTTTGGTACTGTCTGATCCAGTCAGCATGAAAACCATAATCTCCTTATCTGCTAGTTAGGGTGTAGGCAATATATCTTTCTTGTTATTTATTAATTATTTTTTGATCATGTTGCTGTTCAAACAAGGATTTTGAACTAACCTGTCTAATCATGATGAATGCCATTAAACATTTTCCTCAACTTTGCAAGAAAAAAGGTCTCTTGAGAAATATCACATCACTAAGCTTACATTGCGTTTTTAAGTCTAAGTGTTTTCACTTGATATTTTGCATCAAAATTTGGGAGAGTGAGATGTTTTGGTACATAATCTAATACATATAATTTATTGCACTTTTAAACACATAAGCACCACTAGGTTCCACACAGGACACCTGGAGTGGAAATGCCCCTTTACTAAATATCTTTTTGAAGCTCTTCCCAACACCTCCATGCACATAACTCTATGCAAAGAGTAGTACAAACATTTGTACTTGATTCTGCCCAACCAAACAGGATTTTTGGAAGGCAAAACCAAAATGCCTACGTGGTACCTAGCTGGAATTTAAGTGGGAATGCAGCACTGATGCAACACCAAGGTTCCAAACACCACATTAGTGTTCATCTCTTCTTCACTTGGGATTGGGAATTTTCCATATAATATCTATAGTCTCTGCTGACTTCTTTTTCCAAAAGAAAAATTTTAATTACACTGATATAATAATTGTGTTTCTTATGATTCCAGGCTCTTGATCACTTCCCAGAATTTTTTGAAGATATTACACTTAAAGATTTCATGCACGCACATGCTATAGGTAAGCAATTTGATATGACCTGATTGTTAATAATCTTTTTCATCAAAAAAAAAAAAAATCTTTCTTTCTTTCTTTCCTTTTCCCTTTGATGTCATACTTCATTAATCCATCAAAAAGGTGTCATACTTTATAAATTACATTTTGTTTGGAATAATTTTCTAACCATGAGGGAGATCAGAAGACTTTCAAGAGAGATTGGTCTACTTGTTAGATGGGTTAGAAGGTCAGTAAATGGTTTATCTGATACATTAGCCAAACAAGGGTAAACAGGGGAGAATTATTCTGGGCTGAGTTGTTATACTGAACTCTTTTGGGAGTTTGGTTCCTTAAATCTAGGGACTGAACCAATGTATTCTTACTATTAAGTTAATTTAATGAAAGTTACTGTTTCCTATAAAAATCTTTGTTATCATTTAAAAGAAGTAATTAGATTTCATTGCTCATTAGATCTCTTGAAAATGGGCTCCCAAATTTTATTGCATAATGAAAATCTGAAAAGCGTTCTTAGTAGAATCCCGCCTTTTTCTGCAGCCTCATTCTTTAATAACTCAATTGACCAACTTTGAGTCAACTCCTGCAAATCATGTCTTTGACCAAATAATCTTCAATGAACCACTTTTATGGGCAGTGTAATAAATTTTCTTAGAAGTTGGCCTTGCCACTGAACCTCATCTAACATTTCTGAAACCTCATTAATTGCATCAAATGAAATTGGTCAGTTGTGCTTGAGGTGCTGAGTAG
This sequence comes from Nelumbo nucifera, assembly GCF_055504915.1. Lineage (NCBI taxonomy): Eukaryota > Viridiplantae > Streptophyta > Magnoliopsida > Proteales > Nelumbonaceae > Nelumbo > Nelumbo nucifera. The sequence goes on from NC_142650.1 coordinate 5,245,926, forward strand.
AAGCCAAGACCAAGCTCATGAAACCTCTCTTCATGGTGAGAATATTCACCCTGGTGAACGTGTAATTGGTAAATACCTTGGCTGAACAGTAAAATTGAACTTTTTGTACCAGTTAACAGAGCTTGAGATTGTAGACTCCTTTCTAACTGTTAGAATCGACAGTACAAGGGTAGTTTGGTCATTTGTCTATTTAATTAAGGTTGAATTGTCTATTTTTTCTGGGTTTAAGTTGTGTGTCCCATACTTAATGAGGGACAGATTTGTCTTTTGTAATCTAATACAAAGAGTATAAATATAAGGTGGGTTGGCTGAGAGGGATTGACTTTTCCTCTTCTCAGACCGAACCGTTTCTTCTTCTCCTCTCTTCTTTCTCTTCTTCTTCTTCCTTCCTTCTTACTTATCTCAGACATAGGACTGAACTAGTGCTAATCGAATTATTCACAGTTTCACACTAACATTGCAAAGTTCATCATAGCAGTTCTTAAAGCTCAGAGGATCTGTTTATTTGTGTTTGATTGGATCATAAACTTTTTCCATTTATGTTTGTTCCTTAGGGGCTGTACTTAAGTTAACTAGTTTTGTTTTATATAGGCTGTGCATTTGGATTCAGTTGGTGCACTCATTTTTCTCTTACAGTTGATGTAACGAACTAGACAAACTTTGATATCTGTATTTAGTATTCTCCTATTGATGTCCCTCCTCTGTTTTTCGTGATTAGGTCTGACCCTTTAACAGTTGACTATAAAGCCATTTTTTAATTTGTGATGCCTAAATTCCATAGTGCAATGTATTTTGTTCATTTGGTTTTTATTGTAGATATGTTAGTGAGATGATACTAATGTGCACTTATTGCATGAATGAATCCTGATTTAGTAATTTATTTTGATTAATTATCTGCTAACCTTCCAGTTGGATCTCGTGCATGGGGAAGTTCAAAGGGCTTATCTCTGGTATTCTTCTTGTAATTGTATATTTATCATTCATGTGCTGTTTCATATATATTCAATTGGCAGCAAAAGATAACATCTGTTTTTTTTTTTGATAAGTAATAACAAGCATTTTATTAAAGATTGAAATAGAACTATTGGAGGATACAACATAAAATATCCATAAAGAGGCACGAGCTGCAGCCTCAAAAACAAAACAAGATTACAAATGAGCCCAGAATAAATGATCCCTATGCACCCTTGCTTAGCTGGAAAGTCTGCCAGCCCATAGCTGATCTCTTCTCCCATTGAACTCTCACTAATATGTTGGAAGTTAGCCACTTGAATCTTCTCATTGCCCCCCTAAAGGACCAAGCTACAGTCTTCGGCTCCTTCAACCACCCAACTACCAGTTTAGAATCACATTAGCAACCTCCCACAGTTCGGCCCTCTAGTAATCTGTGCTTCCCGTAGAACTGCTTGAACCTCTGTACTTACCGCATCCCCCACTTCAATTGGACCAGAAAAAGGCAACAATCTGATCCTTTGCATTTCTAAAAACTCCTCCAATACCAGAAGACCCAGGATTACTGAGGCTGCTACCATCAAAGTTTAGCTTGATAAAGCCTTCTTCACGGGGCTTCCAATCTGCTATAGGATTGTTCTTGACCAAAGAAGATTTTGCAACCAATTCCCAGTTTCTCAAAAAAGATCCAATGCTTTGGCCCAAATGATAGTACTGTTCAAAATGCACTCCCAAACAGTAAGTAGCCTCATCCCTTTCCTCCCAAATGATACCATTTCTTTCCTCCCAAACCGTCCATGCCAAAGCATCCCTAACATATCTCCACAACACTCTTCCTCTCCTCTTAGACCACCTAAAGGCAGTTGGGTTGAAGAGTCCACCAATCTGCAGTTGCACAGTCCACCTACATCCAAAAAGATAACATCTGATGGGACCTTTTGCCTAGTAATTACTAAGTCACAGAAAACTTGTAGGTTCCTTTTGCGGATTTTTTGAATCATGATGGGGTTTCAGAGGCACTGCTGTTAAGTGATGAAGACAAACAAACCTCAGAGGTATGCTTTATTTGTTGTTAGTTTTTCTTTTTCTTTCTTCTTTTTAACATCAGTTGGTGACATAAAAGTAGCAGTATTAGTGACACAAGGGAGAGGTGGGATTTCTAGGATTGGGTTTTGGGGTTTGGTCAATTGCCCCTAGAATGATTTGTGGATTATGTAATAAAAAAACTAATAAAGACCTTGGGCATCAACCATAGGGTAACTTCCACACAGGTTTAGGGCAGCTTTAGGGTTGTGGGAAATGGGAATGACCCTAATTAAGAGAAATAGCATTCCTGAGGTGTTAGTGTTTTGTCGAGGAACAGGCGACTGTTTGAAGACAAATCCAAAATATTGAGGTGTTGGTGGCCTCAGTAGGTCATTTTGTCTCGGAGTGGGTTCTGGTGAGTTTGATCTGATTAGTAGATCAAATTTGGGGGAGAATTTTTGGAATGTACTTGAAATCCAGAATTGTAACAGTCATTATTATGTATTTTGACTAGTTGTTAGCTGCTGTGTCTTGTCAAGGTGACATCTTGTCACATCCTTTTTGTAACCTTTTTTCTATTAATAAAATTTTTATTATTACTCTTCAAAAGAAAGGTGAGTCCCCTATCATAGCTATGGACCTATGGGGCTATTCATCCTAGTGATAAAAGAATACCTCTTTTTTTACCTTCGGGACAATCTTGAGTGTCAAATGTGGATGCAAGATTCAATGGTACAGAAGCAAAATAGGTATCAAATTCAACAAGCAAGAATTTCTTCAAGAAAGAAGAATTTTATAGGAATAATTGTAAGAAATCAAGAAAGATTCAAGGAGATTCTAGAAGATCGCAAGATAGGCAAGAAAATCCAATAAAAATGCAAGAAATCAAGAACTAAATCAAGATATAACAAGAACAGTCCAAGATCCAAGAAATAATACAGAGAAATTAAATCTGACTGCAAGAAACGAGTAATAAAGTTTAGACTTTACCTAAGAAGAAGCAATAAGAAAAAATAGAAAGCATTTCAAGGACACCAACTCTTGAATCTAAAATTCAATTATTATTGGATAAATTAATCAGTCTATTTTCTGATGGCATTACAAATACTTATTTATGTAAGAGAGGGGTTCACTAGCCCTTAGAGACACTGTCTATTTTCACTAAAATGATTACAATCCTTTCAAAATATGTTTGGTTTATGAGATCTTGGTCTCATTGGATAGTTATTAAAAAGAGAAAAGTTTTGGTCCTTAAAAATTGGCTAAAAGAAAAGCGACAAACCTACAATTTCAATAAAAGAATTGTCTTAAGTGGGACCTACATGATAAGACGTCCTAAGAAACCCATTGACACACTAAGAAGAAAAAATCTATATTTAGAGGAGTCAACCCAAAAATTATAAAATTGCTACTTAAGAGCATTGCCGAGTGATATTATGACAGTCTCAACCATCCACGGCCTCCCAGGATAAGGAAATTTCAAATATCTCTCATGTGAATGGAAATTCTTATCAATTGATTGCATTGTCTAACATGTCTTCGCATGCCATAGGGGATGGACTTTTTAGAGATTGTGGGCACATCCACTTCTAGTTTCACTAAATTTTCTTCCCCTTGTACACTGTTACTGTGTGTGCAGGTTATTGCTGATCGGGATTATGCTCCTGGTGAAGAGGTCAGGCACAACTTATTTGAATATTTCTTGTTCTCCTTTAAATAATAGCACCTTGTTTTTGAGAATGGCAGTTTTATCTTCCTATTTCAGAAATGACACTTTGTTGTTGTGAAATTGGATGGTATTTTCTGTCTGCAAATTGCAATATTGGAAAATACTTGGTGGACCTTGAAGAAATATTTCTTTATTCTTTTGATCAGAAAAACTATCGACTTCTTTGAACAGAAAAAAACTTGATAATAGATGATTTAGAATTTGATCTATATGTCTCTTCACAACAGTACACAATACAGGCAAGAATGGCAAGGGTATGGAAGCACTTATGAATTTCACATATTATAAGAGTCATGGAAGTTGGATGCCTGATTGGCATCCCTCCAAAGAGTAAAAGTTCCATGTAATCATAATTCCTAGAAGGGGCCCATTTAATAGTAGAACTCAATCTAGGTCTGCATGTCCAAGGCCCCATAGCATCTAGTTCCCACTTTCGGTTTGCAAATATCTTGCTTGTGGGTTAACTGGATTCCTCTTTAACTGTTCAAACATTACAATATCGAAGATGTAATCCAGCTCTCATGTTTTCTGTCTTCAATTTCGGTACATGGGTATTTCCTGTAATGAATTATAAAAGTAATATAATATTCGATAAAATATTTTTCTTTGTAAAAGGTAAAGTATGGTAGTCATTGCTTAAAATGGACTGACATTACTGTACATAAGATTCTGTACCCTGAGAATGTACATTGGTAGAACATCATCACAAAAACAAATTATAAGGGGGTTCCTTAGAAGTCTTTGAGAATGACAACCAGGAGTGACGATAGCCCAAAACAAGAAGAAATTCACATCTTATCCTTTAGAGAACTTGTGACACACAAACAATACTTGATATGAGGAGATAAATGAAAAAGTGGTTAGTATAGTGTATTTCTTCAAATTTAAATACTATACAAAAGTTTCAAATTTATTACTCTGTAAAGTCTAGAAAAATTCAAAACAATTATCCGTCCTGCATATCATGCCCTTTTCTTTCATCCAAAACAATATCTAATGCATTTATTAATGCATAACAGATTCAAAAGATTGTAAAAGAGAGAATGACCTTCCTCCCCTATCAATGGAAGGACTAAACAGCAGCTATTATGGCTGACAATCCACTCTACAAACAACTACAATAATTGTTACCCTGACATGCCACTCCCTGATTTCAAGTCACTCTATACCCTTCTTGTAGCTGGACTATCACTTAGGGTGTTGACAGACCTTGGAACCCATCTGAACAACTTTTCAACCTAGTTGCTTGTGACCTTGCTTCCACCATAGAGCCCTTGAGCCAATAACAGCCTCGCTCAACTAGTCTCTAATAAAGAGTACCCCCCCCCCTTCTACTTCTAGTCTCCTCTCTAAATCCAAAGAGTAGCTCACTCTTGGTTCTCATAATAAAAACATTATCAACCTGTGCATGCCATGCTTTTATGTGATTATTAGGAAAGAATTTTATCTGTTTTTGTCATTGTTGTTATTTGCTTTTATCAGTTTGTAGTTCATGGTACTAGAGGTTTACTCGATGCATTTATTACATTCAGGTCCTAATAAGATATGGAAAGTTTCCAAATGCTACATTGTTGATGGATTTTGGTTTTACACTTCCTTACAACATTTATGACCAGGTCAGTTTGTATGTTTTTATAATGGTCAAAATGATATGAAATATATGTAACATGTATGGTGATTTGACATGTGCTGTTCTTGTTCTTCAGTCTTTGTTCATAGGGGGACTTTTTTAAACTTTTTTTTTTCTTTATATTACCACGTATTATAAGAGATTATGCTTTTGATATGACACTTCTAAACATATTTTTCAAAAAGAAGAATGAACACTTAATATCATTTAAAAGTGGATCAAATATAAGTCAAATAGATCTTTTTTCTCACTATGAGAATTAAACAATGATTTGTAAGGATTACAAAGTTATTCCAGGGGAAAGTTTGACCACACAATATACATTTGTGGTAGTGGATGTGCATATTAGGAAACAAAAGAGAGTTTGGGGAAGAAAATAGGTATCCAAGAATTATTTGGGAAAATTTAGAAGGAGAAAAATTTAACTCAATTTAGAGATAGATTGATAGTAGAGAGTAAATAGAATTTAGATGGAAAGGCTAATGATGGCTTGAAATGGCAAACTGGATATAGTAGCAAATGATGCCTTGGGAGAATCTAAAGGGAAATGGAAAAGTGCTAAAGAAACTTGGTGGTGGAATGAAGAGGTTCAAAATATAAGTAGATTAAAATGAGCATATTGCAAAAAATGGCAAAAGACTAAAAATGCGGAAAATTGGGAAAAATATAAAACCATAAAAAAGTAAGGGAAGTCAAACTTAGGGCATAAGTCTGTTACAAGTCCCATATGGTCCCCACCATTCCATGGCTTCACTAATCTTAATTAGGATTCTAGACTTGACGTTAAATCTACATAATGTAGAAACAAGCACTTATTTGTACAAAATAACACTATATTCGTCATCATCATCATCATCTAAGTATTGTCCCAACTATATGGGGTCTGCTACATGAATCCTGTTTCTCCATTCTGTTATATTCAGTGCACAAGTTCTATCTATTAGCTGAAGGTAATAGAGATGTAACAGTATAGAACTTGGGTTACACAGTGTTTGTTTCTTTCATTAACTGTTTCAATTTTGAGAGTTCAATGAAAAAAATTATAGACCTCTTAACAAGAGAGCATTAAGTGATAAATGTTGGTGGTTTATCTTTATTTCCTTCTCATATTTTCTGTACATTGACATCTTCTTTCTCGGTACAACATTGATTAGCTAATTTAGTTCACTACATGGTATTCTTCATATGTTCTACATTTGTTTGGATTGTATCTTCTAATTAAGTTTGTTGTCAGTGTTTGTTTTATATACTCCAAATTACATCCTCAATATTGACAAATGATCTGTAATTACTGTCAGGTTCAAATTTGTGTCAGTGTTCCCCAAGGTGATCCTCTGCATTTGATGAAATTGGAACTTCTGCATAAATATTGTATGCCAACACCCACTGATGGGCATGGTCTCAACTCTTTTAACTGTTCTTTTACAATCAAGTTGGTACTAACTTAACAGATCTTTACTGTTATTTATGTTAAACCCTTCTATTAACAACACGGAGTTGGATTTCATTTGTTGTTAAATTCACTACTGGACTTTCTTTGTAATTGTTTAAATAAATTTTTAAAGATAGATAAGTAGAGGGAGGGGTTAATACCTAATTTTAAATTAACAAGGATAATGACAGTAATAAGCCACATCAGATTGAAAATGCAGCATATACTTCCAAAACTAAAGGAAGGTAGTAAAATGCCATTAAGATGCACTGACAACCCAGTGCGAAGACCCTTGGGCCTCAGAATCAGAAGGTGCACCCATTGACCCAAGAATGCGGAATTTCTCTACTTGATACATGTGGAGCAGCCCACAAGTTTTTGATCCTATCTGCATTCTTTTTTTTTTTTGATAAATGAATAATGATTTTATTAATAAGAAAGGAAGTGTACATTCACCCTAAGAGGAGGCATGAGATGTTACTTCCCCTTAGAGGTGAGAGCATAACCAAACTCTTAATAGAATACAATCATAAGGTAGCGCAAAATTATTCAACCCTTGGGACCCCTTGTTTGGCCAAAGAATCAACCATGGCATTTGCCGATCTGCTAACCCACTGAAAGCTGACTGACATATTCCTTGTGAGCCAATTAACTTTCTTAAGAAGATCCCTATAGCCCCAGAAAACTGTTTCTGGACTCGACAACCAACCCACTACCACCTTAGAGTTTCATTCAACTATCAGATTTTCCACTCCTAGTTGGTTGACAACCTATGTTCCTTGTACCGCAGCCAGTATCTCAGCCCTTGTAGAATCCCCAACTCCCATTGATCCTGAAAATAGGGAGACTTGAAGGAGGCACAAGAGAAGGTCCCAGAGGGAGTTAGGGTCCATAGTCTCTTATCCCTCTCAGAGGGATCCAACACCACTCGGTCTAAGACTTGAACCAGACTCATGACATTTTCAACCTCTACATCCCTCTCAGAGGGTCCATAGTCTCTTATCCCAATCAAACCCAAAATTAGACTGAGAATGAACCAAAAAATTGGAGTGTTTTAAAACGTGGAGGCGTGATGCGAGGTGTTCCACTACCTAGAGGCGTGAGGCATAAGCCTCCTTAAGAACGCAAGAGGCGTAAGCCTCCTTAAGAGGAGGGGGTTAGGAGGAAGGGGAAGAGGATGAAGAGGAAGGGGGGATCTCATTTTTTCTTTATTTTTAGTAAAAATCTTTTATGTTAAGAAGAATAAAGGTGCATGACATTATTTCTCCTATCTATATTCTCACGTTTGTTATTCTTTCTGAAAATGTTTACCTTAAAATAGGGAAGTTCGGTCTGCTAAAGGGAAAGGGAGAGGAATTCCACAATCGCTCCGTGCATGTGCTCGTATTTTATCTGCTACCTCTATTCAAGGTGCTTCTTTCCTCCCTCCCATCGTGTGTGTGTGTGCATGCATGGTTAGGTGAATAGGTGGATGTGGAAATTATATCCTTTCAAGCACACAAGTTCTTGATTGAAGCTTTCATCTTCAGAACTTAAAGAATTGGTCACAGAAGCTGCACAGAATGACGGAAGGCTTGCTCGACGGCCTTTAAAGAACAGGAGTAGGGAAATTGAAGCTCATAAGCTCTTACTTTTACAAGTTTTCAACTTGATTCAGGAGTACGGTGCATCCATTGAGGTAAATATTTGACCTATGTTTACTTGGTTCATTTATTATGGGAACCCCTTCAGAATTTTTATCAAAGTGAAAAAAGGTTAGTACCAATTCAAAATTCATATAAGATGAAGAAAATTTGTAGCCTAATACTATGATTTAATGAAATCACCCAAATTTTTTCGCAGTCTTAGAGAAGCAGGCAAAAAAACTGGGCACGGGATTTACGTATGGCCTATCGAGAGTTTTCCTTTTTCTCCTTTTAGGGTACAATTGGCCAAATTATTGATACAAGTTGTCCAGTTTTCAAAATGTTCATATGCTTATTTTATTATATGTAGAAGGATGAAAGTTTGGGAGTGATTCATTCTTTCTGAATGCAGAAAGAAACCATCCACTATACTGCACCCTCCAAGTGTACCATGGCAAGTCTATGTAATAACTCTAATGACCAATGAGAAGGAAAAAAGATCTTCAGACCACAATTTATCAAAAAAAAAAAAAAAAGATCTTCAGACCACACTCAAATTGAAAATAACAAGATTATGCCTTTTAATGCTATTGGACGGAATGGTTTTGTGGATGGCCCATGCAATTGACAAACATTCATGCAACTGAGAGCTTTAGCTGCTCTCAAAGCACTTAACTTGTCCTATGATTCCATCTGTCGGAAAAGTCTCAATCTTTTCATTAAAAATGAAAACGAGTGTTTTTTTATCTGCTATTATCCAATGGTAAGCATTCCCTACCAAATCGGGTCTGGGTTATGATACATGTGATTATGGCACTCAAAGCATTCCCTACCAAAAGGGTCGGGGTTATAATTTGATCATGGCAATTAAGATAAGGTTCCTTACAAGATAGATGGTCTGGATTTGGCACACAATTGACAATCCATCCCACCTGTGGAATGTTGAGAAAAATCTTAGATGGGCCATTTGCTTTACCTTTTTTTCTTTTTTGTTGATAACCTTGAAAGCCATTGCTTATTTGTTATTTTGTAAATTTAATCATATCCATTTGGACTTGAGCAATAAGAATGAAATGCTCATTTATTGAAATCAATTGCAACTTTGGTTACTTATAAAAAAAAAAAACTACTACTTTGGTTACTTCTTGACATGCAAATTGTAAAATGCTTACGGTCTAAGTTTTTCTAGGTCAATGAAGTTAACCAATGTTTCTGTGTGTATCACGTGTATGTACAGTCACTGGGTCCTACTTATGCTTCCTCTGTTGGTGTACTTGCTCTCCGAAGGAAAATGGCCCTAGATCTCCTCACAGGCGAGCTTCGTGTCTTGAGATCAGCATCTTCATGGCTGAAGAACTACTGTGCCACATTATCTGGAGGAAACAATCATGCTTAAAGAACATCACAAATTTGCTTTTCAGGAAAAAAAGCTAGAGGAAGATGGTGGAATGGTCCACAGATCGACTGCAAGCCCAGAAGTACCATTCCGGGTGGGTTAGTTAGTCTAGCTTTTAGCTTCAAAGTTCTCCCTTATGGGGCCAAGCTGCTGGGCATTTTTTATGAACCCAGGAATATGCCTACTCTCGCTTGGAGGTGATGAAGAGAATATTCTAGAAAATGTTCAGAGATTTTTTTTTTGTATTTTATTTGTTTCGTTATTTTCTATTAGTTGATTATTTTTCTAGCAGGTAGTCCTTGCCGGATCAGGGATGAATAGAGATGAGCCATGTTGGGTTGCCAGGTGTCCATTTTGTCTCTTCAAACTATCTTGCTTTTTATCCTTGTATTTTCCATATATCTCTGATCTATTAATATAATCTCGTTAATCGTTATGGGTCAAAGAAAAAGAAGAAAAAACAAAGTTTCTTTTGTTATGGGTTCCTGCTGTTTAATGAGATACTGAAGAGAGTTTTTGTTTCGGAGAAGTACGGATACACACGATGCATAATTTTGAATTCCAGCCCCCCTTATTATTAGCCCTCTCCCCCTATAGACCTTGCCCGTAAATTTGGCATCAATTCACGGTTACGATGCATTCCCCTGTACTTTGGGGCTATAAAATTTTGATCTGGGCTGATTGATTATTCTCCCTTTTTGTTTCTGCAACTCTGAGTTTGAGTTTGCATTTGCATTTGATGTGGATTCTTCTCTCCGTACAAGCACCATCAACCCTGTGATTTAGGGTTTCTCTCCGCCACCTATTTCCTTTATTTTTTTAGGCTGAGTTTGTTTTTGGTGTAAATCTAAATTAACGTAAAATTCTACCGTTGGTTTATAATTTACACGTCTTTGTTTCTAGTTTAAAAGTGAACCGGTGTAAAATTCTACAGCTGATCCACTTTTTCATACATTTGTTTATCGTTCTTTCATGTTTATACTAGTGAATGACCCCGTATTAGGTACGGAGAATCAATAATGTTAAATTTATTAATATTTTAAATAATTATTAAAATTTTAAGAAATATTTATTTCAAAAAATAGCTTTTCAATAATTATTAGAATATGTATAGTTTTCTTTTGTTACGATACGTAGAGGATTAATGATAAATTGAGATTGATAGAACGTAGACAGAAGTGGTTGTGGATAACCACTTTTGTATTTTTTGTTTTTTGTTTTTTTTTAAGAATAGATTGAAAATGGTGGTAGTGGGATGTGGGTTTTAATAGTAATTTCTCAGAAAATGCCATGTGTCTAGCCTTCCAGAATGGTGGGGGGGGGGGGGGGGGGGTTGTAGCCTAGTAGTGAGTTGTGGGATTTAGTAGGAATTTCTCATAAATTGCCACGTGTCTAACTTTCTAGTAGTGGGTTGTGGGATTTAGTGGGTTGTGGGATTAATAGTAATTTCTCATAAATTGCCACTTAACATTCCTTTAATATATATATATATATATATACTGTTGGTTTATATTTACACGTGTTTGTTTCTAGTCTAAAAGTGAATCGATGTAAAATTCTACACCTGATCCACTTTTTCATACATTTGTTTCCAATGTCAAGTTTACATTGAAAATCGATGTAAACGGCATCTAACTAGCAGAATTTTCCATCGTAAATCAATGTAAATGATACATCAATTTTATTGTACATTCCTCACATAAAAAATCCCCCTAATGATCCATTCAATTTAAAACCCATTGACTGACTTTTACATTGAGGATTTTTCCCACTGCATGGAAAGAGTACTAATGCCAAGTAGGGGGTGTCCATGAAAAATCGAACCAATTTGAGAAGATCGAAACGTAAAATGTGGTTAACCGAACCGATCAGTTCGGTTTCAGTTTAGAATATATGTATATTATATATATATTTTTAATATATGTCACATATTTTCTATATACTATATATAAATATATACTTATATTATTTTATAATAATCTATTTATAAATATATTATATATTGTATTTTTTTTAAATATTTATAATATATTATATATCATTTATTGTTTATAATATAATATTATACATATATTTATATAATATATATTATAAATATAAAAAACCAAAAAACCGAAGAACCGAACTAGTCAAAAATCGAAATCGGTGGACCGGTTAACTAGTGGTACTAGTTTGATTTTAGTATTGAGAAATGGAAAAATCGGTACCACCGATTCGGTTTGCAAAATATGCCCATGGTTCGGTTACTGAACCATGGACATCCTTAATGCCAAGGTTCTAAATATTGATATAGGCTGATACATCGGTCGTATCAACCTATATCAATGTTTATACTTTTTTTTTTCAAAATCAATACAGAGGGGCTGATTTAAGTCCCAACTACCCTTTGAACCATGGCCTGACCCAATACACCCCCTGTAGGGGTGTATCAGGAAGGTCCCTATCGTATTGGTCGATACGAGCCAATATTTAACGATGTTTTGAACCTTTACTAATGCAAATATGTACAGTGCAAATTCCTACAAAATACAAGGTTTTGCACTACTTTTTTTTTTATAAAGAGGAAATTACAAGAAAGAAGGAAAAAAGGACACAACAAAGAAAAACAATCACAAAGAATACAAAGATTGGAGGGTAGCCCTTTCCCAAACATCAACAAAACACTGGTAGGACAACTCTCGGATATTTGAATCAACTAGGCTATTGCTCCCTCCATGTCCAGCATTCGCCAGACAATCAGCAGCTTGGTTGGCCTCCCTGAAGACATGCATGCATTGCATATGGTGTAGCATTCTTTTATGATATTCTTCAAGTTCCATGGAGCTGCATTTCGACCCCTTAGACAGTCAATGATCAATTTAGAGTCCCCCCTCAATGATAATATTTGAACCTGGAATTTTTTTGGCTATTTCATGGGCTTCTAAGGCAGCCCATGCCTCTACCGTATTGATGGAACAATTACCCACTTGTTTACACCTTCATTGTAAGATCTCACTTCTCACCCTCATCATTTCCCGCTATACAACCAATGGCAGTTCCTCCATCATTCTTCCTTGAGGCATCAAATTTGAGCCTAGGGTCTATTTATCTATCCATCTCTCTATCTATATATATATAATTGTTCATGTGGCTACACAACAAAGGGTAGCCCTTCCCCATCCCCATAACCCCTAATCCTGGTCACAATGGGATTTGATTTCAAGTCTCTGCTATAACTAGACCTGTTCATAGGCCGGGTGGCCCGACGGGCCGGCCCGACCCTCGGACAGGCTTGGGCATGTGTTTTAGCCTGCGGGCTTGACCTCGGGCCTAAAAGCCCGAGTCCGACTATTTTACGGGCCAGGCTCGGGATTTGTTAAAAACGCCCGGCCCGAGCCTGGCTCGGCCTGACTTTTCCTAAACTACCTAACCCTAACCCTAAATATTTAAAATTTTTCTTTTCATTATCCTTTCTCACTTTCACTCTCAGAAGTGGTGGCTCTCATTTCTCCCTCTCAATTCTCAGAACCGGTGAACCCAACTGCACTTGCGAACTTAGTCACCGACGACCGACTCCACTAGAACTAGTCATCTCTCTCTCTCTCTCTCTCTCTCTCTCTAGCTGGCACCGTTTTCATCTTCTTTCTTCTCATTCTCAGTTCTCTCTCCAACCGGCGCCACTAGAACCCAGGCGCACCATTTTCATTCTACGAACTCAGGCACCGGCGGCTAGCACCACCAGATCTAGATCATCTCTCTCGCGGTGAGCTCTTTTTCTCTCTCTCTCTCTAGCCGGCATTGTTTTCATCTTCTATTTTCTCACTTTCTGGGTTTCTATTCTCACTCTCAGACTCCCAGGAATCGGCGAACTCAACAACACCATTCTCTCAATCCTCAGAGGGCACCGGCGCTCAGACTCCCAAGTCGGGCTTCGGGTTTTTTATGAGGGCCAGGCTCGGGCCCAAGTTTTAGGCTCGTTGGTCGGGCCGGGCCTGAAAGTTTATGTTAATAAAGAGCAAAAGCCCGGCCTGAGCCCGGCCTGGCCCGGCCCATGAACAGGTCTAGCTATAACTGGTCAAAAAACTTACCAATTGAGCCACTATCAGTTAATAGATTTATCCTCCTAATTATTGTAGTTCTTTTTTTTTCATGATTTTTCTTAGCAGCAACTGACCATTTTCTTTTTTGAAAAGAAAACTTATCTTATTTTATTTGTTTCGTTAAACAGGAACATGGATAAAAATACACGACGAATGAAATTAGTTAATCCAACACAGTGATGGTAAAAAAAATCTTACTCCTCCCCCACATTTAGGACCAAGGTTCAAAATATCGGCATGTATGAAATACAAAAATTGCAAATACACAAATCAAAAGGGGTGATACTCTCCCCGGTAAGAATGGTTTCAGGTGTGAAGCATTGAACATGGCCTATCTCTAAGAAGGGTATTAAGCAATGAACATGGCCTATCTCTAAGAAGGGTATTAAGCAATGAACATGGCCATATATCTTAATTCCTAGCATTTAGGCTATGTTTGGTTTGAAGGAAAAAGTAGAGAAATCTATACAAGGTTTGTAAAAGTTTCCTAACTTTCCCTTCCTTTCCCTATTTTTTCCTTCAAACCAAAAAGGTTTTGCAAGGTCCAAAAGTTGATACGTATTGATACTCTGGAGTTTGGCTTCAGTCAGGACAACATCCATTTGAGCAGCCTTTAATGCCTTGCATTCTCGATACCTTGCACATGAGAAATAGCAATGTTCTCCTTAGGCATGCACATATTGGACGATCAGATCATTACCCACTTTATTACATCTATGGCTGTCAATGGTCTAACCGTCTAGGCCTATCGAACCAACCTCAAACCACTGCTCCGAGTCTATATCTTCATAGGCCTCAGAAGGAAGGTTTTTTTTTTTTTTTCAGATTTTCATAGGTGTAATTAAGGTTTGTATATATTCCACAAAAAAAAGGTTTGTATTGATTTCTGCATCTTATAAATTTTTATAAATTTGTACACCTGATTTTAATAAACTCTAATGGCTTTATTGTCAAATTAAGAAGCTAAAGGCATGTTATTCAGGCTTCATAAGTCATAACCAGGTTCCATCGGGCTTAGACATGGCCGGACGAGGGCTTAGCTTCTGTTAAAATTCGAATGGACCCGGCCTAAAGCCTGTGTCCAAGCAGTATGAAAAATTCAATGGGCTGAGGCAGAAGCCTGGCCCATGAACATGTCTAATCGGGCCATACCCGATAAAAGCCCGAATGATTATAGCGTATTATGATTTATAAAAAAGAAAAACCCATGGGATAGATCTGCGAGGATTAGTTTCGAAATTGAATCCACTCCGACCCGGATCAGACCTGATCCGAGATTTTTAATATACAGTGGGCCCCAACTTGAGATTTGTCCATCAGATAGGTAGATTATTTCAAATTGGGGTCCACTGATACAGAAATCTGATTCATCAGATTGCGCATCTAATCCTGTTGGACGGTGGAATGAAATCATATTGTTAAGAATTAAGATCGTAAGGACATGTACACACTTCACAAATCGGGCGATTGGTTCGTCAACATCGGGCCGATTTTTGGAAATCACGATCTTTAAGTGGGACCAAGGGTGCCTGTGATTAGTCCGTATCACATTTATGGGCCCCATGACACATCTAACATCCGTAACTGCATAATCAAGACGGTCCCACCATGATGGACCGGAAGGGAACGGAACTCCATAGAATCAAAGGCTCAGCTTGCAGTTGCAGCAGGATAGTGTCTTGTGTAGGATAGAACGGAACTACAAAAAACACTTGATTAAAGTTAAATTAAAAGAGAAGATAAATAAGAAACCTTAATGCGAATTTTGGGGTTATTTACTTATTTTGTCGTTATCTGGCAAAGGTTGTGATCTACGAAAATGAATCTAGACCGTCCAAGTCTATCACTTTGTGCTATAAATTGAGCGATGAGGGGAATGCCCCAGCCTTTCCTTCGGTACGAAGTTTAGGGTTTATCCGAAAGAAGACTTTTAAGAAATTTTCAGGTATGCCCTTCTTCCCAATCGAAATTGGTGTTCTTCTTCGGTAAAATTTTGGTTTTGTGAGAAGGATGCTGTGCAGGTTAGGGATTTGCTTTCTAATTTTGATTTTTGCTCGGATGTGATCATCCCTTGTTGTCTGTTCGATTGTTCGATACTAATTTTCTTTTTTTATAAAATTCTATTTTGCATGCGTGATTGGTTGAGGATTTCTCAACTTTGATATTTCGGATAGATTTGGATGGTTTTTGGTTCTGGATCTCCTTTCGGAGAGTTCCTTCGACGCATCTGATTTTATTTGGTGCCTAATTACTGTATTTTCTCTCCGATCATCTCGATTCACCTAATCTCCCCCTTCCCCGGGGATTTGTTAGCGGTTTTTCGATTGCAGGGTCAACGGCGGTTTTCCTGAAAGAGATTCTTAAGAGCATGCCTTATTTCTTAGGACTTCATGTGTAAAGTCTGGTTCCATGGTGGACATCCTCTCAGTAGGTTATGCTGATTGAAACCCTAATTCATATAAAGCACTCTCCATTTTTCCCCTAATTTTTTTTGTCATTATGGGTTTGTTAAAGCTTCGGGTTTAGTAATATGCTATTATCCCTCGGGAGAAAGCAGACCTCTAAGTAAGTCAAAAAGCAATTTTCCATTGTCTAAAAGGGTTTGAGCCAGATCAACATGCATTAGGAAGAGGCAAGGCATGCTTGTAGGCTTGTAGCTTAACATAATCCGATAGCACATGAAACTTCTGCCAAGCAGCCACCATGATGGTCTTATGGAAAGGTAGATTTTGGTAGGTAATTGAGGAACTTGTGCTTAGTAATGTTTGGTCGAAATATCATATATAACATTAGCCATTATCACGAATTGAATCGTCGAGATTTATGTTGAATTGGCTTAATAAACATAATTTCTTGTTGTAGGTGGTTCTGTTTATCATGGTGACAAATGTGGTTCTTCCATCTCCATTTCAATTGATTTGATTTTTCTTCTTTCACTTGGTTTATGTGAGGTTTTAACAATTTTTCTTGATTGCTGCAGCACAGGATGCCGCGACATGATGATCGCTATGGTAGCACCCGCCTCTATGTTGGTCGCTTGTCTTCAAGGACACGGACGCGAGATTTGGAGGACCTCTTCAGCAAATATGGAAGGTAATTAATGAATTTTGCCATATCGTACAATAAAATGGTTGCTAGTCTGTATCACAAATATGGAAGGTAATTAATGATATTTGCCATATCGTACAATAAAATGGATGCTAGTCTGTATCACTAAATGCTTCGTGGGGTCTTGTTTTTCGTGCATATTTGCATCTGCATGTCTCTTTTGTTCTATACCCTTTTCTCTTTTTTTTTCGAAAAAAAGATTCAACTCCGGTTCCCTTCTTGATTTTGTTTGATCTTGCATTAACCTATAGATACTGTGAGTTTGGGCGATTGAAGTACCTTAGAGCCACATATTATAGGCCAGAATTGATAGTATTTTATTAATGATTAATGACATTTGTTCTAGACTAGTGGTCATACAGTGTGGGTGATGGGGTGTGTTTCCCTTAAAGGTGATTAGAAGACATCGAGGCCTTTACCAAGCCCTCTTATGTGCTTGGCTTTGCGTTCACTATTCATTCTCTTATCTGCGTGAGAACGTTGAGCCCCCACGTGTCGTCTGTTTTAACTTGAATGATCTTGTTGAAGGTTTCTGGGCTTTTGCCTAACCTGGAGGTCTTATGGTGAGAGGGTGCCCTTGGTGGAATTGGTGGCTATTCTTGCAGAGTGTATAGGAGACTTTGGCGATACTTTCTGTAATGTTATTGCGTGTTTTTATGGAAATGGCAACAATCTCAAAGTGGTGTTTAGTTCATCTCTGAGGGGCGAAGTATCAGACCCTTAGGTACTTAAGTCATGATGGCCTTACTGTTTATGGCAACCGTTTCCGCAGAGTACGAGATGTGGATTTGAAGCACGACTTTGCCTTCATTGTATGTATTTCAGTTCTCTTCGTTCTAAATTTTCTTCAATTTCTGCCCCTAGCACAATAATATACATTAGTTTTTCTACAAGTATTTTATTGTGCAAGTATGAGCTTTTTGTGTTTCTTGTTCTTAACTTTGGCGCACAGGAATTTAGTGATCCCCGAGATGCTGATGATGCTAGATACAGCTTAAATGGACGTGAATTTGATGGAAGCCGTATCATTGTGGAATTTGCAAAGGGGGTGAGTTTGTAGATTCTACAAGCAGTTATTTTTGGTTGTCTCTTGGCTGAATAAATGCTTCAATATAAGCTTGGAGGCTTCTCTTTTTCTTTTTAACTATTGATCGAACTGTCTTGGTATTATCATCTCACTTATATTTGGAGAGCTTTGTGGAAATGTCAAGAGTGTCTTTAGTTTAATGGTGTGTAGAAAACATTGAACATGTACATAGCCAATCCAAAAATTTAGTCATTATTGCTGGTGAAGGCCTGGCTGAAATTGGAGTTGTCTAGCTTCCATGTTTCTTACTGCAATGGCCTGAAATTATTGGTTTCCCTTTCAGGTTTCTTTCTTGCTAAATCTTAAGTTGTTTAATGGGACTTCTTTAATTATTTACAGTTTATGTTATTCAGCATTAATTGAATTTTAATTGCATTTTAGTAATACAATTCTATATATGAATCTAGGGACCACGTGGCCCAGGTGGTTCTCGTGAGTATCTGGGCAGAGGTCCTCCTCCGGGGTCTGGCCGCTGTTTTAATTGTGGTATTGATGGCCATTGGGCTCGAGATTGCAAAGCTGGAGACTGGAAAAACAAGTGTTACCGTTGTGGAGAAAGAGGTCACATAGAAAGAAATTGCAAGAATAGTCCAAAGAACCTCAGGTATTCTCACTTTCTGAATACTTTGTATTTATTATTTTTAATTAATAGAATTGCAATGTTTCCATCATTAGAAACTATTTGTTTCCTGAAAAAAGAACATCTTCTGTTATAGAAGAGGGCGAAGTTATTCTCGGTCACAATCAAGGTCACCGCCGCCTCGACGAGGTAGAAGCAGGAGTTACAGCAGGAGCCGTAGTTACAGGTTTGTTATTAATTATTGAGTTTCCATTGTTGATTAGAAACTAGAAAGGTCATTGTTGCAACTACATTTTAAAACTTAATTATCTTACCCTCCAAACCAAAAGTGATACTAGAAAAAGGTTGTAATCAATCAACTAGGGTATCATAGAAGTGATAAGCTATCAGGTTGTACAAGGGGTTTTGATTTGTATTCTTGAAGCCATCTAAGCCTGAATTAGTATTTCTTTAGAGAAAAAACCCATGGCCCATACTTGAAGATTTCAGAGGTATGGGAATAATGTGCAGCATGATGCTGATCCTGAAAGCGGCTCATTACGAAACAATCATCTGGTGGCCTGAAATTCCTGGCCCCGTTGTGCCCTATTTTAACTATAATCAGTTATTCCTGTTTTTGACTTGAGTGAGAGAGTGGTCATAGACTGAAATAGCAAATAGGTATGCATTGCAAGTCGGCATTTTCTTAAATTCTCATTAGTGATTTTTGTGAATACTTGTGGGTTTACATTCCCATTTAAATTTTAAAACGCCTTTACATTACGTCATTTGTTTTGTTGCCTTTGCCAGCCGATCTAGATCACCCCCAAGGAAAGATCGAAGTGTTGAGCGCGAGGAGAGGAGATCAAGAAGCCCTCGTTACAGCAGGAGTCCTAAGCCAAAGAAGAGTAGTCCTCCACCCAAAAGTAGGAAGCGCAGTGTAACACCTGACGAGAGCAGTCCACGAGAAAGATCGAGCCCACCACCACCACCCAGGGATCATCGTAAGCAGCAGAATCAACGTGATGAGGACTATGGCGCTAGTGATGGACCAAGTCCTCCGCCTCAAAGGGATCGTAAATCAGCCAATCGACGTGATGACGAGGACTATGGCCCAGGTGATGGGGCAAGCCCTCCCTCCAGGGGGGACCGTATACGATCCGGTGGGTCAGACGACTATAGTGGGAGTCCTCCCAGGGGGGGAGCCAGGAGCAGAAGCCCCATGAGCCCCGACAGGGATAGTAGCCCTAATGGTAATGGAAGGGGGTACCGTAGCCCTCCTGAAACAAATGGCCACAGCCGCAGCCGCAGCCCTAGTCCCAGGAATGACAGGAGCCCTGTTGATGATGATGACGATGATGACCAACGTGGTTCTCCACGTGGCAGCGAGTCTCCAAGTGCTCGGGATTAAAATTAACCTGCCATCCCCATCCATCATCCATCATCCATCTTTGGCGCTCACATCCTGCAGTTACAAGACTTGTTTCGATTTTCCATGGTTACGTAGCTAATTAATTAATGATGCAACATTTGACTTCGGATAAATTAGAAGGAATATCGGGAACAAAAGCTATCTATCTTGAGTTAATTTTATAGGACTTCTCTACTTTCTAGAAGATAATCTAGTATCGCAAATGCATGTTTTAATTAAATAAATGGGAATTGTCAATAAAAATGAAATTGGGATTTCATTCATTCCGTTTTATTGGCTGTTTTATTTGTAAATACTTGATGCGGGATAGGAATTTATCATCCGCCGTCGTCCCATTGTTACATGAAGTTTGAGGTAGAGTCCCAAGCTCTCGACTTCTTTTACATGAAGTTTTAGGTCTTGGGTTGTGGAAATGGCAATCAAAAGCTCTTCACTTTTGATTTAGGAGGCTGTGCTTGTTTTGTCATTACAAGCAACGCAGGGAGTTTCGATACCGCTGATGACAGATCATGGCATTCCCAGTTCGGTTCCGATACCGCTGGGTTGGATGAAGAGCATAAGTTCTCCAACGTGTCTGATCTCAAGGTTGGGGGACTTTGGCCCACCACCAAAATTCTTCGACATCAAACTGTTCGATCAAGGTAGATATTTTAAGTGATGTACGAGAATTCTTCGACATCAAATTGTTCGATCAAGGTAGATTTGTAAAGTGATGTACGGTTAAAGAGGACACGAATTGCAGGATTTGTCATTTAAACTTGGAGAGTATTAATGATGAATCTGAATTCCTATTGAATTTGGGCTGTTTTTGCAACGGCTATTTGGCTGCTGCTCACAAGAAATGGACCGAAGCTTGGTTCAAGATATGGGAAACAAGTAAAAACTCGGGAGGGAGATGAAAAGATGGAGGGATGAACGGTTAGGTTGTCTTGACACCTCTAGTTCTTAATTTTTTGGAGAAGATGATTAGTGTTTTAGGGTATTTTAATGATGTGTATATGAATTAATAGATATAAGGGTAGAATAGGTCTGGACTTTCCGAACAGGACAATGACAGAAGGGAGTTAAATGCATGATTTTTCAAAACTATAGGAAGAATTTTGTTAAAGTGAGAAGATATATGAGAGGATTTTATGATTGTCAGAAAACTTGGGCGAGGATTTTATATTTTACCCTTTAATTATTTGTATTACTTTTGTGAGTTGGGTAGACTCGTATCGTTTATTGACCAATAGCATTAGCTTGACCTTTTGATTGAACCTATTTTCGATGCACCGTTCTGGATTTCTTACACCGAATGTAACGAGATCAAATCAGCCACCCACAAGATTGCCCCTCACAACATCCCACAGCATATCCCTGTCATGTATTAAGATCATCTCCTGATGATAATGTCAGAAATAATAATGTCATCATCGGAGAGATATTTCCAATACATAGCGAGGATGTGCTGTGGGATGTTGAGGGGGAAAATCTTGTGAGGGGGCTGCTGATTTGAACTCGAACGTAACCATGATATCGTATTCATGTGTTTTTTTATATGAAAATGAATTGCTATTTTATTACTGGCACGAGTTTTTTTTTTTTTTTTTTCTGATGAACTGGTTTTGTTTGTTATTAAAAAGGGTTAATTTTCCTCTACGATTATTGAGTTAATTGTGCACATCCTAGCAGGGATTTTAATTGCCCAGCGCCAGCGGTAGATTTCATTGGTTTGAGATTGGGTCAGTCCTTGCCTCCTTGGGCATGGGCGTAATAACAAACATGATAAACTTGATGGTTATAGTCTTAGAGGGCGTTTGGTAGTGCTGCTATACTATTAACAGATCTAGGCACCCATTTGAACAAGCAAATTCATATAGGATGCCAAACCTCTAAATTCTCGTATTCAGTTCCTTAGTCCACGAGAATCCGCTTTTCCAGGTTAATCATTCCACTCCCAGTGATCCAGCCAAGCTCAACATCTCTGAGCTTGCAAGTTTTCCGTCTTACAAGTTACAACCCTCTTCAAACTGATTGATTAAAGGAAGCCACATAACTAATTTAATAGGAGTTTCGAATTCCGCCATTTTTCTATATAACTGTGTTGTCGATTATCATAATAGAAGGACCAGAAGGTGAGAGGAGTGTGAATGTGAACTTTCTAGTTTCTCCTTTGGAGGTCCTTGTAATCTGAAAACAAGAGAAGTGAGGTGCTGAACCGCTTCTTCTTTGGACGCGGTCGGCAGAAGCAGCGACACTACAGATTACCGTGGACTTCTCTTTCTCGATGATCCGGTAATTTGCTCTCGTTGATTTCTTGAGACACTCGAAACGCATCCTCTGGAACTTTTGCTCCAGCTTCAATGACTCCACCAGACGAGACAGCCTAGACGAAGGAATCGATGTGGGAGCCATAGCTGCGTCTGCTGCTGCTGCAGCCGAATCACCGTCGATTAGCGACTCCATTGCCGTATATTAATTAAGAGGGTAAATTACAAAGACTTCATACCATAGGGTCAGAGACAATTACGAGATCGACGTTAGTGCTCACAAAGACTGTTCATATCATTCGCACAGCCTTTTACATCGCGTATTGAGAATATTTCCATATTTGTATGATTTTTTTTTTTGGTAAAAGGGACTTGCGAACAGTGTGAGAAGAGAAAAAAAAATTATTGCTTTGAGATGATACGTGATTACGTGTTTTTTTCAGATGAAACATAGTAGAGAGGAAGATATATGCATGCCAAAGGCAAGTAAAACCCGAGACCAAGTATCTTCTCCTGTGGGATTGTTTCTTGCAATGTTGTGAACTTGTAATCAAGCTTCGAAATTCCAATAGGTATCGGCTGATACTTATCATATCAGGAGCTTCCCAATATGCCTTTCTAAGGGATATTTTGGGGAATAACCCAGTTCAGGGGGTAGATGAGCCTTAAATCAACCCCCTGAACTAAGCTGAAAAGAAAAACAAAGTGCGATACCGTATTTATACGCCCTTACTGGCATATCGACTGTATCGATATTTTGAACCATGGTGGTAATAACATGTCCAATTCCAACCTCCCCCATTTAAAATGCATGGTTAGTAGCTAATGACCCCATTTAGAAAGCCATGACACTGATTCGAGGGCCTTGACTAAAGTAGCCACTTTGCTTTCCTTCAGCTTTTAGTTTTAATTACAGAATACAGACATTTGCAGCAGCCCTACCTAGTACCTACTAACCTCGACCGTCAGGTTAGCATTGGATTCAACATATTTGATGAACGTATGAACAACTAGAGTAAATGGGGCAATAAGAGGAGCAGAGCTATCTGATAGGAGCCTAGGAGGATATTTCCCCAGGTCCGTCATTCTTCATCAAGTGCCACTAAATAAGAGAAAATAAATTAAATAATAAATATTTATCCAGTATTTTAGAGTGTTATTGCGATATACCAAAGGCAATATGGCACGCATAACTGTACAAGTTGAACATAGCCTGAAAGACAACATTACAATTACAAGCAGTCAGTCCTCGTCTTCACCATCATCTGGAAGCTCACCATCATCCCCTATCCCTTCTAGGAGAACGTCCACATCCTCCCCTAATTCGATCAGCCTTGCAGACAGTTTCTCAACTTTGCTTTGCTCTTGTCCAAGACAAACGAGCAGATCATTCAGTTCTGCTTCACTCTCTTTCTGAGCTTCTTCCCTTGCCTCAGCCTTCACAGCTTCAATATCCGGGTAGGGTTTTCCCCCTCCTATTTTCAGAGCCTTCACTTCTGATTCCAGCCGGAAGTTGGCCTGTTCAAGACTATTGTAAGCATCTGATAAGCTTTTCAGATCAGACTCCAGTTTACCAGCTAAATTGTGGTACATGAATGCATCAGCTTCAATTTTCGTTTTTTCCGATTTGAGCATCTCTATCCGTTGCATTGCTTCTTGGAGATCCCTACGGAGGGTTTCAGTCTGAACTCTTTCCCGGCCTCCACCTGAAGTTGTCTGATCAGACCCAGGAGCACCACCTCCACTAGACTTGACCAAATCTTCAGCCAAAATAGCATTACGACCAAGAAGATCCTTACAAAAATCGAGTGCCCAAACATTTCACAAGTTAGGATATATAGAAACATTCGCAGCAAAATAATTATTAGAGAAAACAAGATATAAACAAATTAAAAGGTACCTGAATCTCTCTGCACTGCTTCTCAATAAATGACTTAAGACGTTTTATGTAGTCTCCATCACTTTCCCCACCCTTTTGTTCCAATTCTGCTGGCACAACTGCCACCCTGTTCTTTGGATGACTGTATATTTCAACAATATTTTCTCTAATATCTGCCTCCAGCCTATTAACAAAACTAACAAATTGGGCATCAAACAATGACATAAGAACTGGATGTACATTATGATTCTCATCACTTCCATCATTTGTGTCACTATCTTCAACCTCTGCCATGCTAGCAGCATTAGATCTTGTCAGAGGCTTACGCTGTTGGGCAGGCTTTGCAGACACAAAAAGAAAGCTTTTCTGCATCTCATCAAACTTTAAGAAGTATGAGGTAAGCCCAACCTTCTGGCTAATGGCATCGACCACCAAAAAAGCATCCTTGTTGTTATCACTGGATTTATTGAAGAGAACACACTCTCCCAAGAGCACAGCAACCAAACCCCTTACACACACAGTCACAGAAGGGTTTGACACCAACTCAAGCAAGTAAGTGAGATGGGGCTTTAGCTCTAGAAAGGAGCAGACCGCATTAGGGCAGTCAGCCAGCCAGGTGACTAACAGTTGCAGGATAACAGGTTGGATATATGAATCTCCAATTAGAGTTGATTTTTTGTGGTCACCGTCTTTATTTTTTGTGGAGGCAAGAGCCAAGTACTTCACTATTCGGTGCATGAGTGGTTCAGGGGCACCTAATGATGGCAGGGGTGCTTCAAGCTCAACTTTTAGGACCTGCAACATTCCAGTACATATTAATACAAGAGGAGCATATCTTACATAGCACATATGTATGATCACTTCAAACTGTAATGTCATCAATATGCATTGTCTACCAACTGATCAAACTGAAACTAGGAAAGATGGTAAATTAACGAAAACTGGTGAGCTCTTTCGTGTGTCTTATTTTTCTGGAAACATTAAGTAACAATGTGACCCTCAGTTTAAGATGCTTGATGACTTCCTAAACCATCCTTCCCTGTTTTATGGAAAAGAAAGGAAAATGAAATGACATACCCGCTCCTTGCACTGGGCATTGTCCTTCAGTATATGGCAAAGAACACTAGCAGCTCTGCAACAAGTCTGCAAATTAAGAACAATAGATGAATAGTTAGCAGCTGAGCAAACATTTCTACAACTTATGTTCTACATGCTCCTGATCAATGACTGATGCAATGCACAATGATGAACTGCAACTTTGAGGGCACGAAATAAGTACAAGAGGATGATTTGAGAAAACATCTTCGATTTAGATGCATTTGCCAACCAAGTAAATTGGAAATATTTTCATTTTCCAGATGCAGAATGGACACTTCAAACTAGAACCTAATTTTTCACCCAAAAAAAAACAAATAACTAGTACCAAATTACATACATCAAGAGAATGTTAGGATGCAACCTAATCATTCTAGGTCAAATTCTGAGACATACTGGACAAGAGAACTCTTATTAGTACCAATGCTCAACCTCTCCCTTCAAATGACTAGTAAAAGATTCAAAATTCTGCTTTACCTCAAGGTCCCCATCAGTATCACTCAAAGTGAAACCACGTAAAAGCATGCTGCCATAAAACACAAAAATCTAGGAAAGTTATTAATAAATTTCAAAACCTATGAAGCAAAGCAAGTACATTTACATTAAGAAGTAAACTATGAACTAAGTTGAAACATAAGCACACCTTCCAAATGACATGTTAACATCTTCCTCTAGAGGAGCATGAATCATTGACTGTGGTTGAGGAATCATTGTGGATGCCAATATTGCTTGACCATCAGTATTTTTCTGCTTGAAACAGTGGCATAACTTAATAAAAGAGTGAGTGTGATTATAACTTTAAAAGATTTCAAGCGTACAATTGACTACATAATTTTTTGGGGGGAAAGGTATAAACAAGAGTATGGTGAAAACAGCATTTCTAAAATAGGCAGACAGTTTCCAAAATGCATACACAGTCACATAATTAAGAGAATATAAACAAGATATGCATAATTTCTACCATTTCAAACTTAAAGCCTTCAAAATCCAGAAACATGGACTCAGCTTATTACGTGCATATGCACTTGTATGCATGCATACCTAGCTCACAGTGTTAAGCATACATGTGCATTCCTGTACATTGTTGTGAGGCTTAATTATTATTAAGCTGGGCTGTATCTTGTTCTGTGTCATTTTTATTTCTTTGTTTCTTATTGGGCTGAATGGTCCTGGGCTAGCATGTCTTTTAATTCTTTATGTTCCACCCACCAGGGGCATTCTTGTACTTTTGTAATCTTTAAACACTCGTATATAATTTTATATATCAATTAAGGCTGATCAGAAACCAAGATGCCACCAATTCTCTGAACTCTCTTCTTGTTCTTCCTCTTGCTCAAGAGCCTTCATGCATGTCTACATGTTGCATGTTACCAAGTAATGAAAAGCAAAGGCTTACCACACAAATTGATAGATTTATGCACATTTTACAAAGAAGTAATCATATATGTTCCAATAGACATGTCTTGAGGCTGTCAGACTGCAGTCCAGAATAAATTGAAACTTCCCTAGCAGTGAAGGTAGAGAGCTTTGATGCTTTCTCACCCATTCATAGAAGAAATAATAGCAACTATGCAGATGTGCTAGGGGGTTCAGAAGTTAGGAGAGGATACAAAAAAGGGGTCAATAAGAAATAAAAGAATTTTGGAAATTATAAAGAATTTACTGGCTGAAGTTGAGGAAATTAATTTACAGAAGGGGATGACAGTTGGGGTAAATGCAGGAAATGGTGAAGGGAGAAGGAATGGGGGAGAAACCAGCAAGGTAGGGAATGGGGTTCTTCCATTATATCTGTTAAGTGGTACAGGTCCTGGATACTAGAAAGTTATTCTACCTTATGATCTGAGTTGCACTTGCACATACACCTTAGTACATGTTCCTAGGCACTGACAACAGTTTCAGATCTCATTAATGCAATCTCTCCAGGGGGCTAGTCTATGATACTGTCATGTTTCATTTTGCCTCTTTTCCCCTTTGTTTTCTTGTCCTGAGTAACTTGTGTCACTAAAAACACACATTGACATGTGTTTTGTGTCAACATTTGTCCAACACTGTAAAAATCTATGGGAGAAGTATCCTGTGTATCATAGCAAATTTCCAACAGATAGGCTTACATTCTCAATGCTTCCTGATTATTTCCAAAGGTGTCAAAAACAACATAGTTCAACCATGGAGGATTTTGTTTTCCTTTTCCCCTTATTTTTATTGGTCCATAGAGAGTTTATAACACCGAAATACAGTCTTGGTGCATATGTAGGAACAGTTAACTGAACTTGCAATTTCCAATTTTGAACTAAAAGACAAACCTCACAGAAACACTTGAAAACATAGTCAGCTGCTATGAACTCTTGCACACTAGATGTTCGCAAAATTATACGAAGAATTGAATTCAGGGCCGGCTCAGTATGTGGTTCTTCTCCAAGCATTTTACTGGCAAGAGCGTCAAGGTTTTGAGGATGCCGGTTAATCAAATCACCTATACATCGAAGAGCCTGCAATAGTATATAAAACTTAAATGTCATGTTCACCTCTGAAACAGTTAATATATCTAAAGTTGGCATCAATTTAGAGTTTTATTGCTTATTCTTTTTCTCTTTTTTTTTTTGGTCAGATGAGGGATGGCGGGACAAAACTAGTATCATAGTAGAAATAGACACTAAAGTAATATTACAAGTAACAGAGTACTTTCTGGAGCAGCTAAATTATGCACAAGATATTTGTTCAGGATAATGTACAACACTCCTGCAATCAGTAATTGAAACAGTGAAAATTTGTTGTATGAAACAATGTCACAAATCACAATCTTCTTCAGTTATTACTTATCATACACTTTCAAGTTAATTCTAGTGGGTTAGCATGATAGAAAAAATTTAAGAAAAACCAAGTAATCTTTATTCCCATGAACAGTCCATTCTCCCCTTTGGGGAAAACAAAATCAAGGATGTGTGGCTCAAATGCTCATAAAGCTCCCTACAATATTTAAGAAATGTGCAAGTTTTTTATCAGCAACAGATCAAAATGTACAAGATATTTGTTCAAAACACAAATATGGTATTCTTGCAATCAGAGACTGTGATGGTGAAGATTGCTGCATGGGAGTCACCTACCCAAAGTCTGCCGGGTTTTGGGATCTTGTGATTGAAAAATGTGAAAGAAGATTGGCTAATTGGAAGAAAAATTGCACTTCTAAAGGTGGTCCGCTTACACTTATTAAGGCTACACACCCAAACCTCACAACATATCTGCTTTCAGTGCTCAAGATGCCGACCAAGGTGAAAAAGCAGGCAGAGAAGCTTCAAAGTGATTTTCTTTGGGATGGTGCAGGAGAGAAGAGAGATCATTTGGTTAGTAGGAAGGAAGTCCACAAGAACAAGGAGGGAGGACTGAGGTTGGGTCACATTAATGAGATGAATACTGCTCTCCTAGGCAAGTGGTTATGGCAATTCAAGAATGTTGAAAATTATCTTTGGGCTACTGTAATTCGCAGAAAATATGAGAGTAGCAGATTGAGAAGGGGCAGAACTCAACATCTCAATAGGTTCTCTTCGGCCAATCCTTGAAAAGATATAGTCCTCAGGCGGCCTCCTTTCTCCTCCTTCCTTAGATTCGGGGGGGCTCAACCTTTTTATGTGTCTTACCCACACCTTGGTATCGTCAACCCTCATTAGAGACAGACATGGTCTAGACTATAATTTTAATTTCTGTAGAGCCCTCACAGAAGTTCGACTGAGATCTCCCTAACTTCCCCTAATTTCTGACATCTACCTCTCACCTACCCGCCCAGATAAAATAATTTGGTCCCTCACCCCTAATGGAATTTTCATGACCAAATCCTACCTCCAAGGGGCTGATAGCTGATTCTGCTTCCTACTCCTTTCCAAACACAAGTATCTGGCTCTCTCCGGTCACTACCACAATTGCTTTCTTTATATTGGGAAGCATCTTGTGACAAGATAAACACTTATGATCATATCCAAGAAAAAAGAAAAGGGTGGCTATACATTTCCTCTCATGGTTGTGTTCTGTGCCTTAAGGATGGTGAATCCATTAGGCATCTCCTCATTAATTGCCAAGTGGCTTGTAGTTTATGGCAATATTTTCAGGATTTGTGATAAGAGATAGCAGCTTTTACAGGGTTCCCCCCAATTCTGTTTGCAATTTTATTATTCAATGGCAGAGCAGAAAAGTAGGAAAAAGAGGCAGCCTCTATTGGAAGGAGGTAACACATAGAGTAATGTGATGCATTTGGGAAGAGTGGAACAAAAGAATATTTGAGAACGAATGCACATCCTTAGAAAACCTGAGAGGACATGTAGTGGTCTTCATCAATTCCTGGATGCTAAGTCATAAGTCCTTTAACGGCTTCAGTTTTGCAGATCTAGACAAGAATCTTTTGGATACCTTGCAATCAAACCTCCTTTGTGTCCAAGACACCCCCCACCCCCCCAACACCTTTATTCTGTGCTTTGAAGATGGTAGCCTAAGATCTCAAGAGAACCCACAGGGTGCTGGCAATGGGGGTGTCATTTTAACTCAGCCTCAAGAACATTAGCCACTGAAACATAAGAGATAGGAAAAAGAAAGGTTGTTCGACAGGAAGAGAGAGAGAATTAGGGTCAAGAAAAAAGACAAGACAGTTGAAACCATGATCATAGCCAAAATTTAAATAAAAAAATAAGGATGTAAAAACAAAAAACAATTAAATGTTCTGATAGTGAAGATTTTACCCAATAAGATAAATAGGTTGGAAGGAAGATCAAGTTCTAAAAGGATCATGAAATCTTAAAAAAAAATGCCCAATAGACCATATTGTTGGATCCATACCAGGTAAAAGATCTAATGAAACAATACAATAATGTAAAGAAGAAAAATCAACCAAGAAAGAAAAAGTGAAAAACTAGATCTTGAATGTAAGAAATCAGTAACAGGAAGATCAATCATTCAGAACTTTGTGTAATGCATCAAATAAAAAAAATATAACTTGGCAACCAACTAGAATTAAATTGAACATGTATGGTATATAACAACTGAAGAAATACAAATTTTAGTGGTATATAACAACTGAGATTTTGTAAACAATGTCACCATCTCTCTTCAGTTGTTACTTACATTACACTTTCAGTACGGACTTTCAAGGCTGTGGCATCGGGGGGAATTGCTCTAGTGGTAGGCCAATATGGGGAACCAGACTCTGCCTATCAGCCATGAGTACAATCTTCCTGTCCACATCAGCACATAATCCACTATATATTTCACATTTACCCCAAAATAGTAGTCTTCGATTTTTTTTCTCTTTGGCTCAGTTTGGAAAGAGTACAAATACAAACATGTACAGTACAAATAGATACAAAATACAAGGTTTTGCACTCTACATATTTATATTTGTACTCCTTCCAAACCGAACCTTAATTCTTTTGATATGAGCAAGTTTTAAGATGTAGCAGACAGAGACTGTCAAACAGCTAGCTTTTTCTTTCTTTTCCATTTTTCCATCAAGTAAGCATTAGAAACCATTCAGGCAGCCACTTTAGCTGCCACAGGACATGAAAGGAACTTCTATTTTTATCATATGATAGAAACTACCTCATTTACATGAGAGGCATACTCTGTAAACCAGGCATTAAACTCCTTAGGTACTCCCTTTCATTTGTATTCTTTCTATTTAAATGTTTTCCATCCTTCAATCACTATGAGAAAACAAGAAGGGCAAGGGAATAAATCCTAAAAGAAATGCTTATCTTACCGAACAACGCACAGCAACTGCAACCCACTGGTTCTCTACTCCCAACATTAGAAGATGGTCCAAAACTTTTTTCTGCAATTCTTACAAGATGACAATAAATGAGACATTTTCTAAGCCAAACGTCTCAACATAGATGGGGGGCTTAAGACAAACCTGAGCTAAAACAGTCTGGTTAGTCAGCCTATTGTTATCTTTGCCAGGTTCAACATCTGGACCTCCCATCAGTAGCAACGTGATAGTTTCTAACGCACTGAGAAGATTCACTGTCTACTGGCATGGTGTTTGGTTTTAGACACAACAAAACTTCAACAGTAAGGTTTTAAGACGGAATATATTTGGTCACCCAACAATAGAAGATCTAACTGCATTTAAACTATACCAACCCAATAAAGTAGTAAACCTTTTCCATGAGTACCTCACCTTTTGTTGGGTAAAACTGTAGGCACTACTCCGAAGCTTCAAAATCGATATTATAGGCTCAAAACCAATTGTTTCCCTTAGTAATATCTGAAACATGCAAGAGGTACAGTTACCATCATTGAATAGTGACAAGTTGAATCTGGGTCCTCCCAAAGGGGTTACATAACTATACACATTGTATCCTTGCTTGTTGGGAACTGCTGGTTTGTCCTAGTCTAGCAATTGCTCTGGGTACTTCACTTTTCTATATTTAAATTTAATGAAACTTGTGTTGATCTGTTCCTGATTAAAGAAATAACAAAGAAGGCTAACCTGATTTGATGCATTGCTGCGAATGAGGTTGTTCAACAATTCAAGACAGTCCTGTACAGTAACAGAAGTATCAGTGATACCATTATAGTTTCATGGTATTCATTTGTCATCAATTCATTGCTTAGAAATAAACACAAAAAGAAATCAAATGTCAGCCATTACATGTAGTTTGAAAAATCAGATGCAAAGATGATACAGAGATCATGATCTGATAGCAAAATCATAAAATAAAACACAACATATTTCCCTTCTTGAATCAATAACCAAACAAATTAGAATCATTGTAACCAAGAGATCTGTATAAGGCATGAGGAACAGATTTCTTAAGCATACAAATAAGAAAACCAAAATCATATTATTCTCCATGCAAAATCACATACATTCTCAATTTTTTTATCAACATCACATACATTCTCAAATTGAATTTCAATCCCTGCCTGATGTTTTTTTTTTTTTTGAGCATACAAAAATTTACACTAAACTTCTACTAATATTGCAAGTATCGACACACAAAAAAGAGACCGAACCTCTCAAAAAAAAGGACCTAAAATAGCTTTCAAGTTAAGGACAAATCCTTATCTTAGTAGTCTATGCATAATCCATTACTCTTTCAATACAATGGACCAACTCAACATAAGATAACAAGTCTTAGGCCAGTGCCAACTAGCACAAAAATGACTTGTTATTCCACTCGTTCAGCATTTCTGTAACACCAATACACTACTAAAGGCTCAGTTTGAAAAGAGCAAAAATGCAAATATGTACAGTACAAATACATAAAAAAAAATACAAAATACATGATTTTGCACTCTACTTTCGAGAAGATAACCATAACATCAAGCTTCTGTAAGAAATACCCCTTCTTTGGTTCATACCAAAATTTAGTTGGTCCTATCCTCCCTCCCTCCCAATCCTATTTGAAATTCAACACAAGATTCACAATATCTTGACTTTAAAAAGAAATCAAATGCTTCTACAATCCACAGCTTATTCAAGTGGATTCCAAGGTACATTAATGCCTTTGCTGATGGCCTTGCTTG
Organism: Nelumbo nucifera; assembly: GCF_055504915.1. Lineage (NCBI taxonomy): Eukaryota > Viridiplantae > Streptophyta > Magnoliopsida > Proteales > Nelumbonaceae > Nelumbo > Nelumbo nucifera. The sequence continues at coordinate 5,278,718 of NC_142650.1, forward strand.
AGGAAGAGATTCTTTTTGCATACTGCTTTTCTTTTGTAATGTTCTGGTATTATGTAGTGGTTGATACTGGGCATATTATGTATTGTCACCCTTTCATTGCTTTAACGAGAGGAGATTACTTTATAATATTTCACATGATAAAGTCTCCATGGGCTGTCAGATAAACTTATTTTTTCCTTACAACAATAAAATACCTTTGATGGTTGTTGCAGGTTATAAACAAAAAAGAAAGAGTTACAGAAAATTAAACAGCATACATATTTTGTACTAGAGTATGGCACCAAACAGAGTTGAATGGTGGAACAGAATTCATGTTGTCAACCCCATATAGTTGAGACAAATTAGTTGAGTCAAGTTTATTTTTGTACTCTCTTGTAAACACTAAGAACTTTCTTCAAGTTATTTATCAACTGTTAACTGTTGGTTCACACCAGAAGTTATGTTTTTCTAGCTATAACTCTCACCAAAACAATTGACCTCGCATTCTACTTCTCTGTTTGATGCTAAACATCACCCAAGAATTTGTTCCTCTTTGTTTTCTAAGAGTGAATCTCACTAGTGAACAGGACCAAGTTTGACAGTATTACTGTGCTTTGTTTTTGAGGCATAACACGACCACCTATGATATAACAAACAACCTGCACTAAGAAGAAATAAATCTGGAATCATAAAAACTTTAACAGCACTTGGTTTGCTAGAAAAACAGCACAAGTATGAAGTTCTAGGCTCTGAAAACACCCCAATATGCAAAAGACCCCACAAAGTTGTAGGGATATATGTTTATTCCACGACCCTGGTTAGGCTGGACAGATTCTTGGTTTCTTCAAACTGGGATGAATTCTTTCCTGATTTCAGACAGCTTACCTTTCCTAGACCGATGTCCGACCATAGCCCTATTCAGCTTGTTTGTGGTCTCCGTAAGACAGTCAAATCTCCGTTTAAGTTTGAAAATGCTTGGTTTGAGGAGGAAAATCTTATCCCCTTAATCAGCTCTATGTGGAATGAGTTGCAAGTGGAGGGCTCTAGTTCTTATGTCATGGCATCAAAATTATAGGCTGTCAAGGGTAAACTAAAAATTGGAGTAAGGAGAAGAATATGAAGTGGGTTACTGATAAGAAGGCTTTGTTGAGCACCATTGTAGAGATTGACAGAGCTGAAGAGGCGGATCCCTTGTCTGAAGATCTGAGACCTAAGAGATCAATTGTAAAAATCAGATATGATAAGATGGCAGTTGAGGAAGAGAGGAAGTGGAGACAGAGCCAAATCCATTTGGCTTAAAGAGGGGGATAAAAATACAAAGTTCTTTCACAAAATGGCAAATGCTCGTGCTAGGTTCTCTTCAATCAGCAAGGTGGTGTGGGAGGACAGGTGTGGTGAGTCTAGTTCTGAAGTCAAATCTGTAGCTACTTCTTTCTATAAGAACCTTTACAAAGAGAAGTGGGTTCAGATAAATGAAGAGCAGAAAATCTGGTTAGAGAGACCATTCTCAGAAGAGGAAATTAAGGGTGCAGTAAAGAAGCAAGAAAATGATAAATCACCGGGTCCTGATGGGTTCTCTAATCTATTCTATTTAAAATGTTGGGATATTGTGAGGAGTGATCTGATGCAGGTGTTTCAGGCATTTCACACTAATGCCTCCTTTCAGAGAAGTCTGAATACAACTTTCATCACTCTTATTCCGAAAATTGAGGGGGTTGTCAATATAAAGGACTTCAGGCCCATTAGTCTCTTGCACAGTTTCTACAAAATCTTGGCTAAGGTTTTGGCTGAAAGAATGAAAGTGTGTGTTAGGCAGTGTTATCTCTTGTAACCAAAGTGCTTTTATCCCGGGTAGACAGATGGTTGACTCTGTTCTCATTGCTAATGAACTGTTGGAGTCCAGAAGAAGAGAGGGGACCCCAGGTGTTCTGTGTAAACTGGATATTGAAAAAGCTTATGATCATATTAACTGGCACTACTTGGATCTGGTTTTAGAGAAAATGAATTTTGGGCAGCTTTGGAGAAACTGGATCAGAGTTTGTGTTAAGACTCCTAAGTTCTCCATCTTAATTAACGGGCAAACGACGGGGTTTTTTGGAAGTTCAAGAGGTTTGAGGCAAGGTGACCCTCTCTCTCCCCTACTCTTCATTTGTGTCGTGGAAATTTTATCTCTCTTTAGCAAGAAGGATGCTGAAAATGGGCTTTGGGAGGGCTTTGCAATTGCTCCGGGAAAAGAAAAAGTCAATATTCATCAATTTGCTGATGACACCTTATGCTTTGTTGATGCTTCCCCTAATCAACTGGAGGTGGTGCCTGGAATTTTGAGTTGGTTTGAGGTGGTGTCTGGCCTTAAGGTTAATTTGAGTAAATCTCAGATTATCCCTATAGGTCTTGTTACAAATCTAGAAGTTTGTGCAGAAGTTATGGCTTGTCAAACTGCCCATCTTCCGGTCAAGTACTTGGGGTTCCCTCTTGGAGCTAAATATACTTCCTCTCAAATTTGGAATCTAGTGGTTGAAAGAATGGAGAAGAAATTGGCTTCCTGGAAAGCTAAATACCTTTCTTTTGGGGGGAGAGTGATTTTGATTAAGAGTACTCTTTCTAATTTACCTACTTACTACCTCTCCCTATTTCCTATTTCTTCCAAAGTGGCTAACAGAGTGGAGCAACTACAGAAAAACTTTCTTTGGAGAGGTTGGGAGGAGGAGAAGAAGGTTCATGTTGTAAACTGGGATCAAGTGTGTCTTCCTAAGAAAGTTGGAGGGTTGGGAATAAGAAAATTGAAGAAATTCAATTCTGCCCTCCTGTGTAAATGGCTTTGGAAATTTGCAAATGAAAGAAATGCTTGGTGGAGAAAGATGATTGTGGACAAATATGGAGTGGACTGGGGTGATTGGAGATCCAATTCTCCTATTTCAAGAGGGATAAGTTCCATTTGGACAGGTATAATGAAGAACGCTAGTTTATTTGAGGAAGAAATCGGTTACAACTTGGGAAATGGGGAAAGAATCAAATTTTGGAAAGACTCTTGGTGTTTTGAAGTGTGTCTGAAAGATGCCTTTCCTCTCTTATATCAAATTTCTGTAAATCAAGACTCATCAGTTCAATGTGGATGGTAACTCTTTCAGTTGGAACCTAACTTGTAGGAGGCACCTCTTTGACTGGGAAATTGAGGAGTATGCAATTCTGTTGGGCCTGCTCCAGAACCAGAGGATTGACCCAAACATGGAGGATGTTTGGAGATGGAAATGGGAAGCTGATGGCATGTTTTCTGTTAAGTCTATGTTCAGTAAGTTGATAAGTTCAGGTCAGGAAAACTTTCCGGCTAGGCAGATTTGGAGCTCATTCAATCCTTCTAAAGTGAAGTTTTTGCTCTGGACAATGGCTTTAAATAAATGTCTATCCAAAGTTAATCTAGTGAAACTTGGCATTCAGATTTCGAACATGTCATGTGGCTTATGTGGTGGGGTAGTAGAAACTACTGAACATCTGGCCTTACATTGCCCAGTCTCGAATTATATTTGGAGGCATTTTCTCCAAGCTTTGGAAATCGGCTGGGTAATGCCAATTTCTGTGAAGGATCTGCTGTTGTGTTGGTAGATTGAGGGTCTCAGCAAGAAAGGTATCTTGGTTTGGAAGACTATCCCGGTTGCTGTGCTTTGGACTATCTGGATTGAAAGAAATAACAGAATTTTTCAGGGCAAAGCTAAATCTTCAGAGGAAATGGTGCAGAAAGCTGTAGGTAAACTTCTGTCCTGGGTGTCGGCATCGAAGTTGTTTAAAAATCAGAATTTGAGTCTGTTGTTTAGATTTCAGAACTGGTTGTATCTGTAATTTGTGGTGGCTCTAGGCAGCCTCTAATGGCCTAGGCTCCTTTGTACTGGTTCTTATTTTAATAAATTACCTTACCTTTTCAAAAAAAAAATATATATATATATATATGTTTATTCCACGACAAAATTTCTTCCTTTTTTTAATTAAAAATTCTTTTCTTAATCAATAAAAGTAGTTTCATTAGATATAAATATAAATGATGTGCAGAAACAGGATGACTATGTGTATATGGAATGGTATGATACCAGAAGAGTAATAACATCAAAGTCTCCCATTTGTTATCAAAGTCAACCCTTGTTTAGTGTTCTATGATGCTGGAATGGTATGATACCAGAAGAGCTTTGCCAAATCAACCCCCCCCCCCCGCCCCAGGTGAACTTTGATGAATATCAAATGATTGGTTACCACTGTTGTGATACCAGTTGATTAGTTATAAATTTTTTATATATCATGCCTCTCTGGTATCATAGTTGGACCCCCTTCTTTGTTTGAACTGGTTTAAATTTAAAAATCGAAGTTGTAAAAATAAATTGATTGAAACAAGAAAAGGAAATTCTGAAGATCACCTGGACAACAACACCACCTTCAGAACCTCCTTCCTCTTTAATAATGCTGAAGATCTTATCAAATGCACCTTCAAAAACTACAATTTTCTGAATTTCCTGAAATTAAAGAAGAGCAACATTTAGTACAAAACAAAACATTTTTCACCTGGACAGAAATTTGTGAAGACTGTAAGGGTGGAAGGAAATCAACCTCAGCTTCACGAGTTAGGTAAGTAAGAAATAACAAAGCCTCATTTCGTATAACCTACAAACAAACAGAACAATCAGTCTTAAGCTCAAAAGGCACAAGTGCACAAAACTTTTAGAGGTCTCAAAAATTAGGGAAAAAAGTAAAAGGAGAAAAAGTTCTCGTTAATGTCATTTGTTATAGCAAGATATAAAGTTGTGAATAATGTGTGATGTGTAGTTACATTTAAACCCACTATATGTTGCTTTTAGGGACACTAAAGATGATAATTTCATCCTCCCACCACTCATTAGTAGCAAAATGCTTGTTATAAATGAAGTTGGGGCCTTCTGGTATAGGGGGTGTGTTCAGAAATGATGAAGGTAACATAGGTGCAATGTACTCTGGTCCAATTGGCTTTGAAGACTTGACAAAAGCTGAATTTATGGCAGCTGTGTTTGGTGTGCAGAAGGCTGTGGAAATGGGTGCCCAACCTAATTATAGAAGGTTTATTCAAAAGTGATAACCAGCTTGTTAATGAATGAGAAAAAGTAACTTGGATGTATAGAAATCTTATGAAGAAATGTGAATGCTTGACCAGGAATATGACATGGTTGATTCTTTGGCTAGGCAAAGGGTAAATACAAATCAGGTTTTCTGGGCTGAATTGTAATTTTTGTTTCTGGGGGAAATAGCTGGGGTTTTCCTTTGATGGCTTTTCCTGTATTGGGTTTTTGACTTTTTACTTTTTTGGCCTTTACTCTGTTGTATATTTTTGTAAATTTAATTAACGAAAAAGTTTATATATGTATGCTATATATATATATATGAAGAACAAAGGTTAACAATTCAGGGAACTAAAAATTCATAAAGATAAATAAGATGCCTTTTAGTTTCTAACTAGAAGATATTTTTTCTTTGCTTCTGTATCCTAATAAGCTCATACCTCACGATCCATAAGCATATCCATAAGCCGAGTTATCCCACGAGGAATAGAAAGAATAGCTTCTTGTAATCTGAGGAAGGAATCTCAGCAAAAACTTCATCTCAGGACGAGTAGAGAATCCATGGACTAAAAGTAATTTTTCAGCTATTCATAATATACCTATTTGGAGATTTTGTAATGAGGGCTGTCAAAAGTTGAAGAGTATAATATCGGACATAGAAGTCCTCCTCTGCCTGCCACAGTGCCAAAACAGACAAAATTATGCAGCTTTTTAAACATCATATCTAATCATGAACTATTATGTGGGATCTATAGAGTAAATAGACCAAGGGAACTCTCACCAGCAAACTTATAAGAAGAGAAATGCTTTCTGATTCTCTAGAAAGCAAATCAGAATTCATTAAATCTGGCTGGACATCATTCTTTCGCCCCGGTGCATGACTAATAGGAGTCAAAGCACTCACAAGAGTTTCCAGGGCACCTCGAACCTGTATACATTCAATGAAAGAAAAGATCAGCATGTCACTAAATAATAATAGGGGCAAAACATTCTTTGAAAGCAATTCATCAAAAAAAAATGCTCTGAAAGCAGTACTAAGAACAAAGAAAAAAGGCCCTGGAAGGAGAAAAGGGCAAAAAAAGGCATGATAGCCCATCCTTGCAAATGAAGAATAGCTAGCAAGTAGCAAAGCAATAAATATCCATGTGATCTTGCCCATCAGTTGCATTATAGTAAGATTACATGCACCAGAAAATTAGTTTTTAATATTCTGAATAGACTAAAAATACTCATATTCCCACACAAGGAGAGGTTTGAAAATGTGTTCTATTAAATATTTGCAGCAAAGTTTATCTGTTGCATCAGAACCCATTTTACATAACCTGGACTGAGGGACTAAGTTAGACACGTGTTTCAGCAAAGGTATCAAACATCAAACAGATGAGGATATCAAAGCACTTATTAACATAAAAAAAATATATATATAAAGCAAAGAAGAACTGACCATCTCTACATCATCACGTTCTTCCTTTAAGACACCCATAAGCACGGGGAAGCCTGTGAATAACAGGAACATAACACATATGATATACAAGAGGTAATGTGGAACATTCTTTTTTGGAAAGAATTAATAATGAAAACCCACCCATTGCCCCAAATGCTAGCTGTGCAGCACCACTCTCTGCGACAACAGACTGAAGTTCAGTTATGGCTATACGCCTATCGTCTGCTAAGACACCATTGCTTATACGGTCGAGCAAGCGTTCCACATAGCTATTGAAACAAGCAAAACCATAAATATTAATTTTAAAAAGAAAAAACACAGAAACAACAAAAAAAATCACAAAAGATATTCATAATCAGTCTCACATTACATGGTAAATTTTCAGCCAAAGCATGCAATCATTTTACCATTTTGCTTGGAAGACGATGGATACCCCTAGGCAATCTATTGTCTTTAATTGAGTCTTGGCCAGTGAACGGTTTCAGTGAACAAGATCACATAGTATGGAATCTCATCTCTCTTGTTACATGGTAATGATATAGAGGGAAAACAAAATTGGAGCATTTGATGGAAAGAGATGTCAACTAAATACAGACACTGGAGCATTTGTATGGAATCTCTTCTGTTTTTTGCTTCCATTTTAGTGAAAAAGTTTTTAGGGAGATTGTGAACTCCCTAATAGCTGAAGCTCAAGTTACATTAATTACAATACACTTGAATATTGTATTAAGTATTTTACCCACTAAAAACAAAACGTTTTTCTGATGAATCACTAAAAACAAAACATTAAGTACTTATTAAAAAAAAAATAGACAAAGCAATAAGTCATTCTGTTTGGCTACTACATCCATTATCCAACAGTCCCTTACACTTCCATTCTTACAGATTTTGAAGGGGTGGATTTTGTCAATTTTTGTAATTATTGGGAAAAGGTTATCTTCGGGTCATAATGACGATTAGCCATAGATGTTGTATATGAGCTACAAAATCTATACTATATGTAGTTGTATGGGTGAGACTCCCTGTAAATCTTTTTTACCATTAATAAAACAATTTTCCTACTTGTGAACCAAAGCATATGGTGCAAGTGTGAAAGTAGATAAACCAGAAAAAATGAATTCAGGAATAACAAACAAGGACCTGAAGCTAGTTAAAGAAAAATTAGCTTGCTAATTAAAATATGAAGGCTGATATTGTATCTTCTATTTTTCCTTTTTGGTGAATCTTTTTTATTTACTATCAATAAATTGCCATATGAAGGCTGAATATCAAATCATATCCTATTCTAATTTTCAAAAGGAATATTCATGCAAATAATAGGGGCCATTGCTTGGTGTAATGGTAAAATCTTGGTCTGATAAGCATGATAACACAGGTTCATGTCTGAGTCTCTGAGAGTATCTATGTTGAGGAAAAAATGTCAAAGGTTAGGTCTGCATCCAGTCCACCCCTCCCAAGAACCCAGTATCTGTGACTAACATCAGAAAATGACTTTTTATATTTTTGCAAATAACCTAGTCGATTGAAAAATATATTTACACAAAAACAGACTAACAGAGATACTTTGAAACTAATATGGCATCAATTGCACACTTAATTATATTCCTTGAACCATTATTATCATCATGGAGAGAAAGGAAAGTGAGTAGAACTTACCTATCCTCACTAGAAGCAGAATTGTCATTTCCAAAGACAAGACCAACAACTCCCTGCACAAGATTGCAAACTTAATTTCATATGATAAAAAACAAACCACTATAACGATGAAAACATAGTAAAAAAAGGACTTAATTAGCTAGTAAATCAAATTGCATTAGTTGATAGAAGAATTAAACCACTTCATGTAATTCAGGAGGTGTCAAAGCAGTTCCAATCGCAATGCAGATAGAGATAGACAAGCAAATAATATCGTTAATAATTTTACTGCACTTTTAAGGAATGTTTGCTACAAAAATAAATATGACACACTTCAGCTACCATCTTAACCAACCAATATATGGATGCCCGTCTTTATAACCAAACAACCATCATATCATTACTGTGTAACAATGCAAAGACGCTTTGCAACAACTTACACTGTTCCAACAAATTCTGAAAATAAATAAATAATAAAAGAATAAGAACTCGAAAACTAAACTATATCCAAACTAGCATAGCATAAATTTATCAGTACCATGTTTAAAGTTATGCATTGAACAGTATAAAGCCGATTCAATCGTCGCCATTTAAACAGGCCTATCACGGACTCCATCTGACCAAATTAAACCCAAACTAAACAAATAAGTAAATGACGCATACCTTGTAACTAGATACCAAATCCATCTCCTAGCGTATTCGAGCACGGGAATACGCCCCAAAGAGAAAAATTAACAAAGCAGCAGGCCTTCCGCAGTAGATAATAAGCTTCAAACTATGAACAGCTATACCCCTCAGATCACCGATTTCAGTCCGAAACACCGACTTGTCTAAATCAAAATAAGTCAAAGAGACAAAAAACCAATCATATGCGACCTCACATCATCCAAATTCTGGATTGAAAAAACCAATAAAAAGGTAACAGAAAAAAGACCAAACAAAAGCATCAATGGCAAAGAACAATGGAAATTAAAACCCTATAACAAAAATAAACAATCTGAAAACCTGTTCCTAGCGAGGGAAAACAGAAGAAAAAGAGCGATCCTCTCTAATGCACGTACCGAAGCCGGAAGCTGAGAGAAGATCAATTGAAAATAATTGACAAACGGAACGAAGAGAAACTTCGGGGAACAAAGGTTCAACTCATCGAATGCTTCGACCTCCTCTGCTTTTGTCTGTATTTTCAATTTTACCCTTCAGCATGTCTTTCTTTTGTTTCCAGTTTCCAAATGTCTCTGCCTGCTTTGTTCTTTTCCTTCGTGGTTCTGAATTGTGACTCGTGATGGACTTTTTTTAGGAGGAGTAACACAAAGTATAGTCCTACAAAAACCTAACCGTTGGATTAGCCTTTGATAGGATTCAGTGGTTTCTGAACAAGTGTCATGTTCAGAAGATTCTAATCTAACGTTTAAAGATAACCCTCTCATGTGAGCTTTCTCGTTGGATAGTATTCCTCCTGATTGGGATGCCACCTCTTAATGACAGATTGTACTCCATCTGGCACAGGCACGTGACACTAGTGATATCAACGGGCAGGGATCTGCTACCCACAAAACGCTATCAATGATGTCCCAACAGCCCACTGCACCCGCACATTGAGTACATCTCTATGGAGAGATGTTCTCAATATACGGTTACAATAGTTTGTTGGGAATTTGTTGCTACCATTTGTTTGGTAGTTGATCCGAATTCGGTCTGAAAAGCTTACTGAATCATTATCTCGGCCGTAAACCTTACACACGGCAGCCGATTGGTGGCCTATTTCCTGTCCGTGACAACTCACCAGATTTATTTGTTATTTGGATAAATTTATGTTGCCGGAAAAGACATGATACCGGAAGAGCTAATGTCCGGGACTCTTTGGTTTCAATTTTTTTGGGTACCAATATCCGAGTTTCATTAATTGGTCTAACCGGATCACACGTTCAGCCAACGCGTGTGGATCGCCGCATATCCATTCTCTTCCCGGGTGGCCGCTGGCCGGGTGATTGAGACAAGGGATGGCAACGCGGCGGCTTTTGTAAATTTTTAACCCTCACCATCGAATTCGGATCAGTCTTCAGTCTTCACAACTGCTACTCACAGCCACCACTAGTAATCGTGCATTAGGAATATCTCCGTACTGTAGTTTTTATTTTTTGAGAAATATTCTCGATGCACAGCTGCAATTGGCTGGAAGGGTGTGTGGGCATCGTTTTCTGAGGACTGAATACAATCTCTTTTCCATCTTCTCAAAATTCAAACCATTCACCGTTATTTTTCACGATTTCTCAACTTTCCAAAACATCTAAAGAACCCTAGTAAGTTGATGGCAAATGGTCTAACGAATTTTGATAGATTACTACTTTACCCTTTATTATATTTGACCCATTTTACAATATACCAAAAATACCTCTACCATTCTTCAACCTAAAACCCTAATGGTTTGAACCTATGAAAGAGAAAGGGGAAAAATGACCATCACCGCATTTTCCAACATCACCAAAGGCGAAGATAATCATTGTAAGATAACGAATGAACTCCAGTATCTGATCAGTGGTTCATGTTTTCCATATTGCTAATAAAAGGAAATGAGATTGGCGATTTGATGATTTGTCAACCTCTAAAAACCCAAGGATTGTTGTCGGCTACTGAGACATACCTTGCCATCATTTATCTTTGGAGCCTTACTAAGGCATAGCTTTGTCGTCGACTATTGGGAAACATAACCTTGCCAACGTCGTGCACACCTCAAGCCATGCACACGGTTAGTCAAAGCTAGACCTGTTCATGGGCCGGGTAGCCCGACGGGCTGGCCCGGCCCCCGGATAGGCTTGAACACACACTTGAGCCTGTGGGCTTGACCTCGGGCCTAAAAGCCCGAGCCCAACTATGTGGCAGGTCGGGCTAGTCGGGCTCGGGCTCGGGATTTGTCAAAAAAGCCCAGCCCAGCTCGGCCCGACCTATAGGTTAAACCAAAAACCCTAGACCTAAATATCCTAACCCCTCTCTTCTTAGTCATCTCTTTCTCTTAGTTTTAGTCGTCGAACCTTAGTTCTCTCTTCTCAGTTTTCACAGTCACAACCTCACACTCTTAGGCAGACAGAACCGGCGAACACTCACCAGCGCAACCAGTGAACTCTGGCAGACAGGCGGTGAGTCCTCTCTCTCTCTCTCTCTCTCTCTCTCTCGTTCCTCTTCTCACTTCTCTTCTCTCAAAATCTCATATGCGAACGCATGCATCGGCGAGGTGACGAACACAAGCATCGGCGGCGGCGATGAACAGTCATCGTTTTAAACTCTCAAAACCCTACCCAAGCCTAACTTTTCCCTTCCCTCTTTATTCATGTCTTCTCAAGTGTTTTCTTCTCTGATAAACGGACCAGCAGTTCTCACTTCTCATTCTCAGTTCCTTGTTCCCTCTCAATCGTTTTTCTTCTTCGGTGATCTCCAACGAACATAGGCTAGCAACTGTAGCCCTTCTTTTTCTCATTACTTTCTTTGGTGAACTTAGGCTAACACCTCAACGCGAACTCAACACTGGCGAACAGTCACACGAACTCAGCACCGGCGACCATTTTTCTGTTAGGTCGGGCTTTGGGATTTTTATTAGGGCCGGGCTCGGGCCCAAGTTGTAGGCCTGTTGGTCGGGTCGGGCTCGGGCTTGGGCCTAACAAAATCCTGTTTATGAAGATTAAAATCCCGGCCCGAGCCCGGCCCATGAACAAGTCTAGTCAAAGCCAACGCTAGTCCCTCTTGTACCACTACAAGAGCATGAGCAAAGCATACAAGCTAAACCCATGGTGTCTCAGTGACAACATGACCACGGTCATCATCTCTCCCTTATAACAGTTCTACTCAATCCCACTTGATTGTAGGGTGGCCATAGGCCCTCATTTGATCCTCAATATGTCGGAATATCCAATGGCCATGTGACAAGTAACATGTTGATGGAAGATGACTATTTTTCTAGTTATCTCTATGCAGCACTTTCGCACACAATCATCCTTTTTTTAATTATTACCTATTTATTTATTTTCTATTGAAAGAAAATTTATTTGATTGTTTACTTGAAAATGTTTTATGCATAGAGATAGCAATGTTGTTGGATTTCTCTGATCCTGATTCCAGCTCTTATTGGGTCAATGGATATCCATTTGACCTAGTCTAGACTGGATGACCAAGTGGTTAGATCCTTGGTCAATATGAGACGCTTGTCTCAATCTGATGGGGCTTCATTCAATCTCTTAGGGAGCAATCTACCCAACGTTCTCATTCGGTTATTTTTATTCCCAGAACCAGGGAAGTTAACGTTGGGAGTTGTTGTTATAAATATTGCTCTCTCAGCCATATGAAGATACAAGTGAGATACATTGCTTTTTGGATGGACTAAAAGCTTCCTGTGTAGGCTTATTTAGATTATGCATTCTCCCGTTGTCTCTTGTTTCTGTGAGTGTGTGTCTCTTGATCATTGAGATTCCTGTCATCCAAGATTACAGGTATTTAACCTTAGTTTTTCACTAGTATCAGAGCCAAGTTCTACTGGTATAGTACTCTGAGTGTAGTCGTGCCACACTGACGTGCATCCCACCTTTTAAGATTCAAAAAAGGGAGAGGAGAGAGAATATAACTTATTCAACTTGAAGGCTTTTTCTCATCCTCCACTGAAACCCCATTTCGGGCGTTCCTCCTTTTTTGTCAAAAATATTACAAAAAGCTTGATTTGCACTTATATCAACACCAACGCCTACTCCACACAAGAATCTTTTGTTCAAGATTATTCTCCCATATCCAATGACGCTGGCTTCAGGCTTTGGCGACTCCTCCCTTTATTTCTTTAGGGCAACAACAAGTCATAAGTTTGAGTTTCTTCGATTGTTTTTCGTTCAAAAAACTTGCCTACTTTGGACCTATCTGGAAGAGAAGTTAGTATAAAAAACTTATATACTTTGCTAGGATTAGAGGTTGAATGGAAGAGGAATAAATCACAACATTCATCCTTAATGGTTACTTCCAAACCAACTGAAACTTCCCAAATGGTTGAGAAGCCTAAAGGCAAAAATTTCAAAAATAATAATGGAAAGAATTTCAATAAAAAAGTTTAAATTCTTAAACGAATTCAAGAAGACTAAGGGAAAACATTGCTTTAACTGTGGAAAACAAGGCTACACAAAATATAAATGCCCTGAATGCAAGAAGAATAAGTCAAATAATGAAAAAGGAAAAACTGAAAAAAAGGACATAGTTTGTGTAGTCCTTGAATCCTACTTTACTGATTCCGGTTTTTCTGACTGTGCATAGATTCTGACTCATCTAAGTACACTTACAAAACTAAAGAGATGTTCTTGGAATTGAAGGAAATGAAGACAGGAGAACACAATTTTTTATGGGAAACAACACCTACATTGATGTACTTGGAACCAGAAAAGTGAAGATCCCTATAAATGAGAACATTAATTTAATCCTTATTGATGTATTGTGTTCACTTAATTGTAAGAAAAATTTATTGTTTATACCTCTGTTAGATGAAAAGGGTTTTGATGTAGATTTTTAAAGTTTGGGGATAAGTTTGATGGGTTGTACTGTTTGACTATTAATAAAGTTAATGCTCATTCCGGCTATGTTAATTGTGTTTATCATGTGGATGATAATGCATATATATGGCACATGAGGCTTTGCCACATAAATAATGATAAAATGATGAGAATGAGCTCCAATGAATTAATTCCCAAAATAGAAACAAATTTCAAATATTGTGAACCATTCCTCGGTAGAAAAAAGACTAGACTCCTTTTTAAGAAAGGAAAGAATACAAAATCGATACTGATTACTTGTGTATCAATTGAATTTTCTTATGTCATTAAGGAAATACAATTTTAGATCCAAATCCAAGAATTGAAGAGGCCCATTGGGAACAATAAATACTTTGTGACTTTTATAGATGATTTATCCATGTTTGGTTTTGTGAATTTAATTAAGAGAAAATCATAAGTATTAAAGAAATTTTAAAGAATATAAAACACTGGTAGAGAACTAGTTATGAAGAAAAACAAAATCTCATATGAGTGATAGGGGTAGAGAATATATCTCCAACCTATTCAATGACTTTTGTATACGAAATGGAATTACACACCAACTAATCATGTCCTTCACGCCACAACAGAATGGAGTGGCTGAATAGAGAAATGAGGCTTTGTTAGATATGGTGAGATCAATTTTATCTCACTCAAATCTAGGAATACACTTTTGGGGAAAAACCTTAGATACTGTTGTATATATTCTAAACAATGTTCCAATTAAAGTTAATAGCTTAACACCTTATGAAATGTAGACTAGTAAAAAACAATACCTAGTTGATATCAAAATTTGGGGGACTAGTGCATATGTAAGAGTGTCAAGTCAGTAAAGAATCAAGTTAGATAATAAGAGTCTTAGGTGTACATTCATAAGGTATAGTGAAAATAACAAAGGATATAGATTTGTAAATTATAAATATAATGAAACAGTTGGATTTATAGGAAGCATAGATGTTGTATTCTTGGAAGACCATATTGAGGATAACAAAGAATTACATACCTATTTAAAATAAACAAAGAAATTACAGAATTTAAAAATGCACCTAAAAAACAGGATTCATCTAATAATGACACCCTAGGAAGAATTCAGAGAGAAAGATTCCCTTCATCAAGATTAAAAGACTATTATATATACTTGAATGAAGAATCTCTTGATGATCCAATTGTTTTTTGAAGATGACATGGAAGCACCTGATAAGGAAAATTGGTGTGAAGCCATACAAGAAGAGTTAGACCCAATAAATAAAAATCAGGTTTTGGAATTATTTAATTTATCCAATAATAGGAAACCTATAAGGCGTAAATGGATATTGAAAATAAAATTCAATTTCGATGGTTCTATAAAAAATAAAAGACAATATTAGTAGCAAAGGGGTACACCCAAGTAGAAGGGATTGATTATAAGGAGACTTATTCTCTACTTGCCAAGTTTGCCTCTATTAGAATCAGAATGTCCTTAATTGCCCATTTGGACTTAGAGTTATGTCAACTAGATGTTAAAACTTATTTCTTCAATGCAAATCTGAATGAAAAAATATACATGACTCAACCCAAAGGTTATGTAAAAAGAGGGACAATAAAATAAAGTGTATAAATTGAAGAAATCATTATATGGTTTAAAACATTCCTCTAGGATGTGGTACCATACTTTTCATGAAACAATATCTAAAGTTGGATTTATTCCTAATCGGTTTTGATGAAGGGCGATTTGGCCCGACCTAGTAAAAAGGGGACACGTGGACACGACCTGACTAAGTTGTCAGCTCAGCCTGACGCGCCTAGTCCACAACAGATCGAGCTTGGATATTCAACCACCTCAGGACGAGATTACCTCAGTACAAGATCGCAACAGAACCCCAAGGCACTTCGGCATTCAATCCAGTTCGAAACTTAAAAGCATTAGCTCGGGGATACCGACTCATACCACTACGTGATGATCCCGGAAATCCCTCCAACGGATTCCGAACCTCACGGGATCACGCCGCGTAACGGCAAGCCTTATCTCCTCCCCGCCCGGTTTGGGCGGAATTGATAAGCCTTATTAGTTGATAATGTTATCCCCCAATTAAAGCGGAAACGGATCCCATTGTGACGAAGATCCCAGAATCGATCCGCAAAACCCGCGAGCACTCAACTATATAAAGGCTCAAACCCCAATGGCTCAAGGTATGCGTGATTTCTCTACTCTCTAGCTCTTTAGCTATCTACATTGAAAGTTATCTCAGCTCGCTACAACTTACTAACTTAAGCATCAGAGCGACCTCGCCGGGCTAGCCACCCCGGGTTCTCTGATCTTATTTCGCAGATCCGCTTAGCTCGCCGTCCGACTAGAAGCCAGATCATCCTCTAGCAAGGAGTAGTCAGACCGCACTACATCAATTGGCGACGTTTGTGGGAAACGCTACAAAAAGCCTTCTTTACACTCAACAGCTCATCTGAAATCAATGGCATCCTCTAGTCACGTCAGATAGAGCACTGAAATGAACATCTTTGGGGGGCAACCTCAACTTCCATTAGTCTGCATCGGTCAGTTCGCCATACTGCTTACTGCGGCTGGGGTTGCAACACTGACCATGCCGCAAGCTTCTACGCAGGTAAACGCACCACTCCCTCCTGTAGTTGGCGCGACCTTCGTTGAACCGTCTGTGATTCCCCTTGGAGTCGGGCAATCCCAGTTCGACGACCTGGTACACTGTGTGCGGGCCATCCAAGTCCAGCAATTCTAGCAATACCAGCAATAGATGTTCTACCAGTTCTACCAGTAGTAGTTCCCTCCATTGCCGCAAAGCCAGCAGCTAGTTCCACCTCGACACCCAGCATCTCAGTAGAACCGATCTCGTGTGCAGGACATCACTCGATCTCCCCACTGAGGCGAGGAGACTTCACATGTCCCAGTCCCTCTAAGGAGCCAAGTATCACCTCGTGGAAGGAGGGACGGACACATCACTCCGCCTACTTCGCAAGACAACCTCGGAAAATAGGTCCGGAGACACTCAGCCCGCCAGAGCCATTCTTCCTCGGCGTTCGCATCAAGAAGGTGGTTCGCTCGCAGGTAACCGGTTCGGGGTTCTGGCCGCGAACTCAAGGCAAGGACCTTCCATCCATGGTAATCAACCTCAACATCAAGGGAACCAAGATCTACCTCACGGAAAAACAGTACCAGACCACACAGAGGTTAACAGCACCAATGCAAAGCCGACGAAGAAGCAGCAGCGAAGGCGTCGCAAAGCACGCTGAACTTCAGCTCAGAACAACCAACTTGCAAGGCCAAACTAGCAGGAACAAGTAAAAGGTAAAGAGGAGGTGAGCTCAGTAGCCACAAAGACCGCTCCTCTCCTCTCCGGGTCGTCCCCTCTGTCCTCCGAGCTATTGGCAACCCCAATGCCCAAGGACTTCAAAATGCCTCCCCTTGACAAGTATGATGGATCTTTTGATCCTAACGACCATGTAGACTCCTTTCAGTCCCAGATGCACCTAGCTGGGACCGACCTGCACGTGCGTAGCTTTCTCCACCACATTTAAAGGAGTAGTTCATATATGGTACCGGAACCTCGCGCCAGGAACAATCAAGAGTTGGGCGCAGTTCGTGGAGTTGTTCACCTCGCACTTCATCACCAGCAAGAAGTGCCCGAGGTCCTAGGAAAGCCTCCTCAATGTAGTTCAAAGAGAAGGGGAGTCCATCAGAAGCTACATCAAGCGCATCAATGAAGGGCATAACTAATAGAGAGTTCAAATGGCATGTGGTGGCCAACAAGTCGAAAGACATCACAGAATTCCTCAAGCTCGCCGATAAGTTCATCAGGACCGAGGAAGAAATGAATATGAAGATTGATAATCCAACAGAAAAGAGAAAAAGAGAAGGTGACAGCACAGATAATGACGGGAACAAGAGAAGAAAGAGTAAGCCCCCGACCAAGGGAGGAAACGAGTCTGGAAGCCGATCTCCTTTGCAATCTCGCAAGTCAGGTCAGCGTTACAGAACTCCGCTTGTTCAAAGGACGAGTTATACACCCCTCAACGCGAAGTGAGGAGAAATCCTGATGGCAATCAAAGACTCCTATGTCAATTGGCCACCTTGGTTGAGGGGAGATCCCGCCACCAAGAACAGGAATGTTTACTGTCACTTCCACAAATACCACGGACACAGTACAGAGAACTGTAGGAACCTCCGCAACGAGATTAACGAGCTCATCCATCGCGGGTATCTAAAAAATTTCATACAAAGAGAAGAAAGAAACCAAGTAGATCGACAAACAGACCGGCAGGGGGACCAGAGAAGAAATG
Organism: Nelumbo nucifera; assembly: GCF_055504915.1. Taxonomy (NCBI): domain Eukaryota; kingdom Viridiplantae; phylum Streptophyta; class Magnoliopsida; order Proteales; family Nelumbonaceae; genus Nelumbo; species Nelumbo nucifera. The sequence continues at coordinate 5,296,687 of NC_142650.1, forward strand.
CTCCCGAGTCCAACAACAGATAGAGTGAGCAGCCGCCACGGCAGTTACCCGAAGAAAGGCCAATCCACGAAGTAATCAACATGATTACTGGCAGGTCCATCATCGCGGGCTGCACTTCAGCAGCAGGTCAAACTTTAGTTCACGAATTAGAAAACGAGGAGCAGAACCCGCCGAAGCGACCTAAACTTGAAGACCCTATCTACTTCACGGAGGATGATGCGTGCGGGATCCAATATCCTCACGATGACGCCCTAGTGATAAAGCTGAGGATAAATGATTTCGAAGTCAAGCACGTCCTAGTGGACTCGGGTAGCTCGGCCGACATTCTGTTTAAAGACGCCTTCGACAAGCTGCAGCTCCAGACAAGCAATCTAAAGCCGACGGATACTCCCCTGGTAGGCTTCAACGGTGAGGATGTCAGACCTCTAGGGCGAGTCTCAGTACCCGTAGAGGTCGGCACATGGCCAAATATTGTAAGGTTCGAGCACACATTCTTAGTGGTCGCAATTCCCTCCTCGTATAATGCCATAGTAGGTCGGCCCATTACGCATGCACTACGTGCGGTAGTATCCACCTACTACTTGGCAATGATGTTTCCTACGGACTATGGGGTAGGGGTTGTGCGAGGCGACCAACTCGAATCTCGCAAATGCTACGTCGCCGCCCTCAAAGGGAAAGCCAAACTAGCGGCTGACGTCGAGCTCGAGCGACCTACGGGGTATGTCGAGGAGCGAGCTACACCGATAGAGGAGACGGTTCACATCCCAGTCTCAACAGATGATCCAACTAAGACCCTCCAAATCGACGCTTCGATCGAGGAATCACTTCGCTCTCAGCTAGTAAGTTTTTTACTTAAAATTTTATATGTATTTGCTTGGTCCGCGGCAGAAATGCCCATAATAGATTCTAAAGTCCTAACTCACAAACTAAATACTGATCCCTTAGTCAGGCCCGTTAGACAGAAAAAACGTAACCTCGCCCCGGAGCGTTGGAGGATAGTCGACAAAGCTCTTAGCGGCAGACTTCATCAGGGAGGACCATTACCCGAGCTGGGTAGCTAACCCAGTTCTAGTAAAAAAGGCCAACGGAGCGCTGGAGGATAGTCAACGAAGCTCTTAGCGGCAGACTTCATCAGGGAGGACCATTACCCGAGCTGGGTAGCTTACCCAGTTCTGGTAAAAAAGGCCAACGGTAAATGGCGCATGTGCGTCGATTATATCGACCTGAATAGAGCCTGCCCAAAAGATTGTTTCCCGTTGCCCAAGATCGACCGCCTAGTGGATGCGACCTCAGGGCATGAGTTGTTGGGCTTTCTGGACGCATACTCTGGTTACAACCAGATCAGGATGGACCCTGCCGATGAAGAAAAAACAGCCTTTGTAACCAATTTTGGATTGTACTGCTATAAGGTTATGCCCTTCGAACTAAAAAATGTCGGGGCAACCTTTCAAAGACTTGTAAACAGAAATTTTGAGCCATTAATCGGCAATAAAGTTGAATGTTATGTAGATGATATGGTCATTAAGACCCAATTTTCAAAATTTTTATTAAATGATTTGCAAAACGTTTTTGAAACTTTACGAAGTACAACATGAAATTAAATCCTAACAAGTGCATCTTCGAGGTCACCTCTCGGGTAAATTCTTGGGCTACATAGTCAACCGACGTGGCATCGAAGCCAACCCGGAAAAGATAAAGGCCATCTTAGATATGAGACCACCTCGCAAACTAAAAGAGGTTCAGAGGCTGAATGGCCGCATAGCCGCTCTAAGGCGTTTTATGTCAAAGTCGGCGGACCACTGCTTGCCTTTCTTTAAGGCCATAAAGAAGAGTAAAGACTTTCGAGTGGACTGCAGAGTGTCAACTCGCTTTCGACGAGCTGAAAAGATACCTAGCTAGTATCTCGGTTTTGACCCGACCCGAGGAAGGGGATATTTTAAAGTTGTACCTCTCCGCGAGTGACGAGGTGGTCAGCTCAGTACTGATAAAAGAAGTAGATCGGGTCCAACGATCCATCTACTATGTTAGCAAGGTTTTGCAGGATGCTGAAACAAGGTATCTGAAGATCGAGAAACTGTCGTACGTGCTAGTCATAGCAGCTCGGAAGCTTCGTTTGTACTTCCAAGCCCACACCGTCATCGTCCTCACCAACAAGCCTCAGAGGCAGATTCTGCTCAAGCTCGAGGTGTCTGGCAGATTAACGAAATGGGCTATCGAACTCAATGAGAAAGACATCCGGCCTTAGTCGATTTCGTGTAGAATGTATGTTTGGCACCGCAATCCCCGAGCTGGCCGAGGTCGAGCACACGGAGGAAACTTCAACCAACGCGACACCAATCCCGGTTAGAGCAGGTCCGACCTGGGACGAGGAACCCTGGATCCTCCACGTTGACGGCTCGTCCAACCAACAAGGAAGCGGTGCGGGCATAATTCTGTATGGTCCAAGCGGGGTGAAGCTGGAATACGCACTCTGGTTCGAGTTCACAGCATCCAACAACGAAGCAGAGTACGAGGCATTAGTAGTCAGACTCACTTTAGTGAAATTAAGTAAAGGCTAAACACCTTATCATCTGCAACGACTCCCAACTCGTGGTCAACCAAGTCAGCGACGAGTATGAAGCTCGCGACCCCACCATGGCTGCTTTTTTGGCCAAGGTCAGAGAGGTTCTACGTGGCTTCATATCTTATTTCATCAGGCAGATCCTGAGATCCGAGAATGTTGAGGCCGATGCCTTGTCTCGGTTAGCCAGCACAAGCAGTAACACCATGCAGACCATGTACATAGAGGACCTACCTCGACCTAGCATTCTCAGGGGGGGGGTCAGGAGAGGTCGCTCCTGTAGCACAAGCAGAGTCGAGCTGGATTGACCCACTCGCGAATTATCTACTTCATGGGACCCTCCCTGCCGATCGCAATGCGGCTAGAAGGGTAGAGCACTAGTCGGTTAAGTACGTCGTTATAGACAGAAAACTGTACAGGAGATCTTTCACGCTCCCCTACTTGCGCTGCTTGCGACCCTCAGAGGCTGAGCTCATTCTCCGCGACACCCATGAAGGTTTGTGTGGCGGACACTTGGGGAGCAGGGCTCTCGCCCAGAAGGCATTGCGACAAGGTTACTACTGGCCCGCAATGAAGGCAGACACACTCAAGCTAGTCAAGAAGTGTGACAAATGTCAGAGGCACTCCAACATCCATCACCGACCTACGACCGACCTCAAATACCTCACCAACCCATGGCCCTTCGCATAGTGGGGAATCGACATACTTGGCCCATTCCCGCATGCAACAGGACAGAGGAGGTTTCTGGTGGTAGCAGTGGATTATTTCACAAAGTGGGTGGAAGCGGAACCCCTAACGACGACGATCACAACCCGCAACATACAAAATATCTTCTTGTGGAATATAGTATGTCGCTTCGGGCAACATCAGTTTCTCATCTTCGACAACGGAAAGCAATTCGAGGACATCAAGTTTCAGAATTGGTGTGCCAAAATGGGAATAGAGCAAAATTTCACCTCGGTGGCACACCCCCAGGCAAACGGGCAAACGGAAATTACCAACAGAGCTATACTCCATGGACTGAAAGCTCGCTTAGCTCGAGCCAAAGGACTGTGGGTAGACGAACTGCCCAGTGTGCTATGGGCCTATCGGATTACTGTCAAGACCGCCACGGGTGAGACTCCCTTCAACCTCACTTACGGCATGAAAGCGGTGATCCCAGCAGAAATCGAGGTGCCGACACTACGCTTAGAGGCCTACGACGAGGAGACAAACAATGACGAGATCCATACCAATCTAGACCTGGTGGAAGAAGTACGAGACCTAGCATACATCCAGACTGCAGTTTACCAGCAGAGAGTAGTTCGGTACTATAACGCCCGGGTCAAGAAGCGACACTTCCGTGTCGGTGACCTAGTTCTTTGGAGGGTTATGGTACCTGAGCCCGGTGTTGGTAATCTCGGACCGAATTGGGAAGGTCCGTATTGAGTAAGACCAGTATTCGGGGAAGGTACGTACGAGCTTGAGACCTTGGAAGGGAAGCAAGTACCTCGAGCGTGGAACATCGACAACCTGAGAAGATACTACCTATGATCGCCAAACTGGAGAGAGGACTCTGAGTCACTCCCAGAAGCCTAAGGGCCATGATGCCGAGCTAACATAAGACCTCGGCACTATGACAAGTCCCAGTCGCCTCTTCGGCATAGGCAGACAAGTCCTAGTCGCCTTTTCGGCATAGGCAAATCACCCCTCATGCCTAAGGCATAGACAGTTCGGGTATAAACCCTACGACGTCTAGCCCAGTTCAGCATATAATATTAGGTTGGACCCACTAGCTCTAAGGGACAACCGATATCTAAGCGAGTAGCCCGTGCGTAGACAGGTTGGGTATATACCCTACATTGTCCGCTCACCTCGGCGTACATTATGCGAAGTTACCCCTACTAGTTGTCAAGCTCGGTAGCTCGGCAGTTCGGGGTAACCTACACTTGGAAAAATTTTATTTCGGGTATCCCTACTTGTAGTCCAGCTCGGTAGCTCGACAGTTCGGGGTAACCTACACATTATTACTCCTACTTGGTTTAGTTCGTCAGTTCAATAATTATTTACACTTGGAACATTTTTAACAAAGTTAAGTCAAAAAGTGTATTTCATTAATATCAAACTTCGAGTACAAGAGGAAAAAAGAAGAAATTCACTATAAACCGAGCTCAGAGGCCCGAAGTATACACTATAGGAGATAAAAAGAAGTCTCTATTCATCTCGGTGCTCCTCGCCCTTGTCCGAGGCTTTGACAGGAGGGTCCGTACACTCATCAGCACCGGTCTCCTCGACGTCCCCGAGCAACTCGTTGTCGCTTTCCACTTCGGAGTCCGGATCTTTAGCAGCTTCGGCAACCATTTCCTTTGTGACCCTCGAAGTAGTGATGGCGCTAAGGTCGAGCTGAGGGAATTCATGTCGGGTCAGCCACCTACTAAGCTTGAAGCCTTTGCAGTAGCTCTCCGTCCCCACCTTGATGGCCTTGACTTTGGCCTCCTCCACAGCTTGAAGGAGTATCTCGGTTCGCTCCTTTACATGGGCTTCGAGGCTCTCCACCTCCCTCTTCAACGCCGCTTTCTGCCCGCGAGCTCCTCCTTCTCGGACATGAGCAGTGTGATCAACTCCTTTTTAGCCCGCGCATCTTTCTTTAATTGGTTAACTTCGTTGTGGGCCAAGTTTAGCTCGACGTGAGCCTCGCGAGAAGAAGACTCAGCGGCAAGAGCTCGCTTCAAATGTACCTCGGACTGGTAAGTCAGGGCATGTATAGCGGAGTTCACCTGCCAAGAGAAGGACACAAGAGTTAGTACAAGAAAAGTTTAAGTACAAAATTGAAGAAGTTAAGACATAACTTACCACCATGCAATGGGTAGCTCCTCGCGCTCCGAGCTGAGCGATCAACAGCTCGGCCCAGCTAGCAACCTCCTCGGTGTATACTGCACTTTGGCTCTTGAGAAGGCTATACTTCAGAGTCAGTATGCTCTGAACTGCCTGAAGAGGCGGCAGTGGGCTCTGAAGACGTTGCCTCCTCGGGCGCGCGGGGCGGGGAGACCTTCCCAAATTCCTCCTCGACTAGATTGATCACGGGAGGTTGCTCAGTTGAGGGCTGCTCGGGCTCTGGGACAACAGCCTGTGGAGACTCATTACGAGCTCTTTTGCTTTGTTGCTGCAACAAAGGCAACACGAACTTGTCTTCGGTCACGTAGTCCACGAACTTGAAACCGAGCTCCGCCCTAGATCGGAGTGCTTCCCTTGTCTTCAGGTCCAGCCTGACACCGGGATCTTGAATGGCCACCCTCGAGTGGGTTGGGAAAGGTTACCCCTCAGTGTTACGGACCACGAAGTAACGCCTTTTCCAGGTTGGGACCTTATTTGGGAGCTCGTGCAAGAGTTTCTAGCCCGGACGAGGGGATAGGTAGTAAGTTCGCCTGTGTTCAGGTAGAACATAGGATGAGTTTTTCTTTATCGAGAGAATGGAAGAAAAGATATCAAGGTCAAGAGGAAGGTTATAGTCGTGGAAGAGTGAGATGGTTCCTACTACATTACGAATGGAGTTCAGATGCAGCTGATCTATGGTAATGTTAAAAAGTTTTATGACTTCGACAATCAAGGGGTGAAGTGGAAGACGAAGACCAGCTGTGAGCTGCTCCTCGAAGATCATGATCTTGTCGTGACTGTGCTCCCAAGGAATGTTACCTAAGGGAAGACTATAGACAAAGTTGCTCGGAAGCCTATACTGAGCTACTAGGGACAGGAGCCTGTTCGCCGTCATTGTTGACGGGCCAAAGTTATATGGCTGCCGACCTCGATGCGAGGTGGACGCCAGATCACCCGAGGCCTCTCGAGCCGCCCGGGGTGATTCCACCTCGGGAGGATCACAGATCGCATCTTGACCCGAAGTAGCTTCTTTGGTATGGCGATCTACGACCTGAGCTGAGGTACCCACTTCGGCCCTAGCGGATTCACTGCCCTCATCTAAAAGACTGTCTAAACTAAAGCTAGACATGGAAAAGACACAGAATAAAAAAGGAGAGCTAGGGAAGACTCACCAAAGAGAGACCGAACTGAAGGAAGACACCGAACTGAAGAAACCGAGCTAAGGAACTTGAACGCGACCTCAGATCGAAGGTTAGCGAATTTGTGGCGAAGCAAATGAGGCTCGGGCCCCCTATTTATAGCCACTGTGTCCGAGAATCAACGGTCGAGATTGAAGCGATCCAACGACTCCCAGGAAAACCGACTGCGCGACCCCCGAGGTTGAAATCGGTTTAGCGCGCGTTTTGACGTCCGCGGAGTTTATAGATTGCGTGACGTCCGTGCGTAGACTAGATGCGACCTGGGTGGCCGAACAGGTCCGACCAGTGATTCGCCCGACAAGCCGCCTGGACCTCGGGCCAAATCCACCTGGACTCGTCATGAACTCCCCGCACCGGGTCGGGACCCCTAGCTCGGGGAGTGGGGGGCAATTGATGAAGGGCGATTTGGCCCGACCTAGTAAAAAGGGGACACGTGGACACGACCTGACTAAGATGATAACTCAGCCTGACGTGCCTAGTCCGCAACAGATCGAGCTCGAATATTCAACCACCTCAGGACAAGGTCACCTCGGGACGAGATCACCTCGGTACAAGATCGCAACAGGATCACCTCGACCCCAAAGCACTTTGGCATTCAATCCAGTTCGAAACTTAAAAGCATCAGCTCGGGGATACCGACTCAGGCCACTACGTGATGATCTCAGAAATCCCTCCAACAGATTCCGAACCTCACGGGATCACGCTGCATAACGGCAAGCCTTATCTCCTCCTCGCCCGGTTCGGGTGGAATTGATAAGCCTTATCAGTTGATAACGTTATCCCCGAATTAAAGACAAAACGGATCCCATCATGATGAAGATCCCGAAACTGATCCACAAAACCCGCGAGGACTTAACTATATAAAGGCTCCAACCCCAATGGCTCAAGGTACGCGTGATTTCTCTGCTCTCTACCTCTCTAGCTCTCTACATTCAAAGCTATCTCAGCTCGCTACAACTTACTAACTTAAGCATCGGAGCGACCTCGCCGGGCTAACCACCCCAGGTTCTCCGATCTTATTTCGTAGATCCGCTTAGATCGTTGTCGGACTGGAAGCCAGATCATCCTCCAGCAGGGAGCAGTCAGATCGCACTACATCAAGTTTGATCAATGCGTTTACTCTTTGAATAGTGAGAATAGTTTTGTTGTGGTCTTTCAATATATGTAGATGACATTCTCATTGTTAGAAATGATGTGTCTATGATTAATGAAATTAAATGTTGGTTAAAACCAACTTTGAAATGAAAGACACAGATGATGCTAGTTATGTGCTTGAAATCAAAATAGAAAGAGATAAAAAGACCAAAACCTTAAGTCTTTCACACAAGCATTGCCTAGAGAAAATTATAAGAAAATTTAATATGAAAGAATGTAATGGAGTTGAAACTCCAATTTGTAAATGAACCATATTAAGTAGGGATATAGCTTCCACTAGTGATGAAGAAATAGAGAAAATGAAGAATAGACCCTATGCTTAAACTATTGATAGTTTGATGTATATAATGCTTTGCACAAAACCAGATATTCATATGCTATAGGTCTTGTTAGTAGATATCAAAGTAACCCAAATAAAATACACTAGAAGACTGCTAAAAGAATATTTAGATATCTACAATTAACAAAACACTTCAAATTAACTTGTCATGCAAATGATTTAGAGTTATTGAGTTATTGTGATGCTGATTTTGAAGGTGACCCAGATGATGGAAAATCCACAATCTATCCGGTTATTTTCATTCCTGGAAACAAGGAAGCTGGGTGATACTGTTATAAATATTGCTCTCTCAGCCACATGAAGATACAAGTTAGATACATTATTTTTTGGATGGACTAAAAGCCTCATATGTGGCCCTATTCAGATTAAGTAATCTCCGGTTGTCTCTTGCTTTTGTAAGCGTGTGTTTCGGGATCGTTGAGATTCTTATCATCAAAGATTACATATATTTGACCTTAGTTTTTCACCGTTGATGAAGTAGAACTGCCCAGACCGGTCGAGCTCAACCTTAGTGATCTCGTCCTTGTACACAGCAATCGGGATCGACGTGTTGCAGGCTGTGTAAGCCTCCTTCATCACTTGCAACACAGAGTCCTTCTGGGGGGTCATACTTCCAAACTAGAGAGTCTCCGATTCTGAAACAAGTTGCTGCAGCCCATAGGCTCAAGGATGCGCTTTTTATTGGATGGAATTTTCCATGCGTTATCGTTGCCTCCAACCAAGATGTCTCTAACTTGGGTGAATCCGAAGAGAAGAACAAAAAAGAGCAGAAACAACGATGACAGAAGAGCTGACGAAGAAGAAGCCATGACGATAAACCCATAAAAACTTGAAATGCAAGAGCCATAGGAGATTAGAAAAGAAGAGGAGGCGATTAACAACTCAGAGTTTCCTACTGAGGCAGAGCTTTGTCGCTGATTTGGTGGTTTGCCCACCTCCGAAAAACCGCAAGTAGCTTTGCCTCCAAAACAGATATTCTTTAATGTTTATCTCCCCTTATTTTATTTTAATTGTGGTTCAAAAAGCTAAACGAATGAAGCCGATGCTTTTATTGGAGCCTACAGAGGTGAATAAAATCCCCAGAGAGGAGGCAACTTCAGAGATTTCAAAGTCATCGAAATATGTGGCAAATGAATCCAAACCCGCCATTCTATTCCAATCTCCCAAGACAATGGGAATCGACTACGAAGTACGAACTCCCTTGATAGAATAGTGACAGTGACAGGTTCTCAGCCTTCCTATTTCCTAGTTCATACCCCTACACAACTCACAAGAAGCTTTGGAGGGCTTAAAATCCTCGTAATAGGAATCAAATGAAGATTGAGACCAGCAAGTGGCTCACCTTTGTTTCACCTGGTCTGTCAAGGAAATTCTTTGGCTCCGATTTTTTGTTTTCTTCACTTTCAATCGAAGTTTTCAGCTTGAACGACGACTGTTCTAGTTAATCAAAAAAAAAAAAAAGTTAATAAGGTTGATTCATCATTTAATTTATACAAGTTCCCTTTAATAAATTAAATGGATAAATTGCTGAAACTTCTCCTAAAGTTTGGTAATTGCAATCTTTTCCCTTAAATTTTTTGACATAATTTCAAATAGACTCCCCGTTAAAATCCTCTAAAGGAATCACAAAAATGTCTAAAATACCCATATAGTTACTTTGACCAAAATGTTTATTTTCTAATTTTCTCTTCATATCAATCTCTACCCAAGCCTTTCCAATCTCTTTTCCAAAATTGATTTATTTCCCAAATTTGTCCTTTAAATTGTTCAAAGGCAAAGCTTCAACTTTAAACTCTCTTTTCTCTTATTGTTGTTCGTAAGTTTGTATTATTTTTACTGTATAAATCAGCCTCAATAATAATTGCATGAATATTTTGGATATTTTCGTGTGTCTTATTAAAGTATTTTAACAAAGGGGGTCTACTTGCAACTATGTAAAAAAACTAAGGGAAGGTAGTTGCAATTACCAAACTTAAGGAGAGGTTTCAACACTGGTGAAAAACTTTGGGAGAGATTTCAGCAATTTACCCAAAATAAATTATTATAAAAATATCAGAAATTTTAACTATTTTGTTAAAATATGTAAAACTGTATATATACCGAATAAAAATTTGAGGGTTAAAATTCAATATACTGACCGAGAAGAGGGACATGCTTAGCCTAAATACCATATCCTACCCAATTTGGATCTAGGCCAAGGTCTCTGTTTAGGATTTGATCCCAAGCCTCCATTACAATTGACCATAGAACTTACTATCTGATCTACCATCAGTTGATGGGACATGTTTATAATTGATCTATGTGAAGCTTTTTATTATGATTTATGATTTGCATATTTTTTAGGTTGTCTTTGGTACCACTATAATGTTTTGTGTTGGAACACTCGTTAGACTTGAAAAACAAACACCACTTTGAATCCTATTTGATGAAAATGTGTGTCATTTAGCTATGTCAACACCACATCAGTGCTACACCAGTCAGTATTTTGAGACTTTGTTTCCCAACACATGAAGGCTGAAGCATCAAATTGATGTTTCTTGATACACTCCCTATTATGGATTTTCATGTGAAGTGTTTTGTAACTGTTGTAACATAAGATGTCTCAACCCAAACATGTGCAACAACAAAATTGATACTTGAACTCAAAATGCTTATATGATATTGATGTAGTGGCATTTATATTTGAAATACAAATAGCACCAAACAACCCCTTAATCATTTTTAAAAAAAACAAGTAATCACATTCACATGTGTGGGAAATGAGGGAAAGGATCTATGTGAACATTGAGGTGAGGTGAGAAATGAGTGCTCCTCTTGTGGCACTCAAGCTCACATATACTCTTTTACAACTCAACTGGTAATATTGGGCCAATTATGATGCACCACATCCCTTCTACACAAGCAGATTAAGCATTCAAGTTGATGTGTCTTAGCATGAATGGCCTAAGATATTTTAGTTATCAGAGAAGATATGGACAAGAGGGTCAAGTGTGTGACAACTAGAGAGATATATATTATAATTGGCAAGAGTATAAACTACTTTGTTACAACATCCATGTGCATGAGATGGCAGACTACTGTCTAATAAGTACCAAACGATAATGGATGGACGATAAAGAGACCTAGCATTTTGATTAGCAGGAATAGTTTAGGATCCATTTGATACATAATCGGAATTAGAATCAAAATCCTTTAGAATCGGAATTGGAATTGGAATGGTCTATTCTCATAGTTTACTTGATTCTTATAGGAATTGAAATCAAAATTGGAATAAGTTGGAATTGATTTTAATCCCAAGGGAGGGGGTACCATTCCCTTAAATGGAGAAGTACCATTCTAGCAAAAATGAGAATGAGATTCTGATTATGACCAACCAAATAATTAGAATTTTATTCCAATTTCGATTCCAAACTCTTATTCTTGTAAACCAAATAGGCCCTCAGTTTAACAACGAAAATATTTATTCATTTATACAGTAGAGGTCATTTGCATTGTTATGTTTATTTGCCTATTTGGTCATGCTAAATCTCACAAGCTAACTAGTACTAGCAGTGGGGTTGGTGTATGTCACACGATGTATGAGGAGCAAATCCGATTTCGCCCCTGTGACTTGGAGGGATAGCATGATTTTTAAAACACTTCAAATTATCAATAGATTTGGATAACTTGAATTCAAGGTAAAAATAAATAAAAATAAGATGGATTTTACCAACGAGGTGGTATTCATCAAAATTCACAACTTACAGGTGCTTTTATTGATCGATATCAAAGCTCTTTTCGGTACCATATCTTTCCAGTATCATAGATTTTCCGTTTTAATTTTTAGGATAAATTATAGATAAATTCCATTAATTTGGGGGGCAATGACACTTAAATGGCCTGAATTTTCAAATGCGGCATTTTAGTATCCTGAACAATTAGAAATATACACTTGAGTCCAATTATGTTAAATTAAGGTTACACTAAGGATAAAATTATAAAAATGCCCGTGATTATATGTTCTTTTACTCGCTCAACATTTATTTTACTTTTTTTCCATATGAAACCATCTCCACACTTGTTTTTAACAAAGAATAAAAGCATTTTAATGGAACAAAGAAAAACAATTAAAAAAACTTGAATATGGGTGTTTTTGTAATTTTACCATCATTGTAACCTTATTTTTAACAGAAGAAGTGTATGGTTTTAAAAGTTGAGAAAATTTCACTTTAGTACCCTACACTTTAGGGATAGTGCCAAGTTAGTACCTGAACTTTCAAACATGTCATGATGAGTGATGACGTGTACAACTTAAAATTTTAAAAAATGTCAAAGCTATCCTCCAAAAGTTCATTGTCTTCGGCTAGGCATATTCTTTCTTTGTTTTCATTAATAGAGACATAAGAAATCATCTTTAATTTTTGCTCAACGATTAAAGAAAGCAAGGTGGTGAATGATGACTCAAATGGAAAATCCAATGCTCGTGTTGGTATTGCACCTAAAAGGAAAATCCAAAAAATTTACTGTCCATTTCCTTCTTCCTCTCGACACACTACGGCTGATCATTCGTGGAATTCCTCCCCCGTTCTCCCCTCTCTCATCTTCTCTTCATTTTTCTCTCTTTCCCTTTCTCTTGGCCACCCCATAGTTCCCCTCTTTCATCCGTCGAACCAGAACCTAATCACCCAAATCTCCTGTTCATTATCCCCCTCCACTTGACACCGAACAACGGTGACAGAACAATATTTCTCCTTCCCCGATCATTCAATCCTACCGGTTTTCCTCCATTCTCTCCCTCTCCACCTCTCTTTTCCATTTCTCCTCTCCTCCATTGAGATAATCACCGAAAACCACTGTTCATTGTCCTCAACCTCCCGAAGCATCGAACAACGGCGATAGCTCTCCTCCACCCTTCAACCCCCCCTCTCTCTCTCTCTCTCTCTGTTAGGATTTCAATGGATTACAATTAGGATTGAAAGTCTATGTTGTAATTGTAATTGAATCAGGAGTCTCCGATCCTTGTATACGTAGGAGACTCTCGAGTGTATATATTTGGGTATTGTTAGTGAATAAAACACGAAAGTAGAAATCAGAGAAGCTCTGGTTTTTCATGGTATCAGAGCAAGGGCACTATGGAGATCAACGGCGGTAGCAACGATTGATCAGCAACGACTTCGAACCAGTGATCGGCGGCGACTTCGGATCAGCGATCAACGGCGACAACGTTCTGCGTTGTGCTTTTCAGTCTGGCGCTGTGTTTTCGGACCAGCGGTGGCACTTCGGTGATCATTGTCTCCTTCGACTTCGAACCAGTGATTAGTGGCAACTTCGGATTAGCGATCAGCGACGACAATGTTCTGCGCTGTGGTTTTCAGTCCAGCTCTTTGCAACAATCGATCAGCGGCGACTTCGAACCAGTGGTCAGCGGCGACTTCGGGTCAGCAATCAATGGCGACAACGTTCTGCGTTGTGCTTTTCAGTCTGGCGCTATGTTTTCAGACCAACGGCGGCACTTCGGTGATCATTGTCTCCTTCGACTTTGAACCAGTGATCAGCGGCGACTTCAGATCAGCGATCAGCGGCGACAACGTTCTGCCCTGTGGTTTTCAGTCCGACGCTGTGTTTTCGGACAAGCGGCGGCACTTCGGTGATTGTCATCTCCTTCGGTGAACAGCGACGACACTTCTTCTGGTTTCAGACCAGTGATCAACTGCGCTGTGTTTTTTCAATCCGACGCTGTGTTTTCGGACCAGCAACGGCACTTCAGTGATCATCGTCTCCTTCGGAGAACAACAGCAACGTTTCTTCTGGTTTCTGAAGTATCACTGTTCATCGTCTTCTTTGGTGAACAGCGACAACACTTCGGTGATCATTGTCTCCTTCAGTGAACAGCGACGGCACTTCTTCTGGTTTATGAAGTATCATTGTTCATCGTTTCATTCGGTGAATAGCGGTGGCACTTTGGACCAGTGATCAGCAGCGACAACGTTTTGAGTTGTGTTTTTCAGTCCGACGTTGTGTTTTTTCACAGCCCAAATCAGTGCGGCACTATGATTTTTCGCAGAGTTCTTCTGGCGAATCAACGTTCTGCGGCAGTTTCTCTTCAGCGGCACCAACACTATACTCGACATGGCTGAAAACAAGGATCAGGGCGGCAGTCAATGTCCAAGGAACGTGATCTCACCCTATCTTCTATCAACCAATGACAATCCAGGGAGCATTATCACACAGATCCAGCTTAGAGGTGACAACTATGATGAATGGGCTCGAGCAATAAGAACGGCGCTGCGAGCCAAGAAGAAATTTGGCTTCATCGATGGATCAGTGAAACAACCTTCGGAAGATTCAGTGGAATTAGAAGATTGGTGGATGGTGAATTCCATGCTTGTGTCATGGATTCTGAATACGATTGAACCAAATTTATGTTCAACCGTAACATACACAGAGATTGCGAAGACACTCTAGGACGACATAAAGGAGCAATTTTCTGTTGGTAATGGACCACGAGTCCAACAATTCAAATCCGAGTTGGCGAATTGCAAACAAGGAGGTATGACGATTCTGAATTACTATGGAAAACTCAAGATGATATGGGAGGAATTGGGAAATTATGAGCAATATCCCACTTGTCAATGTGGCAAGTGCAGTTGCGACATAAGCAGGGCGTGAAATAAGAAGCGAGATGAAGAGAAACTTCATCAATTTTTGATGGGGCTAGATGACACGGTCTATGGAGGTGTGCGTTCGCATATACTGAGTACGGAACCCTTGCCAAATTTGAATCGAGCCTATGCCATAGTGGTTCAAGAAGAGCAAGTTCAGACTATGATGCGCGCAAAGGAAGAGAAAGCTGAAGCTGTGGCCTTCGTAGCCCACACAGGAAAGAGGCAAAGCGAAGGCAGAGACAAGAACACAGTATGTACTCACTGCAACAAGACAGGCCACGATGTAGAGTCTTGTTTCCAACTGATCGGCTACCCTGAATGGTGGGGTGATCGGCCGGAAAATAATACCCGTGGAACAGGCCGAGGACGTGGTGAACAGAAACAACGAACATGGGTAGGAGGAAAAGGCCGTGACAGCCAAGCTAAGGCCAATACAGCCAAAGCCTCTGCGCAAAGCAATACGTCTCAAGGAGAATCAATCGATGCAGCCAAGACCGGGTTAAATGGACTGAGCAGTGAGCAGTGGAACATGTTACTCAACCTTTTGAACACACAGAAAGAACGACTAAGTGGTAAGCAAAAATTGTCATAATGGATAATAGATATAGGGGCCTCTCATCATATGACAGGAAACCTCGAGTCGATGAGAGACATAAAGAATATCATTCCGTGCTCTGTCGGGCTGCCAGACGGGAAAGCGACGATAGCAGAAAAAGAAGGCACAATTGCACTGGACGATGACCTGAAATTGACTAGTGCTTTATATGTGCCTAGTTTGAATTGCAATTTACTCTCTGTATCACAATCAATTGAGGAATCGAATTGTATCGTCCAGTTCACTAACAAATTCTGTGTGATACAGGACCGCACTACGAGGATGCTGATTGGAGCGGGTGAGTAGCGAGAGGGACTCTATTATTTCCGGAGTATTGCATCAACAAGAGAAATGAAGACTATAGAGAGCAGAACGTTGAATATTTGGCATCAAAGGTTGGGGCATCCTTCTTATAGAATTATTAAATTGCTACATTTTCGTACTAAGCATACTGACAGTAGTAAGGGTTGTGATGTATGCTTCCGAGCTAAACAATGTTGGGAAGAGTTTGTTCCTAGTAATAATAAAGCATCCGTTATTTTTGAGTTAATTCATTGTGATTTGTGGGGTCCTTATAGAACTGCATTTTCTTGCGGTGCACATTATTTCTTAACCATAGTGGACGATTTTTCTAGAGGCGTTTGGATTTATCTTCTGATTGATAAGGAGGAAGTGGGACGAGTCCTTCGAATTTTTTTTGCAATGGTTCAAAGGCAATTTAACACACCTGTCAAGGCGATCCGTACTGACAATGGGACTGAGTTTGTCTGCTTGGCTGGTTATTTTGCTGAAAGTGGCATTATTCCTCAAGCCACTTGTGTCGGGACCTCTCAACAAAACGGGAGGGTTGAACGCAAGCACTGCCACATACTCAATGTTGCCCGTGCCTTGCGCTTTCAAGCTTGCTTGCCTATTGATTTTTGGGGGGAATGTGTCTTGACCGCATGTTATCTGATCAATCGAACACTGTCCATTCTGTTAAAGGGAAAGACTCCCTATGAAATATTATTTGGGCGACCTCCTTCTTATGATAATGTGCGAGTCTTTGGTTTGCTTAGCATATGCGCACAATCCTTGTCATGGAGGGGATAAATTTGTTAGTCGAAGCAGACAGTGTGTTTTTGTCGGGTATCCTTTTGGGAAGAAAGGATGGAGCTTATATGATTTAGAGTCTGGCATTCTCTTTGATTCCAGAGATGTTACTTTATTTGAGCATGAATTCCCGTATGCACACAAAGAGGATGCATGGCCAAACAAAGCACAAGATTGTGGAATAAGTGGGACAGATAAGGTGTTGGTACCATCCACTTCTTCACCTGGACTTGCAAATGGCGAGACGGAGACTAACCAGCAAGATGAACTCGCAGAAGAAGGAGTTCGTGTAGAAGAAGGAACCCACGTAGACCCGAATACCAATGCACCCATGCATCCTTCTGACGTCACCACAGAAAATGCAAGCGAAGACACACCTGACGTCAGGGGGAGTGGCAATGTTGAGCAACAGCAGCACTCTGATACTCATTTGGGGCATGGGCATCGACAGAAACAACAGCCCACAAGGTTAAGAGACTATGTGCTTCACACCACACAGCGCTTGAGTCCCTCTCCGCGTCCCTTTGCAAGCTCACTCGGCCAATCACATTCTGCAGGTAGTCCTTACCCCATAGATAACTTTGTGAACTGTAACAGTTTTTCTTGTCGACATCGTGCTTTCTTGGCAGCTATCACTACAGGAGTTGAACCCACTTCTTTTGCTGAAGCCGTAAAGGATGAAAAATGGAGGGATGCTATGCAGAAAGAAATACTGGCACTTGAAAATAATCAGACATGGACTGTGGAGCCTTTGCCATCTGGAAAACAAGCCATAGGATGCAAATGGGTTTATCGAATCAAGTATAACGCTGATGGGACAGTGGAAAGATATAAAGCTCGTCTCGTGGTTTTTGGGAACAAGCAAGTTGAGGGAATTGATTATAATGAAACTTTTGCCCCAGTTGCAAAAAATGGTTACTGTCCGTACATTCCTTACAATCGCAGCAGTTAGAAATTGGGAGTTTCATCAAATGGACGTACATAACGCATTCTTGCATGGTGATCTACATGAGGAAGTCTACATGCGAATGCCTCCGAGTTTTCAGTCAGATAAACCATGTATGGTGTGTCGGTTGAAAAAATCTTTGTACGGCTTGTAACAAGCGTTGAAATGTTGGTTTGCTAAATTAACTGCAGCCTTGAAGACATATGGGTTTCAGCAATCATGTTCAGATTACTCCCTCTTCACCTTTCGTCAGGGATAGGGTGCATGTGCTTGTTCTCGTATATGTGGACAATATTATCGTGTTAGGTAATGATCGTATGACAATTCAAGTCTTCAAGAAATATTTGAGTGACTGCTTCCATATGAAAGACTTGGGATCATTGAAATATTTTTTGGACATTGAAGTTGCTTGAAACTCAACAGGATTTTTTCTGTCACAACAAAAGTATGCTTTGGATATTATCTCTGAAGTTGGATTACTTGGTGCAAAACCTGCTCCTTTTCCTCTGGAGCAGAATCACAATCTCGCCTTGACAAACGGGGCCCTCTTATCTAATCCTGAGCAAAACAGACGCTTGGTGGGGAGGCTTATTTATCTCTCAGCAACGCGTCCAGAGTTGTCTTATTGTGTGCATGTTCTGTCCCAATTCATGCAACAACCGCAAGAAAGACATTGGGAGGCTGCGTTGCGAGTGGTGCACTATTTGAAAGGAAATCCTGGTCAAGGAATTCTCTTGCGTTCAGATTGTGACTTGCAGTTATATGCATGGTGTGATTCAGACTGGGTGAACTGCCCTTTGTCCCGATGTTCTCTGTCTGGGTGGTTTGTTATGCTTGGAAAATCGCCGATTTCCTGGAAAACTAAGAAACAACACACTGTGGCTCGTTCTTCAGCGGAAGCAGAGTATCAGTCTATGGCCACGGCCACATGTGAATTGAAATGGCTGAAGAGATTGTTATTGTCTCTTGGAGTTACGCATTCAAACCTAATGCGTTTATATTGTGACAGTCAGGCAGCCTTGCATATTGCCACAAACCCAGTGTTTTATGAGCGTACGAAACATATTGAAGTTGATTGCCATTTTGTACGGGATGAGATTCAAAATGGTTGCATACGTCCTGCTTATGTGTTGACTACTGTTCAGCTGGCTGACATTTTTACAAAGAATTTGAGTATTTCTCCGCAAATTGGGCATTCACAATCTGCATAATCCAAGTTGAGGGGGGTGTTCGGATTTCAATGGATTACAATTAGGATTGAAAGTCTATGTTGTAATTGTAATTGAATTAGGAGTCTCCGAACAGAAGCTCTGATTTTTCACTCTCTCTCTCTCTCTTCTTCTTCTCCCCAGATCTTCAGCCCTATTCACTTCTTGATGACACATAGAGTTCTATTAGCATCGCCAGTGCCATCTCTTGTTCATTATCCCCTTCCACTCGACACCGAACAATAGTGACAAAACAGTATCTTTCCTTCCGGATCAATTAATCCTACCGGTTTTCCCCCATTCTCTCCCTCTCCATTTCTCTTTCCCTTTTCCCTTCTCCTCCATCGAGCTAATCACCGAAAACCACGGTTCGTCGTCCACAGCCTCCTGAAGCACCGAACAATGGCAACAACTCTCCTCCACCTCCGACCTCTCTCTCTCTCCTCCTTCTTCTTCTTCTCCCTAGATCTTCGGCCCTTCTCATTGTCTTCTTGTTGACAAACAGAGTTCTATCAGCAGCCATGGTAGTTTCTCTAGGCGTTTGGTTTGCAAATAAAAAAAATATTTGTTCATTTTTGTATTTCCATCACTGGCGTGAATACCTGAATCCATAATTAACTTGAGGCCAGATATCAATCATAAGAAAATTAGATGATAGGTAACACATTTTGAAAATTTAGATATTGCAGAAACATGTTTGAAAGTTAGGATACTAAAATGGAATTTTTAGTACCTATCTGTAATTTACCCTAATTTTTAACTATAAGTTTGGAAGGAGAAAAAAAGAGCCTCGTTCAGATGTTAGCGCTACTTCGGTTGACGGTTGCATCAGCGCGTTTTGATGCTCCCGCTAAACTGCTCTCTCCAACGGCTTTTAGAATCCTCGTTCCCAGGTCACTCAGCGTGAAGCTCACATGGCTGCACCTTTATCACTCCGACAAGAGATTCTCCAAAATTATGACATCAGAAAGAGATTACACCGTCGATCAAAATGTAGCTCGATCAAATTGGCTGATCAACAAGCTCAGCAGGGAAGGGAAAATCTACGAAGCTCGTCGACTATTCGACAGAATGCCCGAACGAGATGTTATTACGTGGACGAATGTTATTTCTGGGTACATTAAATGTGGAATGATCAAAGAAGCAAGGATTTTGTTTGACCACGTGGCTGCCAAGAAGAACGTAGTCACCTGGACGGCGTTGCTCAATGGGTACTTCCAATCCAAACAGATTTTGGAAGCAGAGAAGCTTTTTAGACAGATGCCCCACAAGAATGTTATTTCTTGGAATACTATGATATCTGGGTATGCAGAAAATGGACGAATGAATTCTGCTATTGAGATATTTGAGAAAATGCCTAAGAGGAATGTTGTTTCTTGGAACACAATTTTGAAAGCTCTGGCTCAATCTGGAAGAATAAATGAAGCATTGCAGCTTTTTGATCGGATGCCAGAAAGAGATGTTATTTCCTGGACAGCCATGGTCGATGGTTTATCAAAAAATGGGAGGATTGATGAAGCACGGTGCATTTTTGATAAGATGCCCGAGCGGAATGTAGTTTCTTGGAATGCCATGCTCACTGGTTATGCACAGAACTCGAGGCTGAGTGAAGCTGTTGACCTCTTTGAGAGAATGCCTGAGAGGGATATACCATCATGGAATGCAATTATTACGGGTTGTATTCAGAATGGAGATCTAAGGAGAGCCCAGAAACTATTCAATCAGATGTCTGAAAGAAACGTTGTTTCTTGGACGACAATGATCACAGGATATGTCCGGGATGGACAGAGTGAGGAAGCATTGAAGATTTTCTCAAGAATGCAGGCTGATGGGATCAAGCCCAATCAAGGAACCTTTGTGAGCATATTGAGGGCTTGTAGTGATTTAGCTGGTCTTGGTGAGGGGAAGCAAATACATCAGATTATAAGCAAAACAATCTATCAGAATGATGTATTTGTGGAATCGGCACTCATAAGCATGTACTCTAAATGTGGGGAGATAACTATTGCAGGACAGATGTTTGACAGGTCAAGCCAAAGAGATATTGTTTCCTGGAATGGAATGATTCAGGCCTATGGAGACCATGGGTATGGAAGAGAGGCAATCTGCTTGTTTGAAGAAATGCAGAAGTGTGGGTTCAAACCTGATGATGTTACGTATGTTGGGGTGCTATCTGCCTGTAGCCACTCCGGTTTGGTGGATGAGGGGTTGAAATACTTTGGTGAGTTGGTCACAGATGGATCCGTTGAAGTGAGAGAAGACCACTATGCGTGCTTGGTTGATCTTTGTGGGCGAGCTGGTCGGCTTGAGGAGGCCTTTGATTTTGTAGAGCGTTCAAGGATTAAACCATCAGCTTGCGTATGGGGGGCTCTTCTTGGAGGCTGTAGTGTTTATGGGAATGTGAAAATAGGGGAATTAGCAGCAGAGAGGCTTCTAGAGGTGGAGCCTGGGAATGCAGGAACTTATCTACTGCTATCTAACATATATGCTTCTGCTGGAAGATGGAGAGAAGCGGCAAGAGTGAGATTGAAGATGAAGGACAAAGGATTGAAGAAACAACCTGGGTGTAGTTGGATTGAGGTGGATAATAGAGTCAATGTATTTGTAGTTGGTGATAAATCTCATATTCAAGCTAAAATTATTTATTCTATACTAAGTAACCTTCACATGGAAATGAAGAAAGCTGGTTATACACCTAATAAGAAGTTCCAAGTGAATGAGGATTTTATAGTAATATGATTTGAACCTGCAAGCCTTGGGAAGTGGAGCATGTGGATTGAATTTTCCTGATCAATGAGTTGTTCTAATTTGTGGCTTCTTTATATTATGTTAAATTTTATTGCACCATATGCATTCGCATGAGCTTTACTGGTTCTTGTTAAGATCCTCTATATGTTAAGATTCCGAATTGGTGCGTTCTTTGCAAGGCTAATGGTGAAAGATCCTACCACTTATTAGTTTCTTGCCCCTTTGCTACTGATCTTTGGGAATGGTTTCTTTCCTCTTTTGATTGCAGGTGGACCCTACCGCCAAACATTCATAGCTTGTTTAGCCCCTCATTCTTTGGTTGGCCAAACAAAAGGGGAAGGATAATGTGGAGGTGTGTGAGGGCTGCTGTTTGCTGGACTCTTTGGGAGGAAAGGAACACCAGAATTTTCTCTGAAGTTAAAAGAAGTAAAGAATGCCTTATTGAAGTAGTAGCAGTGAGGGTGGTACATTAGCTGAAATCCTTGGACCTGTTTGTTGATATTTCTACAGATATGTTGCTGAATAGGTGGCCGGAGGTGGCAAATTCTGCTCCTGCTCGCTCTTTAGTTTGTCCTGTGTGGTCATCACCAGGAAGTGGACTTATAAAGCTAAACTTTGATGGAAGTAGTGAGGGAAATCCAGGTCCATTAGGTGTAGGAGGGGTTTTCAGAGATGAGGATGGGAATGTGCTCGCTTTGTATTCAGGTTCCATTGGGTTTGGAGACTCTCTCAAAGCTGAGGTCCATGCAGTACTAGAGGGTATAAGGAAATCTAAAGAACTGAATATACAAAAATTAGTCATGGAGGGGACTCGAAGCTGGTCTTAAGTTGGTTACAAGAAGGTAGTGGACTTTGGAAATATGCTAATGAGAGGAGGGAGATTAAGTGGCTAACTAAAGAATTGGAAATCAAGTTTCAGTAGGTCAAGAGAACAGCAAATGCATTTGCTGATGCTTTGGAAAAGCAGGGGGTGGGAAGGGATCAAATGTTTTGGGCTGTTTTGTAACTTTTTCTCTTTTGTTATCTTCCTGGAGAGAGTTAAGCTTTGGAGAGCTGTAACTAAATTCTTTTAATCTAATGAATTCCAGTTATTGATCAAAAAAAAAAAAGAAGAAGATTCATGTGTAATTTATATATCTATACCATTTGCACCAGTACTGAATCCTTAAACAGTTTGCTTTTGTTTGTTTGTTTGTTTGTTTGTTTTTTTTTTTTTTTTTTTTAATGAGAAAAGTTTAACCAAATTTCATTAAACTAGAAGAGAAGAGGATGTACAAAACAGGGGAGAACCCCAAAGAGATTACAAGGGAGGAATTCTGTCACTGTACAGATTTTCTAAGCGAGCACCTAGCTTGGCTAAGCCATCTGCAATAGGAATTAACTCCCTCGGGATCAGATTTGCATGTAGACAATTCAAGGAGTCCCTTGCTTCTGCCAGGCAATGGATCACCCTCCAAGGACCCCCTTCCTTATCTTTTAGCCATTTGATGGTATTTGCTGAGTCCCCTACTATGGAGAGATTCTGAATACCCAAACTTTTTACTATTCTGATTCCAGTTAGAGCAGCCAGCACTTCATCCTTGGTTGAATCTGTAAATCCAATTGGCCCACTGAAAACCCAGCGAGTATCACCTCTTTCATCTCTTAAGATGCCCCCAATTCCAGCTAAACCTGGATTACCTGCAGCACTCCCGTCGAAGTGTAAGATCATCCCACCATCCCTGAATACTACCGGTTGTCTTATGGGAGTCTGAGTGGAGTGTGGAAGAAAAAGAATGGTTTGAATATTTCTGCTAAGATCATCATTTGAGAGATCTTGGAACAGCTCTGAATTAGCCACCCAGAAGTTACAGAGATAAATTGTTTTTATTTTCTGAGGGACTTATTTTAGATTCAGTATTCCTAATGATTCATTAATTTATAAATTGTGTTGTTTTTCAAGTAAAGATTAATGGTGTTCCTATAGTTACACTTAATTTCTTTAAATTCATTATTTTTTCAGGATTTCTATGACTAGAATATTCTTGTCCTCTGTGTGTGTGTGTGTGTGTGTGTTTTAGTTTATATATCTGGTGAAGCAAGGATGTCTTGGAGCTGATTGTAATAGGAACCCTTGACAAGTAAAATCAATATTTCTCTAACTGAAACAAGAGAAAAACACTGATTTCCTGCTTATATTACTATAAAGTGAAAACCTTACTTCCTTGAGTCACACAGAAAGAATATATATAAAGAGAACCTCTATCTTTTCTTTCCACTATATACCACCTAAAATATACATGCCTCCCTATTTGTCTAATATAAAGAAAACAAACAAGCCTTTTCTCTTGTACCCAACTCTCACTCTCTCTAAACACACACAAAAGCACATGCACACATGCATAGTAATTTCAGTTCTGTCAAAATTCTCTCAGTTTTAAATTCTCTCTGTACTTCAATACTTAAATTTCATGGTACAAACTAATTTTCTTTTTCTTTGAATAATTCAACTATATTTTTATGTTTTGATTCTCACATGATGCTTGTGTTTATTGCTTAATATGATTTATGCACTTATTCAAACTGAAAAATGTTTCAAGGAATCACTGATGAGACTTCTTTTTCTGTGGCTTGACCTGCATTTAATCTTGGTATGCATTTGGAATTTTTTGAATTGATATCTCTCATGGAATCTTGTTGGGCTGATGAGTATGGGAGTGCAGGTATGAGAATGACAGTAGTCACTATGTGCACAAAATTCCAAAGCTTATGTCCATATCCAGTCCACCCTTCTGAGACCCTGGATAGCAGGCACCGGCATTGGGTAATGATCCCATTATGGAATGATTTTATATTTAGAAACATCCTAGCAGATTCTGACTAATAAATTCTTTGAATCTGGTCCTCTATGATCTCCAGTCAAAGAATTCTTTAAATAATCAACTTGGACAAGATTCACCAACTTGCCAGATAATGGATGGACTAAGATTAACTGTTATGAAGCATATTTCAAGAACTAAGATTTGGTTTCTAATTTACTATGGTTATGTATTAAGAGCTGATACTGGCTATATTCTTGCAGCAAACTAGGTCTTCTCATGTCCATGAGTAAGCCTGGGCTTGGAGCTTATTCCTATTCGACAAGCTTTTGGATGCAATGGAAGTCATGAATCTACATCAGCAGATTGTGGAGTAAGATTCTATGTTGGGGCACACTTTAGATGATATTTTGATGTTTAGCACAAGTTTGTCTGTGTATCATACATATGGAAATCAGGCTGCCTCACAAGGATATTGGGTGTTTCCTATACTTCCATTTTTTACCAGTTCAAGAGAAGAAAATATGAAAAGGACAATATGATGGCTGGAGAAACTACTAAAGATTCCACAGCTTATGCTTCAATGCTTGAATGAGGATGGGACATGATGAAGCAAAATTATTACCTTTTGCTATTAAATATTGCAATTTTATTGTCACCAAAATGCGAACTTAAATGTGGAAAATACCCACCATGCTAGTTATGTGGGACCTAGCAGGAATTTGGAACTTATAGTGTCATTTTCTTGTAATTCTTCATGGTCATTGATTTTCATTAAATTCTTTTATTTATTTCAGGCCATCATCTTCATCATTATGACCAATATCACTAGCAAATCCAACAATGAAGATGGCTTCTTTCTCATAATTTTTGATCTCAAGAATTAAGATGTTCATGGCATTAAATCTTCTTGTCCAATAGGTAACAATCAATTAAAGAATAAATAAGATCTGGTGAAGAAAATAGCAAAGAGAGAAGAATAAGAGAAAGAAAGAAGAGAAAATCAGATCGTGGGTCTCATAATGAGCTCCCTCCTACCCCTTTATATAGCTGCTGGAAATATGTGGAAAATTACAAAACTGCCCCTAATAAGGTGGCAGTAACAAAAGACCTATAAAAAACTAAAATAGGCCCATGGCCCAATAATGATAAGTCTGTAAACTAAATAAGAAACATAAGAAAGAAAAAAACAGCAACTAAAAAGAGCCAATAATTTCACTTCCATTATTGTTTTTAACAAATATGATAAAAGAATGTTCATGGCAAATTCAAAACCAAGAACAAAAGGACTCGGGCAAAATATTCTGTTGAATAAATACTAGTAAAATATCAGTTTTTACTTGTAAATCCATTGTATCTGTCATTCTCACATGATAAGCAAGAGCCTTGCCACTACATCACACTACAAAATTACATTAAAATAACATGGGTTTTCAATTTTAACCCAATTTTATGAACTTTAAAGTTAGTATTCTTTAAGCATCAATAAAATTTATTTTAGCTTCTTAAGGTACGCATACAGATCTTAATTCTTCTTTCATTTCCCAACATTTTTAAGTGTATCATAGCAGTTTACACCTCACATAACCCGATGAAATTGTTGGAAGTTATAGGGGTATATTTATAATGTTGATAAACTTTTGATGACTTAAATGTGTTTATGGGAGGAAGAGGGGCTTGGGTGTACTTTTAATGTTATTGGCTCTTTTGCTTATTTAAGCCATTGGTTATGTGGGATTAGGGTTGAGTGAGAGTGGGCATTTTATTATGAGATTGTAGAGAGGTCAGCTATGTTTCTCTTACTCTTATTGTGGATATTTTTCCCTCTCTTCTCATGGATGCAGGCTATCAAGCCAAACCACATTAAATCTTAGTTCTTTCTCTCTTTCTTCTTATTTTTCTCTTGGTTTACTATTTTTTTTATGCTGGTTAACATGGTATTAGAGTAAATTTAGTATGAAAATCAATAGAACTAAGGAAGACTAGCAATGAAGTTATTGTTCATGCAAGGTCTGTGATGCTTGAACCTGCAAAGCAAACTTTTATAGGAACTTTTCCCATTTAACGAGGAATATTTGTGAGTATATTTTATCATTTTTTCTAGGCACCTAAAGGGGGTGATATTGCTTCTGGTTGGTTCTGTTGAAAATTAGGAAAACGTAACACCAATTGCCCCCCCCCCCCCCCATTATCTCATACTTGTTGGAATCTGGACTTGAGCTTATAGAGTTTAGGTTGTTTTTTTTTTTAATGAGAAAAAATATTAAAAGGTCATTTATGCAAAGAAACCTGATCTAGTTGGTAAATTAGGGCATCTTTCAATGCTTATTTTAATGTCGTTGAAGCTTTTTTTGGATTTCCTCTTTTGTTCGCTCTCTAGGACTCCCTCTCTAGGAGGATTTATGTTTGTTTTCCTTTTTTTGTGGGTTATGCTCCTTAGCATCTTAACTAGTTCATGTTTTCAAGCAAACATTGGTTTCTATGTTGTATATCAGTTGTTTGATTAATTGTCTCAAAGGCTGGTTAAGTTTGATGTTTTCTTGAGAGTTTTATTTTTTCAAATAATTGATATAGAAGTTCTACAACTTCTGATCTATTTATGATTATTTATACCAGTGTGTGGCATTGAATCTCAAGGTGAGTATTTGGTGTTTGGAAAGATGTCTCAATGGCACAGAATCTCTACAATGGTTCTCGGTGGTTGTGATCAGTTTTGATCTATTCTTGCTTATGACTTGATTTAGTATTTGGACTATTTTGGTGGATGTTGGGTCTAGTAACATCAGCCAATATCTGGTTTGTTTAGCTCAAAAGATGTTTGATGAAACATTTTGGTAACAATCCTTTGTTATGCTTATTAGTTCTAAAGTATTATTGAGGAAATCCTTGTAGTTCTTATCTCCTTAGGTGACATGATATCAATGAATCTACTCAGTGTTCTAGTTGGTTATCTGTTGGATAGTGTGACATGATTGGTTCTTCAGTT
Organism: Nelumbo nucifera; assembly: GCF_055504915.1. Lineage (NCBI taxonomy): Eukaryota > Viridiplantae > Streptophyta > Magnoliopsida > Proteales > Nelumbonaceae > Nelumbo > Nelumbo nucifera. The sequence goes on from NC_142650.1 coordinate 5,323,811, forward strand.
TGGTGATTGTGATTGGCCTTTCAATGGTTAACTTCATTTTTGGCATGACATTTGTTGGTTTTCTGTTGGTTAGCTTTAGTTTGGTGATTATTGGATCATGACTGGCTTACAGCCTCACCTTAGCTTTTTGAAATGAGTTTATATCATGTTATTATTTTATTTTGCTTCAACAATACATCAACTTTCATGAAGGTTATTTTGACATGATTACTTGCAAGTTCAAGTTGGTTTCAACATCTCAAGTTTGAGGGAGGATGTTGAGAGATATATTGTATTTGGATTTTCTTTTAGGGAGGGTGTTGGTCTTGTTGGATGTTGTGGGGGTATATTTGTAATGTTGATAAACTTTTAGAGACTTATAAGTCAGGGGTTTATGTCTAATTCTGATATAATTGGGTCTTTTACTTATTTAAGTCATTGGTTATGTGGGATTAGAGTTGAATGAGAATGGACATTATGTTGTGAGACTTTAGAGAAGTCACCCATATATCTCTTAGTGGACATTTTTCCTCTCTTCTCGTGGATGTAGGCTATCAAGAGCCAAACCACATGTAAATCTTGGTGCTTTCACTATTTTTTCTTCCTTTCTTTGGTTTATTATTCGCGTTTATACTCCTTGATAAAATGTGTTTCTTCCTTGTTTTTGGTTATTGGAGCCTTAGTGTTGTACCAATACATTTGTGGGATTTGTATGAGTTTTCCTAATGTATTCATGTAATCCTAATCATTTCACCATATCTAGTGTATCCCAATGCTTTGAACCTTGTGTTTATTATGTTCTCATGAAAAAAAATCAGAGTATTTTATATATAAATAAATAAATTTTATAATATATTAAATAGGGATGGCAACGGGGTGGGTTTTGGGAGGGTTTTGTAAATTCTAGACCCTACCCACCTCCCTAACCCTCTCAACCTATACCTGCCCCAAAACATGTAGTGGGTTGGATTTTTAAAATCCAAACCCTCCCAGCACATGGAAATGCAAAACCCTCCCCATATTCAATGGTAGAGTGGGTTGGGTTTAGAACCCACATATAATTTTTTTTTTGTTATATATAAGCAATAAATAAGTAAAATAACATGAACAAACAACAAAATAAACATGTAAAAAATACATAAACTATCAATTATTTTTCACATAAATTCAAAATATTATTAATTTCAAGGGCAAATTTCTTAAACTACCCTTATAGTTTAGCAAATTGACTAACTATATCCCTACTGTTTGCATATTGTCTTAAAGTACCCTTAAGTTTTTTGACAATTGACTAGATCTACCCTTGCCGTTAGCATCTATTAATGTTCCGTCACAATCTGTGCACATGTGACATTTTTTGTAAAACCCAATATTACCCTTTTGTGATCAATTTTGCCATCAACTATTCTTCAAATTTTCAAAATGAAACTGAGCGTATTTGATAATTGTTGGTTTCTTTGATATTGATCGTATTTCTACCAAATGAAACATACAGACAAACAGAACCTATAGAAGCGAAGTTGTCAATCTAGCGCTTATTAGGTGAGAACCCAACTACAAGCTTCATAGTTGCCAGGGAGCTTGGACGAAAGGGAGCCCACCTCTGGTTGTTAGCCATACAGACAACATAATCTCTCATCTTTTGGCTTCATCTTCCTTATTTCTAAGAGTAGTGATGAGGGCGGATTTGGCCCTCTAGTGACATCATGACACATGGCATCTCGAAATAGCTAGATGACACTCACGCACCACCTAGGCAATGACTTGCCCTAGCTAAAGTGATGGAATCTTAGATCGCGATTCGTCTTTGCCACTGACCTGGTGGCCTGCCTTTGCCGCCGACCTGGCGACTTTGACCACAACTTAGGGCGGCTATTAGCACCTCGCCCAGGGCCAACCTGTAGCACCTCGTCACCATCCGAAGTGACCTTAATGTGAGAAGCGACCTCCCTTGAGGGCTTCTTGACCTGATTGAGGTCCAGGTGGCGACCTATGAGATGTGTTCGCCGACCAATTTTGCATGCGTGACACGTAACTCCCGGGTCTCTTGGAAGTTGGCCCCTGTACCAAATGTTTCGAAGGAGACTGAGCAAGGCACGAAGACTGGTTTACGTTCACGACTACCTCTGAGTACTTTGGGTCGGTTAGGCACGACCTCCTGGAGATCTCGGACGTGATGCATGAAGCCCATGCCAAATAACACCTATACAAAGGTCTCACCTCCAACCTCACAAGGTAAATGCACAACATAACTCTCTAGCTCTCTTACTTTTAGCTCTCACAAAATCTCCGCATTCGCTAACGCATTGGAGTGCCCACCCCGGGTAAAGAAGCCCAGGCACTCTGACATTACTCCCTTGCAGGCCTCTCTAGAGGAATATACCTCTTGCCAAATTATTCAGCTCGGCACCCAAACGATCTCTTAGCTCGGCCTAATCAGCTCAAGAATAGAATCACCTCCTAGCAAGGGAACTTCTAGCTTGACTTCTAACTCACTATCCAGCGCGGGAGTTGCCGAAACGTGCATCATCAAGTAGTGTTTCTGTTGCTGCTGGTTGCGTGGACTAATGAATTAGACAACGTGTTCAAGTTTGCTGTCTCTTAAATAAGCTTAGACCTCTCGCTTTCGCTGGGGTTCCCCTTGTTGAGACGTAAAATTGGCATTTAATGAATCCTTTCATCTCTATAGCTGATGAGTGATGACAATGGAGATGATCTTATCCAAGAGCTTGCCTTTGTTCTAGTATTCATTAGGTATACTACCTTTCTAAGTGAGAACCCACCATTAGCTACTCATATCTGCGACAATGAAGCTGCTTCGAATGCATTGGTTAGTCTAGATATCACAAACCTTTAGCCATGAAATTCATTCTTCGGTAGCGGTGCAGAGTCGAATTCCACCCACTATGGGTGAGAAAGCCATCGATGATCGTGTGAGCCAACACCTCCTCCTGGGGAAACCACCCCACTATGTATCCCCTCTCTCTCGTCTCCTTCCACCAATTATGTCAGGATCTGACCCTCCCCTTCTTTTCTAGCTAACAAGTCCGCTTCTGAAACCAACTTGATCGAAAATATGCTAAAGAGATTATGAAGATGCATTTTGATAGCATTCGCCAGTTCCGAAACGCTGGTGGACGGTGAAACAGGGGAGAGCAGAGGTAGGAGAGAGAGGCGGAGATCTCTTTTATGTCCCTCTTTCTATGGAAAAATTTTATCCTTCGATATGATCTCATCTGGTCGTTGACATGAGTATGTTTCGATGCAGTCGAACTCCTCGTTCTTGAATTAGCCAATTTGTGCTCGTTTGATACTTTGGCAGGGCTTATTTAAAAAATCCCTATATTTTTTAGATTGGGAAGATATAAAAAATAAAATATTTTTTATTCAATGTTTCATTTAGAAATTTTAAAAAAGATTGATGGGTAAAATACTCTTTTCCATCTTTCTATTAACAAATATTAACGGTAAGAGGATTTAATCAATTGTCAAAAAATTTAAAGGTAGTTTAAGCCAATTTCGAATCAATGTTGGTGAATAAGTCAATTTCTTAAAACTTAGAGGTAGTTTAAGAAATTTACCCTAAATTCAACAATTAATACATAAAATTCATTTGCTTTCCAACAATATGCGGATTAGGGAGGGCCAAGTTTAGCCTAATACCATACCCTACCCATATCCGTATGGATTGTAAAATCCCAAAACTCATCCTTCAAGTAAAAAAGCCCTCCCCATAGGGTTTTTATTAAATAACCATATTTTAAATACACGCATATTTATTAAAACATAAACATATTTTAAAATTTTAAAAATATATGCAAAAATAAAAGTTTCAATACTTCTGTTCCCCTACCTCTGCAAATCTAAATTATTTACATGCTTTTCTATATTTTTGTGAAATACACAATTCATAACATTTTCTTCAAAAAATGTAAATATGCTTATAATACATGTGTCTAGAGGTGTAAATCGGGTCATGCCGCCCACACAGCCCATGGGCCAACACAGTCCGTAGCATGGTCCGTCACAAACCGGCACGGCATGGCCCACAGGGCCCGTAGCGGGCCACGCTCGACCCGTCCAAAAACTAGCTGTTGCCCCCCACCCCCCATGGCTAGTTTTAGTTTTTTTTTGGGGGGGGAGGGGGTTTACATAAATACCCCCTAACAGTTATAAACAACTATATATGGGGGTATTTATGTATTTTGCTTATGAAGGGGAGAAAAATGACACAAATGCCCCCAATCGCTATATAACAACTATTTTAGGGATTTTTTTGGGTAAAGTTATAAATAACTTTATAATGACCAAAATGCCCCTCCCAATAACTAAAAACAACTATTTTTTAGGGTATTTTGGACAATTGAATTATGTTCAATTCCTATAAATAGCTTTATCCTCTACTAATATCATCACACCAATTCAACAATTGTCTTAATTTCCTCTCTCTTTCTCTCTCTCTCTCTGTCTCTCTCATACTCATACTTTCTCTGCAATCTGAGTAACTTTGATTGGTCGATTGTCTGATTCTCTAATTCTCAAGTCTCAACTTTATTGAAGTTTCAACAAAAAGAAGGCTTGCTCAACCATCTCAAGTTAGCAATTTGGGAGGCTTGGACATTAAAAAGCTTTAACCATTGAAATCAAGTTGAGATTTTGAACCAGCAATCCGGGTAAGTCCAATTAAATTAATTTTTATTTTTTTAGAATTAAAAAAATGCCGGCTCTTCCCAAAACTGATTCCCCAACATGTTTACCGTTGACGATATTCAATTGCATCATGATAGTGTCACTGATGCTATTGATATTGATGGAAGTGGAACTTTCACCCCTGGTACTGATACTCGGGAAAAGAAAAAGAGGGCCTCTAAGTTAAGTAGCCCGATTTGGAAAACATTTAAAGTAGAGGATATTGAAGGGAAGGGAAAAAGAGCAATTTGCCAAAAATGTAGAAAAAAAACTTTAGCTACTGTAGCAAGGGTGGTACTGTCCATTTGAGCAGAAATTTGCTCACACATGAGAAGGAAATAAAAGAAGGGAGAGAAACGACACAAACACAAATTGGGAGGGGGAGTTTTGGTACATTTAAATATTCACAAGAAACATGAGACAAGAATTAGCAAAATACATTGTACATACAGAACAACCATTTATGTTAGCTGAAGATACTAAGCTTGAAAAATGGTTGCATAATTCTGTAAATCCACAATATAAAAAAGTTTATTGGAAAACTGTTAGATCGGATGCTTTAAAAATTTTTTATTCATATAAATAAAATTTAATTTATTTGTTATCAAATCTTAATTCTAAAGTTGTAATTACTTCTGAAGTTTGGACATTTAAATTTAACATAAGTTATATTTGTGTTACCGACCATTTTACTCATGAAAATTAGCTTTTAAATAAAAGAATTTTAAGTTTTACTAGGCTTGAATGGCCACATACTGGCTCAACTATTGCTACAAGCATTTTAAATACTTTACATGCTTATGGATTTGATAATGCCAACAATAATGATTTTGCAATAAATATTTTAAAATCTCAATTAAAGCCATGTTTAAATGGTAAATTATTTCATATCAAATGTGCATGTCACATTTTACATTTATATATTCAAGATACCTTGAATATTGTTTCTACTCATATTTCTAAAATTAGAAATTGTATTATATATATATTAAAAGTACAGGGGCAAGAAAACAAGAATTTAAATATTTATGTCAAAATTATGGTTTAAAATATAAACATTTTATATTAGATGTAAAACATAGGTGGAATTCTACCTATGCTATCTTAGAAAGTTGTATTTCTCATAAACAAATTCTTATTGATTTTTATAATGCAAAATTGCCTAATGATATTATATTTGATCAAGACTGGGAAATGGCATGTTGTATAAGAGATTTTTTAATACATTTTTATGATGCAACTAATGAATTATCAGGTATTTATTATCCAATTAGTTGTAATTTACCTTATCAATTAATGGTAATTAGTGATTGTTTTTCTAAATATAGAAATAATCAACAATTTAAATGTATTGTTGAAATAATAGAAAATAAATTTAAAAAATATTGGGAGAACATTTATCCCCTTTATTGTTTAGCTACAATATTAGACCTTAGGATTAGGAAAGGTGGTTTAGATATTTTACTTGAAACATATTGTGAAAATAAGAATATTAAATTTGAAAATAAAAAAAAGAAGTTAATAATTTGTTATTTGAAATGTATAATTTATATGAATATGAAACAGTAGGAAATATTCCTACAACTTGTACAACATCTTCTACTTCTGATCTTGAGGCCAGTAGTAGAAGAGAAAAACTTTTTAATAAGTAGAAGGCAGAAATCTGCTACTTCTACAACAAGTTCATTTATTGAATTTAATTTTTATTTACAAGCAATTTTTTCTAGTTTAGGTGAGGGAACAAATAATCTTGATATTTTAGCCCGGTGGAGTGAACATTCAAAAAATTATCCAGTTCTCGCTGCCATGGCACGTGATCTATTAATCCCTCCGGTGTCTACAGTTCCATCTGAGTCTTATTTTAGTGCAGGTACCAGGGTGTTAGATGACAACAGAAGCTGCATAAACAATGAAAGTATAGAGATGTGCATCTGCTTTAAGGATTGGTTAGATGCAGAAAATAGATTACAAGACAAAGGAGGGCATAATATTACACTGGATATTTCACCTAAAGCAGATGATGAAAGTCATGATTCATGAAGTTGACTAGTTGTATAGATTTTTTTTTTTATTTTTTTTCATATTATTGTAAATTTTTTAATTATATTTAATTTATCTATTTTTTAACAACGTAATTTTGTATTTTCAATTTGTAACTATATTATATTTTTAATATTTTATTAATTTATTCTATTTTCATATTTCATTCATCCAAGCAATCATTGTATTTGTAATTTGTACCATTCAAATTTAAATGAAATAAAATTCCTATTTTTCTTTCAATTTGTTATTCCATCATTCTTATTTGGTTAAGTACTTTTTTTTTTTCATTTATGTGTTAGATAACTTAGATTTCTCATTTCTTAATTTTTCAAATAGTTTCCAAAGTTCAAAGGAAATTAAATATTTTAGTTTTACACTTTTACTTAGAAAACAATCAAAAATTTCAAAAAAAAAACACAATAAAAGTAAAAAAAAAAAAACCAGTCTACCTTGGTTTGGCCCAAGCCCAAGGCCCGCCCTGTGGCCCAGCCTGGCACGGCCCAAGCCCACAGCCTGGACTACAGCCCTCCGGCCTAGGCCCGCGGCATGGCATGGCATGGGCCTAGGCCGTGGGCCATGCCGGGCCGACCCCCAAAATTTTCATTGGGGAGGGCAGCATGGCCTGTGATGACACACGGGCCAGCACAACACGGCCTGCACTTTGCACGGGCCACTTTACACTTATACATATGTCATACAATAGGCTACCAACTATGCTCGAGATCCATCAAACCAAGCGACTATTCCAGTCTAGGAATCTGCAACAGTAGATCACATGTAGAAAATTAAGCCAACTACAGACCATATTGTCGATTTCTTCTCCGAACTTTATGAAATCTCCACAAATTCTGAGGTGATTGCTTAAGACATTCTTCTTTTAAATTTGTCATATTTTTTGTTAGGGACTACCTAACTTAGGGACTCTTTCGAGGGAGCCTGCCTTCTGAATGAGAGAGAGAGAGAGAGAGAGAGAGATTGTATTCCCAGATCGATAATCTCCTCCTAGCTTCCTTTCTTTATTTATATATTACTGTTACAATTTTGTTATACCCGCCTCTCCACTTGTCCAGCTTGTTCTAGTGGTTGGTTGTTAGTTACATTCTTTAAAGGCTAGCGCGGCCTTTTCTTGTACACTTGTATTCCCTTTATTTGTGTCTCAACAGTCCCTCCTCCCTTGAAAGCGACCTTGCCTTCAAGGTCAAGATGTGGAAATCTATTTTGTAAATCGAAGTAAGGTTCCCAAGTTGCATCCTCAATTGGGAGACCTGACCATACCACCAATGCCTCTGGTTTGATGTGATTCCCTTTGCGTATCCACTTGAAATCTATTCCTTAGGTTCTTGGAAGATCACTAAGAACATTTGAAGTAGCTGCTGTAGTTGTGTGTGGCCTTCTTCGAATTTGCTTCCTTGGGCTAGAATGGAGCCGTTCCCGTGGGAGTCTATCTGCATTAATATGATGTGGGTTGGGTCTACTGCCTGTTTCCTTAGGGAGGCGAGACTAATGGGTCCTGGACCGTTGGACAACTGCCATTGAATATGCACCTATGAGCTGCCCACTTGAAAATCCATGGTGAGGCAGGCCCAATCACATATCACCGGCCCTAGTTGCCTTAACCATTGGACTCCGAGAACTACATATGCTTCACTGATTTCCAGGGGGTGCAGATCTACCTCGAACTCATGTCCTTGTATCTTCATCTTTAATTCTGTGCACGTACTGTCGCACACCAGGTTGCTCCCATTAGCTACGTGCACCCGAAAGGCTGTACATGGTTGGACCGGAATCCCTAGTTGTCTGACCAATGTTTGGGTAATGAAATTGAGAGTGTTGCCATTGTCTATCAGAACTGACACATGGTGCCCTTGTACCAGTCCGGTTACTCTCATAGTTTGAGAAGAAGCAAGACAGGTCAAAGCTTGCAGGGATACTTTCGGGTATTCCTTTGAGCATTGCCCCCATTCTTGGTTGTCCATTGGCTCTTCAATGTCTGTTGATTGCTCGACATATTCGGTTTCAAGTTGAAGGAAGAAAACTTGAGGGATCTTACAGCGATGGCCTGGCCTGAATTTGTCTCCACATGCATAACAAAGGTCCTTTTCTTGTCGGGCTTGCATCTCAACCCAGGTTAACCTCTTGGCTGAGCCAGGGCTTGAACCAGAGTTGGTGTCATTGCCTGTGATTCCTATTCCTGATCTGGGCTTCGGTTTACCCAAGATATCTGGTTTTGGGTTTGGTATACTTGGTATGGTTGCAACTCCCAGAGGTTGATTAATCCTTCTTGCCCGATTCAGTTTGTCTTCATGTAGTCGAGCTAATGCTGTTGCTTAAAGAACGGTGGTGGGCTACATGGCTTTTACCTCCAGCCGCAATTCTTCCCTGAGTCCACCAACAAAACTGCCGATAAGCGCATTTTCTGGCCAGCCTTGCATGCGCACAACTAATCTTTCGAACGCCATATGATAATCTTGGACAGAGCCGGTCTGTCGTAGCTTAGCGAGACTTTCATCATAGTTCTCAAAGGCCGAGACTCCAAATCGCATGGTTAAGGCATCGGTGAAGTCTGCCCATGTGGCTCTTGGGTGCCGTCGTCGGTACCACTGGTACCAGGCGATCACCTCTCCTTCCAGGTGTGCAGAAGCTAATGGGACATGATCTGGTCCCTGTGTGTCATGGTAATCGAAGTATCTTTCTGTTCGTAGAAGCCAGGATGTGGAATCTCCCCCTGCGAAGATGGGAAACTCGATTCTTGTTGTTCTTGATCCGCTTCGATGACTAGTGCCCTGATTCGGCACAGGTGGTGCCTGTGCCAGTCGTTCAAGCAAGGATGCAAAACTTTCTTTAATTTCTTTGACATCAGCCGATATTCTTTGCCTTTCTCCTTCCATGTTGTTGACTCTGTTCTCCATTGCGGATGACCTTGTGCTTGGCATCTTGGCTCTGATACCAACTTGTTAGGAAATGCCTAACTCAGGGACTCTTTCGAAGGAGCTTGCCTCCTGAATGAGAGAGAGAGAGAGAGAGAGAGAGAGATTGTATAATCCCAAATCGATAATCCCCTCCTAGCTTCCTTTCCTTATTTATGTATTGCTGTTACAATTCTGTTATACTCGCCTCTCCACTAGTCCAGTTTGTTAGTTAGTTTGTTCTAATGGTTGGCTGTTAGTTACATTCTTTAAAGGCTGGTGTGGCCTTTTCTTGTACACTTGTATTCCTTAATTTGTGTCTCAACATTTTTCATCCATAGACATGAGCTATGCATTTTTTGTGGGAATGGAGGGAGGGAACATTTCTCATATTCTTTAAGCGCAACCTTTTCCTTGTGTATTCCAAAATTTGCCTACATCAAAACTTAAGAGTGCTAGTTCATAGTGTACACAACTATGCTAATAATATACACAGGGCAGGAAAGCCTCAAACAATGAATAGAATACATGATTTGTCATATTGGATTGCCAAGGCCCAATTCATCGTCAATTTCATCCTCAACTTCCTTTCTTTATTTATATATTACTGTTACAATTCTGTTATACCCGCCTCTCCACTTGTCCAGCTTGTTCTAGTGGTTGGTTGTTAGTTACATTCTTTAAAGGCTAGCGCGGCCTTTTCTTGTACACTTGTATTCCCTTTATTTGTGTCTCAACAGTCCCTCCTCCCTTGAAAGCGACCTTGCCCTCAAGGTCAAGATGTGGAAATCTATTTTGTAAATTGAAGTAAGGTTCCCAAGTTGCATCCTCAATTGGGAGACCTGACCATACCACCAATGCCTCTGGTTTGATGTGATTCCCTTTGCGTATCCACCTGAAATCTGTTCCTTAGGTTCTTGGAAGATCACTAAGAACATCTGAAGTAGCTGCTGTAGTTGTGTGTGGCCTTCTTCGAATTTGCTTCCTTGGGCTAGAATGGAGCCGTTCCCGTGGGAGTCTATCTGCATTAATATGATGTGGGTTGGGTCTACTGCCTGTTTCCTTAGGGAGGCGAGACTAATGGGTCCTGGACCGTTGGACAACTGCCCTTGAATATGCACCTATGAGCTGCCCACTTGAAAATCCATGGTGAGGCAGGCCCAATCACATATCACCGGCCCTAGTTGCCTTAACCATTGGACTCCGAGAACTACATATGCTTCACTGATTTCCAGGGGGTGCAGATCTACCTCGAACTCATGTCCTTGTATCTTCATCTTTAATTCTGTGCACGTACTGTCGCACACCAGGTTGCTCCCATTAGCTACGTGCACCCGAAAGGCTGTACATGGTTGGACCGGAATCCCTAGTTGTCTGACCAATGTTTGGGTAATGAAATTGAGAGTGTTGCCATTGTCTATCAGAACTGACACATGGTGCCCTTGTACCAGTCTGGTTACTCTCATAGTTTGAGAAGAAGCAAGACCGGTCAAAGCTTGCAGGGATACTTTCGGGTATTCCTTTGTCCATTGCCCCCATTCTTGGTTGTCCATTGGCTCTTCAATGTTTGTTGATTGCTCGACATATTCGGTTTCAGGTTGAAGGAAGAAAACTTGAGGGATCTTACAGCGATGGCCTGGCCCGAATTTGTCTCCACATGCATAATAAAGGTCCTTTTCTTGTCGGGCTTGCATCTCAACCCAGGTTAACCTCTTGGCTGAGCCAGGGCCTGAACCAAAGTTGGTGTCATTGCTTGTGATTCCTATTCCTGATTTGGGCTCTGGTTTACCCAAGATATCTGGTTTTGGGTTTGGTATACTTGGTATGGTTGCAACTCCCAGAGGTTGATTAATCCTTCTTGCCCGATTCAGTTTGTCTTCATGTAGTCGAGCTAATGCTGCTGCTTCAAGAACGGTGGTGGGTTGCATGGCTTTTACCTCCAGCCGCAATTCTTCCCTGAGTCCACCAACAAAACTGCTGATAAGCACGTTTTCTGGCCAGCCTTGCATGCGCACAGCTAATCTTTCGAACGCCATATGATAATCTTGGACAGAGCCGGTCTGTCGTAGCTTAGCGAGGCTTTCATCATAGTTCTCAAAGGCCGAGACTCCAAATCGCATGGTTAAGGCATCGGTGAAGTCTGCCCATGTGGCTCTTGGGTGTCGTCGTCGGTACCACTGGTACCAGGCGATCGCCTCTCCTTCCAGGTGTGCAGAAGCTAATGGGACACGATCAGGTTCCTGTGTGTCGTGGTAATCGAAGTATCTTTCCGTTCGTAGAAGCCAGGATGTGGAATCTCCCCCTGCGAAGATGGGAAACTCGATTCTTGTTGTTCTTGATCCGCTTCGATGACTAGTGCCCTGATTCGGCACAGGTGGTGCCTGTGCCAGTCGTTCAAGCAATGATGCAAAACTTTCTTTAATTTCTTTGACGTCAGCCGACATTCTTTGCATTTCTCCTTCCATGTTGTTGACTCTGTTCTCCATTGCGGATGACCTTGTGCTTAGCATCTTGGCTCTGATACCAACTTGTTAGGAAATGCCTAACTCAGGGACTCTTTCGAAGGAGCCTGCCTCCTGAATGAGAGAGAGAGAGAGAGAGATATTGTATTCCCAAATCGATAATCCCCTCCTAGCTTCCTTTCCTTATTTATGTATTACTGTTACAATTTTGTTATACCCGCCTCTCCACTTGTCCAGTTTGTTAGTTAGTTTGTTCTAATAGTTGGTTGTTAGTTACATTCTTTAAAGGCTGGTGTGGCATTTTCTTGTACACTTGTATTCCTTTAATTTGTGTCTCAACATTTTTCATCCATAGACATGAGCTATGCATTTTTTTGTGGGAATGGAGGGAGGGAACATCTCTCATATTCTTTAAGCGCAACCTTTTCCTTGTGTATTCCAAAATTTGCTTACATCAAAACTTAAGAGTGCTAGCTCATAGTGTACACAACTATACTAATAATATACACAGGGCAGGAAAGCCTCAAACAATGAATAGAATACATGATTTGTCATATTGGATTGCCAAGGCCCAATTCATCGTCAATTTCATCCCCATCTTCAAAAAGCTTTAGGAAGCGTGCATGATCTTGTTCTCTCTTCTTCTTCTTCCAGTATTTGTAGGAAGCCACTGCTCCAAGAATAGATACAATGGAAATTAGCACACCGATCACTATCACCCAAAACGCATTCACTCCACCATGTGAGCCAGAAATATGATCAGAACCTACAATCGCATGAACACCAGAAACATTAAAATTTTAACACTATAAATTCAAATGTACAGACAGAGATGAAAGGAAAAGTCATGCTGTATATACAACTATGCAGTCAACATGTAAGATCAATTCAAACCACTCTATTGGTGGATCAATTCTTGGATATGGCTGCAAATGGATTGGATTTAGATCAGATATACCTAAATCTGAATTTGATTCTATCAATATATGGATTTGAATTGAACCAGATTTCACATTGGACTCAGAATTCAGATATCATATATCATTAGTAGAATACATTAGAAATGGTTCAGAATACTATACACGAATAATAAAATGAACTAGGCATACTAACAAATTGAGTTAAAATAACACATGACCCTTTAGTACAAAAGGCAACACTTAAACCAACTTTGCTGATAAATAAATGTTGCACTGGATCAAAGTTTGATCTGATTACAAATGGATCCGATAATTGAAAAATGTATCCTGCTTAACTGAACTGGATTTTGGATTTCAATTTGGACAATTTGATGCCACCGAGGGCCCCTATATTTGGAAGGGCTGCAGCTATAACATAATATAAATATTATAATCTTAAGATTATCATTCATCCAATGTAATGACTTATATTTGGACCATTAAATCACTTTCTTTTTCTATCAAAATTTTCTCATTTCATCTCTGTTATGCACAATACAGTTAGCTTTTCTGTATGAACTTTGGATAATGCACAAACAAAAAGTTCTAATTTACATAGGCTAGCATGAAGAATGGCTTCTGATTGCTCACAACAAATTGACATTTTATAGAACAACTCACCATCTTCAAGAAGCATGCACTGGGGACATAAAAATGTAGCATTGAATTCCTTGTCCTTGAAATGCACATAATATCCATCTGGAGCTATAAAATCAGAAGCACAAAGTTCCCACTCATCAAATACATCATCTGATTTTATGGTGTCCTCTTCATATAACCCACATCTCTTACATTTCTTGTCTGCAAGTATGGCCAGAGGCTGCAACAGAATCATCATATTTTCACTGTCAGATGCCTTGAACAGAGTTTTGCAGAAAAACTAAGATACGGGTAGAACATTAGAAAGATCTTGATAAGGCTTGAACTGGAAATATCTCATTAAGCAATGGCATATTATTGCAACTCAGCAAGTCAGACAGAAATTTAAGCGAAAGCCAATGAGATTATCTGCATACAAATTAGCAGATATAGGGATCCAATCTGAATGGGGTGTTCCCACCTCATCCCTTAATATAGTGCCCCAAAGGATAAATAGCCATTTTTCATCTAGCTAATTATCATTTGACAGTTTCCTTCTACCATGCAGTTAAAATCCAAAGAGTAACTCAACTACTTCTCCAGACAAGCACCAAGGAGCAATTCAACCTAAGACCCCAGAGAAGAAGAGGCATCTGAACTCCATTGAAACTACCATCTCCAGTCAAGGTGGAAGGAACAAGGATGATCTCTATTTCCTACATGTGAAAGTACCTCAGACACTGGAGGGACCTGGATTCCTCAATCAAGCAACCCTCAAAATCATGATTGATTTCCCTGACAAATGAAGTGTCTGCTCCTGCACCAGAACCTGCTGATGGACTAAAGTGGAGGATGAGTGGATGACCACTGGCAATGAGTTAATTGCTTTTAATGAGTTGAAACCTTCCAGAACACCATTATTTGCAAAAAGGAAGAAAGCTTCCTTGGGCAGACATAGATCCTCTTTGCAGGTGGTAATGACTCTCCTAAAGTTTAAACTAAATTCCCATTTCTCACATAGGCACATAACAAGAACCTCCAAAATACGGAATAGTAATTGACTGGGAAACATATATCTATTACAAGCTATTTGGATTATGGGAAAAAGATTTTCTGTAACTATACTAGGAAAATCTTTTTAATTAAGGGTTGATATTCTTGCCTCACTGGTTTTGCAAAAACCAATCAATTTGCAGTGCATTGATCTCGGATTTGGGAACTTCATACAAGTTTATATTTCATAAAATACAGCTTCAAATGACAACAGCAAAACTAATAGAAGGCTAACAGCAACCTACTAATTCACCTAGGGATAAGACTACCCAGCAAAGGCTGCCTTGTTTCAGCTTCCTACTTTTCTTGCTACAGATACTACAGATGGACATGAATAAACTTGACATGATAAAATGAGATAAGAATGGAATGCCCTGTGAAGACACATGATCTTTTCCCAAAGTGTTGGCCTTAGAAAGTTGATTCTGCGTAAATCTGATTATATTTAAACTAGTAGCTTTGTCATGTGAAACTATCAAAGGAATAGCATCTAGACCTAGGGTATTTTTCAAGCAGTCCACTTAACCATACAAGGGATTGGAGAACCACCAGAATGCAATCGTGGCAGATATCCAGAACATCCATTCGTAAAAGCTGCACTTATGTTATGCAGCACAGTTTTTCAAGAGATTTTTGCAAGTCAAATAACATTTGGTCTAATCACAGGGTTTCAAATTGTACTAGAAACCTGGTACGAACCTGCCAGGATTCTTCTCCCTTGAAGGTATATATGTGGTGTGCTTCCTTCACATCTGGTAAAGATGTCTTGTTCTCCCCTTGACAATGAAAATAAACTGTTGGTTTGGCATCTAACCATTCATGCGTTTGAAAAATTTGAATGGACTTGAGCGTAACAGTTCCAGATGAAAAGGCTCCTGCAAAGAAACACACCACCATTCAAGTCTTTAGAAAAGACAATAAATCCACTGTTTATCCATAGAGCATTTGAGTACAGAGTAGACTACCTCATACCACATACAGAGCCAATAAAATCAGCAACACCATTTAATTTCAGCCACAAACAACTGTAAATTTATCTTCATGTTTAGTTTATTCAGGAGACTAACAACTTGGGCACTAGCATGAAGTTGATAAGAGTTAACTTTTGAATTTGTAATCCTATGGAGATGTGGCATTTTTGAAAGCAAAAATATTTACTTCAATGGAAAAAGAAGAACTATAACTTTTTGCTTTATAATTTTTATGCAGTGTCTTGATATTTTAGCAGCTAAATTAGATGCACTAGGTTCATAACAAAGGTCATGGCTGCAATGACTAGTAACTATCATCAATTCAGCAAGGTCAGAATTTTAACAGTTCATATAACACAATTTAATAGCATAAATGGACAGAAAAACATACCCCAAACTTTTTTTTTTTTTGACAAAAAAAAGCATACAATTGAACTTTATGCAACAAAAAAATACGTGAAGCACATATTAGAGTTTCAGACCATCTTAGATTAGATAACACCATTGCTTTACAGTGGGGAGAGATAACTTGGTTTTCCTATTCTTCTTAACATGTCGATCATTTTCATCTCCAACCACGGGGGATTTATTTATTTATTTATATTTCTGATAATCAACAGAATGAAGTTCATCCATTATAGAAGAATCCTGCTGCACAAAAAGCTGGGCAGCAGGTACAATACAAAACAGCATCAAGCTGAGCAGGCTACACAATATTTCCAAAACCAGGTGATCCAACCAAAGGGGATTCAATTTCGTTGATTTACTTATGACACAGATACCGTGATCCTTCAGACGACCACATTCCTTCTATCCATTCATTCCCTTGTGCGTAACGATTCAACCAACGAAAGAACCTATTCGACACGTTTGAAAGGTATTCTTTTCTAATCTTCAGGCCTAGGATCCCTCCTATCTTAAATGATTCTCAATTTCCGTTAATCTGTTTGTCTTTCTAATATACCCTCTTCCTCGATGATAAACTTGGGGAGTCATATTTCATGATTATCATTGCTTATAAAAAATTACGAAACCGGGAAACGAAAACATACAAAAAATGAAATGAAAAGAAAAAGGGCATGAAAAACAAAATAATCAACAATTCGAATATGGTCAGAAAAAAAAAAAAAAAAAAACCTGGAAACAAGCAAAGGAAGACAGAATAGATGAGAAAGAGACTAGATGCTTCAGAATTCAGCAAAACTCGAACCGTCATAGCGGTTGTTCCTCGCAAGATCGGTTATCTGATTGACTGATTAAATTGATCCGGAAAGATAACAGTTCGAAGGATGCACTGGCTTTTTCCTTTTTGGGAAGGGAGATGCCGGGATGGGTTTTATTTTGCGATATGAGAGATAGTGGTTTCCGAGGAACACCTAATGCCTGTCAGAGGACTGACTCTCGTTAGCGCGTTCAGGGCATGGGAGGGGCACCTTACGCGCAGAGGAGAGAAAGACTGGTTCTCATGGCGGCCCACGGGACCCAAGTCGATGACGTAACCAAACGAGAAGGGGGTTCAGAAGGATCATATCCGTCCATTACTAATTATTCCTAATTACATTTTTAAATATGAATAAATTGAAAAAAAATTGAAAGAGGTTTCCTTGAATCGGGTGAACTGAAACAGTCCGGATTTGCTCCATACTCCATTCTCACAACGCCTCCCAGCCGCATATCGAGAACATCTCCCGTATTTATGTCGATTCAACTGGAGCATGGAGATTTCCTGCAGGAGCACGACTGTCCTATTTATGCCACGTGAATGTATGATATGGCCGAGGAGATCTGCTCCTCACACAGGGCGTCTCACACCGAACTCACACGCACACTCCACCATTCATTGGGAATATCTCTCGTAATTGTAGTTATTATTCACGGAAGATGTTCCCAATCGATAGTGGATGTACTTGTGAGGCGCCCATATGTGAGGAGCAGATCCGGTCTCGATATGGCCTACCTCTAAATCCGCATTATAATGGGAGTGGGTCCTATTAACGACGGGATGAGGCGGAGGCAGAGCCTCATATTGGATTTACCACTCGTTCAACCCATAGGCCACAATCCAAGTTGTCCATGCTGAGACCGGATCTGCTCCTCACACAAGGTGCCTCACACGGACCTCACGCACATCCTATCATGCATTAGGAACATCTCTCGTAGTTATAAGTTATTATTCACAGGAGATATTCCCAATGCACAGTGGATGTGCTGTGAGATGCCAAGAAAAAGAAGAATTTTTTCTTATTTTCTTCATTTTTCTCCTTATATCAATAATGGAGATATTCTCAAAACTCACAGAAAAAAAGAAGTGACTTAGACAAAAAGATAAGTGACTTAGACAAATCTTGTTTGTCGATAACCTCTCGTCGATGTCATATGGCCCATATCTACTTTCTGGGTTGTTCGGAAATGTTTGCTTCTGATCCACACTACAATGTAAATAACATTTTGCTTATTTAGTCCACAATTCCACATTATACCGAGTTTGCATCATCAGCCGGCCCATAGGCGCCCAATAAAATAGCAAACAGCCACCAGGTGATTAGGGGTGAGTAAGAAAAATCAAAATGACAAATAATGGAATCAATTTCGGTTAATTAAATCGGCCGGTTTGATTTCAGTTTAATATAACAAAAAAAGGACTATGGATCCTTTGCCCACAACACACTATCCTAGTGTATTAGGGATATCTCTCTGTGCATAATATTATGTAGGAGGATAAAATGTTTTTCATGTGTGACTGTAATGTAATGTGGGTAGAGTTCTTGTGGGCAAGAGATCTGGACTAAAAAAAAGGTTTATCTTTGGGTCAGCCTTTTACCTAGTCGATTATTCCAAATTTCTTGAACACTATTCTTGTAAATGATATTTCATCAAGCTTGAGTTAATGAATGGTTTTTTATCAAAATAAAAAATAAAAAACTGGCAATTAATCAAAATCAATGATATACATATATTTATAATATATAACATATAATATATTATTTATTATTTGTTATATAATATTTTATATGTATTTCTAATTTTTACTACATATTTATTTATAATATATATTATAAAAATAAAAGAAAAACGAAAAATTTGACAAACTAAATCAGGGGTCAATAGAACCGATCGGTTTCGGTTTGATTTCGGTTACTAGTTTTCCAATAACTGATAGGTTCAATTTGGAAAAAGGCCCATGGTTCGGTTAAGCCCTAACTAGGGCTGCAAGTTGGGCCAGGTTAGGTCAGGTTGAGGCCAACCCTAGCCCTAACCCAATCCAACCTTCAACTTGACCTAACCAACCCTAACCCTAACCCTAACTAAATTCCTTCAACCCTAACCCAACCCGATTTTCGGGTTGGGCCCAACCCAACCTTCTTCCCATCCCTTAAAATCTCGTAGAACTTTTTAATCTTAGATCTTAACTCAACTTTCACTACATATGTTAATCCTATGTTTTATTAGTATTTTTTTATTGATGTTTTTTATTGGTTCTTTAAGTACAAAATAAAAAAAGAAGTGTTTGAAATGATTATAGTTTATTATGAGTTATAGCTTATAATAGATCTTTTATGGGCAGTAAGCTATGGGTGGCAAACAACAGAGAGGAGATAAAGAATAAAATATTCAAGAAACATAAAAAATGTTATTAAGTTTTTGGTATTTACAATTATGATTAAGTGAATTGATTATCTTAAAAGAAATAAATGATAGTATGTAGTAGGGGCTATACAACTATCATGCATATAAACAAATCAATGTGTAATATTTTATATATATATATATATATATATATATATATATGATATGTACTATAGAATCGGGTTAAGGTTGGATTGGATTGCCTGATGGGTCAACCTTAACCCTAACCCGAGCATCAACCTGACCCAACCCAACCCGGCTTTTTTTTTGGGGTTGGGTTCAGGCCAACCCAGCCCAAGTTGCAGCCATACCTCTAAACAGCCACCTCTCCTCCCACTTGTACACCTCCCTTAATGCATGCGGAGCTAATGAGCGTCAGTTCATCTCGTTAACTCCCAAAACCCAAAAATCTCATTCCCTCTCTCATCTCTCAAGTTTGTTTTCTATTTTCCTCTTTTGTCTTGTCCCAAAATTTCATAACCAAACTTGGACTCCAAGGTTTTTTTTCCTGGTTTTATTTAACAAAATATTCACACCATCCCAACCAAGGTTAAAGTATTGGTATCGAATGTCGTATCAAACAACTTGGATACGGATACAAATATGGATACGCTTTGGAAACGCATGGATACACACAAAAAATATGAAAAACTCGGATATATTAGGAAAACACATGCAAATTTCATACATACATTAATAACACTAAATGGATGGTCAAATAACTATAAATAATGTATAAATATATAAGAAATATATATTTAATGTTGTAATTAAGAGTCCAAGATGGACTTATTATATTTATCCTAATTATTATATCAATTATTTTCTATTTTATTATTTTTACATTTTAACATCAACAAAAAAGTTAACCAAATATCAAATTCTCAAATATAAGTTAAATCATCATTTAATAATTTATAAGAATATATAATTTTAAATTAAAATATATAAAATTGGTTAAAATTTCTAAGATATATATTATTATATTATTGAAAATTTGCATATATATCATATGCAAATTCATAATTTATAGTTATTAAAATAATTATTTCATTATTAAAAATTTTATTTGTATAATTTTTTATATTAAAAATCAAATTTTCATATAAATGTAATTTAGTGGATTTGATAATTTTAATTTATTATTATATTATTGAAAATTTTGCAAATAGATTTTTATTTTTTGTAAATAATAAATATGTTGCCATTTAATGTAAATTAAAATATTAATTGAAAATTATAAAAATATATAAAATTTGTATGATATATATCACGTCCAAATTTATAAATTTTAAGGAGTAAAGTAATTATTCTACTATTAATTTTTTATTTGTATAAATTTCTTGAGATTAAAATCATATTTAATGTAAATATATTTTTTGGGTACTCCTTTTGATGTAAGTATAGAATTGATAAATTATTGATTCCATTTGTTTATAAAATAATAATTTTAAATATTATTTATTTTAATTTTTAATTAGAATTGCTAAACATAAAAATTGATTATTTATTTGGATAGACATTAATAAAAATCATATTATTTCATTAAATATCATAATGCACGGCATGACGACGTGGTTTGATGGAAGAGTTTAAGGCTTTCAAAGCTATGCACAAGGTGCTGTTCTAGGTTTAAATCATTCGTAACGTATCTTGTATTGTCCTAATCCGATACATATTTAAATCCTTTATCCCAATCACATTACCATATTAAAAAGCACCTTGGTTGGGTGTGATGTGGTTTCAACCACATTACAATGAGTTCGGATTTCCTGCACATGGTTTTGTGTGTGCAAGGGTGCACTCCCAATCAAATTGGGACACGTTAGAATTTGGATAGCACTCCAACTCAAATACGCGAGCCATTTAAACAGCCAGTTTGCCTCTATTAGTTTAGAAAGGGTGAAAACTTTCCGCAACCGCAAGACTATTCCATGACAAACTTTAATATTATCTATAAAACCCTAATCCCTTTTTCTTCGTTTAGCAAAGAATGAAGGAAAAATCAGAACTCCAAATAGAGAGATATACACTCTAATCTACACATCTCATGAAACATGGGATGAAGAAAATAGAAAAGTTTATTGTCAATGGGCACAAATCTATCACTCACAGATGAAGACATTGCTATGGAAAACTATCAAGGGATTAGTGAAGCATATGAAATCTTGACTGATGAGTACTGAAAAACGAAAACAAAGAAAACTGTTGCAAACCAAACCAGCTCTAACCTGGTGCCAATGCATTAATAAGCGATTGTAGACCAAGTAAGGGTGGAAGTCATTTGCAAGAAATTGTTTCAGGTGCCCATCGTTTCTTATTCACTTGAGTACTCTGCTTTTTTCAAACCCATTATGAACTAGATTCGGTAATGACTCCCTTTTTAAGTCAAATTTATAAAAATGTCAACTTTATTTTCTAATGATGGTATTGAGAAAAAAATCATGAACAGAAAGACACAAATTAGGAAGCATGTTACAGAGTAATTAATGTCTACTAATCTTGCTTTTGAATTTATCTCAACTTGAAGATTTCTGAATCTTTACCTCAATCAATTGGATAGAGTATACACCATAAAGTCATCAAAACAACAAGATTTGTCGGTTTGTTGCTTCGGTTCTCATTTGCAGAATAAGAAACATTGAACATTGACTTTAGAGAAAGCAAGTTTACCATGGAGGAGCTTTGCTACAACTTCAGAATAAACAATTCAACACCAGAATTTTTTCCCCTGCAATCGTTCGTTAATGGCATCTGCTCCATGGAAGGGCCAGGTCTGAATAGTTTTTTCTTTAAAATTTTTAGTTTGAAAAAATTGAGATATTAAAAAAAATGCAAACGGTCCCGTTAAATGACTCGCACATGTGACCTGGGATACATGCAAAGTCTGACGTGTTTCAATGTAATTGGGAGTGCACCACAAAGTGAGGGAAATCCGGAGTCCATTACAATGGGGCTCACTAAATTAAAACTATCCACATTTTATTGAACCATATCACCAAACAACCCCTCATGAGTCATGATCAAGAAGTTGCAATAAGCTTGTCTTGTAAGTCCATGACCCCATATTAGGATGCAATTAAATTGAGCTTTAATCGAATAATTTGGGCTCAAGTTTAATTAGGCTTGATTTGAGTTGAATTCGAATCTTAAGGTAAGCTTAATTAGTTATTCAAATTATAGTTCAATCAATAAAAAGTTTGGCTTGAAAGCTTGTGACCCTAGCTCGATTAATATTAGTAATGTAAAAATATATTTTATATTATATTTAATTGATTTGAGCTCGGAAAATAGAGTTAGAATCAAACTCAAACTCGATTTCAGACCTAGTAATACCAGCCAAATGAAGGTAAGATATGCCAGAGTTGGGCTTGGCTCGTTTCAACTTGATTACACCCCTTGTACACCCATGTCATACACCTACAGCTGCCAACTTCAACTAAGGCTCAGTTTAGGAAGAATACAAATGCAAACATATGTAGTGCAAATACATACAAAATAGTACAAAATACAAGGATTTGTACTTTACATATTTGTATTTAAGGCAAATTTTTTAAACTACCCCTACCGCTTAGCTATTGTCTTAAACCACCATTATTGTTTAACTATTGTCTTAAACAATAGTTATATGCCACCATTATACACTTACTGTTTATACACTTACTGTTTATAATTTAAGGCAAATTATACACTTACTGTTTAACTATTGT
The DNA here is from genome assembly GCF_055504915.1 of Nelumbo nucifera. Taxonomy (NCBI): domain Eukaryota; kingdom Viridiplantae; phylum Streptophyta; class Magnoliopsida; order Proteales; family Nelumbonaceae; genus Nelumbo; species Nelumbo nucifera. Next base: position 5,346,789 of record NC_142650.1, read on the forward strand.
CTTAAACCACCATTATTGTTTCTGACAATTGGCTAGCTCTACCCTTGTCATTACTATTCAGTAATGCTTCGTCAAAATCCACACACATGTAATACTACATGACATATTTTTTTAAAAAAAACCTAATCTTACCCTTTGTCCCTCTTTCTGGAAGCCAGTGAGCGGGACTGTTATGCCGGTTTTTGAAAACATGGGGCAACCGGCCAATATTATGAAAGGTAATATTGGGTTTTTAAAAAAATTATATGCCACATGGTGTCATATGTGTACGGATTTTGACGGAATATTAACGGACAATAACAATAGGGGTAAAACTAATCAATTGTAAAAAACAGTAAAGATGGTTTAAGAAAATAATTAAACAGTAAGAATACAATTTATCAATTAAGTAAATAATAAGGATAATTTAAAAAATTTACCCTTTTCATACTCTTACCAAACTGAGCCCAAGGGAAGATCATTTGTTGGGCCTAATTTTAATGATCATGGGCTGCAACTATAAAGTTTATGGATCAGGCCTAGGACCAATAATTCTAGCCCCGACGTTGTTTGGATTATTATGTAGGTATAGGCCCTAGCGGCCTAAACCCCATGCAACTCGTCGAGGTTCAACCAGCAGCAGAACACTGCCCGTCCAAAACTGGTTAGTGTTTTGAAGCCATTTTCTTTCTCCATAATTAATTCCTTTTTATTTATGTTAAAAGACAAAATCGGATTTGTTCCTCAAAGAGCGAGTCTCACACTAAGCTTACAGTACATCACATTTGTACATTGGAAACATCTCCCCATGAAAGTTAATATACAAGTACGAGATATATTCCCAGTGGATGACTAAAAACAATGAGATTGGTGTGAGATGTAGGGGTGCAAATGGATTCGATTATCCGATCCAAGATCCAACCCTATTTGGTCGAATTTGAATCATCCCTATCTAATCTTAGAAGATTTGATCCAATATATATTATATAAAAATATGTATATATATGATGAAAATAATTAAAAAGTACTTGTATTTTTTGTTTTTTATTTTATTTAAATTAGTATATTTTATTTTTCTTTTAATAATTTATTAATTAAAAAAATAGATTGAATTGAATCAGATCTGAAGATCCGACTTACCGATAAGATTCAAATTCAAATCAAATCCTATCAAAATTGATCAGATCTTCAGATTAGATTAGATCCAACACGAACAATATTGGATCAAATTCAAATATACCGATTCATTTAAATCCCTGCAGAGACGCTCTTCCCAACGGGCAAACACATTATTTAGATCCATATAATCAAGTTGGTGGGATGGCTAGCCATGTAAGTAATGCCGACAGGAATGAACACTGCCATCTTCCTCACCACTAGCCTTGTCTTGAGGACGGTCCTTAGCATCAAGAGTAGTAGTAGTCTTTACCCAATAAAGTCAGATTCTATTTCATAGGACTCATTTATCTCGATTATTATAAAGCTTCAAAAAAGAATCATATCATTCAATAGCCTGAACGTCCACTATCACTGTATTTGTATGAGAGAAAGAGAAGAGGGGAGTTTTATTAATTGTTCTTGCTCTTAAAGCCTAAGTCAGGGAGACATTTCAGAGAGGTTGCTTTAATTTGTTTTGGTACATCAAGCTTTGTATAGTTTATAGTTTTATATCGCGTTCGGTGATGAAACAATTGTTTTACACGCTAGTGGACGACTTTCTTTAAAACCATAAAAGAATATGGTCATGAATGAGTTGGGATCTCCTGCCCACAAGAATCCAATCCAGGCTTATTCATTCATCGTTACAGTTGTATATTGAGAACATCTCCCATGTTTGCATGTTGGAGTCTTAATTTTCTCCTTTGAGAGCGTTTTTGACATTAATCTCATTATATGTATCAGCGGCACATTAAAAGCATCTCCCGTATGTTATCATTTATGGAAGATGTTCTCAATACATAGTGAGATGTGATGTGAAGTTAGTGTGAGGAGACATTACAATTCAAGGGTAAATGTTCCCAATGTACAACTATAGCCTGTAGTGTCATGCGGGTATGACTCTTGTGGGCAAAAGATCTGAATTGCCTCTAATTTGGATGGGGATGATACAAACTTTGTTGTTGGGCGAATAATTTGAGTGCAATATTTAATTTTTGTTTTAAAATTTATCTTATTTTGTTTAATTGCAATTCAAATAAAGTAAAATAAGACCTGCAGCAGAATAAAGTAAAACCCATAACAAAATTAAATTAAAATTTACATCTTTTTCATTTGCACTCCCGTGCATTTGTACTAATCAAGATTTTAAAAATTGACTTGGAAACTGAATCGTTCTGGCCACCGGTTTTTGGGTCAGCGGTTCGACCGGGGATGGTCAAACGGTTCGAACGATTTGAGCATCTTACCCATTAGATTGGAATATTAGGGTAATATGCATTAATGCATACTATATAAGAGGAACTAAGGGTTGAAACTTGAAACTTGAAAGCTGTCGGCTGAACTGAAAGAGTTTAGAAGAAGAAGAGGAAGAAGAGGAGGAGGACTTGCTGGTTTGCAGCGGCAATGGCGATGGCGAACTACAGCAGCAACAACGGCGGCGTTCTCAGTTTCAGATCTCACTCTCTCTCACCTTCTTGCGCGAGAAAGACAAATCTGAGATCTAAGCAGCAAACCGGTTCTTCGGGTCAAATGGTTTATCAGTCAACGGTTCGTTGACTAATTCAATAGTTTTTGACCAAATGACAGGTTTAGCGTAAAAACGGAACCAGTCACTTGAACAGTTTCTGGTCCGAACGGTCCGACCGTTTGGATCAACAACGGTTCAAAAACATTGATACTAATGCAAATAAAGTTGAACTGCAACCAAACACAGCCTTAATTACTATATTCAATTATTGATTGGCATGAAATGGAATTGGATTGTCATTTTGACAACCAAACATAAGCATATTTACATCCAATGTTAAAGGCTTAACGCATACATTCCAACATTATTATAATAGCAATGATTATTATTATTATAAGCAACAAAAAAAAGCAATCTAAAGTTGGAATTTGGTATTTGCAGCCGGTTCGTGTGCTTAGTTAAGGCATCAAATTTGTGGAGAATGCATCAAGGAAATTGGTCCAAACATCATCTTCATCTTCATCTTCGACGTCCCCCATGATTTGACTCCAGCAATGAGTTTGGGAACTCTCTCCTACCTCTTCGTTCCTTGCAAACCGCCCTCTGATGCGTGGTCTACTGTCTGCTAATGTCTTCCTGCATGCATACTGCAATAAACCACACAGAGACACACCTGTTAATTTCTTCTTCACCTTTTTTCAAAAATAATCACCAAATTAAAAAATAATTGCCCAATTAAATAGCACAGAGAAAAGTCAGAGCAGTATGAATACAGAATACAGAATACAGGACAGAGCATCCACCTTTATCTTCTTATTGAAATTCCTCTGGTTTCTCTTGCTTCTATATCTCTCTATTCTGTCTTTTCGCTCTTCCGCACTGTACCGAACAGCCTTGTTTGATCCTTCGCCACCACAACAGTTCTCATGCGACAATGGGCTCTCGGAATGATGACTCTGTCTCTGTTGCATCGTCAAAATTGCCTGCAGTTACAGAACAACTCCCAATTAACTAATTATGGGCTCAAATAATGAAGGTGGAAAAACAGAGTGTAAGCTACAAGTGGTGAAAAAGGCACCTGTTGCAAGTCGCCGGAGCTATACATCTTTCTCATGGCGCTGGTCTCCAAGTCCAGAGCCTCTGGACAAGATTCATCCACCGTCGAGAATATGGGTTGGTGGTGATGAAACCCGTTATTTTGAAGTGAATGACTGCTGCTCATGCTCCTTTCTACGAGGTTGGGTTGTTGAACGTAATAACTCGTTCCCGCACTCGCTGTCCCACTCCCATAGCAGCAGCTGCTGCTGCTGCTGCTGCTACTGCTCACTGCAGCTAAAGCCTCACGGACTGAGTCAAACTCGTTGTTTATGAGTCTGGCTGGAGCGAGTGTTGCAGGAGGAGGCACCAGTGCCGGAAAAAGTGTCGCTGCGAATTCCGGCGGATAGCCGTTGAAAATGGAGGAATTGCAACTGAGGGCGAACAGATCTCCACAGTCATACATGGCGCTCGTGGGGTGGGGGGTGGGGGGTCGTAATTGAATGGATTGGCGAGTTGAATCGAAAGCACTCGCCACTCGCTCGACCCTTCTGCCTTTTTATGCACGATCAAAGAGACGGGTTGAGCTGGACAATGAGGTGGATGCTGACGTCCTCTTAGAGGAAGCGTTGACTCGCTGTCATAACTCGGCCCACTCCCGAGTGTCACTGTGTCGGATAAAATGTGCGCATAACTTTCTGCAAAATGACAATCATGTCCGTGGACCCTAAATGCTAAGGCCCTCCTCGCCCCTCGCCCCTCGCCTCGCCATACAGTACCATTACCTAACCCATATCTAATTTTTCTATATAAAAATGTCTTCCAACCTAGACCTTTTTTTGGGCTTTGGCATTAATCCGTGCTTCCCCAAAATAGAATCTAGTTTCTTGGTGGAAACTGGAAACTAGATGATTTGGCATGAAACATCCATTTTTTTTACAAAGAAGATTGGATTAAGTTCAGCAGGGACCAGTGATTTTTTACTTTGGGTCACAATCAAACCATATTCCGTTGTTTGGTAAATTTAATGGATGATCAGGATCCTCCACTACTCACCTCAATTCAGTCTTAATCCCAACTATTTGGGGTTGGCTACTTGTTTGTTCTATCAAAAGTCATGTTTTCTTTCTGTTAAATTGTAAATTGTTTAGATCATTTCTTTCCTTCAACTTGATGTTTTTTTCTTGATTTCTGTCAAACCAACAACAGTGTTTTCAATTTTAATAATTTAATTTTTATTTATTTATTAAATCTTAAGTAATAGGGTACCCGAATAACACATTTATTCGGGCAAAAGTTGCCTTAATAACTTTGGTGCCAGAATTTTTAGGGAGGATTTACATGTTTTGGCAGTTATGTAGGTAATTTATCCACCTTTCATGAGAGTATTGATTATCTGAGTGATAATCTCCAAAAAATTCACTTTCGTAGAACTCATTATAATGACACAAGAATGTGGAAAGTTGGTAAATTACCCGGTTGACTAACTTACCTAGAGTTGTAAATCAGGCCATGCCACCCACGACTCAACACAATTTGGGCCGGGTTCGGCATGACAATATGTGGGCCATGCCAGGCATAGCACAAAGGTATGGGCCATGCTAGACTTGAGTTTTCAAGCCCATGGGCCGGTACAGTATGACATTTGGCCCGACCCATATATATTATATTATATAATAATATAATTATATACATATACATATGTATATGTATACGTAATAATAATTATAAATAATATAATATATTCATTTATTTTTAAATTTATTATACTATTTTATTCCAATCGTATTGTAATTTTTTAATTTCATTTTATTATTTCATATATAAACAATGCTACATCAAAATTTATATAAAATAAAATTTTAACATTTTTTAACTTTTTTGTCTATTTTAATAATTTATTTTAAAATTTTCATTATTTTTTTTAAATTAAAAAAATCTCTCATAACTTAACTCAGCCTAGTCCAAGACTTGACTCATGGACCACCTCGGCCCAGGTCAAACCTCTAAAATATCCTAAAGATAGCAAACACGACCTTATACAGCATAACCTACGAGCCATAACAACACGACCCACCAAAAAAACTGACGGCTCGTGGGCCGTGCCATGCTGGCTGGATTTACACCACTGAACTTACCCAAGATACTAGAAAGGAAGGTGACCTAAGATTTAAAATGGATAGAATGATCCACTATGATGTCCTACAATATTCTATGTATTTTTTATTTAATTTTTGAAGCTATCATTTCAGGGTTTGGTAAGACAGAAAGGGGATACACAACACATTTTCATATTATGAACCTTGTCTGATAAGCATAAATCATCTCCCACCGACTTAGGGTTTGAGATTATGTTGACTTGGCAGGGACTGAAGAGAATGTGTAGTTGCTAGAGGCCTATAGCAACCCAAAACCCTGTCACGGTTTCGAACCCACTGCCTCCGCCTGCCGTGATCGGTATGAGAAGATGTTTCCAATGCAAAGGCTACGATGGTTGTTCGAACAGACTTTGCATCGATTGAATCCTGTTTCCTGCCTGGCATATACAATGCTCAGTGCACGCAACAGAGTCTACTTGGGATATGCTAGGGGTAATCGAAGGAGACAGAGGGACATACGTGATGATGATGACCTTGTAACATTGAAAGACGAAAGGACCTTTATGAAATTAAATTTATGTCGTTGGGGATGAAGGAAGTATTTGCGAACTTCACATAGACATTCGGTCAAACAGATGGACAGCGAAGGGGATGCACTTTTCTTCACTGTGGTCCAACGTATAAACTCTATTGCCTTAAAGACATTGATTCCTATTCTTACCCAACTTGCATTTTGACGGAAAAGGGATAAGGAGTAGACCCCTACTCCAAACTGTACTGGTGTCTGTCAGTCTGTGAGGTGAAGAGAGTCTATACATTTGGGTTTCAACAGGAGACCAAGTTAATCTTTTTATTAATCATACATTTAAACTGAACACACGTTTCATCACTTTTGCATTATTTAATACACATCATGTGAAGTGCATATAGTTCCAATAAATTTATTTTAGGTTTGAGATCATTATTTTATGGGGTTTAAGGCAAACATAAAGAATCCATCCATCCAAGAAGAAGAGAGAAAAAGAAAGGTGAGATTTTCAGACTAATTCAGCCCAATGATTTACCTTTTATTCCTTGTCAAAGTGACTCCAACTCTAATCCAATTTGTCAAAGTGATTCTGATTTTTAATGATATATAGCAATGGTGTAGCGTCTAGAGCCCCGGGTGTAGAAGGTCTGTTCCATTAGTCCCCCAACTTTTTTGATTTCTTAATAACAGAAGTTCGGTTCATGTCTTTCATGATGATGGCTAGCTACTTTTCTCTGAAATGTTTCTAAAGTACCTAATAAAAGATTAACTAAAGTTAGCTAGAGAGAAGAAAGAGAGAATCTTCTATATCAGTTCAGATGGAGAGATGGAACGGATTTTGATTTTTTGAGAGCAACTCAAACACCGAATGATTATCACAGAGAATCAAAGACATGGGTATTGACCTATTGGCTATTCGGTAGGAGTTTTTAACTCCTGAGTACTCCTGACTAGGCTCAATTTCGAGCCATTTGGAATGAAACTCTCACCTAGTTGGGTTCATGCCCACTTTTGCTACCTATATTGACGTAACTCTACACTGTGCACTCACTCACCATTCACCAACTTGTGTTTGTGTGGAGTACAAATTAACCCAACTTGGCAGTAGACATCACATGCAACCCAGTAAACAATCCAACAATTATTATTGGTGGCAGAGCGGGACCCTGTCTCAATGGACCAATTTAGATGGATTGGACAGACCAACAAGACATATTGAATTGGACCAGTCTAGACTTGATAATCTAGAGTATTTATTGGATTGGACTTGGTTTATCCATAACGAATTTATATTGGATTAGGTTGGATTGAACCAATATTTAATCCATTGATAGAAGATAAGAATATATGTGTTAATGGACTAGGTTTGGTTAGAATTAATCTAAATTAAAATAAATTTGAACAGATTGGATGGTCTAGACATTGAATTGGACCAATCCAAAATATTCATTGGATTGGATTGGACCTGATCCATTTTGTAATGGACTAACATTGGACTAGATCCAATTGGACCAAAGAAACCATTGCTTTGGCAATGGATTCAATACAACTTTCTTGTACAGAAATCCACAGGGTGGCATTAATTCTTCAGCTGGTACGTAGTTCTGGCCTTCGGGGTAGGGGTGTAAATGGATCTAGTTTGAATTACATCAGGCAATATCTAAATTCAAATCCAATTAGAAAATACGATATCTGAATATGATTTGATATCCAATAGATATTGCAAATTAATATTCGAATATTCAATTTAATTTGATTTCAACCAATTAATTATTTAAGGTAATTAATACATATATAGAATAAATATTTTATTTATACAAAGTATATAAATATACAAATTATTTATATAACTTAATTATTATATATATTATATATAAGAATTAAATAATCAATTGAATTCAGATATTTATCAAATCAAAATAAGCCACATTCGAATTCGAACACCCTTACGGGTTCAACAACATACAATTATTCATTTATTCCATCCCTTCTTTCTTTCTATCTCCCAGTTGAAAACAGAAAACATATTTCACATTCTCCAAACGGATACAGCCGACCCAACTGATCCGAATTGCATATCCCAATTTGGGTGGGTCACTGGGTTGCCATTTTCAATCCGATCAACAAAATCTAACCTGATCCATTACTGCCCTAATGATCAGCTTTGGAATAGTCAGTCCAATCTGAACCCACTCAATGCCCATGCCCGGAAAGCTGCAGGACCTCTGTATTGGACCATTGGCATGAACGTACATGAATCCACGCTCCTCCATATCTGATTAGAAAACAGGCCACTTATGGCTAAGACCGTATCAAATCAAATGTCAGTACTAGCTCTCATGCAATGGGGCTCATCACCGGCCCATGTCAAGATTCAGAACTAGTGTGAATTGTCACTGTAAGGGTTTTCGGTTTTGTGGAGTTCATGAGATAGCACTTGAGTTGCAAACACTATGAAATTTGACCTCTGTTATGACATAACTTTCTGAGTTAGGTAAACCACAATTATAAGGTAGAAACCTCTTAAACTAGATTCTTCTTTCTTCTGGGCATCCACCCTTCAAAAGGGAAGCCTACAGTTGTTTTTTTTTTTATCAGAAATTAAAAAAAAAAGATACCCTTCTGGTGTATAGGAAAAAAAGAAAGAAAAGAAAACTATTAAACAATAATAATGCAGACCTACATGAGTTAGTAGGCAATGATGTTTTCATTTCTTGTGTGGAACATATACAAGAAAGTGGGGAAAATGGATCGAGACGTGTGTTATTTTCAAGATGAAAAGGCCGATTTATTGCCTTACAAAGATAATGAAATTGATTGCGACTGGATGTAATTTTAAATGTAGACTCGTTGGTTTATCAATGGAGTCAACAAGATAAATAGTCTCACCACTAGAGTGGCTAAGTGGGTTGGATATTATTAGGTCCTGAGTTTTAGATTTTGCCAAATAAAAAAATGTTGTACATCTTCTAATGGGTTTCTATAAGTGGGAAAGAATATTAGACTTACAAAAACTTGAATGTTCTTCATTATTTGGTTGGTCATTGGAGGGTAGGAGTTATGTTAGTTATATATGGTCACATGGTTTTAAGATTCAATGAGTTGACTCAGAACTCGATTGAGCTGATTCAATTGAGATCGAATTCGCTGAACATAATAGCTGTATAGAGGGCTGTGGAACACCCAAACAGTCATAAAATTCTAGGGATTTGAAAGAGCCTTTTTAGCTAAATGTGAGCAACTTTGTTATATTCTCTAGCAAGGTTTTTAAAACTGTACTGAACATGCATTTGTTCTGGGGTCTGGTTCCCAGGTTGAATGATCCGACCGTCTGGTCCAAATGGATAATCTGCTCTGATAAAAAGGTAAAAAAAAAGAAATGGCCAAAAATTATTGTCTGAGTCAACGGTTCGACCACCTGGGTCAATGGTTTACTAACCAAATTAATGGCTTTTAACCAAAAAACGGTTTTGGGGTGAAATAGAATCGGTCAGATAACCGGTTCATGGTTTTTCCAGTTCAACCATCCAGTCCCGTCCAGTTTTGAAAACACTGTTCTCTTGGGACCCAATATATTATTTACATTTTCCGATATCCAGATATATGTTGATACTTGAGAGCCATATTAATTTGATTCTAATTAAGACTACAGGTGTACTTAATTTTATGTATCCCTAATCCTATCATCAGGTCGATTTTTCTGGTTTGAAACAAGAAATTGTTGAGAAGGATAAGAGCTCAAGGTGATGTGGGCACCCAGAGCTCTGTGTGTTCAGTGACTTTGCTATTGTCTACTTTTCTCCATAGTTGTAAAAGAGTAGGTAGTTTTTTTTTTTGTTTTTTCAATCAAGTGGCTTTGGATTACACCTCCGCCAAGTGATGGGAAAGAGAAAAGTTATTTCACAGATATCTCCAACTCAAGTACTCAACCTACCCCTCTTGGTAGTTCACATGGGGCAAACTAAAGCCTGATGAAATACCTACACATGTAGCAGAAAGAGTGAGTCTTTGTTCAGTTCAGTTCAGTAGTGGTAGTTCAATTTCTGCTGACATGATAGGTCATTCACTCATTCTACATTTCTACTACTTAGCTGCTACGTGGTCCTTTCTGATTCACAAGAGAACTCAAATTTGGGTTCATCAAGGTAAGCTAGCTAGTGATGATTTTCTAGATGGTGTGGACTGGACATCACCTCACCATCAAAGCTGCACTGTTCTACCACTTCTCTTAACAACATGAAGCTTGTATTACACTCCTAGAATCTTATCTCCATAATCTTTTTTGTGGCTATACATACTAATCCTATTTCATGGTTTAGGCAACTATCATTTCATCGTTGTTACCATCACCAGAATCGCTTTCACTTCCTTTTTCCATGCTTGTCGAGATGTTTCAGTTCTTAACCGATTTGTTTTCCTTGCTCATGAGTTTTACAGTAATCAGAAAACTAAGTTGACCTACTCAAGAATCTCCTATGCAGATCTGCTTAATTATTTTCAACTCCCACAGCAACAAGCTAGAATTCTTTCTCATTCTTTTAATTAGAAGATTATGATTTTTCTAGTCCCAAGGAGGATGAAAATGAAACCCATTTGGGGTTTGGGTTGAAATTGCTCTCCATGGATCTAACTGGGTGATAGAGTTCTGACTCCTGTACAAGCATGCAATGTATGTTGATATCGTTCCAATCTAGTGGTCATTTCCATTAAAAAGGTTGTCGAGTTGTGGATAATCTCTCTCAATATATGGTGGGAAGTTGAAAAAGTATTGACAGAGAAAGATGATAATGAGAAGCTATCTTCTTCATGTTTCTGTTGGAAACTTAAAGCAGGCGATGGCTATATATTGGTGCAACCTTGAAAATCATGTGTTGAATCAGAATGAGATTTGTTGGAGAAAAGTGTAGACCCTCTTGCTAGCACGCCTAACCCTTAAAAAAAAAAAAAAACATTAAGGCATACTTGACACGCAATATATCTGTATACATGGTTTCTCAAATACAGCATAAAACATCAAAGAATTCCACTTTGAAATTAAAATTGATCTGATTGGATGGAGAGAAGAAATCAAGAAACGAAACAGAAGAAAAATATTGTTTATTTGTTCATGAATTGGGAGGTGATTGGAAAAGCTACTGCAGCTGCAAAAAGTCGTTAATGGTGACTGAAAATTAATAAAAAGGTAGCCTGATGGAATGTTTGATACAGATGATGAAGTTGTACAGCACAGCAGCGCAGTGGGCAAATTTCCCATAAAGACTAGGGCGCACAATTCTTGACTTAGCCGACCAAAAAGACTTATTATTTTTCGTGTTTGGGTTGGCCACTGACACTCTCAATCCCTAACTTACTTCAAATTTAAAATGGGTTGGGTTGGGAAACAATTCCTTTTCCCATAAAAAAGTTGTTTTTGTATGATCAATCGGCCTCAAGTTGGATTAATTTGGGTTTGCTGGGAAGGAAATATTAATTAAATAAATAAATCATCAGTTATTGGAACTTTGGGTGGTTAATATCATTTGGAGAAAAGCCCAATACAGGGTAGGTGGGGTATAAAGCTGACATTGACACAGGGAATTGAACTCATTTTTACTTTCTAGGGTCTGTATCCAAGTCCAATAGATAGCCTGAATCAACCAAGCTAAAGGGAAAGGAAAAGATACATTCTGTTTCTGTACATTTGATGTAAATTAAAACCTATCAGACCTTAATAATACTATTGGTTTGGGACAGTATATACTTTCTTTTTTGATATGAAACAAGGCCAGTTGATTGGAAATTTGGGATAATAGTTTGTTCAATTTTGAGGTGCAGAGAACCTACTGAAAGAGAGAGAGAGATTTCTTTTATTACCAATAGAAAGAACACTCCTGTCCTATGTACCACCCATGATGGCATAAAATCAATTGATTAACTACAAACAAGGTTCAAAGTATGGATACATAGGTAGAGCCATAGAGGTGTATTTGTGCTTTAAACAATGTGCTTTTTAATTTTTTTTTATCTTTTTCCAAAATTTCATTTTTATAAATAAATAAGATTTATTTAATAATATTAAATAAAATAAATATTATTAATATTTTATTTAATAAATAAAATAAAATGTGTTTCTAAAAACATCTTTTAATTGGTGTATCTAGGGGGCTCACTGTTTGGTTAATCGAACCGTGGGGTGTTTTTTCAAATCGAACTAACCTGAATGGTTTTTTAGATATTCGAACCGAAACCGAACTGATGCAATCGGTTAACCATGGTTTGGTTTTTCAAAATTTTTATGCACTTAAAATAAAAAAATACCTGAAAGAGGTGGCAATTTTCCGGTGTCGGACTGGTTGGTGTCGGTGGTTGCTGTTGGTTGTCAGGCATGAGAGCTTGAGAGGTGGCGTCTGGCGGAGCTGCAGAGGAAAGATGAGAGAGAGAGAGAGAGAGAGAAGAAAGAGACAGAGACATGGCATTGGTGCTTACTTGTTGGCGAGGCGGCGATCGATGTTGCCGCTTGGTGCTGGTGGTTGGCATGGGCCGCACGACGGAGATGACAGGAGAGAAGAGAGAGATAGAGACACAGATTCACTCACTCACAGACAAGAGAGAGACAGAGATAGAGGCAGAGACACTGGGGGAGAGCCAGAGAGGCCATTGGTCGAAGGACGATTGGCACCGAAGGAAAGCAAGGGGAATTGCGACACTGGTTGCCAAATTGGCCACTTGGGGGAATGCGAAGACTCGAAGAGAGACTGAGAGAGTGAGAAAGAGAGAAAGGCTAAAGGGGTATTAGGCTTAGGTTTGGAAGAGACAAACAAAGAAAGGGTGAAATGGTATTAGGTTTAGGTTTTGAAGAGACAAACAGAGAAAGGCTGAAAGGTTTTGAAGAGATTGAGAGATTGCCGAGCTTTTTTATTCGATTTTAAAAAAATAAAAAAATATAATATATATTATTGTATATATATCGGCCGATTCTATTAACCGCCATTTTTTTTAAATGGTTAATCGAAGCTGAATCAAAACTATCAGTTTTTTAAGAATATCAAACCAAAACCAAACCGACCAGTTCAATTAACCAATTTTTCGGTTCGGTTTCGATCGATTTTTTCAGTAGATTTGATTTTTCGGTTTTTTACTCACCCCTACAGAACCTTGCCAATACGATATGATACACCTAAATTGGGTTGTGTCGTATCAATACTTTGAACCTTCACTACAAGATTGAATTCAGTTAGCTTTTAATGGAGGACAAGTCTTGGATGCTAGCCATTTTCTCGGAATGGGTCCATTTATTTGATGGTTAGAGGCATTCATTATTAGACTATATGTGGTTTAACAGAAAATACCGAGAAACAGAAAGCTGAGGTACAAATTCTTAAGAATTTTCCCTCAACTTTCTGTTACTATCTTATTTTCAGTCAAACCAAACATAGCCTAAAGCTAGTTTTAATCTTGTAGATCTCTCTTCTCTCTTCATGGGTCTACATAGGCTTCGTCTTTTGCAAGTGCAAATATAGTTAATGACTTAATTTCTTTATTTATCTTTCTTGATTTCCTACTTGTAAGCATCAATTTTATGCTTGGACGTAAGAAAATTAGTGAACTATTTTTTTTTTCTTTTTTTGGATCAAATTCACTCTAACCCTAAATATTCATAGGATTGACTTTGGGTCAGACATGTCAATGGTTCAATCACCTGGGGCAGCTGGTATTTGACCAAATGAACAGTTTATTTACCAACAATCTAGGTTTAACCATCTGGTTCGAACAATTCAATTGTTTGGGTCAATGCCAGTTTAAAAAAAAAATGGTAGGAGGTGACCCATTGGTGACCTGCGACCCAATCTGACCCGACCCAAAATGTCAGGTTTGTACTTGGTAATGACCGATCAGCCCATGATCAGAATTTATAGGCTTAAAGTACTGTTGGGGTAGTGTCAGTTTGGAATTGATGTCAATTCACAGGCGAACGTTGATGCATAAAGTGTGAATTGTTGATCTTTTGAATGTTTATAGCTTTGCAGTGGAAATCAAAAATCTGCATTGGACAAATCCGTACTTTTTGGGTTGGATTGACTTTTTGCCAAGTCTAAAATCTAAATATACATAACATGTATATTCAGATTGTAGGCTGAAAGCCCATCCCACCTTACATTTCAGGCTTGATGGAACGGGCCAGGCCCAGGTATCCCCTTAAAACCCAGTCCTTGTCGGCCCATGAACACTATCGATAGGCCACGAAATACACAGCCAAAGCGTTCAGCTAATCCGAACTCCATTTTAGTGAGGCCATGTATAGAATCTATCAGCCCATGGGCCGGCTTTGATTCCATGGTCGAGTCCAATGGACTTTTTTTCATGGGTGTGCAACGTATCATGGGCTTAAGGCTGAAGCCTGATGCATGGTTTCTAGTTCTAGGGTCAGTTTGGGCGCCGGCCCCAACATAACAGTCCAGTTCTGCATCTTCCATTGCACTAAGCGAAGCCCGGCGGAGTATTTTTGTCACCTGGAAGTTGGAATTCCGTGCATCTCCCATTGTTTAAAATTTCTTTCATTCGTTGTCATTTCTCACAGAATGTCGAAGTTGAATCTTATTGGAAACCTGGGCAGATTGAACGGCTTACTGCGCAGTACTAGATCGAACCAAAGCTTTCTTCCGCTGTTTCAGAGAGAAGCAACGAGGCATTTCGCGACTGATGCAGAGCAGAAAGATTCGTCTCTCGACCCCTTTCTTCGGCCACCTAGCACAGGTATTATGAGCCCAACACCCAGGGTTAGGGTTTAGGGTTTAAGGTTTGATGTAGTTTTGATTCCTCGAAACACTTGTTTGTTAGCATTAGAAAACCTAACGAGTTTGTAACTCGACGATAGTTGTTTGAAATCATGGTTTTAGTATTGAAGTGTTTGACTTATGGGATATGTTCATTCCCGCCCAGCCGTTCACCCATCATCTGCTTAGTTATGCGCACCATAGTTATTGTTGCTAGTTTCAATTGGCTTAGACTGATGAAATACATTTGTTTTCCGATTTGTTCTTGGATTCAGGTTTGGCCTATGGAAGGCTGATTGGTTTTGGAAGAAACACATTGAAGACTGATATTATCAATTTCCTGGAAGGGTGTAATTTGACTCCGCAGGATGTGAAAGTCGAATACAACCGTGCTTTTACTTCAGTTGGCATGTATTGTTCTTGCACGCTGTCATCTCTTTTTATTTTTCCATTCTGGATTTTTTATTAATTTTTTTTGTAATATATAATTGAGCTTTTTGATAATATAATAAAAATAAATCTCATTATTGTAATATTGTTAGTGTTTCTTGCAGCTTAGGAATGGAAATGAACGGTTTCCATTTCCAGAATCCTTCTCGATTAAATAATACAATGATCAATTGGTCAAAGAAACTTCTCTTTTTTTCATGAACAATATGCTGTCCTACAAGTTTGTAAAATTTCCCGTGTGCCTTCATGAAATGTTTCAGAACATGTAATTCATTTCGATTTCGTTTTCATAACAAATTTAAGGCCTAAGGTCATTATTTCAACTGGAGTACCAATGGCTTATTCTAATATATAATAACATGGAATATTGATAATATATAAAATGAAAATGTGCTTATTTTAGGAACTCAAGGAATCAGTTTTTAGTTAACATTTCTGGTGACGATACGGAAATCAAAGTGAAATGATGTCATTCCATTCTGCCTTCAATTCAGCATTAATTCTTTTAATTTCTATTATGGGTAAATTGATAGCACATCTTGGAGATACTGAGAAGTGAGAACCCATCCATTTTTTTTTATTGTTGCGTGCAGGATATTGCAATTCCCTTCTCGCATTGCTTTTGATTCTGCTATTAGGTTGATGAACAGAAATGGCCGCTTGTACAAGTTGGAGAGGGTATGCCACTTTTAGCTTTGAAATTTGATTAATAATGTTGTCCTGTTATTTTTCAGAAGTTAGATATGGGCTAATTACCTAATCTCTTGGATATCAGGCAGATCGTAGTCAATGGGATGTTGCAAAATCATACGATGGAAAAGTTGTAAGTAGATGATCCAAACCATATAGAGTTTAAAGTTTGACAATTGAAACATTACAGATTTTTGGAGCACTTGAGTTGCTCTTTTTTTTTATCAATAAGCACTTAAGTTGCTCTTCTGAGAACTTAATGTTGTAAACTATCAGAGCCAATAGCTAGACAATATATAGTTACAATAGACTTATCTAGAAATACCTATATTTCTATATGGAAAAGTTGACACTATGGGATTGCAAAGACATTTATTTGGTACTGTTTTCTGGGTAGAGAAAGAAGAACAGAAGGGAAGAAGTAGAGACAGGAAGAGAGAAGAGAAAAGAAGAAGAGAGAAACAAAAAATGGAGAGGCAAAAGTTATGTTGGCGGCGCCAGCTTTTTCTTATATAATAGGGCAACACAAAAAAGGGTAAAAAGACCACAGTACCCTTGCGGCCCATAATACATAAAGAACTAATTGTTTTAACACTCCCCCTGAACTTGGGACATAGATGTCAATCATGCCCAATTTGACACACAAGTTATTGTGCCGCAGATGATGAAGGCTCTTTGTGAAGATATCTGCAAGTTGTTCTTCAGGGTTAACATAAGGAGTACACACTTCTCCACTTATGATTTTCTCCCTGATGAAATGCTTGTTAACCTCAATATGTTTAGTTCTATCATGGAGAACAGGGTTGGCTGCAATGTTGATAGTAGCCTTATTGTCACAATAGAGTGACATGGGATTATCAACTGTAAATCCTAGTTCACCTAATAGGTTTTTTATCCACATAACCTCAGCAACTCCATGGAACATAGCTCTATTCTCCGCTTCCGCACTGGATTTAGCTACCACATTTTGTTTTTTGCTTCGCCATGTGACTAAGTTTCCTCCTACAAAAGTGCAATATCCACTTGTAGACTTCCTGTCATCTACTTCCCCTGTCCAGTCAGCATCTGTGTACACTTCAACTTTTAAATGCACATGTTTTTGGAACAACAAACCAGCTCTTGGGAACTTTTTTAGTCTCTAAGAATCCTCTCAGCAGCCTCAAGATGTGTAGTCTTGGGATTATGCATAAATTGACTAAGAACACTCACATCATAAGCAATGTCTGGTCTGGTCATAGACAAATATAAAAGCCTGCCAACAAGTCTTTAGAATTGCTTCACATCTTTTATAGGTTCTCCCTGACTGTCACCCAACCTGTGATTTTGGTCAATAGGTGAATCAATTGGCTTCACCCCCAACTTCCCAGTGTCCTCCAATAGATCAAGAACATATTTCCTTTGAGAGATGAATATCCCCCTTTTGGAGCGAGCAACTTCAATTCCAAGGAAATAGCGCAAGGGACCTAGATCTTTCACCTCAAATTGTGTGGCCAATAACTCTTTCAATTTCTGTATTTCTATTGTCCAGTCACCGGTGACTACTATGTCATCAACATACACAATTAGGGCTGCAATTTTTCCTTCACCTTTCTTCACAAACAATGTGTGGTTTGACTGACACTGTTTAAATCCCATCTGTTGAACAATTAAGTGAAACTTGCTAAACTAGGCCCATAGTGATTGCTTTAGCCCATACAAAGATTTTTTCAACCTGCATACCTTATGCTCACTACCTTTTGCACAAAATCCTGGGGGCTGAATCATGTACACTTCTTCTAAATCATCATTCAAGAAAGCATTTTTAATGTCTAGTTGATGAAGATCCCAATCAAAATTAGCCGCTAAAGATAGGAGGACTCTAATGGAATTCATCTTGGCAACAAGCGCAAAAGTCTCTGCATAGTCCACACCGTACACTTGAGTAAACCCTTTTGCTACCAATCTCACCTTGTACCTTTCCACTGTACCATCAACCCTATGTTTAACTGTGAACACCCACTTACACCCCATTGGTTCTTTTCCTCTAGGAAGATCAACCAACTCCCAAGTGCCATTTTTATGTAAGGCATCAATTTCTTCCTTCATCGCATCTGTCCATTCAGGTATAGATAAGGCTTTTGCCACATTCCTAGGGATAGAGACACTGTCAATGGAGGTAAGAAAAGCACGAAAGGAGGGTGAAACATGATCATAGGAAACAAAATGGGAGATAGGATTCTTAGTAGTACAAGATCTAACACCCTTTCTCTTAGCAATAGGAACATCCAAATTATTAATAGCAGAATCATCAACATCAATAGGAACAAGAATACCTAGGTGAGGAAGATTTGCCTCTGGAGAGTCTAATGGTATTGGTGGCATAGCTTCAGGTTGTTCTGCAGTTGTTGAACTTTGCTGACCCTTATGACGATGGAAGAAGACACGAAATGGAGGAGGATCAAGAAGAGGAGGGAGCTGAACTTGTGCTTGAGCACGTTTCTCCTCCACCCTACTCTCCCTTGAGGAGAAACAAGAAAAAAAAGAACATTCTCAAAAAAGGAGACATCCATGGAAACATAATACTTATGAGAAACCGGATCAAAGCACCGATAGCCCTTCTGAGAGGAAGGATAATCCAAGAAGACACATGGGATAGCACAGGGGTCAAGTTTACCACGAGTAGGAGATAAATTATGGACAAAGCATCGACAACCAAAAACATACATAGGAATGGAGAACTAAGGTTCCTTGGGAAACAACAATTGATGTGGAGCCTTGTAGCCTAACACCCGAGATGGCATACGGTTGATAATATATGCAGCAGATGCAACGGCTTCCATCCAGAAACATTTAGGAAGATTCATGTGCAATAGCAACCCACGAGCAACTTCAAGAAGATGCCGGTTCTTTCGTTCAACAACACCGTTTTGTTGAGGTGTTTTAGCACAAGAGCTGCGATGAAGAGAACTGCATGAGGTAGAAAACTATGTAAGATCACTATGGAAATATTATTTTGCATTGTCAGATTGAAAGATGTGGATCTTAGTCTGAAATTGGGTAAATACCATGCGCTAAAAATTTTGCACAATCTATGGTACCTCATCTCTGGATCGCATTGGATAAACCCAAGTGTATTGAAAATAGTCATCAATCAATGTGATAAAATATTTATATCCCGTCTCAGAAGGTAGTGTAACAGGGCCCCAAACATTAGAGTAGATGATATGAAAAGGAAAATTAGATCTTTTATTTCTCACTGGAAAAGAGTTTCTACAATGTTTACTCAACTGACACGTTTGACACTGCAACTCATTTACTGACAAAGACCTAAATAACTCTGGAAACACAATATTCAAAGAGTCAAAAGACAAATGACCAAGACGGCTATGCCATAAATAGGCCTGACTTTTACTAGAATGACTCATAGACTCTGAAGCAATAAGACCAGATTTATTCTCCAACATGTAGAGACCATCCACCATATTACCTCTACCAATCATCCTCTCGGAGGTCAAATCCTGAAAGACATAATAAGAAGGGAAAAAGGTTATTGAGCAATTTAAGGAATGAGTAATATTGCTAATAGAAAGTAAATTGATAAGTAACTTAGGAACATGTAACACATTAGAGAGAATGGGGCCAAAAGGCAGAGAGATGGTTCCTTGACCAGCAATGGAAGAGAGGGACCCATCATCTAGTCTCACCTTGTCTCTCCCAGAGAGGAGGTTATATGCCTGAAACAATTTGGACTTACCTGTCATGTGATTTGAGGCTCCAGAGTCAATGATCCAAGGAGACTCAGATGAGTGAGATGACACATGGAAGGCAGTAGCAGAGTTACCTGATGTAGATGCAAAAGAGGTAGATGGTGTAAGACTTGAGTCCATATGACGAAGTGTCCTACCATACAATTCCAAATGATCATAGAAGGAATTGATAATCTCTTCCTTCAGATCAAAACCAGTAGGGCGATCATGAGGTACAGTGGGGGATGAAGTCTCTTGAGTTGCCACATTTGCTGAATTGTACTTCTTTTGGCTTTGCTTTATTGGCTTCTTATTTTGATCAGTTGATTTTTTGCTCAACTCCAGAGCCCACTTCAGCTTCCCATGAAGACTCCAACAGGTCTCTCTAGTGTGCCTAGGTCGCTGACAGTGAGTACACCACAATTTGTCCTTATCTTCCACCCCTTTTTTGGAATCACCCTTCTTAAAAAGGTTGCCGCCATTCACATTAGTACCACCCCTAGCTATCAAAGCAACTGGCCCCCCTCCCTCAGAAGTATTCGCCACATTTCTTCTACTTTCTTCTGACTGCACTAAATCATAAATTTCTTGGACTGAAGGGAGGTCTTTACTTCCAAGGATTTGAACCCTAATAGATTCATACATAGGGTTCAGTCCCAGTAGAAAGGCAAATACCCTCTGTTGGGAGACTAGAGTCTTATAGGCTTTGGCATCATCTTCACATTTCCAATTCACATTCTGGTAGTGATCCAGCACCTTCCAAATTGTAGTCAGGTCTGAGTAATATATGGAAAGACTTCTTTCCCCTTGCTTACATGTAGTAGACGCAGCTTGCAGTTGATATATTTTCACATAGTGTCTCTATTCTGAATAGGTTGTTTTTGCTTGTTCCAAAATTGCAGCAGCAGTCTCAACCCACATAAAATTTCTCCTTACTTGTGGGAGCATTGATACAAGTAACCACAACATTACCATACTATTCTCTTGGATCCAGTTGTTGTGTTCAGCACTCCCAGACCTTGGTTCTTTAATTTTCCCATTGGTGTACCCAAGTTTTCCCCTTGCTGTAATGTAAAGCTTAATCCCTCTTGGCCACTCCAAATAATTGAGGCCATCTAATGGAACAGCAGCCATGTGGAAGGTCATGTCAATACTTCCACCTAGTTCACTATAGCTGGAAGACATACCGAGGTGGCTGTATCTTCAGAGCTCATGGAAAAAAAGGACAACTGAAAAGCACTTCCAACTACAGACTAGATGTCTCAAACGCACAAAAGTAGGTTCTGGTATCGGACAGCACTGAGACAAACTTTACCAGAAAAAAAATTCACACATCTGACAACAATCCAACACCAGAAAAGAGTGCAACCACAGTGCTAGGTTATCCCCAAAAAGAAAACGTCACAGTACAAAGGAGAAGGTCCTTCAGTCACAATTATTCATTCAAGAAAGGTCACACAATGACCATAACCACCAAACTGGACTTACCTCTTTGTTGCAGTCACCACCAATCATTCTTGACCAGTAAACATCGCCCATATGGGTACAGGAAGGATCACACGATCCTTACAGGTGTAAAACACCACCCAAAATCTTCACAGCATTCTGTCACCACGAGCAAACAGCTCTGTCTTGGCACACTGCCAAGAAGAAAATAAAAAAAAGGTAAAAACACCTCTCAGATCAGTTTCGTCTGATTTTCCTTTGATCGATCTAGAAAAAACAGCAGAGGAGGAAGAGAAACAGGGTTCAATCTGTCTTCAGGCCCACAGAACCCGCTCTGATACCATGTTTTCTGGGTAGAGAAAGAAGAACAGAAGGGAAGAAGCAGAGACAGGAAGAGAGAGAAGAGAGAGGAGAAAAGAAGAGAAACAAAAAATGGAGAGGCAAAAGTTGTGCTGGCGGTGCCAGCTTTTTCTTATTTAATAGGGCAACACAAAAAAGGGTAAAAAGACCACAGTACCCCTGTGGCCCATAATACATAAAGAACTAATTGTTTTAACAGTTACCTACTAACTAGTGTTTTTATTTTTATTTTATATTTTTCAGATTTTCTGTGCGTTACATATCCAGTTACCAATATGAGTTGCTTCAATTTAATTAGGCATTATAGTATTGTGTTCATTTTGCAACATTATGGTTGCCTTAAAAGCCTATATGAAATTTCCTTTGCTTTTCCAAAAAAAGAAAAAAAAAACTGAAGTAACCTTGTATTTAGCAATGCTAAAAGATTTGTGCACATGAAAGAATATACAGGAAAAACAAAAAGAATATAAACCCCATTTTCCAACAAAAATCAGTGAGTCATAGAAGTTTCATACTTTAATTATACATAATAATCATAGTTTTCAAGGCACCAATGTGAGGTTAGGTGGGCGTGATGCCTGTGAGATGATTTTTTTAAATAAAAAATGAATCCTCTGTGTATGTGGAGGGATAATGGTTGGATTGCTCCATTGTGACCTGGGTGACCAGGGTTCAAATCTTGGGAACAGCCTCTGTATGTGCAGGGGTAAGGCTGCGTATATCTGTCCTGCTCTTTAAATAAAAAAATGAATCCTAGGGTAGTTCCTACGTTCCATATCAACTAGCAACCATCGTGCATTAGTAATTATCTATAATTTTCATAAAAACATAAACTTCATATTCAAATATAGAAAATCAACATATTCATGAGAATAAAAAGAAGAAAGAAAAGGAAATTCAGGAAAAATAGGGGTTGAGCGCCTATTTTTGTCCTAGGAAATGAAGAAAAGAAAAGGTGGAAGAAGAAGAATGTCTATTTTATTTATTATATTCTAAAAAAATTAAGAATATAAAAGCATTTCATAGTGCTATGTACAAAATTAGCTTGGCAATTAAGCGAAATGATCCTCCATGAGCACTTTGTCACCCATAAATGTATATATGTATGTATTTTATTTTTGCTGCAAATCTTTATGTATGTCTGTATGCATGCATGCATTTATGTAGGTATGTATGGACATTGTATATAAAAAATTTAAGTTTAAAGGCAAAAAATTTAGGTTTAAAGGCAAATTTTTCCTCAAACATGATAACCGTAGTTCTTGGGCCTTAATGATAAGGTGCTTTGTATATATATATATATATATATGTTTGATTTTATTTTGCATTTTCACTTTGAATATGTTTTATTTGTTAGCTTATGTATTTGAATTTGAGCTAATAGGATTTTTAAAATAATTAATTTAAAGTTAAACCTTGCATTTTAAATAATACTATTTTTAACATTTTCTTGATTTATTTTTTGTTTTTTAATTTATGCCTTGCTTCGAAAAGGCATGCGCCTTTTGCCTTGGGTGCATAAAGCTTTTTGCACCTTGCACTTTTAAAGCACTGATTTAAACTTTAAAATTATTGATGCATATACATATACATGCATATGTGCATGGATGCATATATACATGCAAATATGAAGACATGTCGGTTTCAGGTTGCCCAAAGCCTCTATCAATGACCCACCCCAAAGGTATGTCAGGTTCATTATTTTTCATCCTAACTCTAACCTGATCTTCAACTGACCCTACATTTTTGGGTTGGGTTTGGGCTAACCCGGTCCAAATTGCACTCCTAGCATAATCCATTCATTTACCAATTGAACTTATTGGGTCTGGTCTGATGAGACCCCATTGTAACTAGACCAATTTGATAAACCTATATTTACACATTAGTATGGGTAATAGGCCTGGTATTCCTTTAGTAGATAAAGTCTCATTTAAAATTGAGTAATGTCCCCATACTGGTTGGTTAACTGATCTTTGAATAAGGTGTCTTGAGCACTATGGATCTGTTACATCATCCAGGGTCCAGTGTCTAGAACCAAAACCAAAAGTACTGCATCAGATCCACAGTTTTCAGGATAACATATATATATATATTGATAAATTTTAAGGATAACATATTTAAATGTGGTTTTGAACAATCCATCCAACTAGAATTCTGCTATAAAAGTGTATAACTAACCTGTTCAACATATTTCAATTTTATTAGATGTCTCAGAACAGCCCATATGATTATATTCGCTTTAATTTGAAGTCATAAAAAGATTTTGAAATCTGGTCCCTAATCCTATTTATCAAAGAATGAGGGAGGGTTATCTTTGTCATACAAATCCAGTGTTGTCAGAATCAAGTTGATCTGGTAAACAGGTGACCAAGTTGGCCTTTTGGGTCTCACAACATTTCACATATGTCTGTCTCTGTCTAGTTGATTCAGATTCTTATCAGGCTGGATCAAAGTAGACCTGGTAACAAATTCAATTATTATCTGGTCAACTAAAATTGACAAAGTCAATACATCTCACATTAACAAGGTTGGTCAGATCATATGTTGGGTTGATCTGTCCTATTGATAGGCCTAACAGAATCTCAAGGAGAAAAAACTTGAAAATATCAGGTCCAAGGAGAGATTATTCATATGCATTCACATAAGAGAATATAATCATGGTCCAAACAAAATCAAGGCCCTTTGTAAAAGAGGGAGCAATTAGTACTTCTGCATCTGATCAAGGTAATGATTGGATAAGAAAAAGGGGGAAAGGGGGTTGGAGTGTAGACATATCTGCTTCTCAGTGAAGCACCATAAATTTTGTTATCTCCTGATTCTGAGTAAAATGGTTTTCAACTTTTTCAGTACAGAGTTTTCTTGTTGAGGGTTGTAAAAAATATGTCTATACTTATTTTTGGGCTTTGAGTCTAAGATCAGATTGGGGTTGGGGCAATTGTTTGGTGCAAATCTCTGGCTTACAAGCATGAGAATATGGTAAATTCGAGAGTGGCCATTTTGTGCCATATAATTCTAATGATTAGGTCTCCATATCCAGTCCATTCCTCCCAAGACCCCGGATGAATGGGACCAACACTAGGTAGTAGCCCTAATCTAAAATCAGGTAGTGGTCCATCTAACTCATCATATCTATCTGTTGAAGAAAATAAGAGTATGAAGTGAAGTATGCCTGACCCCATAAGTGAACATGTGAGGGAGTTACAAATATTTCTGATGATTGATGGTCGTGAACCTTTGGTCAAAAATTGAGCTCTAGGTGTGTCAAACATGTTACTGTGGTAATAATGACATTGGGAAGCATGCTATTCCTTTCTACGTATTCTTTCTGGGATTTATATTCTAAAATTGTATCTGGTATTTTTATTACTGGTAATTGATAGGAGAAACAAATTTGCAAAATGTAATAGCTAGTAATCACATACGAAAATTCTCTTTAGCAATGGGAAATTATGGTATTTAGTTGCATTTGTGGAGTGCCACCCAATATTCCATAATTAGAGGTGTTTACTATTTGGTTGATACAGGTATTAATGCAAGGAGTTCCTCGCAATGCACTCCCAGAAGACATTGAGCGTGTCCTCTCTGGTTGTGTTTACAATTCTTCCAGCATCCAGACATTTGTGAGGTTAGATTAACGAATATGCATCAAGATTCTACATTGCCAAATTGTTACTAGTATCTGATAGGGTGAATGTTTTAAAAAATTTCTGCAGGCCCGCTTTCCCAGATCCAGTAAGATTGGCACTTGTGGAATTTCCTTCACAAGTTGAGGCAATGAATGCTGTCCTTGTGAAGAACAGAAGCTTCTGTCTCAATAATCAAATTTTAATGCGAGTTCTTCAGTAAGCAGACTTCCGTTTTCCTGGGTTATTGGCAGACATTGTTCACCAACATGCAACCCCGGATACTGGAATTTTGATTTTTTTTGGTCCCCAAGCATGTGACTTTAAAGTTTTTCAAGTATTGTAGTATACTCAGATTATGATTTCTGATTGGCATTATCCTATCTTATTGACAAACGACAATTTGTTCATATCTGTTTTTAATATATCTAGGCAACTATATTGGCAGATTTGATGTCATGGTGTTTGAAAGATGTCACGGTATTGCTCTCAGCCTTTCACTTGCAGCATCAATGGTCGTGCAAAGGCTGAAGAAAATAGGTCCTGCCACTTGTTGCAGGTCTAGTGAACCTATAGAAGCAACTAATGCTATTAAAAACCATCTAATTAACTCTTTGTTTTCACTTTCGTGTTTTCTTTGAAAAATAATAAGATAAAAGCTCTCGCAATACTGTGCCATGAGCTAATTGCTTATGCTCATCATGCTTCATTGACAGAATTCTTTCATTGATGAACTGCTTTTCCACTTTAGATGCATATTTTTCAGCAGATTGGTACTTCGGTTCATTAGACTGATCTTCAGAGATACAAATACAGCACTGACGACAATGAGCTAAATAGCATGGAATTGGGTGGGGCTGGTAAGTGATGATCATATAAACCAGGATTCCTCCTCATAATGTACATACAAAAAGGTTCCCTTATAATATTAACACATGCATAAGTTGTATTTATAGTGGCACAGCAAGGCTTCGTGCAGATCTAAATCTAATGTCGTGCGGTGAGGAAGATGCATATACGACATGAGATGATCGAAAAGACTAGCGAGAGCTCGTCAAGTTGTCAGCAGTTCTTGGGGTTTCATCTCATAACGGAAGCCATTTGCCTTGGAGTTATCCGCACACCACACAAATATACCGTGAAGTTCATGGCGATCCTTGAGACTACTGCATGCAGTAAAGAAGCCGTTATCTGGAGATAAGCCTGAGCTGCCATCGCTGATGAAGCTGGTCAAGACCTTACCTCCTTTGTAGTTGGAGCTCTGCGTCTCAAAGTACTGTATAAACTGGGATACGGTTGTGCCCTTTTCATATGCATAAAATTGGAAGTTGACATAATCTATTAGTTACCCATACCTCTTCCAAAGGGCTAGGTAATGGCTCTGAACCAGGTCATTATCGAAGGGGGCTATAGAAGCGAATGAAATTACTCCATTCCCTTTGAGGATCGTTATAAGTTGTCCGATGCACTCAGTGAAGGTAGCAGGATCAGATTTGAAGTGCTCATAATCGACATCGATACCATCCAAGTGATACTCCTTAATGATCTTCGTGAGTGAAGAAACAGAGTTTTGAACCCAAGAATCAACTGAGGAAGGCTGGAAGTAAGCATATTCACCACCGACGCTATCCTCTCCTAGGCTCAAAGCTACCTTAACATTTGGGTGGCTGCTCTTGATGGAAGCAACTTGGGAGGGGCTGAGGTTTTCAGAGTCCCAAAAGATGTTGAAGTTTCCATTGGTGGGGGAGGGAGAAGAAGTGGTGTAGTCAATGGCAAAGGACAGGATGAAATGGAAATCGACATTGGGATTAATGGGGACATCAGAGAATCTGACACTCTTAAACAGAGCTCCGATGTATCCTCGGAAGAGATTGGAGTTTGTTGGAGCTGCGTGGGTTGATGAAGGAGAGACGAAGAGTGTTTGAAGGATGAGAAAGGAAACGAGAAATAGATTATTAGAGCACTCCCTCAACATTGTTGAAGAATAGATAGGTATTTGATTCATCGCAGGGGAGAAGTTGGCACCGCAATAGATATTTTATATACTTCTAGTCAGACCTTACAGTTCGAAAGCTAACAAGCAAGGAAAAAAAGAGACGTAACCAATTTTGAGAAGACCGATGGATAAGAAAAAGGGTTTGGTTGGTTGTGGTGTGCCGTTGCTGTAGTTGTTATTTTAGTGTCTCCTTGTCTGTTGTTTGTTGATTTTTCTTTCAAGGCTATGTTTGGTTGCAATGCAAAAAAAATTGCACTGATGCAAAACCATGGCAGTGCAAATGATTTGAGTGTAAATTCTGACCTATTTTTGTTTTAAATTTTAGATTATTTTGTTTGATTACGGTACAAATGTAAATTAAGAAAATAAAGTAAAAGTCCAAAACAAAATTAAACAAGAATTTGCATTTTTTACATTTCCACTCCTTTGCATTTGTATTAGTGCAAATAAATTTGCATTTCCACTCCTTTGCATTTGTATTAATGCAAATAAAGGATTTAAAATGTAGCTTTCACTGTAGAATTTCGAATTCAGGGGTGATCATTTTCAGCCTGGCCTGGTCCAGAAATTTAAGGTTTGGTCCTAGGCCCCCCCCTTACCCACCACACACACATATATAATACACACACACACATACTAGTAAATATGATGCACGTGACAGTATCTTCAAGACAAAACTATTTTCAATTCATGGACAGCTTTTGAACAGTTATAAGTGGGCAGTTTTTGGAGTGAGAGTAAAGGACATATATACCCTCTTTATGCCTGTTATATGCTATCTAGATAAAGGATAGAAAATGTCCAATAAAAATTACAAAAAAAGGGACATTCGCTCTTTTATAAGTAGTATAGATATAGATATATATATTATTGAAGAGTGTTTGAAAGATGAGAAAGTAAACGAGAAATAGCTTTATTAGAATATTCCCTCAATTGTTTTTACATTGTACATGTTTGTATTTACACTATTCCCAAACTGAACCTAAAAAGAAGAGACATAACCAATTTTGAGAATGCTGATGGATAAGAAAAAGGGTTTGGTTGGTTGTGATGTGCTGTTGCTGATTTTTCTTTCTAGGATTTAATATTTACCTTGCACGGTAGAATTACGGTTAGGGGTGATCAATTTCAGCCCAGTGCCGGCCCAGAAATTTCAAGCTTGGGCCTAAGATTTGTTCTTAGGTCCAGCCCTTTTTTACATATACATAAATTATATGTATATATGTCATTTTATGATTATATTTTATATATAAAATAACACTTAAATTCATATATACATAAATATATTATATATTATATATATTTAATATTTATAAATAAAGCTTTAGGCCCGGAATCCATCCTTGTGCGGTCCATGATCACCCCACACTAGGTAATGGCCACTGCTGCGTACCTAATTGTCAATCCATAAATTGCATGCGGGTCAGCAGTTGAAAAGGAGAAAAAAAGTTTCAAATGGCTGATCTCCATTAGAGTGGGTCTATTGATTGAAGTTGAATTATGTTCCCCTATCTAGATAGAATGCATGGGGAACCACTGGATTGGTTACCTGTTCAATCTCACGGTCCAAATCAATCGTCAAAAGGTCTTTCACCATTTATATCTCAGTCTCCGCTGCTGTAACACAACCTGTCACGTAAAAGAAAGAAAGAAATCCAGTCTACTAGTCTATGTCCCAAATGAGGTGAGGTTGGCAACTTTGGAAATTTAATTTCTTTGAAGTGGATCTAGAAGAACTTGGGCAACTCTTGCAATGGACCATCTCGGTTTCGATCCTTTACCTCTAGTTGAGTTGAATGGTTTGAGTTACTTGTCTGATTCTATGACCCTGTTCGTTTTCAATTACTTGAGTATGTGAGTTAAGTAAAACTTGCCTGAATTCGTTTGATTTCAGTGTTTTTGTGCAATGAAAGTTATGCAGGTAAAGGGAGAGATGGGAGGGAGGGAGCGTTATTTTAAAGTATCGATACGTATCGGCCCGTATCGTATCGAGAGCACTTGATATGCCCTTACAGAGGATGTATCGGGGTTCTGATCGGTTAAGGGGGTGGAGCAGTCTTATACTGGCCCTCTTGAACCAATTTTGAAAAAAAAAGTAAAAAAAGAGTACTAATACTGTCCGATATGCCCCTATCGGTGTATCGATATTTAGAACCATGCTTTCTAGTATCTTAGCCTACCGTGAGACCCAATATAACGACATACCAATATGGGAATCGTAGTCAATGCCCATTTGACCAACTTACCCTGCTAAATACTGGCAAACAAATGGGGCCTATGTATTTGAGACCAGAAATCAAAAGCAAAAAGCATAGATAAGGTTTAGTGTTTTCTTGCATGCCTCATGATCCTTGTAAAACTCACCAAAAGCCCATTGGGCTTGAAGTGTGAACAAGCATAGGCCCACCCATACCTTGTACTGAAACTTAATTAATTATAATGGGGTAATGAGGGTCGAACATTAGACCACTTGGTCAAAGTGGCTTTGATACCATTTCAAAGAACCATTCAACTTAAAAGCTTAAGCTGTTAGGTGAGGTCATTGAATAAGTTGATAAACCCTCCAATTTTCAGATTATCTTCTCGAAATTAAATTGAATTTCAAGATGCACATTACAAATAAAAGAAAATTACATCTCGTCTTTACCCAGGATTCCTAATCTTGACATGCAAATGTGGAGATCCTTGGCATGCTTAGTGGGAGACTCCAAAAAATCTTGAAAGTCACAAAACAAAGATAAAAATCGAGAATTACTTGGAGGTAGGGGTGGATTCGAGCCGAATAGTATGAGGCTTGAGCTCGACTCGCCTAGAAAGTACAAGGCTCGAGCTCAAGCTCGAATTCAGTTCGAGCTAGAACCTTGAACTTGAATTTGACTTGAACCAAAAACTCGTAAGCTCGAGCTCAAACTTAACTGCTCAGCTCGTGGCCAACATGGAGGTACCTGTAATTTGGGGGTAGTGATAGGTACTTTCAGAAATCAATACTGAAGGGAGGTACCCTGCTCTGTACTTTCACTTCCAACACTGAGGTATCATAGTTTTAGACTTGCCTACTTCCTGAAAGTGCTAAATCCGAAACACCCTTTATTTTGGGTACCATGTACTCTTTGAAATCAACACTAAGTCTGGCCATCTGGAGCATATAATGTTACGTGCACTTTGATATCCCAAAGCTCAGAAAGCAAAATTTTATCCAAACACAAGTTATTGAGGAGGGATGCAGCTGTTAAGTGGCTGAATTTGAAGTTTGTTGATTATTATCAATACACGGCTGAAGACCAATTTGTACGAGGATCCGTTTTATATAGGAAAAATCTATGATGCCGGAATACATAATATGATACCGTATACCGCAAAAGGCTTTGACCAATCAAAACCCTCCTTCAATTTTGATAAAAACCCACATTATCGGTTTTATATAGGAAAAATCTATTCCGCATATCTTCCCGGCCGGCATCCCATGAAAACCCACATTATCCAAGAAGTCTGTCAGATAATATTAACTGCGGTGCTTACAGGTCAGAAGGCGGTGGATATGCCTAATAAGTACCTGCCATATGGCCAAATTTAAAGGTGTTAATGGATCAGTTTTGGATTGGACTTCTAAAAGTCTAAAATCAATTTGAATGGATTGGAAGGACCAATAAAATATACATTGGATTAGACCAATCTGATCTAAAATATTTATTAAATTGGATTAGATCGGGTCTATTCATAATAAATTTATATTGAATTGGATTGGATTATTAGATTAAGCTAATATCTAGTCCATTAATATAAGATAAGAATACATGTGTCAATGGACCGATTTAAGTTGAAACCATCTAAATCAAAATGAATAAAACCTGGTCCATTTATAATTTCAAAATGAAAACCATCTAAATCAAAATGAAAAGTTCAAATTTCAAACATTGAATAAAACCTGGTCCATTTATAATTTACAATGGACTCACATTGGACTGATCGGATTGGACCAAATCCGGTCTAACTGACACGGTGACACCCCTAGCGAAACGTTTGATTTGAAAGCATACCACCTGACCAATTTTAATTTGGCCTGGCGTGGCATGAAGATGTTTTGCTGACGTGGCATGGCAATAGGCTTATTTCTTTATTAATTCTTTATTTTTATCACAAATATTAAAGCTAGTACGTACGTAGTGATAATAAGACTAAGTAGCCAACAGTTCTTGCGATTGCATCTCGTAAACGAAGCCATTCGCCTTGGAATCATCTGCGGACCACACAAAGATGCCATAAAGTTCACGCCGACTCTTAAGGATGTCGCACGCAGTAAAGAAGTCGCCGTCCGGCGATATTCCACGGCTGCCATCGCTGATGAAGCTGGCCAACACCTTACCTCCCGTGTAGTCAGATCTCTGAGCTTCAAAGTATTCTACAAACAGCGACACGGTTGTGCCCTCGTCGTACGCATAGAATTGGAAGTTGACATAATCTATGAGATATCCGTACTCCCTCCACAGAGCCAAGTAATGGCTCTGCACCTGTTCGTCATCGAAGGGAGCTATTGACGCAAATGAGATGACTCCCCTTGCTTTGAGATTCAGAGACGAAGTGCTCGTAGTCGATATCGATGCCATCTAATTTATAATCCTTGATGATCTTTGTGAGCAAAGAAACTGCATTTTCGACCCAGGAATCAACCAAGGAGGCGTTGAAATAAGCAAGGCCGTTTCCGACGCTGTCGCCTCCTAAGCTCAATGCCACCTTCGCGTTTGGGTGGCTGCTCTTGATGGAGGGAGTAGACGCTGAAGTTTCCGTTGGCGGTGTCCCAGTAGACGCTGAAGTTTCCGTTGGTGGTGGAGGGAGAAGAAGAGTTATCTAGGACGGAGTCAATGGCAAAGGCCAGAATGAAGTGGAATCTGACGTCGGGATTAATGGGGACGTCGGAGAAGGTGACGTTTTTAAACTCAGCTCCGATGTACTCCCGGAAGAGATTCGAGTTTATTGCATGGGTTGGCGAAGGAAAGGTGATCAAGAGAGCTTGAATGAGAAGGGGGAGGAGAAGCTTGGAGGTGGACTTCTTCATCTTTGCTCAAGAGTAACTAGCTAGCTAGATACGTGTCCGAACTCCGAAGACTGAGAGAAATCCACATGGTAAGAGATATATTTATACTCTGATCTCTGATTTACCCAAGATAAACCAGAAGAAGGACTGAAAATTTTAAGAACAGCAGACTGAAAGGTGACTGGGTAGCTCTATTTTGCACTCAGACTGAATCGTCATAAAACATCCATTAAAGTCGTGGAAATTGGGACCTGACGACTTAAAGAAAGAAAGAAAGGACAGTGTGATCAAATGGAACCTTATCGGGATTGCTGGCTACAGTGGGATGAATTTCTATAATGCCATTTGCAGTCATGTACAGTTACAAGAAGACAATCAAATTAATATGGATTCGGTTTACAGTTTGTTGAAATGGCTCTGTTACAAAAGCTGAATTAAATCAATCTAGTTCACTTCTTAATTGTTTTTTCAGAGATTTGTATCAAATAGATATAGGTTCAGATCTTACAATAACCACGGGGTCGAGAGTTGAGACCAGAGGCCAGGATATATAATGAATGAAGCAAACTTATGGGGATTTAGACTTCAACAGGGACATGGCAATCTGTTGGGTCAATGATTAATTAGCAAAACGAAGATCAGCTTATTTAAAATTGATGGAAGGGATCCTTTTAGTTTCTTTCTCTTTCTCTTTCCTGTATAACCCTATAGGTGTTTATTTAGGCTCAGTATAAACGCAAATACAAATATGTACGGTACAAATATATAGAAAATAATATATAAGGTTTTGCACTTTAAATGGGCAGTAGTGCACTGATAGATGGCAAAGCTGTTTTATTTAGATGTGCAGTAATTAGGAGACAGGCCGTTAATCAAATACAAGCAATTGGGCCACTTTATTAATTAAGAGAACAATGATATTTGTGAGAGGTTTATTATTATTATTATTATTATTATATAAAATAAACCTCTCACCTTAGTTTACCTGATACCCTAATGAGATTGTATTTAACACAAGTACCCACTTTCATTATTAAGTATGGGAAGACAAATCTATGATGTGGGAGATATATGATACTAGAAGATCTTTGACCAATCAACCCCCACATTGTGGAATTTTAATAAAAGCATCTGATTCGTTACCATCTTATGATACCAATTGATTAGTTACAAGAAAAATTTCTGGTATCATAGTCAAACTCTAATATGTTTTATAAGAAATGATATAATATATATAAAGGGTTAAGAGAGTTAATAGTATTCAAATAGAAGGGTTATATAAAAAGATTCAAATTGACTGAATTAAAGAACCTTTTTTTTGGTTACATGGGTAGAAGCAAGTTTGCTAATTGGGTCATTTAGGTTGTGTTTGGTACTATTGCCATTTTTACTTGCAAATATTTGTGTTGATTAATACAAATTTTTAGGAAATTGTCTTATCACATCATATCAGATATCCACTAAAAATATATAGGCATTGGATTAAGTGTTGGCATTCATAGTAGAAATACCAAATTTGACATTTCATGTAGAAGCAACAATGTTACCCCATGTTGTATTGATTACTCCAAACATTTGTGGTAGGAAAAGAAATATTCTCATAAAATTTATATTGACCGTAATAAAACGTGGCAAGTAGAAGTGACAATAGTACCAAATACAACCTCAGTGAACAAGGTTGAATGAATAAAGAATATTTCCATATGATGAGCTTCGACCCAAAATGGCTCCACTTTAAAATTTCTATCATCGGGTCAAATTTGAGTATAAATGCCCTTTCCAAGTGTTCAATATAACTATTGTCTTTCAGGTTAGTCTTATATATGCTAAAGTACCAATCAAAACATTAACTCAATATGGTTAGGGGAAAACACTAATACTATTATACAAAGAGTAAAAGGTTTACTTGACTCCATGATTAAACAGGTGCTCAATTTACCATCTTCCTCAGTTCGCATCGAATTCAAATAAACCCCCCACAAGACTGTCCCCACACCGTTTCACAGTACATCCCTGTCGTGTATTAGAAACATCTATAATACCTAAGACTGCTCAATTTATCATCATTCCTGATATTATAATTGAGAGATATTTCCAATACACAGTGGAGATGTGGTGTGGGCCATTGTGGGGGGCTGATTCGGGCTCGTTCATAACATAGAAGAAACCACCCTTAATTGGGTTGTCCCTGAAAATAAGAAACTGAAAAAGATTAATTAATGTTTATGCATATACATTAATTTGCTTCTGGCCTCCCTCCTAATTTTACGATTGGGTATTATAGAATCTTAAACTTTCCAAACACTGATGCCTTTATTGGCATGCGTAGAACTGTGTCGATATAAACATAATCAATGGCGTGCCTATTTTCTCTACACAACCCAATGATGGGTTTGGACTAATAATGGGTTTGGAGACGGGCTCCGGTCCATTCTAATAGGGAGCAAGCAAATGAGAATACGAGATGCTGGGATCTCAACTTTCTCCAAAGTTGTTTCAGCTGTTCATTGCATGAATGCATATCTAAAGTTTCAATGGTCGAAACAAGTTTTGAGAAAGGTGGGATCCATGCTTCAAATAGAGCTTGAATTCATTCTCTCGTTTGGTAATCAAGTCGAGTTTGAGCTCAATAAAATTTAGCTCATAAAATTCATGAGCTTAATCAAGCTTATATTATATATAATAATTTTAATTTTTGTATATAATTTTTAAATATATATTATTTTTTATTCAAAGCTTGGCACTATTGAATTTGAGCCAAACTAGCTCAAATATATGAACTTTTGAGTCATATTCAAGGTTTTTTTGGTATTAATCAGTATTTGGCATTCTGAACCGCACCACCACTGGGACAATTCATCCAACGCATCAACTGGACTACCCCTCAGTTGGCATATTCATGTACATATTTATACCTCAAACTGAGTTCAATCCCGAACTCAAACCCCTTGTTTTTCTACAGAGCTTAATTAACCAGATATTTAGCTCAACTTAACTTAATCCACCCCTATTCAGTCAGATACAAAATGATCAATTTTATTAGTCGACAAGGGAAAGAAGGCATTACCATTTCCAGCCCCAGTGCTACTCAATTTATGTACCCTCTCAAAAGCTCGGAATTGAATCATTGGTAGCTAATTAGCCATGTCTAAAAGATAGAAACATCATTTTTGGCTGCAAACATCAAATCTTTTCATCCTTTTTTTGCTCTGCTTGATGGAACCTACTCATCGTATTGATTGGTGTTTGCCCACGTGAATATGGGACGATTTCAGTTGGCATCCATTCGGCTAGGCCCAGTTAGGCTTTGAAGAATTCTACTTTTAGAACAGAGACATGGGCCTAGTAGAAACCTGTATGAGACTATGAGCTAAAACCCAAGTACTGAGCGTGACATACATTAAAAATCAATTGCTCAAACGGCAGAACAAAGTGATTGGGTTTGATTAGGGAATTGGGGCCCAACACAACCCTGTCTATTTGATCAAACTAGCAGATCTCTGTCATTAAGATTGTGGTTTAGGCTGCATTTGGCATTCCTTATTTTTGAAGGACTTATCTCCTTTTTGCAGTTAAAAAGTCAATATTCATAATGCTCAATTTAGAAAGAGTATAAATGCAAATATGTATAGTATAAATACATACAAAATAATACAAAATATAAGGTTTTACACTCTATATATTTGCATTTGTACTCCTTCCAAACAGAGCCTAAGAAGTAAATTTATAGAAAGAATGACATGCATCTAGAGTTTGGCCATTAACCATTCTAATTCCCTTCTTTCTTTCTTTAGGAAGTTTAGTTTTGTAATGTTCTTTTAGCACTGTTTTTACACCTATTCATATCAATGGTGTTCGTGTCTTTTCTCGCCATGGAAGATCTTGATGATCTCCTGCAATTTTACCTACACTTCCATCAGTCTAGTCTGTGACAGGTGCCCCATTTACACATTTATATATAAATGCTTAGCAATACAATACTCTTTTTATCTTTAATAATTGTGGTGGACCGTGTGGAGTTGGTGACCTTACAGTACAGGCAGCTACTGAACAGGTAGGGTTGTGGGGTTACAATTACATTACCAATAACTAAGACTGAGCGGGCTCATGACTCGATGACTCATGGCTCACAACTTTACTGGTTTAACCACGGTTCAATCATTCACTCGTTAAAAAGAGAAAAAAAAAAACTTAGAAACAGGCACCCAAAAAGCTCATTGGATCACCCCAGTTCAATCATCATCTCTGATTCTGATTCAACTCTGACCACATTATGCCTCGGGTCATGTATTGAGAAGATGAGGTGTCTTCTGACCTTTGAAATACCAGCATCACTACCAAAGTGGAGACATTTGGATCAAGC
Source organism: Nelumbo nucifera (assembly GCF_055504915.1). Lineage (NCBI taxonomy): Eukaryota > Viridiplantae > Streptophyta > Magnoliopsida > Proteales > Nelumbonaceae > Nelumbo > Nelumbo nucifera. Next base: position 5,383,495 of record NC_142650.1, read on the forward strand.
CCATGTAATCGCAGGCCCTCTTGGTGTGGGTATGGTCCGTGGGCCTCATGTGCACCCCACACCAACACCAGAGTTCTTACTGACACCCACTAATCCACTGAGTAGTGAGTGCAAGTCTCAAGCTTCCATTATGGTCTTCTTACTTTTACAACTCTGGACCAAAATGCTGATGTTAGGCCCAACTTAACTATTATTTTTTAAGTTCACCTACCAAAGCCTCCTTCATTATTTGTTATATTTTCTAGTCAACTCGTTTAGGAGGTGTTTGGTGTGCTACAAATAAGCAACTTTTCTACCAAATTATAAAATAGTTATGACAAAAAAGCTTATTAAGATAATCAAAAGAAACTCTAACTAAGGATACTGTGATGATTACTTATTTGATTCATTGATTGGTAATTTATCATAAACCCACTAATAAATTAACCAAACGCCACCTAAGAGATAAAACTCTACCGAGTTCAATTTCGCTCCCTTCTTCCAATGTCTTCAGGCCATAGCCCCCCACCATTCAGATACATGTAACCTCAACTTTTTGGCAAAAACATCTCAGAAGTTGGTTTCACATTTTTAAAGGGAAATCCACTCCTCATATACATAAATTATTTTTAATCATATTTAAATTTTTTAACTCAAACATGTGGCACTCTAAGACAGGTGTCATACATTCAATAATAGTTCTTTAGAAATACATGAGAGGTGGGAAACTCCCATTCTCATCCATTCCTAAAAAAATAAAGGAAATATAGAAGTGGTTATCCACAACCACTTAAATCTACATTCTACAATTTCAATAGTTAGTTTTATTTGAATTTCAAATATAAATATAATTATTAGACAAATAGTGAAACTTAAATAAAATAATATTACTATAAAAGCAAAAAAGAATAAAAACCAAAATGATACATATATGCGACTGCCCCATAACTGAGTCATACATGTAAGTCTCTTAAATCAAATAAAAATCTATCAAAACAACAAATGAAAAACCTAACCTAAATGATTTAAAATAGTTTATATTAGTAACCCGATACTGAATACGGGAGTCGTGCCTAGTTTCAAAGTTGAAGCGATTTTTTTTTTTTTTAATGATGAGGCAGATTGCTATTGGTTTGGGACGGAAATTTTTCAGAGGATGCGAGCTCCTCCTCTCCAGTCATCTGGTTCAGATCGGATGAGGGATGAGTCACATTATCTCTACGACTCTACCTTTATTTCCCAGTCGACCCGTCGTCATCACTCCCGGTTTCTGTAGTCTGATTTCTATTAACCCTTGATTAACCTTGCGGAATCTCTTCTCTGGCAATCTTTACAACTAAATAAGGGGTGTTTTCAGTTTTCATCAGCATGGATGCAGTACGATTGCCTCTGGATCTGGGCTTCGCTCCTTTAGATCATCCATCATCTTTGCTATCCACCCATAAATCAAAAGATTCAAACAACAGAAGCCAATTCAACTACTCGATCGAGTGGACTGAATCAAAATTTGCCAGCCCTCCGTTGCCCGAGTGAACATGTTGCAGTAAATAAATCACAAATTTGCTAGCCCTCTCATGTGATTCGCTCGGGCAACGAGGATCTCATTCATCCTATACCATTTTGATCTGTCTTCTGCTCTAAATCCGTCAACATCTCAATCCAGCTCCACCCACAATTTGTTTTTAATTTTCTATCCTTCGTCAGCTTCGGCAGTCTAATCCCAACGCAACGCCCCACAGTAGTGGCGTACTGGCATGCATATTCGCTAGCTGCACGTGGATTCCGGCAGAATTCGTAACAGCATTAGAGTTTCTAAATTAGTTCTGGAGCATCTTTGATGTCAGTCCAGATTTCCTACTAACTTCTTTCTACTAACCCAATAAAATGATTCCAGCTGTCCTTAATGATCCATTTTAGTGTAACAACTTACCAAGAGATTAACCCCTCCCTTAAATATTCTTTTTAAAATATATCAATTCTTCAAATATTAATTAACCTTTTCTTAAAAAACAACTATTTCATTTAAGCCCAAATTCTTTTTCCCTATTAAATACTCTTTACGGATACCTCAGCTTAATTTCGATCTTAATTTTAGTAATCCGGATTGGCTAAGAAGATCCACGATGCATGAATAGTGGCCTAAATCCGACTTGATAGAACTGAAGCTGATCCGACCTTAAATCCACATGGCGACATCAAGAAAGAACACCAAAGAAAGTAATGGCATCGGGTTTGATCTTCTCTTCTTTGCATTTTCTCAAGGACGCAAACCGCTTCTTCATCGAATCATTGCTCCCATACTTGGATGTACGAATGGAAACCCATCTGAATTGTTTGACATTGGGCACTTTATTCCCTTTTCAAGTGACCCACTGTCCATGAAGGCTGGTCATCGGTGAAAGTTTACATCATTGGGTTTCTTAGTTTGATAATGATCAAAATTGACACAAGGATGGAAAGTTGTTGGAGTAGAGTGTCACCTAATCTCGGAGTGTCACTTCGGTTCAGCACCTCGATTACTAAGAGAGACATGCAACCATAAGAGATGTCAAAGGCCTGGGGTGATCCTAGGGGCATGAATTCTAACGGTTGAGTCAATAATCGCCAAAGAAAAACAAAGTGAGTTGGAGAATTTAGTGAGTTGAGAGCTTGTGTGGAGAGTTAGATGGCTTGTGAGGAGAGCTAGTGAGCTCGTATGGAGAGTTGGAGAGCTCGTGAGGAGAACTAAAGAGCTATATGTGATGAGCTGAAGAGCTCGTAAGGAGAGAAGGAGAGCTCGTAGGGAGAGTTGGTGAGCTCCACGTAATAAGTTGAAGAACTTGTAGGAGAGCTCGAGAGCTCCATGTGATGAGCTGAAGAGCTCGTAGGGGGAGTTTGAGAGCTCCATGTCCTGAGGTGTCCAGCATGCCTTGTTCATGGTAGCGTACTACCATGTTCAATTGTCTAAATGAATGGGGGACTCACCTATTATAGGAGAGGGGCTTCATCCAAGAACTGACACATCTTTCACACGTGATCAGGGCTTAGCCCACTTGCCATGCCCTTAATTGACACGTTGTGTGCGCATGGTAGACAACGGACTTGCATGGAATGCGCTGACATTGATATTCTAATAATCTCAGCCACGTGTTGCTTGTACATGTTATGAATTATCAGATCAACTTGTCAGGACCAGGTCAGCTCATAGCTCGTCAGGACCATATCAGCTTGTAGCTCATCATGATCAGGTCAGCTTGCTAAGATAACTTAGCTAGCTCATCAATTGACAACTATTCCCCCCAACATGCCGACACTTTCGATTTCTAACTGGTGGCCAGTTTTGGCCTTATCAATTTCTACCATCAATGCCTCCATATAGCTGCGGGGACATCTCAGCTCAGCCTGTCATTGTTGTGCAAAGCTAGCAATTATAGCCACCCATGTCTCCATGGCGCTACATTTCTCACAGGTCATGTTTAAGGAATTGCTTAGCTTGGCTGGATTAGCACTTGTTCCGATTTGGGGCGGAGAAGTTGTCACTTGAAAAAATGCTTTGCCTTGGATTCCCGATCAGAATCATCAGTAGCCCACCAAAATTGGTCTTGCCTTGTTGGGCCATTCCTAACTTTTGTGCAATGTGGGCATGCTCTTCTCTATCTAGGGTTTGTTTGGGCCTGTTATATGAAGAATAATGAATCATGATCACATGGAGTGGCAGATATGAGATATCATATCGTGTGAGCCCCACCAACTTACTCGCTTTAGTAGACTCGAAATCTTCCTCTTTTCTTTTTCAAACTCAGTGAACACTTTTTGACACCTAAGCATCAAGGATAAAGGATTGAGGTTGGAGGAGCCAGACTGCAGTTTTTAAGCTAAAATTTTTATTTTTTGAATTCAAGTTTGAATAATTAATCACACTTATTTTAACATTTAAGTTTGACTAAAATTAAATTTTAGTCCGAATTATTCAATTGAAATTCGATTTGATTGCATCCCTTGATTTGGACCCAATGATTCCAAGATGGGGTTTGGGTTAGTCCAATTTTTTTCACTTCTTGAGTTCTTTCTGCTGTTGAAAAAAAATGATCTCAAACTTTCTTAAACTTAGGAGGCTATTCAAAGTTATCCATACATGTCGGATTGGATTGGGTTGGGTCGCCCAAGACTTGAGCCCAGCCCTACATTTTCATGTTGTTGGATTCTAGCTAAATCAGCCCAAGTTGCAGCCCTAATGAGAGGAATCCTCACAATGGGGACAGAAATTTTTAAATTGTGGTGGCCCAATAGCTACAACTCCAAAGTTCACTAGTTCATCCATCAAACTCTGTTATTTATTACTCTATGAACTGTTTGACATGTGGCGATCCAGGTAAGTAAACATTCAAGTTGTGGTTTCTGTCGCTAGACCCCAAACAGCAGTCCAACAACCATCAAACCCGAACAAAAACCATCAACATCATGCAACCATGATTCTAATTTCTTGACAACAAAGTTTGGTTACTTGTCACATGAGCATCCTCTTCCATCTTTATCTTCTCTTTTGTTCCTTTTCTGTTCATACTTCATCCTTAATCCCCCAACTAAAAAGTGAGACATACATTTGGTTGAGTAATGGGGACTACTAGTCTACTACAGACTAAGGCTGCATTTATTTGCAGTGTAAAACTTCATCAATGGAGTTTCACACCAAATGGTTTAAAATCTCTGAACCGTTGAATTTTGGAAAACATGATTTTTGATATAATATTACATCGATTTTATTGATGTAAAACCCTACTATAAGTGAGGTTTTACATCGATTTATGATATAAAACTCTACTCCATCCAAACACCAACAAATTTGAACCGAAAGTGGAGTTTTACATCGATCTTAATCTACACTGCAAACAAAATATCGATAAAACCGAACCAATGATGAACTTTTACATCGATGAAGGGGTCTTCCAGAAGAGAGCTTAGGATGGAGCCCATGAGATTATACTTTGTTTAATTTCTCTTCAAAGCAATTGGTCTCCTTTCTTCCTTAAGGCTCCATTTGAAAGGAGTACAAATACAAATAGAGTGCAAAACCTTGTATTTTGTATGTATTTGTGTAATACACATTTGTATTTATACTCCTTCCAAATTGAGCCTAAAATTAAATTAGTGCACTTTAAAAAAGTAAAACTAGCTCATTAATTTTTGTTCCATCTCATGCCTACCTCGTGATATATACTCAAGGTTGTTGAGAAATCTAGTTAGACTGGATGCCAACTCGGCAAGTGTGGCGGGTCACCATCCATACCGGTAGCTGAACTGGGCCAAGCTTGACAGTAATACGAACCCAAAAGATAGATTGAGTATTGGGGCCCGTTGGTTTGATCAAACTAGATAGATAGAAAAGAAGGTTGGCCGATTGGTGGTTCAATTCACCAATAGTTCTACCATCGTATCAAGGCTAAGGGAAATGGCTCCCTTTCCACTAATCTGGTCTTTATTTCCTTCCCGATTCAGGATTAAAAATATTCAGACAGCATGAAAATATTGGCTTCGCTGCAGCAGAACAAGAGACAAGTTTGTTTAGATGTGCATGTGGAACCGAAGGCATCTCAAACAAGCCTTTTGGACAGCACCCTTTACCTGGCTTGGCATTGGAAGTTCAATCTGCTCCTCTAGGATCAATGGGCCCACCAAAGGCCCAAACTTATGAATTCGCCTTGGTGCCTCATTTACATCTCAACTGTGTATTGGGAAATGGAAATATCTCTTAATGACAAGTATGGGAGATATTTCTAATACATGCTGAAATTTGCATGTGGGGTGCCAATGTGAACTCCCAACTTAGATGGGTTTTATGGAATAATTGAAGAACATTAGGAGAAATTAGAAAGGACCAAAGGGTGGTTCAAATTTCCCCCTTTTTGTCAGAAATAGGTCTCTCTCTGCTGTCTTTTATGTGGAACAAAGGAGTGAAGTAAAGCATACGCAGCAGCAAATACATGGAGTATGTTCCAAGTAACAGATTCCTCTGGTTATAACAAACTAAGAAAAATAAGACAAAAAACAATACAAAAGTGTATGAATTCTTATCTGAAAAAAAAATGTAAGAAATTAAAAGAAAAGTATTGTGTAGGAATGGATTTCGTATTCACCAGTTGTTGGACTGGTTGGTCTCCCAACTTACCATGTACTTACGTGGTTTGAGTTGCAAGAATCAGTCACTCACTCCATTTTGTTTCTTTGGCTTTTCAATGTAAAGAAAGAAAGCTATTGCTTTATCACCGACGGTAAGTTGGTTTGTGTTGGTGAAACATGAAATGATCCTGTGTAACTTGTACATGACTCATGAGCCCCTGACCCCACCTTTCTTTTTATCCATTAAAATCTGACTTCACATCTCCGCCCGCCCCACAACGCCCCCACAGCACATTTTCGCCATGAAAATATTTTCCGATGATAATATTAAAACTGGTGATATTATCATTGGGAGATATTCCTAATACACAGCGAGATGTACTGTGAGGCATTATGGGGCAGCCCCTTGTGAAGCGGAGATGTGATGTCCATCAATCTGAAGCAATAGATCACAGGTGGACCGTCTCTTGGAATGAAGGACGGACACAATAGTCCAAAACTTGTGAGCAAGGTTGGATGATGCCATTACCGGCATAAAAAACTTGTCCACATTCACAGAAACCCTTTGTCCTAATTAAGGATGTACTGGATTATGGTAGGATATGATGCAAGCAGTAGTAGTAATAGGCATTATAATTCTGACAATTTCCAATTTCCCTTCCGCATATTCAGGAAATTGTCATATTCTTTAATATACTTTTATCCCCGGAGCCAATGAGTCTCGATGAGGGTTGCTTTGGATTTTGGACGCATCCAAATTTTTAAAACACTCTATAGTTCATGAATTTATTCAAAATTTCCCTATTTTATTGTTTTATTAAAACACCCCCTTATAGTTTGTAATTGATTTTACTTAATTGACTTTTTTTTCTGGTAGGTATCATTTGTATTTTATTTTTAAGTACCACTTGTATTGAGATTTGAAAATGGTCACATGACCACCTAAAGTGAGTAGAAAATGTTTGAGGGAATGAATTTATTGTTGTTTATTCCAGAAGTACCCCTACATTTTATATTTTATATCAAGCTTTTAGAAAGAATTCCCCCCCTCCCCAATGATAATAGATTTAGAGCATAAATATTAAATAGCATATACCCCGCTTAAGATAGAAAAAAAAAACTTAAGAAAAAGAAAAACATTGGTGATGGTAATTTTTCCTTCACGTGATTATGATAGTGTAGGTAAAAAATTGTGGATGTTAGGGTCAAAACTATCATTTTCCGCTTCCATTTGATGGAAGGTTGATTAAGTAAATTGATTGTAAATTATAGAGAGTGATTTAGTAAAATACAAATTATAGGGTAATTTTAATAAATCCAAGAAACTATAAGGGTGTTTTAATAAATAACCATTTTTTAAATAACATTGGGCAAATTTACTGTGAAAAGATGAAAAATACTCCTTTATTTATTACATAAGGTCAATGTTGTCTTTATTTACTCCATTCTTTTAAATAATATTGGTCAAATTTATAAGTGTTCTACATGAAGCGTTTCACAAGCGTTCTATTTCATAAGTGGGCCCTCATTCACTAGTGATTCATTTCATCTGTTTCTTTTTTTTTTTCTTTTTGAAAAATGCAAAAAACATCAGGATGCATGCTAACTGTGTGTTTAAAGTGATTTGGTTTAATATTATAATATATTTATAATGACAACTCCGTGAAATTTCATTAAAGTATTTAGTTTTTTCAAATTTCAATGTGCCATGTCAATTGAGCGATTCAATAAATGAAAAATTAACGTTTCAAGATACCTCTACTTTCCTGAATCCCAAAACTAATCATTGCAATAATTTTTTTTTGAGAAACTTGACTACCAAATGCATTTTTTTTCCAATTCCATTTAATGAATAATGTGACACGCATGACATATTAGAAGAAATGAAATGCTTATGAAACACTGTTTGTAAATTTCTTATAATCTGTTTGTAAATTTCTTATAATCTGGTGCCAAAAGACCTAATCTGTTTGTAAATTTCTTATAATCGCAATAAGGATTCATGCCACTTTGGATCTTCTAGTCATAGATTGTTCCCACATCCCTACATTGGACACAACCAAGGTGTATTGGCAACATCTACAATTGTCAATGGGTCGGGATCTAACAAACCCAAACCAATTGAGTCGATTATGACTCTAGGATCTGGTACCAATGGATCGGTTCCGGTTCTTAATATATTGCCTTGATTATTATTGATTTAGAACCAGTTTTATCCAGTTCCAAATTGATTCAGATCCGATCTGATTTATCCATTAGATTTCAAAAACTAATCAATTTAGTTCTAAGTGTAAAATTACATACTTTATAAGGTTTGGTTCGATTTTTGATTGATTCTGATTCTACCTGGAACCGACCCATTGACAACTTAGTAACATCTCCCATGAATGACATGGTGATATTCTCAATAAGCAGCTGTAATGTTGTGTAAGTAGAGAGAAACAGTTTGTGGGTAGACCTGTTCATGGGCTGGGCAGCCCGATAGGCCGGCCTGACCCCCGGACGGGCTTGAATAAGGATTTGAGATCGTGGGCTTGACCTCGGGCCTAAAAGCCTGGCTCGAATTTTTTTCGGGCCGGGCTTGGGATTTGTCAAAATAGCTCGGCCCGAGCCTTAAGCGAGTTAAACCCTAAATATCCTAATTTCTAACCCCTCTCTTCTCTTCTCACTCACTTAGCCAAATCTCATTCTCAGTTCTCACTCACAGTCACAGGCAAACACTCTCAGTTCTCACTTATCGAATCTCACCGACGAACACTCTCAAAGGTGAGTCCGGCGAATACTCTCACCGGCACCACCAGTGGACTCCGGCGGTGAGTCCTCTCTCTCTTCATTGTTCCTCTTCTCACTTCTCCTTCTCACTCTCAGAATCTCAGCTCAGGCTCGTTTATTAGACATGAACTCAGACACCAATGAACTCAGGCACCGGTGGTAAGTCCTTTCTCTCTCTCTTGTTAAGTTTGCCCTTTTGTTCTATTCCGAAATTATTGTTTGCCCATTCTCTCTGCATACTATTAGCCTATTACGAAATTGTTCTGGGGATTTTTCTTCTATTTTTCCTTTTTGTTTATCCTGTAAATTAATGAAATGCTCATTTCAGGCAAATTTAGACAACCTGATGCATTGTAATAATGCTGTATTTGGTAGTCGTTCCTTTTCCTTGTGCCTATCTCGTTTGCCAAAAGAACCACCTGATGCATTGTGGTTCTGCATTTCTTATGTGGTTTGTTGGAAGAACGAAGAAAAATAGAGGAATCTTTGCGGATAAGGCAAGATCTAAGAAGGAACCCTGTCCCTCATCAGGAGAAAAATTTTGGACTGAGTTTGTTTCTTTCTGAATTTTCAGGGGTGTCAGTTGCTTGGGATTGCTTTTTGGTCATCTTTAGAATGAGTGGGGGTTAATGCTTTTTTGTTGGACTTCAGATTCGGGCCTAAGCTTCGGGTTTTTTATGAGGGCTAGACTCGAGCCCAAGATCTATTGGTCGGATCGGGCTCGGGTTCGGGCCTAACAAAATTCTATTTATATAGAGAAAAAACCCGGCCCGGCCCATGAATGTAATTGCCTAATTGTAATAGAACACAACGGTAGTAAAAATAACTTGCTGCCGAGGACTGAGGAGGGCAACTGTAGATTTTTTTTTTTTAATTTTCATTTTGTTTTTAGAAAAAGGCAAATAAAGTAAAAGAAAGGCACAAATGGCACGTGCCTGCTCACATCACTCTCTTTCACGTGGGGTACCTTTGACACCACTCGTTCGTCGTCACCCTTTTTATCCATCTTCCACCAGCATCCGCTTCACTCAACTGTCCCCAGAGTTTTCAATTTTTTTGACCAAAATGCCACTGTGTGTTATTCAATCACCGAATACATCGGTGGTGGGGCCGTGACCCGGCCATCCATGGGCCATGGCACGACATCACCCGCTACCCTTGATATATGGGCCGACGATCAACCCCATGCATGACAAGGTTATCTCTGGGCTCTAGCCCATGGGCCGTTATTTACTTATGGGGCACACACAAACATTCATATTTGGCATGTATGGAGTTTCCTAAAGTTGAAGTACGTCATCATATATCTCACAACTTTCCCCGGGTCGGTCGGTTGGACTGGGTGCATCAAAGCGTAATAAATGGTCTAATTAGCCCCAGTTGTCTAGATCCTGGTGGTAGAAGATTTCTTTAGGCTGTGTTTAGTTGCAGTGCGATTTTATTTGCACTAATACAAATGCATGAGAGTGCAGACGAAAAAATGTAAATTTTCGTTTAATTTTGTTTCGGGTTTTATTTTATTTTGTTTTAAGTTAAAATTTGAAATAAAAATAGGTCAGAATTTACACTCAAATCATTTGTACTGACATAATTTTGCATCAATGCAAATTTATTTGCATTTCAACCAAACACAGCCTTATGGGCATTGGTGATGGTCCAAAGTGATTTTGATATGTATATCCAAGTTTGGCGTCAACAACAACAACCTCTAATTGGTGTGACTCAATGTAGTTTTTGGCTTTTAGATAATTTGGATCCAATTTGGTGTAAATCAAAATTGTCACCACTTTTGGACCTATTTGCTTGGGATACGAATGGCTTTGCCCTCCATACACTCTCTCTCTCTCTCTCCAACTCTAATTGTAGAAACCAATTTTGGATTTGGACCAGGACCACCATTTTAATTGGATCCATGGACCCCACCTTACCCATCGCATGGCCCAAGCAAGAAATTGCCTTTTATTCTTTTAGCCCATTCCTCCAAATGTCCATTCAAAAATCTTTCTTCATTTAACAGGGACGATGGTATGGCCATCCACCTACTATTTTGGATGTGGGACCCATCAGATCAATCGGACGCACTCCCATCTACATAATTACATTACACGGCTTTATTATCCTACGATCATGCTTCCTTCCATGCTCAAAACCAACCTAAATTCTTCTTTTATTTTATTATTATTAGCTGTCATAGGGCAGACATTACTCGTTACTTTAAATAGATAGGGGTATTTTTGAAATTTTATAAAATTACCACCCGCTGAACTGAACAGGGACGGTTCAGAAAGCGGAGAGGACCAGATTCGTAATATTAAGAACATGCAGGGGCCTACTTCTACCAGTTGTCCTTTTCCTCTTTAAAATTTGAATCATATGAGGGTGAAACTGGAAAAAGTGTAATATCTCTATCTTCTTTATATCTACGATCTATCTACCATTAAATAGAAAAAGTAGAAAAAGTTCATCTAATCCAATCAGCATCGTCCATTTCTAACGGTCGGAAATGAAAGAGAACGGTTCACTAACGACGTCAACGTTAATTACCAAAGCGGGTTTTTTTGGTTTTTCCCGCATTACTACACCTTTTTTCTTAATTAAAAAAAAAAATTATATTCTCCCCCGTTTAAAAGACTCTGATACTGTCTGTCTGCCTCTGGACTGAGTTCTATTTCTCATTTCTTGCTCGTCTCCTCGTCGTTTTTCTGAGCTTAAAATAGGAGACGTAACGAATTTCACTGGAACAGATTGTTGCTTGACATGATCTCCCTTGTTTCTGGAATCTTTTCTTCGACAGATTTGTTTCCGGAGATTTTATATTTTTATTGAACTTTCGTTCCACATTTTGAGGACTCGGTCGGCCGGTCTTTTGATTTACTGTAAGTCTTTTAGCTGGATTTAACACTCATTCGCATAATCTGTGTCATAGATGCGAGTTTTTCATCGATCGCTGTTGATCAAACTGTGAGACTAAACTGCATTTCTTTGTTTTTTAGGGTTCCTTTGTTTTTCTCATTTCATAATTAAGCTTCAGTCGTCATTCTGCACTGTAGTACTTTTTGTTGCATTTTAGTCTGTTGACGAAGCTTGACATTTTTCAATCGGTTTCTCTGTTCTTCTCTTCTCACTACGTCCGTTTTCCTTCTCTTCTTTGTCCTTTTTGTTCATGTCAAGAGTTCTTAGTGGATTTCTTAAGTTTCAATTTTTGGATGTTTCAATAGATTTTCTTGATCGTTCGAGCTGCATTGGTATTCCTAGGTGGGTTTTTGGATTTCTTGGTTCGGGAGAGAAATGAATCTGGAGTTCTGGCCCTTTTGGACTTGACAGTTCTTGATTTGAGATTCACACTTGGTCTTTTAACAGAAAATTATTATCCTCTCACTCGCTTCCCGTTGCAGGAGAATTGGAGATTTATTATGGATTCTGCACAGCAGAGGAGAGGGGGGCTTATCCCCGTTTCGCCTTCTCAAACTCCACGGTCAAATGACAAGGCTTCAAGAGATCTACGATCTGGGGATGGAAATTCAAATAATAAGCATGACAAGGATAAAGGTGTTAATGTTCAGGTTCTTCTCCGTTGCAGGTTGGTCAAACCTGATCTTTCCTTGAATTTCTGGTTAATGGAGAAAATTTTATGAATTTCAGACTATAATGACTTTTTTTTTCTAGACCCTTGAGCGAAGATGAAATGAGGGTCAATACACCTGTGGTGATTTCTTGCAACGAGCATAGACGAGAAGTATCTGCCATGCAGAACATAGCCAACAAGCAGATTGATAGAACTTTTGTATTTGACAAGGTTTGGCACTTGAATCGTTCTCCATTCATCTCAACTCCCGTATTGATCTTTACAACTATGGAATTAGAACTTCTGATCTGTTTTATAACGTATTATATAACTGTACACTATTCTGTGTAGGTTTTTGGTCCGGCATCTCAACAGAAGGATCTGTTTGATCAAGCCGTTTCTCCTATTGTCAATGAAGTTCTTGAAGGTTATAACTGCACCATTTTCGCATACGGTCAGACGGGTACAGGGAAAACATACACAATGGAAGGAGGGGGAAGAAAATCAAAGGTTTTTCGTTGTTTTACTTATCCCGGAGTTAACATAACACTGGTCTTTCCATGCTTTCTGTGAATTTGAGAGCCTTTTTCTTCTTGTTTTTTCTGTCTTTGTAGAATGGGGATTTACCAAGTGATGCGGGTGTTATCCCTAGAGCTGTTCGACAAATTTTTGACATACTTGAAGCTCAAAATGCCGAGTACAGCATGAAGGTTACATTTCTAGAGCTGTACAATGAGGAAATAACCGATCTTTTGGCTCCCGAAGAATGCACAAAATTCATTGATGACAAGTCAAAGAAACCAATAGCCCTCATGGAAGATGGAAAAGGGGGTGTTTTTGTGAGAGGCCTGGAAGAGGAGATAGTCTGTACTGCAAATGAAATATATAAGATCTTGGAGAAAGGGTCTGCTAAAAGACGTACTGCAGAAACCCTGCTTAACAAGCAAAGCAGTCGTTCCCACTCAATATTTTCTATCACAATCCACATCAAGGAGTGTACACCTGAGGGAGAAGAGATGATTAAATGTGGAAAACTTAATCTTGTTGACCTTGCTGGGTCTGAGAACATATCACGTTCTGGTGCAAGAGAGGTATGCGGGCTACTACTGGTCATCCTTTAACATATGTACTCTAGCCCTTTAATCTATGGGCTATTAGCATAGGTTCAGACATACATACAAGTGCACAACTGCATATATTCACATTGGCACATGCACTTAAAATGGCATGCTTGTAGTTGTAGATGTAGTAACATTAATTAAGACCACTCCAGTAGTACCGTTCTCTCTCTCTCTCTCTCTCTATTTAATTGTAAGTAGACCTATGTTTACAGGGAAGAGCAAGAGAAGCTGGAGAGATTAATAAAAGTTTGCTTACACTTGGTCGTGTCATTAATGCACTAGTTGAGCATTCTGGTCATGTGCCATATAGGTATGTATTGTAACTCAAATTTGACAATTTCTTTCTGGCATGTAGCATATATTAATAAAACTAGAATGTGCAACAAAGTGCTGAAAGCATTGCTTGGTCTGCCAGGGATAGCAAATTAACCAGATTACTAAGGGATTCTTTGGGAGGCAAAACTAAGACATGCATCATTGCTACAATATCACCTTCTATCCACTGTTTGGAAGAGACACTGAGCACCTTGGATTATGCACACCGTGCCAAAAATATCAAAAACAAACCAGAGGTTAGTGTTTCTCCAGTGAAAGTAACAGTCTGTCTCTATCAGATACGACACAAAAAGGTGGACATGAGATGTACAATCTGAAGATTAGTTATCTAATTGTCATTGTTTGGTATCCATCTTTTCTTTGCATTTGCTTAGGTTGAAATATGTTCCCTTAGAGCCTAATTTAATGGTTCTAGTTGTGTTGTTAATATTTTCAGATTAATCAGAAGATGATGAAATCTGCGCTGATAAAGGACCTGTATTCTGAGATTGACCGCCTTAAGCAAGGTTGCTTTTATTTTCCTAGTTGGAGGGCTTGGTCATACTCCTAATAAAATATTGAAATGTATTATTAGATAAATATTTAACTTATTCTCAACAGATTGTATGCTTAGAATTGAGAATGTAAAAGAAGCAGCATCTAATGTTTAATGTTATATCTTGTTATCCATCTCTGACCAGAGGTATATGCCGCAAGGGAAAAGAATGGCATCTATATACCACGGGATCGTTACCTCCAAGAAGAGGCTGAGAAGAAGGTTCAGTTCTTGCATTTTTTTAAGTTGAATTATGCATAATTTTTTTCCAATCAATGTTGCTTTCAGTCATTATTAGCTATTTCATTTGTTTTTGCCATTTCTCTTTATCCAGGCAATGGCTGAGAAGATAGAACGCATGGAACTTGATTCAGAGTCTAAGGATAAGGTAGTTTCATCACTATTGAGATTCTTCAGGTCTTTACCTTTCAGATTTGCTGGTTATAGAGGCCGAACTAACTAAAGATATATTGTGAGCAGCAACTACTGGAGCTTCAGGGGCTTTATAATTCCCAGCAACAGTTGACTGCAGAATTAAGTGAAAAGCTTGAAAGGACTCAGGTAACATGTATTCAACAATCATAATCATGTTCCAGTTATTGCCACTTGTCAATCAAACTATCCACTATCTTTTCCCACTTTACTGAGAGAAATTAAATTTCTTATTTGCAAACTAACTGCAGAAAAAACTTGAAGACACTGAACATGTGCTATTTGATCTAGAAGAAAGATATAGACAAGCAAATGCCACAATAAAAGAAAAGGAATATATAATCTCCAATCTCCTAAGATCTGGTAAGAAAGTGCATCAAATTCTCCCTTGTTCTTATAATATAGCAATCGTGTTAGTATGTTGAATATATTTTAATATGGTTGGCTATCATATCATGTATCATTAACATGGTAATTGATCTCTATGGATGTCTTAAAATTCCAGACATTATCTATTTGCATTTTGTAGTTTGGATATGGTATATTTTACTTTTGAATCTCTTACATTTCAATTTGATTTCCCACATTGATAATGTATTTGTTGATCTTTTAGAGAAAGCGCTTATAGAGCGGGCAACTGAGCTCCGAGAAGAGCTAGAAAATGCAGCATCAGATGTATCTGGCTTGTTCGCCAAAATTGGTCAGTACCCATGTTCCACTAGTAGACAATGTTTTGGCCATTATCCTTCTTAAGGGTACAAGGTTGCACATTTTCTTCTGCTGATTCTGCTATCTACGGTTGGTCTGTAGAGCGGAAGGATAAAATAGAAGATGGAAACAGAATTCTTATCCAGAAATTCCAGTCCCAACTTACCCATCAGCTTGATATCTTGCATAAGACTGTTGCATCTTCGGTAACACAACAGGAGCATCAACTGAAAGAAATGGAGGAAGATATGCAATCATTTGTCTCTACGAAGGCAGAGGTAAAAAGAAAAAAAAAAGGTCCTCAAGATGATCAAGTCATTTTTATACTTCAATTGACAAGCTTGGTTGTGCTTATTCTTTATACTTCTGGTCTCTCTGTAGGCCACAGAAGAACTTCGAGAAAGGGTTGAAAATCTGAAAGCCATGTATGGTTCTGGTATAAAGGCTTTGGATGATTTAGCAGGAGAGCTTGATGGGAATTCTCAGTCAACTTTCGGAAATCTGAACTCAGAAGTTTCTAAACACTCATCTGCCCTTGAGGACGTAAGAATTGCTTATTCTGTTTTAATTGACTTTCTTCTTCAGTATCATCCTTATTGTTGTTTGGCCTCTTCCATGCTACAGCTTTTCAAGGGAATTGCCTCAGAGGCTGATATGATACTTAATGAGCTTCAAGGCAGCCTTGCCAACCAACAGGAAAAGTTAGCTACATATGCACAACAACTGCGTGAGGTTGGCTATTGCTAATTCTTATGTTTAATCAACTGCAACTAGGGTGCTTTCACTTTTCTAATTCAATTGATTGCTTTAATGTATGCAGGGACACTCTAGAACAGTGGAAACTACAAGATCTATTTCTAAAATTACAGTGAACTTCTTCAAGACATTGGACATGCATGCATCCAAATTGACCCAAATTGTGGAAGAAGCACAAACCATCCATGACCAAAAACTATGTGAACTTGAAAAGAAGTTTGAGGTGATTCTTGCTTTCCACTTTAGTCCTATCCATTGAAAGATCTGTCCTGCTTGTTTTATAACCTTTTTATTTTGCATAAGAAGGAATGTGCTGCTTATGAAGAAAGACAACTGTTAGAAAAAGTAGCAGAGCTGCTAGCAAGTTCGAGTTCTAGGAAAAAGAAGCTGGTATGCATTCTTGTTCTTTGACTTTCATGGAAATATAACCTTTCCTATTGTTTGGGTGATAATGATCTATAGTTTTAGGAGTATGCTGAAGTAATCTTTTATCAAAACTACAGTCAACTACAATTTTTTTTTTGTTACACGTGAAGCATAAAATGTATTAATATGATGCCATAGATGATACATTTCTATATGAATCCGGTTGTCTAGATCCTGCATAGTCCATCAGCCAGTCTTTTGTGTCAGTGGTCCACTGGTTACTTGCCATAGTAGGGGCATTAACTTCAGATCAAATTGCTCTTTTATATTTGCATTCAAATAAACTATTCAAATTTTGATAAAAATATGTTTATGTTTCACCCATGGGTGTTTATGAAAAGGTTCAAACTTCACTGGAAGAGTTTTCAAAAGTTGCAAATTTTAGTACGTGCTAGCCAACTAAAGGCAGAGAGTATAACTTGAAGATAGTCAATTTATTGAATATCAACCTACTTTTTGCTATAAAAGAAAAATTCTTGAGGCTCAGTTTGGAAAGAGTACAAATACAAGTATGTAGAGTGAAAAACCTTGTATTTTGTATATTTGCACTGAACATGTTTGTGTTTGCACTCTTCCAAAATGTAGAACGCAAAGCCTTACACTGGTTGCTTTTCAGTCTGTCACTGTTCAACATCTTTGCCAACAATTTGTCTTCTGGGTGATCCTTCCTGAAATTTTAATTGTAGGGTAATGTTTCCTGGAATTGTCAATCTTACAGTCCAATGTTTCTGTTATTTCCTGAAACAATTGCAACATGTAAATGACAAATAACCAGCTTAGGATGTTCTAAGTCTTTAATTCTTTTATTGGTCTAACCTAGGCTCTTAAATCAAGAAAAATTTCTAATCTAATCTCTTCTCTGAACCACATCTAAGCGAAAAAGAAATGTTTTAATTTTGATCAAGAGAGTCATGTGTAAGTCTTTCAACCACTAAGCTATGCCAAGACAAATCAACTTAGATGAATGGCTTCCTTATAAATTCTGCATACATTTCCTATTTATTTAGGTTCAAACAGCGGTAGATGGCCTTCGTGAGAGCGCAGCCAGCAGAACAAGTAGGCTACAACAAGAAATGTCTACAATGCAAGATTTTACATCCTCTGTCAAAGAAGAATGGGCAACTTACATGGAGAAAACTGAAACCCACTATCTTGAAGACACTGCTGCAGTGCAGAGTGGGAAAAATGACTTGGAAGAAGGTCTCCAACACTGGTATGGGAAATTGCTAACTTATAAGTGCCTAGTCTCTTTTAGTTAAAATTTCTCGCAGAAAATGCTTTTGTTCATTTCCCTGAACCTTTTATTGCTAAAATATGCAGTGTGACAAAAACAAGAATGAGTACCCAACAATGGTGGAAGGCCCAAGATTCTCTGCTTTGCCTAGAAAGCAATAATGTTGCATCTATGGATTCCATCATCAAGTAAGTTAATCATAAATTTGATGGCGTCAATATTTCAGTTTGAAGGTGCATCTGATGTGTTCTTTTTTTGCCTTTGTTTTTTTCTTGCTTTTATCACAGGGGAGGAGTGGAAGCCAATCAGCGCTTACGTGCTCAGTTGTCTTCTGCTGCTGCATCTGCTCTTGAAGACGTTGATCTTGCAAACAAGAACCTTCTTTCCTCTATTGAATGTGAGTTTTTTTTTTTAGATTCCAACCCATATTGCTTTCATGTTAGCAAGCTATGTAAGAGACTTTCCAGGTCACATATAGCGATTTATTCTTATTCATAATTACGTACTGCAGATTCCTTGAAACTCGACCATGATGCATGCGAAAACATTGATTCTATGATTGTTCCCTGCTGTGGGGATCTAAGGGAACTGAAGAGTGGTCATTATCACAAGACTGTTGAGGTTACAGAAAATGCAGGAAAATGCCTGCTAGAGGAATATATGGTATGGTTTGAATCGGTTACTCTTGTGTTCCTAAAAGAATGAATTTGCCTTGCCCCTTTCTGTTTTTCTCCCTTGTTCAAGTACGTATCTGGTATCTTGATCCATTCCTTTTTCCTCCCAGGTGGATGAAGCAACTTGTTCAACACCAAGGAGGAGATCATTCAATTTGCCAAGCATGGCATCCATTGAAGAACTTAGAACTCCATCATTTGAGGAGCTGTTGAAGTCATTCTGGGAAACAAGATCTCCAAAGCAAGCCAATGGCGATGTAAAACATTTATCAGGGGCTTATGAGGCAGCTCAGTCCTTGAGAGATTCAAGACTTCCTCTCATTGCTATAAATTAAGGCGGGGGGGATGGTGGTTTATGAAGCATGTATATATATGGCTTAAGTCTGTACTCACCTACCTTAGTTGTTCAAGAAGTGTCGCCAATTTGGGGGCGAAATATACATATGTCCATGGGGGTATATATAGATATATACAGATCTAAGTTTGATTTATTCTTTTTTGTTTTTTTTTTGTGGGGGAGTTTCAATTCTTTGAAATCCTCTGCTTATAATGAGTGCAGTAGGATTACCAATAAGATTTTTTTTTTCGTGCTATCATTGTATTCACTATTTAGGATAGGTTTTCATATATTTTATTACTAGCTAGAGCCTAGACGATCCACATAAATGAATTTGATCCTGGAAGCTGTCTGGAAGTTTCTCATCTTATTTCAATATATATATATATATCATCAACTAGAACATTTCAGTCCAGGAACGCTCTTCCGCCATAAATGTTCCATGTGAAGTTCTCTTGGACTGCTCAGAGTATCGTTTATTTACTTGGGTGGCCTGCAGTTCAATACTTTTTTTTATCTTTTTGGGTGAAACCCTGCAGTTAAATTAAATACATCGAAGGTGTTTAGTGTTTAATGCGTAGCGTAACATGGAATGCAGTTGACAGTCAAAGACTGACTCAGGACTAAAATAAGTGAGTTGAGCCCAGAAGGAAACTTCCTCTTGTTTATACCGCACGTGGGAGGTTAAAAGAGAGTGCTCTGATAAAACACGTGGACCATTTAGAGGCCGCCAAGTGGGCTTTTGTATTTCTTGGCCCATGTGATGCCGGTCTCCCGGGAATCTTTTTGTAGATTTGTGGTGGGCCCATTCTACCAACCTGGCTTTGTAAGGAGCAATCGTGGTCATGGACGACCCTGGAGACCTTAGATCACAAGAGGCAAAACGTAAGCAGGGGTTCTTGTCATCATGTGATGTACTGATGTGATGATTTGATTAGTATTGTTAAGGGATGTCAACGGATCGGGTTCGGTATGGGGCGGAGTCGTACCAACTCCGACCTGTGAAACCAACCAAATCCAGTCAGCTCTCAGCAGAGAGAGATGTGTGGCATAAACAAGCATGCTTAGCCATTACTCAAGAAAAGATGGGGCAGATGAGAGAATCGGGGTTCAAAATTTGTCAAAGTAACCACCACTCTACCTCTTGGCTATGGCTAGGTGAGGTCCACATTTGATGTAAATCTTCAATAATGGAGAATTTAATTACTGTTGGATCAGCTATCTGGATGTTAACTGATCAACCACAGGAAGACGCCCCAAGTAATTACAATCAACAACGTTCTCCCGGAAGTTAATAAAGAATCCAACCAAAAGTGAAGTTATTTCTTTGGTTCCTGTTTATGGACAAAGCTCAGACCAAGTATAGGCTAAAGGAAAAGGGATGCATCATGGACCCCCCTCCCCCATCTGTGGTGGGGTTGAGGAAGAGACAAAGCCCAGAAGCTGCTAATCTGATTAGGTGTCCTTTGTCATACCAGGTTTGGCGTTGGCATCTAAGTGATCAAAATTATGGACCAAGAAACCATGAAAATATCAAAGAATGCTTCCAATGAATCATGACAAATCCAAAAGACAAGGAAAATGGAGAAAGGATGGCGTATATATTATATGGAATTTATGGAAATGTCAAAATAATTGGGTATTTGAAGGGCTGGAGAACCTAGAAAACAAGAGAAAGGATATCATTGATCCTTCTTGTTTGATGGAAATCGCCCCAACTGCATCAAATCAAAATAAACTTTGATGTATCGGTAACTCAACCATTTGCATGGGTGACTAGGGACTGCTTTGGTAAAATTATTAATATGCTCTCTAAAAAAACAGGCACAATTGTACAAATACCAGTATGAAGAAGTTATCGTCAAAGGAGATTCTCTTCTAACAATTTAATGCATCAACAGCCACGAATCCCCCCCCCCCCGGACTACAAGAAGCATCATCCACGACAACATCCAAGAAACAAGCAGAGGTAGGAAATAAGACTTGTAATTAACCAAAACAGAGCTTTCGTAGAGAAAATTAGCTTTGAGGACATTTGCGGTCGCATTACCCTGAGCGCCGAGGTGTTGCTAGTAGTCCTCCTATGTATCAAAAAAAAGAGAGAGAGAGAGAGAGAAGAAGAAGAAGAGAAAATTTCCCCTTCATATGATGTTATTTAAATTAAATTTAGACAAATCTCTTGGGCTGTGTTTGGGTTGAAGGAAAAGGTAGGGAATGGTTTTGTACTTTTGTATAGATTTCCCTGGGAAACTGACTTACTCTACCTTTATTATTTAAAAATTACCTTAACATACTCCGAAGTTTCTTATAATTGACTAAATCCTCCCGCCATTAGCGGTGCATCACAATACATTCACATGTTACACCAGGTGATGTATAGAATTTTTTTATTATATCCTAAAATTATCCTTCTGTGATTGATTTGTCCATTATTTTTCAAATTTTCAAAACAAAACTCAACAGATATAAATTTCTACCGTTACAAATCTGGAATGCCATTGATAGATAATCCCAAAGCTTGGTTTGAGCATTTATTAACACCTCGACCCCTTTTCTGTGTTTTTCTTGGTTTAAGCATTTATGGGCTTTGTTTACAAGTCTGAACTGTATTTCTAGTTTCAAATGCCATTTGATGTTTATCATTCGGCAAAGTTGACGGTAAAACTGAATAATAAAACGGGACTCGGGAAGATATGACCATCAGAGTGTGGGGTGGGAGGTTTGATGCCTGTATTTCCATTAACGGCAACTCTATTCAAATGCTACAAGTTTATTCAAATATTTCATTAATATAAAGAATGATAAATAAAATAATATTTTCCATCAACACTAACAGAATTGCAATTTTTAATTTGTCATGGGTGGTTGGTCAAAAAGCTTGTCTAAGAACTTGTAAAAAAAATATCTAAGGCAGGGACTTGTATACTTCAAAACTTTGAAACTTTGCACCGTGCATACGGAAGAAACAGAGCATTGGAACCGGAAAACTGAGAGGCTAATCTACTATTGGGAATGTATATATCATAAATACTAGACCGTACCTTACCTTTTTCTCAAAAAAAAAGAAAAAAATCACACCAAAGACATCCATCATATATGTAAATATACAACAGCTCCATAATCGGGACCCCTGGTTCATTTTATTAACTGATTTTATGGTAATATGACACTTGCCAAAAAAAAGTTACAGCAGAACTTACTAATCAGACGGAAGTTCATTATTTTCTGGAATGCCTTAAGACCTCAAGTACATTTTATTTCCCAGCACTTACACTAGAAAGACCACACAACAGAAGGAGCAGGCTTCTAATGGAAAATTTTTACGAACGATCTTGTTCTCTATCTGGATGAGACACTGCTTGAACATCTTGTTCTCTTGGGTCCATGAATCAACAAATCGATTGCAGGCATTCTTACGAACGATCTTGTCTCTAAGCAGATTAGGAAGCAGGTTTTGGGTTTTATCCATTTATGGCGTTCAGATTTCTTTGCTTTTCAATTGACTTGTTGCTTTCCCTTTGGTAAGATCCTCTTCATATTCCATCCTTGCGTTCGCTTTCTCTTCAACAAATTTATCGTTGTCCATCAAGAGGGAAAACAGCTTTTAAGGCTTTTGCCTCCAGGCAAGTACAAGAAAATGGACTGAGGTGCAACCTCTAGATGCTCACAACTGTGAAGCAAATTGTGAGGGCTCAAGGCTCTGTTATCAAGGTTTGTCTTCAGAAGTCAATAAAGAGTTGAGAGTTCCAATTATATTGCTGAGACTTGCAAAGGAAACAGAACAAATTCAAGAAATTAGGGAATCTCTGTTCCCCAGGAAGAACTCATGTCCCAAGTGTTGTACATCAACTTGAGAACATGAACAAGACTACCAGAACAGGCCTACTAGTTTCCATAGCTAATATGTAACGTTGTTCTGCAGGAATCAAAGTTAGTTTTAAGTCAAATTACATCAATGCAGAAAAAACGCCAGCCTTGCTCAATACAAGAAATAAATCACTATGTGATGAAAATGATTTAAATATTTTCATTAAAGAAAATAGAACAGTGATATCTTGTCTGTAAAAACATTTTGAAACTCAAGAAGATCACTTGATATTGTACAATTTTGCAGTTAAAAGGATATACACATAAAATGTCCACCTTCAATGTACAGCTATGCACCTCAAATGGGATGATCATGCCATGCATATTTGGTGATGAATATTTGCTGGACTTCTACACCTGCAAAATGCAAAAAGAATTCTTCATTGTTAGACAATGCAATGGAAAGCAGGTAGATTAAATTGGATGCACCATAAAACAAGTCAATATTTACAACAAATGTAGAAGAATAGCTGAAAAAAATAATAAGTTTCAACATCCTCAAATGAAAACTCAGCTCAACAAAAACAGATGGCTAATGAGCCCAGTGCAAACTGTGAAATGGGCTGCTACCACCTAAAATGAGGGTTTTTATTGGGATGCAGTACACTTGAAAATCAATACCTGTAAGACTCCAAGAGAGAAAACCTAATTGGTGTCTATCACCTCATGTGTGTTTTGTTTGCAAAGCAAATGGTCCACTTACTAATCTCCTACCACCATGTTTCTAGTATTTAAGAGTGTTTCTTTTCTCTATTTGGTCGTAACTTGTAAGTGGACCCCTTCAGGAGATTTGGAAGTCTCTTCAAGAGCTCCTTTTCACTTTGCCGAAAAAGGGATGGAAGATATGTGAAGATGCACAAGGGAAGCAATATTATGAACAGCATGGGAGTAGAGAGATGCATAAATTTTGAAGAGGTCAAAACAAAGGAAGCTAGTACCAAAAACATATGTCTGAGTGACTGTAAAATCCTTGATCATCTTTAACCCTTTCTCAATGGATAACATCACTAGAGGGTTGCATTGTGTAGCATATTCATCTTCATCTAGAATTAAGGTCACAATAAACTGTTCACTGCAAAGTTCTCCCACAGTGTCTTCCTTTTATCAGGTATGATGTTTGCTCGGGCAAGTTAGTTAAATTTCCAGAACATACCTGGGTGGGTTCAACCTCACTGAAAAATCAATATCCATTCTTATTTGCTTTGTCTTCTTTCAAAGGGGAGTCTGTGTCAAAATTTATTGTTCCTTCAAATTCAAACATTGGTTTTAATTGGGACTTGGGTTTCAAAAGAGGACTAAGAGATTTGGGTAATGTAGTTAGATTTTGGGAACATACCCGGGGGGTTCAACTCCTCTGAAAGATAAATTTCCTTCCCTTTTTTGCTTTATCTTCTTTCAATGGGGAGCCTGTGTCAAAATTTATTATTCCAGTAGGAATCTGCTGAATTAAAAAAATATGAAAGAAAGTAGTTTCTTGAAGAGAGAAGGAGAAGAAGAGAAGAAGAGAAGTTGAAAAGAAAAGAGAGCAATAATCTGGCCGCCCCCTTCACTTATTATTTATACTAAAATAATAGAACAGTACAAAGACAACTATGCCCTTATAGGGCAACAAAACATAAAACAGCATATATAACACTCAAAAAAACATAAAAATTTGGACTCACATAACTACTGTGGTCCCCACCTCCTATCTAACAACTAACATAAAACATCTACTCAGAAAAACATCATAAAACTAATCTTCAACACTCCCCCTCAAGTTGGGAGTAAATGTCACACATTCCCAACTTGCGTAGATCATGTTCAAGCTTGTTCCTTGCCACCCCTTTAGTGAGAACATCAGCCAGCTACAACTCTGAAGAGACATAAGGCAAACAAACTTCTCCAGTTGTTACCCTTTCTCTTATAAAGTGTCTATCAACTTCAATGTGTTTTGTCCTATCATGTTGAATTGGATTGTGGGCAATACTGATTGCAGCCTGATTGTCACAGTATAACATCATAGGTTCCTCTGTTTTCATCCCAATCTGACTCAAAAGATATCTAACCCAAAGAAGTTCTGAGACACCATGAGCCATGGTGTAGACCTCATGAGCCATGAGCCATGGTCCTATCATGTTGAATTGGTTCCTCTTCCAGGAGATCAAGTTTCCACCTACAAAGGTACACACTCCTGATGTAGACCTCCTGTCATCTAAGCATCCTGCCCAGTCTGCATCTGTATAGGATTCTACCTTCAGATTCTCATGATTTGAGAAAAGAATGCCTCTGCCAGGGTGCTTTTTCAGATATGCAAGTATTCTCTCAATAGCTTCCCAGTGTTGAACCCGAGGTGCATGCATGTACTGACTCACAACATTGACAGCATAAGAAATATTTGGTCGTGTCATACACAAATACAGCAGTTGGCCCACCATTCTTTGATATCTCCCCACTTCCTTTACCACATCACCATCCACACCATTAATTCTGTGATTTGGATCAATAGGAGTGTTTGGTGGTTTGGTCCCCAGCTTCCCAGTCTCTCGCAGTAGGTCAAGTACATACTTTCTCTGTGAAATGAAGATCCCATGCTTGGATCTTACAACTTCAATCCCTAAGAAGTATTTGAGCTCACCAAGATCTTTGATCTCAAATTCTTGCTGCAATAATTTTTTGAGATCATCAATCTCCTCCAGATAATTTCCTGTCACCACTATATCATCCACATACATAATCAGAATTGACACCAAAGCATCTCTCCTCTTCACAAAGAGGGTGTGATCAGACTGTGTCTGTGTGTATCCAAAACGGATGAGTGCCCCTCTGAACCTGTCAAACCAAGCCCTAGGTGACTGTTTCAATCCATACAGAGATTTTATGAGTCTGCACACCTTTCCTTTACCAACATTTTCATAAAAGCCTACTGAAAAATGTCCATATATACCTTCTCCTGTAAGTCACTATTGAGGAAAGCATTTTTGACATCAAGTTGGAACAAGGGCCATGAATAGGTGGCTACTAGAGATAAAAGGATACGAACTGAACTCATCTTAGCTACTGGTGCAAAGGTTTCCAGATAATCAACGCCATAGGTCTGAGTATACCCTTTTGCTACCAACCTTGCTTGTACCTCTCTATCTTGCCATCGGCTTTATACTTCACTGTGAATACCCATCGACATCCGACTGTCTCCTTGTTTGGGGGGAGATCAACTATTTCCCAAGTTTGGTTTTTGACCAAAGCATCCATCTCATCTTGTATGGCTGTTTTCCACTCAGGTTTGGAGAGAGCCTCAGTAACATTCCTGGGTATAGACACAGAATCCAGGGAAGAAAGAAAAGCACGGTAGGAGGGTGATAGGGCACTGTAGGAAAGATGGTGTGAAATGCAGTGGGTTGTACACTTTCTCTTCCCCTTACGAAGTGCAATGGGAAGATCAAGGTCAGTGGGATCAGCTGCAACAATGGTGTTAGGGACAGAAACATTATCATAAAAAAACATAACAGGCTCAGGCTCAAAAGGAATACTTGGAATTGTATCTACCGAATCTGGAGTTTCAGAAGGACTGATAGAGAGTAGTGTGGGTCGAGGATGAGTGGAGTCAACCATCATCTGCCGGCACTGATATTGCTGTGAGGTTACCCGTAGTGGCTCAGGTAATGAAACTGGAGGTGCAGGTGCTGGCTGAACTGATGCTAGCTGAACTGATGATGCAGGTGGTGGCTGAACTGATGTAGATACTAGCTGAACTGATGGAGGCACCACAGAAACAGGAAGAGGAATAGATTGTGAGTTCTCCCCAAAACTCTCCCCCTAAGGAGAACCACTCGAGAAGAAGAATGTGGATTCAAAAAATGTAACATCCATAGTGACAAATTTGCTCCTCGACACTTGGTCATAACAGCAATACCCCTTTTGGTTCTGAGCATACCCAAGAAAAACACATTTCTTGGCCTTAGGATCCAATTTCTTGCAATGAGGGCCAAGAATGTGAACAAAAGAAACACAACCAAAAACCCTCAGAGGTATATGAAATATTTCTCCATCTGGAAAAAGAAGGCTAAATGGCACCTTAAACCCCAAAGTCTGTGAAGGAACACGGTTAATCACATGTACGGCTGTAAGAACTGCATCTCCCCAGAACTGCACAGGAACTGAAGCACACACCCTAAGACTCCTTGCCACCTCCACAATGTGTCTGTTTTTCCTCTCAACAACTCCATTCTGTTGCGGTGTATATGCACAACTGCTCTGATGAACTACATGTTCTAAGAGATACGTGGTTAGGTCCTTCTCAAAGTACTCTCTGGCATTATCTGATCTAAAAGCCTTAGTTCTCACTCCAAATTGTGTGAGAACCATCTAGTGGAATTGTCGTACTAAGTAAGGAACCTCATCACGTGATCTCATCAAATATATCCAAGAACATCGTGTATAATCATCCACAAACAAGAGAAAGTAACGGAATCCTCCCATTGAAGGGATTTGATATGGCCCCCATACATCAGTGTAAACAATATTAAAAGCAGAAGTACTTCTTTTATTACTTGGTTTAAAAGACTATCTACAATGCTTTCCTAACTGACAACTCTCACACTCCAAAGTAGATAATTGAACAGACTCAAACAACTTTGGGAAAAGACATTTCAAAGAACTAAAAGAAAGATGTCCCAAGCGATTGTGCCAAAGCATAATCTGGTTCACTGACTCCGACTCACTACTGCTGCTGCTGCTAACATGATGGCCCTGATGTCTCGAAATCTCATCTAGAAGGTAAACTTCATTCACCTCACGACCACTCCCAATCATCTTCTTTGACTCTAGATCCTGCAAAACACAATTACCAGGAAGAAAGGTCACAGAACAATTCAAAGTTTTTGTCAAAGAACTAACAGACAGTAGGTTGGTATGAAGTCTAGGGATATGTAAAACAAAAGACAGAGTTATATCATTGGTCACTCTAACTGTCCCCTTCCCAGCAATGGGCATATGTGAACCATCTGCTGTAGAGACTGCCTCTACCAGAGCACAACAGATAGGAATTGAAAATGGTAGGGGAATTAGTCATATGCTCAGATGCTCCTGAGTCTATAATCCAGGGAGGTCCCTCCTTACCTGAAGTGGATGCAAGATTTGCAGTTGCATATGAACTACCTGTATGTGTAAATAAAGTGGTGTAGTTGGCTCCTGCATTCTGTTGTCCATCTGGAAGGCTAGAGCTAGGTGAATCTTTCTTACTCATAAGCTATCCAAACCTCTCCAATTTTGTTCTCACTGCTGCTACTATAATGGATTCCCAATTAGTTTGGGAGAGGGGCTGAAGAGTCTCCTATAGTGGCTACATTTGCATTTCCCTTCTTGTTTCTTATCCGAGCAGGCATAAGATTTGGATAATCTTATGAAGCTTCCAACAAGTGTCCTTGGTATGCTTAGGCTTCTTGCAATAATCACACACCAAGTCCTTCTTATCTTCCCTTCTAGTCTCACTACTCCCCCTGTCTCCATTCGGCTTAGGTTTTGCTGTACCAACCATAGCCAATTGGTCAATCCCAAGCTGTCTCAGCATTACATTCCTCCTACTCTCCTCTCCAGAGACAAAAGCATAGGCTTGAGAGAGTGTCACACCCTCCTTAGAAAGAATATGCTGCCTAGCAATGTCAAATTCAGGGTTCAGCCCTGCCAAGAACTCAAAAACCCTATTCCTCTCTACCAGTTTGTGATAAGTTGTTGCATCATTTACACTTTCCCATACCACAATTTATAAGTGATCTATTTCTTGCCATTGGGTTTTCAGCATGGAGAAATACACAGCAAGAGGTTTTTCTCCCTGTTTTATACTTATCACCTGATTTCTTAACTGATGGGCTCTGGCTTCATTTTGCTTCTGAGAGTAGGTTTCAGTCACTCCATCCCAAATCTCCTTAGCAGTATTAGCCCATAGGAAATTTTTTGCAATATGAGGTAACATAGAATTACACAGCCAGAACATTACCATGTAATCCTCTTGCACCCATCGGGAAGAGTCTGTATCAGGTTTTTTCTCCTCCCCAGTGAGATACCCTAATTTTCCACGGGCACCAATAGCCATCTTAGTTGATTGTGCCCACTCCAAATAATTTGTACCATCAAGTTTTACTGTAGTAATGATCTCAGGCCCAAAAATATCACTACTACCTCCAACACCCAGTCCCACAGTACTGGTAGATTTCATCTCGGTATTCCAACTCTCCATTTTACTTCAAACAGTTCAACAGTAAGAAAAAATAGATTGGAGGCCTTCAAAAAATAATTTAATACCACACACAAAGAAACCAACCCTTCCGGAAGAA
Organism: Nelumbo nucifera; assembly: GCF_055504915.1. NCBI lineage: Eukaryota > Viridiplantae > Streptophyta > Magnoliopsida > Proteales > Nelumbonaceae > Nelumbo > Nelumbo nucifera. The sequence goes on from NC_142650.1 coordinate 5,412,644, forward strand.
GAAAACCCTAGCTTGAGGGAAATCTCTCTCCTCCCCACGCCTCCCAACAGAGAGAAAAGTGAATCGATCACTCCAGGAGGCCTAGAAAATTTCAGAAACCAAACTGCCCTCTTCAAAAAATCAAAAGAAAACTAACAATACCTGGGCGCCCAAGATCATATCAAAAACAAAGAGTCCAACTTTTCTGGGACTCTTCCCCGTACTCCAGTTCTTCCTAATTTTGATGTCGAACAGTAGATCACCTTCCTGATGTCTAGATCCCACCAAAAACTCCAAGAACTGGGCAATCTATAGCAGATCGATCAGCCCTTTACTACTTCATGCAGTCGGCTGATCTAGGGCTGCATGAGAATGCTTCAAGAAACCCTAGCCAATGCTCTGATACCAAGTAGGAATCTACTGAATTAAAAAAATATGAAAGAAAGTAGTTTCTTGAAGAGAGAAGGAGAAGAAGAGAAGAGAAGTTGAAAAGAAAATAGAGCAATAATCTGGCCGCCCCCTTCACTTATTATTTATACTAAAATAATAGAACAGTACAAAGACAACTATGCCCTTATAGGGCGGCAAAACATAAAACAGCATATATAACACTCAAAAAACATAATAAAATTTGGACTCACAAAACTATTGTGGTCCCCACCTCCTATCTAACAACTAACATAAAACATCTCAGAAAAACATCATAAAACTAATTAATCTTCAACAATTCCTTCAAATTCAAACATTGGTTTTGGTTGGGACTTGAGTTTCAGAACAGAAGAGGACGAAGAGATTCTTAGTTTCTTTTCGTGTAAATCTTTTAAATATTCTTGATGGTTTTTTTAATTTTCTTAGATCCTTTGAAATATGATACCCAAATTTGAACTCTCTTCTTCGGATTCTTTTTCGTGTGCTTCATTTAGGCTCTAGCTTATCCTTTGATTCCTCTAAAATCTTTTCCAGTGAAAGAGATTTGGGCAAACCCAATTCCACCTAGAATAGGAGCTTTCAATTGGGAGGTTCATTGTGAGGAAATTAACACCTATGGTTCACCACAGAAAAGGAGGTGTCACTCATGCTTATCTCCTCATTGGTGTGTTTTTTGCAAGGCAAATGGTGAATCATGGTTTCACTTACTAATCTCCTATCCATTTTCTACTAGTATTTGGGATTGTTTTCTTGCTTTGTTTGGTTGTAAGCAGATCCCCCCTTCCAATGTGTCAAGCCTCTACGGTCCCACTTTGTTTGTTTGGCTAAAGAAGCGAGGTAGAATCATGTGGAGAAGTACAAGGGCTGCAGTAACCTGGATACATTGGAAAGAGAGAAATGCAAGAATTTTCTTTGAAAGAGAGAGAAGCAAGAAGGCCTTGATAGAATGCATAACTAATAGAGTTGTTCACTAGTTAAAGTCTAGAGCTGTTTTCAGATTTCTCAGTGGATGACTTTTATAGGAAATGGTTGGAAGTGGCCAACTCCATCATCTTTGAAATTCAGGATTAGTATGTCTTAGACACCACTGGATGAGGGGCACATAAAACTGAACTTTGATGGCAGTAGTATGGGGAATCCAGGCCCTTCAGGTGTAGGACACATTTTAAGAAATGAGTCAGGTCATGTGGTGGCACTCCTCTCAGCTCCAATTGGCATGGGGATTCATTGAGGGCTGAGGTAATGGAAGTTGTGGAAGGGATAGTCAAAGCAAAGGAGTTAGATGTGCATAAACTGATTGAAGAAGTGGTTCTCAACACGTGGTCAAGTGGTTAAATGTCATGGGTGTACAAAAATTAAATGGGTATGGATATCAGAATTCAATGGGTCCAAAGGATGGCTAATAGCATGACTGATTTTTTGGCAAAACAAGGGGTTGAGAGAAATCAAATCTGTAAGGCTCAACTGTAAGGTTTTAGGTGTTGGAGATAAGTTGTTTTATCTCCAATTATACTTGTACTCTTTTTAACTAATCTTTAATTAATGAAAGTTACAGTTATTGATTAAAAAAAAAAAACTGGTCACCTCCAGCCTCCAATCTCAGGCAACCTCTTTCCCTAGAATCATCTAGAAGGTTAAACTTAATCTCATTCTTGGGGACTGCAACACTACCTGAATGTCAATTATGTTAAAGGCAATTTAGAGTCCCTGCATCCGAATTTGTTAAAAAAATTAAAAAAAAAAAATCAGACCTAACTGACTTCTAGGCAATATCTACCATTTAGATTAAAACAGTGACTCATTTGAGGACACATTGAACCCCCTCGATGTAGACAACCAGAGCAATAGGAACACAAGTGAGGAGCCTAAAACAATTCAAAATTGCAAACCATCTCTAACTTATTGATAATATACTTGATACCTTAAAGATGGCCCTTGTTTTGCTGGATATTGTTAAATGGTCAGACCTGCAATGTTAGATCTTAGGATGTCATTTTCTATCATCTTTTGTACAATGGAAAGGAAAAGCATAACATCAGTATTCTTTGGATCACCTAATAAAAGCCATATGGCCCCAAATGAAGGATAGAACCCCAAGGCAAAGAAGTTTACTCATTCCCTTTCCAGTGAGCAAGTTACCAGAAAGATCAACAGAACAATGCATTCAACCTATAATCCATGAATGCCAACTCTCCAATTTAATCGCTCAAGCTCCAAGGATCCCAGTAGGTGCTAAACATCCAACTAATCATGATTTGTGAATCATCCTCTACAAGAATCACCACAAATCCCATGGAGAAGGAACATCTCTACCCCTGAAAAATGAAGTGTCCTCTCTCTAGCTGAATCACTTGACCTATAGGTTGCTTCCACTTAGGGTTGCAACTTGGGTGGGATAGGGTTGAGCATTTCTTAAATTTTTAAGGAGGATCCAAGGAGATGTTAAAATCCAACTAATCATCATATCTATGTCATCCTCTAGACTAGAAGAATCCCCACAAATCCCATGTACAAGAATTATTTCAACCCCTGAAGAAAGGAAGCATCCTCTTTGAATGAATCCGCTTACTCACTGCGGAATGTGGAGAACCCAGCTACTAACTGCAGCACATCACCTATACACTTTTGCAAAAAGTTTACAGGCACAAGACATGCAATTCCCATACAGCACGCATGATCCATCAGGTAAGGGTGATAATTCTTGGCCCAGCTTGGAAATCCAGACCGGCTCGGCCCAGCCCGCAAATTTCTGGGCCTGGGCCCAGATTTTTGTGGGCAGGCCCGACCCGGGCCCAGGCCTGCATCAAGCCCGGAAAATTCTGGACCAAGGTTGGGCCTATATATTATATGTATTATATATTACATGTTAATATACAAGTATATTTAATTTTATATTAAATGTTTATTATTTTATATAAAACATAAAAGTCTTAAGTTTTATTTTAATATATAAATATTTATGAATTGAAACGTGTTAACACATGTCAATACTTGAGTTGATTCAAGTATAGGAATTGTCCTCCTAAGCAAGGCCTTATATTTTAGGGAATTCTTATTCCCTAAGCAATGTGGGACTTGGGAAAACACTCAATGGTTGCACTAATTATTTAGTGTTGCTCCAAGTCCCACATCGCTGAAGAGTGGGAATGAAGGTCTTGCCTTCATCTATAAAAGGATAGGTAACCTAAGCCAAATCAAGCATAGCAATTGAATGAGGCCCATGCCTTATTTTTTGTGTCATAGGCGTAAAGCCAAGCCAAGCCAAGCCCAATTTAACTTTCACTTGTGTAATTTTTTTATGTATTACATTTACATATTATTTAATTTACAAAATTTAAATAACTAAATATTTATTATTTGCTGTCATGGGCCCAAAGTCATTACTCATTAGGCCCGGAAAGCCCATAAGCCCGGTCCAGGCTTGTGTAGGGCCAGACTTGGGCTTGCAATATAGGCCTGGGGTGTGGGCTAGGCTGAGCCCAGGCCTAGCTTAAAGCCCTTATCATTGGTGCTAAGCCCAGCCCAGCCCGACCCATGATCACACCTACCATCAAGGCTTCTATGAGTGACACATGGTGGGATCGTGAGGAGGTGACAATGACAGCCTGCACAGGCCGGTGGTTGGTCCCCACTCTACAACTCGACACGTGTCCCTGCTGAATCATCCTAGGGATCTGAGCCCTAACTGAGTTGGGAATGTTCTTGAATCTTTCCTTCCATGCATGCATGCATAGTCCCCCTACCCTTCCCTTCAGGGGGGTTCCAAGATCCTTCCCCTTCCCCAACATCTTCCTGAGTTGAGAGTTGAGACCTAGTCTCTCTGAAAACCCAACCCTAATTGCCCCAGTTTCCATCTCAGACCACCTACACCACTGCCTTACAAATTCCACTTAGGGTTGCAACTGGGCTGGCTTAGGTTGAGGATTTAAATTTTGAAACGAAACAAGCCCTGAAGCAATTGAAATTCTTCAAATGGGCACCTGATTTGCACCCATACTTCCATTCTGCTGCCACTGAGGATTACCCATTCCCTGGACATACCTGATGGCAATGGCCCAAGGTTACCCAGTGATCAGTCATCAATGTTTAGGTTGATGGTTTCACCATTTGGCGTACTAGCAGTGGCAAATGAAGTTCCTAGCTAGGCCAGATTATGCAGTGACCTGCCACTCCCAAGGCATGTAGTCAATTAAGATACCTCTAAAAGGATACAGATCAGAAATTTCTTGATTGTGCTCATTGACCTGGAATATCCCATTTGCCGCTTCCCAACGCAAGCCTTTTATCTTTAGGAGCAGGAATGCAATATCGACACATGTTAAGAGAAATAAGGAAACTGGCACAGAAGACTAAAGAATTTCAGTTTTCTATGGGCAAAGAGAGAGCCAAACTGCTTGGCTGATTCTCTAGCCAAACAAGGGGTTAATAGGGAAAATTTGTATTGGGGAATTACAGGCAGGGAACCTAATGCTTATGGAAAGTTCTTACTTCAATTAATAAAATGACCTGCTACCAATCAAAAAAAAAAAAAAACTTCGAGAGCAGGAAAGTTCTGTCAACAACATCTTAAATGGGGACATAGCAATATCATCAGAACCAGAAAGCGAGTATTTGGAGGAGGCAGTTCCCTTTACATGGCATTACTCAACCTTGCTACCTAACAGTGATATGAAAAAAATTCCTTTTTAAGATGCTTGTACAATGTACTCTTTTCCCCATTGTAGCACCTATGTTTGCTGTTTCCACTGCAAAACATTTCTCTTCAGCTGAAGGAACTGAAAGAAGATATCCTGTATCTCATCTTTTACATGACTTTAATACTTCCAAACAGAACCATTTTATTCCACAATTCTCTACTAATTTATTAAAAAAAGAAAATAAAAGAACCCTTAAGCATACTTGTAAAACCTACACAACTGAGGCAATCAGATAAAAGAATGCAGAAAATAAATTGGAGAATACATGAAACTCTAGAAATGTTACCAGGCATCTATTAACCTACGAAATCTATAAACAAAATGTTTTTAAGCAGAGTACACTAAAAATGCATCTTCGAATCTCCAGATCCCCATCAAAGATAAGTCATAAAAGAAGTAGCATAACAAGTTTTGAATTCCATGTTATTAATAAAAAAAAAAAAAAAAAAAAAAAAAAAAAACTGCAACAAATAAAACACTTAATACATTACATTGACAAAAAATTGATAAAATGCAATAAACAATCCGAGCTCATTTTACAGAACACTAATTAGGATAATCATCTATTTTGTCCAAATCTCACAACTTTAATTGCAGTAACAACATGAGACTACAATGATAAGAGGGTGCTAAGAAAATTTAAAATGTATAATAATATTAAAAGCTACCTGGACCACTCCTGGAAAACAAGGTGTGTCCAACTAATCTATTATTCCTCACAATAAGCTTGCACTTAAAATCCCAAGAGGCCTTCCTCTGCTAAATGATTCATCATTAAAATCTTCACTCATGGAATTTTCTTGACACAGCATTTTGCTATCCCGCATGGGATTTAAATTGATAGTGTTCCAATCCATTGTGTGACCATGATGAATACCATCTTGTGCTGAGCCATCAAACGTCTCCAAATCCCCATTCACATTTTGCCTCAAATCATCACAATCAAGTTCCTTTTCCTTCATTTCATGCATCGATGAGGATTCAACATTTGGATCAAAGCTCAAATCACGTCCAACAGCTGTACTGCTTGCAATTTGCTCCGCAGACCCATGATAGTCCACATTGGTTATTCCAAGGTCTGTTTGCTCCGTAACATCCTTCCTTTGTCTTTTCCATTTTTTTGTAGATGAGGTGCCATCATCTTCAAAATCTTCTTCTTCTCTCTCTCTATGTAGATAAACCCATAACTTCCTATCTCCATCAAATTGGACACAAGGATCACGTTCATAATGAAGGCGGTCCAGTGCTCCACTAACTACTTGGTTAATTTGTGCATCCGAAACATCTTCAACAATATACTGTGAGTCTCTTATCAGGGTACAAACATCTGCCCTAGTGCCAATACTTCCAGGCAATCTTGCAGCTGCATCCCTTACAAGACAAAGGATTGTAACATGAGGTGGTCGATCAGGTTTAAGCATAAAATGGTCTCGGGCTTTTGATGTTGGCTTGCCACCACACCTTCTCAAAGGAGCAACAATTGATTTTTTACCATCAGCTGCTGTGTAAGAGAAGGCCCTGTCTGGAACAGAATACCTAAGGACTTCCTCTTTACGAAAATAAGCCCTTACTTCTTCAGAGCTTGGACTGATAGTGGTGAGACTCTTCTGAGCTCTTAGATCCCTGAATCTTTCCTTCTCATCCAAATTGGGTTGCATCAGTGTCACGGGTGGTGCAGGAAGGCATCCTATTTGCTGAAGTGTTTCTTGACCACTTTTCAGCCAATTAGCAAATGAATCAACCAACTTCACAAGCATCTTGTGTGGAAGACACCAGGCATGATAAGAAGTCTCCTCTTCAACAACCTCGTTATCTGATGAGCTAGAGTAAACTGGCCCAACCCATGACCAACTTTTTGTAGATTTTTCATAAAATGCGAGTGGTTTCCAACCCTTTGCACCTAAAGGTGCTGTTTTAGATGAAAATATTTTCAGTACCCCCCTGACCAAGTCCTGAAGTGGCTCCTGTGTTTCAAGAATACAAGGATCTCCAGGGTTCAACCTCACACGGTTGACAATCTCTTGAACAGTGAGAGAAGGCAAATTCTTCTGTGCTGCAAGTGCCGAATCATTGATATCCAGATTCTCATTCCCAATGAAGCTTTCATACTTTGCAGCCTCTCCTTTATAAGGCTTCTGTCTTCCAACTTTCTTCTCAAGGTGTTTGCCAAACTCCAAGGTGTCTTCTGCATATGGAGTAATCATTGCCAAGCGAACAGCTGAGAGAAGATGCATAATGGAGAATGAGAAGCCAGTATGAACAGTAGGTGTGATCAGAGGGAATGACTTTTTTGCTGGTTTTTTTTCTGGCTCTACATCTACTGTTCCCCTTTCTGAAACAAGTGGCTCAGAAGTTAACTTTGCCAAAGAGCCAGTTTCAGGCTCCACTTTCCTTTTTCCCCGTTTCTTCAAGGAAGCTGTGTCATCAATCTGTTGGTGAGAACTTGACTGCATGTAACCAGATTCATTTGGCTCATCCATGTATGTCACATCTCCCTTGCCTTTCCGCTTCTTTGTCACTGAGCCACACCCTAACAATGACATACTCGACCTTTCATGATTATTGCTTGAATGAGTTCCAACGTTTTTCCCTTTCTTCCACAACCTATTAGTCTGCCTGTGATCATCCACTGATCTATGTGTCAAGTGCAAATCATCCTCATCATCATCACCATCATCACTAACATAATCATGCATGTAGTTTGACTGAGAAACAATATAATCAGGTTTAATTTTTCCTTTTTTCTTCCTTTCTGCAGGGTAGGCCTTCAACAATGGTGGAGTTGACCTTTCATGAGGTTCACCCTGCAACTGACCATTCTTCCCCAACTTGTAAGTCTGGTCCCAATCATCATCAGACCATTTAGTTGAAGTAGAAAAATTACTTGCCAAGATTCCAGCAGCATAGTAACTGGGATCAAGTGCCTTATTTTTATATTTTCCTTTGGACGAGTAAATTTCTACATCACATGTATGCATCTGCTCATCAAAATCACCTGCCCTCTTGGATGAGTATGTGACTGCATCAAGAGCCTGAGCATATTCCTTTTTATCTTTTCTCACAAGTTTATTGGATCTTTTAGGATCTAACAAATATTTGACAGAAGCGGACCTATGACCTTCCAAGGTACCACCAGGATAGGCCATATTACTTCGCAGAAGATTAATATCATCCTCTTCATTTCCCTGCTCTGCTGAATCTGACTCTGTCTCCTCACTCTGGCCAAACATATTAATGCCTCTCAGTTTTTCCATTTTCACTCCTCCAGTTTTAGAAGATTTCTGCTTGACTTTCTCTTGTAGTTTTTTTGATGTGTAAGTGAATTTATCATCCATAAGGGTTGGGAATGCTCTATATTTAATTTTTGAATCAGAACCTACACCGTTTTTACCAGTTTGAAAATCCTTCCCCATCTTCCATTTCTTGCTTCTAACACTCCAATCATCAAAATTGACTGGATAATCAGCCTCAAAGGCTTCTCCTTGTAATTTGTTATGTCTAAAGGGTTCACTTCCAGAAGACCAGTCAAGATGACTTCCCTTCAATAACAGAAGCTGTGCTCTGTCTTTTGCGATCTTCATCTGACCTACCACAGATTTCTGAGGCTTCCCAAGATACTTAGCCTTCTTCCCAGAAGCTCTTTGGTTGTTCATTTTTTCTGTCAATAACTCCATATCTGCCCTCTGATTCACATTACAATTTCCACCCATAAAATTGTCAACATAGAAGTCACTTTTGAAAGAATCAGACTTCTTTCCTGATTTTAACGTGCCAACTTTAGCAATAACACTGCCACGTGCACCATGTCGATCCCTCTGGAGAGCCAAATCATATGCTGCATCATCGATATCTTCCTCACCTCCTACCTGACCCCTTGACCAGTGAGCAGCTCCATATCCATATCCCACCACCCGTTCTTGCTGAGGGTGAGCTAACACTGGAAGAGATGACCTAGACTTCATTTCCAAACCATGTTGAGTGGAAGGAACACGACCCACCATGTCTTTTGTAGAAGGAACTTTTGATCCAGCAAACTTCAATATTCCTTTAGGGTTTTGCTTTCCATATTTTGCTGATTTCAGTGTCATAAGCTTCCCTTGAGAAGAAACACCCAACATAGGACTTACTGTATAAACAGCACCACATTCTGCTTTTGGCCCAAGTTTAATGTCCTTTGGTCTTTTTCCCCAGAAGCCTTTACGAGATTCCTCCCAATCTGAGGAGCCACTCTCTAGTCCAATGTCTTCCATCTTCTCGTACATAAGAATCTTTTCACTTCTCATTATATTCAGAACACGAAGCCTCTCTTCAATACTGTATCCTACACAGTTCTCCCAAGCATCCCTTATCTGAATAAGATTACTGACCATGGAGTTCTGATATTTGCGCAGGAGGTGGTAATGCTGGCGCTTCTGGAATAAATTCAAACCATGCTGATAAAGGGAAACTCTCGGTTCACATAGTCCTCCCTTCAACAAATTGAAGAGTTTAGCAACCGGACTTCCAAAATGAAAATTGCTTCCAGAGAAGAGCTCTTTCAGGGTACGCATGAAAGTCGCCTCGTCCATGTCGGGAAGATACTCTGCAAGGCTAAAGCGCTCCTCTTCAGTCAGGCAGTTGTTCCACACATCTAATGTCAAAACTTCCCCCAAGTCTGGAAGATCATAGAGCTCAAACGGTATACGACAGTTCTGGTTCCAAATTTGACAAAATTCTGTTCCAGTTTCACCCAATTCTGACATATCAAAGTCATCAGAACCTGCTCCCGAGTCAGCACCATCATCTTCTTCTTCTTCATCATTGTCAGATTCGGAGGCAGAGCTTCGCCTTGGAAGCTCATCCTCCTCAGTCGACATACTGTCTCTACTCCCAGGAGAAAACTCGCCATCAATTTTCGAAACCCTAAAGTTATTCTTTACAATCGCCATCCGAACTACAAGAAGATGGTGCAATCTCAGTTCTTCCTCCTCCCAAAACGGCAAATTCTCAGCTTCTATCTGAACAAAAAAACGACCATACCTAAAAAGAAAACAGGAGAAAGAAACCAATACAAATCTCTCAAAAAATGGGGAAAGGAGAAGAGCCGATTACAGGAAGGACCACCATATATAAATCGAATAAAGGGGAATAACACGCAGAAAAAAAAAAAAAAAAAAAAGTTGGTTAGAAAAAAACTAACTCTTGACTGAGCAAGAAAAAAAGAAAAGCACACACACGCAGAAACAAGAGGAAGGAAGGGGTGAATCAAATAATACCTAATTCGTCACTGAAAACAGTTTCTCCGTCTACATCCACGAATAAGTTCAGATCCTCGATCAAAATACGAGCATCGATTGATCAACAAGCGCAGGCACCATGGAGTCATCGATTTCTCCCTCCTCTTCTCGCATTTGTGGAAAGGAAACCCTAGAAACAGAAGAAACAGGAAAGAAGAAGCGAACGAGGCGGTTATATAACAGGGAGCATGAGTCGAAGAAGACGACGTGGACGTGGAGGATTATCGTTCGTCTGATCGGGAGAGAGACAGCTGAAAGGGACGAAAATAAAGGCAAGGAAAGAGAGAAGAAGAAGGAGAGAGAGATGAGGGAAGAGTAGCCACAGAGGGAGAGGGAAAGAGAAGGGTTTGTTGTGTTGGACGAAGAGAGACGGCGACTCAGCACCCTAGCCGATACCGTTGCAGGGACAACTTCTTTGGTGTCTTGTGGGTCAGATCACGGCCGGGATTTCTAATTCCCGGCCGTCAGATCTGACCCACAATAACCGCTAGTGGTCTAAACTCCGATGTTGTTGTTCTATTATAAATTCGAAGTTACGGATATACCCTGTTTTAGGAATCTTACGTGACAATAATTTTTCGTAATAATACCCTTGTGAAATATGAATTTCCAAACTAAGACCATGTTCATTGATCTCTGCGTCAGTCATTTAATTAGAGAGTAGGGAGTTTCTAGTAATTTAACCATTGGCAATACTAACACAGTAACACCTGGGAGCCAAGTAATACGAGGATGGCGTAGTGGCACTGTGGCATTGGAACCATGTTTCCTTACACCGGAAATAGTGTGTGTGTGTGTCAGTAATACAGCGCGCGCGCCCAAGAATTGGGCCTGGTATCTTCTTCGGAATGGGCTTAATTTGGAAAGTCGGGCCTGACCCGATATCGCGTACGTCTAGTCTAGGACACGAGTGACGAGACCGAATAGGCGAATACTATCTGTCGCCTGTCGGACCCGGAAGTTAGCTGTTTTCCCCACAAGAGAGAGAAGGAGAGAGAAATGCGTGAGGGAGCTGGGAGACAGTGTGTAACTCTGTACGAAGGGAGATCGGATTTGCTACTAACATAGCGCGACCCACACCAACCTCAGCGCATTCTTCCTTAATTGATTTTATCATCATTCGTGGGAAGATGTTTGCAATGCTTGCTCAGCTGCAATACGGTGACGGTGTGAGGGAGACAGTGTGAGGCGCAAGAGCATATCTGAATTCGTACGAGGGACGTATAGAGATCCAATATGTTTTTATTTTTATATGTAATATATAAGTATTATTTTATGTTTAATTTATATTTTTAAATTTATTTTTAAAATGTTTTATTTATAAAAAATACAAAAATTGTGATTTAAGGCCAAACTCAGGGTTTTAACCAAAATAAGAGGGCAATATGTATTTGTTTGCACATTCCAATTTATATATCTCAAAAGGTTACCAAAAAAAGATTACCCTATTAATATATCTAAATACAAAGTTATGGCTTCCAAAAGTTTGTATACACATTTCATGTGTAATTCGTGATTTGGCGGCCATCAAGACAAACAGGTCAACGGTTCAATTGCTTGAGTTGAATAATTTTTAATTAGGTTGACGAATTTTTGCCAAAATTCATATTGTAGGAGACTCAAACTAGGAATTATGGCCAGGTGACAGTTCAAACTTTTCAGCTAGCCACTACAAGAAGTTAAAAACACTGCAATGGGTACAACTGAATCAATCATATATTCTAAACCCAAATTTGATTTATTATGATGTCGTTTGGCAAATCTTTTTAGAAAGATCTTTTGATAGTACAGATGGCTGACAGATATACTGAGCTTTTAGGGTATTGTCTTTACATATCAAAACCGTTTGATAAATATCATGGTCAATTGTAGCCTAATCTTAGGTGCGGAAATATGGGCTTCTTGATTTTCAATTGTTTCGGGTTTGCACAAGCTTTTTGGGATATAAGCCATCCCAGCTTCCCGAAAAAAAAGCTGTTTTCTGGTCTAAGGGTCTTTAAAAAGTTTTAAAAGATATTTCGAAAAAGCTTACCAAACGGGCCCTATATTCATACGCTAATCAAGCCCCGATGCCACAAGCTTTATTAAATAAATCGAAATAGGAGCCTTTGTTATAAAGTAAAGAGAAAAACAAACACATATATATACGTTAACCAGATCAAATTTGATTTTGAATTGGGATAAAATGATACCATCATACCACTACAGCCATAGTGATATGTATGTGCGTGTGTATTATTGGATAGGGATGGATCAATATTCAATTCAATTATGAACATATATAGTTCGAATTGCCTTTAATCATTTCAAGTTTGCATTTGAGTATGTATAAACTACAAAACGAATATCATTTGTGGCAGTAGGATCCGATCCCTATTTGACCTTCCATAGCTAGGAGTATCAATTGGACCAGATTTGTTTCAATCCGATTCGATACAATATGGATTTATTATAGATAGATCAGGTCCAATCCAATCTCATCACTATTTTAGACCATTTTGGATCATTTCAGTTTAATATTTGGACCGTCTAATCTAATCAAATTGGTTTTAATTTAGATTGGTCTCAACTCACCTGATATTGATTCAATCCGATCCAATCCAATATAAATCCATTATAGGTGAACCAGTTCCAATCTAATTCAATAAATACTTTGGACCATTGGGTAAAGATTGGTCCAAATCTCCAAACATATATTATCAGGCTCGGGTGTGGATCAGACACAAAATGTTCTTACACTTTGTATTAAAACTCGGCCCAAGCCTGGCCCATAATCATTGCTAAAAAGATCATTCACTCAGACGATCTAGTTTTATGACGAGATTCCATTTAGATGGCTAATAGGGGCGTAAAGTATTGGGTAACACGGGAAAGGGTCTCTCACCTGATAATTGTGGGGACCATTTTTAGACAACGAACTTACCGAACAAAGCAATTAAATATGAACCCTTCCCTCCTTTGCCCAAATTGACACAGTGTCTTCTCTTCCTCTCTGTCTCATTCCATCCCCCATTGTCTTTGCTTCTCCAGACATCCCATCTGCAACTCTTCTCCTTCCTCTCTCTATACCCACCCGTACGTGCTTCAAATCTTCACCTGAGAAGACGATAGAAGGCTACCCTCCTGGTAATGTTAACCAAAGGTGAGGAAAGTCACGGTGGTTCTACTTCTTCACAATGGACGCTCGACAGTATTGTGGCTCCTGAAGAAATGGAGCAGATGGTAGATGTGGTCATCCACGACCACGATGGCTCTGAATCCTCCAAAGATGAATCACCGGAGACGGAGGTCGATGGGAACAAGAGCATTCCGAAAGAAACCAATGGAACTCGGACAGCCTCAGCTGCCTCCAGGGGGCTTAAGAGCTTGCGGTTTCTAGATAGGACGACCACAGAAAACGAAGGCGATGCCTGGAAGGCCACTGAAAAGAGGTTTGACCAGCTTGCCGTCGACGGGCATCTCTCTAGAGATAACTTTGGGCGTTGCGTAGGTGAGAGTCTTCATTCTCTTAGAATTCCTCTCTTTTCTTTTCCTCCGTGCCAATCAATTACTTGGTTAAAAATAGTATCATGCATTTTTCAAATTTTTTGCCTATTCATACAAAGGCATGGGTGATTCCAAGGAATTCGCCGGTGAGCTCTTCGATGCCTTAGCTAGGCGTAGGAACTTGGAAACTACCAATGGCATAACCAGGGAACAGCTGAAGAGCTTTTGGGAGGACATGATCAGTCGGGACTTTGATTCTCGGTTGCAGATATTCTTTGATATGTAAGAAATTCTCTAATTGTTCCCTCTGTTTTGTATAATAGCTCATACATTACACTTCTAAAGATAGTAATAGTATTTTGCAAATTAGAATGGGGTTGAGCCTGTGGCAGTTGGTCATGTACGGGACTGAAGCTATTAAGCTTTAATCTCCGCCTGAAACTTAACTGACAAAATGCATGGATAGAGGTTAGAAAGAGTCTCTTCTTTTACAATCAATTAGGATGATGAGTTATCATGCCAAAGATGGAAGAACCTGATCAAACCATTGGTCTACAAAGTTTTGTTCTCCATGTTCTACCCTAAGCTAATGTAGGAGGACATTCCTCTGCATCATGTCCTGTGAATGGCAACCTCACTCTATTCCTTTGATTAGTGACTGCACAAATTCTTTCATTTACATTTTTCTTAACACATAGGTGTGATAAAAATGGTGACGGGAGGCTTTCAGAGGACGAGGTAAAAGAGGTGAGGACTAGATTCTTCTTCTTCTTCTTCACCTTCCATTTTTGTGAACTAGCTTTTCTGACATTCTTGTGTTGAGAACTGAGAAGGTCATCATGTTAAGTGCCTCGGAAAACAAGCTAACAAAATTGAAAGAACATGCTTCGACCTATGCAGCTCTAATCATGGAGGAGCTCGACCCTGACCATCTGGGTTACATAGAGGTGAGGAGATATGCATGATTTGATTCGTTTCTATTTTCACCAGAATAAAGAAGAGTTAAAAACTAGATCTTATTTTATCCCTTGCTTCTTTCCGATTTTTTATAGATTTGGCAACTAGAAACTCTACTACAAGGGATGGTGAATTCTGAAGAAGGTGAAAATTTTGTTAAGAAAACCCATACACTCGCCAAAATGATGATCCCAAAACAATATAGAACCCCTGTGAGCAAGTATCTAACCAAGGCTTCTGAGTTCATCCACGACAACTGGAAGAGGATATGGATCATTGCACTATGGTTGATTGCGAACCTGATACTTTTCATTTGGAAAGCCTATCAATATCAACACCGATCTGTGTTTGTCATCATGGGTTACTGTGTATGTATTGCCAAAGGTGCTGCTGAAGGACTCAAACTCAATATGGCTCTCATTCTACTTCCAGTATGCAGAAAAACCCTTACCAGGCTCAGATCAACATTTCTTGGTAGCTTCATCCCCTTTGATGACAACATCAATTTCCACAAGTTGATCGCACTCACAATTGTAATTGGCACTTCAATTCATGTATTCATGCATATCACTTGTGATTTCCCAAGATTAACTTCATGCCCAAAAATAATTTTCATGGAGACTCTTGGATCAAATTTCGGTTACAAGCAACCAACATATGGTGACCTGTTAGCCAGCACTGTAGGAGTCACTGGCATTATTATGATCATTATAATGGCATTCTCTTTCACATTGGCAACACACTCTTTTAGGAGGAATGTTATCAAACTACGTTGGCCCTTTCACCATTTGGCAGGATTTAATGCCTTCTGGTATGCACATCATTTGCTAACCATTGCCTATATCCTCCTCC
Organism: Nelumbo nucifera; assembly: GCF_055504915.1. Lineage (NCBI taxonomy): Eukaryota > Viridiplantae > Streptophyta > Magnoliopsida > Proteales > Nelumbonaceae > Nelumbo > Nelumbo nucifera. The sequence goes on from NC_142650.1 coordinate 5,428,320, forward strand.
TTATTCATGGCTACTTCATTTTTCTCACCAAGGAATGGTATAAAAAGACGGTAAGGCTTCATATCTCCTTATACATGTAAATCCTGCTAACACTGTTACAATCCATAGTCTAAAAAGTAATGCACAAGCTAAACAATTTATGTATTTGCTGCAGACATGGATGTATGTCAGTATTCCAGTCCTCTTTTATGCTAGCGAGAGAATGCACAGAGCGATCCATGAAAGAACTGACGATGTTAGCATTATTAAGGTTTGTAATTGTCTATTATTATAACCTTTAAGTTGAAATGAGTGGCATCAAAGTTCACTTTACTGGGAACTTGATCCATATTTTAAGTCCGCTAGAAACTCTGTTGACTTGTGCTAAATCCAAAATCTCGATCAGCTTGACTAGTTCAAAGCTCAGTCAAGTTACTTCTATTGACTCTATTCTCATTCACAGTTTTCTTTTTCTTTTTCTTTTTCTTTTTTTTTTTACGTTCCTTCACCTTTATGCAGGTCATAATATATGAAGGGAACGTTCTTGCTCTGTACATGAGCAAACCACCAGGGTTCAAGTACAAGAGTGGAATGTATTTATTTGTCAAGTGTCCAGACATATCACCCTTTGAATGGTATGCTTATAATGATTTTTTTTTTGTAATGATATAGTAACATTTCAGATGGAAACAGATGAATTTTCAACTTATACTCTCAGATCCATATTTGATCCTTACAGGCATCCGTTCTCCATTACTTCTGCACCAGGAGATGACTACTTGAGTGTTCACATCAGAACCCTAGGAGATTGGACAACAGCACTTAGAAACCGATTTTCAGAGGTCAATTCTTGAGCCCCTACAGGTTTACTTACAGAATACATGTAAAGAATCATATGCCATCGTGACAGTAACCACCCAACCTTGAATTTAAGGATGGGTAGCTTGCCACATCTTTTCTACTTACCCATGGCAAACAACACTAAATAGAATGGTCATGATCATCTGATCAGGTGAATTCTGTCTTGAGGGATCACCTATGTGGACTACTTCCCTAGTCATGGGCGATGTGTACAGGTCCAAGGATGGAAGACCATCCTTGTAGTTCTCTTCATGGGGATCTAAGATCTTCAAAAGGATGAGTGACCGTGATGAAATTTTCCTTTATGATTTTCAGGTCTGTGAAGCTCCAACTGTTCCACCGAGAAAGGGCCATCTAGCTAGAAGAGAAACCAAAGCAGTGACAGATTATGATTATCAAGAACTTGGGTAAATAGGATCTATCTCTAGCTGCTCATCAAGGTCCAATTCAACGACTGATTATACTTCCAAACATTGCAGCTTCCCCAAGATTGTCATCGATGGACCTTATGGAGCCCCAGCTCAAAATTACAAGAAGTATGACATTTTAATGCTAATTGGCTTGGGAATTGGGGCAACTCCATTTATTAGCATTCTGAAGGATCTCCTGAATCACATCAAAACCAATGATACCAACCTTGTAAGAGACTAAGCTTACTCAGTAATTGCTTGAATTGATGAACAAGTCAAATTTGCTATATGCTAAACCAATACAGGTACCTCCAAACACACAAGGAACAGCTAGAAAAGAAAAGGGTCCAGGAAGGGCATACTTCTACTGGGTTACAAGAGAACAAAGCTCCTTTGAGTGGTTCAAGGGTGTTATGGATGATGTCACTGAGCATGATCATGATGTAAGTCTCAAAATAAATGATATTGTGTTGCTTGTCTCTGTTTCTCTCCTTCCTTCCTTATATGATACAGTGATTCAGAATTCCTTAATGGGACATTTCAGCACGTCATAGAAATGCACAACTATCTGACTAGCGTCTATGAAGAAGGTGATGCACGATCTGCACTCATTGCCATGTTGCAGTCATTGCAACATGCAAAGAATGGAGTTGATATCGTTTCAGAGAGTCGGGTATATACTACTCTTATGGAAGATATACTTTGAGAATAAATTGTTCTCTACTTAGCTTGCTTTCAACATGTATTGAGACAGATACGAACCCATTTTGCAAGACCGAACTGGAGGAAGGTGTTCACTTACTTGGCAAATGCCCACAAATCATCTCGAATAGGTAAACCTAGTCCAGCTGCACTTTTGGCACATCATTGTTCTTCAACATGCTACAGAAATGGTGGAACCTTACGTAGGGGTCCCCCCATAACGTCTGTAGCAAATAGAACAGAGTGATACACCCTTGCATTGTTTCCTAATATTCCTCTTAATCCTTAAAATTGTTTATTTTATAGAGCCTCCAAATCGGATTACAAAAACATGATTGTTTCAGACAAAAGAAATTGAAGGAAACATCTAACCGGCCGTTCTTTTCCAAGAGACTCGATCTGTGCTTTCTGTACATTTACTTAGCAGAGTCATTGCAGGTGTTTTCTACTGTGGAAGCTCAACGCTTACCAAACAGCTGAAGAAGCTTTGCCAGGAATTCAGCTATTCGTCCACAACCCGCTTCCATTTCCACAAGGAGAACTTCTAGGACAGAACATGGTCAAATAGGTTACAGATACACACATACATGTACATACATTCAAAAGGGGAAAATATCTTTTTGTCATTAGAACTTCCGTAGAACACAAATTCCACACTGATTTGTTAGCAAACATAATACAAAAATGAGGTCATATGCAAAACTTGAACAGAAAATACATTGCTTAGAAAAAAAGAAAAGTAGTCAAAAAAGCACATTCTGTTCTGAGCTTCTTTCACGTTCAGACTTTTATGTAGCAATTTTGCATGTATTTCCCGATGAACTCTTTGAATTTGTAGGCCCATAGCAGCATGTTTTCCTTTATATGCGCACTTTTGAAATCAGCTACTGAAGCTCATTGAAGCCCCTGCATTGGTTTCCCCTCGCACCCAACATTCTTGACTCTGCGCCTTCTTGATCCAATTGCATTGTTCTCAGACTTATAAATAGATTTTTCACATTTCTTGGAAATCCTCAAAGTCAATGTTTTCAATGGGACTGTAATGTCAAGTGGTTGAATAACTTCCTCTAATTCATGCCACTCAAGATCTTCAAAGTCACCATCCTCATATACTACCCTATACCAACCCGTTTCCTTGTCAAACTTGGTCACTAAGCCAGAATAAAACTGCTCACCAAATAGCTTTCGAACTTCCCTACCTTCCAACCATTCACCCAAACCAATGTCTCGTTTTGGTTCTGCATTATGTAAACTATCAAAATTAAGGACATCGTTTTCACTCTGAGTCACATTTGGCACCCCATTGATAACAACAGCAGGTTCTCCGGGTATCTCATAAATACTTGCAGATAAATCTTCTAGCTCCTGCTCTTTGCTTGCCTTCTCCATTTCCTTCACAAGAATACACAACCCAGTATATTTTAGTGATGAAACAATCAATTATTTTATGCATATGATGCTCTACATGAAAATGCTGATTGTTGGTAAGTCCTATGTTTATAGTATAAATCCATTCCAGCAATAAAATGAGTTGTTAATGTATAAAAACCCATTTCTCTGCAAGCACAAGCAATGTTTCAATATCTGGCTTTTGTTTTTTAATCCTGGTCAAAAACAAAAGACAAAAACTTAAAAAAAAAAAAAATTCAACATACTGAAGTTTTACAAGACATGCGAAAATTTGATATAATTTAAAACCATGGAAAGCTTGAGATGTGTCTGGAAGTTAGGCAAGTAGGTTAGTGGTTAGTATGTTGAATGGTGAATAAATGCAGGTCTGTGGCACCAAGAATATTACATCTCGCATCCCAAACTGCTCAAAGACAAAACAAAGCAAATCTCTAAATTCTTACAATGGTGAATTTAGTGGTTAGTATGTTGAATGGTGAATAATGCTTTGCCTTCAATTGGTGATTATAGGTTGAGGGTAAAAACATGGTGTTTCTGGATGATCAGCAAAAGCAATAAACCAGCAAGTAAATAATGGATGCCACACAGAGATGTTTATGGTCACAATGAACACCAACACACAAAAAGGAAATAAATCTAAATTCTTGCAGAAAAAAAAAAAGCCGATAAACAAAATCAATAAAACTTTACTATACTTTGTTGGTTTCAACATAAATTCCAAAACCTAAACACCAATCCATGACTTTTTTAATGGACAAAATACAGATGACAAATTCATCACTGAAGCAAGCGAAATAATATAGAACCCTTGGCGTTGATTAACGGCATAGATATAAGTAATATAAGTTCCCAGAAAAGAAATATGACACAAAATAAGAAGTAATAACTAATAACTAACGGTTCTTTTCTTCTTCTCGAACGCTTGCTTACCTTACAGGATTCAATCAAAGGCAAATCAATTTTGATGGCCCTACTTCAATTGATTCGAACGACATTTGTAGAGGGTAAGAACAAGTAGCAGAGGCGAAAAACCCTCGAACAGACACATAAATAAACCCATCACCACCCCTGCTAATGTGCGCATATGGGCACTCTGAACTCCAAATTCTTTTAAGTTTCACGTGCATGTACGCATCAGCTCCGGATCAACCAGGGGTGCAACTTGGGCAGGTTGGGTCGAGTTGAAGTTCAACCCAGCCCAACCCCAAAGGTGCAAACTGCAAACTTCGGGATCAGGCCTAGCCCGAGGATAAGTTTATCAACAAAGATACAAACGGCCTTAATCCAATAAAACTGAGGCTCAGGATGGGTTAGGCCTGTAGGCTTGGACAGGTTTAGAGGAATTTTTTAATATAATTTTGTATATTCATCTTTTATTTATTTATTTTTTGTTTTTTTGGTCGAATTTAAGAATAGAAATGATTAAAAATATGTATATGTATATGCATGTGTATTTATTCAGATGGGTTCAAATTACTTGAAACCTCAACCCAAAACCAAACAAAGATTGAGTTTTCCGTCGTAAGCCCAATTTGTAACCAGAAAACTCAAGTCAATCCATGCAAAAACTTGGAATGGGCTAAGTTAGGCTCAGATTAGACCCACCGAAATGTTGTACAGAGTATATTTGTTCATGGCCAGGTATCCCAAAGGGCCAGCCCCATCCCGTCTTTTTATGGTCGGGATTGGACAAGATTTTAGATTTGTGGGTTTAGGCTTAGGCCCAAAATACTAAGCCTAATTTTTTTCGGTTTGGGCTCAGTCTTTCTCAAAAAATTCCGGCCCAAGCCCAAATCAGACATGATAATATTTTATACAATTAAGAGCATATCTTATATGTTGAAGAATATATAATATAATTTTTTCTCTGTTCCTCTTTTTTTTTTAAGTAATAATGATATCCTTTAATATTTTGGGGTTTTGAAGCTTATACAAGGGCCAGGCTTGGCTGAAGATCTAAGACCAATAGTAGGGCCAGGCTCAGGTCCGGCCTGAACCTGGCCCAAGCTGGCGCATGAACAGGTCTAATACAAACCGGGCACTTTAGTTGTTTTTAAGTGGAATCTATGCATAAGAGTTAGTACACATGCAAATATTCTAATGTTAATACCCCACTTTATTGTAAAACCATAAAGAATGGGGGATCGGATTTAGTAGTCACAATATAAATAAGCATGTTAAATGAACACTTGAAAAACATTTTGACAATTGTTAAAAGTTGGTTTTAATCTTTTTCAAAGGCAGGATAAGGGTATTTTAAGAGATAGTGTAAAAAAAAATTTCAATTGCTCAATAATACTTACAATATTGTTACCTACCTGATCTGAACCGAAAGAATGGACCCAATAACAAAACATAACTAGGAGGCCCTTTCAAGCTTAAAGGAACCATGGAAAACACCGGATGGAATGAAGAAGCTCTTGTTGACCACATCAAAGACTTGTTATTTCTTTTTGTTGCTCTTTATAACTTAGCTCGTAAATCTAGAAGCAGTAAATCTTTTGTCTTTTGTTATCACCCCTCCCCACTTCTGCTCAGCAATTCTTTATCAGTAAAAGGTGATTCCTAATGTATCCTTGATTTTTGAGTGATTTCTCATTATCAAAACAACTACAATAATAAAAACATAACTAAGACTGAATTCAAAATCTAGCAAAACTTATGTGTTCACACATTTAAGGCTGTAAACAAATTCAGAAAGTCTGATATCCAATCCAATATTAGAAGCTAGCATTACATTAATAATCGGATCTGATGCAAATTTGACCCATCCACTTCGATTGAAATCCGAGTTTTGACTTGATATTATTATTTTATACATTTGTAAAATAATTATGTATATACCCATAATTATATGAAGCTTATAAGTAATAAATTGAATATTATATGTTCATATAAATCCACAACAGACTTATAAGTTAAAGTAAACATTTTTTAATTTTAGATAGTGGGAGTCAGATTAAATCTGAATCAAATACTTTGGATTTTGGGGTCGGAAGATTTAACATTTTATAACCCAATGTCTAATTTGCTCGTAAAAAGGATCAAAGGTAGACCTGGCAATTGGGTTGGGTGGATTGGATTTGGGTTGGGTCAAGATACTTCGGGTTGATTTTGAGTCGGGTTGGATTTCGGGTTGGGTTGTCAAATGCTATACCCTAACCTTAAATGTTCGGGTTAGGGTTGACCCATGAGTCAATTCGGGTCATCCAAAAAAATAATTAAAATAAAAAAATAAAGAAAAATTACATGGAAAATGTCAAAATTAAAAGAATTATCCTTAAAATTTTAAATATAAAATAAAAAACTTGAATATTTAACAATTTAAAGAGTAAACAGTAAAAAGTAAAGACTAAATAGAAAAAATTAAAGAATGGAAACTTCTAACAATGCATAAATAATCCCAACTAGACGACAATCGGGTCAGCAGGTTGACCCATGACCCAACCCAACCCAACCCAGCTTTTTTCGGGTTGGGTTGGGTCGGGTTCGTGGTTTGGGTCAACTTTTTGCCAGGTCAATGGGCCATTGACCAATTCAACGGTCTTTGGTTGGGGGTTGGGTTTGGGACTTTGGGGTAAAACAAAACCAGTTGCCTGAATGGTATTCAGTCTGAATAGTCTGATCGTTCAGGTCAACGATGGTTTGAAAACATTGACACTAGGTTTAATAGTGGAATTTTGCATGGGCTCCTTTGCCTCAGTTGAGCAAGGATTAGCTCGATGACTGTTCAATGGGTTGTGAAACCAATGATAATGTTTCATGCATGATTTTCGAATCGCCGTTGACCCGGATGGTCAAGCCATTTGGCCTGGGAACTATCTAGGCAACCGGTTCCGTTTTATTCCAAACCCGGTCCCTAATAAAAAACCGTTGAATCAATCAATGACTCATTGACCCGAGTGGTCAAACCATTGACCCGTTGACCCATTCAATAGTTTTGGTCATTTTTTATTATTATTTTTTTAATTTTTTTGTCAAAACAAACCATCCATTTGAAGCAAATGATCAAACCATTAACCCAAAAACTGGTGACCAAAACGATTTCATTTCCCGATCATTTTTTAAAATTATGATTTCATGGGACCCCATCTTTACCGTGGGGCCCATGAATTTATTATTGATGTGGAACATTATCATTAATTCCACAGCCCGTTGAACTACTGTTGCCTTTCAGCTCACATAAACCTTATTATATAAGCTTGTACTTCGGTTCTTCAGACTCATAAGTGATTCGACCTTTCGTTGTTATCCTTCTAAAATCAACTTTTACCAAAAACTTTGGCCTTTAGATTAATATGCTTCCCTTCCCATATCCCTAGAAAGTGCAACCTTGTAGCTTACTCTTGCAAAGGAAACTATCAAGAAGTATTGCAACGATTCATTTATTGGAGCTCTGCTGGAGTTCATCCAAATGCTGAGGAGTTGGTTGTACTTACCATCTGTCCATTTCCATGAAGGGTAAATCACTTATACCTCCAGGGTTGGGTCAAATACTTATTACACCACCCCATAGTTTTACCTAACCATTTATACTCGGGGGGTTCACCAAATAACAAAGGGAGGGTTAATTTGTTAATGGAAGAGACAAGGTTAAGACACGTATAGGCAGTGATTTGGACTCTATAGTGGGCTAAGGCTGAACATATATGGCTCGAGCCACATTGATTGAACCCAATCCGAACCTGATTAACATTTCATGGGCCTCACCTGGGCCGCTGGAGGAGCAAAGAACGCCAACATTATCTCATGAATGAATTGATGATGGAAGGCAATATTGCATGCATTCAATAATCAATACCCATTACCCAGTTTGAATTCAGATTTGGGCCCCTGAAATTTATAAATTAATCTGGGTCAGCCCACTTGGTGCCACCCCCACCCATTAGCAAATAGCAATAGAAGAGGCCACAGGCTGCAGGTAAAGCGTCCAGGTCCAGGTAGGCTTCTGAGTTCTGAGAAGTCACATCGAGTAATTGACAGATGTTGCGAATGGACGCGACGAACTCATCCAGGAATGGAAGCAGAAGAAGATGAGGGAAAAAAAGAAAGAAGAAGAAGAAGAGAATGGTTTGTCGAGACTCGTGGGCCGTGAAAGATACAGACGACGACAGAGAGTGAATGGTGAGGCAGTTAAGGAACATGGGGAAGCAAAACAATAACTCCAGAAGAGAATGTGGTCTCTTTTTTATTTTTGTCAATCTCGAGAAACAATTCCCCATTCAAATTACCCCTCCCCCTCTCCCTTCTTTTTAAAACTCATAATAAAATAGAAGGAGGTCTGAGGTCTCCTCGCTTATTATAGACTCTGCAATCTCAGACCACTACAGGTACTAAGACTAAGAGTGGGAATTTAAAGGCGCCCAGTCCCAGTGTGTTTGGGCTTTGGATTTGGAGTAGTAGCAGTAGGTCATTCATTTCATTGTACTAACTAACTATTTAACACAGTAGCAGCTTACGTGGCACCACCTGGACCGTTGATGGAGGCCAGTGAGGTAATTAGAAACATTCGTTGTCCCCTAAAAGGCTGGCATCTTATATTTAGTGCGAGTGTGTGAGATCACTCTTGGCCCCAGTACAGTATCTCTCAACTCTCAAGTACACAGCCCTCTTCATCTGATCCTTCTTAAAGCAATCTCTCTTCTTGAAATCCAAATTATTTGATCAGAGCGCTCAGAATTAATCAAATTGAATGGTCACAATTATTTGATTTGATCTATCTATGCCATCACTTAATTAGTTAGTTAGGTTTTTTAAATGGGCATCGCAACAGGTTCGGGTGCTTAGCTGTAGCCCTTGTGTGAGTGAGGACCCACAATTACGGGGTCAGAATCAGATCGGTTCGTTCGATCGCATTGGTTGCCTAGGCTAACCTAGCTTTGATTCCTATCGTGTGCAGCCAAGGACGTTTCTCAATGGCTTTGCGTTGACTTGACAAACTCTCTGACTTTTGTCAGCATTTGCTGCCTTTTTCGTGGACCTTTTCCTTTTGATACAAAACTTTGACTAGGCAGAGTCTGGCTTGGCTTGGCTTGGCTTTGATCCACCACCGTCGGATTACCGAAGGTATGATGATGGAATTGGGAATTCATCCAACGGTGGGAAATAAAGAAAGGACGACACGACTCCCTAGAAATCGTAGGTGTTTAAGTTACGAGGCACTGTGGTGTCTCTGTTGCTGCATTTAAGTGGCGACGTAACGTATTCGTCTGGTATCTTCTCCTCTATTTTCTCACAAAAAATTGTGCAAAGAGAATGTTATTGGGAAAGACGCATTAATATAAATAAAAAAAATTAGAAAAAAAGAAGAAGAGGAGGATAGAGAACAAATAACCGAGAAGACCTCTGGCTTTCACTCGATCAAAGCCAAAGCAAAACCAAGAAGATGAATAATTTTCAAACAAAGAAAGCCAAAGCCAAGACCAAGACCAAGACCAAGAGCTCCTCTGAAAGGGTACGGGGTGGTTGCAGGAGAGACTCAGTCGAGCCAAAGAGGGCTTTCTTTGAGTCTGACAGTCAAATAGAATAGTCTGAATAGATAGAAGCCATGACCATATATATAGTTTATACATGGTTGCAGCTAGCGCCGATTATGAAACCAATTGCATGCATTTCGTTCCACCTTATCTCTACCTACATACAGTCTAGCTAGCACTACGGACAAATCTATAAAGTTGTAAAAACTGATCAAAGAAAAGGTGCCACGGCCAATGGCGGATGATCTTCTGGGCATATTATCGGACACAACGCCAAATAGAGGAGCTCTTCAGGATTTTGCGTCTGTGTAAAGATTAGAGAAGAGAATTGTCCCAAAACCTGCACTCAATAAAAGCAGAGACAGAGAGAGAGAGAGATAGCTACAGAAGGCAGTGAACTTTGACCCAGCATGAACCATGTCTTTGAAGCATACCCAATTCACCTAAATTATCTTCGTTGGAGAATTTTCCATGGACGATATGTAAACCATTACAACTAGCCCATTGTCATAACTAGTACTAAGCAGTAAGCAATCTGTTCTTACTTCTTAATCCATTTCTTGGTGATCTAAATTTGTCAGCAACCATACCATAAGGCATAAGCAGCCAAAGATTCCCATGTCTCCAGCTCTGGGGATCAGTGACAAATATCGAAATAAAAAATTAGCTTCATTGTAGGTAGGAGTACTTGAGCCTACCAAGACTAGTTGTTCGAACACATATCTGGTTAGGATTCTTCAAATCGTTCATGGCCTACAGTCTCTCTGGTTGTTGTTTCCAGGGCACCCGATACCCCCGTGGCGTAGCCAAAAGGTTCCTATCTGCACTGCAGTGGCCGATGATTTTTCATTTTTGCACGAGAGGACCAGTTACAGACTCCCGGTCCATTTCATAGAGTCTCCATGGATGAGATGGCGTGCAAGTGGATGTGAGATTGTGAAGAGAGCCCAGACGGGTCTCATCACCCGGATTTCTCCGTACATATCTCGAAATGCTTTTTATTTGACAATTGAGGGCATCATCTCTTTTTGTCAAATCTGTAGTCGAAAAACGAAGTTGAATTGAATTTACCTCAAATTTTTTTTGCTCTTTTGATTTCTATTTCTGTATTAAGACAAGCTGAAAAATATGCAACAAATGGTTACATGTTTTACTCTGTAGAGCTACTAATTTGAAATAATTTCACATCGATTTGACGATCACGTCCCTGTCTTTGTATACATATATCTGAAAATTTTCTTCTTTTGGTGTTGAGGTGTGACTAGACGGCTGCCTTAGCAGGTTTTTGATTCCTCTATTGTATTAGATTGAATTGATGGGGGAGTTTTTTTTTTTTTTTTTTCTGCAGACTTTCTACTCAGGCCAGGCCTGACCCCCTCGCACCCGTCTCTTGATTTTAACTGCAGCCCCCCTGACCAGAAGCAAATTTATAGCACTACCCTCCAACACTTGGTAGAGAATTTTAAAGAGTAGATTAATTCCAAATTGTTGGTCGGTCTGTGACTCTGTGCGACCAGTGTCGTCCTCACAATAGAGACAATATATATCCATTAATAAATCGATGGATCGAAACAAATGAAATTACTCATATATGGCTAGAGCTAGCTCCATTTTGTCCCCAATGATGCTGCAATGTGGCTAGAGGGTTCAGATGGCGAGACAGGTTGCAGCCGACTGTAGCGAAGCTATATGGCTGCCTACTAGCTAACGTAGAAACAAGAAACTGCTGGAAAGGAGTGGGAGAAGGAAGGCAGAGAGGGGGGGGTTCAATTCATTTCATTCTTAAAAGTGTTAAATAGTCATAGAATGACAGAAGAGTTCTTACTTCTCATTCAAAGCCTCGCAGTCTCGTCTCCCGAAAAAGAATAGAACTGCACCACAGTATATTATGGGTTTGCATGCATTTATTGTATGGGCCGGTTGTCCACATGTTACGTTATGTACAGTGAGCATTGGGTTCAAGTTATGGTATGAGTGTACAACGATCCAGTGTTTGACCCCTGCAGCTGTGATGTGCAGCAGAGAGAGAGAGAGAGAGAGATGTGTCGTTGCATTTACATAGTAGCCAGTTGGGTGAAGCGACGAGGTTGGAATGGGAGAGAATAGAGAGAGCTGCTGTTTGTAACACGCTCCATGTATAAACATTTTGTGAGTCTGTTCAAAAGTAAATAATATGGTTATGATGACGGAATCATTCAATCATCCACCAACTTCATCCTTGCTCACTCATCCAAGACGAAGGGAGAGAGGAGAGAGGAGAGAGAGAGAGGGAAGAAATAGAGGAGAAAAGGATGGACTGAAACCCACATTGAATGCCACAATAGGGAAACATCAGCATGACAAAGGCAGTGGTACTTTTTTGCCTACCCTTCTTTTGCTGGTCTTCCTCTCCATCCCTTTTGTCTCTCCTTTCCTGGCTTCTTCTCTCTCCTCTCTCCTCTCTCTCTCTCTCTCTCTCTGATATGTACTGTTTCTATCATTCTATCCACCTATTTATATCTCATCAAACTCCAAAGAGAAGGGGGGGTGTAAGACCGTTAGAAGAAATGTCACCGGCAGCTTCAACCAGATGGTGTCCGACTCCGGAACAGCTTATGATATTGGAGGAGATGTACAGAGGAGGGATTAGGACTCCAAATGCAACCCAGATACAACAGATAACAGCCCATCTTTCCTTCTACGGCAAGATTGAAGGAAAGAATGTGTTCTACTGGTTTCAAAACCACAAAGCAAGAGAACGACAGAAACTTCGAAGAAAACTTAGTAGACAACAGCAGCAGCAACAGCAGCAGCAATATCCCCACCACCATTTTCTTCATCAGATCGATCCCTCTGATGCTGCTGCAGCTGCTCTTCAACAAATCCCACTTTATAACTCAACCCAGATTGTTCCCCAGGTATCCACTTCATAACCTCTTCATAGTTTTTTTGGTTAATTAGTTCTTCCTTCCTTTTCCTTTTGTCTTTTATTTTGTAGGTGCTGCTCCATCGTTTTCCTTCTTCTTTTTCTTCATCTATGGTCGAAAGCTTCACGTTCTTAGTGTTTGACTAATAATATTTTTACAAGAAGGTAACAGTTCTCATTGTATGCAACGTTTTGATGTGGGTAGATTGGAGGACTAAAGGAGTCGTCATCAAACGACGATATAGAGAGGTCGACGAGGATGTACGGTCGTGATTGGATGATGATGATGATGGACGTGGGTCCGGCTACTCCTTGTTGCAACAGGCCTCTGAAAACTCTACAACTCTTCCCTATTACAACCAGCAGCAGCCTGAAAGACGAGTGCACCACGTCCGACCACCTTTCCTGCTCCACGTCCTCCGACTAACAACTACAAACAAACTACTACAAGTGCATGGCTGGGGGGCTCATCTCTCATCTGTGTGTGGGTGTGGGTGTTGCTCTCTATCTATCTGTCTATAACTATCCTTCTATCTTCTATCTATTATCTAGATATCTATCTATCTATCCATCTTGTGTTTCGTTTCGTCTCGATTTCTGTTATCTGTGTCGAACTATCATGTCTGGAGTCTAACTAGTGCTTGTATGACTACAGCAGCATTACGACATTGAGCACTGTTTTCTTTTTAACATTTATATATTTTCTTTTTCTAGTTTGAAATTAGAATCTGTTATGAGCTCAAGTTTGGATTTTGTTTGGTTTTGATTTTTCTCTTGTCTCTTATGTGTTTGTTAAAGCTGCCAAGTGCAACATCAGTACTTGCTTGGTTGCTAGACTTGTAGAAATCAAATCAGCTTTTGTTGGGTTTGGGAGCTCTCGCTTACAGGGGGTGAGAGGGTGGGGGGGGGGGGGTCTTCTCTCTATCTCTAGCAGAAGCCAGAAGCAGACTATCCTCTTTCTCACCAGTCTACACTCTGAACTTCCCTGCTTTGCTTGATAGAAGCAAACAATAGGCTTTCGGCCTTGCATGGATCTAAGCCGGGTGTAGATTTGGGACCGAGTCAATGACTGACGTGTCTGATGCCCTTGGGATGCTGCCGCTTTTGTCGTAGCTGAAAATCTATTTCTAAATTCTAACCAGAGAGAGAGGAAAGGGAGGAGGGGACCCACCTAAGATGATCGTGACCAGACATAAGGGCATGTGGGCATCTTGAACCGTCCAATATCGATCTCGCGTTCCTTCGGATCCGCTGTAACAATGTGGGAAAGGGTCCTAGCTAAAGGTGGTCGATAGATTTGAGATTGAGGGGAACAGTTATGTGATTGAAATGGTTTTGGGCTTTTGGGAATTCTGGCTTTTGGCACCTGATGAGTGATGTTCAATGCCTAGAATGAGCTCGCCGCGACCGAAAAATACCAACACTAGCCGTTTGTTTGTTTGTTTTAAATCCAAAATGCTTTATCTTCCCGCCGTCGTATTATACAAGATATTACACTCCAATCAATTCCACTCACGTATGCTTTATCTTCTCCTTCCATTTTATTTTCTGTAACTGCAACTCGAGCCGGCCGCCGGCCGGTAAATAAAGTGATGATAGTCGGAGATGTTGAAGTTGGATGAAATCGATCTCCGAATCACACTTTACCAGTTAAACAAAAAAAACCCTCTGAATCACATTATCACAATACTCTCTCGTTCTTTTTTAACTCCTTTCCCCACCCTCTCTCTCTCTCTCTCTCTCTCTCTCTCGTATATATGATAGTTCTTATCTTCGTCTGCTTTCTGCCTTCAACCTATTCTCTCCTTCTGTAACTAGCTTTTCATCACTCCATGTTTTCGATCCCTTTGCAACTTCAGAGAGACCCCATACAGAGATTGGTTTCAGAAGAAAAAAATATTGAGAGTTTCAGAGAATATGCTCATATCGTCTAAATCAAGTTCTTGGACATTACGCCTCTCTACCATGGAGAAAGGAAAAAAATCAGTATAGAAGTAGGTTGGTGCAACGAACGAGGATGAAATTAAAAAAAGGGTGGGATGCGGCGGCGGAGAGGAGGCCGGTGGCTCATGGCTGGTGAGGCGGAATACAGACTATACAGTGATGCAGATTGTACAACACTTCTGTTTTTTTTCCTCTCTCTCTCTATATATACAATGTCGCATCGCAGCAGTGAAGCTAGCTGACTTAGGGGTGTTAATTCGACCGTATTTGGTCTGGTCCAATCCCATCTGATCCAATATGAATTCATTACAGATTATCAGGTCTAATCCAATCCAATGAATATTTAGATCATTTTGATCTGTCCGAATCGTTCAATACTTTAAAAATTGATTTTAATTTAGATTGATTCCAACCCAAACTTATTCATTAAATATCAACAAACCAAATATTAATTCAATCCAGCCCAATCCAAAATAGGCCCATTAACACCCATAGCTGAGAGTCTGAGACACGGCCCACGACGCTAGAAGGCCAACCCAAGTCCACCGGGTTGGCCTCAATCTGATGAGTGACGACCTAAAAAAAATATGGACAAATACGGATACATATGCAGAATTCTGAGTTCCAGCCCCCTATTACCCTCTCTCCTTATAAACCACATCTTATCCGTAAATATGACATTAATTCACGATTAGATGCATTTTTCTTGTACTTTGGGACTATAAAATTCTGATCTAGCTTGATTGGTCATTTTCCCAAAAAAATATGAACCAATTAGGATACCGAAAAAAAGTATCATACATAATAAGAAAAACTGATAATCAATCAATCAAAATTCAAAAATTTGCGTGATCTGATTGGTATGATATATTTCCGGCATCATAGAAGTTGCCAAAATTTATCGGAATGATAAAGAGAGTAATTAATTACATATCAATATCATAAAGAAAGTATAAGAAACTGTTAAGTGTGAAGTCAAGCGTGCTTCTTATCACCAACACCAAACACCTTCCTATGATATTTGATCCCAAAGGGGGTAACTTCTTTGTCGCACGTGTCAAATCCATGCCACACGTGCTTAGGGAGGTACCGACGGAAGTAGAAATAATCTGAGGAGAGATGTGATGGTGTAGCCGATGACACACGGACTTGTGCAAGACCTGGTCGCCAACTGTCGCCCCCAACAGACTTGAGATATAGATAGCAAATCGGTGACTGGACGCAGGGGCCCGTTACTCGGAACTCGTCTACCGTGCACGCTTCGAATGGTTTTCTGGGTACTTCGTCCAGGACCGCCGGATACAGTGGGTCCACCCTTCTCACGTGCTTCGAGTTCAGATGGCGGACCAGGACGTCGTTGGATTGGATGTCCCCAAATCTTAGGCTCACCACGTTTGATGTCTCCGCACCCTTTGCGCATGTCGTCTCGATTGCCACCGTGTAATTGCAATTTTCCTGCTATATCATCACTAAACCATCAACTTAAATGGCCCCGCAATTTATGTATATACATTAATAAATATATTATTAATAATTTGATTTAATACGATTGGCAGTTTGGACGAGGAATTCTCGCACCAAACCAAATTATTTTAGATCCAAAACTAGACCAAAAGCGTTTATCGCCACGTATAGTCGGTTCAGATTTGCACCGCAAACAAACGGAGCAAGAACAGTAGAACCTGAACAAAAGCGTTTATCGCCAGTCGCCACGTATATTTTATTCCGGGCTCAATTCTCGTTAGTCGTTTTACCTTCAGTTTTGGCGGGAGAGCTTCTTCGGCGCTTGAGATTGAGAAACCGGACATCTCCAGAGCAACAAAAAGGCAAAAGGCAAAGCTCGCTGCTCTCCCCTTCTTCATCTTCGTTAAGTCTCTGGAGTTCAACATCCGTCAGGCGGGATTTACACAATTGGTTAGGGTCTCTCACTCTCTGGCCTCTGCATTTTATATAACCCTGTGCACTATAGTTCGTTACTTCCCAGGCTCGAAAGTGGAGGTTCTGAAGCTTCTCCTACTACTCCTTCTTAGGGTTTTTTCTCTCTCAAAGGTTCCTTATATTTCACTCATATTCTTTGCTTTTTCGTTTTAGATCTTAAATTCTCTCTTAATTGGAGTAAAGTATCTATTTGTTTTCTACATAAAGCGATATTCGATCGCTTTTCTTTGTTTATTTTACTTTTTAGCCGTCTATATTGGACAAAATGCATTTCTGTTTCTGGCGTTGATTTTCCCCTCCTTGCTTTTCCTTTTCTGCATTGATGAAAGATCATAAAGGAACCGAAACAGGAAAAAGAGGGCAAGAAAAATGACATCTGATATAAAGAAGACAAATGTAAATCTTAAAAGGGAAAAAATCAAACTAATAAAAAAACGTTTCAATTCACTACTTTGATAAGTGTAAGGCCTATAATCTATCACATGGATGGTTTATATCAGATGATTGTTGATGTAACCGGTTCCGGTCACGTATCACTTTTTGGCTAAGTACCTCGTCATCTCGTCGTTCCCAAGTGGCCTGTGACTCAGGGGCTGAAGTGGAGCTCCCTAGCGTAGTGCAACCGGCTGCTCCCTACAGGAGGTGAAGTGACGGGAACTGAACCCGCTACTTCCTGCTGGAGATGATCTGCTCATCTCTATAGACGGCGGGAACTGAGGGACCTGCACGAACTGGATCAGAGAACCCGGGGGTGTTTACCTGGCGAGGTCACTCCGATGGCTAAGTCATCACTTAGTAGCGAGCTGAGAATGAAAGAGCTAGAGAGCAGAGGTTATCCATCCTTTTTCGCATACCTTTGCCCCTGGGGGGTGAGGTCTTTATATACTAGAGTCCTCGTGGGTTAGGTGGAGCAGTTCCTGGATTCCCGCTGTGATGGGACCTGCTTTCGTGTTAGGTGGGGTGAGCTAATATAGCTGTTACAAGTCACAATCCCGTAAAATGCGACACAGGCCGCCAGGTCGGTGCCTGGGCCAGGCCGCCAGGTCATGCTTGGGCCAGTCCGCTAGCTCGTGCCAGGGCCATACTGCTAGCTCGTGCCAGGGCCAGTCTGCCAGCTCGTGCCAAGGCCAAGTTGTGCCAGGGCTAGACTGCCAGCTCGTGCCAGGGCCAGACTGCCAGCTCGTGCCAGGGCTAGGCTGCCAGCTCGTGCCAGGGTCAGGTCGCGCCTGGTGGGACACCATCAACTTAGCAAAGGCAAGTTGTTGCCAAAGTGGTCCTGCGTGTCACCTAGTTGTTCTAAGGTGCCAGGCTACATGAGGGTGAGTTGCTTGTGGCGAGCTGCCTGTAGCGAGCTACCTGCAACGAACTGCCTGTGGCGAGCTCGAGCTGTCTAACTGTCAAGGGGCTGCACTTAGTTGGCATGAGGTGCCAAGTGTCATAATGTCATTGGAGGGCCAAATCCGCCCTCATCATTTGCCCCCGACTCCCGAGTTGAAAGTAACTCGGCGAAGGGAGTAGATTTCTCCTTTTGGCCCGTAATTCAACGAGCTCATAGGCGCTGATTCAGTTTCTTAGGCTCTGGGAGCTGCTTGGAAGCGAGCTGCCCGTGAGGCGCCGAGGTCTTTGCCAGTTCGGTACTTTAGCCCTTAGATTCTGGGAGCTACTTGTAGTCCACTCTCCTTGACTTTGCCCATGCCGATGAGGCGACTGGGTCTTAAGCAGCAGTGTTGCCCATGCCGTAGAGGCGACTGGGTCTTAAGTAGCAGTGTGGCCCTTAGGCTTCGGGGAGCAACTCGTAGTCCACTCCTGAACTTTGCCCATGCCGTAGAGGCGACTGGGTCTTAAGCAGCAGTGTGGCCCTTAGGCTTTGGGGAGCGACTCGTAGTCCACTCCTGAACTTTGCCCATGTCGAAGAGGCGAATGGGTCTTATGCAGTAGTACAACCCTTAGGCTTTGGGTGCGACTCATAGTTCGCTCTTGAACTTTGCCCATGCCGTAGAGGCGACGGAGTCTTATGCAGGTGTCGAGGTCAATTGTTAGCTTGGCCTTTGGTCTTTTGGGGGTGAGGAAGTCTTTTATCAGTCCGTCAGTTCGCGCCTGCGCTAGGCCGTCAGGTTGGCGCTCGTGCCAGGTCGTGCCAGGCTGGCGCATGTGTCAGGCTGTCAGGCCGCCAGGCCGCGCCAGTCCGTCAGGTGGGCGCCTTAGGGCTATGAAGCGAGAGCTTCAATTTCTAAAAAGGTGAGGACTTGGCTTTCTGGGAGAAGAGGACTTAGCTTTTTGTAAGATAAGATTTTGTAAGATGAGAACTTAGCTTTTGTAGCGTTTCCCACAGACGACGCTAAATGATGTAACCGGTTCCGGTCACGTATCACTTTTTGGCTAAGTACCTCGTCAACTCGTCTGCTCCCAAGTGGCCTATGACTTAGGGGCTGAAGTGGAGCTCCCTAGCGTAGTGCAACCCGGCTACTCCCTGCAAGAGGTGATCTGGCTACCAGCAGCGACGGGAACTGAACCGACTACTTCCTGTTGGAGATGATCTGCTCATCTCTATAGACGGCAGGAACTGAGGGACCTGCACAAACTGGATCAGAGAACCCGGGGGTGTTTACCCGGCGAGGTCACTCTGATGGCTAAGTCAGCACTTAGTAGCGAGCTGAGAATGATATTAGAGAATGAGAGAGCTAGAGAGCAGAGGTTACCCATCCTTTTTCGCATACCTTTGCCCTTGTGGGGTGAGGTCTTTATATACTGGAGTCCTCGTGGGTTAGGTGGAGTAGTTCTTGGATTCCTGTTGTGATGGGACCTGCTTTCGTGTTAGGTGGGCATAAAGCCACCAACTGGTAAGGTTGCTCATTTCCGCCTGACTTGGGGAGTGGGTGAGCTAATATAGCTGTTACAAGTCACAATCCCGTAAAATGTGGGGTACGGTGGTGTGTTCCTCGAGGTTGTCAGGTTGGCGCCTGTGTCAGGCCGCCAGGTCGGTGCCTGGGCCAGGCCGCCAGGTCGCGCCTGGGCCAGGCCGCTAACTCATGCCAGGGCCAGGTTGCCAGCTTGTGCCAGGGCCAAGTCGCGCCAGGGCCAGGCTGCCAGCTCATGCCAGGGCCAGGTCGCGCCAGGGCCAAGCTGCCAGCTCGCGCCAGGGCCAAGCTGCCAGCTCATGCCAGGGTCAGGTCGCGCCAGGGCCAGGCTACCAGCTCGTGCCAGGGCCAGGTCGCGCCAAGGCCAGGCTGCCAGCTCGTGCCAAGGCCAGGTCACGCCTGGTGGGACACCATCAACTTAGCAAAGGCAAGTTGTTGCCAAAGTGGTCCCGGGTGTCACCTATTTGTTCTGAGGTGCCAGGCTACATGAGGGTGAGTTGCCTGTGGCGAGCTGCCTGTAGCGAGCTGCCTGTGGCGAGCTCGAGCTGTCTAGCTGTCAAGGGGCTGCACTTAATTGGCATGAGGTGCCAGGTGTCATAATGTAATTGGAGGGCCAAATCCACCATCATCAATTGTAATCGAGGATCACTATAATCCAACTTTGTTCTGTTCACCAAAGTTTGTTTTTATATGATAGAAGAGATTTTAGATTGTATACATATGACTATTCTATGTGTCTGCTTTGAACCAGAAAACTACTTTGCCTCATTATAAATTACCATTGGAACCAATCCGGCCGGGGGACGGGGAATGATTGCATTGAAACCTACAATTCTTATCTTCATGAACGAATACTGGCTTATAACTCCAAATCATTTTCTTGCTTGAATGCGGAGAATTTACATATTTCTTTATTGTGTTGATCTCTCAATATTCTTTTTCTCATTCTTGTTTAACTATGCCTGTCTTAACCTTTCGCTTCTTAGGGTAAAAAAAAGAGTCAATTTTAAGATCTTTGCTTAATTGCTTTCTCGGTTAGACACGTCCTTTGCTTTCTATGGTTAAGATATTGCTGTTTGATGTAAATAGCCCATTGGACTGCCTTTTTGTTGGCCCAAATATGTTGGCAAAAGTGTTAGACCAGTTGCACGTCCATCTTATCCATAGATATGTTCTTTTATTTGATTGAGATTCAAATCTCTCTCTCTTGTCAACATTGTGTCTCCATTAGATGGTCACTGTTTCACAGTAAAAGATTCATGACCATTCGTCCATATGAAAATTTCTCTTTATGGACTTCTATTTCTGGGAGTAAAAAAGCCAAAAATTAGCATTTTCCTTTATTCTTCTGTTTCACAGTAAAAGATTCATGACCATTCGTCCATATGAAAATTTCTCTTTATGGACTTCTATTTCTGGGAGTAAAAAAGCCAAAAATTAGTATGGACTATGATTCCATTTGTGATCTGTTGGGGTATATGGAAAAAGGGAAAGACATATCTTTGAAAGAACAACTGTTCTAATAGATCATGGATACCAGATATCTATTTCATTGATATTGGATTGGTGTTATGGACGCATTCCTCGGGAAGAAGTATCATCGCCGCCGGCAGCAGCAGGAACCTGATCCACCGCCAGCAGCAGCAGTGATTCAATAATTCTCATCCTACCCAGTTCGGCAACAACAGTCTCATCCAGATTAGATTAGATCATCTTGCTTGTTCTTATCTTATTGCTCTTATCTTATCTTATTAGTGGATTATCAGATTAGGATTAACTTATCTTATCCTTAGCAAGATAGAACTGGAAGTCTCCCTATTCAGCAAGGAGACTCCCTAAGATTAGGACTCTTGTAATCTCCTATTTAAGGAGACACCATTATGGAATGAGGATATCGAATATTCAGTTAAAGAAGTGAGTTAGGAGAGTTGGTGATCTCTTGAACAAATCACCAAGGCGCCAAGATAGGTTCATCATGAGCAGGAAGCAACAAGGGAAAACAAGAGGTTTTCCCCGTGGACCGACCCGTGACGAGATCCTATTCTCGAGCCCTCAACAACTTGGTATCAGAGCAAGGCATCATGGGAGATCTGGAGCAGCTGCCATCTAGGGTCCACGACCTCGAGCACCAACTCGTGGAAACCAGTTCCGAAGTACGTGAGATCAAAGACGAAGTAAGAGAATTGCGGCGTCTGATGGAGTTATTCCTTTCTAGCAAGGAAAGGAACACTGAAGGGGGGACAACCACTAGCGGCCGCCGACCAGATCTGTCGAAGTCATCCGACGAATAGCAGTCCGTTAGCCAAGGAGCCGCAATCATCCCCAAGTACAGCATGTTAGAATTTCCGTCGTACAATGACAACGGAGACCCCTTAGGCTGGCTGTATCGGTGCGAGCAGTTTTTTCGGAATCAACGGACAGATGACCGGGATAAGGTAAGCCTAGCTGCCTTTCACTTAACAGAGGAAGCACAACTTTGGTTCTATCGGTTAGAGCAAGAAGAACCCGTGCTCGGTTGGCCCCAGTTTAAGTCCTATTGCCTTCTTAGGTTCGGACCCCCACTGACCAGCAACCCCCTAGGCGAGCTGATTAATCTTAAACAGACCAGCACGGTGGCAGAATACCAGCGCCAGTTCCAAACCCTCCTCGCGAGGGCATCCTCAGTGCGACCGGACCAGCAGGTGGACATGTTCACGGTAGGGTTAGCAGAACCCCTGCGGGTGGATGTCGAAATGCAGAATCCCCCAAATTTGGTTATAGCCATGAACTTAGCCCGCGTGTTCGAGCGCAAGCTGCAGCTCAGCCGCGGAACCTACAATGTGGGTTGTCCACCGAACTCATGGGCACCCCCAAAATCAGCGACAACAACCCCCTCTTCTGCAACCAGCCGGGAACTGAGATCTCACACAAACGCCACCTCTAGATCGGTGACAAGTGCAGATAGCAACATGGCCGCTCCACCCATTAAGCGATTGACTAGGGCAGAAATGGCATAACGCCGAGCGAGAGGCCAATGTTTCAACTGCGATGACCTCTACTCGGCAGGACATAGGTGCAAGAGGCTTTTTTGGCTCCTAGTCGATGAGCAAGAGGAGGATGAAGAAGAACCCGTCGTATTCGTGCCAGAGATCTCTCTCCATGCGATCACCGGTATTAAAACCTCTTAGACCATGTAGTTACAGGCACAGATAGCAGGTCAACCGGTGCGCATTCTTGTCGATTCAGGGAGCACACACAACTTCATCAGTGAACATGCCGCCCTTTAGTTAAAACTACCAATGGAACTCCGGCCACGACTACAGGTAGCCGTCGCAAACGGTGAAAGAGTTCACAGTCTGGGAATTTGTAAGAACGTCCCGATACAGGTCAATTCTGAACTATTTTTTGCTGATTTATTTGTACTCTCCTTGGATGGGTTCGATGTTGTTCTTGGGGTCAAATGGTTAATTACCCTAGGCCCGATTTTATGGGACTTCAGCGCACTCACAATGACATTCCACCTGAATGGGAAGCAAGTTTCATGGCACGGTTGCAAGGTTAAAGAGAAGACACCACAGGTCCACGCACTCCAGACAGAACCGGCAGCCATGGAAAGACTCCTTGCCGAGTTTTCAGATATATTCAAGGTACCCAAGGGACTCCCTCCTCCCCGAGCATGCGACTATCGAATTCCTTTGGTGGCGGGTTCAGAACCAGTCATTGTCCGACCTTATCGCTACCCTCACCTACAGAAGGACGAGATAGAAAAACAATGTACAGCGATGCTGAAACAAGGGATCATACGCAAGAGTCACTCCCCTTTCTCTTCGCCGGTTCTATTGGTGGCGAAGCAGGATGGAACTTGGAGGTTCTGTGTTGACTATAGAGAGCTCAATGGCCGGACGATCAAGGATAAGTTCCCTATTCCCGTTGTGGATGAACTGCTGGACGAGCTGCATGGTGCTCAGTACTTCCAGGTTCGCATGGCTCCCGGTGACGTGAAGAAGACTGCCTTTCGAACCCACCATGGCCACTTCGAATTTTTAGTCATGCCATTTGGTCTCTCCAACGCCTCATCCACATTCCAATCATTAATGAACGAGGTATTTCAGCCCCATCTGCGCAAATTTGTTTTAGTATTCTTTGATGACATCCTCGTTTATAAAAAATCATGGGTAGAGCATGTGCACCATCTGCGGACCGTTTTCAAGCTCCTGCGCCAACACAAACTCTTCCTCAAACGGTCCAAGTGCTCCTTCGGGGAGCGACAGGTTCTTTATCTCGGCCACGTCATCCACGGGCAAGGTATGACGGTTGATAGTTCCAAAATTCAGGCTATCTAGGAATGGCCCAAGCCTCGATCAACCAAGGCCTTACGCGGGTTCCTCGGATTAACGGGTTACTACCGCAAATTTGTACAGAATTATGGACTTAGTTGGCGGCCCCGTTAACCAACCTGTTAAAGAAAAATTCCTTCCGGTGGGACGACGCAGCCGATGCAGTCTTTCTAACACTGAGAAATGCCATGTCTTCCACCCCAGTCCTACAATTACCAAATTTCTCTCTCGAATTTAAAGTCGAGTGCGATGCCTCTGGAATGGGTATCAGGGCCGTGTTACAGCAGCAAGGGCACCCAATTGCTCCCTTTAGCCGCAGACTGGCCGACCGATACCTAAAGCTTCCGGCCTATGAGCGCGAACTAATCGGCCTAGCCCGCGCGCCGTCCAGCACTGGAGACCGTATTTGTGGGGGCGGTCGTTCGTCGTCAAAATTGATCATTACAGCCTCAAATACCTGTTGGAGCAACGTCTCACCACTTCCCCTCAGCAGCATTGGGTCAGTAAACTGCTCGGGTACGATTTCCGGGTGGAATACAAGGCGAGATCCTCAAATCGCATAGCTAATGCCTTGTCTAGGTGAGATGAAGACGCGATGGCTCTGTGTGGAATTTCCCAACCCTGGATCTCTCTGTTAGACGACATTAAGAAGGCAACGCCCTAGTCTCCGGAATGGTCACTCCTAGTCCAGAAGATCCAGTCCGGTGCTGCCGACTCCAATTGGTCGCTTCAAGACGGGTTGGTACTATATAAAGGCCGGGTACATCTTCCGCCAGACTCCCCGTTGATTTCCACCATCATCACCAGCGTCCATAACTCCACCCATGAAGGCGTTCAGAAAATGCTACACCGCGTCCGTGTTGATTTCCATTGGCGAGGTATGAAGACTTCTATTCGGGATTTTGTCCAGAATTGCTCCACGTGCCAACAGCATAAATGGGAAAACCTACACCCGGCAGGCCTCCTTCAGCCCCTTTCGATCCCGACACAAATCTGGGCCGACATCTCCATGGACTTCATTGAGGGACTACCTAAGGTAGGTGGCAAATCGGTCCTCTTCGTGGTAGTAGATCGCTTCTCTAAATATGTCCACTTCATTCCTCTATCACATCCGTACAGTGCCACTTCAGTTGCCCTCGCCTTCTTTACACATGTTTTTCTCTTACATGGGTTACCAGAATCCATCGTCAGCGATAGGGGCCCAGTTTTCACTAGTGCCTTCTGGAAGGAGTTATTCCGGCTACACGGCACCACCCTGGCCTTCTCCTCAGCTTATCATCCACAGACCGACGGTCAGACGGAGGTGGTCAACCGCACGATCGAGATGTACCTCCGTTGCTTCATAGGGGATCAACCGCAACGGTGGGTGGATTGGCTTCCTTGGGCCGAGTACCGTTACAACACGACCTACCATTCTTCCCTCGGCATGACTCCCTTTCGCGTCGTTTATGGCCGAGACCCTCCTTGCTTGCTGTCCTATGAGCCTGGTTCTACTCCTTTGGAAGAAATTGATCACTCCTTACAAGAACGTGACGCCCTCCTAGCCGACGTCCACCTTCGCTTACAGCAAGCCCAGCTCCGCATGAAGCTCAACTATGACAAGCACCACCGGGAACTGTCGTTCGAACCAGAACAATTTGTTTGGTTAAAACTCCAGCCCTACTGGCAACGCTTCTTGCGCCACAGGGCTGTCCCGAAACTGGCCCCTAAGTTCTATGGGCCCTTCAAGGTTCTACGGCGGATTGGCAGTGTGGCCTACCAGCTGGAATTGCCGGAGAACAGCCGGATTCATGATGTTTTCCACATCTCCTTGCTGAAACCATTTACGTGTTCCTCCGGACCAAGTCCCCTCCCTACCACCCTTGAAAGATGGCAAACTTGTTCCCCAACCTAAGGCTCTCACCCGCTCTCATTTCAATCAAGGAAATCTTGAAGTCTTGGTGGAATGGGGTAGCTTACCATCGGCCGAAGCCACCTAGATCCCATTGGCTGAGTTCCAAGCCACGTATCTGGAGTTCGAGCTCGAGGACAAGCTCTTAGTCCAGGAGGGGAGTAATGTTATGGACGCATTCCTCGGGAAGAAGTATCATCGCCGCCAGCAGCAGCAGGAACCTGACCCACCGCCAGCAGCAGCAGTGGTTCAATGATTCTCATCCTACCCAGTTCGACAACAACAGTCTCATCCAGATTAGATTAGATCATCTTGCTTGTTCTTATCTTATTGCTCTTATCTTATTAGTGGATTATCAGATTATGATTAACTTATTTTATCCTTAGCAAGATAGAACTGGAAGTCTCCCTATTCAGCAAGGAGACTCCCTAAGATTAGGACTCTTGTAATCTCCTATTTAAGGAGACACCATTATGGAATGAGGATATTGAATATTTAGTTAAAGAAGTGAGTTAGGAGAGTTGGTGATCTCTTGAACAAATTACCAAGGCGCCAAGACATCAAGAGCAGGAAGGAACAAGGGAAAACAGGAGGTTTTCCCCGTGGACCAACCCGTGACGAGATCCTATTCTCGGGCCCTCAACAATTGGACATTCCAACAATTTCATTCTGAATTTCAAATTTTAGCCAAAGGGTCAATGTTGTCAGACTTGGACCGGACATTAACTGCTTTGGTTACTAGGTCACTGGTGGTTGACCCAGTGATCTGTGGCAGCATGCTTAAATCTATAGTTATAAAATAAAGGCATATATAAAACATGGTTTTCAAAACCAAATCGGACCGAATGGTCGGACCAGAAAAACTGGGAACCAGTCACCTGACCGGTTCCGTTTTCCCTCAAAACCGCTTTTTTCCCCCAAAACCGTTGATTTTGGTTAGTAAACCGCTGAACCGGCCAGTTAACCGTTTGAACGGTTTTGACCGTTTTCCATTTTTTTTTATTTTTTGTCAGAATGGGCCGACTGTTCGAACCGCTAACTGGACCCCTGACCGGTTCAGTCACCGGTTCGTTTTTAAAAACCATGATATAAAATAATAGCTCAATGACTGTTGTCTTTTCTTTGCGTACTTGTGACTTAGGATCAAGTCACCTCATTTGCATTTTAACATAAAAATAGATATAATATGCATGTAAATGTTATAAAGAATAAAATATTCACAAGGTGGCACGTACCTCAATTGGTCTGTATATCAACTTTCAATCAGGTTGTGCATGTGGTCATTGAAAATCTGATTTTTACTAAACCATCTGGATCAATAGCAGTTCTTCTGTGTTTTCAAAAACTCGAGAGAGAATGTATTTACAAAACTGACTGGGTTGTGTGTTAACTGGTCCAACCATTTCGTCTGGTCTGAGTCTGACAAACTGCAAATCTGTACTTGGATCTGATTTTAGTCAACGTTAGATATTTCTAGATGGTTTTGAGAGTGGATCTGGTTGTATTTGATGTATTTTTTTATTTTTTATTTTTTACCTTCCTGGCACTGTCAGTGAAATCCCTTCAAGACTTCCACAGATTGTAGCTCTTTTTTTTTTTTTTAGTTTTAATGAATTTACTTTATTATGGAAAAAATCTTGCCATGCTCCTACGTAAAGTTTCAAGTGTGATATTACTTGTTGAATCTACAAGAAATTAGAACCTTTGGGATTGTTCATTTTATTCCTTGCATGTCAAAAATCTGAAGATGTGGATAAAACAGGTAGGTGCCAATCCTTGAGAAGTCTATTTAAGATGTTTAATACCAATGAAACATTTGATATGAAAGATAAGCAATACTGGTTCTCTTTCTTTTCTATGTGAACAGTAGGTCATCTCCTGTTCAGATTCTAAACTATAACTAATGTAATCTCCATCATGGAATGAATTGTCATCATCTTGTAAGCTTTCTTGGTTAGCATTGTGTCCCTAAACAAGGGAGAAGACTATAGTTATTTGTGCTACAATTCCTGGAAGAGTTACTATTAGGAACAGTATGGCAGAGGGGTGTCATTATATCATCTAAAGGTATCAATCCTATGCAACAATGTAGAGAATTTCCTTGGAAAGAAAAAGTAGTTTTGGAAAATGGCCTGGTTTAATTGCTGATCGAAGAAAAAGGCCTGGTTTAAGAAACTCTTGGGAATCTTGATTTAGCAAGCAGATACATGAATCCAAGCGCCTACAAGGACTTCATCCAATCTTGATCTGTCTAACAAGAATTTGCCCAACCTTTGATCTGTCTTATATATCTCTTCCCCTTAGAATGTGACTTTTGTGGTGACAAAGTATAAGTGTAGCTATCTACTCAGGGCTGGTTATGGTGACTCAGGTAGGGCAGAAATTTGGGCTGTTCTATAAGGACTACAGATGGCAAAATCTCCAAATTTCAGAGGCATATTTGTTAAAGGGGATTCATACATTATTGGATGGATAAAAAGGAACTACGAGGGATAGTGGAAATATAGGCACATCCTAAGGGGAATCAAAATGATGACTTTTGAGTTGAGAATAACCTTTAGATGGATCCCAAGATAAGAAAATAGCATAGCTGTTAGCCTGGCTAAACAAGGGGTTAACAGAAAACAAATATTTTGGGCAATGTTTTAAAATGCGAAGGTGTGGCGTGAAGCATCCTACCATCATAAGGTGTGAGGCATAAACAGGACACAAAGCCATAAGCCTCTCAAGAATAGATTTTTAATTAATGAATAATTAAAAATAAGATAAAAAATAAAGAATGTAGTAAATATCCAACAAAAATAGATAATCTATGAGAATTCATGTGCAATTTCTAATAATAAAACCATCACATTTAGAAGTATCATTACATCAAGTATCACCATCGATAATTAAATAAGTATCAGCAGCCATCAACATATTTGATACATAATAACGATTTTTTTAGTTTTTTTTTTCAAAATTGTTTCAGGGGGTTGATTTTAGGCATGCGTACCCCCTGTAAGTGGTCAAAATCCAAAACACCCCCTATTTGGGGTATCGGAGAACTCCCAATACGATATGATATGCCTGACACAGGGTGCATCGTACTGAAATTTTGAACCTTGCTTGCAAAGTTGCAAATCAAAATTTCTCAATTAACATTTCACACAAGTTGCACAATATTAGTATAAGCAAATGAATGTAATGCATTAAAAGAAATCAAAGTTACAGTGCCCCTACTTCTATTTATATCATTTTATCATAACATCACAATAAACAATTTTGGAGAGTTTTCATCCTCTTCTTCTCTATCATGTAATATATAACAGGGAAAACAATAAAATGGTTGTCCATACTTGTGACATTTTTATTATAATAAACTAGCTCCAAAGGTAAGAGCATATGAGGCAGTGTTTTCTTAGCAGTTCACATGGTACATGCCTCCAGCACCCTTTGAAACATTGGTTTTAGGTATGTTGTTATTTTCTACTAAGTTTTCTTGAAGGCTTCTGTCGTTCTCTTGGTTTTGAAACCAGTAGAACACATTCTTTCCTTCAATTTTCCAAAGAATGAAAGATGGGCAGCTGTCATATGAGTTGCATTTGGAGTCCTTGTCCCTCCCCTGATGCTTGAATATGGAAGGTATAGGTTGAAGGTCAATAGTATCCAAGTAATCAGCTCCAAGTCCATGAAGAATATTAGGCTGAACCATGGTAAGGATGTTTTTCAGGGAAGCTGTTTCAGATACAATGAATGTCTCAATATGTGGTGCAGTGGATTCATTCATTGTATGCATTAGGTCATTGTCTGCACTTTGTACTGATCGGTAGAACCAGATTCTAACCACTAAGAATGTTTCTTAGGGGAACTGTTTACAGTGAATCTCTCAATATGTGATGCAGTGGAATCACTAAACTGTATGCATTAGGTCATAATCTGCACTAGTACTGATTGGTTGAACCAGATTCCAACCAGTGAACCCTGTCCTGAAAGGGTTGATTTTAAGATAATTGTGCTTACCACCAAAAAAAGGAAAAAAACATGTATATGATTTAATTCAAAGCAATATGTATGAGGATACTCACCAGTTGATATTGTGTTTTGTGCTTCACATTTTTGGGGATCAAGGGAAGGTGAAGCTTTGAATGGTCAATGATTATAGTGGAGCAAATCGACCATGAAAACAATGAATGTTTAAGGATAGGAGACAGTGCCCAGTAGTTTTTGTCTCCATTGTTTAAACAAGCTCCTTAAGCTACAGTGTTCAAATTCATATGGTTCACAACTCATTTGCAAGTAAATACTTCTTATACTTCTACAGTCTTCCCAAAGTTATGCACAGTTTTGACACTCCAGATCTGCCACCCACAAAATGTTTCCACATCTATACCCACGGAACACTACCGCCCTGTATTGGAAACATCTCCTATGAATGAAAAAGAAGATATTCCTAATGCACAACTGCAATGTCCCGTGGGGGTAGAGATGTGGGAACAACTTGTGGGTAACGGATCCGAGCTCCAGTTTTTTATCGACAGGTTTTACTTGCAAGAATGTTTACAGGCATTGTGTTTGCATATGGTAAATGGGGGAGGCTCAGGCATCAGAGTATGACAAGTGGGCTGAACCAGAGGCTGGAATTTACTGTAGAACGCTAATATATTGCTATTTCAAGAGTTTTGATATTTGAACCAGGGTCTGTCGACTCTCTCCTGGGCTGGCATAGGGGAAGCAACCAATGTTAATCGTTTAAACAAAGGAGAGTAACCGAGTAGGCATCCAAAGTAACAGATCTGTGCTGTTTTGGTTGAAGGGTACGTGGGAATCCTGCAAGTGATATTACTGCAATTTAAACCTTTCGTTACATCTTGAAAGTTGAAGCAGAGAAAAGGAAAAGCCTCCGACTAGGCTTCCCCACCAAGAGTTGGGACCTTTGGCAGAGATCCTTGGTGGGGGTTACAGTAATCAAATCCAAACCAAACGTTTTCAGGCACAAATGTCCTGAAGTAGAAGAGGTAAGAAGCTAGCGAGAGGCGACTATCATCTCGTCGATGAAGAACCTTCACCCAACCGGGTCTCCATCTATCTGCTCCAAACTGCTTGAGGTAGAGAGAGCACACACTTCGACTCATGCACGGCCCACTTGTGTCGAACACGTCCACCGCACATCGTTCGAACGCACGGTACGTGCCTCCTTGCTTCCTTGCGCCTTCTTTGGGAGCATTCAGTGATTTGGGGTTCTTCAGATGCTTCACGACGACGAGATTACCAGCAGAGTCGCCGAATCTAACACCAACGACACCTTTGGTGTCGGCAGATGGTGCACATGTTGTCTCAATCACGATGGAGTAAGTGCAATTGGCTTGCGATGCATGGGACATAGGGTTGGCCGGTTGAACCCCGTCAGCCAAAGGAGAAACGATTACAGAGAGGGCAAAGATGAGTAGGATGATGATGGCTTGGGTGTTCATGGAGAATCCTAACATGGCTACTTTGGTTATCCCAATATACATGGTGGGGTAAATTGTCCATTTATAGTGTGCACGAGAGGTCTCTTTAGATCAGATTCTCTTGTGATAAAAGGCAAAGCTAGAGGAGGCGACAGTAGGAATCCTTGAAAGTGGCTGCTTCTGTTCAAAGGCACCGTTTACAACAGTCTGAATTGATAGCTTTGAAAAAAAGAAATAGATACTGATATCCACTTTCACACCATTCCTCTTCATGTTTCATATCTAAGACTCTTTCTTTCTTAATAGTTAATGCTCCTAAATAAACAATTATAATAATAATAATAATAATCACTGCTTTGTTGTTGAAAATACCAAAACTGACTCACCCATCCCATTTATTCCATTTGAAGGTGCCAAGGGCTAGCAATTCGAATGTGGCCCTCGTACATAGTCACAATGATGATCAAGTTTAGTTGCTTTTAAAAGTTATAATTTGTTGATTTTGTTATTGTGTAGCTTTTATCAGATGAATGTCTATGGAACTTAAGTCCACCATGCACTATATGTACTTAGTTTCCTAGCTTAAGCTAGTAGATTATTCTAACAAATAAACTATTAGAATGCTCGAGTCTCGAGAGTAAAAAAGCATACCTTCCATTCCATGTACGTTGTATTAGGCTAGAGATGTCACCACTCACCACGATGTAATGGAATCATCCACTGGCAAGTGGCATCATCGCTTGTCTGCTGTTTTGGTGAGAAATAATCATAAAACGTTGCTTGCCTGGTACCTTTTCTTTTAAAAGTTATTCAACAATGGAATGGATTATGGAGGTCCATCCTCAACTCAAGTAACCCTAATCCTTAATGTTGGATGTCAGGATATGACCCATCAACTCATCCACCACACATTTATATGATCTTCATTTAGTTTTTTACTTTCTCAAAAACATGAGATTTATCCTGAGCTTGCTAAATTCTATTAGGACCTCGGCCTAGATTCAGAAGGCTGTGGATTCCACTTGTGGTGCAACTTGGGCGGGCAGTTCGATCTCGGACCAACTGTCTGGGCTTGAGCCCAAAACCCCAGGTTTCCCATTTTTTTAGTCTAAGCCCGATCTTTAGGTCGTCCAAGCCCAAGTCCAGTTTTCCTATCTACATAACATTACATACTTACACACATATATATGCAAATGCATACATGCATGTATACAAAATATTCATACAACCTTTCAGTACATTGTATCTAATAGGCCCATCTATACGCAACTGACAAACTTGAGTCTGGCACAGGTCTGAGCCCAACGTGAATATGTCCAATTTCAGTTTGGGTAGGGCCTAGATTGGACAGATCAAATTTGACGTTAGGCTCAGTCTGGGCTCAGGCCTCAAGCCCAATTCTTAGGGTTGGGCCTGGCTTGATTTAAAACCGTCCCAACCTGCCCCACTTGCACAGTTGCACATCTAGTCTCCGTGGAGGCGCCGATTCAGTGAAGTTCCCGACTGACCCAGTGGCATGGCAAATTCTAATTGGATGCAGTAGAGAACTAAAGTAAAGATGATTTTCATAGGAGTTAGTTGGTTAAAACTTAGGGTCCATTTGGCTTACAATCAGAACTGGAATGATTTATTCCCATAGACTATTTGGTTCAGATAGGAATGGGAATGGGAATTAAAATCAGCATGAATGAGATTTCATTCCCAAGAGAGGGGTAGGGAATGGCCATTCCCTCAAATGGGGGAATGCCATTCCAGCAAGAATGGGAATGGAATTCCGATTCCGCCCAAATAAACAGTTGTAATTAGAATAGTCCATTCCGATTCCGATTTCAAACTCATATTCCTGCAAACCAAACGGGGCCTTAAAAATTAATCAGAGCATTATTATATCAACTTCTTGGGATTTGGGAATCATCAATTTGGATTCCGGCTATGGTCCCTTTTCTTAATTAAGATAAATCTCAAGCAACATAATTTGGACGCTGCTGACACCATAGCTGGGCTCCGAACGGACAAAATCGTAGGCCTCTGTAATGGGCCATATGGTCCATGGGCCGGTATGCCTGTTGTCACCCATTCACAGTCATATAAGAACGTTAACTTTTGCTACAGGAAAAGTGGGGGTGGGGGGGTTATGAAACAATCAACCGAACTCGATATCTTATCCTTCCTGTCTATATCTGCTCTTGGAGCAAAGACTGGGAGATCATCGACAGCAGTAATCCTCTCTCGAGGAGATTGCCTCAGTTGCGGCAGTGGTATATTGATGACGAACTCATCGGTAGCTCGAGATGATGAACCTGCTAACCTCTCGGAAGGTCGAGATGATGAACCTGCTAGCCTCTGCATATTGAACAAGGTTTTCGGAAAGAACAATACAAGTGCGAAAACAAAATCAGGAGTGATTGAATGAAGGAAAAAAATGCCTGTTAGAGAGTTTGGATCTGATCTGCCTCTCTCTCCTCTCCTAATCCTAATCTCCTTATCTCTGCCGCTTCTTATCTTTCTATCTTCTTATCTTCTTTGTGATGTATTTTATCTCAAACCCGCAAGAGTTCTATTGTAATCACAATTACTAACATTATAAATACACAGGGGTTCGGCCTGCCATGACAAACCTTTCATTCTGAATTCAGTCGACCATTACTTATTTCTTCAACTTGGTATCGGAGCCAAGACACCATGGTTTCCAATGATGACACAGCTTCGGTCCAGAACTCAGTGCAAAATTCTCAGATCCAAACTCTCTAAAAGGCATTTTCTTTCCTTCATTCATTCACTCCTGATTTTGTCTTCACACCTGTATTGTTCTTTCCCAAAATCTTGTTCAATATGCAGAGGTTAGCAGGAGGTCCATCATCTCGAGCTACCGATGAATTTGTCATCGATATACCACTGTCGCAACTGAGGCAATCTCCTCGAGAGAGGACTACTGTTGTCGATGATCTCCCAGTATTCGCTCCAAGCGCAGATGTAGACAGGAAGCATAATACTCCACGTAGCCGATCGTCGGGGAAGTGGGTCCATATCATTCCTGTGATTGTGTTAGTTTGCAACTTGATACTCTGGTGGTTCTCTCATCCAGGTACGTTTGTAAAGAACTCAAGAACCCAATTTCTCTTTTGCTTCATCTGTTCTTTTCTTTCTTTCTGCTTTTAACTTTCTTTTGGGGGTGGGTCCGAGAGTTTTTTGTGCCTATTGGGATACGGAGGAGTAGAGTTGATAGGATTTGGGATGTGAGAGAGAGTAGACTAGGTAAGATAGGACGGTAGCAAATGATAAAGGCTCAAGTTAGGGAAAATTGGAACTTGTATTGGTTTGTTCTCAAATGTATTAGCCCTATTTATAGTAAAGCCAAGTAGGTGAAGCAAAGCCAACCAATATTCTAAACATCTCTCTTCAGAATTTTACATTTTTTAGAAATCATCATCTTCTAGACTCAAATACATTCTAGAATTTAGAACTTCTAGAAAGTGTATTACTTTTATAGAGGTTTAGAAATTTAATTTCTAGAGTGCTAATTAATTCTAGAATTTTGAACTTCTAAAAAACTTCTGGAAAGTGGATTATTTTTTAACAGTTCGATATTCTTTGTTTCCCCTTGTCTCGTCTTCTCCGTTCAATCAGCCGGTAAGTCTCATAGCAAGAGTGAAAGAAATATCAAAGAGAGAGAGAAACTGTGCAACTGATCTCTTTTGTTCTTCTTATTGTTTCTTTATGAACTATTGTTTCTTTCATAGTCCAATTCTCTGTTCTCTTTCTTGCCAACATGCTTATAATTATATCCTTAATTCTTGATTCTATGTTTCGGCTTGGGTGAGTTAAGTATGAAAACTTCAGTTTCTTGGGATAAAAATTGAAAATGGGCCATCTCATCTTGCTCTGTCCAAGAAACCATCAAATGGGAATAGTTTAATATTTTTTTTCTAATAATCCTCCATTCTGCTTGTATTTCACCTACCCGTTAAGTGGTTTTTCTTCCTTCCACTGAATACCTCTAGTTAAATTTCTTTCAGTTCCCTGCTTAAATTCCCAGTTAAAGCTTAGCTTTCTATTAATAATCACTATTTCTTTATTGAACAACAGTTAACGTGGTGATTAAGGATGGAAATATCGTTGCGGTAAATCGTATCACATTGCAGCCTTCAAATGATACTCAAGCCAATAATGCAAATGCTTCACCACTGACTACTCCAAAGGAGTATTTTGTTTCAGAGGAACTGAAGGCTAACAAAGAAGCTGATACACTTGGTTTGGTCAGTCGGTAAAAAAGTGATTGAGTTGTATTTTCTTCGGGGTTGGACATATTTCTGAATTTGTTACCAGCTAGAGAGATTTTGATATTTTGTTTAGTTACATATTTGTTATATTGGAGTCTGGAGCACTACCAAGAAAGAGTACGATGCTGTACTATACCAATTAGAAGTTATAGTAATGTGAACAGAAACTGATCTTACCTTCATGAATTCACTCCCCCCAAAAAATACAGATTAATGAATCAAAAACTAACTCAATCTCCAGTGCTACAATTCAGTTACTTCACCACCTTTGCAGTTGCCCACGGATATGTGCATTGTGGAACTCTTCTTCGATGGCAGAATCCTACAACAAACCCTCCTTGGTGACTGCACAGGAAAAAAAATATCTGGTTAACAACCAAAATACAGAGAAATACACCTCCCATCACCTATAGACTATGGTCTATAGATGTGGCTGCGGGTGGAGTGGTTAACAGAATAATAAGTACTTGAGGAAGAGCTTAGTTAATTAATTATTACCTTCCGCCAGCGAAGGTTGTCTGGCCTCTTGAAGACGACAATGGACTCGATTGCAGCTGGGGAAGCCATTTTCCATCGGCAATAAGGTTGTCTCACTCTGCAGCGGGAGTAGGTAGACTCAGTTTGCTTCTTGGCTCGATCATAACGAACACTGCTCATGTAGAAAACGAAGGGATTTTGGCAAGGGTGCTTGGTCACAGGCCTGGTGTTGAATGCATAGGCAGTGTAATCGGCCCTTTTGTACCAGTTGAGGAATGTCCTGCTTGGCATTTCTAGCTCTCTGGGTGAAATGGTGCCACTCAGGATTTGGACCACGAAGCCCCACGATACAGTGATTGACCAATATCGCTTCTTGTCATAGCAGATAGATTGTTGCATTATACTTGCCGAGTCATATTTGATAGATTGTTGCATTATACTTGCCGAGTCATATTTGATAGATTGAAAGAGGTGTTGGAGAGCCTTTTCTCTGCTCATGCCGGGGAATATCGGATCCACCACGTCCAGATGATGCAACGACACTAGCGGAGAGACGGGGTGTGCACCCAAGAGGCCCAAGAGATTTCCATACACATCATACTGCTAGTGCATGCATGAAATAAGCAATATACGTATAAACCCAGATGGATGGATGGATGCTAGAGCCTATTACAGTAGTACTTAATGGGAAAGAAAGAACGATTCATTATTCAAAAGCCGCCCTAGCTATATTCTAGTAATCAATAGTTCTGGTGCGTTGGTTTTTTACCTGATGGAACCCTGCTTCTCTGGTGAGGGGTACCCCCAGCTCAGCCATGCAAGCTTGTATCCTGTCATCACTGCCATACAGACCTGGATACCTCTGGAGGCACCGATCCTGCATCTTCTCCAAAGCCTTGGCCAAGGGATAGCTGATAGCAAACCCACCGCCCCCATGTGCCATTGAATAGGAGAAGAATATGTTCTGAACATGGCTCTGCGACGAGCTCCCAATATAAAAAAACTGGCGATGATCATATTTGGCGAGTACCCGCACCACGTTATCCACCACAAACACTGTATCGTCATCACCCATGACGAACCACCTCACATCTTTGAGCCCCAGCCTCGCTGTTTCTGATACTGATGGTTTGTAAAAGATAGTAACAGAAAGAAAGCAGTAAAATATAAGATAAAAAGATGAGAAAATGGACTTAGTAGATCGAGAGAAAATTCTGTTGCTGTATTGTATTGTTTCTCTATATCCGAACCAGTACAGGAAGGAGGTATTTATAATGGATGGAGTCAGTTGAAGGTGAACCGAGAGCAGACATTAACTCATCTTAGGAGCCGAATCGGCTAACTTGGGAACCAAC
Source organism: Nelumbo nucifera (assembly GCF_055504915.1). Lineage (NCBI taxonomy): Eukaryota > Viridiplantae > Streptophyta > Magnoliopsida > Proteales > Nelumbonaceae > Nelumbo > Nelumbo nucifera. The sequence continues at coordinate 5,465,554 of NC_142650.1, forward strand.
TATTCTTGGAAGCTGAGACGACTCATATTGAAAAGAAACGAACATTGGAAGTAGCTTTACATTGAAAGAGGACTCAATTCTCTGTTTCTCAAGGATGACTCGAGAACACTGAATTAATATTTCTGAAAATGTGCAGCAACATTTAATACTCCTCCTTGGTGCACATTTCAGCAACACCAATCATGTCTCGTAGCAATTCGAACTTGCCTTTTGGTAGAGCCTTTGTGAATATATCAGCTAACTGTTCTTCAGTTTTGCAATGTCTAAGCTCTATTTCTTTGTTTCCTTCTGCTTCTCTGATAAAGTGATACTTGATGCCAATATGTTTGGTTCTGCTGTGAAATATGAGATTCTTTGCCATTGCAATAGCAGATTTGCTATCGCATTAGATTTCAGTAGCACTAACTTGTTGTTCTCCCATGTCATCAAATATCCTTTTGAGCCATATAGCCTGGCTCGTTGTTATGGTTGCTGCAATATATTCTGCTTCAGCTGATGATAGGGCAACAGTTGCTTGCTTCTTTGAAGCCCAAGAAAATATCCCTGATCCAAGTGTGAAAGCATAACCAGATGTACTTTTCATGTCATCTACCGAACCTACCCAATCACTTTCAGTGTAGCCAATGAGCTTAGAGTCATGTGTGACTCTGTACCAAATTCCATAACTCTTTGTTCCTTGCAAATACCTTAGTATTCTATTAGCTGCTCCATGATGAACTTGACTTGGGTTCTGCATGAATCTTTATAGTAGACTAACTGCATACATGATGTCTGGTTTTGTAGCAGTTAAATAGAGAAGACTTCCAATCATACTTCGAAATTGTGATTCATTTGCCTTTGGTGAGCCATCTTCCTTTTTGAATGCTTTAGTGTTGTCTAATGGAGTGGAGACTGTTTTGCACCCCTTCATTTTGAATTTCTTCAAAGAGTTTCTGTATACTTCTTTTGTGAGATGAATGTCCCTTCTTCTTCTTGAGTTATTTCAATTCCAAGAAAGTAGTGCATTAGGCCTAAATCAGTCATCTCAAAAGTCTTCATCATGTCTTCTTTAAACTTCTTGACCATCTTCTCATTATTTCCAGTATAAATGAGATCATCAACATATAAAGAAGCAATGAGAGTGTCATTTGTACCTTGAGTCTTGATGTAGAGTGTTGGCTCACTATAGCTCCTCCTGATTCCTTGCTCCAAGAAGTAATTGTCGATTCTACTGTACCAAGCTCGTGGAGTTTGTTTTAAGCCATATAGTGCCTTCTTTAATCTGAGAACTTTGTCTTCTTGTCCTTGCACCACGAACCCTTGAGGTTGCTCCACATAGATTTCCTCCTTAAGATAGCCATTAAGGAATGCAAATTTTACATCAAGTTGAAAAGTTTTTCATTTCTTCTGTGCAACTAGTGCTATCAATGCCCTGATTGTGTCAAGGCGAGCAACTGGAGCAAATGTCTCATTGTAGTCGATACCGTATTGTTGTGAGTATCCTTTGGCAACTAGCCTTGCTTTAAACTTCTGGATTGAGCCATCTTAGTTAAGCTTTGTCTTGTAGACCCACTTAACTCCAATAGTGTCTTTGTCTTGTGGACGATTCACAAGCTCCCAAGTCTCATTTTTTTTCAATCATTTTTATCTCTTCATTCATAGTTTTACTCCATTTTTTTTTCCTTAAAAGCTTCTTCAAAGCTTTCTGGTTCTATGATCATCAAGTTGCATGTCTCATATATTTCTGTTAAGGATTTAGTTCGCCTTGGTGGTGAGTCCAGAGTAGACTGTGAAGCTTGCTCCGGTTCTAAATGTGTTGGCAAACTGATTTGATCATGATCTTCTTCAATTCTTTGACTTGGTAATAGAGGCAACTTGATAGTCTTTCTTTCAACTTCTTTTGTCTCCCAATTGTATGCAACATCCTCGTCAAAGCTTATGTCTCGACTGATTATGAGTTTTTCTTTCCTTAAGCTATAGACTCGATAGCCTTTTGATTGAGTGCTATAGCCTAAGAAAATTCCTTTCTCAGTCTTCTCATCCAATTTGCCTCTTTTCTCTTGTGGGACATGTGTGTAGCATATGCATCCGAAAACTCTAAGATGCTTTGCTGATGGCTTTTTCCCACTCCAAGCTTCAATTGGTGTCCTATCTTGCACAACTTTAGTAGGACATCTGTTGAGCAGATAGACAACAATGCTTACTACCTCTGCCTAGAAAATTTTGGGAAGACCCTTTTCCATGAGCATGGCTCTTGCTGTTTCCATAATTGTTTTGTTCTTTCTTTCAGATACTTCGTTTTGTTCTGGAGCTTACCCGATTGTGAGTTGATGCTCCATGCCTTCATCTTCACAGAACTTGTTGAATTCATTAGAGGTATATTCTTTGCCTCTATCACTTCTTATGGTCTTGATGTTGTAACCACTTTGCTTCTCAACACAGGCTTTGAATTTTTTAAAAATATCAAAAACTTGCGATTTTTCTCGCAAGAAATAAACCCATGTCATTCTAGAATAATCATCAATGAAGAGGATGAAATACCTGTTTTGATTATTTGATGGAGTACACATTGGACCACAAACATCTGTATGGATTAACTCCAATGGCTCTTTGGCTCTCCAAGCTTTGCTGGATGGAAAGGGTTGTCGATGTTGTTTTCCAAGCATACATCATTCACAGACATTGTTGAACTCCTTGATAGCCGGTAGGCTACGCATCATGTCCTTCTGTTGAAGAATCCTTAATCCATGGAAATTAAAGTGTCCGAATCTTCTATGCCATAGCCACGACTCGTCCACTTGTGCTTGCATTGCTATGTAACTTGCATCTCTCCATTGAATGGGAAAGCATCTGTTTTCTGTCATTTTTGTTTTTGCAATTTCAAGGGATTTGTCTTGCTTGTCATAGATTGTGCAAGAGTTTCCCTCAAAATGTAGAGAGTAACCTCTTTCTATCAACAACAATGGTGCCTTTTCTGGTTGCTTCCACGAAGTCGCCATTACAAATTTTGACTTTTGTCTTGATTTTATCAAGACTGTGGAAGATGCTTTCGTTTTTAGTCATGTGCTTGCTACACCCACTGTCAAAATACCAAGTATCATTTTTCTCTTCTATTGCAGAATGACAAGCATAAAAAAAATTATTTTCCTCATTTTTCTTTTTTGAAAAATTAGCTTGATGGGTTTTCTTGAATCTACAAACTTTTTCAACATGGCCAAATTTTTTACAGTTTTGGCATTGTGGTTTTCCTTTAAACCAACAATCTTTCTTCAAGTGGTTTCTCTTCTTCCAAATACCACATGAAGAATACTTGTCATTATTTTCTTTTGGTTTTCCTTGTGACTTTCTTCCATCAACTTTTGTTTTATGAGACCGTAGATTAACTTTAGACTGAAAGGCAGCTTCAACCGAATTTTCATTCTGCCTGTCACGCCTATTTTCATATGTCTCGAGAGAGCCCATCAATTCAATTGGTGATAGTTTTCTAGATCCTTTGTTTCTTCTATCACCGAAATTATTGGATCATATCTCTCTGTACAAGAGATTAGAATTTTTTCGACTATTTTCTTGTCAGAAATAGTCTCCCCATAGACTCTCATTTGATTTACTATTTCTTTTATTCTAGAATAGTAATCTTTTGCAGTCTCAATATCCTTCATCTTAAGATTTTCAAAATCCCTTCTAAACTTCTGCAATTTAACAGTGCGTACCTTGACAGATCCTTGAAACTCCTTCCGTAGTGTATCCCATGCTTCTTTTGTAGTTGATGCGTCCATGATTCGAGGAAATATCTCCTCAGCCATTGCTTGTTGCAAACAGAATAGTGCTTGACAATCATTTTGCTGATTCTCTTCATAGATCTTCTTTTGATTTGCTGAAAGAGTGGAAGTATCTTCAGCAATGCAGAATCCTTCATCAACGATTCTCCATAAACTTTGTGACCGAAAATAGGTCTTCATTTTGATGGACCAGAAGTCATGGTTTTCTCCATTGAAGATTGGTAGAGAAGGGGTGGAACGAATGGCTTCTGCACTCATTATGTTTAGAAGAAATCATGCCCAAGAGATTGATGGAACAGGCTCTGATACCACTAATGGTTTGTAAAAGATAGTAACAGAAAGAAAGCAGTGAAATATAAGATAAAAATATGAGAAAATGGACTTAGTAGATCGAGATTAAATTTTGTTGCTGTATTGTATTGTTTCTCTCTGATATCCGAACCAGTACAGGAAGGAGGTATTTATAATGGATGGAATCGGTTGAAGGTGAACCTATTTAAATTGAATAGAGCAGACATTAACTCATCTTGGGAGCCGAATCGGCTAACTTGGGAACCAACTATTCTTGGAAGCTGAAACGACTCATATTGAAAAGAAACGAACATTGCAAGTAGCTTTACATTGGAAGAGGACTCGATTCTCTGTTTCTCAAGGATGACTCGAAAACACTGAATTAATATTTCTGAAAATTGCAGCAGCATTTAATAGATATCACTCTCGATATCCTTAGCACTTCCCGCCTACCTTGTCGATTCGTATATGGCATCTTTGTCGTGTTGCTGGATATTCGTATCTCCGGCAACCCCTCATTCTTCCTGGTCCTCACTGGCTTGTCCAGCCACACAACTCCTCTGGTCTCCCTTGGCCTCCACCACTGTTTTATGTATTGCTTTCTCTTCTCCCACGGATTCGACGATGTTGCTATGCCAAACACAACGATGCTGCTCCCACAGATTATCTCGTCACCTCTTGTCTCCCTATCTCTCATTCTCTCTTCATTCTCAACCTCTCGTCTCTCTCTCCCCTCCGCCCCTCTGTTTTCATTCGAAGAACTCATCGCCGCCGTCGGAGCGAAAAGGGGGTAATGCTAGTTCACCGTTGTGTGTAGTAGCATCTTCACCTCCGCCTCTGTCTCTCTGTGGTTTCTCTCTCCATTATCAACCTCTCGTCTCTCTCTCCCCTCCGCCCCTTTGATTTCATTCGAAGAGGCTCATCGCCACCACCGGAGCGAGAAGGGGGTTCTGCCACCGCCGTTGCAACTTGCAGCGGCAGATTTGGTACAGATTTCTCATCTGCATTTTGAAGATGGACACCCGGAAAGCAGGTATTCTTCTCCAAGTTGTAGTGTTGTTGATGGCCATTGCAGATTCGTGGTTGCAGGTGTCTAGCAGACTCAGCTGTAATCTATAGAACTCCTTCTCGGTTTCCGATCCTAGGACTAATCGCCGGTGATGGATTTGTGCGTGGGCTTCTAATGGAGTCCAACCAGATAAAGAGGGTGCTTTTGGAATGGAGGTGGGAAGGGTGTTTTTGGAATTTTTTATAAATATATTAGTCACATGATATTATGTGTAACAGAAAGTTAACCGTAAGGGTAGGCTTAGTCAATTGTGAGAAACAGAAGGAATAGTGTTAGTCAATTTTCAAACAGTAAAAGTACACTTAGTCAATTAGCTAAACCATAAGGGTAGTTTAAAATATTTACCCATATATATAAAGACGATTTGATTTTCTAATGTTTAGCTAAGTGGCACCACTTTCCCCCACTTCCTCCTAAATTGTTTAATTCCTATTTATCTCTTAAATTATCTCTAATTTAATAGAGAAGTTCTATTCTAAATTATCTCTAATTCTTATATATCTTCTCTCTCACTTTTATCTATATCTATCTAAAGAAAGTTTCAATTAAAAAATTCAGAACTATTTAAATGTTATAATTAAATTATATACAAAATTTAAAATATTTATTCAAAACACAAAAAATTAATAGATTTAATAATATTCATATTATTAATAATTCAATATCTTTACAAAATCCATTATGAAATTATGTAGTAACAATATAAATTATAATTTTATGAATTATTCAATTTAAATGTTATTCAAATAATAAAAATTTAACATTAAAAAACAAAATATTATTTAAATATTTCAATAAATAAAAATCTTAAATAAAAACATTAAAAATAGTTAAATAATATAACAAAATATTTAATATTACGTAATAACATTAAAATAAATAAAATTCAAATAATGAAAATTTTTAAATATATTATAAATTATTTAAATATTTAAATAACAAAATACTTAACATGTCAAAATTTTAAATAGATAAAATAACGAAATTATGTAATAAATTTTAAAAAAAAATCTTAAAAGTAGAAAAATAATTATAATAGAATTCATAATATTCATATTAATAATAACTTAATATTTTACAAAATTAATAATTTAATATTTACAAAATTATTTATAAATGTATTTTTTCCTTTTGTTATTTAATAGAAAAATATCAATAATTATTGGAGATTAGACAACTATTATTTAACTTTTGAAATTTAATTTATCGTATTTATTGTATTTTTGTTATAAATTTATTTTTAGTAATTATATATTTTTTATAATTTATAGATTAATACTTATTAGAGATTAAACTATTATTTAATATTACACTATTTATTGACTAATTTAGTATATTTTTAGCATTTATAATATTTTTGTAATTATTGTATTTTTATTATATATCTATTATATTTTCCTTATAAACTTATTTTCAATGATTGTGTATGTTTGCTATAAATTTTCAATAGTTATTGGAGATTAAACTATTGTTATTTATTAGAGATTAGACTATAAATTTAGTTGAAATTAGGAGCGTTCAATGATTGGTTCAATTCAGTTGCAGGCTGTTTCACCAACAAAATCAATCTGGTCAAGTCTGCAGTTTGTCACTTGAAACTGATTGACCATTAGCGAAAACCCACCAACTCGGGTTGTATCGATTTGTCTATTTTCGGTTTAGTTTGTTTGTTCAAAAGATTTAAACTTGAAAATTAACTTTAAATTTCATAAATTACAATGATATTAAAAAATAAATTACAAAAATTAAATCTATGATATAAAATATTTTGGACTAGCAAATATGGGAATTTTCCTACTTTCCCGTATTAAAAATTAAATTTAAAATATAAATTATTAATATATATATATATATATATTTATTAAACCAAAGCCGATCTTAAATACTAGAAAACCAACCAACTCAAGTTGATTTCGATCAGATTGTTTGATAAAAAGTTAAAATATAAAACAATTGTATACTCTTATGTATTTCTATTGTTTAACTTTTGCTTAACAATGCACGGGTCCCCGTCACCATGCCTCTCCTTGCTCCATTAGCGAACCGTTGACCTGGGCAATCGAATCGTCAACCCGAACAACACAGTTTTTGGCCTTTTTTGTTTTTCTCTTCTTTTTTTTTGTCAAAGTGTATCATCCGTTCGGACCGAACAGTTAGACCATTCGACCCAGAACGGTTCCTTATCCGGTCCAATTTTAAAAACCATGGATGGGGAGTGGGTGCCTTGCCTTGAGCTTGGCTAGGTGTGCGGCATGGCCTGGCCCAAGACCTAGCCCGACCCACAGCACGGCACGGGCCCATGCGGGCTTGAATTGTGGGTCGTGCCAAACCGACCCCCAAATTATCCTAGAGGAGGGAGGTAAGTGCAGTTGAAGACTCTTCCATTGAATTTTGGCATACACAGTTGGGTCACTTGACTCAGAATGGTTTGCGGATTCTTTCGAAGAAGCATAATGTTCCAGGTTTGAATTTTTCTGACTTGAAGTCATGCTCTCACTGCTTGGTAGATAAACAACACAGAGTCGCATTTAAAAATTTCTCTCCTTCTAGAAGAGCAAGTGTTCTATATTTGGTCCATACTGATGTTTGTTCTATGGACTCTTTAAGTCTTGGTGGTGCTCACTATTATATTACCTTTATTGATGATCATTCCAAAAAAGTCTGGGCTTATTGTTTGAAAACTAAAGATCAAGCTTTAGATGTTTTCAAGTATTTTCATGTTGCAGTTGAGAGGGAAACTAGAAGGAAGTTGAAATGTGTTCGTGCAGATAATGGTGGTGAATACAGAGGGCCATTTACAGAGTATTGTAGAACTCATGGGATCAAGTTTGAGAAGACAGTGCCAAAAACACTTCAACACAACGGTGCTGCAGAGAGAATGAATCGTACTATTAATGACAGAATTAGATGTATGCTCTCTCATGCAAAGCTGCCTAAGTTCTTTTGGGGGGAGGCAATGAGAACAACAGTTGACTTGATAAATCTTTCTCCTTCGGTTCCTTTGAATGGTGATGTTCCTGAGAAGGTTTGGAAAGGAAGAGATGTATTTTATGATTATTTGAAAGTTTTTGGCTGCAAGGCATTTGTACATGTTCCTAGAGATGAGAGATCCAAACTTGACAGTAGAACAAAGCAGTGTGTTTTTCTTGGGTATGGTCATGAGGAATTTGGGTACAGGTTTTGGGATCCAGTCAACAAGAAACTCATCAGAAGCAGAGATGCAGTGTTCCTCGAGGATCAGACTATTGCAAACTTTGAAAAGCCAGATAAGCCAAAATCTACAAATCATGAACCAGTTGACCTAGGTATGGTTGGTCCACCAGCTGCAAACACTGGAAATAGAAGAGATGTACAAGAAGATCAAGATGAAAATACCCCTCCAGCTGATAATGAGCCAATAAATGAAGAAGAGCAAGCAGATGAACAGAATAAGTTAGAGCCACCAGAAGAGCCTCAGTTGAGAATATCCACTAGAGTGCGTCAACCTTCTGTAAGATACTCCCCTACTGAGTATGTAATGATTACTAATGGGGGAGAACTAGAGAATTATCAGGAGGTTTTGTCTCATGAGAAGAAACAAGAATGGTTAAAAACCATGCAAGATGAAATGAAATCCTTGCATGAGAACCATACTTATGATCTGGTAAAGCTACCAAAGGGTAAGAAGGTCTTAAAGAATAAATGGGTTTTCAGATTGAAGAGTGAAGAAAATTGCTCACAACCACGGTACAAGGCAAGACTGGTTGTGGTGTTGACTTTGAAGAATTTTTTTCACCTGTTGTAAAGATGTCATCTATCAGAGTTGTTATGTGTTTGGCTGCCAGTTTAAACTTGAAAATTGAACAACTTGATGTGAAGACCGCCTTTCTCCATGGTAACTTAGAGGAGGAGATTTACATGGAACAACCTGAAGGCTTTGTGAGACAAGGTAAAGAAGATCTTGTTTGCAGGTTGAGAAAGAGCTTATATGGGCTCAAACAGGCACCTAGACAGTGGTACAGAAAGTTTGAGTCCTTTATGGAAGCTAATGGGTACAGTAAGACTACTTCTGATCACTATGTATTTGTAAAGAAATTCTCTGATGATGATTTTGTTATTCTCCTGCTTTATGTGGATGATATGTTGATTGTTGGTCATGATGCTGCTAAGATCAACAAGTTAAAGAAAGAACTCAGTAAAGCTTTTGCTATGAAGGATTTGGGTCCAGCTAAACAAATCCTTGGCATGAAAATCATCCGTGACAGGAAGAACAAGAAGTTTTGATTATCCCAAGAAAAGTACATTGAAAAGGTTTTAGAGAGATTCAATATGAGCAAAGCAAAACCGATTGTATCTTCACTTGCAGGTCATTTCAAACTTAACTCCAAGCAATGTCCTACAAGTGAGAAAGAAAATGAATAAATGAAAAATGTGCCTTATGCATCCGTAGTTGGTAGTTTGATGTATGCTATGGTATGTACAAGGCCAGATATAACTCATGATGTTGGTGCTGTTAGTCGCTTTCTCTCTAATCTAGGAAAAGAACATTGGGCAACTGTGAAATGGATTCTTAGATATCTCAGAGGTACTTCTAGAGTTTGTTTGTGCTTTGGAAGTAACAAGCCAGTGCTAGATGGTTATACAGATGCAAACATGACTGGTGACATTGACTCTAGAAAGTCTACATCAAGGTTCTTGATTACCTTTGCAGGGGGAGCTGTTTCGTGGCAATCAAAACTGCAAAAGTGTGTTGCTTTGTCTACTACTAAGGCTAAGTATATTGCTATTACTAAGGGCTGTAAAGAAGTTTTGTGGATAAAGAAGTTCCTGCAAGAATTGGGCCATAAGCAATAAGAGTTTGCTCTATACTGTGACAACCAGAGTGCAATTCACCTCAGTAAGAACTCTACTTTCCACTCACGTTCTAAGCATATAGATGTGAGGTATATCATTGGATTCGAGATGTGCTGGAGATGAAGTTGCTACAACTTGAGAAAGCTCATACTGGTGATAATGGCTCAGATATGATGACCAAGACTTTGTCAAAGGAAAAACTTGTTGTTTGCAGAAAGGCCGCTGGCATGGGGTTGCCACCCTCCACGTGAGAAGTGAGGGGGAGATTGTTGGTTGGGCTCTCTTCCCACGTGGAGGGCTCACTAAAAAAAAAGGGTTAGAAGTCGAAAAGGCTCATAAAAGGCAGCATCACGTGTCTTTGCATAAGCAAAGACAGTTATGAGCAAATAATACTTGCTCGGTAAGTGTGGTGAATTCGAAGAGTTCGGTGAAACTTTCCATCGAAAACAGAAGAGAGAGAGAAAGAGAGAGAGAGAGAGAGAGAGAGAGAGAGAGGGGAAAGGAGAAGAGAGGTTTTTTGGGTTTTCATGGGTGAAGAACACAAAAACTGCGTGGTGACCCTTTCTCCGATCGTCTTGGGATTTTAGTATGCAGTCGATGGCGCCTCAAACTGCATATCTACTAGTTTGATTTTCTATTCCTCTTCTCTATTATCATTTTGGAGAGATTTATTTTTGTCTCTGAGTTATTTGGTGATATGTGATGAAATCCACCTTTAGGTGAGTAGTTGATGCTGACAGCCTCTACATTTACTGCTAGAGAAGAACTTTGCTGTATCCCATTGATTTATTAGTGAAAGCTTTTAAGTGGCTAGTTGCCCGTGGTTTTTCCCTTCAGTTTGGAGGGTTTTCCACATTAAAATCTTATGTCTTCTATTTGTGGATTGTGTTCTTATTATTGCATATAATTTTTCTACTTGGTTGATATTGTTGGCTTGCATGCCCATTTAATTGCACAAAGAAGAAAACAAAATTATTTTGTTTCGTTCAGATATATATTTTGTTATTTGGCTATTGTGAGATAGCAGGCTTTTTCTCAACAAATCGATCCCCATCCCCGTCCCCACTAATGGGGACAAGGTTATCCCCATCTCCGTCCCCACGGGGATCCCCATTCTCCATGATTTTTTATAATGTTCACTATTTTGTTTTTTATTTTATTTAAAAAGTAAAAGCAAAATAATTAAAATTTACAATTCTATGATAAAATATTCAAACATATTCAACCGTATTTTTTAAAATATTAATATATAGATGTATGTGTACATATATATATATATAACGTATGCATACATATATACATATATATTAGCGGGGATCCTACCGGCAGGGAATGCTCTTCCATCCCAACCCTGCGGAGGAAAATCATCCCCATCCCTGCTCTCACAGAAATCTGAGAAATGAAAAAAATTGCCATCCTTAAAAAGCTTGCCTGTCTCGAGCACCTTCAAGCCCGAACCCATGGAGTGACACAAATTTCAGTACAACTCCTTGGCCTAGATTGAGAATGCAAAAGCCGAAGGAACTCGTCCTCTTATATCCAGAACAGAATAATCCTTTCTGTGGAACAACGCCACAATATGGAACTGTAGCTGTTACAGTCATCGAATTATCTCGCAAATACCTTTTTTACCACGGTTCCCCAAATACAGACGAAAATCATGCTACCCAGCCGCAACTCTCATTTGGGTCACGTGAACCAAGGCAACAAGATTGATTCAAGCAATGCCAGTTTCAAAAAAGATGCAGATAGAAAGTCTTCCAAAGATAAGACAGCCATTAAAGAACCAGTTTTAGCAGCTTCTAGACTGAAAGAACAGGCAAGGGAGCAGCTAAGGTTGAACATGGCAGAAAAGGCCTTTGCTAAAGAAGCAAGACAGCATTTGCTAGAGAGGTAAGACAGCAAGCAAAACGGCAAATTGAATTGGCTGAGCAGGAATTCGCAAACGAAGAAGAAGAAGGAGTACCTTCCTCCGCTTACCGCCGATAGATTTCGCGCCCATGATCGCAGGTGGGATGTTTTCGGGTTAGGGCTCGACAGAGGAGAGGAGGAAATGGGAGGGAGTTCGAAACTTCGAATGAAAAAATCCTTGAAAATGGGTTTTAGGCAGCCTTGCAAGTATTTTTTGTCTTTTGTGTCCGGTTCAACCGGTTGCAGCTACTAACGGCAAAAAAGCCCGCTAAGGTTAGTTTTTATTTAAAATGCCGACGTGGCCGTTTTTGGTTGGTGGGTTCACGCGTCCGGTGAACCCACAGGTGCACAGAACGCGCCCTCGTATTTTACTCAAACTCTCAAGAATTCTGTTGTAAATTGTAATCACAATTACTAACATTATAAATACACGGGGGTTCGGCCTGCCATGACAACCCTTTCATTTTGAATTCAGTCGACCATTACTTATTTCTTCAACTTGGTATCAGATCCAAGACACCATGGCTTCCAATGGTGATACAGATTCGGTCCAGAACTCAGTGCAAAATTCTCAGATCCAAATTCTCTAACGGGCATTTTCTCTCCTTCATCACTCACTCCTGATTGTGTTTTCGCACCTGTATAATTCTTTCCCAAAATCTTGTTCGATATGCAGAGGTTAGCAGGAGGTTCATCATCTCGAGCTACTGATGAGTCCGTCATCATCTCCTCTGCTGTCGATGATCTCCCGGTCTTTGCTCCAAGCGAAGATGTAGATAGGAAGGATAACACTCCACGTAACCGATCGTCGAAGAAGTGGGTCCATATCATTCCTGTGATTGTGTTACTTTGCATCTTGATACTATGGTGGTTCTCTCATCCAGGTACGTTTGTAAAGATCTCAAGAACCCAATTTCTCTGTTGCTTCATCTGTTCTTTTCTTTCTTTCTCCTTCGACTTTCTTTTGGGGGATGGGTCCGAGAGTTCTTTGTTCCGTATTCTTTGTTTCCCCCTTGTCTCGTCTTCTCCGTTCAATCGGCCGGTAAGTCTCATAGCTAGAGTGAAAGAAATATCAAAGAGAGAGAGAGAGAGACTGTGCAACTGATTTCTTTTGTTCTTCTTGTTGTTTCTTTATGAACTATTGTTTCTTTCATAGTCCAATTCTCTGTTCTCTTTCTTGCCAACATGCTTATAATTATATCCTTAATTCTTGATTCTATGTTTCGGCTTGGGTGAGTTAAGTATGAAAACTTCAGTTTCTTGTGATAAAAAAAATTGAAAATGGGCCATCTCATCTTGCTCTGTCCAAGAAACCATCAAATGGGAATAGTTTAATATTTTTTTTCTAATAATCCTCCATTCTGCTTGTATTTCACCTACCCGTTAAGTAGTTTTTCTTCCTTCCACTGAATACCTCTAGTTAAATTTCTTTCAGTTCCCTGTTTAAATTCCCAGTTAAAGCTTAGCTTTCTATTAATAATCACTATTTCTTTATTGAACAACAGTTAACGTGGTGATTAAGGATGGAAATATCGTTGCGGTAAATCGTATCACATTGCAGCCTTCAAATGATACTCAAGCCAATAATGCAAATGCTTCACCACTGACTACTCCAAAGGAGTATTTTGTTTCAGAGGAACTGAAGGCTAACAAAGAAGCTGATACACTTGGTTTGGTCAGTCGGTAAAAAAGTAATTGAGTTGTATTTTCTTCGGGGTTGGACATACTTCTGAATTTGTTACCAGCTCGAGATTTTGATATTTTGTTTAGTTACATATTTGTTATATTGGAGTCTGGAGCACTACCAAGAAAGAGTACGATGCTGTACTATACCAATTAGAAGTTATAGTAATGTGAACAGAAACTGATCTTACCTTCATGAATTCACTCCCCCCAAAAAATACAGATTAATGAATCAAAAACTAAATCTCCAGTGCTACAATTCAGTTACTTCACCACCTTTGCAGTTGCCCACGGATATGTGCATTGTGGAACTCTTCTTCGATGGCAGAATCCTACAACAATCCCTCCTCGGTGACTGCACAGGAAAAAAGATATCTGGTTAACAACCAAAATACAGAGAAATACACCTCCCATCACCTATAGACTATGGTCTATAGATCTGGCTGCGGGTGGAGGTGGTTAACAGAATAATAAGTACTTGAGGAAGAGCTTAGTTAATTAATTATTACCTTCCGCCAGCGAAGGTTATCTGGCCTCTTGAAGACGACAATGGACTCGATTGCAGCTGGGGAAGCCATTTTCCATCGGCAATAAGGTTGTCTCTCTCTGCAGCGGGAATAGGTAGACACAGTTTGCTTCTTGGCTCGATCATAACGAACACTGCTCATGTAGAAAACGAAGGGCTTTTGGCAAGGGTGCTTGGTCACAGGCCTGGTGTTGAATGCATAGGCAGTGTAATCAGCCCTTTTGTACCAGTTGAGGAATGTCCTGCTTGGCATTTCTAGCTCTCTGGGTGAAATGGTGCCCCTCAGGATTTGGACCACGAAGCCCCACGATACAGTGATTGACCAATATCGCTTCTTGTCATAGCAGATAGATTGTTGCATTATACTTGCCGAGTCATATTTGATAGATTGAAAGAGGTGTTGGAGAGCCTTTTCTCTGCACATGCCGGGGAATATCGGATCCACCACGTCCAGATGATGCAACGACACTAGCGGAGAGACGGGGTGTGCACCCAAGAGGCCCAAGAGGTTTCCATACACATCATACTGCAAGTGCATGCATGAAATAAGCAATATACGTATAAACCCAGATGGATGGATGGATGCTAGAGCCTATTACAGTAGTGCTTAATGGGAAAGAAAGAACGATTCATGATTCAAAAGCCGCCCTAGCTATATTGTAGTAATCAATAGTTCTGGTGCATTGGTTTTTTACCTGATGGAACCCTGCTTCTCTGGTGAGGGGTACCCCCAGCTCAGCCATGCAAGCTTGTATCCTGTCATCACTGCCATACAGACCTGGATACCTCTGGAGGCACCGATCCTGCATCTTCTCCAAAGCCTTGGCCAAGGGATAGCTGATAGCAAACCCACCGCCCCCATATGCCATTGAATAGGAGAAGAATATGTTCTGAACATGGCTCTCCGACGAGCTCCCAATATAAAAAAACTGGCGATGATCATATTTGGCGAGTACCCGCACCACGTTATCCACCACAAACACTGTATCGTCATCACCCATGACGAACCACCTCACATCCTTGAGCCCCAGCCTCGCTGTCTCTGATACCACTCTCGATATCCTTAGCGCTTCCCGCCTACCTTGTCGATTCGTATATGGCATCTTTGTCGTGTTGCTGGATATTCGTATCTCCGGCAACCCCTCATTCTTCCTGGTCCTCACTGGCTTGTCCAGCCACACAACTCCTCTGGTCTCCCTTGGCCTCCACCACTGTTTTATGTACTGCTTTCTCTTCTCCCACAGATTCGAAGATGCTGCTATGCCAAACACAATGTGTTTCAGCTCCGTATCGAAAAAGTTGGATTTCGGAGGCAATTCGATTCGTGGGGCCTCCTTCTCTTGTATCGGTTCTTTTTCTTCTTCTTCTTCTTCTTCTTTTTGTTCACTGGTCGTGGTGGAAGAAGAGTTGGAAACCGCTACAAGATGTTCTTCCGTGGAAAGAGCAAAGGCGGAAGTGGAACATTCTCGAGGTTCATTTGCAAGGAGGAAATTGGAGGAGTAAAGAATGTAGAGCATGGAGATGACGAAGAATGTCAAGGTGATGAGGTTTCGAGAACCACCAAAGCTTGATGACAATGTCCGTTGCTGTGCTTCTTTCATTTCTTCCCAAGTTTCCAGTTTCTTATTATCATAGTCTTCAGGTTTCCTGTTGTGGTTATTTTTGCCGCTGCTTGTGTTTGCACCCATATGAGCATTGAATGAAACAGGGAAACACAGAGATTAGCATAAGGTAAAAAACCATTGTTGTTCAGCTTGAGAGAGAGAGAGAGAGATTGCTTAACTCTACTTTTGGAGTCTGTTTTAGAATGATCTATCTTCAAGCCTAGTCTCTCTCCTATCCTACACCGAGTATTTCTCCCGGAAAACCTTTTTGTCGAAGCATTTGTAGCTCCTTGACTATGCTGTAGGAAATTTTCACATGTAGACTTAGCCTCTTGAGGGCTAAGCATGCACCATGTGTCGTCCCAATTTTTGAGGTCAATTAGTAGGTGGACGTGAATATGTGTTTGATTTCAAAGCCGTAGCAAAACATTTTATATATGTTGCTACCCATCTGTTAAATGTAATTAATGTAAAAACATGCCAATTCATATAACACTTTGGAGTTTTTGAACACCCAAGTGAGCAAGGGTGACAAGGTTGAAAATTAATTAGTCCCATATATGCTGTTCTCGGAAGGATTCAGAAAGGAAGTTAGGAGTTCAACATATGGAGGAACCAATCGATGTAGGAGAACCATCACATGTGTTATTGATTCTAGTATCTTTTCCATGTGAAGACAGATGGATCAGATGCCCCTGAATCAATATCACCACATACAAATGTAGCTAACAAACTCTGAAACATCAAGAAGATCGACAAGATATTGTTTGAAGTAATCCATTATAATTTTCAGAGATGGGCCTGCAAGAAAAAATTACATAAAGGTCAGCCAACCTCAATAGCCCTTTTCTGTTTTGGGGTTTTTACAATGGACAGTGGTGTAAAAATTTTAATTCATACGAGTGAGCATTGAGCAGAAAAAAAGAATACCAGGAATCGTTTCTTGTAAATTTCAATGAGCTCCTGCGGATCACGCTGGGTTTGTGTGTAAGCATCAATCTTATTCATCTCCTACAACCACAATCCACAATCATAAATTCAAACCCTTTTTCTATGCATATATTTCAACTTTTACCAACATTTGGTCCCCCATATTCCTAATAAACCAGAATGCATGTAATCTTGTCCAAAGAAATAACTCTACAATCCAAATGCCAAATTCTATATTCCAAAATCGAGTGCTAAATTCCCCAGGGAAGTTTCAGTGCATACAGTGAGAAAGAGAAAAGAAAAGGAGATAATTTTATAAAATAAAGGGTACTGAGATGGTTTAATAATGTGCAGCTACATTCATAGCACTGATGCACATCGAATAAGAAGGGGGAATAAGCTGGAATAAATGTGGTTTTAGGTAGTGAACAATGATTTGAGAACATGATGAACAGAGATTGTAGCTCTTGATTGGATAGAATGGCAAGAGTGGACAGAGCCAACAAAATGGTTGAGCAAGGTTACAGACAATGAAAATGAGAATGCACTAAAAACCAGATTTTTTTAATCCCAAAGCTGCAGTTAGTAGATCTAAACTGCAAGAGAAGATAAATTGGGCCATACTAAACAAGATGCAAGGAAATTTTGTAAAATCAATAGCTTGAAAATCCAACTTTACTGGTGGACCTGTTTAATGCGACTTGCCACTGTACAACAAAAAGACACTTGATATGAATCAAACTAACTCGAAGAAGAAATTTTCACCTCTATCCACGCTGCTAGTTTAGGCCTTCCTGATGTGATGTCATACTTCTTTACTTCCAACAAGAAGGGCTGAAATCTTTCAATAAATGGAGCATAGGCTATGTCCACCTGAAGTTAGACATGTTCAGTTGCAAATCAGAGTTCAACACAAAACAAGAGAATCAAATTAAGTTCTACATTTTTTACCCGGTTTTTTTTTTTTGATCAATAACAGAACTTTTTTACCCAGTTTAAAGCAATATAAAACTCCATACAATGTTTCATAAGATGGGTATGGAGATATTGGTTTATTGATGCTTGATTATAATCAAACCATGACTAGCAGTGTCGGGAAAAAAAGAATATGAAAACATGGAAAAAGGGAGACATGTAAGGAATATCCACTTACCAAACTGAGCTGTCCAAGAAAGAAAGGCCCATCTTTGTATTTGGAAAGAGCAGTTTCTATGTAATCAAGTGCAGTTTCTGATACAGATTACTAGTACATTAGCTTAAGGTCATATGCATCCTGATTTATTGAAAGATCAGAGCTCAAAAGACAGTAAATTTAAGTCTCACCAACTTCTTTTCCTATATCTTCCTTGAATGAAGTTATCACAGTTCTATTGAATGTGTCAGTGTAGGACAGTAACTCTTCAGCAAACACTTTCTTCGCTGGATCCTACAGTTTTTTTTTTTTTTTGAGCATAGCCTCTATTAAAAATTTGAAGCTATAGAAATGGGTTTTCATAAATGGTATCAACATATGTTATCTCAATCTTACATTAGTAAAAAGTGGAGGTCCTCCAAAGTGACTGTCTATGTATTTAATCAAGTCGAGACTCTCTCCTCTAACTTCATTATTATGTTCCAATGATGGCACCTGCAACAAATACAGGAAATATAAAAAGACTTCTCAGCTTAACCCTATTCGTTATCTAAAGGATTCATGTTTTCAAGACCACCATGAACGCACTGATTTTAAGTTATAAATTTTCATGTAATGTAACTAAGTCAAGAATCAATGAGGTTTCAGAAAGAGAGAAACAACTGTCTTATTTAAGTCTAGAAAATGTTGGTAATATCATTATCATGTCTGGGTTCAAAGCGTGTCACCTTATTTACTGGGTAGACCTTCTCCTTGTACCAAGCAGGCCTATTCTGTAAATCAATAGGAATCAGTTGTATCTTCTCCTGCAATCCCTGTTTCTCGAAAAGTTATAATAGAAAAGGTAAAACTGTAAGAGAAAAGGTCAGAGAACTATGCTAAATACTTTATTGAAGATCGAGACTCCCAGAAAATTGAACCAACAGAAAACAAATGGTGAAGAGAACCGAGAAATAACCTTGCAATTCCTAGTAATCCACACTCGCTGGGCATATGGGCACGTGTAAGATATATACAGCCTTCAAGCAATAAACCCAACATAAGGAAATCAAGAAAGAACCTAAAGAGGGTAATTTTTCTCCTTCAATATTCAAACAAACATTAAAATAAAGAATAAACTGAAGAAATGAGAAACCAGGGTAGAAAGAGAAAAGAATGAATTCAGATACAACCAACCTCGTCGTTCCATCGAACAGAGGAGGTGGAGAGGAGGTAGAATCCAGAGGAGGGGGAAGAACCTCCCGAACGCTTCTGTAACAAGGAAAAAACAGGGAACATTAATCCATCAACCGAAACAACAAGAATAATGCAGAATCAAAGACCCCCCCCCCCCAACTCTGGAAAACAGAAAAGAAAGAAAAAAAAAGATGGAAATTCAAAGAAATAAATGATTCATTTTATATTAAAAAAAAATGACCCAGTAGCCATTGCTCCTAGACGAGCTCTGCTTCCATCGGAGGAGAAACGAAATGGGATACGAGTATAGAATCCTCCAAGTGAAGATTGAAGAAGAAGAAGAGATGGCATGAATAATGAATATCAAAAGAAATGAGGTTAGAATGCAGGCAGTAATGGTAGTAGTAGTACGGTGGCAACAGACGTTTCTTCTTGGGTAAAGACGTCTGCGACAGAAGACTGAAAAATGACCAATGATTATTTTATCACGATTATGGCTATGTGTCGCTTATTAACCGTCAGATTGGCATTAAAAAGAACAAAAGTGATTGGTCCCAATTTCTATGCTACGTTATCAGCTTTTCAGGTATCATGATGGGACTGTTTATTCTCCAGGTATGGGCCGTATGGCATTGCACCTTATCTACTTGAAGCGGGATTTGCTCCTCACAAATGGGCGCCTCACAGGCACATCCTCTTTGCATTGGGAGTGAGGCGCCTGTAACCAATTGTAGGGTTGGATCCAAAAAGCCATACCCACCTCAATTTGTCCATAAAATGATCAAATTTAACTAAAATAACTGAACCATCTTTTGGAATCCAACATGGCAGATTTAGTCCTCACTCACACCTCTTATAGCAATTTTCAATTTCAATTTCATTTTCATTTTAAATAGATCTTATTGTGGCCATGTTGCTTCTAAGTAGATACGTTCATGGGCTGGGCCAGACCGGGTCTAGGTCTTGAGCCCAACCATCAGGCCTAGGTCTTGAGCCCAAGCTTAACCCTCATATAAAGTTCAAGCTCAATCCTGCAGGTCTAAAATTATGATCAAGCCTGACTTATTACAAGCCAGGCCAGGTCGGGCCATCGAGCTACCCAAACATTGAACAGGTCTACTTCTAAGTATGTAGGCAAGGGACTTGTTTTTCAACAAAAAAACAAGGAACTTAGGGATTGTTCTGTTGTTTTGTGTGATTGGAAAAGATGTGGCTCATCTCAAAACACACCAGACTAGTATGGTGTGTTCTATAATCATGGTTCTAGAATGCACCATGCCCTTTCTATATGTTGTAGTGTGGTATGTTCTAGGTTGAGACACAACAAATGGTAAGTATGATAATAAAAATTATGTTTAAACACAGAAATATAAAAAAAAAAAATTGTAAAAAAATGGACTCATATTATTACTATCATCATCATCACCATTACCATCATTGATTTATTGTCATCAAAAAGTGCCACATTTTTGCATGTGCACATTTGCTAGTAATATAAATACCGTCCAAAGAAGCAGGTCATTGACCAAATCAATATTTTTGCGATCTTACATGTTAGAGCTTGACTCGAACTGAAATTGTTGTTGAGTCATTAGGCGATCATTCAACCGGCCAAATCAACAATAGGTTGAAAACACAAAATTTACTAGCTCAAGCCTTCAAGGTTCAAAATATCGCAATGTATTAGTATGTATCATACAACCCATGTCACCTTTCAGAATAATTGATACATCTTTTTAATGAGTATTAATTAAGGCCTATTTTAATGTAGGGAAAATTCCCGATCAGTACCCTATACTTTAGCTCGAGTGGTAATTTGGTCCCCCGAGCTTTAAAATGAAACAATCCAGTACCCAAAGTTTCAAAATGTGACATTCTAGTACCTGTCGTTAACCATTCCATTAATCAGCTGTTAAGTGACATTTGAAAAGTCAAAAGTACCCTTCGAATGCCATCTAGTTCTCTTTATCAACCATCCAAACGTTGACAAAAAATTGAACCGTCCCAAATCCTAGCCTCTTCTTTTCAAAAAAGTTGGTGACTGTTTAGAAGAATCTAGAATTTGTGACTGTTCATTTTATTGTCAATGTTTGGATGGTTGATAAAGAGAATTAGATGTATTCCTAGGGCATTTTTTACTTTTCAAATATCACTTAACGGCTAATTAATGGACTGGTTAACGTCAAGTATTGGATTATCACATTTTGAAAGTTTGGATATTATATTGTTACATTTTAAAAGTTTGAGTCAAAATAAAGAATACTAATCAGGAATTTTCCCTTTAATGTATTTAAATGATAAAACTTATGGTATTATAATTATTTGAAATAAATATATAAGATTACCACATAAATAGATAGCTGAAAAACTTGAAGACATTTATAGGACACATGGACCCATTTTTCTTCACATCCATTACAATAAAAATAAGACACAAAAGCAATACCATACCCATAGCTAGGCCTACAAAAGCAATAGATAACACCTTTTTCTTGTCTTTTTTGTTCTGATCTTCTTTGCTATTTTAATCATTAACAAAGTGATCAGGATAATATATATCAATGTGTAGCAAGCGGGGCTACCAAGAAACGTTTCTTGTAGATTTCCACAAGCTCCTGTGGATCACGTTGAGTCTGTTTGTAGGCCTCAATCTTGTTCATCTCCTGCAAAGCACCCATTTATTTGAATCAATAAAATTATATCACGGTTGTGTAAATTGGAGACTGAGACAAGGTAAATGAGCCCAGATCTATGCATGCTTTGATAATTTTTATCGCATGAATGTATTGTGCATGTGTACACTCTTTATTAGTGCATAAATTAATTGCCAAAGTTATGCACAATTAATTAATTAAAAGAAAAGGAGACAATTCAAGTAATCTGGACATGTATGAATATGATATACATGGATGATCATGGACAGGCAGTGCAAGCAGTTTATTGGTATAGGTCTGAGGTTCTTCCCAGAAGAGAAGACACTTGAAACTTGAAAGGGATATGGATAAGGCAGATGTGGTTCTAGACTTCTAAATGAAATAAAACTGGATTCATGTGCCAGCCACAAATAATTAAGGGTCCATTTGGTTTCTAGTTAGAATTGGAGTCGAAATCCTTTAGAATTGGAATCGAAATGGGTCTATTTTTATGGTCTATTTGGTTCAAACAGGAATGAAAATAGAAATTGAAATCAGCAAGAATGGGATTTTATTCCCAAAGGAGGGGGAGGGAATGGCTATTCCCTCAAATGGGGGAATGCCACTCCACCAGGGGTGAATATGGGATTCTGATTCTGCCCAACCAAACAGTTGGAATCAGAATAACCCACTCCAATTCCGATATCAAACCCCTATTCCTATGAACCAAACGGGGCCTAAGATGTATAACCCTTGAAAGACAGGAGACGATCATCAATTAAAGTAGCCACAAAAGCTCTTAATCCCTTAATTGCAGCTATTAGATCTTAACCTCTAGATAAGAAAATTTTATGATCTAGGTAAGAGTTTCCAAATAGGGGTGCCCACGAGTCAGAGAACCTACCAATTAAGCCACCATCAGTTGAATAGGGGTGCAATTTGAGCATGCCCGGGTTGGTTTTTTGTCAAAATTTGAATGGGCCCAGTCCGAAGGCCTGAGCCCGGAAAGTATAAAATGCTAACTTGGGCCAACCCGATTTATTTTCAAGTAAAAATTTTTGGTGAGAGAGGGGGAAAGTGCTTTTGTTTTTTAGTTTTTCTTTTAAAAAAAAAAAACATAAAAACAATGCACATAATGAAGCAACATGATCAAGGAAAGCCATCAACTCCTGAAATTCTAGAAATGCATATTGAAACATAAGAGCTCCTCTTTTGTTTGTTTTACCTCAATCCATCCTGCCAGTTTAGGCCTTCCGGTTGTGATGTCATACTTCTTTACTTCCAGTATAAAGGGACGGAATCTTTCAATAAATGGAGCATAAGCTATATCCACCTGATAATGTATTCATCACTACTTATTAATCTTAACAGAACATTGCTACAAGGAAAAAGAGAAACGTGAATTTACCTTTGTACCCTTTCCCAAGTTCTCTGGTATCCATATTAATTTTCTATTTTATAACAACTTGTTGGCTTAGATAAACTTACATTAAGAATTAATGATCCATAGAATTTGGAAAGCATAAATATTTATAATTGGTCAAACTTTTTGGGCTACACCAAGTCAAGACTCAAGAGGTAGCCCACTTGTGTAAGATAAAGTCAGTCAGCAAAATAGAAATTTAATATGAACCAATGAAAGAAGTCTCACAGACTTTGGATTGCATTAGTTGACAAAAGGTAAAATCCCTAGCTACTTACCAGACTGAATTGGCCAAGGAAGAAAGGGCCATCATCAAATTTGGAAAGAGAGGTTTCTAAGTGATCAAGAGCAGCCCCTGATGATATAGAGATTATCCATGCAAGTCAGCCTATGGTTTATAACATATAGCATGATTTGTTGCCACATTAAATCCCCAAGGCTATGTTTGGTTTATCAGAAAATAGGAGAGAAGCAGAAAGTTGAGGGAAAGTTCTTAAGAAATTTCACAAAAATTACTTAAGAAAAT
Organism: Nelumbo nucifera; assembly: GCF_055504915.1. Classification (NCBI taxonomy): domain Eukaryota; kingdom Viridiplantae; phylum Streptophyta; class Magnoliopsida; order Proteales; family Nelumbonaceae; genus Nelumbo; species Nelumbo nucifera. The sequence goes on from NC_142650.1 coordinate 5,489,049, forward strand.
TCCCTGAATTTGATGTTCCTCACTTATTTTCTATCAAAACCAAACACAGCCCAAATGAAACAAATCTTACCAACTTCTTTTTCTGCATCCTCCTTGAATGATGCAAACACAGTTTTATTGAATGTGTCTGTGTAGGATAACAACTCTTCTGCAAACTCTCTTTTAGCAGGATCCTGCATTATTGGATTGAATAGGAATTATGTCAAAGAAATTGAAGCCAAATATATTAAAATCCATCTACAATACAGATTTTACTTTAAAAATCTTACATCTGCAGGGAAAAGGGAGGGACCCCCTTCAAAGTGGCTATCAAGATATTTCATCAACTCCAGACTCTCTCCTCTTACTTGGTTATTGTGTTCCAATGATGGTGCCTGCAAAAAGGAGTTCCACTGCATATCATTGAGCTGTGCCAATGAGGTTTCAGAAATGGTGACAGTCTTTGTTAAATCTCCAAAACAGTTGGAAAAGAATATTACCTTGTTTTCAGGGTAGACTTTCTCCTTGTACCAGGTGGGTCTGTTCTGTAAATTAATGGGAACCAATTCTATTTTATCCTGCAAACCCTGCTTCCCAGAAAATTGAAAAGGAAGATTGAGAAAGGGAGGAAAGGAGAGGACACCCAAAAGAGTCTACCCATACCCTAATTTTAGGAGCTTAAGAGCACCAAGAAATGAAGTCCAGTAATATATCTAAAATATGAACTATCAGAAGATAAATTACTAGTAGAGCTCACAACCTTGCAATTCCTAGTAATCCATAGCCTTTGCGAGTAAGGACATGTGTAAGATATATACATCCTTCAAGAGAGAGAAGTCACCATCAGATCAATTGAACTGAACAAATTGGAAATTGATCAACTGATCGAACTGTAAATGTCCATTTAGCACCTAAATCTTTTTATTCTTTCTAAAGTAAAATAAGAAAGAGAGAGAGAGAGAGAGAGAGAGAGAGAGAGAGAAGATGCAATAATGTGGAATAAACCTTGTCGTTCCATCGAAAAGAGAAGGTGGGGCGGAAGTAGAATCGAGGACAGGGGGAAGTACCTCCTGAACGCTTCTGAAAACAAGGAAAAAAGAAAGAACAGAGAGACGTCATAAACCCCTCAACAATAGACAACAGAATGAAGATAAAGAGCATTGGTAAATAAAGTTGCAGAATCGAAGGATGGAATTTCGAAATCTAACCCAATTCCCATTGTAGGTGTTCGAGCTTTGATGCTTTTTGAAGAGGAATGGATTGACGAGAGGGTATTCTGGTATTCTTATAGTGGCAGTAGTCGCTCGTGATGTCTCGATTGAGACGTCACGAGTGACGAATTAGCATTTGATGTAATGAATTTACAGTTAGAGCAGCCATAGTTCGTTCATTCAAAGTTCAAAGAACGACTTGACGCCGATAAATTATAAATTTATAACACAGTATAATATTTACCAGGATTATTGTAATGATTAAATCATTTTGCATTCCTCCCCCCCCCCCCCAATGATTTAGCCATGTTGTTTATTTTTTCCATATACTTTTCAATTCATGAACACATCTCCACTGTTTTAGAAGTTGATATATTGCTTTGATGGATGCCTCCAGTCCTGTCAAGGAATCTAAATTTCTACAATGCCAGAAGAGTATTAATTGATTTAATTTTATGATTTGAATTAAAAAAAAATATTTGATTTTGTTGCAAATTTTGGCACACCTCAACTCATCTCATATCACATTTCAGAGCTCTTCAGCTCATTTTCTCAATTTTTAGCATTACTAATTTAACCATCGGAGTCCATGTTCTCAAAATATCACTCTGAGGCTGACATTTGTTTTGGTCACAAATACTCCTTAAGAGCCAAGGTGTCGAGCTTAGATATCACCTATTAACCAAAGTAATACCTTATGCACCAAAGTTTCCAACAACTTTTCATTTCCACTCTTGTTGAAAATTTTTGCTAAATTTAAAATTAAACTCTACCCCTGTTATTAACATTCGTTAATGTTCCATCAAAATCCATACACATGTGATACCACGTAACACAATTTTTTTAAAAATCCAATATCACCCTTCGCCCCTCTCCCCCTCCCTCCTCCTTCACCATCATCTTCCTTTCAGCAACAGCAAACCAAGCTCTTCACAGAGGTGCATTGGATGATATCACAGTGATGTTAGACCTTTCCAGCAGCGGCAATACTGTAGATTGTAATAGAACAAAAACATAACAATAAATGGTCTCCAGACTCTCCACTACGGTAGAGGAAGCAAATAGCAATGGACCAAAGTTAATTCATTGAACTCGACTCTTTCTAACCACTGAGTCGTCGATCATTCCATCCAACTCTTACTTGATGGGCTCACGAGCTCAAAGACTCCAAAGCCTCAAACCAATGGGAGTAGAACGCACAAACAAGATAAATAGGCAATAAAGGCTTTTCCTCCCTTTCTTGGGCATTTGGAGCCTTAGATTTAACACCCCTAACATCGCCTGACGATGAATAGCTTTGAAACCCACTTGGGTCTGTCTCAAGTGGGTTCTCGGATGGGTAAAATTGTTTGTTAAGCTATTAGTGTCGCGAGTACTATAAAAATGGCTATTTCTTCTTGTTCTTGATGCCACAGTCTTGTGCGTGCATAAATACTTGTTGGGTGACCGATTGATAGCACCGAAGAGTGTTACTTGTAAATAAATAAGTAGTTGAGTATACTAAATTTCTAAATTCTAATAAGTATTTATTCAAACAGATGGTTTGCATTCCAACACCAATCATGATTCATGAGAAAGTGCTCATGGTTATGTGACAAAAGGCCTGAGACATGTTGGTGATTCTCACACCGAACAGAAAAAACCTATAAAAGGTATAGATTTTTTCCAAGGGAAGGATGCTATGACGTTAAGGGGCTACGGTGTCAGCTATGTTTGGTTTGGTTTTTTCTAAACATAGTCTTATGGAGCACCAAATCAATGCTCCTTTAACAACCGTCAGTTGGACTCCCGATGGATAACCCATTGCAGAACAATTCCGAAGTCCAATTGTGGGACTCTCTGGCCAATAGACAAGTCAGTGATATTTTTGAAATTTTGGATTTCTTACCTGGGTGGATAGGTTTCTATAGTATACTATACTATAGAGGACATCATCAAGAGATCTATGGCCTGAAGAGGTCAGCCTCTGAGCAGCAATTAGCAAGTGGAGGATATGTTAACCTTCTCTCTCTCTATATATATATATGGGACCATTCAATGGCCTCCTCCGCCCTATTTTGTTTCATCATCCACCAACGGTAGTTGGCCGTTGGTGCACACACGCATATACACACACTATCTTTCTCTCTCTACTTGTACTCTAAGACACTTTTAGACAAATATGAAATGACTTAGAAGTACTCGAATACAATATATAAACAATAAAGATAAATTAATCAATTAACTAAACTATAAATAAAGATAGTTTAAGAAATTTATCCATTAATTTATAAGCAAATTCATTCATTCATCTCTGCGTTCAAATCTGATAAAAATACATGAAAGCATTCTATGTTAATATTTGATTTTGAGACCATCACACGGTATGGTGTATTAACATGTTGGTAGAATGGTAGGTTGTAGGAATATCTTTTGTTGGCAGCTGATCCGGACTCTGTTGATGGGCTCCGCGCAATTATGGTAGAGCATTGAATGGACACTATCCACGTATTTAAAGGATCGTACGTATGTACGTGCTACGATGCAATAAGGGAGCAGCCCGATCAATTGATAGTTGTGTATGGTTATGATCTGTCCATCTGAATCAAGGGAAGATGGATTAATAAATAAAAGAGGGGACAATGCAGTGGGGTCCACTTTTTTATAAATTAAAAGGATGTTTTCGTGCCACGTGAACGGTCACTTCACGCAAAGACCGAAAGAATGAAGTTTTGGAAAACTTTGTGTTGACTCGGGGGATGGGGCTGCTTTGTCGATACACGATGCAAGTCAGCCTCTTCCTTAAAAGAAGGGGAAACCCGAAGGTGACCGGAAATGAAAGAATAAATGAAGAGAAATTAATGGGCCAACGCTTTCTTTCATTGATTGGGTCCATCCCATGTTATCTAATATAGAATAGCCACGTGTTGACTGGTGCTAAACAATTGAAGGACAAACCAAAACCCACGTAGGACAAAGGCGTATTAATTGAATTTACATGTCTCTCCCACTTCTTTTTCGGTTTTCACAAGCTGGCCAGGAAAACTTTAGCTGTGGAGGCCAACAGCAGAGAATTTCGTTACCATGGGAATGGATAAATTAGTAATTACATTTTAGGGTAAAATACAAAAACCTTTTTGAAGTTTTTGACAATCATAAAAATCTCCCCTATAGTTTCATTTTAACAAATACCTCCCTTGAATTTTTGAAAAATTCAACAAAAATCTCCCTTTCATCATTATTCTAGACGAAAAACATTAGATTGATGCATCAATTTTTTTCAAATACCCATTCTATCCTTTTATAAATTATTTTACATACAAAATTACTAAAATAACCCTATTTTAACTCAACAAAAACCTCTTTTAACGATCATTTCAAAATATGTTTTTTTGTTGAGTTAAAATGGGATTATTTAAGTAACTTTGTATGTAAAATAATTTATAAAAGGGTAGAATGGCCCCAGCCAAAGTTAACCCATTAAATAGGGAGTACGGATCTGCTTGTTGGCCACGCTCATCCAGCTACACATATGGAACATTGGTTGCATGGTGTTTAAAATCGACCCGGTGACCGAATCGATCAGGGGTGACCAGGTCGAACGGTCCGACCATTTGAACTGAATGCTCGGCCCATTCTAACAAGAAAATAAAAAATAAATAAAAAATAGTCAAAACCGTTCAAACGGTTAACCGCCCGGTTCAGCGGTTCGCTGACCAAAATCAACGATTTTGGCAGAAAATCCAATTTTTTGGGGAAAACGAAAATGATCACCTAACCGGTCTGGTCCGGTTTTGAAAACCATGATTGGTTGCATTGTCACCACCGATCTTCTAAACATACAACTATATGAGCATCGCTGGCAATGTATTGTAGTCAGTAGATCCGAACTCTTAGATGAATCCAAATCTCCTGCCCACATAATATCGCAACCACACATAGAGAATATCGCATCCTCCTACATAATATTATGCAGGGGGAGATGTTCCCAATTCATGGGAGTAGTGTGCTGTGAGTAAGTGTGGGCAGAGTTCTCTTGGGCAAGAGGAAGCGGGATCTGCTCCTCACAAATGGGAGCCTCATAGGCACATCCACCGTGCATTGGGAAACATCTCCCGTGAATAATAACTATTAAGTACAGGAGATGTTCCCAATGCATGGTAAGATGTGAGTGTGAGGCGCCTGAGAGGCGCCAGGTGTGAGGAGCAGATCCGGTCTCAGGCAAGAGATCCCACGTCCTCTTAAATAGGTTCTCCTTGTTCTTGACTTACTGGTGAATTGTGATCTGCTCCTCACAACCACATCTCACCCTGTATTGGGAATCATTTCCCTATAAATAATAATGCAAGCATGGAAGATGTTCCCGATGTACGGCCAAAACATGCTATAAGGTCGGTGTGAGGCACGGTCTGTCAGGAGCAGATCCGGGCTCCTTGCTGGTTTGTTGGACGCCTATTTGAGCTCGCAAAACGGCAGGTTCTTTACATCGTTAATACGGCTGTAAGCCTGTAATCAGGAACAGATTATTGAAATTTTAAATCCAAACAATGAGTTCAACTACTGTGTATTCGATTGCATGTTAATTTTATACCTCAATCAATTAGGTTAAATTTAAGTTAATTTTCATCAATTTACATTTAACAAAATATACTTATCATCACGTGCCTTTGATGCACCAAGATTTTGCCCCACATCAGATCCAAAATCTAATATACCATGCTTGAATTCCAATTTGTTTTGCTGTGTTTGAAATAAAACACATAAAAATTAAAAAAAAAAACAATTACTATTAAACTTTTATATATAACATAAATGTTTATTGAAAGCACACAATGTATATTTATATTAAATATATATGCCACTATCATCATCCATACCTTATCTCGCAAATATATGGGATCAGTTACATAAATCCTGTTTTGCCATTCTGTTATATTTAAAGTCACATTCACCGTTAAATCATTAATGCCTAAATTTTAATCAAATTAAGATCTTAATCAAATCCGATGGAGTGAAATCTGCATCTAATCCAATTATTATGTGGACAAAAGTTCTAAGATCTATGGCATCCCTGCTCCTACACCGAATCCATCGTCATTCAAGGGTTGGGTCGCCTTTTTGCCAGATCTATGGTTCGGACTCGGAATCTCCTACCCACTTACCTTCAAAACACTACAACCATGAATTGGGAACATCTCCCCATGCATAATAGCATACAATTCCTTATGTGGGGATGTGATGTCATGTTGGCAAGTGTGGGTAGAGCTCTTGTTAGGAAATCCAAGCTCCCTTGCTTGAGGGTTCCTGTTGTAAAATTAGAATTAGCTAGCAAAATACGTTTCTTTTCAAAGGTCAGCTAGGGATAAAAGACCAGATCAGGTTCTCAACAACTTCGGGTTTGGGGGATAACTGAAATTTCGCATCTTTATTCTCCTCCTGAATACTTTGGAGGGCTTGGAATCGGGATGATAGTCCTCAGTCCTCACTACACCATGAAGAGTCCCCCTCATCTTTAGATAGATCAATCAGCAATATTCTCTCCTTCGTCTCCATTTACACCCGAAGAACTTCAACCAGTCCAACCATGGATTTTGACCTTTTTATCCTTTTTTTGCTCTCTGGGACATTCATACCAAGAAAGTATGATAGCTTTCAGAGAGCACTAATGCATTGGTTTAGTTTTCTTGTTAAAATTAGTGCTTTCGGAGAGCACTAATGCATTGGTTTATATTAAATTTTCTTATTAATATTATTTAATAGTAATATAATTGATTTTCTTCGTAAATGTTGTATTATAATCTTAGCACAATACAAATACTAAACTAAATAGCACATTAAATTCTGTTATTAACAATTTACATTTCCATCCTATCAGAATTTGGTACTCATAGTTTTGCTTCCCTTCTGTTAGTAGATACTTTGGTTTTGTCAATAAATTTTAAACAGAATTGATCTTGTGACCCTCTACGTGTAAGCCAAGTAATTGGTAATAATAACATAGATTTTTTCACCCGATATTTTTGTTCTTTAGGGATTCAATTCTTTCGGTCCGACTTCTTCATGAGACTCAACAGCACCCCAGCACTGAGACTAGTTGCTACAAAACCCAATGAAACCTCAGTTGACACATGGTACCCTGCAAAAAAAGTGAGACACGTCAAATATTTGTACTGCAAAAATATATATAAATATAAAATAAAATATTAGGGAGAAAATAAAGTTTTTTTTTTCATTTTTATTCCCTTTTGTTCCTTCTAATTTTTTCCTTCTTTTTTGGCTAGGGAGGAAGGGAATATGCAATACTATAGTTGGAAGATACCCACCACAGAAATCCAAGATCATCTTGCACCCGATAAAGCCCAGAACAATAGAAATGGCAGGCTGAAAGGGACAAAGAAAATACTTAGTTGCAAATCCAAAATCAACCATATAAAGATATTATAAAGACAGCTGTCCAGGGGGAAAAGATATGAAAGAGACATTAGCATCATATGACATTTATACATTAAAACACCAAGAATTTCAGCAAGATGAGCAAAAAAACACACTGAAAAATAAGAAAGAAAACACTTCAATACAACAAGATAGAGCAAAGATGTAAACCGTATAGTCAGGGAGATTCTACTAGAATGACCTAGTCCTAATAACTGATGCATGAACTTTCACAAAGTGTCGGAAGTTTGAATTGACTTTCAGAGGAAAATGGTTGGTGATACTGTAATTGAATATTGTAGAATCTAAAACATTGAAGGGGCCATGCCCATCAAGAATTATCCCAGAAAATAATGTCATGATCTATAACTTCCCAGCCATGGCAAAGAGAGATGATACTAGGTTGAAATCTTAGCATAAAGTACATCATTTCTGAAAGCTGTATGAAATATTTTAAGTATAAACAGCACCGAAAAGAAGCATCATATACCCAAGATAGTAATTTCAACCTGGTTCTACAATGGGCATAAAATGCCTTACCGAAGTATGCATTTTATAAACAGGAAAAGAAAGGACCTATTAATCAGAAGTGAGAAATTATCGAGTAAAGCAATGCTAAATGTTATATAAATTCATGCAGAAAAGGACAGTTGAGTCACCTGTAAATACTCCAACTCTGACATACTTTCAGAAATAAGAGTGTATAGTGACCTTAAACCTGTATCAGACGGTAATATGATCAAATCCAAGTGTACTCTTTTAATCTTTTTAAGGTTTAGAGGATAAAGCAAATATAACAAGAATTAAATTTTGTGAAGCATTGTTAAGACTGTCTCTTGTTCTTACAAATGGCACCTTGATAGCATAACAGAATGCGTAGAAAGGATTCAAAAAAAAAATTAAATACCAAAGCCAAAAATATGGAACCAAACTCCACTCGACTTGGCTAAGACTCGGCCAATCATTTTGGGTGGCTAAATATATGTGTTGCCCCCATTGAATAAATAGTCACCTTCCACAGTTAAGATGAGCTTGGCCAACATTTATCTCCACCATTGAAATAAAGAATCGGCATTAATATTCAAGATGGGTCTGATCAACATATTCATGAGTGCTGCCAACCAGCCACTGTTATATGGACACAAACAACAGAAATCAGAATCTGATGCATCTCAGAATCTGACTTGGCCCAATGAAGAAACCAAGACTCACAGGCATATCTATAGAAAAAGTTAAAAATAGGCTTGCATTTCAAGTAGCAGGACATAGTTATAGTACTAATCTGTTTAGGGCTGGGATACATGGTTAATAAATTGCTTTAAATCTCACGATCACTAATTCCAATGTTCTATTATTCTAGAAATTGTGTCTCCACATCCAGTGCTTTGTGCTTCTCAGCACATCTTATTGGACAGTTAAATAGAAAGGTGCTGAAATAAAGATCTGTAAAAGAAAAGAATACTTTTTGAAGAAGAAGAAGAAGAGAAGAAAGGAGAAAAGGAAGAGAAGAGATTTGAGAGAGAAAAGAGAGCAATAATGCTGGCCGCCCTCTTCACTATTATTTATAGTCTAAAATAATAAAGAGTACAAAGACCATTATGCCCTTATAGGGCGGCTAACACATAAAAAAGCATAAAACAATTAAAATAACCGTTCAAAAAGGACGCAACAAGAGTGTCGTGGTCCCCACTTCCTATCTAAACAATAAATATCAAAAACTACCACTATAGACTACACTATGTCTAAAACCTCAACACTCCCCCTCAAGTTGGGAGTAAATGTCACACATTCCCAACTTGCGTAGATTGTATTCAAGCTTGTTCTTTGCAACCCCTTTGGTGAAGACATCAACCGATTGTAGTTTAGAGGAGACATAAGGCAAGCAGACTTCTCCAGTTGTCACCCTTTGGATCGTAGGGAATATTGATTGCAAACTTCACTCTTATGAAGTGACTATCAACCTCAATGTGTTTAGTCCTGTCATGCTGAATTGGATTGTAGGGAATATTGATTGCAGCGTGGTTGTCACAATATATAACATCATGGACTCCTCAGCTTTTATTCCAATCTCACTCGGTAGAGATCTCACCCAAAGTAGTTCTGAAACACCATGAGCCATAGATCTATATTCAGCCTCTGCACTTGATCTAGCCACAACTGACTATTTTTTACTCTTCCATGAGACCAAGTTTCCTCCCACAAAGGTGCATACCCCTGATGTAGATCTCCTGTCACCTAAGAAACCTGCCCAATCTGCATCTGTGTGGGACTCCAGCTTTAAATTTTCATGGTCTGAGAAAAGAATCCCTCTGCCATGATGCTTCTTCAGGTATGCAAGTATCCTCTCAATGGCCTAGTGATGAACTAGAGGAGCATGCATATACTGGCTCACAACACTAACAGCATAGGAGACGTCTGGACGTGTCATACATAAATATAGTAGCCGACCTACCATCCTCTGATATCTTCCTACATCCTTAACCAATTCAACATCCAAAGCATTAATTCTATGGCTTGAATCAATAGGAGTATCAACTGGTTTAGTTCCTAGCTTCCCAGTTTCCTGTAGTAAATCCAACACATACTTCCTCTAAGAGATGAAAATCCAATACTTGGATCTTGCAACCTCAATCCCCAAAAAGTATTTCAGTTCAACTAGATCCTTGATCTCAAACTCTTACTGTGGTGACTTCTTGAGTGCATCAATCTCCTTCAGATCATTTCCTGTAACAACTATATCATCTACATATACAATCAATACTAACAAGAGTGTCTCTCTCCTTTTTACAAAGAGAGTATGGTTGGATTAAGTTTGTGTGTACCCAAAACGGATAAGTGCTCCTCTAAACCTATCAAACCATGCCCTAGGTGACTATTTCAAATCATATAGTGATTTCTTCAGCCTGTAAACTTTTCCCTTACCAACATTCTCATAAAAACCAACTAGAATGTCCATATATACCTCCTCCTGCAGATCACCATTAAGGACAACCTTTTTAACATCAAGATGGAATAGAGACCACGAATAGGTAGCTGCTAGGGACGAGAATTCAAATTGAGCTCATCTTAGCAACTGGTGCAAAAGTCTCCAAGTAATTAATACCATAGGTCTGTGTATACCCTTTTGCAACCAACCTTGCCTTGTACATCTCTATGATGCTATCAGCCTTGTACTTCACAGTGAACACCCATCTGCATCCGATTGTCTCTTTGTTTGTAGGAAGATAAACTATTTCCCATGTTTGATTTTTAACCAATTTTCCATTTCTTCTTGCATAGCTAGTTTCCACTCAAGTTTGGAAAAAGCATCACTAATATTCCTGAGTATAAGTGGCAACGGGGCGGGTTCAAGGCGGGGATCATATTCCCCGTCCCTGACCCCGATTCTAAAATTAACCCCCATCCCCATCCCCGATCCCTATGGGTGACAAGATTTGTCCTCCATCCCCAATCCCCAACGGGGATGGGTTCCCCGTGGGGACACGAATCCCCGAAATTTTTTTAGATAATAGTATTTTTTGAAAAATAAATTTACTTAAAATAAATAAAAAAATTAAATTACAAATAATGTTTTAAATATGTTTTGATATATATAAATAATATAATAATATATATTTAATATATATAATCAGGGGCGAGGCGGGGCGGGGCGAGGACTTCAATCCCCATCCCTGATCCCGATCGGGAATTCCTATTAATCTTTGTCCCCATCCCCGACCCGATGGGGTCAGGGAAGTTAGGTCCCCGTCGGGGATGGGGAAAATTGCCATCCCTACCTGGGTATAGACATATAGAATCTAAGGAAGAAAGGAAAGCACGGTAGAAGGGTGATAAGGCACTGTAGGAGAGATGGTGTGAAATGCAATGGATTGTACACTTTCTCTTCCCTTTGCGGAGTGCAATGGGAAGATCAAGATCGGAGGGATCAGTTGCCACAACAGTGTTAGATACAGAAACATCATTATCAAGAGAAATAGCAGGCTCAGGCTCAAGGAAAATACCTAGAACTGTATTAGCCAAACCTGGGATCTTAGATGGAGTCATGAATAGTGGTGCAGGTTCTTCTATCTAAGCATGTGTGGAGTCAACCCTCTTCTAATGGCACTGATAGACCTGTGGGGCTAGCCATAGAGGATCAGGCAGTGGGACTGCAGTTGCTGATGGTGGAATAAGTGAATCAGATGAAGGAACAAATGGCACTGAAAGAGGGACAAGTTGTGAGTTCTCCTCCCCAAAACACTCCCCTTAAGGAGAACCACCCAAGAAAAAGAAAGTGGACTCAAAAAAGGTAACATCCACAGTAACAAACCTACTTCCTGACATTGGATCATAACAACAATACCCCTTCTGGTTTTGAGCATACCCAAGGAAAACACATTTCTTGGCGTTAGGATCCAATTTCTTGCAATAAGGACCAAGAATGTGAACAAAGGAGACACACCCAAAAACTCTCAAAGGTATATGAAATATCTCCCCAAAGTGTGTGAAGGAACACAGTTAATCAAATACATGGCTGTGAGAACTGCATCCCCCCAAAAACGAATAAGAACTGAGGCACACACCATAAGGCTCCTTGCCACCTCCACAAAATGTCTATCCTGCCTCTCTACTACCTCATTTTGTTGTTGTATGTATGCACAACTACTCTGATGAATCACACCATGCTCCAAAAAAGTACGAGGATAAGTCCTTCTCAAAGTATTCTCTAGCATTATTTGATCTGAAGACTTTACTCCTCACTCCAAAATTATGTGAGAACCACTGGTAGAACTGTTACACCAAAATGGATACTTCATCACATGATCTCATCAGATATATCCAATAATATCGTGTATGATCATCCACAAACAAGAGAAAATAACAGTAATCACCCATGAAAGAAATGTGGTAAGGACCCCATACATCAGTATGAACAATATCAAAAGCAAAGGAACTTCTTTTATTACTTGGTTTAAAAGAATGTCTACAATGTTTTCCCAACTGATAGCTTTCACATTCCAAACTAGACAATAGAACAGACTCAAACAATTTTACAAACAAAAAACCTCAATGAAATGAAAAAAAAAAAAGATGACCCAAACGATTATGCTAGAGCATAATCTGACTCACTAACTCTGATCCACTACTACTGTTGCTACTAACACGATGGCTCTGATGTCTCAGAATCTCATCCAGAAGGTAGACTCTATTCACCTCATGACCACTCCCAATCGTCCTCTTTGATTCCAAATCCTGCAAAACACAATTACAAGGAAGAAAGGTCATTGAGCAGTTCAATTTTTTATCAGAGAGCTTACTAAAAGAAGATTAGTGTGGAGTTTAGGGACATGTAAGACAGAGGATAAAGTAATGTCATTAGTCACTCTAACTGTCCCTTTCCTAGCAATAGGAATATGAGAACCATCTGCTGTAGATATCTCTACTAGAGCATAATTGGTAAGAACTAAAGAGGGTACATATATTGGTCATGTGCTCAGATGCTCTTGAGTCTATAATCCAGGGAGGTACCTCCTTACCTGAGGTGAATACATGATTTGCAACTACATATAAACTACCTGTATGAGCAAAGGAAGTAGTATGGTTGGCTCTTGAAATGTTCTACCCATCTAAAGAACTAAAACAGGTTGAATCCTTCTTACTCATAAGTTGTCCATACTTTTCCAATTCAATCCTCACTGTTGTTGCTGCAATGGACTCTAGATCAGCCTGGGAGAGGGGTCCTAAAGGATCTCCTATAATTGCCACATTTGCATTTCCCTTCTTGTTCTTGATCCAAGCTGGTACAAGATGAGGGTAAAGCTCCCAACAGGTGTCTCTAGTATGTTTAGTCTTCTTGCAATTGTCACACATC